>NC_090938.1:278813831-280058474 GCF_040938575.1 Ambystoma mexicanum | reverse complement strand
TGAAATAAATGAAATGTCGATATTTACCATATATATTTAACCCCAGGTAACATAAATTACGTATATCCCCCAGTCTTACGCACCAGACAATAATCCAACCACATACATTAATGAAGTTGCAACACATCAATAAATAGTATACATGTTTAGGATTTTTTTTTTTTAATATCAGATCTCATCATCGTTTATCAGTGGTCTGTCCATTTTTTCCTTTAAAGTATTATTTTGTATGATATGTTTCTTTTAAGACCACTCCTTTTTTTTTGTTTTTTGAAGAGATCTTTAGCCTTTTTTTTATCTGATCACCATCTTGGAATGTATATAAGTATTTTATCAGTTTTTATCTTTGTTTTTTTCCGTTATCCAAGGATATACTTATATAATATTGTTTTAATGTATATATTTTTAATCATATCCAGACAACATACAATCAAAAGCAAAACAATAAATGAAAAATAAAAACAATAGCGAAGACCATGGGGCTGATTCATGGATTTTTTGCACCGAAAAACAGGGATTTGTGTGCCATTCTTCCCGCAAATCTCCATTTGTCAAACAGGGATTTGTGGGCAGGATGGTGCATAAATCCCTGTTTTTCGGTGCAAATAATTCCATGAATCAGCCCCCATGTCTCTTTGATTCCCGGTAATTATAATATGCAGGACCGCATTTCCAGAATGTACAGTCCATTAGTCTCTGCACTTTAAAGACATAACGCTGTCATCAGCAGAACTTCTCCAATCCGGCACTCCATGGAATCTACTCCACAGGTGTCATCTTTATGGCATCTTGGGCTCCTTATCTTTACCCCCTTCTCTCGGACTGGGGGCTTTCCCGGAGCCTCCAATCCCGTGGCATCCTCAAAGGTCTGGTGCTCCAATGATCAGGCCCTCCCGGTGCAAGGAATTAGTCATCTAAAGTAAAAGAAACAAAACAAATTAAGTACCTAAAATAACATAATTTTCTAACGGTCTTCTGCTGCAATTTCAAAAAGTAAAACTGGATTAATTTTATTATTATGGTGGCTCCATTTGGTTTACCTGCCATGCTGGGACACCTGAAAATAAGTTTATTATTACACAATTTAAAAACATACATTCCAGATAATACAACCAAAATAATTTCAGAAATCTTCAAAAAACAAATCATATTTATTTACATCAGAACCCCTTATCATTTCCCATTTACACCAATGGTTCCCTTGACTCTCCCAATTCTCACTCCACACATATTATTTTCTATCACTAGCTTCAACCTGCTCAAGCCTTCTCACCTCATGCTTCAGGTGGAAAGGCTTGATCTGAAACTGTTCCATTGTCACTTTACCCTCCTTTTTAACTATTCTATACACTACAGGGGACACCTTGTCTATGATTCTAAAGGCCCTTGCCACGCTGAAAGAAACATAGAGTGTTTATGTTTATTCTTCCCAAAATGGAACTTATATACTTGATATCCCACCTTGTATTCCCTTACAGATGTCTTCCTATCATAATAGGTTTTGGCACTATCTGCAGCCCTCTCTAGATTCTGCTGCACAAATGCAAATGCTTGTTGTTAGTGCTTCCTTAACTCTTACACATTTTCGTGAATTGTGGATGCATTTACAAGTGTTTGCTCATGCGTCCTGTACAGTAAATATTGTGGTAACACCATCTTTCTGCCTTTCAGTATTTCATGAGGACTGAGGTTTGTTGATTTAGCAGGGGTTGATCTAATGGCCATCAATATTAAGGGCAACCGAAGGTCCCAACTAGAACCTGCCTCAGCTACACATTTCTTTAATACGTCAACAATGGACCTATTGTTCCTTTCCACCCCACATGAAGATGAAGGCCAATATGAGATGATCAGTTTCCTTTCCACACCCAATATTTGCCAAACTTTAGTCATCAAGGCACTAGTGAAATTATTTCCTCGGTCTGATTCTATCCTTTGGGGTAACAGAAATCTTGAAAAGATATTATATACTAGCAGCGTTGCTGCTGTTTGTGTACTACAATCCGGTGCAGGAATGCATTCCACCCACTTGGAAATTAGACAAACCACTGTTAATAAATATTTATTTCCCCCGGCTGATCTTTTTACAGGCCCAACATAGTCGATTTGCAAATCAGACCATGGAAGGGTCAAACCTCTTTTCATTAAAGGAGCTCTATGCATAGGTGAAGCAGACTGAAATTTTGCACACACTAGACACCACCTGGTGTATAGTTCAACATCTTGGGACATATGTGGCCAATAAGCATAATCTTTCAAAATGTTTAAAGTTTTTTGCGGACACCTGTGTCCTGCAGTTAACGCGTCATGTGCATGGTGTAACATCCGTCCCCGAAATGATAAGGGACCCACCCATTGGATTTGACCTGTTACAGATTCTCTAATCATCAATCCATCTAGTAAATTAATTCTCTTTTTGTTCTTCAACAGTACACTTAATTTTTCTTTCCCTTTACAATCGTTTTCAGACAAAGGATTTTGTTCTGCATTTACCAAGTGATTATAAAATAGGCCTAAAATTGGGTCTTCTTTTTGTGCTTTGATCAGGTCCCGATCTGGAGTATCATAACTCCATTGCACTACAGTCTGTTTGACTTCTTTGGGAGATTTGGAGTGTGTGATCACATCTACATTTATTTCACCAAGTAGGTGTTCATTGGGAAACAACTCAGCATTACAGCTCCAATTTTGGTTAACTGATCTGCTTTGTCATTCCCCTCCTTGTCCTCACCTGGTGTCTTTAAATGGCCTCAGATTTTTCTCTGTGTATTATTAGATTATTTTCTGACACTAATTTGCCTATGGCTTGGATCATTTTGCCATGTTTTAGGAGGCTTTTTGTTATATGTGAGAATACCTTTTGCCTTCCAGCCAGGTAAATAGTCCACAGAACTATTTTATGTATAAGTCAAGTCATTAAAACTATCACTTTGAGTTTATTTTCAACTGCATTGGCAACTGCCTTGTAAATGTCAGCTAACTCTGCTATTTGACTACTCCTAGATCCAATTCTCATGCTCACTCTTGGGATGTTGTCACATTTAAACCAGATATTTCCTATTCCTGCCACAAGCTTTTTTTCTGCATTATTTTCCACATGAAATGCACACCCATTCACATACACCCATGGTAAATCCCTAAACACATCCTCATGCTTTGTGTGGGGATTGTTCAAATTCATTCAAATTAGATTATATTTCTGCTTCATCAGGTGTACATTCAGCTGCGCAATCATGCATATCCGCGAGCCCTTGGGCAACTGGGCTCTTTTTATTATGTCCATATTTTACTTCCACAGGGAATCCCTGTAGTGTCAACGTCCAAGAAGTAATTCTGGACTGTGCCAAATTACCCGACCTAATTCTTTTACTTTGCAGAAACTGTAAGGGTTGGTGATTCGTTTCAATAATTACTCTTTCCCCTTGAATGAGGGGACTGAAATGTTGCAATGCACAGACAGTAGTTAGGAGTGCCGTCTCACATTCACTGAATTTAGTTTCAACCTGACATAATGCCTTGCTCGCATAAGCAATAGTTTTGTGATTTAAATCATGCCTCTGAGATAGTACAGCTGACAGGCTTTGATCACTAACTCCTATTGCTACAAAGAGATCCTCTTTCTTTATGGGATATGCCATACATGGCACCTTTGATTTAATTTTAATTTTGATTGTTTATTTATATAGCGTCTATACACAATGTGTTTCAAAGGGCTTCAAGGAGGGAGGAAACATGGGAAAATACAATTACATTCTTAAAGTCCTTGAAACAATACAGAATGTGAAAAATAGCTATTGTAATAGGCCTGGCGACATTTCGGATAGTGCAAATGCATGGAAAAGATAAGGCAATGTTAGGTAGAAACCTGTGCAGTTCCCTTAGGGACCACTGCAAAAGATTTAAGACTACAGGTGTTTGGCAGTAAACCCACTTGGTAGCAGTCTGTACCACACAGATTCACTTGGCAGCTGCGGCTGAGCAGTCAGACTTCCCTCAAGAAGAGTTAGGCCATATACAGAGCATACAAAATAGGTACAGAAATACAGAAGCACAAGCTAACACTGACCAGAGCTTGGGTGTAAAAGTATATAATTATTTATTTAACACACACTTATAAAACACATTAGCACTAAATTGGTAAGATAAGTTCAAAACACAATCACTATTATCATATGTACATCCCTGATTACTTGTTGGACAAGTCTTAGTTAACACCACTTATTTCCAGACAGAGGTGAGCGCTTAACGTTCGATGGCACTCCAACAAGTTAACTAAAAAGGGAGGGAAAAGCAGAATTATGGAAGCACACACACAAAACACTTTTTAAAGAACCACAGCAAGTTAGGAAGGCACAGTCTACTGGTGAGCAAGGAAGTTTAGGTGCCAGGCCCACTTTCAAGGGAGCCAGGCAGAAGATGCCCAAGATCAGACAGTTACACAGAGTCTTCGAAGTTTGTGGAGGTAGTTCGAAAAATGTTTAGTTCAGTTCAGAAAAGTTAGCTAAGGTGTCCCAGGCTAGCCCAGGTTCGAGAGACGAGGATTTAATACACCCCGTTCAATCGGTTGCAAGGGAAGCCAGGCGGAACACGGTACCTTAAATGGAGAGGATCCTCCAGCGGGGGCAGTTGTTCCTGGCAGCGGGTGCAAGTCACAGTGTCGTCCAGAGGAAGAGAAGATCTCGTAGTGGAGGAAAGATGAAGGTCGTTGCACTGCCAGGGAAGAAACCAGCCGTGGAGTTCTCCGGTACAAAGGTACTACCCTTTCGGTTTGTGGTAATGGTGAAAACGTGGTATCCCGGTTGCCAGGGTGCTTGGCACAGGCAAGGCAGCCACGAGATGCTCCAGGAAGGCGAAAAGAAGGTAGACTGGTTATCCCCACCAGTCGAAGGAAGAAGATCTCGGGCTGGAGATCTCCTCTGTCATTGGGAAAAGTGGTGAGACGGTTCAGCAGAGCCCACCGGTGGTGTCGTCGTTGCAGGCCGGATCAGCTTCTCCCTCCTCGGACTTGGGTTGGAGTCACAGAAGAGAACACAAACGCCATTTTAGAATCGAGTTCTGGCAAAAAATACCAACCGGCGAATTAATATTAAATAAATAAACCGGCGGTACGTTCGAGGCTATAAGAATTAAATAATTAAAGTTGGTAGCCTCGAACAATGGGAAAATCCTATAGAGATATATTCGCGGTCAAATATAAAAAGAAGTATCCACTGCCACCAGCCAAAACTTGATCAGGGGGGACGGAGACGTGCCCCCTCGAACAACAGACCCCGGGGCAATCGAATTGCCCTGACCAGTATGTCCACAGTATGATGGTTTGTACTGGTTTCTGTTCACAATTTGGGACTAGCAAAGCCAACGGTGACTTTACATGCCCTGGGAGACAGTAGTCAGTCCCAGGGTATGGAGTCTAGGTTGGGGGGGTCGCTACGACACCCCTAGGTTACGACACAGAGGGTGCTGTGTAACCCACATCAAAAAAACACATGAGACTCTATGGAGTAAAAGACCCCATAGCCCATAAAACACATGGAAATTTAAAGGAACACCTCAAAACATGTCTAAGGGTGGGAGCAAAAAGAATCTCACTCTTAGCAGGAGAGAAACAAATAAACCCCAAAAATCCAGCAAAGCTGCTGGGGGACTCACTAGGTTTGGGAAATTAGCCTTGCAGAGAATTCTCCCTAACACTCGCCCCCCCCCCAGACTAAGGGACAGGAGGATTTCATCCACTCCTGGATGAACCTCATACCTCTAGTCGATGATATACATCCTAGAGAGTCCATCAGCATTTTGATGGTGACACCCTGACCTGTGCTCAATGGTGAAATCAAACCCTTGTAGGCAGATTGACCATCTCATAGTTTGGGATTTTCTTCCTTCATTTGCATTAACCATCTCAAGGGTTGGTGGTCAGTCTGAATAACAAAAGTAGAACCATACAAGTATGGCCTAAACTTCTTCAGTGCCCACACAATAGCAAAGCATTCTCGTTCGATTGCTGCCCACCTTGTCTCAGGACCCTTCAGTTTTCTACTGATGAAGCAAATGGGGTGCTCCCCACCCTTCTCATCCAGTTGGCTAAGGACTGCACCTATACCTACATTAGAAGCATCTGTCTGCACAATGAAAGTTTGGTGGTAGTCAGGAGCTCTCAGTACTGGTGCTTGGCAACGAGCTTTCTTCAGGTTTTCAAATGCATTCCTCATTCCATTTGACCTTCTTAGGGAATTTTGGAGAGGAGATCACATTCAGTGGAGAAGCTAGGGTCCCATAGTTCTCAAAGACATTCCTGTAATACCCAGTGAGGCCTAGGAAAGTTCTCACCTGGGTTTGAGTAGTAGGTGTTGTCCAATTTTGCACAGCTTCAATCTTACTGAGCAAATGCCTTATTTCTCCACCTCCTACCTCATGCCCAAGGGAGACCACCTTACTCTGACCAATTTGGCATTTACTTGCCTTTATGGTCAGATTGGTCTGTCCAAGAGCCTGCAAAACATATCCTAAGTGGTTCACATGTTCTTCCCAGGTTTGGCTGAATACTGCAATGTCATCCAAGTATGCCATGCAGAAGTCCTCCATCCCATTCAGAACCTGATTCACCATTCTTTGGAATGTAGCAGGTGCATTCTTCAATCCAAAAGGCATAACCTTAAATTGGTATAAGCCAACTGGGGTACAAAATGCAGTCTTTTCCTTGGCATGGTCTGTCAGGGCTATTTGCCAATAGCCTGACGTAAGGTCAAATGTGCTGAGGAACTTGGCTGAACCAAGTCTATCTACCAACTCATCGGTCCTTGGCAAAGGGTGGGCATCAGTCTTGGTGACTGCATTAAGAGCTCTATAGTCCACACAGAATCTCAATTCTTTGGATCCTGCCTTTGGTACTAACACAACTGGGCTAGACCATGGGCTAGTAGAGGGCTCTATTACCCCGAGATAAAGCATCTTCTTGACCTCCCCTTTAATGTGAGTCCTTACATTTTCTGACATTCTATATCCTCTGCTTTTGACTGGCAGACAGTCACCAGTGAGTATATCCTGCTTTCCCAAAGGGGTCAAGCCTGGTGAAAGTGAGAACAGAGAGGCAAACTGATTTAACATGGCTTTGCACTCTTCTTGTTGCTCAGGTGTCAGATTTGAAGAGAGATTTACTCCTTCAATCTTTTTATCCAAGGGTAAGCATCTGAGGAGATCAGGTAGAGCTTCGCTCTCTTCTTCCTCTTCTGTTGAATCTAGAAGCAAGGCTCCTACTTCAGGTCTAGAGACATATGCTTTTAGTCGGTTGGTGTGGAAGACTCTAGGAGCCTCCTTGGGATTGCCCAAGCCCACCAGATAGTTCACCTCTCCAAGTTTACCCACAACCTTGAAGGGTCCCATCCATTTATCTTGCAAGGCCCTCTGCCTTGTTGGGATCATAACTAGAACTAGCTGGTCTTGAGTGAACTCAACCAATTGAGCCTTCTGGTCATGCCAATGCTTGACAAGGGCTTGTCCAGCTTTCAGGTTATCACTAGCTTCTGCCATGATTGTGACATTCTCCTTCGGAGACCTATCACATAGTCAGTCTCTCTGACTGGCTTAGGGGAAGGAGCACTCTCCAACCCCTCCTTAATCGGGGCCAATGGACCTCTGACTGGATGGCCAGAGACAAGTTCAAAGGGAGAATAACCTACTCCCTCCTGAGGGACTACTCTATAAGCAAAGAGAAGGCATGGCAATAGAAGGTCCCACTTTCTTTTAAAGGGATCCTCTAAAGCACCTATCATGCTCTTCATGGTTCTGTTGAACCTTTCCACCAATCCATTTGTCTGAGGGTGGTAGGCAGTAGAGAACTTGTAAGTAACTCCACAGGTTTTCCACATGGCTTTCATGTAGTGGGACATAAAATTTGACCCCATGCCAGAGATTACTTCCTTAGGAAACCCAACCCTTGTAAAAATACCAAGGAGGGCCTTAGCCACAGCCTGAGCTATAACAGTCCTCATAGGAATTGCCTCAGGGTACCTATTAGCATGGTCTACTACAACAAGTATAAACCTGTTACCAGGGTTGGGTTTCCTAAGGAAGTAATCTCTGACAGGGGGTCAAATTTTATGTCCCACTACATGAAAGCCTGGTGGAAAACCTGCGGAGTTACTTACAAGTTCTCAACCGCATACCACCCTCAGACAAATGGACTGGTTGAAAGGTTCAACAGAAGCATGAAGAGCATGATAGGTGCTTTAGAGGACCCCCTTAAAAGAAAGTGGGACCTTCTACTGCCATGCCTTCTCTTTGCTTATAGAGAAGTCCCTCAGGAGGGAGTAGGTTATTCTCCCTTTGAACTTCTCTATGGTCATCTGGTCAGATGTCCATTGGCCCTGATCAAAGAGGGGTTGGAGAGTGCTCCTTCCCCCAAGCCAGTCAGAGTGACTGACTATGTGATAGGTCTCCGAAAGGAGAATGTCACAAATGATGGCAGAAGCAAGTGATAACTTGAAAGCTGGACAGGCATTGGTCAAGCACTGGCACAACCAAAAGGCTAACATGGTTGAGTTTACTCAGGACCAGCTAGTTCTCGTTATGATTCCAACAAGGCAGAGGGCCTTGCAAGACAAATGAATGGGACCCTTCAAAGTTGTGGGTAAACTTGGAGAGGTCAACTATCTGGTGGACTTGGGCAACCCCAAGGAGGCTCCAACAGTCTTCCACACCAACAGACTAAAAGCATATGTCTCCAGACCTGATGTAGGAGCTTTGCTTCTAGCATCATCAGAGGAAGAAGAAGAGAGTGAAGCTCTTCCTGATCTCCTCAGAGGCTTACCTTTAGATGAAAAAAATGGAAGGAGTAAATCTCTCTTCAAATCTGACACCTGAGCAACAGGAAGAGTGCAAATCTATGTTGAATCAGTTTGCCTCCCTGTTCTCACTTTCACCAGGCTTGACCCCTTGGGGCCAGCATGACATACTCACTGGTGACTGTCTGCCAGTCAAAAGCAGAGGATATCGAATGTCAGAAAATGTAAGAACCCACATCAAAGGTGAGTTCAACAAGATGCTTGATCTCGGGGTAATAGAGCCCTCTACTAGTCCATGGTCTAGCCCAGTTGTGTTAGTTCCAAAGGCAGGATCTAAAGAACTTAGATTCTGTGTGGATTACAGAGCTCTTAATGCAGTCACTAAGACTGATGCCCACCCTTTGCCAAGGACAGATGAGTTGGTGGATAGACTTGGTGCAGCCAAGATCCTCAGCACATTTGACTTGATGTCAGGCTATTCGCAAATAGCCCTGACAGACCATGCCAAGGAGAAAACTGCATTTTCTACCCCAGTTGGCTTATACCAGTTTGAGGTTATGCCTTTTAGATTGAAAAATGCACCTGCTACGTTTCAAAGGATGGTAAACCAGGTTCTGAATGGGATGGAGGACTTCTGCATGGCATACTTGGATGACATGGCAGTGTTCAGCAATTCCTGGGAGGAACATGTGGACCACCTGAGATATGTTTTGCAGGCTCTTGGAAAGGCCAATCTGACCATAAAGGCAAGTAAATGCCAGATTGGACAGAGTAAAGTGGTCTACCTTGGACATGAGGTAGGAGGTGGAGAAATAAGGCCTTTGTCCAGTAAGATTGAAGCTGTGCAAAATTGGACAACACCTACTACTCAGACCCAGGTGAGAGCCTTCTTAGGTCTCAGTGGGTATTACAGGAATTACATTGAGAACTATAGGTCCATAGCTTCTCCACTGAATGTCTTCTCCTCTCCTAAATTCCCTAAAAAGGTTAGATGGAATGAGGAATACAATAAGGCCTTTGAAACCCTGAAAAGGGCTCTTTGCCAAGCCCCAGTACTCAAAGCTCCTGACATCACCAAACTTTCATTGTGCAAACAGATGCTTCAAATGTAGGAATAGGTGCAGTCCTCAGTCAACTGGATGGAAAAGGTGGGGAGCACCCCATTTGCTTCATCAGCCAAAAGCTGAAGGATCCTGAGACACGGTGGGCAACAATTGAAAGAGAATGCTTTGCTATTGTGTGGGCACTGAAGAAGTTTAGGCCATACTTGTATGGTTCTACTTTTGTCATTCAGACTGACCACCAACCCTTGAGATGGTTAATGCAAATGAAAGGGGAAAATCAAAAACTATTGAGATGGTCAATCTGCCTCCAAGGGTTTGATTTCACCATTGAGCACAGGTCAGGGTTTCACCATCAAAATGCTGAATGCTGATGGACTCTCTAGGATGTATGTCACCGACTAGAGGTATGAGGTTCATCCAGGAGTGGATTAAATCCTCCTGTCCCTTAATCTGGGGGGGGAGTGTTAGGGAGAATTCTCTCTTTAGGCTGAATTTCCTAACCTAGTGAGTCCCCCAGCAGCTTTGCTGGATTTCTGGAGTTTGTTTTTTTTTCTCCTGCCAAGAGTGAGACTCTTTTTCTCCCACTCTTGGACATGATTTATGGTATTCCTTTGACTGGTAATGTGTTTTATGGGCTATAGGGTCCTTTACTCCATAGGGTCTCATGTGTTTTTCCTATGTGTGTGACACAGCACCCTCCGTGCAGTAACACAGGGGTGTCATAGTTACACCCCATCATAGACTCCATACCCTGGGACTGACTACTGTCTCCCAGGGCATGTAAAGTCACCATTGGCTTCGGACGACAGGATATTTGCAAACTTAACGAAGGGGGATTTAACCCGGGATTTCTTTCATGCACCAATCCTGAAGTGAATGAACTTTGTTATGGAGGATAGTCAATACTGGCCCTGATTTGAGAAAGACACTTGTGTGTCGAAACACGTGTTATCACAGAGGGCAACGCAATAAATATTCTTATACTTTCTTTCGCCTTGATATTATTTGTGGCGCAGTTTTTTGAAGTGTGGAGCATTTTTCTTTTACTGCTTCACTCAAGGGGTCGGGCTGTGAGTCCCCTTCTTTGCACCACACTCAACTGTGATGCATTTGGATTACAACAAATACCTTAGCGCATGGACATACAAGTCGGTTCTAAAAAGCCCCAAATCTTTCCTGTACTTTTTATATTCGACCGTAAATATTTTCCTATGGGATTTTCCCATTGTTCGAGGCTACCAACTTTAATTATTTAATTCTCATAGCCTCGAACATACCGCCGGTTTATTTAATTAATATTAATTCTCCGGTTGGTATTTTTTTGCCAAGACACGATTCTAAAATGCCGTTTGTGTTCTCTTCTGTGACTCCAACCCGAGTCGAGCCCTTTGTTCGACTTTTTGGCAGGCTTCTCCACAGAAGCCTCCAAAAGTGGTGCCACTCTGTCTGGGTACCACAGGGGGTGTGGGAGGGGGTTTAGGCACCCTGGACTGAGTTACCTTGGTAACTCAAGTCGCACTCTTGTGTGATTGGCTCAAGTGGTGAGCCGGCCGGCTCACCACTTAGCATGTTTGAGTGACAGCTAGGCTGAGTGAATGGGGGTTTTCTGCATAAAAGCAGGGCTTTGGGGACTGGGACTTCAGAAGTCGCCACAGGACCTGAGAATCCGACGAGGGAGAAGCTGAGCCGACCTACCACGACGAAACCACCGGTGGAGCCCTGCAGATCTGACTCACCACTTCCCGACGACAGAGAAGATCTCCCGGCTGGAGAGGCTTCTTCCCCTGACTGGTGGGCACAACCAGTTTACCTTTCTTTCTTCGCACCCCAGCCCGGTTTGTGGTAGAACTGCCCGTGCCAAGCACCCCGGCAGCCGGATAGCCACTCACCACTGAACCGCGAATCACCGGACCGCTCCTTGTACCTGAGAAACTCGGCGGCTGGTTTCTTCCCTGGCAGTGCAACCGACTCCTATCTTTCTCCATGACGAGATCCTCTCTTCCCCCGGACGAAGCACCGACTTGCACCAGCTGCCAGGAACAAGTGCCCCCTTGGTCTCGTTCTCACCACTTTAAGGTACTGTGTTCGCCAGGCCTCCCTTTCTAAAGATTGCTACAAGGTAATAATAACCCCTTAACCTTCTGGACTGTGCTGGCCGCCTTGACCCTCTAACTGGTCCCTTTCTTTGGTCCAACTCCTTTTTGAACCTTTAGAAGACTTTTGTGCACTGCAACCTTGTGACCTTGGACACATTTCGTTTGGATCCTCTGAAAGTGGATCCGGCCTCTTGAACTCTAACTTCACGGTTTTACTTTGCCTTCCTCTCTTGTTATGTTCTGATAAAAGTGTTAGGATCTGTTTTAACTTGTTCTCTGCTTTTCTCTCCCTTTTTTAAACAAACTATTAGAGTGCCATCTACGTTAAGCGCTCACCGCTGTCTGAAAATAAGTGGGGCTTTACTTAAGACTTGTCTAATATTCTTTTAAGGGAGTGTATATCTTTTAGTGACCGTGTTTTTGAATTGCTTACTATTAGTTCCTGTCTGTTTTTCTAGATGTGGTTTTAAATAAATAATTATACCTCTTTTACACCAAGCCCTGGTCAGTGTTTACTTGTTCTACTGTGTTCTCTTGACCTATTGTGAATACTTTGTATACTGCCTAACTCTTGTTGAGGGAAGTCTGACTGCTCAGCCACAGCTACCAAGTGAATCTGTGTGGTACAGACTGCTACCAAGTGGGTTTATTGGCAAACACCTGTGGTCCTAAATTTTTTGCAGTGGTCCCAGAGGGAACTGCACAGTTTTCTGCCTAACACCTTTTGCCTGAGGAGGTTGGGGGATCAAGGGGACCAACAATGTCAATCCCTACCCTCTCAAATGGGACTCCTACTACTGGGAGAGGCACTAAAGGTGCCACATTCTTGGACCCAACCTTACCAGAAGTCTGGCAGGTATGGCAGCTCATGCAAAACATATCTACCTCAGCCCCCAATTTTGGCCAATAAAAGTAGAGTGAGAGCCTTTCCTTGGTCTTCTTGAAACTCAAGTTACCAGCCAAAGGAATCTTGTGGGCTAGCTTCAAGAACTGTTGTCTATTTTCTTGAGGTACTACAAGCCGCTTGTAGTCTCCAGGTGCAGACTCAGTTGGTTCACTGTAGAAGAGGCCATCTTCCCAGTGCAACCTATACTTCCCAGGCTCTTGCCCATCAGCCTGAGAAGCTGCCTGTTGGCGAAGACCTTCCAGAGTTGGACATTCTCTCTGTCTCTTACTGAGGTCTGCCCTGTTGGGTCCACCTTCTGCCAGTAAAGACAGCAGCTCAGGATAGTCAACAGGATCCAGATCTCCAATGAGTTCCTGGCCTTCCACTAGCTCTTCTTCAGAGTCTAGTTCCACCATACAGGGTTGTACCTCCCTCTCAGCCTCAGCTGGAGGTGGAGTTACATGTGTTACTTTGGACAACCTCGGGGAAGTCCTTGTTGGAAGCACTGGAGTGCTTGCTGTTGGCTGTTTCTTGGAAGTCTTGGGTTTCCCCTTTGCTTCTTTTTGTTCAGTGATAGCAAGTTGTAATTCTAGTGGTGTAGGAGTGATATCTTTCTTCATCATCTCCTGGGGAGTACCACTCATGGTCCTCTCCCTTGCAGGTCTGGTGAGCTCCTGTAACCTTTTACTAGGAGGTCTGGGGGTATGTGGCACTACTCCAAGAGTTTTCAGGTCATTACCCAACAGAACCCTTCCTGCCACCTCACTTTGTATGCTGACAGGTATCTTCACAGTCATGTCATTACACTTGATGAGAACTGGTAATTGGGGAAGCATCTGCACAGGCCCTCCAGCTAACTTTGTGAGGCGTTTGGGTGCCTTAGCAACATCCTCAGCCTGAAAAAAAGATTTATCCACCACAGTTATGCTGGCCCCAGTGTCCCTAATGGCAGGAGTCTCCTGACCATTCACCTGGACACTGTCCTTATAATACTCTTTAATATTATCTGGGATAGAGTTATAGACATCTAAATTCTGTTGTTCCCACAAACTCAGAGACACTAAAGAAACCCTGGCTGAGACTCCAATGGGTTAATCAGCCAGCAGTAGAAAGTTTCCACTTGCCATTTGTACTTCCTCCTCTGGAGCGAAGGCTAAGGAGACAAGCTGGACCCTGAAGGTTTACCCTTACATCTGGGATCTCCTTTCACATGATCAGGTGAGCCACAAACAAAACATTTACCAAATGCTTTCTGGAATGGTGGCTTGCTCTGACCTCCTTCTGGTTTACCACCAGAGGGTATGCTACTCTGATTTGGTTTCCATTGTGGTTTACCCTTATTGTTCTGTTTGGGGCCCGCTTTGGGATTGGAATTATTAGGATTCTCTTTGGAGTCTTTTTTTGGCTGTTTCCCCTCATCCTTTTTCTGAGTTACCCCAGAGTCTTTGTGAGTAGCCCTGTTGGCAACCCACAAGTCAGCAGCCTTAGCTAGTTTCCTGGTATCTAATTCCTTTGAATCAGCCAAGTGCTGTCTAAGCTCAGGAAAGCAGGCATCATAAATTGACTCCAACATCACAAGATTCTTCATTCCCTCATACGTGTTCACCTTGTAACCCTTAATCAATCCCTCTAAGTTCTTCAAACTTTCACTCACCCAGGTAGCCCAAGGGGTACCATCATGCTTTTTGAGGGTCCTAAACCTCTTAAGGTACTGGGAAGGGGTCCTCCCAAATCTAGCTATCAAAGCTAGTTTCACACATTCATAATCCTTCTTATCCTCCTCCCCCAACTCCATTACCACATCAGTTGCAACAGGGGGGAGCATAGAGAACAACCAGGAAAGTAACTCATTTCCTGTGATGTTCTGGAGCCCATGATTATATTCAAACAAACTCTACCAGTCCAATACATCCAGCTTAGGTTCTTACATACCCACCAACTCCTTAGGGATCCGTGGTCTTTTGGGACTGGAACTCCTAGAGGATTCGCAGAGAGAAGCACTTTCCACAGACAATTTTTCCATTTCTAGCTCATGGTTGAGCTCCATTTCTCTGAGCCTTAGTTCTTGGTGCCGTTGTTCTGTTTGAGCATTAATTCTTTTGAATTCTAATTCAAGCTTCATTTTTTTTAGTTCCACATTTTGAGGATTAAGTGTGGGACCTGGTAAGGGTCCAGTAGGCACAACTAGCAGGGCAGGTATAGGCCCAGGGGAGACAACTCTAACATCTTCCACTTCCTCTTCTGCTTCTGACTCCAAGTTATCAGTACTAACATTCATATCAATATAATTGCTGTTATATACAGTTGCTGGAGTGGTAGGTTTCTCTGAACCACCATCCAGACTTTGGTTTGCTAACAACCTTTCTATTAGCTCCATTTATTTTCTTGCCTTTAGTCAGGAGATTCTTATGCTTACAGAGAACTCTTAAACAATCAGCAGTTTTTGTAGCAAGGGACTCTTGACTATAACTTTCCATAGTTGACAGGTTTTAGAAAATACTTCTTTTAGTGCTAAGCTTTGTGGTTAGTTGCACTAAGGTATATTTAAGCACACTAAAATGTATACTCAATACAAATCCCACTGCTGTACACCAGTGTTAGGCAGAAACCTGTGCAGTTCCCTTAGGGACCACTGCAAAAGATTTAAGACTACAGGTGTTTGGCAGTAAACCCACTTGGTAGCAGTCTGTACCACACAGATTCACTTGGTAGCTGTGGCTGAGCAGTCAGACTTCCCTCAAGAAGAGTTAGGCCATATACAGAGCATACAAAATAGGTACAGAAATACAGTAGCACAAGCAAACACTGACCAGAGCTTGGGTGTAAAAGTATATAATTATTTATTTAACACACACTTATAAAACACATTAGCACTAAATTGGTAAGATAAGTTCAAAACACCATCACTACTATCATATGTACATCCCTGATTACTTGTTGGACAAGTCTTAGTTAACACTACTTATTTTCAGACAGAGGTGAGCGCTTAACGTTCGATGGCACTCCAACAAGTTAACTAAAAAGGGAGGGGAAAGCAGAATTACGGAAGCACACACACAAAACACTTTTTAAAGAACCACAGCAAGTTAGGAAGGCACAGTCTACTGGTGAGCAAGGAAGTTTAGGTGCCAGGCCCACTTTCAAGGGAGCCAGGCGGAAGATGCCCAAGATCAGACAGTTACACAGAGTCTTCGAAGTTTGTGGAGGTAGTTCGAAAAAGGTTTAGTTCAGTTCAGAAAGGTTAGCTAAGGTGTCCCAGGCTAACCCAGGTTGGAGAGACGAGGATTTAATACACCCTGTTCAATCGGTTGCAAGGGAAGCCAGGTGGAACACGGTACCTTAAATGGAGAGGATCCTCCAGCGGGGGCAGTTGTTCCTGGCAGCGGGTGCAAGTCAGAGCGTCGTCCAGAGGAAGAGAAGATCTCGTCGTGGAGGAAAGATGAAGGTCGTTGCACTGCCAGGGAAGAAACCAGCCGTGGAGTTCTCCGGTACAAAGGCACTACCCTTTTGGTTTGCGGTAATGGTGAAAATGTTGTATCCCGGTTGCCGGGGTGCTTGGCACAGGCAAGGCGGCAACGAGATGCTCCAGGAAGGCGAAAAGAAGGTAGACTGGTTATCCCCACCAGTCGAAGGAAGGAGACTCTCCGGGCTGGAGATCTCCTCTGTCATTGGGAAAAGTGGTCAGACGGTTCAGCAGGGCTCCACCGGTGGTGTTGTTGTTGCAGGATGGCTCAGCTTCTCCCTCCTCGGATTCTTTAGGTCCAGTGGCAACGTCTGAAGTTCCAGTCCCCAAAGCCCTGCTTTTATGCAGCACACCCCCATTCACTCAGCCTAGCTGTCAATCAAACATGCTAAGTGGTGAGCCGGCCGGCTCACCACTTGGGCCAATCACACAAGAGTGCGACTTGTCCAGGGTACCTAAACCATCTCCCGCACCCCCTGTGGTACCCAGACAGAGTGGCACCACTTTTGGAGACTTCTGTGGAGAAGCCAGCCAAAAAGTGAAACAAAGGGCCAGACCTGGGTTGGAGTCACAGAAGAGAACACAAACGCCATTTTAGAATCGAGTTCTGGCAAAAAATACCAACCGGCGAATTAATATTAAATAAATAAACCGGCGGTACGTTCGAGGCTATAAGAATTAAATAATTAAAGTTGGTAGCCTCGAACAATGGGAAAATCCTATAGAGATATATTTGCGGTCGAATATAAAAAGAAGTATCCACTGCCACCAGCCAAAACTTGATCAGGGGGGACGGAGACGTGCCCCCTCGAACAACAGACCCCGGGGCAATCGAATTGCCCTGACCAGTACGTCCACAATATGATGGTTTGTACTGGTTTCTGTTCATAATTTGGGACTAGCAAAGCCAATGATGACTTTACATGCCCTGGGAGACAGTAGTCAGTCCCAGGGTATGGAGTCTAGGTTGGGGGGTCGCTACGACACCCCTAGGTTACAGCACGGAGGGTGCTGTGTAACCCACATCAAAAAAACACATGAGACTCTATGGAGTAAAAGACCCCATAGCCCATAAAACACATGGGAATTTAAAGGAACACCTCAAAACATGTCTAAGAGTGGGAGCAAAAAGAATCTCACTCTTAGCAGGAGAGAAAAAAATAAACCCCAAAAATCCAGCAAAGCTGCTGGGGGACTCACTAGGTTTGGGAAATTAGCCTTACAGAGAATTTCCCCTAACAGGCAAAGAGGGAAGGGAAAAGAACGAGAACAAAACAAGCAGTAACATTACTATGCCTGAAGGACAATTGATGTAGTGCATGAAGTATACATGAGGAAGGGGAAGGGGGGAATGGAGTGAGGGAGAAGGAGAGCAACAAATCAAGTTATTGTCAAAATAAGTCAGAGACAAATTTTATAGAGCGGGGGTTGTTGGAGAAGACAAGGATGGAAGGAGCATAGACAGACAAGCTGCTCTAAAAAATCACGGACAAATGATAAGAGTAAGTGCAAAGGACAATGAAAGATGGGGGAGGAGGAGGGGACGGCAGGGAGGCTGTGAAGCCAGGCAGCTATGATTACTATGCCTGACGGCATTTGGGATAGTGCCGGGCTTAACAGGAAAAGGAAAAAGGAAAAGGGGGGATAGGGGTGGGGGGCAAGGTGGCTGCAAAAGATAGGCAGTTATGGATTTACGATACCTTACAGAAGTTGAGGTAATTCTGGAAGTTAACAAGGAGGAGGGAAGGGGGCGGGGAGGAGAGAAAACTAGGAGAGAAGGGAGAATAGAGTGGAGTGAAGAGTAGGAAGGAGGCAAAAGAAGGGGGATTCATGGAGGAGGGAGGGGGCAGACAGGCAGTTCACGAGGGGCAAGGGGGTAAACACAGACACTCACGGGGGCATGGGGGCACACAGACCCTCACACGGGGCACACAGTCCCTCACACGGGGCATGGGGGCACACAGACACTCATGGGGGTATGGGGGCACACAGACACTCATGGGGGCATGGGGGCACACAGACACTCGGGGGAATGGGGGCACACAGACACTCATAGGGGGCATAGGGGCACACAGACACTCATGGGTGGCATGGGGGCACACAGACACTCATGGGGGGCACACAGACACTCATAGGGGGCATAGGGGCACACATGCACTGATGGGGGCATAGGGGAACACAGACACTCATGGGGGCAATGGGGGCACACAGACACTGATGGGGGGCATAAGGGCACACATACACTCATGGGGGGCATGGGGGCACACAGACACTCATGGGGGCACACAGACACTCATGGGGGGCATAGGGGCACGCAGACACTCATGGGGGGCATCGGGGCACTCAGACACTCATGGGGGGCACAGGGGCACACTGACACTCATGGGGGGCATGGGGGCACACAGACACCCATGAAGCAGGTGATCCGGCATACTGTGGTGGACAGGGGTAGACAGGGCCTTTGTTGAGGCCTTGGTTGTCTGTGCCGGCTTCCGCCGCCCGGTTGCTCTGATTGGTTTACCAAGACCAGTGTAACCAATGTGAGGGGGAGGCCCAGACCAAGGCAGCAGCAAAGAACAAAGTAGTGGGGCCATCTTGAAAGGCCAAAGGCACAATGAGGCATCAGTGCCCAGGAAAGTAAAGTGAGGCAAAACCCAGCAAATGGGTTGAAAACAAGAAAAGCAATGTTGTCCACATAGTCATCACAGCAGCCAGCAGAAAATGATTCAATTTGCAGTTTGAATGATGAGACATTCTTTCAACCTGGCCACAGCTTCACCCTGCTCGATTTCCCACTTCCAGGGTACACCCTGCTTCAATAATTTGGTTAAAGGTTGAGTAATCTCTACATAATTCTCAATACATTTTCTTTTATAGCCTGTCATCCCTAATAAACTTTTTAATACTTTCAAATTAGTAGAATCTTTCAACTTCTGTATCGCCTCTACCTTTTTCTTTTGTGTATTCAACTCATTTTCAGTCACCTCGTGACCTAAATGTTCACTTTCTTTTTACACCATTGTGCTTTCTGCAAAGATACTTTGGCTCCCGCCTTCTGTAACTGACCAAGCACATGTCTAATCTCATTAAAATGACTTTTCAGATTCTCATTTTTAATTAGCACATCATCTACATAAACTATTGTCCTCCTCTCTGCAGCATCTGAGAGCGCCTTCCTCAAAAAGATTCCAAATTCACTCCCACTATTGACATACATGAAGGGCAGGCCCATGCATATTGGGATTTGTCAAACAAAAATGCAAACAAATTTTGCATGTCTTCATCCAGTGGCATGCACCAGTATCCAGCTGTAATATCTAATGTGGTAAATACCTTTGCCCCGTGTACCTGTGAGAGACCCTGATCAATGAAGGGAAGTGGCCACCTGAAAACAGGTACTCTTTTGTTTATTTCTAGTATGTCTGCACACAAACGCCATTGGCCATTAGGTTTTAACATGCCCAAAATGGGAGTATTTGATGTGCTATGAATGAGCCTAATAATCCCTCTGGATTCTAGATTTTTAATAATCTCAGCTAATGATTCCAAACATGCCACGGGCAACCAATATTGATGTACAAATACTGGATCCCTACCATGTCCGTCTGGCAATGTGGCTACATACAGATCGGTAGGCAGCAATCACACGCGTCTTTGGCAAAAACCTCTTTAAACTCCATAAATATTTTTCTCAATTTATTCCTTTCCTCTTCATTCGTGAATGCATATGCAGCCTGAATCTGTTCCTCTACCATTTTTGAAAATTCCAATAGAGGAACTTCTGTACTCTCCTCTAACCAAGTGCTGTATCGCTTTGGAGAGTAGACACATTAAAATATTTTGGAATCTTGACATGCTGCTTTTCTGTCTTATTTTCATTTAAATCAAATAATATGCAATTATCTTGGTGACAGCACACTTGATTCATAAGGATATACAGACTGAATTTTGAATATTCCTTTAGATTTCGAGTCCAAAGATTCTGGCAACTCACCCAGTCCGTTCACATATCTTTCAGGGATATTCCCAATCACTGTATTACTGAAATCTGCAGTACAATGAGATTTTTGAATTGCCATTCCTAACAATAAATTCTCTTCTAAATGAATATCCTGCCACGCCTTGTTGTCTACCAGTATCTTAATGGGTCCATCCCAATCTCTACCAGAGGCGTATATTCACATTCTAGCCTTTGCTACCTCATGGATTCATTTAGGCACACAAATGCATCAGGATCCCTCATCTGATGTCCTTTTCTGTGTTTTAGCATTATGGTTACTTGCCTGGTGAATGGTAAAAAACATCTTCACCTGCAATTCAATCGCATATGGTACCATCTGTGTACAATGATAAGCTTGCCTCTTGACTTCAAATTCAGGTGCAGGTCTCCCCAATCTGGATCACACTTTCTGATTAAGGAACATCTCCAAGGCCCAGGGAATTCATGGCTGCTTCCTGTCCCTAGCCTATCCACAGCCATCCAGGCCGTCAGAAAGAATCTCTGCTATTCAAGCCTCCTGATCTGACTAAAACCCCTTCTAGAGCACTCTACGCATGCCTCGCAATCCGCTCCTAGCCCTTGGTGACTGACTGCGTCTGCGCGACTAATGAGGATCCCTCTGCTGTCCGACCCTCTGATCCCAACGATCTCCTCGTCTGCCACATCATTCTGTATATATGAGCCAACGTGTAACGTTGATTCATATGTACACTCATGTCTGTTACCAGCTAGCCATACGGACAGCATACACTGTAATCTGAGCTCCCTACCGTACCCTACCCAGCTACTACAGTCACCTTGCCACTCGATTCACATTCACAGCTTGTGTCATGTCAGATATACCTGCCTTACACTAGATGCCCCTTATCTTCAGCGCATCAGGCTGTGCATAACTGTAGTGCTGACACTCGCTTTTGCCACTTGAGCCGAGTATTGCTACTTCCCGCTAGCATTGTTATGAAACTTAACTGAGCTCTGCCTCTTGATGCTGTGCGACTAGTCAACCATGTTGATCCCTGCTAGCCCTGTTTTATCCATCGGCTAGACAAACAGGGCTTAGATGCCTTCTTGACCTCTACCGCTTTCTCACCTACCTAAGCCTCACAGCACTGATTGCCTCTTCTTCAACCAGCCAGCTGTACAAACTACACACTGGTGCCCTCCTGGAATAGGTCGCCTCCCCTGCCTGCTGCCCACACCGGAAATGCAGCTGATCATTACAACTACATGTTACATAGGCAATGTTTGAGGAATATTCATGTTACCCATGCCCACCATTGAATCGTTGATGCCCACTTTGAAATGTATGTACCCATTTTTTGAAATGCCTACTGCCCACATTTAAAAAGCTGCTGCCCATTCTGAAATGTATGCTGCCCATTCTGAAATGTATGCTGCCCACTTTTGAAATTCCTACTGCCCACATTTGAAAAGCTGCTGCCCACTCTAAATGTATGTGCCCATTTTTGGGAAATGCCTACTGCCCACATTTGAAAAGCTGCTGCCCATTCTGAAATGTATGCTGCCCACTTTTGAAATGCCCACTGCCCACCTTTTGAAAATCTGCTAGCCCATTTAAATATAGTTCATGGTAATATAGTTCATGGTAACTGACTGAATTGCCCCTGACCATTCAGAAAAACTGCCAGTCCATTTAAATATAGTTCATGGTAATATAGTTCATGGTAGCTGACTGTATCACCCCTGACCATTCAGAAGTACCCATTCTGAAACATACTAGAACTTAAGAATCGATAAGAGTTATACTTATACTCTAATGCACCAACCACTTGTTTTGAATTTGCTTTCGGTGAGTACTACACGTGTTTCCCCATCACTGTTTGCAATGGTTCTTCAGGAGAGTTTAACATAATCTTGATACCCAAATAAGCTTATTCTTAAATTTCCCTTAATTTACACGTGTTTCCCCATCACTGTTTGCAATGGTTCTTCAGGAGAGTTTAACATAATCTTGATAACCTTTTTGTAAAAAAGACAATAAATCAAAAAGAAAAAGATAACTTTTAGAAAAGGGACCATTGCCATATGCTTTTTAGCTTCATAGTGATTCTTTATATAGTTAATAGTTTGACAAATATTATTTTATACTCACCATTCTGAAACATGTCACCCACACTCCCACAACGTACCACCTACACGATTCCTACCTCCACTGCCCACAGGACATCTATCCTAAAATCAATGCCTGCCTTCAGCTCCTAGGCTGAATCGTACCACCACCCTACCCAAACCACTCCACAGTACACAAGCCAACTCTTACCCCATGCCTTGCCACCTGGGAAATCAGAGGCTAGGCTCCCTCTGTCCACCTCTCTGCCACTCCTAGAGCACACCTAGAAAAGCAACCCCACTACCCGCCATCACCGACCGCCACCCCATGCCAAAAACCCTCAATGAAACTGCCACTCCTAATAGCATCCCTTCAAAAACCAAATCAGAGAACAATCAGAAAACACAATTCTAATGTCCACTTATCAATGCACGCTCCCTGGCAGCTCATGCCACAGAGATTCACGACCTCATTACTGATTTTAACCTAGACATTTTAGCCATTACCAATACCTGGCTACATGAAGCATCCAGTCCAGCCATCTGCCAAACCTTACCACCAGGCTACATCATCCTTCGCCAAGACAGAACCTCTAGTAAAGGAGGAGGGGTCACCCTAATTATCAGGGAAACTCAAAACTAGGCAACTAAAAACCGCTGAGGCTGACAACTTTGACACGCTATCAGTAAAAATATCTCCTTCGCCAAATGACACAACACTACACATTGTCTACCGCCCTTCAAGCCCAACTCTCGATTTCCAATCCAACATCACTCATATCTTAGGTGACAACCTCAAAACGAACACAAGAGCCATTCTCCTAGGTGACCTCAACCTGGGCTTCAAAAACCCCAAAGACAAGAAAGGCAAAGCCCTTGCTAAAGCTCTCCAAGATTTAGGCTTCACCCAATTACTCAACAATCCGACCCACACCAAAGGTTGCATATTAGACTGGATTGCGGATCATAACTGTGCGGCCAGTATCAGCTCTAACACCCCATGCCCATGGACTGACCACCATCTACTGCACTTCTTCATACCCTCAAAAACAGGAGGGAACCCAAACCGACCTGTGCCAGCCACTATGGCTAGATCAAAGAAACTGCTCACCGTGGAAAGAATCCTCTCTCTTCTTGAAACCTCAGTGCTTGCCCATCCCACATCTAACAATCCCACAGAACTAGTAGAGATCTACAATACCACTCTTAAAGAAGTACTAGATGCTGTAGCCCCACTGGAAAAGAAAAAAGACAGACATATACTTCATGCAAACTCATGGTTCACAAAAGAACTCCTGGATGCCCGAACCGCCAAAAGAGCAGCACTAACCTCATCGCAAACAAACCCCTACACCACCACAAGAGACACCTACCTTACAGTCGCCGAACAATACAAGCAGGCCATCTCTAAAGCCAAAGCCGCCACATACAACTCCAGAATTGAGAAACCTAACTCCCAATCTAAAGAGTTATTCGCCATTTATAATGAGCTGACTATCCCCCCAAACCCCACACAACCCACCGAGAAAAACAAAACATGGTGTAACAACATTCAACACGCCATGTTAAACAAAACAAAACACTCCAGAACAAAATTAAGACTCAAATCGACAAATTGCCTAAAGCCACATATCTAATTCCTCAGCCACCCTGCCAGTCGCAGACTCTCCACATGGCACAAACAAACCCATACCCTTTGCATTCAGGGAAGTAACAATCCCTGAATTCCTATTGATCATGAAGTGCACCAAACCATCGCTATGTAAAGGGGACACTTGCCCAGCCAATCTAGTCAAGATTGTGCGACAGCTTTGGCCCCATTTGTCACCACCTTCATCAATGCCTCCTTCACCAACATCACCCTCCCGCTCGCCCTTAAAGAAGCTTTGGTTCGGCACTATTAAAGAAACCTACCCTTGACCCTGACTCCCCAAACAACTACCGTCCAATTACCACGTGCCATTTCTGCTGAAAATTCTGGACAAGGCTGCCTATTTACAGATTCAGTCTTACCTGGAAACTCACAACATCCTAGGTAAAAGACAATCTGGCTTCCGCCGTCGTCATTGTATAGAATCAGCCCAACTGGACCTTAAGAATCAACTACTCGGAGCCATGGACAAAGGCAAATCTTCACTCCTCCTACTCTTGGATCTCTCGGCAGCCTTTGACTTGGTTGACCGCAATATCCTGTGTAAACAATTCACTGATACTGTTCACTTCTCCCAAGAAGCTACCGCCTGGATCACCTCCTTCTTGGAGGACCGAGCTATAAGCGTCTTTTGCAACCAGGCCTCAGCCTCTCCATCCCCCATTAGGTGTGGAGTGCCAAAGGATCCTGTACCTCCCACACTGTCTACAATTTAGTCAGTCTTCCCCTATTCAGCGACCTAGAAGAATTCGGCAGAGCTTTTACCAACTATGCCGATGATACACAAATTCTTCTCCCCCTAACAGGGGACTATGAGCAAGACCTCAACACCCTCCAGAAGACATATGCACACATCCAGGCTTGAATAGCAGCCAATGGTCTCTGTTTAAATGGGAAAATTCTACTGGTAGGCCCCAAAGAATCCCTAAAAAAACTAAATGACAATTACAGCTCCTACAGTATTGAGAACACTGTTATTACAGCCTCTACTGCAGTGAAAACCCTTGGTGTATACCTGGACTCCACCTTATCAATGGATAGGCAAGTCAGCGCCATTTCATCTTCAGCTGCACTTACAACAAAAATCATAAATGCAGTAAAACCGCACCTGTCGCCAAATAACTGCCTTAACATCGCTAGAGCCACAATTAGCGCAAAACTTGATTACTGTAACATCCTACTCCTAGGGACTTCCGCAAATAACATTAACAGATTGAAAATTGCACAAAACAGCGCCTTTAGAGCCTCCCTTAGCATCCCTAGGAGAGTGCACATCTTGCAGGTGAGAAAAGATGCCCACTGGCTCCCGATAAAAGAACGCATAACATTCAAGGCCCTCACGATCACACACAAATGCCTCACCCAGACTGCCCAAGCCTAACTAGCAGAAAGAATACACCAGGCTCCAGGCTCCGGCCTACAGACCAAAACATGACCAATACTCTCACGTACTCTCAGTCCCAGCATTCAACAGAGCTAAAGCTGGTGGCACTAGCTTTGAAGTAATAGCCCCAAAAGCCTGGAACGCGCTTCCGCTCAACCTAAGAAATGAAGAATCCCTTACAGTGTTCAGAAAGGTGCTAAAAACATAGTTTTCTAACTAGACCACTTCAACACTGTTCCTCTGTAACCTCGGAACACCCTTTCAAACTGTCTTTGAACCTGTATTACTGCCTATGAAATATCTGTCCTAATCTGTATCACTGCCTCGGAAATATCTGTCCTAATTTGTATTAAGTGGATATTCTGTAACAGCACCACAATGCCACCGGGCCGATGGGTGCTTTATAAATCCAAATAAATAAATGATTTGCTGGAGTATTTTCTCATTAATGAAACTTAGTTTCTGCTCCAGTGCTAAAGTGGCTACTATCATTTCAGAATTACCATTTACACAGATAGGGATCCATGGCTGCCCATCTCCCATTTGTATTTCAGGAAGGGTCGAAATGTGTTTCTCTGTGTCACTCTCTGGAGTGAGAGGGGGCTTGCATTTTTCTTCTTTTAAGAAAAAGCATAAAGTGTTTTCATCTATTTCTGTTTGCCATTTTTTCTTGGGGTCCAAATAAATCTTTAGAGACTGTTTCTCTTCTTTACCTCGCATTTCACCCTGGCACATTAGAATGACAATGACACTAGTCACACAGCCATTCTGAAGATACACTTCCACTGCATCATCTGATTTAGCCACAGTATGGCATTGCGTTTGTTTACAGTGTTGTTTTGAGATCTCACCTTCTTAGGCCCTAATGGCTTTTTGGCTAGGGACCACAAGACCCCATTTACCGCATCAATGAGGGGCAACAACCTCTTCAGGAAATCTGTCCCCATCAGAAACAGAATTTCACTGAGAGATGTGATAAACACTTCCTGTCTCATCCTATGTTTTCCGATCTTTATGTCAACCTCAGTGACACCTTCGATAGGTATCTCCTCCCCATTAAAATTGTGCACCGGGCCTTCATTTTGTCTCACTTTAATATGGTTTTGTGGGGATCTCACTTCATTGATACTTTTCACCAACTCTTTGGACATGATCATGGCCTGTGCGCCTGTGTAAATCATTGCAAACGCATTGCATTTTTCTTCTACAGTGATAGGGGCATAGTACCTGTCCTCAACGTCTTCGAGCACACACAAAAAGTGTGAATTTTTGCTGATTTCAGGACTCACTTTTCTCAGTCCCTTTTCACTTGTTGCCAAACACATGGGCAAGTGAAATGATATTTTTCCCTCCTTTTTGCCCATTCCATTTTGGGAATCTTTGTCTATTTTTCCATGTTCAGACCCCATTTGGAGTGTTGCCACCGTCCGCCCCTCTGATGTGGGACCATCAGTGTTTACACTGCAGTTTTTCGACTGAACATCCTCAGAAAAATCACATAGTAGATTGTCATTTTCTAGCTCAGAACACCTATTTGCATTTTGCATTGTATCTGTCTTTTTGGTCTCTTGAAATATGTGCGGCTCAAAATACTCCTCGGGTGACTGGCCTGCACTCTTCTTTTGAGCACCTGCTTTTCCTGTGTGGACTTCATCAGAATTCTCACTGTCAAGGGAGGATATGTTAACAACCAATCCTACCACTTCATCAGATGCTTCATTGCCACATAAAATGTCCTTTTTAAATCTGTCTCTCTGTTCTTTAGGTTTTGGTTAATTTTCTCCTTTTTGCCTTTCATTTGCACACACTTCGATAGTTTGGTTCAACTCTAAATTGAACCACACTCCTTTTATTTGTGGGTGTGTACCATTTGTTTCACTTTCACTGCTGGATATTTTCATATTTGAATCAGCAAGCAATTCAGGACCATTACATAAAACTGGTTCATGGGATTCTGCATTTTTATCATTGCAGGGGCTATTACACTTGTCAGAACGCGCAAGATCACTCCTCTGACATTCTTTACCTTGACTTGGCTGCTGTTTTTGGACTGCACAAAGTTTTCCTATTTGCTCAGACAACATTTTACCCTGGGCCTTAATGCATTGAAATCTGTCAATTTCCCTGGATTCCTCTCTTTGTGGCCTAGGCCGGTATTGGTTAAATTCACCCTGATTAGGCCTATTTTGGTATCTCTCAGGAGATTGATTTCTATTTAAGTTATTGCTGAATTCTTGGTTCATAGAAGGTGGAGAATGCAGTGTGACCATCCATTGGCTGTGGTCGACTGGTGGTGATGACTGATTATAATGGCGTGGGACATAATTCATGTTTTGTCTTTCATTTGGTGGGAACTGTCCCCTATACTGATTTCTATTTTCAATGAACCTATCCACATCCCGGGGCCTTTCTTGATGGACATATACCATAGTATTAGGGTCAAACCTGCTCTGAATCCCCAGTGTCTGGTATGGGCCATTGTTTCTTTGATTTTGACTTTGATTGTTATTCATGCCTGACATATCGGGCCGGTATCCTACTCTAGGTCTGTCACCCAAATACCTAGGACTAAAGTAATTTTCTCTATTGCTCGGGTCATGTGATTGGGACATAAGTGTTTGGGGTGGCGTCCTCTGTGGTAGCGTACCCTTCCGGTTAGGTATCATATTGTTCCTTGCCTGATTTTGGGCTGATTATAGTAGCATTTTTGCAGACTTTATCTCCATTACCGTTGGTGTGCAATCTTTAGATTTTGCTTCCTTATTTCTAGAACCCTCCTCACTCTGACAATAGTAATCTCATAAAGTTTAGTCCCTTGTTCTACAATCCACTCTAGCGATTTCTCACGGTCAAATTCACAAATTAACTGTGATATAATGTCTTTTTGCAGGCCATACAAGTATGCAGTCTTAAATTCTGCAGCATTAGGGTTAAAAGATACATCAAAACGGGAGAATGCTCTTGTTAAATCCTGGAGGAACTGGCGGAGCGACACATTTGGCTTTGCTGTCATTGTATACACTGCTTTCTTGGCGTCTTGCATTGACTGGTAACTTGAGAAATTATGTCTAACCTCTTTTTCAAAGTCTGCCCATGATAGGTTTTCCTGTTCATTAAGGCCTCTAATGATACTAACAGTTGCAGAATCAAGTGTTAGGTGAAAGTATTGTCTATACTGTTCCCTAGGTATTTGAAGAGCTTATATCATGCACTGATTCTAAGTGATCTTCTATGCAACAATCACTTCCTTTTTTAAATGGTTTAATCAAAGTTTTGATGGATTTCATTATTTTGATGGGGCTACTTTGCACAATATTAGGGACTGCATTATTCTGTCGCTCATTCCTATTCTCAAGTGGACAGGTTTGATGGTAACCACCGGCGGTTGAATCAAACCCCCCAAATGGACTACCATCAGGCCTTGCCTGAGGTATAGCCATTGGTACATTGTTCCCTCATGCAGAGTTGGGCTAATCTCAATCCCATTAAATGTGGTGCCTTGCTGTTTTTCCTGATATTTAAAACTAGATCTTTGCTGTTCCAAAGCTTTGCACCTTTTATGAAGTCGGTCTGCCTCCTGACAAAGGTGAGAGTTCTCATCACTAATCCTATTAATCATGGCTTGCATTTAATTTTTTTGCATTTGGTAATGGTTAAACTCTCTATCCTTCTCGTCATTCTCCTTTAGTATTTTACCCATTTCTATCTCTACAGCACAAAATTAATTCTCTCTCTCCACGTTATTCTTTTGAAACATTTGCATCTCCAAAATGGTTTCATCTTCGTCTTGTCTGACCGTGTCTATGACTCCTTTAAAACGTACCAGTTCCTGTTCACTCTCCTCAAACTGTCTTTTTTTCAAAGATAGCTGTTTGTCCAACTCGCTGCTTTTAGATTGAATCTCTATGTCATATGACTCTAATTCCAATTTGAAACTCTTTACCCACTCACTTCCCTCCTCCAGACTGATCTGTAGTTTACCAATCACTTCAGAATCATTCTCTTGTAGTCTTTAAGACTGATTTAATAAAAACCAAAGCTTCGCACATATCTTATTTGGCAATCTTTTTCAGTGTTTTTATCTGAAGCTCTGAAAAGTCTTAATAGGCAGGATTGGACTACCTTCTTCAAAGATGTTATGTAATGACTCCTTTTGCACCTCCCCAGATATGCGATCTCACCATAAGGTGGCATTTTCTGATGACCACACCCCATGGGCAATTAACTTAGCCTCCAGGTAGTTCACCAACTCAGAAAAATGTGCTTCAATTTGGGACATAATGAAACTGTGCACAGTGTCACACTATCACCTCACGGAATTAGCTCCCATTTGAGTGCACCAAATGGCTGTACTGAAAACACTTGCCACACCCAGTAACTGCTTTACAGTTTGTTCCCACAAGGCCAATGCATCAAAATATGTTAGGGGTTTTGTCAGAGGGCTATTACATAATTTGGTGGTATTTTAGTACTGTGGTAAAAATAGTGGAAAAATAGTAGTAACGTGGTGGCACAGAGTGTTTATGGTGATGCCCTATATGATGTGACAAACTCCCCTCTAATACCTGTATTCTAATTAGGGTCAACTGTAAGCGCAAAATAGCAGTAATAGAAGGGAGTAGAGTCAAAGGCTTCCCTGGCCAGAGGGGTTACAGGGGGTCAACAAGACCTTGCAGGGGAGCTAGGTTGCTACTAGCTTGAAAAAAGATCACCATAAAGTACAAAAAACAGGAAGGTTTATTTCAACAAGAAGACATATTTACAGAAATGTTGATGTGCCGTAGCACATGGCATATGCATACTGAAGTACATTTATAGTCTGCATATTGGTGGGTTAGTACATGTAGTGACAATCTATTCCATGTATTGTTCACAATCACAATACATTAACATTGTCGACACATTGGTTGGTATTTCTGGTTCGGTAGGTTGTTGGAAAAGGGCAGTGGCTGGATGAAGTGGAGCAGCGCTGCAAAATTGTACCGAACTGTCTTCAGGACATTAGGTTGTGGTTGGACTTGGTTAAGTGAGATGGGCGTCATCAATGTGCAAGTAAGTTGACGCCATGACTGTAGTCTTGCTTTACCAGCTGCTGATTACTGCGGCTGGGGGGCAGTCTGCAAAGTTCAGATGCCCGGATCTGTGCCGAACCGAGCAATGGAAGAAGCTGTGTCTCTGCAGGTTGTTGTGCGCCAGATAGCAGACTTTGTGCCTACTGGAAGTCGACAGTGCTAACTGTCATTCCAGTCACTTATCTACAAGACTGGTATACTGTCCGGGACAGATTTGTTCATATGGTGCTTTTCAATATGAACAATGATTCACAAGACACACACACATATATATCATACGTTTTCTACCTTGCTAAATATGTCCCCAAACTTTACCTCCAGCTCCACCACCTGTGGTAAAATGTTACCTCTTTGACACACTGGGGCTATTCCCTGTATTTTCACACCCTCTTTGTCATTGAATAGACTTAGACACAGAAAACACAACCCCGCTGATTCAGTTTTAAAAATGCCATTTTATTTATATGCACTATTGTTTGAAAACAGATTAATCAGTATACACATTAATACAAATGAACACTTCTACATTAGATTATTTCATCACAAACATTCACATTTTATATCTTACCCAGACCTTGAGCCCGAGGCAATTGGCAGAGCATACAGTCTAAGAAAAGAAACAAAAGAAAAAAGCACAGCAGCATGCCAACTTCCCTTTTTCCCCATTACATTTCAGCATTTATCATTTACAAATGCGAGAAAGAAAAAAAATACTGTTAAAAAATAACCACTTAATCCTGACTGACTGATGGGAAAGATAAACACAGTTATCTGCATGTCTCTCAATTTAACAGATAACTTACATTCAATTGGGAGACTTCTGCACTATTATCATGAGAGACCCCTCTCTGAAATTGATTATCTGAACGCAGGAGTATCACAAATTCCACACAGCTTTCACCACACACGAAGGTCAGCTCAAGGCCCCAGCTTCATGGAAAGACTTTCACTGCCCGGCTCTGTTCTATGGCTGCTGGCAGCTACACTCCTGTTCTTCTCTGGACAGCAACTTCCCCACCTAATCTGTCTCCTAAATGTATAGGTTAGCCGTGTCACTCAAACTAAAACCTGCCCTTTCTCCTGACGTCTACATATCATCCAAGCTGATTTCTCTACATTTGCAACAACACTTCCTTTGAAACAATGGAACTGTTCACCAGAGCACACGCTTCCTTTCATAGTTTGTGCACTGAATCACAGCCAGCAAATTGCTTGCACGTTAAAACAGCACATTATTTTGACATTTCATCTGATGCATTTTGCACTGCTTTGTTATGGGTAAATTAATTAATTACTGGGAATTGTTAGTTTGTGGTTAATTGGGTTAATATGTGTATACAGTGCATGCTGGACAGATGACCTATTCCCCTGAAGTGAATCATTTTAAAACCTGTTTAATGCGCATTTCCATTTGCTGTCTGCATTGTGCATTCAGTTGACTGCCTCCACTGAAAGTAATGTCATGTCCCACTTACTTACTATACAGTGCCACTATATCTCTACTATCTCTCCCTACACATCTCATCCTACACAGCTCAAGAAGCTGGTGGGTGTGGAGGCAAAACCATGGGCAGAAATACAGCTGAACATTGAGCACCGTTGCTGATTGTTGCAAGAGAAAAATCGAAAGAGAGAGGATGCAAGGAAGATTGAGGAAGCCAAGTTAGTGCAGAAGAAACTGTCGAAATATGCTATAGAAGGGGCAATGCTGACTAGTTGAGAATGGCCAGGATCACAGCAGGCAAAAGGTATGCCACAGGTGAATAACCAAAGGCAGTCGGATCAAGGAGGGAACAGATTTATGCCAAGAGGCAGAGGAGGCTTCCTTGGAAGAGGAGGCTTTCAAAATAATCAGGGAAACTTTCAGAATATCCAAGGCGGGTTTCAGAATATGAAATATTATAGTCAAGGCATGCAGGGAGGGAAAATTAGGAGATTCCTCCCTGTATATTGGACCTGTGGAATGACAGGGTACATGGCACAAAACTAAAGATCATTGTTACTGCCTGTGTCAATGTACCACAGCTGGCAACTCAGAATGCTACCTGGTCAGCTTTAAAGACATTTTTTTCGAGTGCATCCCATACTGCTGCTACAATGTAAAGAATCCTAAAAGCCTGCCGCAAGGGAGATCCGAGGCTGCCAGCGATATGGGTGGAAGAGATGGGGGAAGACGTGGATCTTAAATGCTGGCGGAGATGCTGTGAAAACACTTGTCTGATGAGTCTGGATTGGGGCCTTAGAGCTTCACAGATGAAACTGCTCTTTAGAGTTTACTAGTCAACAGAAAAGTTATTCAGAAGGCAGATTTTGGATAGTGAGCTCTGCTGGAAATGCAAGAGCGCAAGAGGCTCCCTCAGTCACTTGATTTGGTTTTGTCCAAAGACAATTCGGTTCTGGGAAAGTATATGTGAGAGACTAGGCTTGATTTTGAACTGTATGGTCCCCTTGACTGCCTCTTTTTTGATTCTGGGTGACATATCTCTGCTGGATGAAATCACCTTTGGCAGAAAAACTTGGTTGCTCCGTGCTTGCATGGTCGGTAAGAGGATGATATTGAGATCCTGGAAGTCAATCAACTCCTTCAATATCGATGACTGGTTGGAAGAGCTTCTCACTATTTCAACCTATGAGAAAGCCATCTAGAAAAATACAGGTGAAATTGAAAAGTTCTGGGACATATGGAGAAGCTTCCTCAAGGTTTATGGATGATGCAGGAATTTCATATGGACAGCGATGTCTCTGGGATTGAGCACTTCTATTGCTAAATGTTTACTTGATCTTTTGTGAAGTTGTTGTGTGATATTTCCATAATTGTTACTAATGACTTTTACAAATGTATTTTGGTTCTATGTCTCAAGGTTGTCTTTCTTTTCTTTTTCCTTATTCCTTATGTACTTCTATTCTTTACTTGGGTTTTATTAGTTATAGGTAGCTGGATAATCCATTGTGGTAAACAAACAGTCGTTTAGCATGTTCAGGTTTTAATTGATTGTTGTTTATTTCATTGGTTGTTAATGTATAATGTTCTTATTTGTTGTGTTGAAAAAAACTGTTGAGCAGGGCACATCGCACAAACATGTGGGAGCCAAGGGTATGTGCAGAATGGGCAATTCCCAAGAGGGCAGAAATAACAGGGACAGGTTCGCAAAGATTAGACAGTGTATCGAGCGCAGGTACTGCAAACACAACTGCAAACACAACAGGCTTTACAACCACGCACCTATGCAGATAGAGCAGAACACAAACACAGGACTGTTATTGACTCCTAGAGTAGGGGGTGTCACTGTCACAGGAGGGAATCCTTTTATGGGCACGTGAATAAGTATGTACCCACAATATGACATCTCACAGGGTGACTTGATTTGTTCAGTACTTCGGTGATGCCCAATCCTCAAGAGGAACCAAGGTTTGATATTACCATGGGAGGCAAATCCTTTTCTTTTTTAGTGGACACAGGGTCAACTCACTCATGTATACGAGAGGGAAAACATTTTTTATTGGGTAAAGCCATGAATGCTCAAGGGTTCTCTGGAGCTACAAGTGGAGTTCCTTTTACTGAGAAATTGCCAGTGTCTAAAGGAGAATGTGACATGTCTGACCCATTGTTGTATTCAAACAGACATGATATGATATGATATGGCATTTATAACGCACCTATACACAGGTGTTTCAAGGCGCAATGAGGCAAGGGAGGGGGAACAGAGGGACGACAGACAACGATCTTACTAGGCCAGGTGTCATTCAGATCGTGCAAGTGCATCGGAAAGGGGAAGGGGAAAGTGCAGGAGGCAAAAGGGAGGGGAAAGTGCTGTACATGGGATAATAGGATAAATAAGATAAATAAGAAAACAGCCAGCTGGTGGCAAGTGCAAGGTAAGTGCAGACATGAGTGCTGGTAGGGGGACAGTAAGGGATACAGAAAACAGTCCCCGGGTTCTGGGGTTGCCAGGGAGGCAGTGCAGGTGTGCAACTGGCGGGGCCTGGGCCTGAGATCAGAAGGGTGGCCAGGTAACTAGTGCAGTTTCAGTCAGGAATTCAGCAGGGGAGAGGGGGAGAGAAAGCAGAAGCAAAGAGGAAGGTTTTAAGGTGCTTCCGGAACCGGCGATGATTCTCCTCAAGTTCCAGGGTGGCAGGGAGGCTGTTCCAGAGGGAGGTCCCAGCCAAAGAGAGAGATCTACCACCAACTCGTTCCTTGGAGTAGTGACTGACCCTGAGGGAGTTGGAGGCAGATGCGCGAAGAGCTCGAGATGAAAGATATTTATAAAGAGAGAGTTTTAGGTATTGAGGCCCCAGACTCCAGAAGGCCTTGTGGGCAATTCAGAGGGTTTTGATCTTAATCCTCGCAGCCACTGGGAACCAGTGCAGGGATTTCAGTCCTGGAGAGATACGATCCCTGGGCTTGAGGCCAAGGAGAAGTCTCGCAGTCCTGTTCTGGATGAGTTGCAGAGGGCGGAGAGTAGAAACAGGCAGATTTAGAAAGAGGCTGTTGCAGTAGTCCAGCCTAGAGAGATCCAGAGCTCAGCAGACAGTGAGCTTCTGGGGGAAGGAGAGGAAGGGAAGAATACCTCTCAGGAGGTGCAGCTGGTAGTGTGATTTCTTATAGACCTCAGAGATGTGAGTTAACATACTGGGCACAGATCTAAAGATGAAGCTAAATATGACAATCCCTTTCACTGATGAAGGCATAGTGTGTTCAACACCAGGAATACACTATTAAAATATGGGCGAATTTACCATGGCATTTACAGGGCAAATAGCTCTGCGAGGAACGCTGCTAGAGCCAGACATTTTTCACTATGGGGTACACATTTTGTTAACGTGGATACCAGGTATAGTGGGCAAGAGTATGAGAATACTTGATGAATTTCTGTTCAGGCCACAGATACCTATAGATGAAGAGGTGGACAGGTTTTTCCCCTGGAGTTACAGGCAGCCATAGTGCGAGGGGAATTGGCCATGCTCTAAGGTTGTGATCAAGGCAGGCCATGGAGAACAGTGCTTGCTATTGAGGAAGGATATGGATTGACTGACGTCACTGACATGGATATGTTTAGAGATGACCCGTCAGATGACGAAATAGGGTTTGAGATGTGCATTACGTATTGGATCAGAAGAGAAAGACGAGAGATCCCACAGAAAATGTTGATAGTGCGGCAGCACCCCTGATTTTTTGATGAAGATATGGAGAAAGGGCCAGTTCTTTATGGACTATGGGCTCCTATGACATAGTAGTAATCTAAATGGGTCCTCCCACATTTTTTTGTTCTCGGGGGGTCAGATATGTAAACAGGGAGGTTTATTGAAAAGAACAAGGAACAAACCAGACTGACTACCCCTCTCTCTACGGCCTGTCGATGACACAGGTGAAAGTGCAATAGAACTGTTTTATATTTCTACAGTCCCACAAACCTTCAGTGAGCCAATTATGTGACTGAGTCCGATGAATACAAAATTGTCAATCACTTTAATAGTTACATAAAACCTTAACATAAAAACATTCATAGGATTGTTCATTCATCAATCACACCTTTCATTCCAATTCATATATTCTATGGACTAGGAGTTTGACAGATTACAATTTTTTAAGCATATTGGCTGTTTACAGTATGCATGACAACGGAAAACACATTGGAATTTCCTCTAGGTCGACATATGTTTCGGCCCTTCTTTCAGGTACCATCGTAGTCTGCGATGGTCAATATGGTAGGTATTGGGCCATCTTCAGGACAGTCGTGCTTATATTGAACTTTAATTTCATTCCCCTTTTCCTCATACAAAACGACGAATCTATGGTCGACTTGTATTATTGCAGACCTTGGAGCTGTAAATACCGGATATCTTTCGTATTTCCCAGTATCTGGAACCGAATGTGAATAGGGAGTGGTTGACTCTTCAGAAGGCTTTATTTTCTCTTCTTTCGATATCTCGTGATCCACTGTTGTTAGTTTGATCTGGTGTCCTCCACGACATCCGGTAACATGCCTGTGCTTTCGTCGGCGGTGTAGAGCTGTAACACGGCGGCGTTCTCTTGGCCGATCGCGCGATCGGCCAAGAGGACGCCGCCGTGTTACAGCTCTACACCGCCGACGAAAGCACAGGCATGTTACCGGATGTCGTGGAGGACACCAGATCAAACTAACAACAGTGGATCACGAGATATCGAAAGAAGAGAAAATAAAGCCTTCTGAAGAGTCAACCACTCCCTATTCACATTCGGTTCCAGATACTGGGAAATACGAAAGATATCCGGTATTTACAGCTCCAAGGTCTGCAATAATACAAGTCGACCATAGATTCGTCGTTTTGTATGAGGAAAAGGGGAATGAAATTAAAGTTCAATATAAGCACGACTGTCCTGAAGATGGCCCAATACCTACCATATTGACCATCGCAGACTACGATGGTACCTGAAAGAAGGGCCGAAACATATGTCGACCTAGAGGAAATTCCAATGTGTTTTCCGTTGTCATGCATACTGTAAACAGCCAATATGCTTAAAAAATTGTAATCTGTCAAACCCCTAGTCCATAGAATATATGAATTGGAATGAAAGGTGTGATTGATGAATGAACAATCCTATGAATGTTTTTATGTTAAGGTTTTATGTAACTATTAAAGTGATTGACAATTTTGTATTCATCGGACTCAGTCACATAATTGGCTCACTAAAGGTTTGTGGGACTGTAGAAATATAAAACAGTTCTATTGCCCTATGACATAGGACTGTTAAAGGGGGTTGGTGAAGTTAAGATTAAGCTGAAGCCCGGAGCAATTTTATCTCAAGCAAGGCAGTATCCCATGTCTCGAGCGGTAGACAAGGTCATTTTTAAAACTATATCAGCCATGATGGATGAAGGTATATTAGTGACGTCAGAGTTACCATATAATACTGTGGTGTATCCTATCAAAAAATCAAAAGGGGGTTGTGGTGTTTAATTCTGGACATGAGGCTGATTAACCAGATCATGGAAGTAGAATTTCCTCTAGTTCCTAATCCGCCAACGATCCTATGTAGCATTCCTGTTGAAGCACGATATTTTACTGTGTTTGACTTGAAAAATGCATTTATCTCAATACTGTTGCATAAAGATTCCCAAGATCTTACATCGTTTACGTTCCATCAGACTAAGCTGAAAAGAACATATTTGCCCCAGGGGTACTGTGAATCACCATCTATTTTCAATAGGGTTCTGCAGATGGACCTAAACAATATTGATTTGCCAAGTGTTGTGCTGCAATATGTAGATGATATTTTGGTCTGTAGCACATCAGAAGAAGAGTGCAGATGAGACTCTGTTCAGCTAATGATTATTTTAGCAGAGAAAGGATATAAGGTGGACAAAGCAAATTGCAGTACTGCCAGGAAGAGGTGTTGTACATAGGTGAGTTAATCTCACATGACGGAAAGAAGGTTACGCCTGAAATAGCTGAGGAGATTTTGAAAACCACAAAACTGCACACAATAAAGCAAATGCAACAGATTTTAGGACCGTGTTATTATGTCAGAGCATGGTTATTTGATTATAGTTCATAGACAAGGCCCTTGTTGCAGGCCCTGAAAAAGGCACAGGTGAATCAGGAAAAAATGTAATGGACTGAGGAAATGGAAGAGTGGTTTGATGAATTAAAAAAGGCAATATGCACAGCTCCAGATCTCACACACAAATGGGAAAGTCATGACAGCATTACTCACACAAAGAACTACATTGGGGTACAAACCTTTGGCATATTACATTGGGATTCTGGACCACATAATGAGGGGTCACTTCCCTTGTGAACAATCGTTGGCAGCAGCCACATTCGCTATTGAGAAGCATGCTTTGTTTGCTGTCTTGGAGAAACCCAAGGGCACACAGACGTCTCAAAGAGCTTCTGCTTATGAGGTGGTTGTATCGAATCCTGTGATCAAAATAGGTGCAAAATGGTGAACCCTGCCACGTTTGTAGCTGAACCACTGGCAGAGGATGAACAAGTGCATGATTTCTTGAACAATGAGGAATTCTATGATGAAATCCCGAAGGTGAAGGAAAATGCTTTAGCAGCAGGGGAGATTCTCTTTATTGGTGGTTCCTCGAAGATCGATCAAACTGATGGAGAAAGGCATTCAGGCTCTGCTCTGGTAAAACACACAGCCAATGGGGAATTTGAAGTAGTAGCAAGTGCCAGGCTACCATCTAATTTTACAGCACAGGCTGCAGAAGAGGTGGCGCTTATTGTTGCGCTCGAAAACCACGCAGACCAAGAAGTAACAGTGTACAGTGACTCCGCCTATGTGATGTCAACCGTACATGCAGGGTTAGCACGTTGGAAAAAGAGGTGCTACCTCCGAGCAGATAGCATTTGAGTGCAACATGTCTCCTTATTGGATAGGCTTAATAAAACACTACAACTCCCAGTAGTCAGCGCAATAGTTAAGTGTGCAGTGCACACTAAAAGTACAGACTTTATTTCACATGGAAACTAAGCCACGGACGAAGATGCCAAAGGGTTGCATATTCACCTGACCTTATGGGTTTTGATACGCCTGATGTGGAAGAGAACATTGTTGTGATGATGGTTGCGAATAAAGATTTTAATCAATTATTGCAAATGCAATTGATGGAAGTTCAGGGTGAAGCAACACAGCAAGAGAATGACCTGTGCATATGGAGGGGCTGTTCTTTATCTCCTTCCAAAGCATTGTGGTGACAATACAGCAGTGGTAGACCAGTGATTCCTGTATCCTTATTAAGGGTGGTATTAGAACAGCTAAATGCACATGTCACTAGGGAGAGCCTTGCAGCAACAATTGTGGAGGACTGGTTCATACCAAACCTGCTAGAACACGTTGCTTATTATGTAGTAAATTGCACCGTATGTCAAAAGTTTACTGCTGGGCACACACTGTGAACAGTCATAGGAGTAATTCCTTAAATGGTCCTTTTCAGCATTTACATATTGATTATGTTGATATGCTGCAGGTCTGTAATGGATACAGGTATATGATACTGGTGGTGTGCCCCTTCTCAAGGTGGATCGAGGCAGGTCCATGCACACATCCTGATGCCACATGCACTGCAAGGTTTTTAGTCTGAGAAGTATTTCCCTGATGGGGAGTGTGCATGGTGCTAAGATCAGACAATGGCCCCCATTTTGTCAATGAGGTATTTCAGCAAATTAGCTTATTACTTAGTATTAAGCAGAAGCTTTCTTCTGCTTATCACCTGCAAGCGAACGGGAGATGTGAGAGACTCTCCGGTCTGCTCAAAGAGAGAAATGCTAAGCTGAAACTGACCCTGAAAAAAGGGTGGCTGCATTGCCTGCCCCTTGCTTTGTGTGCATTAGGAAATTAGCCAGGCTCTGAGAATCACCTCACACCCCACGAGTTAGTCACAGGGAGGTGAATGAGAACGCCTCTAACTCCTCCATCGAGGACTGGAAGTGATGCCCAGTCAACTGTGGAATTATTAGGAGATGAGCTACGTGCATACTTAACATGTGTAACAGGCATCATCTCAGTCATTTCAGATCAAGTAAAGCGGACAGGGTGTCGGTCTCAGAACACAGATGAAGACTATACAGCAACCGCCGCTAAGGAACTATGTTTACCAAGACTTTTTGCTGGAGATAAGGTTTTAATTAGAAATTTCACACGAAAGTTGTATGAGCCCCGTTTCAGATGCCCTTTCATGGTGGAGGACATTAGTCTGTCAGCAGTCAAAGTCCTACGAAGACGAGCTTTGATCCACCAAGATGATGTAAAAGTCTACGCTGGAGAGGCCGACATACCCCCAACCCATTCGGTATCAAGTCAAGGAGAAGACGTTCAGCACGTGCAGACTTGATCAATGACGAGGAAGAAGGATGCAGAGACTGTCAAATGGACAGATAAAAGTGTATATTTGGACTGTGGCTTCCCTGAGACACTCTTTGTAGCTGCTAAGCAAGCAGTGAGCAAGTTACTGTTCTTGAGTCACAGGGGTTTTGCTGACATTGGACTGTGGAGGGCAAAAGTAAACAAAATATCCCAGATTTGGATTTTGTGTTCAACGACTGGAAGCGGGAGCAGTTCCATGACTCATTTCTCACTGAATTTCTATTTGGAAGTGCCTATGGTGCTGTCCAATGCTGATGTACACAGAATACTTCTTGGTGTCTTCATATTTATACTCAGAGCTTACGCAGCTCTTGTTGGGAGGAACACTGATATACATTCTTTTGTCCAGGATCCTAAGAATGGGCCGGCTATTAGACACTTATTGGCAGCAATAATAACGCAGATCAGACTATTACCTGAGCATCTTACTGAAGGTACAGATGAACATGTCTAGCGATGATGCCCACAAACTACTTGTTATGATCTTTTACTATTTGCTTCAAGTTCATCCTTATCTCATTTGGAGGAACACCAACATTGTGTTTATGCGAGATCATAAAAACTGGCCAGCAATCAGCCAGTTACTTGTGAAAAATCTTAGAACAGATAAGACAAGTACCGTAGCATCTGACAAGTTTGCCTGAATGAAACACGTTTTCCTTGCTTAAAAGTAATCACAGGCAAACATGTGGTCCATAGAACATATTGCAGGTCCAGAAAGTGAGCAGAGTCAATGACGAGTGGAGAGGCATCGATGGTGGAGCCTCATGTATTGGTGCATAATATATGCTTGTTCTACATTCATCATTGTTTTTCTTATCCTGCTAATCCACACTGTATTTTTCATTGGTCCCAAGAAAGCAGTGGTCCCTTTGATCCTTCCCACTCCAGTTACCTTGGCAGAACTAAACATTGTGAGACAGCCAAGGCCTTATGTGATTGTCCCTACTCCAATAGCTCATGTGGAGACGCTGTCATGATCTCTGCTTCCAAAAGATCAGGACTTGCCCGACTCCCTTGGAAGCAGACCCATAACCCCGGTTCCGAGTGCCAGCCAGTCCCAATTGGGACCTTTTGGACCCTGTCCTGGCGCCAGTGGCACCAGGCTCATAAAGATGCCCAGTCCCAGCGCTGGAAGCGCCGGGCTCATAATGCTTGGGTGGACTTACCTGCAGCAGACCATGCTGCTTACTTACCTGCCAGTTGAACCCCTGATCCTCTTCTGTTTGGGACTACTTTTCCTGTTGGGTGGGGCAGGAGCCACTCCCTAGGTTCAGAACACTGGAACTCTTCTGGAAAGCAGGAACTCTTTTCTTACCTAGGCGTGGCTGTGGAAGGAGACACCTAAGCACTACAGGAGGCTATTTAAACCACACCCGATGGATGAATCTTGCTTTGTGTTATTCTGCATTCTCTGCAGCAGAACGCTCATCGTGTCTTCTGCTTCTGATCCTGGGCCTAAGGGAACAAAGGCTTACCATCCTGGAATCCAGTCTTCAGCAGCACCTGTAAAGACAAAGAAAGAACAGGTTAGCACTACGGTCTTCAGTGGCAGCGCATCTCTTACCTGGTCCATCGGCTGTCACCAACGCCTCGCGCTGCATTCCGGCATCTGAAAGACAAAAGCTTACCTACTCTTCGCATGCTCCGGAGGTCTTCGCACTGCATTCCGGCATCTGAAAGACAAAAGCTTACCAGCTCTTCGCAAGCTCCGGAGGCCTTCGGCGCTGCATCCCCCATCTGAAACACAAAAGAAGGTACGTTTAAAGACATTGGGCAACTTTATTACTCACGTGCCATTACTCCTTCCCACGCCGAATCCAGTGGGTATTCCAGCACCCTTCAGCTTCTCTAAAGCTCCGAACTTGTACCTGGAAGATAAAAGGGACAGTTAGTGCGCATTGTGAAGCAGGCTACAAGCGCTTACTTACGTGCTTCCAGGCGCTTCTATTCCTCACGTGGGTTCGATCCTCAACTCTCATCAGCCCGCCATCCGCCATCGCCGGAACCCTGCAAAACAAGAGATATCATTACAAAAGACTTTTAAGACATTTGAAGTGCCCAGAACTTACCGTTCGTGCAGTTAACGACGGACAGCAGTCCTCTGAGGTCAAGAGGCCTGCACCCTTATCCAGTGAAGAAACTGGTTACGGCACCCTGCCCCGAGGCAGATGGAGAGCTTGGCGTTCACTTACCTAAGGTGAGGGCGTTAACCTTTGGGGTTCTACAGGAGAAGAGAAAGGGAAGAGGAGAGAGGCACCCAATAACCCCAGTTCATTAATCCCATATTTTCTATCTGCAGACATCTTACTCTTCGAGTCAGACATACAATGCACAGAGGTCCAGCCCAAAGAGCCAACCGTGTGCTACACATCACCTTTGAAGATACGGCATTCACCCAGTCAAGACCGGCGCCTCTGCGGGAATCAGGTGAGCGTTACAGAACACAAAGCCTACCGCAAAACTCCCACCCAGGCGCTATGGAAACCTCGGATACGGACCAGCTAGCCCAGTTACTTGGGGAACTAAGAGCAGAAGTGCATGCAGCCCGTCAGGAAACGAATGCTCTAAGAAGGGAACTGATTATTTCCAAGGAGCGAACAGACGATCTCGCTAGACAATTGCTACAGTCACAAGCCGGACAAACTCCGTTACCCGCATCAGGGGCAAATCTTCCTTCAACATCCTCTACGAACCCAGTGCAGATCAACCTACCTGGGAATGTACCTCTGGCTCCGCCCGAACGATTTTCTGGTGACCCAAAGAGGTTTGCAGTATTTATTAATCAGTGCCGGTTGTACTTCTTATGCCGGCCAGCAGCCTTTCCAACTGATCAAGCTAAGGTAGCTTTCGTGCTTTCGTACCTTAGTGGCAATGCGGCAGACTGGTCGATCCCTCTAGTTAATCAAGATGATCCGGTTCTCCATGATTTTCAAGCTTTTCAGCTCAGTATGGAAAAACTGTTTGCAAGACATTCACAGGGGCAGGCCTTGGACAATGAGCTCCTTTCATTGCGACAGGGTAATCAAGACCTTTTGGCTTATATTGCGTCTTTCAACAGGCTGATAGTGGAAACTCGATGGCCTGAGGACAAAAGGATTATGCTGTTTTATAGAGGTCTACGTGGAGAGCTCAAAGATGTGTTAGCCCAAGTAGTGAATCCCCCGCAAGACTGTTCGGACTACATTGACTTAGTCGTTCAAATTGACCACAGACTGCAGAACAGGAAGGCCGATCGTTCCAAGTTTGATGCTCGAGTATTTTAAAAACCACCAACTCCTACCAAAGGAGTAGACTCCGGGGAACCCATGCAAATAGGGGGCCTGAAAGGACCACTAACACAAAAGGAGCGGGAAAGGAGAAAACAGCTGCAATTATGCCTCTATTGCGGAAACTGGGGGCACTTTCTTCGAGACTGTCCGGTGAAACCAGCCAAGAAGGCAGTAGGAGCTGCAGTTACCAGGGTCACAAACTCTGAGCAGGGAAACGACCTCGCCCGACAAGAATAGAGGTCCTCTTGCCGAGCGTTAAAACCAGTTCAGTGACCTCGCATTTCGTGATACCTATGGTCCTCATTAGCCCTGAACATCCGGATCGATTACATGCGATTGAAGCTTACGTCGACAGCGGTGCCATCGGCAATTATGTGGATCATGAAATGGTTTTGAGGATGAATCTGACTCTTTGTCCAAAGGCTGTAAAGGACGTCATTACTACGGTGGATGGTACGGAGATAGCCTCCGGACCAGTAACGCATACCACCCAAGAAGTGACGCTAGTAAGTCAAGATGGACACCATGAGAAGATTGTGTTCGATGTGATCAAGGCCCCTCAGTTCCAGATTATTCTAGGAATTCCTTGGTTAGAGAAGCACAATCCTCAGATCGATTGGCGAGCAAGAACGGTTCAGTTTCCAGAATGTGTCTCTACTTGTCACCCTCGACCTGGTGTTGCACTGGCAGCAATTTCCTCGGAGGCTCCCCAGTTACCTCCTGAATACCTAAAAGTCCAAGATGTTTTCCGGAAGGATCAGGCTAACTCTCTACCTCCTCATAGGTCTTATGACTGCCAGATAGACCTGATACCTGGATCTACTCCTCCTTGTAGTAGAATTTATGCCCTCACCGAGCCTGAGAATCTTCACCTCCGACAATACCTGGATCAATACCTAGCGAATGGGTTTATTCGTCCTTCCAAGTCCCCTGCTTCCTCAGCTTTGTTCTTCGTTCCAAAAAAAGAAGGGGACCTTAGAACTTGTATAGATTATCGCTCCCTGAACCAGATCACCGTTAAGAATAGATATCCGTTACCTTTGATCCCTGAACTCCTGGACCAAGTCAGAAAAGCATGCATATATACAAAGCTGGATCTTAGAGGAGCCTACCACTTGGTACGAGTAAAAGAGGGTGATGAATGGAAGACGACCTTCCGCACCAAGTATGGGCTATTTGAATATCAGGTCATGCCCTTCGGACTTTGCAATGCCCCGGCCGCCTTTCAATATTTTATGAACGATGTCCTCAGAGAGCTCATAGATGTGTGTGTTGTTGTTTACATTGACAACATCCTCGTTTATTCTTCATCGAAAACTGAACATCGGAAACACGTGTAAATGGTCCTCGAGAGATTGCGTCAACACAAACTTTTCGCTAAGTTGGAAAAATGTGTTTTCAACGTGACTGAAGTTGAATTCTTGGGATTCATATTATCACCTAGCGGAGTGCGTATGGATTCAAAGAAGGTCGATGCAATTCTCAAATGGCCATCGCCATCCTCCGTAAAAGGTGTTCAAAGCATGTTAGGCTTCGCTAACTTTTACCGCAGGTTTATCCCCGAATTCTCTCGAATAGTCCAGCCCATCACCGCCTTGTTAAAGAAAAACAAACGTTTTGAATGGTCTACCGAGGCGGAACAAGCTTTCCAGAATTTGAAGACTAGATTTATCTCTGCACCGATCTTAAAACATCCTCGCCCAGAACTCCCCTACATCGTTAAAACTGATGCTTCGAGCCTTGCCATGGGGGCAGTTCTATCACAAAAGGACCCAGTAACCAATCAGTTGCATCCCGTGGCATTTTGGTCCAGCAAATTCTCGCCTCCTGAAATCAATTACACTATTACTGATAAGGAACTTCTAGCTATCAAGTCCGCCTTTAAGGCTTGGCGGCATTATCTTCTGGGGGCCCGACACACCGTTACTGTGATTACAGATCACCGAAACCTGCAATATTTGAAAACCGCAAAAGCTCAATCCTCTAGGAAACTCCGTTGGGCACTATTCTTTGCCGAGTTTGACTTCATAATTACCTATCGACCTGGTACAAAAAACGGTAAAGCTGATGCCCTTTCTCGGATGGGAGTGGAAGAACATTTGATCAATCCTAAACCTGTACCTATCATTCCCGAACAAAGAATTCTAGGTGTAATCGCCACACAATCCATAGAGGAAGTTAAGGATAAAGCCAGGCTACTGGTAACTCCAGCAGACATACAGAATTGGCATCTGCAGGGAAAGGACTTTACGGTGAAGGACAACCTATTATATTTCCAAGAACGGTTATACCTGCCCAGCACAGATTTACAGAAAAAGGTAATCTCTTGTTATCACGATTCTTTAATGGAAGGACATCCCGGTATGACCAAGACCTCGGAAAAGATCAAGCGCTACTTCTGGTGGGCGTCTTGGAAAAAAGATATCAGAGACTTTATAATGTCCTGTGGAGTATGCGCCCAAAACAAGAGTCAAAAGGAAAAACCAGCCGGCCTCTTACGCCCTATTGACATCCCGCCTCGCCCTTGCCATACACTTTCTATGGACTTCATCACCGATCTACCTCCATGCTCGGGATACAATACGATCCTAGTAATCGTGGACCTATTCTCCAAGATGGCGCATTTCATTCCACTCAAAGGCTTACCAACAGCAGCAACTCTGGCCCGAGAATTTCTCGAAAACATCGTCCGACTGCACGGTTTTCCTTCAGTTCTAATTTCGGATCGAGGTAGTCAATTTATTTCTCATTTTTGGCGAAGTTGCTGTCGGTCGGCTCAAATTGATGTGAGACTTTCGACCAGCCACCACCCTCAAACCGACGGACAAACCGAGAGGACCAATCAAACTCTGGAACAGTATTTGCGCTGCATGCTACAACAAACTGAAAAAACTTGGAAAGATATCCTTTGGATAGCCGAATATGCCTACAATAACTCTGTCCACTCGGGAACTGGGAAGACCCCGTTTTTTCTTTTATACAGTAGTCACCCTCGAACCTCGGAGTTGGATCCACTCCAAGATCTTGGAACACCAGCAGTAGACCACCTGCATTCTACCATCACCCAAGCCTTTAAGGAAGCCGTTTCTCACCTTCAAAGGGCTAAAGAACAATACAAGAAAGGAGCAGACCAACATCGGAAGGAAGCCCCCCAATATCAAGTAGGAGATCAAGTCTGGTTATCCACCAAATATCTACCTCTAAAAGGACCACGCACATTCAACCCAAGATACCTTGGTCCCTATTCCATCACTACCATAGTAAATCCAGTAGCGGTCAAGTTGGACTTGCCCCCTCACATGAAGATACATCCGGTCTTCCACGTCTCTCTATTAAAACCCGTGCAACCTCAAACCCGACTAACTACATCTCCAAAACCTATTCTAGTTGATGGAGAACTCGAGTTTGAAGTCAAAAGCATCCTGGATTCCAAGATCTCCAAATCTAAACTATTTTACCTGATTGACTGGAAAGGCTACGGTCCCCAAGAAAGATCCTGGGAACCTGCAGAATATGCCCACGCGCCTCGTCTAATCAAAAGATTTCATCGAACATTTCCTAACAAGCCCAAACCCCCGGAGAAGCCCAGTTTGGGAGGGGCCTTGAGGGGGGGTGCTGTCATGATCTCTGCTTCCAAAAGATCAGGACTTGCCCGACTCCCTTGGAAGCAGACCCATAACCCCGGTTCCGAGTGCCAGCCAGTCCCAATTGGGACCTTTTGGACCCTGTCCTGGCGCCAGTGGCACCAGGCTCATAAAGATGCCCAGTCCCAGCGCTGGAAGCGCCGGGCTCATAATGCTTGGGTGGACTTACCTGCAGCAGACCATGCTGCTTACTTACCTGCCAGTTGAACCCCTGATCCTCTTCTGTTTGGGACTACTTTTCCTGTTGGGTGGGGCAGGAGCCACTCCCTAGGTTCAGAACACTGGAACTCTTCTGGAAAGCAGGAACTCTTTTCTTACCTAGGCGTGGCTGTGGAAGGAGACACCTAAGCACTACAGGAGGCTATTTAAACCACACACGATGGATGAATCTTGCTTTGTGTTATTCTGCATTCTCTGCAGCAGAACGCTCATCGTGTCTTCTGCTTCTGATCCTGGGCCTAAGGGAACAAAGGCTTACCATCCTGGAATCCAGTCTTCAGCAGCACCTGTAAAGACAAAGAAAGAACAGGTTAGCACTACGGTCTTCAGTGGCAGCGCATCTCTTACCTGGTCCTTCGGCTGTCACCAACGCCTCGCGCTGCATTCCGGCATCTGAAAGACAAAAGCTTACCTACTCTTCGCATGCTCCGGAGGTCTTCGCACTGCATTCCGGCATCTGAAAGACAAAAGCTTACCAGCTCTTTGCACGCTCCGGAGGCCTTCGGCGCTGCATCCCGCATCTGAAAGACAAAAGAAGGTGCGTTTAAAGACATTGGGCAACTTTATTACTCACGTGCCATTACTCCTTCCCACGCCGAATCCAGTGGGTATTCCAGCACCCTTCAGCTTCTCTAAAGCTCTGAACTTGTACCTGCAAGATAAAAGGGACAGTTAGTGCGCATCGTGAAGCAGGCTACAAGCGCTTACTTACGTGCTTCCAGGCGCTTCTATTCCTCACGCGGGTTCGATCCTCAACTCTCATCAGCCCGCCATCCGCCATCGCCGGAACCCTGCAAAACAAGAGATATCATTACAAAAGACTTTTAAGACATCTGAAGTGCCCAGAACTAACCATTCGTGCAGTTAACGACGGACAGCAGTCCTCTGAGGTCAAGAGGCCTGCACCCTTATCCAGTGAAGAAACTGGTTACGGCACCCTGCCCCGAGGCAGATGGAGAGCTCGGCGTTCACTTACCTAAGGTGAGGGCGTTAACCTTTGGGGTTCTACAGGAGAAGAGAAAGGGAAGAGGCGAGAGGCACCCAATAACCCCAGTTCATTAATCCCATATTTTCTATCTGCAGACATCTTACTCTTCGAGTCAGACATACAATGCACAGAGGTCCAGCCCAAAGAGCCAACCGTGTGTTACACATCACCTTTGAAGATACGGCATTCACCCAGTCAAGACCGGCGCCTCTGCGGGAATCAGGTGAGCGTTACAGACACCTGGTCCTGTGGCAATTGTGCCTAGAAATCCTTATGCAGGGAGGACTCTTATAGATATCCTTACTGAGCGCCAGATATAGGATATGAGAGAGAGGCAAAGAAAGAGACCTAAGATAAGTGCAAGGGAGGATGATTGTGAATTGAATGATTATTTGGACAGTACAGCACATTTGGGGAACAACATGTGGTATCAGCACATGAAGGAGGTTGGAAAGAGTTCTTCTGATGAGGATTGCTATGTATGTGCACTCCTGTCTTATGCTATGGGAAAGTCTAAGAAATTCATAGCTATCGATATGTTCAAACGGCTCATTGCCTTACCCACCTTGCACACTGTCATACAAGAGGTCAATTCCAGGGTAGAAAGGCATCCTTGATATGGGTGACATAATGTTCAGCACCAGATTAAGATGATTATGTGCAATATATAAAGATAAGAGCGAGAACACACACCAGAAATCATGTGATAAGATACGAACAGTTTGGTATGAAAGGAGGAGGAATCAGATGGGAAATAAACAGAAGACTCAATTGTCAAGGAAAAATGGATGAAGAGGTTTGAAACTGCAAGGAAAGAGGAACAGTGCTTTCTCCAGATGGATGGGAAGAAGGTGTGGTCATATGCAGTGCACATGCAGTAAAGGGATCTCACAAAGTAGCTGTAGAGAATGCAGAATGATTGTGCAAACCCCTATGGCCAAGGCTTGCAAAACTTCTGACATGGGTCAAAGACAAAGGAGGTTCATTGCAGATAGTGCCTCTTGCTAGTGCAGAGCTATGTTTCAGAAACAGTGGCACAAGAAAGGTTGGAGAGAATCAGCAGTGCAGACACATCTTTGATGTACCAGGAATGAAGGATGGGAAAGTAGTGATAATGGATCACTATTGGGCCTGTGGATCCAGAGCTTACATGAGGCTGCCCAGAGATTGGGGTGGACTGTGTTCTATGGTGATTGATCATGTTCCAGCTTTGGTGATCCCAAAGAGTGATCTGAACATTGGCAAATTCTCAAAAGCAGATGCTCACCTAAGGAAGAAGAGATCTGTTGAGCTCTTGAATTGAATGAAGATGGAGAACTATTTTCCAGCCAAATCGATAGAAGCTTTTAATGCCATTTCATATGAACACAGATTCTTCAGTCAGACTTCCTCAATATTTATGACAATCTTCCTGCCTAGGATTCAGGTGATGATGAATGCCAAATGGTTACAGATAACCAGATTGGAGCTTCTGCAGACGATCAACACCACAATAAAAGGATTCAATGCTATCAAGGAGGAGCTGAGAGCCATAAGATTGATGACACTTCAGAATAGATATGTCCTGGACATGATCACAGCTATGGAAATACTTGTGTATAGGCAGTTATAAATGCCGTATCATATCATAGCATATCATGGATTGAGGTGTTTGTGCCAAAATTGGAGAATCATGTTGCACATTCATATCTTCCCACAATGAAGAGAATGGTACCTTGACAGAGGCCATAACGATGCAGACAAACCTACATGTCAAGATGGAAGACGAAGTGGAAGACATTGGTGATGATAGCTGGTGTGGGTCAATCTTCTCATGGGTTCCACAATGGATGGCAAATTTTTTCAAGTTACTTGGAGCACTGGTGGTGATGATCATGTTTGGATTCTGTGTGATCAGGATAATAATCGCACAATGCAAGAAGACTGCAAAGAAAGCAATACGAATGAAGATTGTGATTGATGTTGAATCAGGATTTGAACCAAAAGAGCTGACAGATGAAGACATCAGAGACTACGTGAAGGCCAGCATTCATGCACCTGAGGGAACAGAGTTCCTGTACCCAAATAACCACAAGAAGTATGTGGGGAGATGGATCTATTGCAGTCCCAATGGACAATGCATGCTTATGACTTGTGTTGATGAGCATGTGAAATCAGCAGGATGCCTGAAGGGCGTCATAAAGATATGGGTCCCAAAGAAGCACTTATTCAGACAGGGATGTCTTGATGTCAAGATTGATGAGAGAGTAGTCAATGAATCGCCCAGCGGGTGGGAGTCTAGAGGAGTAGTCAAGTACCCCCACCAAAAGCTCTGCCCCCATGTTGCCTATATGTTAGGAGCCAGAAACTGAGACATGTGCAGTACCAGTGAAGATGACTGTACCGAAGAGAATCCTGGAAACAAGGCATCCATTCAGGAAACCCTGTATGGATTCACAAAGAAATAATGGCCTTTTGGACAAAGTCCAGGAGAAGGTGTGAAAACGAGTGAAAAAGAAGACTGGTGACGTCATGTGGAGCAGAACTTACACACGCGGTAACGCAAGTAGACAAAGTGGTCTTAAGGCTGGCTATGTAGTGCATAGTTGCAGTGATGTGCCAATGCATAATACATAGGACTGTATAGAACCTGGATATTCCATAATGCACTTTAAGAAAGGCTTTAAACCCTGTGATAGGAAAGGGTTTTTCAGTGTGGCACAGTTCAAAAATAACTAATGGTGGAAGAGAAATACAAGAAAGGCTTGGCTGGCCCAGCACCAAGAAGTCGAGGCCAACGTGAGCCTGGTTGTCCATCCAGTAGTTACATGAATATGAGAAAGAATCAAACTTCTGTTTGAGGTGAAATGTAAAAACACTGAAGGCGTCAAGAGTTCATCATTTAATAGTATTAAATGCAGTAAACATCTTGAAAATGTGGTCTACAGTCACAGGGAAAGATCAAAATAAACATTGGGTCAAGCTACATCGAAACCAAGAAGATGCTGCCTTTTATTCTCAGGCATAGAGAGCTCCTGCAAGGTCAAGTCCAAAGCCTTAATTGACTGGCAGACTGCAAGAGTGATGATAGATGTTGGGCTAATTGGGAGGGGAGGCATGATCACACCAACCCTCCCTGCACCTGAAGTGGTAGTCTGTGTGCTGCTAGCATTTTAAATATTCCATAAGGGTACAAGAGTGCCAAACCAATTGTAGAGGGCCATGTATCAAGAGCCCTATAGTTTGTGTAACCAATGAAGCTGAGTATTAGTGTGACACGGAAAGATGACTTGCACTTGGGATGGGTTTAGGTGCCCATCGGACAGTAGAGACCCAATCACAACCCCCGTCAGTATGGAATGTATACTTAGATGTTCCCTGTAAGCATATCACATCCCCAAGTAGTTTTATGCAGTTTGCCATGTAGTGTGACATCACTGATGACAACTTTTGACTATAAGAGTTGTGTTTTTTAAAATATGCGCTAAGAGAAATTGAGCGAATGTCCGTTGATGTCTGTTGTAACTCCTTTTTAGACAATTGCAAATAAAACAGATCAAGTTTTTCCAACTTCCTGAGTCGGTTTGATTATTGATGTTTGAGTAAATTCTGCATCCCCATCTATCTCTAAGTATTGCTACCTTGTCTTAAAGGGCCCTATGTGTATGGGTTCACTGCCAATAGAGACTCCCACCTCGCTAATTTGCCTCTTCTCTTCACTTCTCTGTTCAATCATACTCAATTGCATTGTTAGTGCTGCAATGTCTTTGGCCAGGCGGGCTGTCACAGTTGGATCGCCACCCTCAGATAGTTCTGTACCTTCCTGGTCAATCTTTGTCAGCTTAGTTTACTGCTGGTGGTCCGTAGTTTAATTGTGCTGTTCCCCAAACCAGTGCCACTGTTCACGTTCATGGACACCCCTTTGTCACCCCCCTTATGGGATTTTGTTCCCAATTGACCTGGGGGCTCAGGCTCCTGGTCCACTCAAATCTCAGTACTCAGGGTGGCTTTCTTCATTTCTACCACCTTTAGGTCACCCACACAATCAGGATGAACTTTGGAGATCACAATCTGCTCTATACCATCCAAAAGGTCTGCATCCGATATGTTGACCCACTCCTCAACTGGTGCATTCTGACCCTTAATTTTCTCCTTCCTCTGTATCCTGTATCTGATCGGTGTAAATTGGGGCCTGCGGGCCCAGGTCCCTTGCTTTAAAGTGCCACTTGATTGTTTTTTCTTCTGAAAATGATTTACTCCTGTGCTTCAGGAGGTTAACCCCTATCTTTTTCCTGATACTACTCCCCATCACTGTCTTGTCTTCTGTTATTTGTGGGGCAAGCAGCCGGGAGGCTTTTTCCATCTTTAGCATATCAGAAGTTCCCTTCTCTGGCTGGGGAAAAGAAAGGGCCAGTGATTCTAATTTTATTTCAATATAATCCCATGTTTCTTCACTTCTGTCTGGGATTTTCTTCTTCATTGTCCGGAGCAGGAGACCCCGTCCCACCATTAATATTGTGTGGCTTCTGTGTAAATAGATCCCTTGATTTATCAGGAATCTCATGCTTATTCATTGAGTTCGCTGATGAGGCAGTGCCACTGGAGGTTGCCTGTTCGCTGTCGTTCCCAACTGCCAACTCTAACAACGACAAAGGAGGGGTGAAAGTCTCCCAGAGCACCTGCACCAAGCCCTCAATAGGTGTCCTGAAAGCTGCCTCAGCTGGTGAAGGGCCCAACTTAGTCTCTTTTACTGATTCATGCAGGGACCATCTCCCAAAGGGGCCAGGGCTCACAATGGTAAACTCCCCCAGACCCGGACCCGGACTAGATTCCTCCTTTTCCCCTGTTCAGAATGTGCCGGTCCTGGCTATGAGTCCTCAATGCAATCCTTACTGAAGCTTCCTCGTCGGGTCTAACCGGCTCAGTTCCCTCAGCCATCCTTTGTAAACACTCTGCTTTCTCCACTAGTCAATTCACTATATTCACTTTGTCAACTCGTGTGCGTGCAAATCAAAGGGACTTGTCCACGCAGACTCTGTGCACACAATGTACTATCAAGTGTCAGTGAGGGAGAGGAGAGGCAAAGGATGCAAAAACAAAGAGGAGGGAAAGCCTGGTCAGGTCAATGGTGACCTCTCTAGTACTCAGATCAATGAGGAGATGCTTAGCACAACCGGCGCCGGTGCCCCCAGAATCCACGGAAACACAGCAACACACTCAAGGTCACTCTGCATTGCTCCCCTTGGGAGAGGAAGTTTTGACGAAGTTAGCAGTCCTCCCAGAAATAGAAAGCGAAAGTAGACTGCAGCAGTAGAGCTTCCACACGGCAACACACTCCAGGTCACTCCTCATTAATATTGCATACTGGCAATGCAAATCTTTTTGTCTGCTTGAAAGTTTGTCAATCAATGCATTTTTATTTCAGACCATGTCCATAAAACTTACAAAAAACACTACAATAACAATTTTACAATAGAATTAAAACTAATTTGTGTTTGGATCATTATACATTGGATTAGAATAAAAACACATTCATAACACATTTTGAAAAGAAGTCACATTCCCAAGTGCATAGTGCCCAATAACTATTAGTTCATGGATCCCACAGTGAGACAATTGCATCCTAGTGTCAATCAAACCATTCTTCAGGGGCCCCTAATGCATGAGATGTTAGTACTAATATACAAGACACAGTGTCTGAATTTACGCTGCATTCTTCAACACATGTAGCCTATTTCCCCAGGCTTTATGTAGGTACATCACAACAGAAAAGACCAACACTTCCACATCGGATATGTAACAGTATAAAATAGCTTCAGTAGTGTTCATTATGCCACGTGCAAGGAACATGAGCATAAGGAAACAATTCCTAAGGTTGCTGTAAGAAGGACAAATAAGCAAAAAATGTAGGTCATTCTCAACTATGAACTTTCAATAGGAACATTTATCAGTGGCCCTGTTGTCCCATTTGTGTGAGCGTTCTGCTAATGGAAGTATTCCCAATCAGAATTTAATGTAGAGCACTCTCTGAAATGTTAGCTTCAGCACATCTAGGTACAATTCAAAACAAGGAAGAGTTTCCTACCCCAGTAAGTGGATCCTCTTGGGGAGGAAGGATAGCTCAAGGGCAACATGTTTGTCCTGAAAGCAAGACAACGCAGCAAAACACAGGTTTGAATCCCGATGCCATGCTTAGAAACCACTTGTTGGTATTAAGCGCACTATAGACAAACAATTATAATTGTACATCTTATTCACAGATGTTTCGCCTACAGCAGATTGGTATTTGCTTTGTATTTGGAAGACGGATCCATTGAGTCCAGGTTCGTTCAAAAGGCACCCAAACTGATCCTAAATAGTTGTTTTCTAATGTGCTTGCATCACTTTTATGTACTGTGAAAGAAGATTCCTTTAGGCTTCACTGTATTTTCCTAGATGCTGGGAACTCCACACCAGTGACAAATAAAGCAAAATGTGTTTAGTTTATTAGATAGTTAATGCTTTTAAGATTAATTTCCATAAGCAGTGCAGGATTGGGTGTCCTAGGAGGCAGGTCAAAGACACTTTTTCAGGAATCCATTCTCAATGTTGGATAGGGCGTCACAGTTGGTCTGTCCCCATACTTCTGAAACCTAGAGAGCAGCCTGTTGAGCCTGGTGCATATATAACTTAAAGTGACACTAATGGCTCCATCACTATGTGCCTCGGCAAAACAAGCTATTTTCTGCATTACAAATGAGCGTAATATGCCAAGATTTGCATTTGGAGAAGTTGGTGAAATGGAACTCTATTGAAATTTGGTATTTACACAAATCATTCATTGGGGACATGCTCTTCAGTAACATGGTTGCAGAGACTACATGTTATTTCCAAGTGCATTAAATCTGTAGGATTACATTTACAGGTATGTTTTATCTCTCGAGTATCTCTAGTAATTGCATTAGGAATTTGTGTGTATCCTCCTGAGTGTATGTTGAATGTAACCATTTTTGCACAGTGGTCCTATTCCCGTCTTAGCAGTGATACACTGTAGATAGTTTCAGGGTTGTTAGTGGCATTTCTATGCAGGATGAGGAGCTGTAAAAATAGCTGTTTTGAGCCATGCAAGTAAATATTGTCTGCAATTTGAACAGTTGATTAATTGCAACATTTGCATAGCAATTTACTCCGGCTGTTTTGTTAAAATTAAAAGGATCAGAGAATTTGTTCTCTGTTTTGAAGGTCCTGCATTTTGTTTTTCCCTTTTAAATGGGGATTATGGGGAGATCTGCTATACTTTGTACCTGAGAGGAAAGCTTAGGTGCAGCGCACTCACCTTGGCAGCAAGACGACACGTAGCAGCACAGGTTTGATCTCTGGGTCAGCCCTTAGAAACATCTGGGTATTAATCGCGTTATAAATAGCCAATTATTATTATAATTACTAGATGTCTTTTTAAAGGTTCTCTTTTTTAAGGTACAGGGTACATATCCACAACTTGAGTGTACAGTGCACTCAGTGTGTTGTATTTTAGGATTCAAGGAAAGTCAGCATTGACTTTGTTTGCATCAAGGTTTACTAAGAATAGACCAGTGAGTATAAAGACACGATATTGCTATGTAACTTATAACTTCTTTAAAGCCAGTACTGCCAATCTCTACATGTGTATGGTCGAGGGTTAGACCTGGTAACCTTTGAATGCTAACAACATATGCAGGAGAGAATTGTTCTCTAGGCACATACATATCTTTATAAAGAATTAAATGCACTGTGGTACGGGGAATTCTTTTTAACTTGTTCAAGTTTTTCAAACTTGATGATGACAAACTGGATCTTGTTTTGATTTGGATATGTTTGAAAGCCAACAACTGTTCCAATTGCCCCATTGGCGTAACCTTTTTCTATGTCAAGGTTTTGTCTTAGTATTGCTGTGCAGTTTAGGCAGAGAGTTAATACTTTTTCCAATCTAGCTGTGTTTGAGATATATTTGTCTAGGTTCTTCAGTCATGCTATTGTTTGTTGACACTTAGGAAGTGTCATACCATGCACTTCTAGTTTGTCTATGAAGCTGAAGTGGACTTTGGTTCCATCTCCTTTTTAGCATTGTCTCATTAAATTGGTCACATTGTTGATGAGTTGTGTTAATTGCTGCATTGCATCAGGGACAGATGTGTCTTGTCCATACAGCTAATTTATTATACTTTTCGAGGAAGAATATGCATTTTCAGTAAGCACACCAACTCTAGTGCTCTTTAAAATGGTGCCATATATTCGCATTGCCTTAGCTGCCAAATGTGGTATGGAATTCTTTGTAAGCTAATGTTTTGGATATGGATTGGCCTTTGACTGGTGTTAAGTGAAGGTCTCCAAAGACAATGACATGTTTTCCTCCAAACAGTTCTTTGTATTCAATCTTTAGGACATATTGCATTCTTCGATGAGTTAAAGCAATCATTAGGTTGGAAACAATGCTTACTTCATCTACTAGAAAGACATTCATTTGTCACAGAATTCTGCATAATTTAATTGCAGGTTCTGCTGACAGTTTGTAATCCAATTTGATTTACATTCCACTGGGAGGAGTAGTAGTCAGTGTAAAGTTACACCTCCTATCTCATAAGCAGCTAGAACTGTGGGCGCTGTTTCTTCTTCTAAATATTTTCAGATTGTTTGAATAATTACATTTTTGCTGTAACCATCTTCGCCACTTGAATACAAGAGCAGAGGTTTGTAATTTCTACAATTTACAATTGTGTTTTCATGTTTTAATCCATGTTCAATTTTGTCATAGACTTTCCAGGTAGATGGTGAAATGTTCAACATTTAGCCTTGGTTTCAGCACTGACACATTTTCATTACATTGTTTCGATTGATACATGGTATTTTCCAATTCATTAATTGGTATTTCTGTTTCATTCTGAATGGGTGGTTATTGGCTTCCCGTAAGAGATTGTTGACTCCCTTCATGAGTATCTTTATCCTCTGCAGGTGCATCCCTCTGGAATTGGCTTCTTGACACACTCCATTTTGAGCCTAATCTCCTTAAGTTCCGGGAAACTCCTTAAGACATTTCTACTATCCTCTTCCTTCTCTCACCCTCTACCCTGCTTACCTTTGTCTCCGCTCTATCCGTCTCTTCTTACTTTTCCACGCAGCCTGTTGACTGGCTGCCTGGTGTACCTCAGAGTCTCACAGGTCCCTGGCACCCTCGCCAGTCCCGTCGCACTTGCCTCATGGCCTTGCACTTGGCCAATGACCCTTGAGAGTGGCATCTATCAGCACTTACCCCAGCTTTTGACTGACTGGGCGCATTTGGTCCCCTCCTCCAGCTCCCCCACTCCATGCACTTGAGCCCCCTTCCTGCTCCTGCACCTGTCTGCACACTTGCACAATCTGAGTGCACCATGCTGTGAAGGTTGTCTATATGTTTTTCACTTGACTCCCCTCCTTGCCTGGTGGTGGCTCAATGCACTTGGAAAAACTGCAGAATCTTTCTCAGACATATTTGCTGTTATCTACACTGTTAATTGTATTATATGCACTTGTTCATTGCACCCACTCTGCCTTATATCGTTCAGAAATTCAAGGGCTCTGAATGACTGTTGTTTTTTTCTCCTTGTTCCCTCCTTACTTGAGTACTTTGAAACACTGTTTGTGTATAGGCGCTGTGCAAATAAACAATACCATACCATACCATACCATGGCAGTATCTTTATCTAATTATCTTTCTATTTTCGTTTCTTGTTGCCGTAAATTCTAAAAAAAAATTTATACTGTATAAAATTCTCATTTATTCTCCTGCTTTCATTTGCCTTGAATGAGCTTCAAATGTGTCAGTCACTAACAATTCTTTCTCTTTGCTCGAAGGTTTGAATAGTTGGAGTAGGGCCATGTAACACAGTGTTCTATGCTCTGTTGATTTAAAGGAAAGTTAGACTGGATTTTGAAAGTATTATTATACTTACTAGACAATTTAATGCTGAGTATTTTCCAGGTGTCTCTTTAGCATGACAATATTTTTATATATTTAGTTTTGTACTGTCGTACAAATACATGTTTTCCATAGCAGTATGTGTCAATCAGATTATTTTTTAAGAAGTCTAGACTGTTGTGATTTCCTGTAGCAATAGATTTGATTTCTTGGTACGATTTTAGCACTCTTTTTTGCAGTGAAGCTGGACCAAGTTTCTGCCAGAGAATGTTTTCAGATTTTCCATGCAAGGCTGTACCGATTAAACAATCTGCAGCTTCGTACGACCCACATTCTCTATGTGACAGCATTGTGATGCCAAAGCTGTACCTTCTTTGTGGAAGAGGTTTGTCAGATGATATGTCATCCCCAAGGTCTTTTAGCTCAGTTTTCTCAGATTTGGTGCAATAGGCTATGACATGTCTTGCAACCACAGTTGAAGTGTCTGCAATGTATTGAATGTTTATATTAAGAGTGCAATGATAGGATTGAAATCATTGACGCACTTGGATGCTTCAACTCTTTTAATGTATGTGTGTTTGTGAGATTGGCCTTTCACACTGTGCCTTACAGAAGACATGACACTATTTACTTGACCTTTGGTACAAACTGCTTTAGAGAATTCAAAATGACCTTTGGTGATGTATTTCTCTTTGTATCTGTACCGTTGTCAGCAGTATTTGCCACACATATGTCATTGGAAATGAAAAACTAATGCCTGGAAGTCATTCTTCTTAAGGGATTTCACAGGTAATGTACTTTTCAATACATTTTAAAACAGTGTCATCATTGTTGTGGCCACATTTGGGAACATTTTGTATCCACAAAAGCATGTGGGTGTGTGGTGCTCCTTTGGATTGATATACCTTTCGCCAAAAGAAGTGTTCTACTTCTCCAAAGTGAAGGAAATTATTTCTACAGATGAAGTGTAACATTTTTATTTGATGTATTGTTTATTTGTAATGCACCTATACATACATGTTTTGAGGTGCAGCAAGGCAGGGAGGGGGGGCTAACAGGAAGGAGAAAATTAGCAATGGTCATGCAACATTCAGATCATGCAAGTGCAGTAGCGAGAAGTGCAGGCGGAAGGGAGGTGGGGAAGTGCCAGAACTGGGTGGGAGGGCCCATGAGAAGGAAAGTACCAGGGAGGCCTGGCGGACGGGGCAGGGGGAAAGAAGAGAATGAAGGGGGTTTCACAACTAAGTGCAATAAGTGGCTGGAGGGCTACAAGGGGTGCAGCCAACCAACTAAGTGTAGCGATAAAATAACTATGATGCAATAAAATGATGGTGAAAGTATCTTGAAACATTTACAGGATCTAGAGAACAAATTTATATTTATTTTTATCTGATCCTTCTTTATTTTGGTTTGCATTGCATATGAAGTCATTTAAGTCATCCCATGCATATTCTGTGCAACTGAGAGTAACAAAACATTTAGGGGACCCTAAGTTCCTTAACATGCAACACACATCAGCATGACGTTAGAACCAGTATTTGTTTGTACTACATATATTTGCCAAGAGATTTTTAGTACTTAACTCCAACATTTTATCTTGGCCATTTATCTTTTAAAGGAGTTCTAACATTCTAATGACATATATACTACATTAAAACTTACTTTTCAGAAATGGTGGAAGAGCAGCTTTGTTGAGTAGGTTTCTTTGGTAATCTTCATTTTTCTGGACATGTAAAATAAAGAATGTTGGCAACTTTACAAATTGTAAATAGGTGTATAGTACATGAATGTCCTTAGTTGGTATAGGTATTGTAGGGAATTATGGTTTTCAACATAGAAAACAAGTGATAGTTGGGATGGCAAGGTTGTATTTTAGATTGTAATATGAAGGTAATTTATAGTTTTGACAGAAGACAGGGCATTGGTTTTAAAAAGAGATAATTATTATTTGTATTCTAAATTGGTAATAAAGGTATTTTAATTATGGAATTTGCACTTCTATAAGTAGTAGACCATGTAGTAGTCACTATGCAAGCAGATGTACTTTTAAAAGCAATAATGAACTATTGTGAAGCATGTTTTGCAGCACAGAAAACTGGTCATTCTTGAAGTTATATTATAAAAAAAGTTGGTATATAGTACTTTTGAATATAAAAACATACCTGTATAATGTCTTCTTAGAGTTTGATGGCAGTAGGCCGAGGAAATAAAATCTGTAAACATGTGTAAAGTAGTTTGTGATTAGAGCAGGCTCTGAATTAAAGCACAAATGCACTCTCAGAGCTGAACGATACATCTGAACTGTTGAACTAAGGTGAAAGGGTTAGATGTAGGGTTTTTGGATGTGGTTGGTGGATGGGTCAGTGATTGTTTGAATGTAGCCAATCAGGGAGTTTTACTTAGATAAGGGTAAAAGGGTAGGAAGTGCTGCCCTGTCCCCAATGACCACAGACACACATGACTGCTCACGGATGGACCACAGATGCCATTTGAGTACTTTTAGCATGACCTATCGGTAAAGAGGACTGCAGAGGTTGTGGACATCAGGAGGCTCAACCAATCAGGCCTTCTGTTTGTGGCGAGGAGTGAACTGCAAAGAACAGGTCATCAAATGCTTAATTTCTTGTTTCAATTGCTGATCGCATGGAGCTCAACAAGAAGACTCTATGGACCATAGAAGATGTATGGGTTTATTGGCTGCAGATATATGCAAAGCAGATTGGTATCTCACATAATCTGGGCTCTGAAAAAAATTGAGGTTTTATGATATGGAGTTCTTGATATAAAGTGCAATCAACTGTTACTCATGTGGGAAGATATGGTGCTTTTAAAAACATCCAGAAATGATTATAGTACATTGTGGAGGTAACAGTTTAAGGAATGGAGTATCTTTGCAGCTACTGTGAAAGACACATTTACAAATCTGATGAATCGTTTTTCACAAAACATGTTTATTTTTTCACAAATAATACAGATACAAGTGTGGAAAAGATGTAAGCTGCTTTGTCCACAAACATATTTTGTTAAATTTAGTTAAATTTGGTTGCAGCCGTACTTTTTGAATATACATTAGTATTGTATTTAAAGTTTTTTGCCTACCTCGTATGGTAAGGTTGTCACTGCAGATGTGTGGACAAGTTATACATTTGACATTCACTGCATGCCAGTATATTACATATTATATGCTCCAATTAGAGAATTAATAGCTGTCATGTGGATGCATTGGGTCTTTTCATACCAACCTTATTGTAGGCACATTATGATAACCTTCCTTGTGGGCAGTGTGGGGCCAATCTTGGCTCTAATTGTTTATTACTTCATATATATTAATCTGAATATTTCTATTTATTTAATTTCATGGGATATGGTTGTGACTCCTCGCAGGGTTAGTTCTAGCAAAGAGGTTGAATGTGTTGTTTTTTTACAAAATTATACTTTATGTATACAGATAGTTGTTAGTTTGCACTTATATTGTTACATTCACAGATAAGATGGGTACATTTACTGACCTTTTCTTTAGATAGGAAATACTGGTGGAACATTGGAAAATAAATTAGCATGTTTTTATTCTGTACCTTTCTGTGAGCAAACAAAAATGATAATATGGTTATTATGTAGCCTTATGCAAGAGTACATATTTCTTTTTTTAGCTTTCTATTGATATCAACCTCATGGAAATCCCTGTCCTGGAATTAAAGAGGTGAATAGCACGAGTAAGAGAAAATAAATATTGACATGCATAAAGAAATAAAAAGCAGATATTATCTTTTTGCAGGAAATACATCTTATTGGTAGACACTAAAAATGTTTATTGAATAAAACATATGATAGGGAGATATCTAGTTGCTGTTACTCTAATATATGTGGGGTAGTTTTGGGAAAGGTCCCAATGAGAAAGAGGGGTTCACATTACATGTGCCATATTTGTGACTGGGGGAGCAGCAATGTTGGCACGATGTTGTAATTTTATATGCATGTAGCATAGTTAATGTGAATTGGATATGTGTTACTTTAAGTAGTACTTTGTCTTTAAGTTTATATATTTAAGATTTGCATGTTTGCAGCAAGATAAATGTCAAAATCGCCAATGAAATATAAACACAATCTAGATATGGTGTGCTACAAAACACTTAGAAACTGGGAAATTAGGAGTTTCATAATGCGCATGGCAGTAAGGGGATTGGTCATGAAGAACCCACAGTTAACATGCATTCACTAATATACATACATGGTGAATTTATACATTTATATGCAGTGTGCTCTTTTCATGAATTAGTTTGACTTTGCAGGAAACACATCTTATTGGTAGAGACCGAGAATGTTTATTAAATAAAATATATGATAGGGAGATCTCTAGTTGCTTTCACTTTTTTACGATATGTGGGGTAGTGTTGGGGTGGTCAGGAAAGGTCCCAATGAAAAAGAGGGGTTCACATTGCGCATGCCATATTTGTGACTGGGGAGCGGCGAAGATGGCGCGATGTCGTAATTTTATATGCATGCAGCATAGTTAATGTGAATGAGATATGTGTTCCTTTAAGTATTATTTTGTCGTTGAGTTGATACATTTAAGATTTGCATGTGTGTAGCAAGATAAATGTCAAAATAGCCAATGAAATATAAACACAATCTAGATATGGTGTGCTACAAAGCACCTAGAAGCTGGGCAATTAGGAGTTTCATAATGCGCACGGCAGGAAGGGGATTGGTCATGAAGAACCCACAGTTAACATGCATGCACTGATATAAATACATGGGGAATTTACAAATCTATATCCAGTATACTCTTTTCATGAATTAGTTAGACTCTGCAGTCAAGGTTTGTGAGGTAAATTCTGAGTGACTGGGAAAAACTGGTTTTACAAGGTTTGGAGGCCGAAGGAAAGGTAATGATTAGCCACATCATTAAGCAGATATGATATGATATGATATGATATGGTATTTGTAACGCGCCTATACACAAGTGTTTCAAGGCGCGACGAGGCAGGGAGGGAGGGAAACAAGGGGAAGACAGACAAACGATCCTACTAGGCCAGGTGTCATTCAGATCGCGCAAGTGCAGAGGTAAGGGGAAAAGGAGAAAGTGCAGGGGGAGGAGGTGGGGGGGAAGTGCAGTACAAGGTAAGTAGCGTAATAAAATAATAAATAATAAATAAAAGGGCCAGCTGGTGGCAAGTGCGAGGTAAGTGCAGAGCAAGTGCTGGGAAGGGGGCTGTAGGGATACAGTGACAGTCCCACAGTGCAGGGGGAGCCAGGGAGGCAGTGCAAGTGGAGAGTGGCTGGGCCCTGGACCGAGGTCACTGAGAGTGGCCCAGATGCAGGTTTAGTGCAGACTTCAGTGGGGAGTTAAGCAGGTTTAGCAGGGGAGAGGGAGAGAGAAGGCAGAAGCGAAGAGGAAGGTTTTGAGGTGCTTCAGGAACCGGAGATGGTTCTCCTCGAGTTTCAGGGAGGCAGGAAGGCTGTTCCAGAGGGAGGACCCTGCTGCGGAGAGAGATCTACCCCCAGCTTGTTGCTTAGAGAAGCGGCTGACCATGAGGGAGTTGGAGACGGATGAGCGAAGGGCTCGTGAAGGAAGATATTTAGGAAGAGAGAGTTGAAGGTATTTAGGCCCCAAGCCCCAGAAGGCCTTGTGGACAATGCAGAGGGTTTTGAACTTAATCCTCGCAGCCACTGGGAGCCAGTGAAGAGATTTCAGTCCTGGAGAGATACGGTCCCTGGGCTTGAGGCCAAGGACAAGTCTCGCAGTTCTGTTCTGGATAAGTTGCAGAGGGCGGAGAGTGGAGGCAGGCAGATTAAGATAGAGGCTGTTACAGTAGTCCAGCCTTGAGAGAACCAGGGCTCGGGAGACAGTGAGCTTCTGGGGGAAGGAGAGGAAGGGAAGAATACCTCTGAGGAGGTGCAACTGGTAGTGTGACTTCTTAGAGACGTCAGATATATGAGGAGAGAAGGAGAGTGTGGAGTCGAAGATGACCCCGAGGTTTTTAGCCTTGCAGGTAGGGGCAGGAAGGGGGCCAAGGGAGGCCGGCCAGAGAGCTGCAGGGAAGATGGTAAACCAACAGGCCGGCGCAGGGTTATTATGGCTTGTCAGTATCGGGGAAGGAAGATGCAATCTTTTAAGTGCATGGGAGCTTGTTATTAATTGTTCAGGGGATCCTGCCATTTGTTTTTTGACCAGCAATAAACTTGGGGTAAAGTGATGCTGGAGGCCAGAGTTGACCGATACTTCATGGGTTTTGATTGTTTCTCAGGATGTGACCAGATAGTCGTTTAGATGAGAGTGTTCGGAAGACGCCAGCAAGTCAGGGTATGTGAGTTGGTTCTTATCAGTTCAAAGGGAACCATTTTATTCTTCTCCTCCACATATTATTTGTGCTGACGCAGGTTTGAATGCCGGCAGGGCCAACCTCAGCCTTTCATCCTTCCAAGGTCGATAAATGTGCACCACATACCGTGGGTAATAATAAGCAGCGCTCAGGTGCCTGAGGGTTCTTAGCACTATAGAAATGCTAAATTATTATTATTATTATGCCCTCTTGTGGGACCTTATGTACAATACCACTCTATGCCTTTTTGGCTGAGTTTCAACAATTATAAAGCATGCAATTGAAATACTGCACATTCATTCAATCTCTCTAGCTAAACAGCTCATGGCAGCTACTTTATTTTATGATATCTCTTACCATACTTGTCTTTTTATGCATGTCAAATAAAAGGGACTAAATGCAGAATAAGTGTAATAAGACTAAAAGTTACTTTGAAATCTGTTTTTTATCGTAAAAGAGAAATATGCAAATTACACAGAATAACAGTTATGCCCACATTGTATTTCACCGTGCAAATACATTTCAATAGCTTTCAGTGTTTTATCTGTGCCAAGTCTTGCCAACTGTCCTTGGCAACATGGAACTTGGCAAGAGAAATACTCTTTAAAAAAAACACAGCAAGACGTTTCAAAACATAAATACGGGATTACATGCACGTTAGAAAATGACAGCTCCTAACATGAAATCACCTACTTAATCTCGACTACCTGACCTCATGCAAAACAGCAGCCCCTCACTTAACCTCATATTTACCTAGATATGTTGGTGATATTTCTGATTCAGTTTGGCATGGAGATCTTTCCCAATCTTTCCACCTGCCTCGCCCAGAGTCACTCAGATAAGGACCGCTTCAGCATCAGACAGTCTGCCATCACTGAATTCCATCTCTAGACAGCCCTCTGTTACTTCATCTCGCAGTGCCCGAAGATGAATAATAATCTACTCCCTCTCCAAAACCTTTTTATCGAATCCCCTTGTCACTCAAGGGAAACCCTTGAGCAGATCATTCCACCGAAAAAGGCACGTGATTTCATTCCTGTAGAGCAAAAGTTATATCTCTCCTTGAGCGTCCTGCTCTAATACAATGCACTGTTTGCAGTAGAACCGATCTTCACTTTTGTTAGTTTATCACCCAGCACAAATAGACAGCACATTTAATTTCCCATTTCCCATTTCCAGAGCATCATGCATTTTCACAATCTGCATTCAGCTTACTTCATTATGGACTAATTTGCACTAAATGTTATTAAGGGATCCAGTTACATGTTAACTGGTGTTGGGTTAGATTACTATGTTAATTTATAATAGTGTTATGTTTTAATGCAGCTCAGTCCATTGAAATATCATCCCGAAGCAACGTGCAATTTCAATCTTGTGCTTTGTGCATTGGCATCTATTTAATTCTGTCTGAGACTCACACCCTTGAGTCCAGAAATTAGTTTCACCCCCTAGGCCCCTATTGCAGTTCAAACCCACGCTAGCATGTGCATGCTGAAATAAGGAACCTAACCATTTAAATTCAGAGCCCCTACTCCCTCACTCCCTCCTTTTTTTCTGCTTGGATATAACCCAAAATCACTGCAGAAAAAACAAACACAGATGTTATAAAATACATGTGCTTCTCCCAATTGAATCTTCTCTTATCACTCGAAAATTAATAACACGCAAATGGCAAAATTCCTATATAAGAATCATTATGTATACATTTCTAGTATTGAGCTAAATACCTCATTAAAAAACAATATCTTTAAGAAAGAATAAAACTGTATTTTTTTACCTTTTTTATCTCTTGGTCACCTTTATTTTAAATTTGTATCCTTTTATCTTTTGATCACTTTTATCTTTTTTCAATTGGTGATCATTTTTTTTGTAAAAGGAAATCATTATCATTTTCAGAAAACATACATCCAACAAAACTGTGACATTGGCTTCAGTCAAATGCAAAAACAAGTACAAATTTTAAAAAAATAGTTTGATATAAGAATAAATTTGTGATAAACATAGTCTGTGATAAAAAAATAATCTTTGTAAATACAGTCTGTAATAAAATAGTCTGTGATAAAAAATGGTCTGTGATGAAAATAATTCACACAGGAAACCGTTCTTGGCGCAACTCCTCCATTCCGGGACTCCCTGGGACTTCTTTCTGGGTCATCATCTCCACCTCTTTTGGAATCATCATCTTCACCACCTTCTTTGGTCCCGGGGGCTTTCCAGGGGCTCCAATCCACTAGTTCCTTCAGGGATCCAGCGCTCCAAGGATCCAGCGCTGACAAGGAAAACAATTATTTGTCTAGAGAAAAAAGAAAAGACAACTTAAGTATCAAGCACATCAAACCTTTTACTTTCCTTTGTCACTGGAGCATCTAAAACCAAATTTAGTTATGCACACTAAAGCAAATTTTAGAAATAACATACCATGCAGTCTAGACATTTTCTCAATAACCACTTAAAAATTAACATGAAGTAATCACACTACTATCACACTGTATTTTTCAGATAACAGCCTCAAACACAACACTCCTTTTGTATTTTTTGTGCACAAACGTGATATATATATTTTCTTTTTACCACTTTCAACCTCCTTTTGATGCCTTTGCACTATTTACACCTATCCACCTGCTATGAAATGATATGATAGGTTATTTATAATGCACTTAATACCTAGAGGTTTTTAAGCGCAGACCCGGGGATCGAACCTGTGTTGCTCTGTGTCATCTTGCTTCCATAGCGAGCATGTTGCCCGTGAGCTATCCTCCTGAGGAGAATGTCAATTCTATTTTTTTTTACTATCTGTTAGTTTCAACTCGCTCTAGTCTTTTCACTTCATGTTTCGGGTGAAAGGGTTTAATTTGATTAACATGGACAAACTGTTCCACTGTTAATTCGCCCTCCTTTTTAGCAATTTTTTAGACCCCAGGTGAAACCTTATCTACAATTCTATATGGCCCTTGCTATGCTGCAAGAAATGTAGAGTTTTTATGTTTCCCCTTCCCAAAATTAAACTTGTTAATCTGGTCTCCTATTTCATATTCTTTGACAAATGCCTTTCTATCATAATATGTCTTTGCACTGTCAGCTGCCTTTTCCAAATTCTGCTGCACAAATGCAAATGCGTTCTTTCTCAATTCTTCCACATATTCATGAATTTTGGATGCATTTACAAGCACCTGCTCCTTTGTTCTGGAAAGTAAGTGTTGTGGCAGAACCATTTTCCTTTCTGTCAATATTTCATGGGGGCTGAGATTTGTTGATTTAGATGGCGTTGACCTGATAGCCATTAGTATCAAAGGAAGCCACAAATCCCAACTAAATCCTGCTTCAGCTGCAAACTTTTTCAACATATCAACTATCGATCTGTTCCACTCCCCCTGAAGAGGAGGGCTGTTAAGAAATGAGTAGCTTTCTCTTCACCACCAAGATTTGCCATATTTTTGTCATCAATGCACTAGTGAAATGATTTCCACAGTCTGATTCTATTCTTTGAGGTAAACCAAATCTTGAAAAAAATGATTTACAAGTAAAATGGCCACCGTTTGCACACTTCAGTCTGGAGCTGGAATGCACTGCACCCATTTGGACATTAGACAAGTTACTGTTAGCATGTACTGGTTTCCCCTTGCTGATCTTCTTACATGCCCAACATAGTTGACTTGTAAATGAGACCATGGGAGTGTTAAACCCTTTTAAGCAAAGGTGCTCTATGAGCTGGTGACACAGGTTGAAAATGTGCATACACTAAACACCCTCTGGTGTAGAGCTCAACATATTGTGACAGGTGTAGCCAATAGACATAATCTTTTAAAATGTCCAAAGTGTTTTGTGAACATGTGTGTCCTGCAGTTATGGCATCGTGGGCATGATGTAATATCAATCCCCAAAATGACAAAGTTACGACCCATTGTATTTGGCCTGTCACAGATTCTCTAATCATCAGTCCGTCTTGTAATCTAATTCTCTTTTTGATTTTTAATAACACTCTCAATTCCTCTTTCCCTTTGCAGTCCTCATCAGTCAGAGGATTTTGGTCTGTGTCTAGCAAAAATGGTTATAAAATAGGCCTAAAATAAGGTCTTCCTTTTGCGCTTTGATCAGGTCCTGATCTGGAGTATCCAAACTCCATTGTGCCAAAGGCTGCTCAACTGCTTTATTAATATTGTCTATTGTACAGGCTGATGGGCCAATATTAGTACAAAATGAACACATTAATAAGGCTTTTGAACAGTTTTGTGTTAATTTGTACAAGGGTGACAACGACTGTGCAGAAGATGATGCCTACACATTTCTAGAGGATATTGATTTGAATGGATTAAATGTCACTGAATTTACTGAGCTTAACACTGTCAACATGGATTAGGAAACACTGGAGGCTATAGGTTCTATTAAAAGAGGCAAATGTCCAGCACAAGATGGTTATATGATTTTATTTTATTGTATTTTTCAGGAATCATGGATACCAGTGCTGCGAGGATCCATGTAATAATGTCCCTGCAAAAACATCTCCTGACAAAAATGATGCTGTTTTTTGCGGAGAGATTATTACGTTGAACATTAGGCAGAAACTGCTGCAACCCCAACATTTTTTGTTTTTTTTACAATGGGAGCAGGGGATATCCCTGCAACTCGTCCCCAGACACGTCACCATATATATGTGGCCAATGGCTTTTTCTAGTGACATTTTGTATGGAGATATTATATATGGGGACATTATTACCAAATGCCTGCTAAGAAAGGTTTATGTGAATATTATGGAGAGGACTCTATGTGCTTGGCTGTTATTACGTTAATTCCTAAACCTGCCAGAGATCATAAGGACTCTGCTTATTACAGGCCAGTATCCTTGTTGAATGTTGACATTAAAATATGGACAAAACTATTTGCTTCCCGTTTAGGGGCACGAAGACCACGTCTGGTTCAAAGTAACAAAACAGGCTTTGTCAGGGGTAGACACAGCTGCCCTAATATGAAGGACTTAATAGATCTGATTCACCTTTGTAAAGACCGTTCTGAGCTCCTTGCAGCAATAAGTATTGACGCCGAAAAGGCTTTTGATAAATGGAACTGGTAATTGTTCTACCAGGTCTTGGACATATTACATTTTGGACCCGCATTTTTGAGCATCAGCAGAGCCTTATATAATGAATCTAAAAGCCCAAGTTCTTATTTATAGGTTACAATCTGATACATTTCAGATATGTTGCAGAACACGTCAAGGCTGTCAGTAGTCAGCCCTGCTCTTTAATATTTATGTGGAAACTCTTGTGGCTCTGCTTCGCTCTCACAAGGTAATCGAATGTATAAATTGTGGTTCTTATACTTGAGGATTTTTTTGTATGATGACGATTTACTTGTTTTGATGTCAGATCAGGACATTTCTTATAAAATGTTGGAAACACTTTGACGGTATGGCAAACATTCTAACTTTAAGATGAATGTTTCAAAGACAGATTTACCCGATCACAAGAACGTGTTTCAGGAACTTCTTCAGGGATCAGTAGGAATGTTCGGCTAAAGAGTATTTCAAATACCTGGAAATTCAAATGACAAACAATATTCAACATTTATTGGTCTATAATGTTATGATCAAGCTACAAGATGTTATTTCTGAATATAAGATGTGATCTAAATTGAATCTCATGCTATGGTGTAAAATCGGTACCATCAAAATGTCTCTCCTCCCTAAAGCTGTTGCATGCCTCCTTAACCACCAGTCTGGCTTCAGAGCAGCCAGAGGCATGGAAACTGCTCTTCTGAACACCTATAATGACTTGTTCTCTAATCTTGACTCATACGCTCCCTCTGTTCTCACCCTCCTGGATCTGTCCTCTGCCATCAACACTGTCACTCACATCACCCTCTTAAATTGGGCACTTGCTTGACCGACCTCTTTCCTTTCAAATAGGCCCTCCCAGGTTCAAATGGGCCTGTTTCTCTCCCTTACTTCACTTTCTACCTGTGGTGTCCCACAGGGCTATTTCCTCTGGCCATGGCTTTTCTTTTTTTTTTTTTGTTGCTTTTATCATTTTTATGATTTTGCAAAATTGTTGTAAAATTGTTGTTACGTTTCTTTTCTTTCCACTTAATTTCCTTTTTTTTCGTTTGTTTATTTATTTCTTGTTAGCCCGTCCGTTTGTAGGTATTTTCAGTTAGCAGTTCGTTTCAGTTCGATTCAGTACTATTCACTGACGTTGACCTAACCTTTCTTTGCGCATTCGTCCAGCGCGGCATTAAGAATTTTGGCTGTCGCTATAGACCATGTGGTTCGTGAGCCACCACACTTCTTCATCATACTGTGAAAAAGGTTTCAGTAGAGGACCTAAAAACGCTCTTCTCCATTTGATGGTCTTAGGGCAACTCATGAGAAGGTGTTTCACTGACTCCTTTTCAGATTGTGTATTACACAGTCGACAGAGGTTTGAGTCAGAAAGGCCTCTTATGGCCCTTATTTCGTTGGTAGGCAAAAAGATTTAATCTCGCCCTTAGAAGGGTTGAGCGGAGAGCTCTGTCCGGAAATCTTTTGATAAGTTCAGGAATCTCATCCAATTTTTAGGTTGAAACGGGAGATGTTTTAGAAGTTTGTTCTTTTCGGCCATTGTGTGGGTTTCAACCCAGTCCTCTTGGGCCATTTTTTTTTTAACTTTGACTGGGTTACCAATCAATGTCTCTTCTGTGCATGCGATGTTCTCAAGAATAGCTCTTTGTTTAGACGCCAATGTAGTCAGCATCTTACAGGTATTGATGCTCATTTCTGTATTTAACAGGTTGTATAGCGGAGGTGACTCGGGCATAAGTATTTTCCTGAATAGTGACATTTCTCATGCCTCTTTAGCTGCTTTCAGCGATCGAAGACCTAGCTCCCTTCTGATACCTGCAATCAGTGCCGAGTTTGGAAGCTGGAGGACCTTCCGCCAGAAGTACCCCTCCAGTTTTCCCCATAAAGCCATCGGGAGGGTGGGAAGGGCATCGCCTCCGTAGACCAGGCAAGGAACTACCTTACCCTTGTAGAATTTAAGCACCGGCATCAACGAGAAGGGTCCGAACTTCCTATCTATGATCCTTGCCTGTGTTGTTAATTTTCGGGTTTTGTCCCACAGATGGTGCTGCATGGCGAGATCAGATTTTGAGCTGTCAATCATTACGCCGAGATATTTATAGGTTTTGATACTCTCCAATGGTACTTTGTCAATGTTCCAGCTTGGTTTTTTTCTTTGCTTCTTCCCCTTGCGTTTTTCTATTATCAAGATTTTCGTCTTCTCCTTATTGATTTCCAAGTTGTTTGCGGATATATACGAGGCCAAGTTGTTAAGTTGCCTTTGTAGGCCAATTTCTGTTTGATCGAGAAGGATAGTATCGTCGGCGTAGAGAAGCCTGGCTAAAGGTGTTTGGCCAATTTTAGGTGGAAAAGATCTTATTTGGCTTGCGCTTTCTTTGAAGTCCCCCATAAAGGCGATAAACAGGGCCGGTGCAAGGGGGCAGCCCTGCTTTACCCCTCTGAAGGTCGATATGGCTTCAGAAAGTAACCCTTGACGGTTCAATTTTACTCTCATAGAAGTTGCTGTATGGAGAGCTTTAATCGGTGCCAATAATGATGCCGGGCAGTTCCAAGCTGATAGTTTGGTCCATAGCAACTCTCGATCGACTTGGTCAAAAGCCTGGGTAAGGTCTATGAAGGCTAAAAAGATCTTTCCGGACCCTTCGATGACTTTACTCTTCAATATGCTGAGAATCAATATGTTGACTTGGGTTCCGCAGTTTTTCATAAAGCCCGCTTGGAAGGGATCGTTACATTCTGCCGATTTGGACCACGATTGAAAGCTTTTTTGGAGAAGCGACCCGTAGATCTTTCCAATAGTGTCCAACAAGGCGATTGGGCGGTAATTGACCGGGGTCGATCTGTCCCCTTTCTTATATATGGGGGCAACAACTGAAGTAGACCAAGACTCCGGAATTGATCTAGACAGAGTACATTTCTTGAACACTTTGCTGATAAACAAGGCCCATTCTGTGGGATGGTTTTTTAGGTCGATGTTAGTAATTCCGTCAGGGCCCGGCGCTCTGGATGGTTTTAGTCTTTTTATGGCTAGCCTGATGTCGTCAATGTCAGAAAGATCCTCCCAGGCGTTGTTTGCAACTGGCGATATTCTGTTCTTAACATTAGTCTCAGGGGGTTTGAAAATGGACGAGAAATGGGATATCCATGTTGCCTCTCCTACACAATTTGAGGTTGCAGTTGACATTTCAGTGCCGTCGTTTTTTTTTATCAGTTGCCAAAACAGTCCCAAGTTTTTGTCTGCTAATTTCTTAAGCATTTCTTCGCCGTCCTTTTGGTATAAAGCAAATCGATGGAATCGTAACCAGGCTTTATAGCTTTTTTGCTCTTGGATATAAAGTTTCACAGCGTCAGTCGTTCTTAAGTTTGCCGCCTGTCTTTTCAATTTCCGGAGCTCTCGTCTTTTAAGTACTAATTCTCGGTTGTACTCGTGCAAAGGATTAATTGCAGTTCTTTTTGTTTGGGTTTTAGAATAATAGGGAATTAGCAGAGGTTGGTAGTCTGCTTGATGGTTTAGGGGATCCCCTTCTCTGTACTGCTGCCTTTCATACGCACTCGTCAGTTCTCTAATCCTTTTGCTCGTGAGTTTGAGTCGGTTTCCTTGCAGGGTAGGTTCCGAGGCTTCAGATAGAAAAAGTCTTGCCTCTCGCTTGGATGGCCAGCTAGTTTTTAGGATGTTATGATCGCTAGCTCCAGAGCGCAGAGTTTCAAACGAGGACATCCGGGCTAACAGGGCCTCTGACGAAAAAATGTAATCTATTGTCCCCTTTTGCGTGCCTCTTTCCCAGGACGGGATCGGGTTTGTTGGAAGGAGTGCTTCCTCGATGTTGTGAAGGTTTCTGGTGTTCATAAGTGACTGCCATTTTTCCCCTCGAGAGTCAGCCTTGATTTTTTCTTTTGTAGAGATGTTGTCTTGTCCCATTCTTGGGCATCTTGTGTTCAGGTCTCCCGTTATTATAATCAGCGTATCTTCTTGGGTTGTTAGAATTCGATCTATCTCAGCTTCAATGATGTTAAGGAATTTCTCGTCCGTAATGGACTGTGGGTTCCAGTACGTCGTGATAATGGCGAGGCAATGTGTCTCTTTATGTTTGTTTTTTCTATTTTTATTTCCATCTGTCATTACTTCAGAGGATTGTGACCATTCGACAAGCACAGCTAGATGATTTTGAGTGGCTCCCAAACGCTTCTTGATTGTGAGACCTACTCCGTTTCGTACTGCTATCAGCAGACCGGAAGAGGGGCGTCCCACACGACCCTTTCTAGCTGGTGCTACCATGACTGAGAATCCATCGATTCCTGGTTTTTCTAGGAGCCATGTTTCTTGCAGGGTGATAATGTCATAATCTGCAAGGTTAACCTCACCAGGTTTTGTAAGGTGGTTAAATCCTCTTGTGTTCCAAGACATCAGCGTAATATCCGAGCGTTCTTTGGGCGTTAAGGTTTGTGAGTCTCTCTAGAGTAGTTGAGAGATGGAGTCATTATTTCTCGGACTCACTGATGATGATTGCTATTTTTTCGTTGATGGCTTTGGTGCTTGAGGGAGCCACGCAAGAAGTTGTTTTAAAGGGGCAAATGATGATTTGGTATTTCCTACTTGTTGGGGTCTTGACCTTGACTTTTCACCTGTCGTGTTTATCACGGTTCTTGATGTCACCGATAAATCTTTTGGAACTGGGCTTGTACTGTGTTCTTCTCTTTTATCTCTTACTACTGCCACAGGTGTTTGGTTTACTTTCTCTTTTGCGCCTCCCCCCTCTTTATCGTTGTTAAGTCTGAACAGTGTCTGTTGACCTGAAAGTTTACTGTAGTCACCGGTACTCCTGTTTCTTTCTCTTTCTGATTTACCTTGAGTAGCTCGTCGGTGTTGCCCAGACTTGGTTTCTTTATCTGCTGTGCATAACCATTCAGTGATGGTATACCCAAATTTGCGGAGATCGCTGTAATCGTCCCTATTACTCCTCCTTACCGCTTGGTGTTTGACATGAAAAAAAGCCTTTGCTTTGTTTCCTTTATGATAGGGTTCCACTAGGGTTAAGTCTGCCGTTGTCAGGTTTTTTAAAATCTTAGAATGTTTCAGAATTTTTAGGATTGTACCTCTGTTCAATGTTATTGCTTCTGAGTTTTGTGGGATTTGTTCAATTTTGAAGATAGTAGATGGAGGAAGTTTTTTTTCGGGTCTATGAACTCTTGAAAAGACTTTTTGTCTAATTGGGCTATTTTGTTTTTTTGAAATGCGGTATCTTCTAGGACTAGTAGAGGATCTTCTCCTGTTTGAATCACGGCAATTGTCTTCCTTTCAATCTGGTTCTTTCCGGCGGTGTTTTGTTGGAGATGGAACTTGACCCCCTTCCTTCGGACCTCTTGGGTATCTTCGCGGATAGTCATCAATGCATGTACTACTCCGTCTTCTTCGTTTTGGCGGTAAGGGAGAGGCAGATTTATTCTTTTCAGGTGACAAATCCTGTTTTTCCTGGTGCCAATTTTGTAGTTCCACTTCACTTGCCGGTGATGAATGGGTGGTGAGGTTCATGAAGTGATCGTCTCTCATGAAATCTTCTGTTGTGATTGGGGACTTTCTTTGATTAGATGGACTTGCTGGGTTTTCTACAGCCGAATTTCGAAATGGAAGTTCTTTGACCTTAAGGTGATTATTTTTGGGCCTGGTCGAAGGTCCCGTTAAAGGTGATTGCGGAGTAGTGATCTCTTGTTCTCGGGAATCTGTATTTTTATCTCTGTGTACCTGGATCTTCGCTGAGTCCCTCCTTGTTGAAGGGAGTGACAAGCTGTTCGGAGTATCCATAGATTTTTTGGGGGTGTTTGTTTTCACAGGACGTTCTTTAGGAAGTGGTTGAATGGTGGAGGGACCCCTCCCCCCGCTTGCCAACGAAAATGGATTAGTTGTACCCGCCAAAACAGAGAAGGACGTGTTCTTTTTATGTTTAAGCTGGGACACGAGAGAGTTGGCATCGGGTAGGTTACTGGCCGCCCCACAGGGGTTAGTTGTCAACTGATGCGTTGGCTGAAGAACAGGTTCAGTTTGTGAGCCTTGGTCTGTAGAGTCTTTAATTTCAATCGGTCTCTGGCTTGGTTGTTTTGGCATCGAGACAGTTTTAGAGGATGTCAGCAGGATTTTGTTAAAGAGTTCCGAATCCAGTTTTTCCTTTGCAGCGATATAACCTTCCAGGTAAATCAGTTTTGTGTGGATCATTGCTAATATAGTAGTGTGGTCTTTTGATGAGTCACTTAATGCCTCGTAGAGTTTGCCAAACGGGGCAAGGGCAATAGTGATTGCAGACATCAGCGTTGCTAGATCCAGCCGCTTTGGAGGCAAGTCTTTCTGATTTTCTTGTTGAGGCTGTTCTCCTGATTTACTTTTTCTCCTTGGGGTTGCTAAGTGGGGAATTGAGGGAAGCTGAGGGTTTTGCTCCTGACTCTTTTTCCCCGATCTACAACTTGGGGCCTTAGCTATCGGGGATACAGTCCCTTGATGTGGGGAGCAAGTTCTTGGGGAACTGGTCTGGTTTCTCTTAGTGTTTCCTTGAAGTGGGGTTCCGTTATAAAGATCTGTTGGACTTTCTGGATCCGTCACGCTTTCCAATTGAGACGTGTTTAGCGAAAGGGATTGCGGTTTCAGCAATATTGTTGAAGTAAGCGATGATAACGGAATCTGTGGCAAAAAGTTTGGACAAACAAGATCACATGTTTTGTCATTGGTGTTAACCGTAGGGTTAGCATTAAGAACTGGACTTGCCAGGGCCGGTAAGATGATCGAACACACGGTCTTCGGGGGAGCCTCTACTAAACTTGGTAGCTGTGAGAGCTCGCCGCTTGGAGATGCTGGAGACGCTGTAGGCGCAGGAACATCCTCCGGTGCCATCTTCTCGTAAGTGTCGTCGGCCACAGGCTTAGGCGAAATAGCTTGTGGTAAAGTGAACTTATTAACTGGGGTAGGAGACCCCAGTTGTGTAAATGTTTTCTCTGCCGACGAGATTTCTCCAGAAGAATTAGATTGACGAGCGTATCTGGAGTCTTTGGTGAGGGATAGGGTATGGGGCGGGCAGCCTCGGGATACAGCACCTCTGGCTGGCTCTAATTTGCTTACCGATACACTCACACTCCTCGTCAGTCTTCGTCCTTCTTCCCGGTCCGACGGTGGTTTAGGTACCATCCTGCTGGGCTGCTCGTCCTGTCCACGGACTGCCACAGACTGCAGCTTCAACTCTGCTGCCAAACTCTGCGGCCGCTCCGCGGTTGTGATGGGGTTTTATGTGCCTCCCACTCACACTGGAAATGCTGGTGACTGCAACTGCAGAAAGACTCGGATCTGGCAGGGTAGACTGCCACAGACTGCAGCTTCAACTCTGCTGCCAAACTCCGCGGCCGCTCCGCGGTTGTGATGGGGTTTTATGTGCCTCCAACTCACACTGGAAATGCTGGTGACTGCAACTGCAGAAAGACTCGGATCTGGCAGGGTAGACTGCCACAGACTGCAGCTTCAACTCTGCTGCCAAACTCCGCCATGGCTTTTCAACATTTACCTTGCCCCTCTTGCTCACTTGATCTCCACCTTCTCACCTCATGTCCACTGTTGTCTGGATGACACACAGCTTTCCTTCAAGCTAATCTCCTCTACCTCCTCTCCTTCCTCCCTCATCCCTGATTCCATGACTGCTATTCAGGCATGGTGCACTGCCAATGATCTCGGTCTTAATCCCAATAAGACTATGATCCTTCTCATTGGAACTCCTTCCCCTTCCTTTGCTCCTAATCTCTGGCCTCCTTCCTTGGGCTCCCTCCCCTCACCCTTTTGTGAGGCAAAAAACTTGTGAGTCATCTTGGATTCCTCTCTCTCCTTCCCACCTCACAACACAGACCTTGCCAAGAATGCCCATTTTCAGCTCTACCACCTCAGAGGCATTCTCCCTTTCCTCACCTTCCCACAGAAACTCAATGTCTCCAGAGCTCTGGTTCTTTCCAGGCTGGACCAATGCAACAGCATCTACCTCAATCTGCCTTTTTCCACCCTCCATCCTCTCCGACTAATCCAGAATAGGACTGCAAGACCTATCCTTGGCCTCAAGCCAAGGGATCTCATCTCCCCAGCCCTAAAATCTCTCCATTGGCTCCCGGGAGCTGTGAGGATAAAAAGACCCTTTCTATCATCCACAAGGCTGTATGGGGTCTGGGACCTCCCTAAATACCTCCCTGCCAGAGTACTTCAGTCATCTAGCTCCAACTCTCTGCAGGTCGAATGATTCTCCAAGCAGAGAGTCGGCGGTAGATCTCTTTCCTTGGCAGGAGCCTGCCTCTGGAATGAACTCCATGTCCCTCTCAGACTGAAGCTGGATCTCATTAAGTTCCGGAAACTCCCCAAGACTTTCCTCTTCTCCTCCTCCTTCACTCTCCCCCTCTGCTGCTAATGTCCCCTTGCTGCAATGAATGGATGCCTGGTCCCTTTTGAGTCCTACAGGGGCCAGGTCATTCTCCCACACATCTTCTGCAGTACCCCACTACCTGCACTTGCCTTTAGGGACCTCTCCCTCTCCCTGACCAGCCTACCGAGTCTGGTCCACCCCCTTCCTCACATGTTACCCTTACCACCACCTCCCTGTGTACTTGCCATACATGGGCGCCCCAAGCACTACCCTGCCTCAACCCTGGGGCCACTGCTCCCCCCATTGTACTTATTTACTACTTATTTACTACACTTGCATGATCCAAATGTCACAATACCTAGAAGGACCGTTTTTTCTCTTTGTTTTATCCTCCCCTGCCCACTCCCCTTTTTGTCTTGCGGCGCCTGGAAACTATTTCTGCTGTATAGGCACCAATAAATAAAATAAATAAAGAAATAAATGCAATAAATTGCTCTATTTCATGTGCTTCTGTTTCCACTCCCAGGCAAAGTTTTGAAGGAGGCACAGAGCATATGTTATAATTTCATATGGGGTGCAACAAATGAAGATCTTGCAGCTTTTGGTCAAGGATGGTGACTTTGGTTATCCCATTCTGAAGAATGATCACGCTACATACACATTGCAAGGCCCTCATAGATGGTTAAATATGAATCCTGAATCCCATCCAGCTTCAGATAAGTAGATTAGTACCACCAACGGTTCATCATACTATGGAGACCTGGAAAACTGTCCACAAAGAAAATGATACTAAAATCCTGTTATCACTTGAGTCAAGTCTTTGGTACAACCTGGCTATTACTTGAGGAATACTTCAATATACTGGTACACCACAAAGACAGCTGGCATTTGGCAACTCAAAGTTGTCTTGATTGGAGGCGGGTTGGCAGACGTGGCTTCTGCGCTTCAAATATGAGCTACATTTGTCTGAGGCACAAACATACATTATTACCAAGCATCTTCTCATCTATTTTTTCCCTGATTAATGCAACGCTGGACAATTAACCAGAGTTAAATTATCTTTTGAGGGTGGGCACTATGTCTGCTTTGATGTAACATCGTCTACTGCTTCAGACTCCTTGTATTACTGACTCGAAGCGTTAATTCTTGGAGAACAAATTTCAAGTTCCTATATCAGAAGATGTTTGGTGAGGCATATGAAGTAATATTTTTCGAATTAAGGTGAATTTGGATCCGAGGGTCACCCAGCAGAGAATTGTTCACGGTCTGTGTTGGACACCATCGACGATGCAAGACTAAACTATTACCAACAGATCTCTGCGGGTCATGTAAAGTTGTAAGGGGTACAAACTTACATATGTTTTAGGAATGTGGCAAAGTTAGGGGTTATTGGGATAATGTTATACATAGAATGGAGATTGTGACAAATTGTACTATTCCTAGATTACCAATGCTCATTATTTTGAGTCAGTTGTCAATGAAACTGAATGTGTCTTACGAGACAAAATACTTGTTGTACAGGGCTTTGATAATATCCAAGAAAATTATATTAAGAAAATGGAAACATTTAGATAAACTGTTGCATGAGGACTGTACACATGGAATGGTTTTATTGTCAAGGAAAATGTGTCCTGTACAAGGAAAACAATATTTAGACGATTATAATGTGAAACGGGGCCCTTTTAAGAGATTTCTATGTGTAAATGTTTTTTTTTTACAGTACTCTTTTAAAAGATGTGTACTCCTTGAGTAAGTTTGGCTCACTATTCCTCTGTGCTTTATTTCCTGTCTGATTGTTTATAACTTCTGTTTGTACTGAAGATGTGTTGTATTATTTTGCTTTTTATGTATATATGTTTGCGTATTGCATCTGTATTCGTTAGTCTTATATGAGACTTTGTAATTGAAAATCTTATAAAAATAACAAAACTTGAAAATTAGCATTTTCTTTCCAAACACGGTGACATTTTGTTTGTGAAAGAAATTCCATTGTGAGAACAGCATTATGTAATCAAAAAGTAATCAAAAAGTTTAAACCTACACTTTGTATGTGTACGTGTTCAGATCACAGTCTTAGAACAACAAAACGGCTCTTTTAAGAGCCAACAATAAAAAGAATATCAAAAAAAGAATTCCAGTTGATCATATAGTCACCGGACATATTTGCGTGCCTGTTGATAACAGAAGTGGGAATACATAGAGGGGAGCTCACGTTCTTCAGTGGAGTACCGTAAATGGAAGGTGTAAAAGAGCTGAATGGGGCTTTAACGTCTTCCATTCAGGCCATGCTCCATTTTCAATCAATTGTATGGTAGAGAGGAGGGGTAGAAAGAAGTTTGCATTTTTACCACCTTCCTTCCTCTGAGCCAGACAAATACACCAGCATTTGCACTGGTATGGATTTTCATTCCAACTCAAACACAGAGATCCCTATGGGGTCTGCCTGTTTTATGGACCATTATAAATCAGGCATGAGGACTGCATAGGGATCTATTACACATGCTGCTGCACAAGCTTGCATAGCAGGCAGCAAGTACAATTAAAAGCAAACGCTGCTGCAAATGCTTGCATGTCAGACAGCATTTACTTGCAATTGTGAAAATCGCTTACAATGCGTGCATGGTAAGCAGTGTTCATAATAAAATTAAAACACTGCCGGACATATGAGCACTTCAAGCAGCATTTAATTGTAATTGTGAGTGCCACTTTCCAAACATGCCTGTTAGTATCTGTTTCATTCTATTTTTAGACTATGACTATGAAAGCTGGTGCCCATGGAACCTACAATATTCTTTTTGCAGGGGATGGATTGAGGGAAGGAAGAAAGCAGATTGAGGGAAGGAAGATAGCAGAGGGAAGGGGCACCAACCACTTAGATTGATGGGCAGATGCAGAAGGAAAGATGTCAAGCACTTTCATGTAACCATGGGAGGAGGTGATCCTTTTTGTGTACCTTCACTACTGCTTCAAAGGTGCTCCCGAATTGCTCCCGCTGGCAGATGAGAGTATATACAACGGATAGCTGCCTCTGAAGGTAGGGGTTCATCTGTCTCCTATTTAGCCTGTGATGTGGAAGCAGGAACACTCTGCCCAAGAGTGGAAGAGGATGGTGCTGTGCAAGGGGTACCTCTATGCACTGAGAAAGGAATTGCCTTTTTGAGGGCAGTCAAATGCAAACAGAGTTAGGGCGGCGCATGGAAGTGGTGCTGAAGGAGTACTGCCACTTCTGGCGATGACTGTGTGACACACACTCAGTACAGCATATGAGGGCAGCCTCAGCTTTTCGGCAACCCCCCCAATGGTAGTGTAAAACTACCCCACCCATTATTGCCTTCAACCGTTGAATGTAGATGCTACCTCATCCTTCACATCTTTCTCCTCCTCTTCCTCCTGGAGCTCATCTGCTGCAGTGCCCTTTTTCCCTTCTTATGTCCTTCAGTTTGTAGTGCTGATGACCCCTGAGGGGGAGGGATGGCCATGACTGATGACATTCTTCTTTTTAAGGTTTTTACAGCAGCTCCCAAAAGTTCTTCCTCTCTTGTGCTCTGCCAGATTGAGACTGACTATAAGAAATGGGTCCCCTGGGAGGAGATGTCCGCAGTCCTATTACCCTGTCCACGGACTTCAGAGGTAAAAATAAAAAAGACACTGAAAGTTTTACAAAGTTCAGAGAATAAAAAGCAATGTTAGTAGCAGTTGTGGAAGGGTAATATTTTAACTTAAGAGTTGATAGGGTTGGTACAACATTTATTTGAATATGTCTACAGAACAGACTCATTGATCATGGACATGTCATCACACTGCACGTGCGTGGGCACATCATGACATTTGCGAACGTTAGCACACCCAGTTGATGTAACTCTGTTGCGTTGTCAGGACTACGGCTACAATCTGACGTTGGTGAACCAATTAGAAGTGTATCATGACGCTGCAGACGTTGCAGCCTCTTCGCAAACAGCACAGCCAGGTGACGGAAATGTGGTGTGCTGTCCAGTCCGAGGCTCCCCTCCGAGATTAGCAAACCATTTAGAAGTGTGTCATGACACCACAGATATGGCAGCTTATTCATGAACGTCAGCACAGGTGATGTCACACTGGTGCGTTGTCACGGACAGAGACTTGCTTTGTTAACAAGTGTTTACATTATAATACATTAAGGTAAGGAAGGAGAATCACAGTGGGAAATAAAAATAAGGGAATTTGCAGTTGGCATACTGCATGATTAGCGGAAGGAGGGATAGAAATGTCTTAAAATCGTTGATCAGAAATGTCGTCTATTGTTTTGAGTGATTGATCAGGGAAAGGACCACAGGAACAAGTAGGTCAATGAAAATCAATATTTCTTATTACATGATTTTCAACATATGTACAGAGCTCCGACAGTTGATTTAAAAATTGCGTGGCAACTTACATAATTGCTTGATAAGATTTTCAATGCGTTCTAATCTAGTTTCAAATTCTGTCCTTTTTGCTTCATGATTATTCAGTTATTGTTCTATATTGTGAAGTATGAAATATATAATATGTTCCCTTCTTTAACGTCTTGGCAGGCAAAGAACGATGGTCTGGAGGGTTGCCCAGAGCAATGCCAGAGGTTAAAATTCATTCTGAACCTTGCAGCCATCACCTCCTTATTTTTGCATTGAAATATATGTGATACATTTAATGGCATACGTTAAATACAAGTAAAGAATTGGATTATTTTGTGATGAATACAAAATAATTTACCATTTGTAGGTTCTTCCTCTTCATTTATATCTTCTTTGGAGAAGCACAATTCAAGTCATTCCTGAGTGCTTGCCATTTCAATTACAATATACAATGCTTATATTTTCTTATATAAAATGTTCACACATGTATTACAATTACATATTACATGTTTACAAATGAAAAGGTAATATATATATATTATATATAAATAATATTTGGGGTTGTCCTAGCAAATGAGTAAGTGTAAATAGTGCTAGTGCAGAAAAGTACTAATGGGCTCTTATCTAAAGTTACCAGGTGGGTGTTGTGTATTTATTTAAAGAATGTCTTGGTTACATGGCATGTATTTCTATAATGTGCATATATGTGAATAATCAGATTTGATTTCAGATGCTCCAGTGGAAAAGGAAATGAAATGTTTATTGTACTTGGTACTTAATGTCTCATTTCTTATTACTATAGGAAACACATTTTTTGTTTGCCTAGTCAGCCCCAGACCCTCCATTTTGTACACAATTTAATATATTACCGCTTAGTGGGACACATTGCTTTATTAGCGACTGGTCCCACTAGCGGTCATATCTTATTTCATTCTCCTTTCATTTCATTCTATTCCTTTCATTTAATTCTACTTCATTTAGTCATGTAAACATTTTTCTCTTTATGGACCCTAACACTACATGCTTTTTAGCGTCCATTTTGGAACATTTCCTATCTCAGGTTAGTTAAAGTCTAACTCAACCTCCCATACAGCTATTTAATATTCTCTGTATGAAATTTCTGATTTATACTATATGATCTATGTCTTACAGATACTCTATCTCCCATTCCTTGATGAAGGGCTACACTGCCCGAAATGCGTAGTATACACAAGGAGCAACACCACACTGTCTAATCATCGAAAGTGTGGTCCGCTCCATGTAGGAGACAGGAGTTGTGTCAAATTCTATATATATTATTTAATTGTGACAGACAGTTGATTTATGTGTTATTTGTTGTACATATCCTTTGTACACATTTCTGTGAATTATAACCAAGTTGTATTTTTTTATTTTCATGAGCATCACATGCTCCATTTGGCATTTAATTATGATATATAGGTTTAAGAAAAACTGTTTAGCTGTAATCACCAGTTTATAAATGTACCTTCGGCTGTATAAACATTATTTGAACCAATGTACTTGTTTATTTATTTTGCTTTACTGACTACGTCAGACAAAAGTGTGCCCTGTTGTTGTCCCTAATCTTTAGCGGAGCTTCCAATTTTCACATTAGTTTCGTCTTGTAGCCAAGACACACACTGGAGCACCTAAACTTTCTTCTAACTAGCCTTCAATAGCAACCTTAACCCTTGTTTTGGCACAGAATCTTAAATCTTGGTAATCAACTGAGTGAACCTATACAATATTTGTTTTCAGTATGGTCATAGGGTTCTGCAGCCTGCCATGGAAAGGGAAGAGGGGCTCTGTCCATAGCCCCGCTTTCTCTTTTCTATGGTGGCCATCTTGGAAAAGAATTTTCCTTCCTACAGCAGGATGCTGCAGGTGTCCTGCTGTAGGAAGACAAATCTATTTTTTTAGCAGCCCCGGTTCCCGCTTTGGGAACCAGCGGTGCTAATTGCCCTTTTCCCCCATTGCAGGGGCTGCAATGGAGGATAATGGTCCAAAACCTGCATTATTTATTCATTTATTTATTTATAACACGCCGAAGCTTGCAGACATCAGGGCACACACAGACACACTTTGCTTGGGCCGATAACTTGGGCTGCCAGGTCGTTATCCCCCATTCCGGTCCCTGGAACGGGGGATGAACGTCACATTATTCCCATTAGCATAGCACAAAATGCTAATGGCAATGTTGGAAAAACATATTGAGTCTATGTACTTTACTGCGAAATGTAAAGTACATGGAGTCTATAAGATTGTTTTTTTTGTTCTATTTTTTAACTGTGAAAAGTGGTTCCTAAAAGAACCTTTCTTTTGTTGTTTTAAAAACAAAATGGTTACAGGAGAGGTTAGAACGTAAGGTGAGGAGGGAAATGAAGGAAGAGGCACCAAACACTAACATAGAGGGGCAGCTGGACAGGGGAAGACGTTGCATGTGTCTTACTTGTAAGGTAGTGGGCAGTGTTTCTCATGCTCCTTGATTACAGCTTCAAAAACACATCAAAATTGCTTCCCACTGCACAGTGGTGTGTTGAAGTATATACAGAGGACTGTTGTCTTCCAAAGATACAGATATACATCCTCTTTTATTGCTTGCAAGGAAGCTGGTGGGATTTTGTGTCCCACAAAAGTAGGCTGTGTCGTTACAGTATTGGTTGAGGAAGATGATGTGGAAGAAGACAGCCTACTACTTGCTAAGAAAGGAAGAATCTTTCTGTGAGCATTGCAGTAGTTGGATTTGGTGTGGCGGTGCATGGAGGTGGTCCTGTAGGAGTTATGTCCAGATAGTCCGCGACTGAGTACAAAGTTGCAATTCAATGGAATCGTAGGCAAGAGCCCAATGTGTGCGCTTTGCATGTCTGTATTAGAATGGGGAGTCAAGCTGCATCGCTATAGTCAAAAGGCTGTGTATGCCTACTAATACACAGTAAAAATAAGCATTTGAAGAGATGTTGACTAGCAAGTCTCGCTGTCTTCTGAGACTAAATCATGATAAGCAATTTCCATCAAATCCTCATAAACACATCCATAGATAAGTATACAAGTGAAATGTATTGACTCTTCCAATCAGCCGACGCGTGTTTCGACAAATGCGTCATTTTCAAGGCTGATGATATAAACAACATAATGAAATTGAAATTGTAAATTATACATTGGTGTTATAAATGATAATATTGCATTTTAGCAAGGATTCCAACCAAAAAGTAATTTGTCTAAGAAATACAAAAAAGTACCTGCAGAACTGAGTAAAATGTCCAATTACATCATAAAACCAGCTGATAAAGGCTGTAACATCGGCTTGATGAAGACGCACTACATAGGAGAGGCATTAAACAACTACATGACACCAAATGTTATGAAAAACTAACAACTAATCCCATTAAAGATCTGGAAATAAAAGTATGGGCTTTTTTGACTAAATGGCAGAAAGCAGGAATCCTTGATGAATATATAGTTACGTTTTTGTTTACTAAACATTCCATAATCCTGACCATCTACTTCCTCCCAAAGATTCACAAGAATCCCACTAAACCACTGAGGAGACCGATCATGACCCTCAGTGGTTCCCTCTTAGAGAACATGTTCAAGTTTGTGGATGAAGTATTGTTTACATTTGTACCTTCATTACCATCATATTTGAAGGACACTACAGATTTCCTCTCAAAATAGATGATCTCCCATGGGAACCAAGGTATATATTGGCAGCCATGGATGTGCTATCATTATATACATTGTAAGAGGATTCAATTCAACACTACAGCTAAGTTAATGCCTAGTCTGGGATACTGAATGGAAACCCTTATTGATATATCTTTATGTCCAGTTCATGCGTTCTGGATGACTACCCCTATATAACACCCCTCTCTTGGAATCCCCCTGACCCCACTGAGCCAAGAAGTAGTTCTGTTTTACAAGTTTAAAGGTTTATTTGATAATTTGAACAATATATATATATCACACTTTATCATAAATTAATAATTGAATATCACACTGAATCTGAGCAGTAATCAATAATGGATAGTCTGGCACTAGCACACTTGTGACTAGGAACAGAAGAAGAAGGTGGTAGAAAATGCTTTATATAAGTTCAGATGGATCTAATGTTGAATGAAAATGCAATACAGAAAATACTCAATATGATTTCAACAAAACAATGTAATCACTTTTCTCTGGCAATCCCCTCCCCCCTTTTATGCAATGCAAGGAAATGGAAGGAAAGCACATAGTTCTCAGAAATGCAATCAAATGTAATTCAGTTCACCCCTAGCAAGCTTAGACTACAGAAGTTTAAAACACAGGCCCAAAATGCTTTTACATGTGCTGGCAATGAAGTGAAAAATATGCTAAAATGCTTTGAATTCCCTCTAGAGGTTCAGGGTGAGTGGTATCTAGTTAATATTAGTCCAGGCTCACTCTAGCAATGATTCAGGGATGGTTCTTAAGAGGCAAACGAATTTTTAGCAAGGTAAGCAAAAAAAACTGCTGTTTTCACACGTGGAGAAATTTGCAAATCGCGGCAAATTCGCGAGTGCGTTTTTCGCGATTGCGGCAAAACTATAGGGGCTAGGAATGCGGTTCTAGGTTCGTTAAAAAGCCATGATTCCCAGATTTCAGAGGAAAGTTACTGCAAGTCTCTCGGACAAACGGTCACGGAGATATGAGCAATATGGTAAAGGTCGTTTTTCAGATTTGAAATTTTAAAGTTCAAAAAGACAAGTGACAGCTAGCAACTAGAAAATGACAGGTGACTGTTAGGAGGCAGTTCTACTTAGATTAAAATAGATTGAATTATATTATTTTAACTAAGAGATTGGTTCTACACAGTTCGGCTAGGTACTCACAATATATTTTTTAAATAAATGGGCCTCGCCACGGATCTGGTCAGGTTTTCTTCACTCGCCACGGACGGTCTCTGCGCACAGCGTCTGGGTCAGCTCTCTAGTTCTGCGAACAGCGGTCTGGGTCAGCTCTGCTCCTGGATCTTTCTGCACAGCTTTCTCTGGACCCAGCGCTGATCTGCACGGCTCCTGGAAGTTGCTATCGCTGTTAGGTTTGCTGGATGCTGAGGCCCACTGAGAAGAGTTCTCAGTTTGTGGGTTTAGGCCCTTGCTTTGAGTTCTGAATCAAGTTCTTTGGAGTTTTAAAGTCTAAGTGTTGAATCTAGTATCTTCTGGATGTTGTGTGGTCCGGCAGAGCGCGTTGCAGCAAATGGAATTGAAGGTCCCTATCTGTCCTGGCTGTCTGCTTTTATGTGTTTTGAAAATGGGTGTGTGTGCAGCATCACTAGGCTCTACCCCTGGCCACTTCATCCTCTTCCCCTTGATTGGGGGAATGAAATGAAATGTCATCATGATGAGGTCTGTTTATGGTACAGAGAACCCACCCCTGTCAAATTACACACAATCTATATTTTGACCCAAAAGACATATTTGCACAGGTACACATTTGTTTAAAATTACATGCACCCATCACATATCACAGGAGGTATACCCTGTCCAAATCTGCTCTTCCTGGGAGCTTGCATTCAGAAATGGCGACATTTGCACTTTTTAACTGGTTTCGCAATATCGGACATTACCCCAAATTTACACACATGTGCGCAAGGAGTATGGACATTAATTGATGAAGTGTCAGATTTTTAACATGCATACATTTTGAGTAATACCCTCTTAACTGCTAGCTTGCCCCCAGAACATCACACAAATTGGAGTTCGGGCTTGAATTGAAGGTACATTTTTTAAATTAAGGCTCTCAAAGTTATACATTTCTGTCATTTGATTACAAAGAGTTATCAGTGTTTCTGTAAATATATATTTTGCTTTCAATTCAGTTCTCAGAGTGTTGGAGTCAAAATCAACATATCCTATTCGATTGCAAGAGCCTATTGTGTGGTCTCCAAGAGGCTCCCAGCCAGTCTGCCTTCTATCAATCAAGAGGTCATGTGAGATTCTAACTCCTGGTGTGAATCTCTAGAGGTGAGAGGGTTTCCCAGGCTTCAGGCCTCTGGGAACAGCAGGTGGCTAATTTTTAATTAAAATGCAGCCTTTGAAGTCAGCTGAGTCAAATCCCTTTGTCAGCAACTGCACTCAGTTCTCCTGTCAGAGTTTAGACTGCTAGCGCCGCCTTGAGGATTTTGTTGGTACTGCATGCAATTTTGGGATCTTTCTTGGATTAATGCATTCTAAACAGGAATGGTTCTTACATGGTAGTAAATCCTTGCTTAACATTGTTTTGATGGGGCTCCTTACAGTAAGATGGTTATGTGGAACCCCACAAAAGGGTTGAATCTTTAAAGTGGTCCAATGAGCCACGATTTCAGCAACTTTTTGACATCAGTAACAGTGGATTTTGTTAACAAAGATCTTTCTTTACACTGGTGGGTGGCAAGTTAGGTAACCATTTTGGTGTGCGCACAAACTGCATGGTTCTCCTGGATTCTGGCGCACTTGTGGGCTTTTTGGCCATCTTGGATTTTCTAAGCCCACAGCACCAAATGTTGCAGCATGATAGTCCAAACGTGGGTCAGGACACCCAACAAGTCCCCCCACGTGACTGCCCTTTGAATTTGAGTCGATGGGGAGTCGGGTGCACAAGGGTTTTGACCCACGCACTGGTCTGTCCGCATAATCTTCTTCCAATTCTGCAAATGGCACAGTTCAGCATCTTTTCCTCCATCCAGTACTGATCGATCGGTTCTCCTCGCCGGTCCTGATGGGAATATTGGGCGGTACACTGGGCCTCTTGCGTCTCTGCTCCCGGTCTCCGGATCGTCCTCCTTGGCCCGTCTCCAGGTTTTCTTTCTCCTAGGACGACAAAGGAAGAGCGGCAATACCTATTCATAGACATTTTTCCCCCACCATTGATATAGTGGGGTGGCATATACATTTATAGTCAAAACATATGAACATGCACATTTCTTTTTGCATTCAAAAATGAAAACACCCACATTGAGAAACTCAGAATTTGATAGGCGATAAGTAGGATATTTAAAGTTAGAACTGAATTAATCTGAGACAGCACCCTCTAGGATTCCAGAGGATTCCTCCATTTGTTGCAGAGTGTGCCTGGGATGCCAACACTTCAACTGGTTAATGTGGACCCACTTGTCTTCCCCCTCTGCCGAACCGCCTTTGGGGATGCAGATCTTATAGGCCACAGGGGAGATTTTGTCTATAATCTCAAAGGGTCCCTTCCACGTAGGCAAACATTTTCGCTGTTTGGCCTGGTTCCTTTGGAAATTGTATAGATAGACCCGGTCCCCCACCTGATATTCCTTCCTGGAAGTCTTCAGGTCATAGTGGGTCTTCATGCTATCAGCTGATCTTTCTAGATTCCGCTGAGCATAAGCAAAAGCATGTTGAAGGTGTTTCCTTAAATTCTCCACATACTCATGAGTTGTGGAGGCATTTATCAGTGTCTGCTCTTGGGTCCTGTAGAGCAAATGCTGAGGAAGCACCATCTTGCGCCCAGTCATCAACTCAAATGGTGACATTTTAGTTGCAGATGAAGGGGTAGATCTGATGGCCATTAGGACCAGAGGTAATCGGATATCCCAACTTGGCCCAGAATCTGCCACAAACTTCTTTAATATGCTCACAATGGTTCGGTTATATCTCTCTACTGCCCCAGAAGAAGCTGGCCGGTAAGCAATATGCAACTTCCTTTTGACCCCCAGTGTCTCCCACATCTTTGTCATTACTTCACTGGTGAAGTGGCTACCCCTGTCTGACTCAATCCTTTGAGGTAGACCGAAACGGGAAAAGATGTGGTTAATCATCAGGGCAGCTGCAGTTTCTGCCTTGCAATTTGGGGCTGGGAGACATTCCACCCACTTGGTAAACAAGCATGTCACAGTCAACATGTACTTATTCCCCCTAGCAGAGCGAATCACGGGGCCTACAAAGTCGATTTGTAAATCTGACCATGGCAGTGTCATCCCCCTCTTTTGGAGAGGCGCACGGTGCGTGAGGGATGATGGCTGAAATTGTGCACACACAAGACACCCCTTCAAGTATTGGTCGAGGTCCTGCCCCATGTGTGGCCAGTATGCAACCTCTCTTAAGATTTCCAATGTTGTGTGAAACCCCCTATGACCGGCGGTGGCCGCATCATGGGCGTGACTTAACATCAGGCTTCGGAATGAGGTAGGAACCACCCACTGATCGTGGCCAGCTTTGGATTTCCTTACCAACAAACCGTCTTGGATCCGGAACATTTTTGGACATTTCATCAACACTCTTAGGTCCTCTTTCCCAGTGTAATCGGTATCCGTCAGGGGAAAGTTCTCAGGGTCCTCAAGGTGCTGGTAAAATTTACCAATTATTGGATCCCCCTTCTGAGCGGTAATCAAATCAGCATCAGGGGTCTCCTTACTCCATTGTGCAATTGAAAGGTCGTTGTGAGCATTTGTCTGGGACCTAGTGATAGCAGTGACCTGGATTTCCCCCAACAGGGACTCAATCTCAATTAGATCCCCTTGGATGGCCCCGGTTTTGGCCAGTTGATCAGCTAAGTCATTTCCAGTTTTGTCTGGTCCCTCTACTTTGGAATGACCCTTGATCTTTTTCCAATAGATGGTCATCTCATTCGAGGTGACCAGATCATCAATGTTTTGGATCAACTTCCCATGTTTCAAGGGTTTGTTGTTAGCACATAACATGCCTCTGGTTTTCCAATTAACCAGGTGCTCCACGAACCCATTCCGTACATAATCCGAATCTGTGATTATGACCAGTTCGCGGAGTTGATGCTGGACAGCAGTGAGAATGGCCTGATGCACAGCCATCAATTCTATCGCCTGACTACTTCGGGGACCAATTTTGTATCCAGCGGAGGGTTCTGGGGACTAATTCACCCATGCATTCCCTACGCCGGCCACCAGTTCTTTCTCCCTGTTGTTGTCAACATGGTAAGAGCATCCATCCACATAGACAGTGGGCATTCCCTCACACTTGTCTTCTTCAAAGACTTTGTGTGGGGAATTAAGGTATGCCTCCGTGTTGTCCTTGATTTTTAGACTTTCGTCCTCGAGACAGTTTTCTCTGGCACAATCATGCAAGTCAGCCAGACCTTGCGCGAGGGGACTCTTCTTGTTTTGGCCATATCTGACCTCCACAGGAAAGCCTTGCATTGACAGAATCCAGGAAGTAATTCGGGAATTACTCACATTTCCGGCCCGGATTCTATCACTTTGGAGATACTGCAGAGGCTGGTGTGGAGTCTCCACTATGATGTGTTCCCCCTGGATAAACGGGCGGTAATTCTTCAATGCCCACACCATTGCCAGGAGTGCCTTCTCACAATCGTTGAATTTTTCCTCCACAGAGGATAAAGTTTTGCTCGCATAGGAGATTACTTTATTGACCTTGTCATGCTTTTGGTATAATACTGCTGTCAAGCACGTATTAGAGAACCCCGTCTCCAGGAAGAACTCCTTGTTTCTGACAGGGTAAACTAGGCAAGGCGCTTATGAGAGGCTTCTCTTGAGTTGTTTTACCGCCTCGGCTTGTTCTGGACCCCATTCCCACTTGACCCCCCCTTCAGGAGATGAATCAGGGGTCTGGTGATCTCTGCGTAGCCCTCAATGAACTTTCTGCTGTAATTAGTCAGTCCAAGGAGGCTCCTTAGTTCCCGCAGAGTTGTGGGGTCTTTCAGTTTTTGAAGTGCTTCCACTTCCTTTTCCTGGGGACAGAGACCCTGAGGAGTAATCTCATGCCCCAAGAAATTAACACGGGTTCTACACCACTGTGCTTTCTGAAAGGAAAGTTTTGCTCCGGCGGCCCTCAACTGCGTCAGAACATAACGGATCTCCGCTATGTGTTCCTCCACAGATGAACTTTTGATGAGGACATCATCTACATAAGCCAGGTTACCCCTCACACCCAGGTCGGGCATGGCCTTATGTAGGAAAATGTTGAATTCATTGCCGGAGTTGAGGTATCCGAAGGGAGTCCGGGTCCATGTGTATTGCTGGCCCCCAAAGGTAAAAGCCAGATTGTATTGGTCCTCCCTACTGACAGGCACAGTCCAGTATCCATTGGTCAGGTCTATTGCAGTGAATACCTGTGACCCCTGGATCTGGGCCAGCCCTTGGTCAATGTAGGGCAGAGGCCATCGGGAAGTATGGACCCGTTTGTTGAGCTCCCTAAGGTCGGCACAGTGTCTCCACTGGCCGTTTGGCTTCAATATTCCCAGCACCAGATTATTGAAGGTGCTGTGGACTGGACGGATTATTCCCCGGGACTCAAGGTTCTTAATTATTTCAGTAAGGGACTCCATTGATGCGAGAGGCAAGCGATATTGCTTCACAAACACAGGAGTCATGCCAGGGTCCGTGGGGATTGTTGTTGTGTGGATGTCGGTGCGGCCACAGTCATATGAGTCTACCGCAAAGAGATCTTGGAAATCCAAGAAAACTTGTTTCAACTTTTGCTTTTGTTCCAGAGTCACACAGGCATCAGCTAGGTTGATTCTCTCTTCCACCATCTGCCTGAAGCCTGGAAAGACTTCTGGTTTGGCTATTTCAGCGGCCTCCTCCAGCTGGGTGGAGAAGTCCCTGGTCATAGTGCTGATTTGGACTGGAGGCTTCAGGTGGGAAAGGCAGCCCTCATGGACCTGGAAAATCACCTCATCCCTCCTGAAGTCACAAGTCACATCTTCCTTACCATAAGGGCAAGAAGTGTACACCAGGAAGTTCCCCCCATGCTGGGTAAAAATCCTGTCTGGTGTTGTATTGTCATCACTGCCACTGTCAAAGCAGTCCTTGGGGATTGGCCCTAACAGTTCATTACCTAAATCTATGGAAAAATGTCGGTCATCAACCGCCATTCCAATAATGGTGCCTGCGGCTAGAGTAATACTCTTTAAGTCGCTGTTATCCACCTCTATTGGAATGGTGTCATGTTCTATTTTGACTAATGGAGTTGGGTTTACCCCCAACCCTTGCTGTTGGAGAGAAGCGTTTAGATGTATGTAAGCATCAGGGTTTTGCAGATATTGTCCTCTTTTAACTTTCACTTCCAGGGAGAATTGTTGGGTCCTTTCTGGGATGGTGACTTCCTCTTTGATCTGAATTTCAACTGCATAAGGTAGCAATTGAGCTGACCTAAATGCTTTTTCTGGATCATCAAAGCCCATGGGATTATCCGCTAATCGGGACCAAGCTTTGAAGTTTATTAGGTCCAAACTAATGGCAAAGCGATTGAGAATGTCACTGCCTAAGTAAAAGGCGGCAGTGACGTCTCGCACGACCCAACAATTATGGACTATGCTCTTGTTGCCAATGGAGATTTTGAGCATACACCTGCTTGGCAGGAGATGTTTGGAATTAGGTGCTTCTAGGTCCATTTCCCATATGTCTATCAGTTTGAAGGTGGGAATGGCTGGATCTTTTGGGAGTTGGCGAAACATGGCTTCGCTGATGAAGCTCTTACCATTGTTCACGCACACTCGAGCGAGAACAGAGTCCTTCCCATCATTTAACTGAACAGGGATGAACAACTGCTCTCCAATTTGCTGAATATCAGCCAGGCTCTGAGCTGATTTCACATCTTTCTGGACTATAGGAGTGGGAGTTTCTGATTGTGGATTAGTAAAGAATTTCAGGGTGTTTCCTTCCAGTGTGGAATACCACCTTAAACTGGAAGGAAGGTTGATTTTCAGAAATAGAGAGGACCCTCCATCACCAGTCTGTTGTCCTACTGCTATTACGGTCACGTCTGGAATTTGGTTGTTCTGGAAGTGAAATTCTACTTGGTCAGATTTTTGTTCAACCATGTGGCAGGTGCCGTTTAAACTAACATGGTTGACACTCTGTTTTAATTTTATGGGTCGGCTAGTCTGGGTCCAGAGTACCTTGTTCACGCACTCTATTAGGGGTGACAACCTTCTCAGGAGGTCATTCCCTAGTAAACAAGGGGTGCCCTCTGGAGTCACAACTATGACTGGGTGTTTCAACTTGTGTCGCCCGATCTTAATGTCCAAGTCTGCAGTCCCCTCAACGGGAATTTCCTTCCCGTCAAAGTTCTGCAGTTGTCCAGGAAGAGAGGTGAGAGGAATTTGGTAATTCTCTCCCCTTCCTGCATTCAGTTCATCAAAGGCCCTTCTGGACAGAAGGGTAGCTTGAGATCCAGTGTCCACCAGTGCCAAAATTGTACCCTGCCCCTGTACTTGTACCGGGGCATAGTATCTTCCCTCCTTCTCCTCAAGGGGGCACAGATAATGCACATTTTTAGACAACTGGTGGGCTAACTTTCTGGTTTTGGACATCGCTAGCGAAGAGATTTGGGCAGAATTCTGTGGAGAGCCTTGGGAATCTGAAAGAAAAAGTTGGCAACTGGAGATCAGAGCCATTGTGGGTTCCCCTGGCTCCGGTTCTGGGCCGCCCCCCCCTTTTTGGAGGCAGTCACCAGGATGGGTTTGAACCAGGGGATTTTCTTGCTGTTGGTTCTGGGATGAGATGGTGGGCGGCGGTAGCTCAGTCTCCCCATCTCCCCAGTCTGGATTTGCATCCCTAGGGACCCATTTTTCTTTGGGAGGAGTTCCCCCCTCTCTGAAGGAGAAGATCCTTTTCCCAGGATCCTCTGAGGATCCCTCTCCCTCAAATTGGAAGATCTGTACCTCCTCCTCAAACTGAGTCTGTTTGGGTCTTTTGTTTCTCCTACCCCCCCTCTGCTCCTTAGGAGGCAGACTTTCAGGGGCAAGAGATTTTGTTTCCGGTTCCTGGGTTTCCAGGGGCTGTTTACAAGTAAGGAAGGAAGCTTCCTCCAAGGCTTTACACCCCCCTTCCCTTTGTGCCTCCTCCCTGGGAACCGGTGAGTTATCGGGGTGCTGCCCCCGTCATTGTTCTGGAGCACCAGGTCCAGAGTTGGGTGCGTTCTGTGCCGGCATGCCGATCTGAGGGTTCTGCTGAGCCCTCAGTATGTGACCCAGATCCCGCACCATGTTTTGAACCTGGCACTCTAACTGGGAAACCCGCCCAGGCTGATACGGGGCCCTGTTTTCTCCCCTGGGCTGATCCCGGGAAGGGTAGCTATCCCTTCTTTGGTAGTACCCCTGGTTGGGAAGATTTGGATACCCCTCCACCATTGGCCTCCCCTCTCCCGGATTCGGTTGTCTGGGCTCAGGGAATTGGGGAAAGAAGGATGGATGATTTTGGGGTTGGAAGTTGGGTGGATACCTGGGGAAAAAGTTCTGCCCAGGATTTGGAGAATTTCTGCCCTCCGGTGGGAAGTTAGGAGGGAAGTTCCCTGGGTTAGGTGCTTGGCTGGATCCCCCGCCTTGGGCTGGAGGAGTCCACACATAACCCAGGATGGGTCGATTTCCCTTGTAACGGGGACTTACATAATCAGGAGAGTGAGGGACCCCATTGGTGGGGCTGCCTCCTTGGCTCTCTGTCTGTGACTGGCCCGAGGACCTTCTGGGCCTAGCATTATTAGGTGCAGGTAGGTTTTTAGGCCCCCTATCTCCAAATCCAAAACGGGGGTGACCTTTACCTCTGCCACCTTGGCAGCAGCAGGGGTGCTGTTGGTTTTGGGATTTTTCTGGGTATTGCTTTTATTTTCTATGGGCTTCTGCACCTCATAGATCCGGGTAGCCTGTTCAATGACCCAGTCTAAAGATCTTTTCTCATGAAAATCTCTCACGAGCTGGGTCATTATATATTTGGGCAAGGCATGGAAAAATGTATTGACGAATTCTCTGCTGTCTGTGCGCACCCTTCTGGTGGTCTGCGCAAAGGCACGTTTCAGTTCTAGCACAAACTCTTGTGGGGCCTGATCCTCCCCACACTGCAAATTGTAGGCTGCCTTGCGAGCCTCTTGGGGATTTCTGTGAACAGAAAAATGTTTTAATATGGCCGCCCTATAGGTGGACCACCTGGAATGATTTTGGTCCTCCAGCCCTGCAAAGAAACTGGAGTACTCTGGGGAGAATGTCCACTTTACATATTGGATACAGCTTTGACTGTCCTTCAAATGAAAAGTCTCCATCATTTGCTCATAAAGCTCCAAGTGTTCCCAAACAGAGTACTTGGCGTTCTTATGATAAGGCGTGATGACACTCCTGATTGCCTTAATCTGTTTCAATGGGTCCTTAATCAAGGCCCTTTTTGCCTTATTGGCCTTTTTGGTTCGGGTAACCCTTGTCCATTCGTCCTCTGACTCAGAGGCACTGCTCCCAGAGGTTCCTGTCTAATCTTCCAGGTTTTCCCGGATTCTGCAAGCCTGGGAATGGCTGGCAGAATGTGGGGACCTGGTCTCCTGTGTCCTGTACCGTTCAGAGGAGTCTTCAGATTCCTCTTTGCTGCCAGGATTTGATGGGTACCCCCCCACTGACCTAACTGGGCAGAGGTTTTCAGGATGCCCTTAATGGGCCTACTCTCCTGGGGTTCCCCACTAAATTGCACTGTGCTTGGGTGCCCATTCCCGGATGCCCGCCCATCCATTCCTGGGAGGTACTGGCCTATGAGCCCCATGCTTCTGGCTGGATAGTAATCTGCCATCCCTGTGGCCCGGTGCTCATGTGCGCCAGGGGACATGGGGGTGGCAGAGTCCAGGGACTGAGAGAGATAAAGGCCTCTGGTACTAGGGCTCCTGAGGTTATGCTCAGGAGTTTCCCTTTCCCAGCGAACTTGGTCTCTATCCGCCCCTGCTCCCTGTTGCAATGCAAGAGCCTGCGCCTTCAGTTCCTCAGTTAAGGCCTTACTAGACTCTATCAGTCTCTCCTGCATCGCTACCTGTTGTTGGAGCCTATCATTGTGCTGGCAGAGAGCCTTGTTTTCTCTCTGTGCCTCCTGATTGGTCCTGGAGTACTGGGCCAGTCTCTGCTGCAGGAGGGTTACCTCCTGAGCTGTGTCCCTATTGGCCTGCTCCTTTCTTGCCAGAGCCTCCTCCACCCCTCTGGTGTGCTCTAGCAAGTCCTGGTGTTCTTTTTGGAGGTCACCTAGTCCCTGGTGGGCCAGGTGATTTTCTTCCATTTTTCTTCTTAAGTGGCAGACTTCCTGGCCTAAGGTGTCCCTTTCCTGACCAAGAGCTTGAATTTGTGACGCCAGGTCGTCCCTTTGCCTTTGGAAGGCACCAGCTTTCTGGCGCTCTTCATCAAACTCTGCCTGGGTATCCAGGTCTTTCAAAATCAGCTTGTTGCTCTCTGCCTTCACTCTATCTAGATGACCTAGCAGGGTGGCTACCTGCTCCGTGCATGCCCTGTTAAAGTCTAATTGTTGCTCCAGCTTTTTCTGGCTCTGCAGTAAGGAGTCCAAACTGTCTTGGTGCTCCTTCTGCAGGGCCAGAAGTCTAGTATCCTGGTCAGCCTTTTCCTGTTGCAGTATATCCATGTCCTCTTTTATTTTAATGATATACTGCCTACTATCATTTTCTGACTCCTGGCTCCTCTGCAGCCTCTGCTCAGAAGAGTCCAGATCAGATTGGGCCTTCTGCAATGCCAGCAGTTGCCTACTCGCCAGATCTTGGCCTTCAGCACATTTGTCCTGCATGGCTCCCATATGTAAATATAAAGATGCCGCTACCCTGGCAATCTTGTTGTGCTCATCCTTGGCCTTAGAGGACATATATAGTTCACTCAGGGCCACATGTAAGGGACCCTGGTCTCTCCATGTATCTGACCCTGTTTCCGTGATCTGGGGTGCGATTGCTTGCAACCAGACCGTCTGGTCCTGATGGGTCCACTCACCTCTCACAAATAGCTTATGTAAGAAGTGCTCTCTGGCTATTTTCATGTCTACTAAGGTCGTCATTCTGGAATTTGAGTTCCTTCCTGACTTACAGAAGTTTATTTTTTATTTCTGCAAAACAGACCTTTTCCTTAGAGCGTTCCTTTGAGGAGTGCTTTACAGCGTAACACAGCGTGGTGATCCGACCGGATATGTGTATCTGGTCAGCTGGCACGCTGTATTAATCTGCACAAATGGTAGATCTAACCCAAACGTCCCGCTCGAGCCCCCAATCTGTAAGAGGATTCAATTCAACACTACAGCTAAGTCAATGCCTAGTCTGGGATACTGAATGGAAACCCTTATTGATATATCTTTATGTCCAGTTCATGCGTTCTGGATGACTACCCCTATATAACACCCCTCTCTTGGAATCCCCCTGACCCCACTGAGCCAAGAAGTAGTTCTGTTTTACAAGTTTAAAGGTTTATTTGATAATTTGAACAATATATATATATATCACGCTTTATCATAAATTAATAATTGAATATCACACTGAATCTGAGCAGTAATCAATAATGGATAGTCTGGCACTAGCACACTTGTGTCTAGGAACAGAAGAAGAAGGTGGTAGAGAATGCTTTATATAAGTTCAGATGGATGTAATGTTGAATGAAAATGTAATACAGAAAATACTCAATATGATTTCAACAAAACAATGTAATCACTTTTCTCTGGCAATCCCCTCCCCCCTTTTATGCAATGCAAGGAAATGGAAGGAAAGCACACAGTTCTCAGAAATGCAATCAAATGTAATTCAGTTCACCCCAGCAAGCTTAGACTACAGAAGTTTGAAACACAGGCCCAAAATGCTTTTACATGTGCTGGCAATGAAGTGAAAAATATGCTAAAATGCTTTGAATTCCCTCTAGAGGTTCAGGGTGAGTGGTATCTAGTTAATATTAGTCCAGGCTCACTCTAGCAATGATTCAGGGATGGTTCTTAAGAGGCAAACGAATTTTTAGCAAGGAAAGCAAAAAGAACTGCTGTTTTCACACGTGGAGAAATTTGCAAATCGCGGCAAATTCGCGAGTGCGTTTTTCGCGATTGCGGCAAAACTATAGGCTACCCTATAGAATGCGGTTCTAGGTTCGTTGAAAAGCCAAGATTCCCAGATTTCAGAGGAAAGTTACTGCAAGTCTCTCGGACAAACGGTCACGGAGATATGAGCAATATGGTAAAGGTCGTTTTTCAGATTTGAAATTTTAAAGTTCAAAAAGACAAGTGACAGCTAGCAACTAGAAAATGACAGGTGACAGTTAGGAGGCAGTTCTACTTAGATTAAAATAGATTGAATTATATTATTTTAACTAAGAGATTGGTTCTACACAGTTCGGCTAGGTACTCACAATATATTTTTGAAATAAATGGGCCTCGCCACGGATCTGGTCAGGTTTTCTTCACTCGCCACGGACGGTCTCTGCGCACAGCGTCTGGGTCAGCTCTCTAGTTCTGCGAACAGCGGTCTGGGTCAGCTCTGCTCCTGGATCTTTCTGCACAGCTTTCTCTGGACCCAGCGCTGATCTGCACGGCTCCTGGAAGTTGCTATCGCTGTTAGGTTTGCTGGATGCTGAGGCCCACTGAGAAGAGTTCTCAGTTTGTGGGTTTAGGCCCTTGCTTTGAGTTCTGAATCAAGTTCTTTGGAGTTTTAAAGTCTAAGTGTTGAATCTAGTATCTTCTGGATGTTGTGTGGTCCGGCAGAGCGCGTCACAGCAAATGGAATTGAAGGTCCCTATCTGTCCTGGCTGTCTGCTTTTATGTGTTTTGAAAATGGGTGTGTGTGCAACATTACTAGGCTCTACCCCTCTTCACTTGTCATTGCCCACTTCATCCTCTTCCCCTTGATTGGGTGAATGAAATGAAGTGTCATCATGATGAGGTCTGTTTATGGTACAGAGAACCCACCCCTGTCAAATGACACACAATCTATATTTTGACCCAAAATACATATTTGCACAGGTACACATTTGTTTAAAATTACATGCACCCATCACATATCACAGGAGGTATACCCTGTCCAAATCTGCTCTTCCTGGGAGCTTGCATCCAGAAATGGCGACATTTGCACTTTTTAACTGGTTTCGCAATATCGGACATTACCCCAAATTTACACACATGTGCGCAAGGAGTATGGACATTAATTGATGAAGTGTCAGATTTTTAACATGCATACATTTTAAGTAATACCCTCTTAACTGCTAGCTTGCCCCCAGAACATCACACAAATTGGAGTTTGGGCTTGAATTGAAGGTACATTTTTTAAATTAAGGCTCTCAAAGTTATACATTTCTGTCATTTGATTATAAAGAGTTATCAGTGTTTCTGTAAATATATATTTTGCTTTCAATTCTGTTCTCAGAGTGTTGGAGTCCGCCTCCAAGACTTGGGTGGGTCAGTCACATGTGTCTTCTGGCAGGCAGGCCTTTGTTGACAGGAAACAGTCAAAATCAACATATCCTATTCAATTGCAAGAGCCTATTGTGTGGTCTCCAGGAGGCTCCCAGCCAGTCTGCCTTCTATCAATCAAGAGGTCATGTGAGATTCTAACTCCTGGTGTGAATCTCTAGAGGTGAGAGGGTTTCCCAGGCTTCAGGCCTCTGGGAAAAGCAGGTGGCTAATTTTTAATTAAAATGCAGCCTTTGAAGTCAGCTGAGTCAAATCCCTTTGTCAGCAACTGCACTCAGTTCTCCTGTCAGAGTTTAGACCGCTAGCGCCGCCTTGAGGATTTTGTTGGTACTGCATGCAATTTTGGGATCTTTCTTGGATTAATGCATTCTAAACAGGAATGGTTCTTACATGGTAGTAAATCCTTGCTTAACATTGTTTTGATGGGGCTCCTTACAGTAAGATGGTTATGTGGAACCCCACAAACGGGTTGAATCTTTACAGTGTTCCAATGAGCCACGGTTTCAGCAACTTTTTGACATCAGTAACAGTGGATTTTGTTAACAAAGATCTTTCTTTACACTGGTGGGTGGCAAGTTAGGTAACCATTTTGGTGTGCGCACAAACTGCGTGGTTCTCCTGGATTCTGGCGCACTTGTGGGCTTTTTGGCCATCTTGGATTTTCTAAGCCCACAGCACCAAATGTTGCAGCATGATAGTCCAAACGTGGGTCAGGACACCCAACAACATCCATCGGCATAAAGGCATGCACATTTTTCCTCAATACCCGATCTCTGCACCACTCACAAAATACCAATATGATTCTGGGCATGATAGATCTTTGCCTCAAAAATAATGCTTTCCTCTTCAACAATGAATTTTTCCGACAAACCCAGGGCACCACCATGGGTACTACATTTGTGCAGTCATACGATACGCAAACATGAGAATGGGATATTGGGAAAAATTCACGGTTTGGGCATAAGAAAATGAGGTGTACACAGAAAACATTGTATTGTGGTTACGTTACATGATAACCTCTTTATCATCTGGAATGGCAGCAAAAAGAATTGGCTCGAATTTGTAAAACATCTAAATATTAACAACTGCAATTTGAAATTCATGGAACAGCACAGCTCACATTCTGTACTATTCCTAGATGTACAAATATAAATAATACCGCAAAAAGTGGTTTGTGAACTACACAGAAAATTCATATGGGCTAATGTCCCATCACATGTGAGAAGTGGAGATCCGAAAAATCGCATATGGAGCATTCCATATGGGAAATTCCTCAGAATACGCAGAAATTGCAGACATTTTGGATTTCAACGCTGCTAGCCAAATCACAACATAAGGATTTTTGCAACAACAATATCCCAAAAAAGTGATCGAGAAATCTTATTTGAAAGCACAAGCCTTGGATAGTCACAAACTGTTGACCAAACAATCATCAAATACAGCTTCTGAAAAAGAAGAAAATGTTAATAGACTTATCCTGACATTCAGAAGTCATTCATACACCATAAGACAGCTTGTCACCAAATATTGGAAAGTGTTAAAGGCAGATAAAGACATAGCGATTTCCTTGAACGAACGTCCAAATATCACTTTTTGCAAAAGCATTTCCATCAAGGATACACTAGTAAATAGTAGTGAAACCCGACAATACAGGGGAGAGCTGTAATTGGCTGTTAAAAAGTGGAGATGGTTTTTTCAAATGCACAAGATGTAAAATCTGCAAATATGCCCAGAATTGTAATACGTATATCGATCCCATTCTAGGACATACTCTGTACATCAAAGCCAAAATCTCACGTGAGTCGGAATTTGTAGTGTATGTTTTAACATGTCCTTGCTTGAAGTGGTACGGCGGAAGCCTATCCCATGGCCAAACATTTTTCAGAATTCCATGGGGGAGATCCTTTTTGGTATATATAAGGTGGATGTTGGACCAAGAGGAAGGGATACTGAATGCCTGCTCAGACAAGAAGAAACTAAATTCATTATAGACTTGGAAAGTAAGAACCTATGTGGCCACAATGTGGATGAAGAACTATACAACTTTCTAGGGGTTGTATAAGTATAGAAAATAGAACCCTGGAAATATGATATGATAGTCTTTCCACCCTGCAAAGAACGCGATGAGGAGTGGAACATGAATATCCACAAACAGCAAACCCGTTTGTGACCTCATCTCTTTTTTTGCTGTTTATTTTTGTGTCTTATAGAGTCCCTTTCATGACAGTGTTGTCTGCCTCTTCAAATTGCACTGTCTTATCAAACTTTAGATCAAATATTCTTTGGATCTTTTTGGTTGTCCTTGCCCTCTTTGTTTTGTCGTCTCTTTCCCACTCCCACCAGGAGAAGGGATTAGTTATATTTTTTTAAATATTATATTTTTCAAATCACTGGAATTCCACACAGCCTTAATATACCATAATATCTGGTAAGCGGTCAGTGTAGGGGTGTTATGGGCGTGTCAGCAATTATATCAGGAATCATCTCCTCTCCTTCAGATGAATGCCCCATAGAAATACATATTTCCACTGTTTAATGTGCTCCTGATTTATATGCACTATGCACTTTATCTGGTCTTAATGAGCTATGCACCATAGTTGTCGACCTCACAAGTTCAAGCAGGAATGGGGAGCTTTTGGAACCTACATAATTTTAGAAGCACAATGCATCAAGGAGAGATCAATCCAAAATTAGAGTCTTACACAATTCCATAACATGCACCTTTTGATGCACTTTGCACTTTACAGGGTCCCCTGTAATGGACCGTTGTTGTTTACCTGATAACTAGAGTCCAGCAAGGATAGTGTGCTACTTAGGAATATGCATTATATCGATACGGTCTTTGCACTGTTGGCTCAATTTCAATATGCATCAGCATTACTTATCTATGATCTACTTTGCCTCAGTAGACATGATAGCTAAATCACACTAATGTACATCATTGAGTGTTTAGCCCACATTGGTATGCATCATGAATTCTTTAAATAGTCTAAAAGGGATCATTAACTTGCCCGAGCATTATGAACTGCACTTGTACACTGAAGGCAAGCGTTTCAAACGTGCAAGGCTTATCGAAATCTACTATGATGTATCTGGAACAGATAATGCGATGACATATTTGGAACAGACATTGTGAATACTTATTACCCTATGTCAATAAGAATGTTACAGGTGGAATATGCACCATGCACTTTAAAGAACTTTGCTGCTAATTGAATTACGGTATATATGGGGTAATCAACATTATAGGTTGCCTCGTTACATTGGCTGATGATGGAATGTTTATATAATGTGTTGTCCAACTATTTTTGTAGGATGCACTATGCACTTTATTTGGCTGATCATCTCATTGTCTAGATCGATCAATGAGTGTATTGGCCTGTCATGGAATGCCTAGATAATGCTAAGTTCATATGTCTATGCATGATGCACTATGCGCTTTGCTTCAGTGATTGTCTTTTTGTTTAGGTACAGCTCAAAACGTACAAATGATGTCCATTCCATATGTTCATGATTAATTTGTTGAATTGACAGTGCTATTATTGAATATGCACAATGCACCTGATTACCATGTTGCCACTTGAATGCTGATTATACAATGGATCTACATCATTAATTGCTTCGTCATTTGGCTTTCTAGAGAAGGCCATCGGTGCACATTGGTTCGGGCAGAAATTGCTTTCTCACCAATTGTGTGCCTGCAAACTACTTCTTCAAGTAATAGCCACCAGAGCTTCTGCTACTACCTCTGACACAGGAGCACCCACACCCTCACCACCAACACCTCCTTCTGAAAGTTCTGAGAAATGGCACAGGTGTCATAATGTGGAAGGACATCGAAAAGGAAATGAGAATAAAGTAGAAGGAATCGCCATTGCCTACAGCCAGCAGCAATCCTGGGTGTGGAAACTATTTACCATTGGAGATGTGCCAAAATCCTGTGCTAACCAGGTGTAGTACTCAGTTGCAGAAAACCTGACATGTACAGCACCACCTCCATGTGACGGCATGTGAAAGTGAACCACCTGGCAGATGTCCGGAGGGTTTCCCCCTTCCAAGCAGGCAGTAGGTAATTTTCCTCTACAGTGTCCTCCGCATCTGCTCCTGCCACCACAAGGGATACTCCAGTGGGCCACTGCATCCCGCAAGCAGCCTTGGATGACATACTCAGTGCAACAGACTCCTACCTTTTCAAGGTCACTGTATTGTGCATATACTGGGACGCAGTACTGTGTAGGGGAGAACATTTGCAAAGTGCTTTTGAGGCTGCAGTCCGGGACTTGACAAACACTGTCCCAACCCAAGTAAGGTGCACCCTACATCTTCTACTCTCCACGTACGATTTCTTATCCCTGTAGTTGGTACCCTTTGGTCTCCCTTCCACTGCTGCCTTTTCTGTCGTGTCTTAAAAAAGGAAAAATGCTGCACAGCCAGAAGGTGGGGGGGAACAAAAAGGCTCTTTTCAGAGCCACCTTGCACTGTTCAAAAATAGAAAATGAATGCAAGCATGCAAGCATTGACGCTGCCTATAAGCACCACGTACAGAGATGTCAACAATGGGTGGCGGGACACCGTCAAAAGCATTGTACTCATTTGCACAAACAAGTGGTGGCTCTTAAAAAGCCTTTATGTGGGGTTTGCATTTTCAGTGTTGAAAGTGGTGAACAAATGCATGCTAAACTTGCAGGAAGCAGTGCACAGCATTTTGGATATTACGCAGAAAGATCTCATTGCCAGCATCAGTCAGATGAACTCCATCTGAACGAAAAATGCTCCTACTACGAAACATCATATTTTCATCGTGGAAAGAGAACATGCCAACATTGTGCAAAAAAGCGCAAACAGCCTTGTTCACATTGCGCCGCGCGATCTCCATTTGTGGCCCACAGAAGGAAGAACGAAGCCACATCTGTCTCTGGGCAATGCGAGAAAAAATAATGTATGATTTTGTAAACATTTCCATGACTTGCCTAAATGTCTCATTCATTGCAAACTGCAGTGAAATGCCGGTAACATGCCCTAAACTGTTCCCTCCACAATGAACAATAATAATGTCTGGATGAGCAAGCGTCACCAACCTGCCACAAAAAGGACACACATGGAACCACTGCATCCCACGTATTCCGTACCAGTGCACATCGACATTATGGAAACCAAGGTGTTCTGCTAGTGCACAATGCTCTGCATAAACTTGTAACCAATGTATCGACGAGTCAACCAACAGCCATATAGTGCGCCTACTGAATGGCACACCCGTCCCCTTATCCATGTTTCCATGTCCACTGCTATTGGCAAACAGACCCATTTGCACTGCAGCCGCCATCAAAAGACCAAGATGTAGCACGTGCATACCCCCAAAAGGCACAGCTTTCGCCAACATATTGCCCTGTGTATGGGGCTACACAAACACATTTTAAGCATCATAGAAAGTGGGCATTTTCGTAGAAGTTGTGCAAAGTGTTTTTTTCTAATTTTGCTAAAGCGACGTGTAAAGAAACACCTTTTCATCTGCGCTCCTTGTTAGGGGTTGCTCTCAGCTTGTCCTCATACATTACTACACGTGTGTCTGCAAGTACATTGTATATAATACAACAGATTACTAATTGCAATAGGGGGAAAATAATTTCACTGACAAACGCCACACTACAAGCACTAACCATCTAATGAAACGTGAAACGCTGACCCGTAGTCCCATTTCCATAGCAAGCACATTACAAAGGGCAGCATGTAGCATGTGCGATTTCCCCAAATACCGCGCGGGCCGTGGCCCAGTAAAGCAGAGCCAGTCCTTCTTCCCTTTCAAGTACTGTTTCCGCAACACTCCCTGATTGGCTACTGTTAAAGTATTACATATGCATCCACCAAATACAGCTAAGAACTGTGCATGTAATGCTATCAAATCTAATGAACAGTGCATAACAGCCATTACACACGCATAGGTGAAATATCCTGTAAATCAATGGCACCTCCGCGAGAAAGTACAGTAGAATGATCTACACGTTCTGCACCCACAAACATCAGCATCGCTACCCATATTCACACCCAGTAGGTATTACTATTTTATCTACAATACTGTGCTAACTGTGTTATACGTAGGTATACCTCTCAACTCACATGCTTTTGATGAGTGTCATCCGCCACTTAGGCAGCTCTCTCACCCGCCAACCTCCCTAAACGCCCATAGGAATCAATGGGCTTTCACACAGTAATTACAAAATTGTGTGTTTTTACCCGCCCAAGGGCAATGGAAGGTTGAGAGCTATGCGTGCATAGCAACAGTGTACCTAGGAGTACATCTCCATAATGTACTCAAAATTTGTACTGTAATGTCTCCCACCGCCTACCTTTAAATCGCTCCTACAGTGGTACGTGGTGCCAAAGGTTCCATTGGCCAACAGCAGGCATTGTTATACAAAAATGGTTACTTTTTTCTTTTGTTCCGTAATTTTTACAATGCTTTCCCACATTAAAGCACCTCCTAGCACATTTGTATCGTACACAAAACTATCAGACAGCCTTTCCGACCAAAGTATGCAAAGTGTGTACAGTTCAAGCTTGACAACAGTTTCCCCCCGCACAGCATACATAGCAGTAGGTAAGTAATAGAAAAAGTTATTGCCACATTCACAACAATACCATTCGTAAATGTGCCTAATTAAATTAAAACCCTGAAGCAATGCTGGGACTCATGTACTAAGCATATATATGCAAGGAACTGCATGCAAATGGATGCCCAAAAACATTGTGCTTTCCACTCTGTACATCTTTCCTCACCTTTGTGTCACCCTTCCACAATGCACAGTACTGCATTTGTCAAGTAAATAGGCCTACACTAATACACACAGGTTTTTCATAACCAGTTATACCCTAAACTCCCAAATAGTCCACCGACTCCCTTAACAAGCATGCTTATGCTCCCAAGCTCCCTTCATATTGACCACCTTCCACTTATACACACACACTCTGTCTTCCTGCCAAAACATCCCCCTATAGTTCTAAAGAATTTACAAATGTAAGCATTTTGTCATGAGCCAACATATTTTATTACCATCTTCTAATACAGGAGCAGTACCCACTTGTCTCTGGGAAGCTACTGGAGTGTGCACTTCAAAATACAGCCTACAATAAACCTACTCTCTGCAATCAACAAAGTAAGTACAATACCAGCATACTCTTGTATGTCTTATTAAACGAGTGGACTATTGTTGTACTGTAGCATATAGATGTGTGCACATCCAGCAGTATGTACTTCATTGTTACTGATCTCAACTCTACAGGTGCTAAGTGTTTGTTATGTCACCACCATTACAATAAGGGCCACATACTAACATAGTGTCCCCAACCTACCCTTACACATCACTGCACAGCCACAAACTTGCACTTAAATAGCTGCCTCCCCTCCCATTCATACACTAATGCACATTGCACACATATACATGTGAAAATAGTGAAGACAGTGTAGGTGATCTGGCAAAATGTGAGAATGTAAAGAAAACCACTAGATACAGTGCGACGCACACTACTGCTAAGAGAGCGCGTACAAATGGTAATGTAATCACAAGCAAGCATTCTAAAAAAGTCATTTTACAAAGAATGTTCCATCACAGAGCCCTTCAGAACCTTACAAGTAGAGGGCAGAAAATCATGCTCAACCCTTGAAAACCTACCGCAGAAAAGTCATCCTAGAAGCTCTTGTAGACAGTGCTATAAGCGTGAAGCGGAAATTGATTATAGTAATTTTGAAGAGAATGAAACAACTGACAAGATTAATTAGTAAATTGCGAGCACTACTTTGAAACAAATGCAATGTGAACATAGATACCTTTGGCCTCATCTGTACAAGTGAGTGGAGTCACACCACCAACACAGAGCCATACTTCAATGAAGAATCATACAAACAACAACAAACTAACCAAATTGCCTTACACTAGAGTGGATGAGAGTATGAAAAGATACACAATACCATAATGGAAGAGGAAACCCTGCTTTGAGAAATATCCCCATCAAACGTAGATGTCACTCTCCAATCCACCAAACCTATACGCCTCACCTACAAATGGCCTTGCACATCAATGTGCAACATTCACCAATTCCTAATCAATTGCAGCAAATCCTCAATCAGTATGTCAAAGGCCACAACAAAAGAAAAATGAAAATACTCCAACCTCTGCACTCCTGTCCAGTGAGCAACTACACTGGAATACGAGGACATTCCTTAGCCTGTACTTCTGGACCAGCTTGCAAAAGCACCTTCCACCATATTAAAATGTTAGTAACCCACCATTCAACAGTCAGAAATCTAGTGTACAAACTGTACTATGCACAAACTCCAGCGTTAGCACTCCAACATTTAAATGATATTCTCCTATGTGGTACAGCCAAACAAGTGCCCAATGAAATTGAGCACATCCAAACGAAATACTGTGGAACTGAAACACACTTACCCACTTCAACATTTTCAGACAACAGTACTGACAAAAGTGCAGCTATATCACACATACAGAAAAGAAATACAAAAGTTCAAAAGCACTTCTGCTGAAATGCCAAACCAAGTATGTGTGTGTTGTCGTAGAACTTTCTAGAGCACCAAAACTGTAGATATAATGCAGAAAATAGAAGGCAATGAGGAATCCCAATGGTTTGAATTAGCTCTGTACCTTCTAGCAGAAAAACAAGTATGACATTAACAACACCTCCATACTGTGCACATACTGCACTGCAAAACCTGACAATAACCAAAGGCCTTCACAGGCAATTAGTAATAATTTGGAACTATTTCCACTGCCAAACGCACTGCAGCGGCTTAATTTGTATGAGAGCATTATAATACAAACAGTGCACCCATTTCAAGCAATAAAACGTCTTCAACCAAAAACTGCAAAATTACCTCCGACCAAATTACTGAAAGACATTTGTGGTAAAGTAGTCTATTACGGTTAGATCTCAAAGAAAATGGAGACACTCTACGAGTGCAAAGGCCAATACACAAATCTCTGATTATCCTGGTAAATGGTGAACCTACAAAAGACAAAAAAATTTGGCAACACATAGTGGACTTAACCAAAGTTAGAGAGGCGTTGCAGTACCTTAAAGAAAACAATGAATACTACAAGGAAATAAACATTTCAAGAAAACCTGAGAGAAACAACCGAAATAATTCAGGACTCCTCAAGAAGTGGCCAATTTGAACGTCTAGATCCTAGTGCTGCCTCCAGTATTTTAGACCACTATACAATTCACCCACTGCACTCAATCAAGGCAACATTCTGTTGCCTACTTCCAACCAGTTCCCACCCTGTTATGTCCAAGGGCCCCAGGCACAGAAGCCACTATGGGTTTTTCAATCACAATACAACATAGCATTCCGACTGCAAATATCCTCATATTGTCTCCAATGCACTCCCCATCCCCAATGGAGTATGCGTGCACTCACCAAAAAATGATAGTCGCCTCCACAACTGCCCACCAATAAAGTATATTTGAGTACCTGCATACAAATTCCTTCCATGTACCAATGTCTGAGTGCCCTCCCTAAAGCAAGGCTGTGCCCAAGACCTAGGCTCTTGAGTACATAGGCGGAGCCCTGCGGCCTCTGCCCATGCACCCAGTTGCCTAGTCCTACTACACACCCACTGGAAGGCAATAGAGGCATGCATGGTAACATTTCCCACTGTGCTTTCCTGCCTACAAGTACGTATAGCTACACTAACTCAAACAAGGTAACATTCTCACACCTACCTCCAACCAGTGGCCAAACAGTTACATCCAATAGCCCTAGCCATGCACACAATCCAATACACCTTTGCAGGCACAACACACCCGTCATACATCAACTTCAAATACCCTCATATTACCTCCAATACAATCCCCATCCCCAATGCACTGTACATGGACTCAATGCACTCTTTCTACGTGTGGGTGCAATTCACACACCATTATCACAGTCTTATCATACATGCCTACATTGAGTTTCAGGCATTGTGCTGAACACCTACACTACTGGTTGTACATATGTATGCAACATTCCCAAACCCACTTTCAACCAGTGGCCAAACTGTTACATCCACTAGCCACAGCCATGAACATAATCCAGTACACCTTTGCAGGCACAACACACCATCATACATCAACTGCAAATACTCTCATATTATCTCAAATTCACTCCCCATACCCAATGAACTGTACCTGAACGCAATGCACTCTTTCTGCGTATGTGTGGAATTCACACACCATTATAACAGTCCTCCCATACATGCCTACATTGTGTTTCTGGTATTGTGCCAAACACCTACACTACTGTTTGTACATGTGTGCAATCCACAGACCAATATCACAGTACTCCCATACATTGCACAATGTTTTTGCAGTTTTATTGCCAACAACCTACTCCTTTGCCACACCCACTGCAAAGCAATGGAGCCAATCATGGAAACATGTGACCACTCATCTTTCCTGTCCACAGGTACATATTGGTACAGTGATGAACCCAATCAAGGCAACATTCTATAACCTACTTCCAACCAGTGGCCGCCCTCTTTTGTCCAAGGGCCCCAGCCATGCACACAAGCCATTAGGGGGTTTTCAGGCACAGCACAACATAGCACTCCAACTGTAAATATCCTCATATTGTCTCCAATGCACTCCCCATCCCCAATGGAGTCTGCCTTCAGTCACTGAAAAATGATAGTTACCTTTACAAGTGCCCACCGATAAAGTATATATGAGTACCTCCATACAGATTCCTTCTATGTGCCAATGTCTGAATGTCCTCCCTAAAGCAAGACTGTGCACAAGGCCTAGGTTCTACAAGTATGCATAGCTACACTGACTCAAACAAGGTAACATTCTCACACCTACTTCCAAACAGTGGCCAAAGTGTTACGCCCAAGTGCCGTAACCATGCACACAAGGCAGTAGGGCCTTTGCAGTCACAACAAAACATAGTACACCGACTGCAAATATCCTCATATTATCTCCAATGCTCTCCCCATCCCCTATACAGTCTGCCTTCACTAACCAACATATCATAATCGCCTGTGCACCTAACCACCAATCCAGTCTATGTCAGTAACTGCCGGAATGGTTCATATGGCAACAGTGTACTGCCAAACAATCCTTCCATTTCTCCATGTTGTTATGGCCTCCCATGCAGCAACGGTGTGACCCCACTCGGCCACATACCTAACCGCTAAGTGCCTCACTGCTCTCCCATGCATGGAGACATTACATTGAGGGGGTGGTTCCCAAGCACTATGCTCTTTCTACATGCTGTGCCCATGCAGTAAAAAGGCTACGACTCACCCACAACCACTACAAGCCAAGTCAGGCAAGCCTTGGAACAGTTTCACACAAAACCACCGGCAGCCCTAGCCTACACCACAAAACATTGCCAATACCTTTGCTTCGCCCTCTTAAATCCAGCCGATCCTGGAAACCATGTTTTCGAACGCCTTTTGGCACACCACTATCCTCCGATACACAATGGCAGCGTTTACCAAAAACAGTGGCACACAGCACGCTTCCTTCCAGCCAACCACTGGCCACGTCCACTGTTCGCCGACAGCACAGCATTCCGCACTCCAACCAGTGGTAAAAATAGACCCAGTCTCCAGTTACATGTACAAGAAAAAAGATTGGTGGCAGGGGAGGAACTCTGGGTCCCAGCTACAATCTGCTCAACAGTCCAAAGATCTTATCCTCCTAGCACACTTTCAAGCCTCATCAATCATCATGGAGGCTGATTGGTTTCAGGTGTTCAGGGTTGAATCTCTCTGGGAAGTACCAGTCTGTAGCATCAACAAATTCTGGTATCTGTACTGTAGAGCCAGCCACGATGCAACTCTCCCCCAATTTTCAATTTCATCCCTCAATAAGGAGGGGGAGAGTTACCAACAGTGTGGCACTCCAAAGTCAGGCATGTGTAGCCTGGGTGCAACCCCTCTGCTGCCCCAGTCTCCAGTTACATGTTCAAGTGAAAATAGGGGTGACAGGGGCACAATGTTGTGTCCCAGTTGCAATCTGCTCAACAGTCCGAATATCTTCTCCTAGCGTGCTTTCACGCCTTAGCGATCATGGGAGGCTGATTGGTTTCAGGTGTTCAGGGTTGAATCCCTCTGGTAAGTGCTGGTCTGTAGCAGCAATGAATTCTGGTATCTGTAGTATGGAGCCTAACAGGATCCGACTCTACCCCAATGTTCAATGTCAGCGCTCAATAGAGAGGGGGGGGAGTTACCAACGGTATGGAACTCCAAAGTCAGGCATGTGTAGCCCGGGTGCAGCCCCTCTGGAGCCCCAGTCTCCAGTTACATGTACAAGAAAAAAGATTGGTGGCAGGGGAGGAACTCTAGGTCCCAGCTGCTATATACTAAACATTCCAAAAATCTTCTCTTCCTAGCGTACTTTAATGCCACAGCAATCATCAGGGAGGCTGATTGGGTTCAGGGTTGAATTCCTCTGAAAAGTACCAGTCTATAGCAGCAAGGAATTCTGGTATCTGTAGTGTAGATCCAGCCATGATCCAACTCTTCCCCCAATTTTCAATGTCAGCCCTCAATAGGTATGCAGGGAGTTACCAACAGCATAGCACTCCGAAGTCAGGCATGTGTAGCCCGGGTGCAGCCCCTCTGAAGACCCAGTCTCCAGTTACATGTACAAGAAAAAGGATTGGTGGCACGGGAGGAACTCTGGGTCCCAGCTACAATCTGCCAAACAGTCCAAAGATCTTATCCTCCTAGCACACTTTCAAGCCTCATCAATCATCAGGAAGGCTGATTGGTTTCAGGTGTTCAGGGTTGAATCTCTCTGGGAAGTACCAGTCTGTAGCATCAACAAATTCTGGTATCTGTACTGTAGAGCCAGCCATGATGCAACTCTCCCCCAATTTTCAATGTCAGCCCTCAATAAGGAGGGGGGGAGTTACCAACAGCGTGGCACTCCAAAGTCAAGCATGTGTAACCTGGGTGCAGCACCTCTGGAGCTCCAGTCTCCAGTTGCTTGTGCCCCTGCCACCCCTCAGGTATTTGTTCTTGCATGTCTAACTGGAGACTCTGGCTCCAGAGGGGCTTCATCTGCTTCAACCCTGCACACCTGCATCCAGTCAGCCTCCCTGAAGATTGTTAATGCAGGAAAACATGCTAGGAGGAGCACAGATTTGGACTGTTTGAGCTTACTGAGCTTACTGCAGCTGGAACTCAGAGTAGCGCCCCTGCCACGCCTCAAGTTTTTGTTTGCACATCTAACCGGAACTGGGGCTCCAGAGGGGCTGCACCTGGGCTACTCTTGCCTAACTTCGGAGTGCCATATGGATGGTAACTCCCTCCCACTCCCCTTTGAGGGCTAACATTGAACATGGGGGAGAGTTGTATCCTTGCTGGCTCTGCACTACAGTTACCAGACTTTGCTGCTGCCACTGCATGATACATACCAGAGAGATTCAATCCTGGACACCTGCATCCAGTCAGCCTCCCTGAAGATTGCTGAGGCATGAAAATGCGCTATGAGGAAAACATTTTTGAACTGGTTGAGTTTACTGCAGCTGGGACTCAGAGAAGCGCCCCTGCCACAGCTCAAGTTTTGTTTGCACATATATATATTACATGGCCACGGTAGTGGCCATGTAGTTATGGTTAAGTTGCTGTTTCCATAGGAAGAGCACTTTTTGGCCGGCTTATAACTTCGCTCCACCTGGACGAATCCTCACCAAACTTTGGCCCACGCTGAATTTTTTTGCAAAGTTTGGTGAGGTTTGGTCCAGGGGGGGCAAAGTTATAGGGGGGATCCCAAAACTTTTTTTTTTCCCAGAAACATAATGGGAAAAAACTTTGCTCACGCCTACAGCCCAAACCGCTGGACAGACTTACACCAAATTTGCAGCAGGAGCGGCGGCTTGGTCCCGAAAGCGTGCTTTTTTTTTTATTTGGTGTAAATCCGTCCAGTAGTTTTTAAAAAAAAGACAACAATGTAATTGAAAAAAATTAGTGATATCTGTATCCGCTTTGCGGACACACTTCCCTGTTCGCTCCGCGGACAGGACGGGGATTGGGCAAGCGACTTGCGTGATGTTCGCAGACATCTGACGTGCTCTCCCATTAGCTGTAGTAAAGCGTGCAGTGCATCTTATTTTCAGAGACGCCCGCCATCTTAGTTTATTGTTCGTATATTGGCATCTGTGGCAAGCTCTGCAGTGACTTCAGACTTCACAAGTGATTATCACAACGGAACAAGAGAAAATTCTGATGCGATAAGATCAGAGGACAGCGGGGCCTCCAATGGGGCTGTGTGAGGCTCATGTGAATTACACTTCCTGAATGTCCCAGGCTGCTGCAGACTTGCAGGAGACACGCCATCGTACACGGTGGCCTGCGGAGGACCGAGGAGCGGATATCCCATTCCCCCCACCCCCGCTCATTACCCGTGTCTCCCTCCTGTACCCCCCACCCCCCGTGCATTACCCGTGTCTCTCTCCTGTACCCTCCACCCCGCTTATGCCCGTGTCTCCCTCGTGTTCCCCCAACCTCCCCGCTCATTACCCATGTCTCTCTCTTGTTTCCCCCTCCCCCTGCTCATTACCGTGTCTCCCTCCTGTACCCCCACCCCTGCTCATGCCCGTGTCTCTCTCTTGTTTCCCCCCACCCCCCGCTCATGCCCCGTGTCTCCCTCCTGTTCTCCCCCACCCCTGCTCATGCCCCGTGTCTCCCTTCCATTCCCCCCACCCCCTGCTCATGCCCCGTGTCTCCCTCCTGTTCCCCTCTACCCCCCACTCATGCCCCGTGTCTCCCTCCTGTTCTGCCCGCTCACGCCCCGTGTCTCCCTCATGATCCCCCCACCCCCCGCTCATGCCCCGTGTCTCCCCTGTTCCTCCCCACCCCCCGCTCATGCCCTGTGTCGCCCTCCTGTTCCCCCCACCCCCACTCATGCCCGTGTCTCCCTCTTGTTGCCCCCACCCCCCGCTCATGCTCCGGGTCTCTCTCCTGTTACTCCCCACCCCCCGCTCATGCCCCGTGTCTCCCTCTTGTTGCCCCCCACACCCCGCTCATGCCCCGTGTCTCCCTCGTGTTTCCCCACCCCCTGCTCATGCCCCGTGTCTCTCTCCTGTTACCCCCAGCCCCCGCTCATGCCCCATGTCTCCCTCTTGTTGCTTCTCATGCCCTGTGTCTCCCTCATGTTCCCCCACCCCCTGCTCATGCCCTGTGTCTCCCTCGTGTTCCCCCCACCCCCCGCTCATGCCCTGTGTCTCCCTGCTGTTGCCCCCACCCCCCGCTCATGCCCCGTGTCTCCCTCCTATTGCCCCCCAACCCCCCGGTCATGCTCCTTGTCTCCCTCCTGTTGCCCCCCACCCCCGCTCATGCCCTGTGTCTCCCTTCCATTCCCCTACCACCTGCTCATGCCCGTGTCTCCCTCCTGTTCACCCCCACCCCCCACTCATGCCCCTGTCTCCCTCCTGTTCCCCCCGCTCATGCCCCGTGTCTCCCTCATGTTCCCCCCACCCCCCGCTCATGCCCCGTGTCTCCCCTGTTCTCCCCCACCCCCCGCTCATGCCCTGTGTCTCCCTCCTGTTGCTCCCCATCCCCCGCTCATGCCCCGTGTCTCTCTCCTGTTACCCCCACACCGTGCTCATGCCCTATGTCTCCCTCTTGTTGCCCCTCATGCCCCGTGTCTCCCTCATGTTCCCCCACCCCCTGCTCATGCCCTGTGTTTCCCTCATGTTCCCCCCACCCCGCCCATGCCCCGTGTCTCCCTGCTGTTGCCCCCACCCCCGCTCATGCCCTTGTCTCCCTCCTGTTGCCCCCACCCACCACTCATGCCCTGTGTCTCTATCCTGTTACCCCCACCCCCTGCTCATGCCCAGTGTCTCCCTCTTGTTGCCCTCATGCCCTGTATCTCCCTCGTGTTCCCCCCACCCCCTGCTCATGCCCCATGTCTCTCTCATGTTCCCCCCACCCCGGTCATGCCCTGTGTCTCCCTGCTGTTGCCCCCCAAACCCTGCTCATGCCCTGTGTCTCTCTCTTGTTACCACTCCACCCCCCTCTCATGCCCCGTGTCTCCCTCGTGTTCCCCCACCCCCCGCTCATGCCCTGTGTCTCCCTGCTGTAGACCCCCACTCCCTGCTCATGCCCCGTGTCTCCCTCGTGTTCTCCCCACCCCCGTGTCTCCATGCTGTCCCCCCACCCTCTGCTCATGCCCTGTGTATCCCTCCTGTTCCCCCCGCCCCCCGCTCATGTCCGTATCTCCCTCCTGTTGCCCCCCACCCCCCGCTCATGCCCCGTGTCTCCCTCGTGTTCTCCCCACCCCCGTGTCTCCATGCTGTCCGCCCACCCTCTGCTCATGCCCTCTGTCTCCCTCCTGTTCCCCCCGCTCATGCCCTGTGTCTCCCTCATGTTCCCCCCAACCCCCGCTCATGCCCCGTGTCTCCATGCTGTTCCCCCCGCCCCCTGCACATGCCCTGTATCTCGCCCCTGTTCCCCCCGCTCATGCCCCGTGTCTCCCTCATGTTCCCCCCACCCCCCGCTCATGCCCCGTGTCTCCCATGTTTCCCCCCACCCCCGCTCATGCCCTGTGTCTCCCTCCTGTTCCCCCACCCCCCGCTCATGCCCCGTGTCTCTCTCCTGTTACCCGACCCCCCGCTCATGCCCTGTGTCTCTTTCTCGTTGCCCCTCATGCCCCGTGTCTCCCTCATGTTCCCCCACCGCCTGCTCATGCCCCGTGTCTCCCTCATGTTCCGCCCACCCCCCGCTCATGCCCCGTGTCTTCCTGCTGTTGCCCCCACTCCCCGCTCATGCCTGTGTCTCCCTCCTGTTGCCCCCCACTCATGCCCTGTGTCTCTATCCTGTTACCCCCACCCCCCGCTCATGCCCCGTGTCTCCCTCTTGTTGCCCTCATGCCCCGTGTCTCCCTCGTGTTCCCCCCACCCCCTACTCATACCCCATGTCTCCCTCTTGTTGCCCCTCATGCCCTGTGTCTCCCTCATGTTCCCCCAACCCCCTGCTCATGCCCCGTGTCTCCCTCTTCTTCCCCCCACCCCCCGCTCATGCCCCGTGTCTCCCTGCTGTTGCCCCCTGCCCCCCCGCTCATGCCCTGTTTGTCTCTCCTGTTACCCCCCACCCCCCGCTCATGTCCCATGTCTCTCTCCTGTTACCCCCACCCCCTCTCATGCCCCGTGTCTCTCCCCTGTTACCCTCACCCCCTGCTCATGCCCCGTGCCTCCGTCTTGTTGCCCCTCATGCCCTGTATCTCCCTCGTGTTCCCCCACCCCACGCTCATGCCCTGTGTCTCCCGGCTGTTGCCCCCCCACCCCCGCTCATGCCCCATGTCTCCCTCCTGTTACCCCCATCCCCCGCTCATGCCCCGTGTCTCTCTCTTGTTGCCCCTCATGCCCCGTGTCTCCCTCATGATCCCCCACCGCCTGCTCATGCCCCGTGTCTCCCTCCTGTTGCCCCCCGGCCCCAGTCATGCACCGTGTCTCCCTGATGTTGCCCTCCACCCCCCGCTAATGCCCCATTTCTCCCTGCTGTTGCTCCCCACCCCCTGCTCATGCCCCGTGTCTCTCTCCTGTTACCCCCCACCTCCCTCTCATGCCCTGTGTCTCCCTTCTGTTCCCCCCACGCCCTGCTCATAGCCTGTGTCTCCCTGCTGTTGCCCCCCCGCTCAATCCCCATGTCACCCTCCTGTTGACGCGCTCATGCCCCGTGTCTCTCTCCTGTTACCCCCACATCCCCCGCATGCCCTGTGTCTCCCTCGTGTTCCCCCACCCACCACCCAATCCCCGTGTCTCCCTGCTGTTGCCCCCCCACCCTCCGCTTATGCCCCGTGTCTCTGTCATGTTCCCCCACCCCCCACTCATGCCCAGTGTCTCTCTCCTGTTACCCCCACCCCCGCTCATGCCCCGTGTCTCCCTCGTGTTCCCCCACCCCCGGCTCATGCCATGTGTCTCCCTGCTGTTGCCCCCCACCACCCGCTCATGCCCCGTGTCTCTCTCCTGTTACCCCCCAGCCCCGCTCATGCCCCGTGTCTTTCTCCTGTTACCCCACACCCCCCTCTCATGCCCCGTGTCTCTCTCCTGTTGCCGCCACCCCCGGTCATGCCCCGTGTCTCCTGGCTGTTGCCCCCCACACCCTGCGAATGTCCCGTGTCTCTCTCCTATTACCCCCACCCCCCTCTCATGCCCCGTGTCTCTCTCCTGTTACCCCCAACCCCTCTCATGCCCCGTGTCTCTCTCCTGTTGCTCCCCACCCCCCAGTCATGCCCCGTGCCTCCCTTCTGTTGCCACCCACCCCCTGGTCATGCACTGTGTCTCCCTGCTGTTGTCTCCCACCCCTGCTCATGCCCCGTGTCTCCCTCTCCTGTTACCCTCACCCCCCTCTCATGCCCCGTGTCTCCCTCGTATTCCCCCACCCCCCGCTCATGCCCGTGTCTCCCTGCTGTTGCCCCCACCCCCCGCTCATGCCCCGTGTCTCTCTCCTGTTACACCCGCTCATGCCCCGTGTCTCCCTGCTGTAGCCCCCACTCATGCCCCGTGTCTCTCACCTGTTACCCCCACACCCCGCTCATGCCCCGTGTCTCCCTCGTGGTGTTGCCCCCACCCCCCGCTCATGCCCCATTTCTCCCTGCTGTTGCCCCCCACCCTCCGCTCATGCCCTGTGTCTCCCTGCTGTTGCCCCCCACCCCCCGCTCATGCCCCGGTTCTCCCTGCTGTTGCCTCACACCCCCGCTCATGCCCTGTGTCTCTCTCCTGTTACCCCCCACCCCCTCTTATGCCCCGTGTCTCTCTCCTGTTACCCCCAACCCCCTCTCATGCCCTGTGTCTCTCTCCTGTTGCCCCTCACCCCCCGGTCATGCCCCATGTCTCCCTGCTGTTGCCCCCCACCCCCCACTCATGCCCTGTGTCTCTCTCCTGTTACCCCCACTCCCCTCTCATGCCCCGTCTCTCTCTCCTGTTGCCCCCCACCACCCGGTCATGCCCCGTGTCTCCCTGCTGTTGCCCCCCACCCCCGCTCATGCCCCGTGTCTTTCTCCTCATACCCCCCACTGCCCGGTCATGCCCCGTGTCTCCCTGCTGTTGCCCCCCACCCCCCGCTCATGCCCCGTGTCTCTCTCCTGTTACCCCCCAACCCCTCTCATGCCCCGTGTCTCTCTCCTGTTGCCCCCCACCTCCCGGTCATGCCCCGTGTCTCCCTGCTGTTGCCCCGCTCATGCCCTGTGTCTCTCTAGTGTTACCCCCAACCCCCGGTCATGCCTCGTGTCTCCCTGCGGTTGCCCACCACCCCCCGCTCATGCCCCATGTCTCTCTCCTGTTCCCCCCACCCCCGCTCATGCCTTGTGTCTCCCCTGTTCCCCCCACCCCCTGCTCATGCCCCGTGTCTCCCTGCTGTTGCCCCCAACCCCCTCTCATGCCCCATGTCTCTCTCCTGTTGCCCCCCACCCCCTGGTCATGCCCCGTGTCTCCCTGCTGTTGCCCCCCACCCCTGCTCATGCCCTGTGTCTCTGCCCTGTTACCCCCACCCCCAGCTCATGCCCAGTGTCTCCCTGCTGTTGCCCCCCCACCCCCTTCTCATGCCCCGTGTCTCCCTGCTGTTGCCCCCACCCCCGGCTCATGCCCCGTGTTTCTCTCCTGTTACCCCCCACCACCCTCTCATGCCCCGTGTCTCCCTCGTGTTCCCCCCACCTCCCGCTCATGCCCCGTGTCTCCCTGCTGTTGCCCCCCACCACCCTCTCATGCCCCGTGTCTCTCTCCTGTTCCCCCCACCCCCTGGTCATGCCCCATGTCTCCCTGCTGTTGCCCCCCACCCCCCGCTCATGCCCCGTGTCTCTCTCCTTTTATCCCCCCACCCCCATCTCATGCCCTCTGTCTCTCTCCTGTTACCCCCCACCCCCCTCTCATGCCCTGTGTCTCTCTCCTGTTACCCCCCACCCTCCTCTCATGCCCTGTGTCTCTCTCCTGTTACCCCCCACCCCCCTCTCATGCCCCGTGTCTCCCTCCTGTTGCCCCCCACCTGCCGCTCATGCCCTGTGTCTCTCTCCTGTTACCTCCCACCCCCCGCTCATGCCCCGTGTCTCTCTCCTGTTGCACCCCCACCCCCGGTCATGCCCCATGTCTCCCTGCTGTTGCCCCTGCTCATGCCCTGTGTCTATCTCCTGTTACCCCCCACCCCCCGGTCATGCCTCGTGTCTCCCTGCTGTGGCCCCCCACCCCCGCTCATGCCCCGTGTCTCTCTCCTGTTCCCCCCACCCCCGCTCATGCCTCTTGTCTCCCCTGTTCCCCCCCATCCCGCTCATGCCCGGTGTCTCCCTGATGTTGCCCCCACCCCCCACTCATGCCCCGTGTCTCTCTCCTGTTACCCCCCACCCCCCTCTCATGCCCTGTGTCTCTCTCCTGTTACCCCCACCCCCCTCTCATGCCCTGTGTCTCTCTCCTGTTGCCCCCCACCCCCTGGTCATGCCCCATGCCTCCCTGCTGTTGCCCCCCAACCCCCACTCATGTCCCGTGTCTCTGCCCTGTTACCCCCCACCCCCAGCTCATGCCCAGTGTCTCCCTGCTGTTTCCCCCCACACCCCACTCATGCTCCATGTCTCCCTGCTGTTGCCCCCCACCCCCGGCTCATGCCCCGTGTTTCTCTCCTGTTACCCCCCACCCCCTCTCATGCCATGTGTCTCCCTCATGTTCCCCCCACCCCCCGCTCATGCCCCGTGTCTCCCTGCTGTTGCCCCCCACCACCCTCTCATGCCCTGTGTCTCTCTCCTGTTACTCCCACCCCCCTCTCATGCCCCGTGTCTCTCTCCTGTTCCCCCCACCCCCCGGTCATGCCCCATGTCTCCCTGCTGTTTCCCCCCACCCCCGCTCCTGCCCGTGTCTCTCTCCTTTTATCCCCACCCCCCGCTCATGCCCCGTGTCTCCCTGCTGCTGCCCCCCACCCGCTGCTCATGCCCTGTGTCTCTCTCCTGTTACTCCCACCCCCCTCTCATGCCCTGTGTCTCTCTCCTGTTCCCCCCACCCCCTGGTCATGCCCCATGTCTCCCTGCTGTTTCCCCCCACCCCCGCTCCTGCCCGTGTCTCTCTCCTTTTATCCCCACCACCCGCTCATGCCCCGTGTCTCCCTGCTGCTGCCCCCCACCCCCTGCTCATGCCCCGTGTCTCTCTCCTGTTGCCCCCCACCCCCGGTCATACCCTGTGTCTCCCTGCTGTTGCCCCCCAACCCCCGCTCATGCCCCGTGTCTCTCTCCTGTTACCACCCACCCCCCGGTCATGCCTCGTGTCTCCCTGCTGTTGCCCCCCACCCCCCGCTCATGCCCTGTGTCTCTCTCCTGTTACCCCCCACCCCCCTCTCATGCCCCGTGTCTCTCTCCTGTTACCCCCAACCCCCTCTCATGCCCATTGTCTCTCTCCTGTTACCCCCACCCCCCTCTCATGCCCCGTGTCTCTCTCCTGTTGCCACCCACCCCCTGGTCATGCCCCGTGTCTCCCTGCTGTTGCCCCCCACCCCCTGCTCATGCCTTGTGTCTCTCCCCTGTTACTCCCCACCCCCAGCTCATGCACAGTGTCTCCCTGCTGTTGCCCCTCATGCCCCGTGTCTCCCTCATGTTCCCCCAACCCCCTGCTCATGCCCTGTGTCTCCCTCGTGTTCCCCCCACCCCCCGCTCATGCCCCGTGTCTCCCTCTTCTTCCCCCCACCCCCGCTAATTCCCCCGTGTCTCCCTGCTGTTGCCCCCCGCTCATGCCCCGTGTCTCTCTCCTGTTACCCCCACCCCCTCTCATGCCCTGTGTCTCTCTCCTGTTACCCTCACCCCCTGCTCATGCCCCCGTGTCTCCCTTTTTTCCCCCACCCACTGCTCATGCCCTGTATCTCCCTCGTGTTCCCCCCACCCCACGCTCATGCCCCGTGTCTCCCTGCTGTTGCCCCCCACCCCCCGCTCATGCCCCATGTCTTCCTCCTGTTACCCCCCACCCCCCGGTCATGCCCTGTGTCTCCCTCCTTTTGCCCCCCACTCATGCCCCATGTCTCCCTCCTGTTACCCCCCACCCCCCGGTCATGCCCTGTGTCTCCCTCCTTTTGCCCCCACTCATGCCCTGTGTCACTCTCCTGTTACCCCCACCCCCGCTCATGCCCTGTGTCTCTCTCTTGTTGCCCCTCATGCCCCGTGTCTCCCTCATGTTCCCCCACCGCCTGCTCATGCCCCGTGTCTCCCTCCTGTTGCCCCCCACCCCCCAGTCATGCACCGTGTCTCCCTGCTGTTGCCCTCCACCCCCCGCTCATGCCCCATGTCTCCCTGCTGTTGCCCCCCACCCCCTGCTCATGCCCCATGCCTCTCTCCTGTTACCCCCCACCTCCCTCTCATCCCCGTGTCTCCCTTCTCTTCCCCCACGCCCTGCTCATAGCCTGTGTCTCCCAGCTGTTGCCCCCCACCCCCGCTCATGCCCCATGTAACCCTCCTGTTGCCCCCGCTCATGCCCCGTGTCTCTCTCCTGTTACCCCCCACACCCCCTTCATGCCCCATGTCTCCCTGCTGTTGCCCCCCACCCCCCACTCATGCCCCATGTCTCTCTCCTTTTATCCCCCCACCCCCTCTCATGCCCTCTGTCTCTCTCCTGTTACCCCCCACCCCCTCTCATGCCCTGTGTCTCTCTCCTGTTACCCCCCCACCCCCCTCTCATGCCCTGTGTCTCTCTCCTTTTACCCCCCACCCCCGCTCGTGCCTCGTGTCTCCCCTGTTCCCCCCCACCCCCGCTCATGCCCCGTGTCTCCCTGCTGTTGCACCCACCCCCTGCTCATGCCCTGTGTCTCTCTCCTGTTACCCCCCCACCCCCCTCTCATGCCCTGTGTCTCTCTCCTGTTACCCCCATCTCCTCTCATGCCCTGTGTCTCTCTCCTGTTGCCCCCCACCCCCTGGTCATGCCCCATGCCTCCCTGCTGTTGCCCCCCACCCCCCACTCATGTCCCGTGTCTCTGCCCTGTTACCCCCATCCCCAGCTCATGCCCAGTGTCTCCCTGCTGTTGCCCCCCACCGCCCGCTCATGCCCCGTGTCTCCCTGCTGTTGCCAACCACCACCGGCTCATGCCCTGTGTTTCTCTCCTGTTACCCCCCACCCCCCTCTCATGTCCCGTGTCTCCCTCGTGTTCCCCCCACCCCCCGCTCATGCCCCGTGTCTCTCTGCTGTTGCACCCCACCCCCCGCTCATGCCCCGTGTCTCTCTCCTTTTATCCCCATCCCCCGCTCATGCCCCGTGTCTCCCTGCTGCTGCCCCCACCCTGCCGCTCATGCCCTGTGTCTCTCTCCTGTTACCTCCCACCCCCCGCTCATGCCCCGTGTCTCTCTCCTGTTGCCCCCCACCCCCCAGTCATGCCCCGTGTCTCCCTGCTGTTGCCCCCCACCCCCCGCTCATGCCCCGTGTCTCTCTCCTGTTAACCCCCACCCCCCGGTCATGCCTCGTGTCTCCCTGCTGTTGCCCCCCACCCCCCGCTCATGCCCTGTGTCTCTCTCCTGTTACCCCCACCCCCTCTCATGCCCTGTGTCTCTCTCCTGTTACCCCCACCCCCCTCTCTTTGCCCATTGTCTCTCTCCTGTTACTCCCACCCCCTCTCATGCCCCGTGTCTCCCCTGTTCCCCCCACCCCCTGCTCATGCCCTGTGTCTCTCTCCTGTTACCCCCCACCCCCGCTCGTGCCTCGTGTCTCCCCTGTTCCCCCCCACCCCCCGCTCATGCCCCGTGTCTCCCTGCTGTTGCCCCCACCCCCTGCTCATGCCCTGTGTCTCTCTCCTGTTACCCCCCACCCCCCTCTCATGCCCTGTGTCTCTCTCCTGTTACCCCCACCCCCTCTCATGCCCTGTGTCTCTCTCCTGTTGCCCCCCACCCCCTTGTCATGCCCCATGCCTCCCTGCTGTTGCCCCCCACTCATGTCCCGTGTCTCTGCCCTGTTACCCCCATCCCCAGCTCATGCCCAGTGTCTCCCTGCTGTTGCCCCCCACCGCCCGCTCATGCCCCGTGTCTCCCTGCTGTTGCCTACCACCCCCGGCTCATGCCCCGTGTTTCTCTCCTGTTACCCCCCACACCCCTCTCATGTCCCGTGTCTCCCTCGTGTTCCCCCCACCCCCCGCTCATGCCCCGTGTCTCTCTCCTTTTATCCCCACCCCCCGCTCATGCCCTGTGTCTCCCTGCTGCTGCCCCCCACCCGCCGCTCATGCCCTGTGTCTCTCTCCTGTTACCTCCCACCCCCCGCTCATGCCCCGTGTCTCTCTCCTGTTGCCCCCCACCCCCCAGTCATGCCCCGTGTCTCCCTGCTGTTGCCCCCCACCCCCCGCTCATGCCCCGTGTCTCTCTCCTGTTACCCCCCACCCCCGGTCATGCCTCGTGTCTCCCTGCTGTTGCCCCCCACCCCCCGCTCATGCCCTGTGTCTCTCTCCTGTTACCCCCCACCCCCTCTCATGCCCTGTGTCTCTCTCCTGTTACCCCCCACCCCCCTCTCATGCCCATTGTCTCTCTCCTGTTACCCCGACCCCCTCTCATGCCCCGTGTCTCCCTGCTGTTTCCCCCACCCCCCGCTCATGCCCCGTGTCTCTCTCCTATTCCCCCCACCCCCGCTCATGCCTTGTGTCTCCCCTGTTCCCCCCACCCCCTGCTCATGCCCCGTGTCTCCCTGCTGTTGCCCCCACCCCCGCTCATGCCCCGTGTCTCTCTCCTGTTACCCCCCACCCCCCTCTCATGCCCTGTGTCTTATCTGTTACCCCCCAGCCCCCTCTCATGTCCCGTGTCTCTGCCCCAGGGAGACCTCATGCCCAGTGTCTCCCTGCTGCTGCCCCCCACCCCCGCTCATGCCCTGTGTCTCCCTGCTGTTGCCCCCCACCCCCGGCTCATGCCCCGTGTTTCTCTCCTGTTACTCCCCACCCCCTCTCATGCCCCGTGTCTCCCTCATGTTCCCCCACCCCCTGCTCATGCCCCGTGTCTCCCTGCTGTTGCCCCCCACCACCCTCTCATGCCCCGTGTCTATCTCCTGTTACTCCAACCCCCCTCTCATGCCCCGTGTCTCTCTCCTGTTCCCCCCACCCCCCTCTCATGCCCCGTGTCTCTCTCCTGTTCCCCCCACCCCCACTCATGCCCCGTTGTGGAATCAGAAAATACAATATTAAGGGTTTTACACCATGCAAAGAGAAATACAGCAACACAGGCTTGTAAAGATTCCCAGAATCTTTATTGCAATACTGAACAGTTTACAAAACAAAGTACACAAATAGCTATTTGGCCGTCAGTACTTCACAGAGACCACCAGCAGGTTCAATGTGAGCAGTGAACAGGAATTGCTAGCTGGACATCAGCATATTTATACAGTTTCTTCATAACGATGTCCAGCCTCTTACAAGTTAATCATGTACTGGGCTAGAGTTCGCGCCAGGTTCATTCCTAATTTACATATCTCGTGCAATTGGTTTAATTCTTAATACATTTTACTAACAAGTACCATTATTCTCTGGATGTGACTTTACACTCTTTACACATTTGCTTCAATGTAGGTCAAACAGATGTTTCGCATGTCATGTTTAAATAGCATTATTGTTCTTGTATACTTGTAGGTTAACATCGCTGATTCGAATAATCCCCTGATCCCTAGGTCAACAAAGGACAAGGTCTACATGACCCTAACATGTAGCCTATAGGCATTTTGGACATTAACTCGCCTACAGAGGTTGAAGAGGTTAAAGTAAGAACAAGAGAACACAGGTCGGCCATTTTAGGCTACAGGGTGACTTTGCACGACAAGCCAAAATGGTGGCTTTAACCTAAAATGGAGGCTTGATTAACTTAAGGTGACGACCTTGCGATGTGGATTTCCTCGCAAAGCGACTGGGCATAGGCCAACATATACAATGAGGACGAAACAATATCATATCAGTTCTGACAAACCCTCCTTTTGGCCTATGCCAAGCGCTAAACTCCTTCCAATCACTTTACGACTAACTCCACATTTCAACGTCTATACACCCTGAATCATTATCAGACATATCTATTGCCATTAGGTCAGACACTAGAGTTTCTTTCGTCATGTACTCCTTGGAAACCTTATCTGGGGCATATATTTTATGCCCTAATACATTTGTTGCTTGCGCGCAACATCCCCCTAATACCGAACATATACCAGGAAGACACTGTATACAACAACAAAGGAACAGTAAACTACCCAAGATAATCAGCAAGGCCGAAAGCAGCTTCCATCCCCACGACCGTAGGATGTCCCAAAACCATGCACTAAGTTCCCAGTTTCCCTCAGGAACGTGCACTTCTGAACTAAGAATATGTAGATTTTGGATCGCCCTAAAGATCGTTGGAGAGGAGTAATTTACATATTCCTCCACGCTCAGCCAGAATGACATCTAATGCCATCCGGTTCTGAAGAGCTACTAATCTTATCGCTTTCTGTTCTAACGTCATATTACAGAGTATGTCAGCGGTCCGGTTGATTTTTCTCTCCAGTACTCTCGCTAGTCCCTTGATATCTTCTGAATTCATAATGTCTCCTAGAGTTTGCGCTGGAGTATCCCCCTTCACATCTCGTCGTGGACGAGTCTTCGAAATTTCTGCAGTACTTGCAATAAATACCCCAGGTGATAGAATCCCTAAATAGCAGGTTCCTTGCCAATCCCTGGGCAACCATGGAAATGCCACATTACCGCAAACAAAATAGACAGGTTCACCTACATACAGAGGTCTGTTCTCACTAGTCAAATTCGCAACGTTGGCGCAACTTCTAAAATCACCCATTGACCGTGTTCCATTCCTCTGTATGCAGAAGGAAATTGAATCGGGACTATGGTTAACAGAATAAGATAGAACCGTGGCATCCTTATTGCCTATAGGAGCCATTTTGAAAGATATCAAAGACTGAAAAGGGTGAGACAATCTATCAGAGGGCCTAACAGAAGCAACATTTGGCTTACTCCTACTTGCAAAGAGCGCGCATCCCAGGGGCATCAAAACACGTTTTTCAAAACTATTCAGATTTGTACCATCAAAGTTCCCTGAGATGCTGTCATTCCAACGGCCAAAGAATAGTGCTCTAAGAGAAGCATAACAAGCAGTTGTCAAAGGTAAAGGATGAATGTACCAGCCTAGCCTCTTATCACCATGTTGCGGTAAATGCGAGCAGATCCAGCAGTTGGTCCTATTAAAAATTGCATGAGTGGCATTCATTATTAACAAAAGAGTATTATTCTGATAGTTCCGTCTATGCAAAGTATCTCTAGGCGACAAGGTATGCAATTGCACGGAAGGAGTGGGTATAACAGATACATTTTCAACAGGTAAAAAGTCCTCTAGCGGATATGCTTCCTCCAGGTACCATAACCCAAAACCAGTAGATACTAAAAACCCAGTTATTATTACAAAAAGGCAACAATACATTTTCGTGGTCCCCTTACACGCTTGATCATTGTCTCTGCTAGTCACATATGAGTTCGGTACGAGCGGTAGCGGGTGCAGGTATCGTAGTCTTCAATCGAAAAAACACCAATTGTTCGTTTGCTGGGGACTCCAGTCGCGCGTCTTCTTAATGTCTTTCCCGCAACCCTTAGCCAACAGAATCCTTTCGTATAGTCGGGCCAAAAGGCAAGCCCTCAAATGATTTCTTCAATCGCACAGTCAAACCGTGCCGTACGTCTATCTTCTAGGACGTAAATTATATTTCACAATTTCCGGTGCCGAAGGATCAGAAAACAAGGTGTCGTCACTTCTCACTGGAGGTGGCGAGTGAACGGAAATGGGATCAGAAAATGGATGATCCAGAAGTACCACTGTTGGAGAGTGCGGAGACAAGATGGCTGTTTTGTCTGGCCTTACGAATTCTGGAAAGTCTCCGATACTCTCTTGTCGGTTGTTGCTGTTTTGGGCACGTTTGTTACAGCATTGGAAAGGGATTCTGTGTCTTCTGTATCGTATGGCACGGGCTGCGGGATCCGTTTGGTGTGCGTTGCGTGTATCCAGTTCTTCCGCCCTGCTACCCGCATCGCAGTCTGGGTGACTAGCAGGACCTGGTAGGGACCCCTCCACCGAGGTGCAAGGCAAGACGACCTTTTGAAAACTTTCGTGAGGATCCAGTCCCCCGGTCGTAGACTGTGACCGGGACCCTCGTACTGTACAGGTAATGCCTCTCGCACCTGGTGATAAATTGAAAATAGATTTTTAGTTGTGGGATGTTTTTACCCATGCAGCCAAGCCCTACCATAAAACTGTGCAGTACTGGCATGGAAAACATCATGATGGTCAGTACTCCCCAGAGAGTGCACAGGGAAAACATGAAGAATAGGCTGCCACCCATTTTTGCTTATGTTGTGAGCACAGGAGGGCACTGCCTAAAACCACCATTGGGCTACACACACAGTAGCCTGAAACCATTAGGAATGGCAATGCTGATTGCCAAAAGCAACCCAGAATTGTGGGGAATTCATTTTCTTAATGTCCAAAATGGATGCAATACCGGTACTCACCACTTTCAGAAAGCCGGCGTTTTAAAAACACCAGACTTTTGTGTAAAACTGAACAGATGAACCCAAACCAGGCCAAGGAAAGACTTGCTAAGAGGTGGATACAATGTAAAACTATATTCTGAAATGACTTGAAGGAAGTAATTATTTAATGTATATGTAAAAATTGTAAGTTTGATTTAAACTGGGAACTAAAGTGACATTTAGCTAAATTCTGCCTGACAACTACCCCCGACAGGAGAAACCTGCTCAAACCCATCCTGATGACTGCCTCCAAAAAGGGGGGGGGGCAGCCTAGAACCCGAAACCATTTCCAGTTGCCAACTTTTTCTTTCAGATTCCCCAGGCTCTCCACAGAATTCTGCCCAAATCTCTTCTCTCGCCATGTCCAAAACCAGAAAGTTAGCCCACCAGTTGTCCAAAAATGCAGGGGTGCTGTTGCTTTTGGGGTTTTTCTGCGCATTACTTTTATTTTCTAATGGCTTCTGCACCTCATAGATCCGGGTAGCCTGTTCAATGACCCAGTCTAAAGATCTTTTCTCATGAAAATCTCTCACGAGCTGGGTCATTATGCATTTGGGTAAGGCATGGAAAAACTCATTGATAAATTCTATGCTATCCGTGCGCACCCTTCTGGTGGTCTGCGCAAAAGCACGCTTTAATTCTTGCACAAACTCTTGTTGGGCCTGATCCTCCCCACATTGCAAATTGTAGGCTGCCTTGCGAGCCTCTTGAGGATTTCTGTGCACAGAAAAATGTTTCAAGATGGCCGCCCTTTATGTGGACCACCTTGAATGGTTTTGATCCTCCAGCCCTGCAAAGAAACTGGAGTATTCTGGTGAGATGGTCCACTTTACATATTGAATACAGCTTTGGCTGTCCTTCAAATGGAAAGTCTCCATCATTTGCTCATAGAGCTCCAAGTGTTCCCAAACAGAATACTTGGCGTTCTTATGATAAGGTGTGATGACACTCCTTATTGCCTTTATTTGTTTCAATGGGTCCTTAAGCAAGGCCCTTTTTGCCTTATTGGCCTTTTTGGTTCGGGTAACCCTGGTCCATTCATCCTCTGACTCAGAAGCACTGCTCCCAGAGGTGCCCGTCTGATCTTCCAGGTTTTCACGGATTCTGCAAGCCTGGGAATGGCTGGCAGAATGGGGGACCTGGTCTCCTGTGTCCTGTAATGCTCAGAGGAGTCTTCAGATCCCTCCTTGCGGCCAGGATTTGATGGGTACCCCCCCCCTGACCTAACTGGGCAGAGGTTTTCAGGATGCCCTTAATGGGCCTGCTCTCCTGTGGCTCCCCACTAAATTGCACTGTGCTTGGGTGCCCATACCCGGATGCCCGCCCATCCATTCCTGGGAGGTACTGGCCTATGAGCCCCATACTTCTAACTGGATAGTAATCTGCCATCCCCGTGGCCCTGGGCTCATGTGCGCGAGGGGACATGGGGGTGGCAGAGTCCAGGGACTGGGAGAGATGAAGGCCTCTGGTACTAGGGCTCCTGAGGTTATGCTCAGGCGTTTCCCTTTCCCAGCGAACCTCATCTCTATCAGCCCCTGCTCCCTGTTGCAATGAAAGAGCCTGTGCTTTCAGTTCCTCACTTAAGGCCTTACTAGACTCTATCAGTCTCTCCTGCATGGCTACCTGTTGCTGGAGCCTATCATTGTGCTGGCAGAGAGCCTCATTTTCTCTCTGTGCCTCCTGATTGGTCCTGGAGTACTGGGCCAGTCTCTGCTGCAGGAGGGTTACCTCCTGAGTCCCATCCCTACTGGCATGCTCCTTTCTTGCGAGAGCCTCCTCCACTCTCCTGGTGTGATCTAGCAAACCCTGATGCTCTTTTTGGAGGTCACCCAGCCCCTGGAGGGCCAAGTGATTTTCTTCAATTTTTCTTTTCAAATGGCAGACTTCCTGGCCTAAGGTATCCCTTTCCTGACCAAGAGCCTGCATTTGTGACGCCAGGTCGTCCCTCTGCCTTTGAAAGGTACCAGCTTTCTGGCGTTCTTCATCAAACTCTGCCTGGGTATCCAGGTCTTTCAAAATCAATGTATTGCTTTCCTCTTTCTCTCTGTCTAGTTGGATTTGCAGGGTGGCTACCTGCCCTGTGCATGCCCTGTTGAAATTGATCTGTTGCTCCAGCTTTTTCTGGCTCTGCAGTAAGGAGTCCAAACTGTCTTGGTGCTCCTTCTGCAAAGCCAGAATTCTGGTATCCTGGTCTGTCTTTTCCTGTTGCAATATATCCATGTCCTCTTTTATTTTAATGATATACTGCCTACTATCATTTTCTGACTCCTGGCTCCTCTGCAGCCTCTGCTCAGAAGAGACCAGGCCAGATTGGGCCTTCTCTAATGCCAACAGTTGCCTATTTGCCAGATCTTGGCCTTCAGCACATTTGTCCTGCATGGCTCCCATATATAGATACAAATATGCCGCTATCAAGGCAATCTAATTGTGTTCATCTTTGGCCTTAGGAGTCATATATAATTCACTCAGGGCCACATGTAATGGACCCTGATCTCTCCACATATCTGACCCTGTTCAGTGACCTGTTGCGCGATTGCCTGCAACCAGACCGTTTGGTCCTGATGAGTCCACTCACCTCTCACAAATAGCTTATGTAAGAAGTGCTCTCTGGCTATTTTGATGTCTACCAGTGTCGTCATTCTGGAGATTTGAGTGCCTTCCTGATTTACCGAAGTTTGTATTTTATTTTGCAAAACCAACTGTCTCCTTAGAGCGTTCCTTTGAGGGGTGTTTTCACAGTGTAAAACAGCGTGGTGATCTAACCGGATATGTGTATCCGGTCAGTTGGCACACTGTATTAAGCTGCACAAATGGTAAATCTAACCCAGAATATCCCGGAAGAGCCCCCACTTTGTAAGCGATATTCAATCAACACTACAGCTAAGTCAATGCCTAGTCTGGGATGCTGAGGAAAACCCTTATTGATGTATTTTTATGTCCAGTTCAGTACTCTGGATGACAACCCTTGTATAACACCCCCCTCTTAGAATCCCCCTGACCCCACTGAGCCAAGAAGTAGGTTTGTTTTGCAAATTAAAGGTTTATTTGAAAAATTAACAAGATATATATCACACTTTTATAATAAATTAATAATTGATATCACACTTATGAATATAACGTTGATTAACAATGGGTAATCTGACACTAGCACACTTCTTTACAATCAATGAGGAGTTGGTATAGGATGGATAAGTCAGCGAAAATACTTTTATGGTTTAAAGGAAAAAGCAATGAGGAATAAAATGCAGTACGGAAATAACTTGATATGATTTTAGCAAAAGATAAGATAATCACTTTTTCTCTGGCAATTCACCCCCCTCCCCCCTATGCAATGTAAGAAATGGAAGCAGAGCACACTGTTCTCAGGAATGCAATCAAATACAATACGAAATTCAGTTCCCCCCAGCAAGCTTAGAGGAAAACAGGTAGAAGTTTGAAACACAGGCCCAACATGCTTTGAATGTGATGACAATGAAGTGAGAAATGTGCTAAAATGCTTTTAATTCCCTGTAGAGATTCAGGGTGGGTGATATCTAGTTTATATTATTTCAGGCTCACTTTAGCAATGCTCTATGAATGATTGTCAGGTTGCACACGAATTTCAGCAAGCAAAGCAGGACAAATATTTTTACACGTGGCTGAAATTGAGCAAAATGTCAAATCGTGGCAAATTTAGTCGCGTACGTCGAGCGCGATTACGGAGGCACTATAAGGAGTAGGAAGTCGGTTCTAGGCTTGTAGGAAAGATTGGTTAGGTTTGCTGGATTCTGAAGGCCTGCTGAGAATACTTTTGCTTGCAGTGGGCCTTTTAGGTTCAAAGTTCTGTAGTCTATGGGTCTCTGGTTCTGGTCTCTGTCTGGATGGGATGTCGGCCGTCAAAATGCTCTGCAGAAATGGAAAATGAATCTCTCTACCTGTCCCAGCAGTCTCTTGTTATGTGTTTTGGAAGTGGGTGTGTGCGTGGCATAACTGAGCCTGCCCCTCTCTACTTGTCATTGGCCCAATTCTCCCCTCTCCCATGATTGGGGGAAGGAAATGGATTGTCATCATGATGAGGTCTGTTTATGGGTCAGAGGATCCTCCCCTGGTCAATTTGCCCACAAATATATTTCTGATCCAAATACATATTTCCCAGATACACAATTTGTTGAAATTACATATACACATTATATATTCCTTATGGTCCATGCTTGTCCGCCTCTGATCTTCCTGGGGGCATGCATTAAAAAATGACAACATTTTGCGCTTTTTGACTGGTTTTACAATATTGGATTTTCATCAAAAATAACACAAATGTGCGCAAGGAGTATGGACATTAATTGATGAAGTGTCAGATTTTTAACATGCAGACATTTGGAGTAAGACCCTATTTTCGGCTAGCAACCCCCCAGAATACACCACAGGGTCCTAACACCTCTTAAAACGTGCACAGAAAAATCACCAGAATAATGATATTACTTATATAATTCTGACAAGTCCGCACTATGAATTATCCATCTTTTTTTAAATTATGCTCTGGCCCAGATGGGTGTGGTTTAGGTTCCAAAGCCCATGGGGGCTTTGTCTGTCCCCACCTCCAGCTCAGGTGGCTCCCAGTGGCACTTCTCCTCCCACTTCTCCCAAGAGGAAGCTACTTTACGACCCCCCCAATATAACATTTGCCTGAGCCCAGGACAGTGCATTGTTCTGTGTCTCTGCCCTCTGCAGGTGCCCCTCCCCTAATCTAATCAGAGAGGTGTCATCTCCTTTTGGTGGGGAAGCAGGAGGCAGCCAGGCCTGGCAAGGTGCATTATCTGTGCCCCCTTGAGGAGAAGGAGGGAAGATACTATGCGTCGGTACAAGTACAGGGGCAGGGTACAATTTCAGCGCTGGTGGACACTGGATCTCAAGCTACCCTTCTGTCCAGAAGGGCCTTTGATGAACTGAATTTAGGAAGGGGAGAGAATTATCGTATTCCTCTCACCTCTCTTCCTGGACAACTGCAGAACCTTGACGGGAAGGAAATTCCTGTCGAGGGGACTGCAGATTTGGACATTAAAATTGGGCGACACAAGGTGAAACACCTGGTCATAGTAGTAACTCCAGAGGGTACCCCTTGTTTACTAGGGAATGACCTCCTGAGAAGGTTGTCACCCCTAATGGATTGTGTAAACAAGGTTCTCTGGCCCCAGACTAGCCGACCAATAAAATTAAAACAGAGTGTCAACCATGTTTGTTTAAATGGCACCTGCCACATGGTTGAACAAAAATCTGACCAAGTAGAATTTCACTTCCAGAACAACCAAATTCCAGACGTGACAGTAATAGCAGTAGGACAACAGACTGGTGATGGGGGGTCCTCTCTATTTCTGAAAATCAACCTTCCTTCCAGTTTAAGGTGGTATTCCACACTGGAAGGAAACACTCTGAAATTCTTTACTAATCCACAATCAGAAACTCCCACTCCTATAGTCCAGAAAGATGTGAAATCAGCTCAGAGCCTGGCTGATATTCAGCAAATTGGCGATCAGTTGTTCATTCCTGTTCAGTTAAATGATGGGAAGGACTCTGTTCTCGCTCGAGTGTGTGTGAACAACGGTAAGAGCTTCATCAGCGAAGCCATGTTCCGCCAACTCCCAAAAGATCCAGCCATTCCCACATTCAAATTGATAGACAAATTGGAAATGGACCTGGAAGCACCTAATTCGAAACATCTCCTGCCAAGCAGGTGTATGCTCAAAATCTCCATTGGCAACAAGAGCAGTGACATTCTCAATCGCTTCGCCATTAGTTTGGACCTAATAAACTTCAAAGCTTGGTCCCGGTTAGCGGATAATCCCATGGGCTTTGATGATTCAGAAAAAGCATTTGGGTCAGCTCAATTGCTACCTTATGCAGTTGAAATTCAGATTAAAGAGGAAGTCACCATCCCAGAAAGGACCCGACAATTCTCCCTGGAAGTGAAAGTTAAAAGAGGACAAAAATTGAAAAACCCTGATGCTTACATACATCTAAATGCTTCTCTCCAACAGCAAGGGTTGGGGGTAAACCCAACTCCATTAGTCAACATAGAACATGACACCATTCCAATAGAGGTGGATAACAGTGACTTTAAGAGTATTTCTCTAGCCGCAGGCACCATTATTGGAATGGCGGTTGATGACCGACATTTTTCCATTGATCTAGGAAATTAACTGTTAGGACCAATCCCCAAGGACTGTTTTGACAGTGACAGTGATGACAACACAACACCAGACAGGATTTTCACCCGGCATGGGGGGAACTTCCTGGTGTACACTTCTTGCCCTTATGATAAGGAAGATGTGACTTGTGACTTCAGGAGGTTTGAGGTGATTTTCCAGGTCCATGAGGGCTGCCTTTCCCACCTGAAGCCTCCAGTCCAAATCAGCACTCTGACCAGGGACTTCTCCACTCAGCTGGAGGAGGCCGCTGAGATAGCCAAACCAGAAGTCTTTCCAGGCTTCAGGCAGATGCTGGAAGAGAGGGTCAACCTAGCTGATGCCTGCGTGACACTGGAACAGAAGCAAAAGTTGAAACAAGTTTTCTTGGATTTCCAAGATCTCTTTGCGGTAGACTCATATGACTGTGGTCGCACCGACATCCACACCACAACAATTCCCACGGACCCTGGAATGACTCCAGTGTTTGTGAAGCAATATCGTTTGCCTCTCGCATCCATGGAGTCCCTTACTGAAATAATTAAGAACCTTGAGTCCCGGGGAATAATCCGTCCAGTACACAGCACCTTCAATAATCCGGTGCTGGGAATATTGACGCCAAACGGCCAGTGGAGACTCTGCGCTGACCTTAGGAGCTCAACAAATGGCTCCATACTTCCCGATGGCCTCTGCCCTACATTGACCAAGGGCTGGCCCAGATCCAGGGGTCACAGGTATTCACAGCAATAGACCTGACCAATGGATACTGGACCGTGCCTGTCAGTAGGGAGGACCAATACAAACTGGCTTTTACCTTTGGGGGGCCAGCAGTACACATGGACCCGGACTCCCTTCGGATACCTCAACTCCGGCAATGAATTCAACATTTTCCTACATAAGGCCATGCCCGACCTGGCAGCGAGGGGTAACCTGTCTTATGTAGATGATGTCCTCATCAAAAGTTCATCTGTGGAGGAACACATAGCGGAGATCCATTATGTTTTGACACAGTTGAGGGCCGCCGGAGCAAAACTTTCCTTTCAGAAAGCACAGTGGTGTAGAACCTGTGTTAATTTCTTGGGGCATGAGATTACTCCTCAGGGTCTCTGTCCCCAAGAAAAGAAAGTGGAAGCATTTCAGAAACTGAAGGATCCCACAACTCTGCGGGAACTAAGGAGCCTCCTTGGACTGACTAATTACAGCAGAAAGTTCATTGAGGGCTACGCAGAGATCACCAGACCCCTGATTCATCTCTTGAAGGGGGGGTCAAGTGGGAATGGGGTCCAGAACAATCCGAGGCAGTGAGACAACTCAAAAGAAGCCTCTCACAAGCGCCTTGCCTAGTTTACCCTCTCAGAAACAAGGAGTTCTTCCTGGAGACAGGGTTCTCTAATACGTGCTTGATGGCAGTATTATACCAAAAGCATGACAAGGTCAATAAAGTAATCTCCTATGCGAGCAAAACTTTATCCTCTGTGGAGGAAAAATTCAACGATTGTGAGAAGGCACTCCTGGCAATGGTATGGGCATTGAAGAATTACCACCCGTTTATCCAGGGGAACACATCATAGTGGAGACTCCACACCAGCCTCTGCAATATCTCCAAAGTGACAAAATCCGGGCCGGAAATGTGAGTAATTCCCGAATTACTTCCTGGATTCTGTCAATGCAAGGCTTTCCTGTAGAGGTCAGATATGGCCAAAACAAGAAGAGTCCGCTCGCGCAAGGTCTGGCTGACTTTCATGATTGTGCCAGAGAAAACTGTCTCGAGGACGAAAGTCTAAAAATCAAGGACAACATGGAGGGATACCTTAATCCCCCCACAAAGTCTTTGAAGAGGACAAGTGTGAGGGAATGCCCACTGTCTATGTGGATGGATGCTCTTACCATGTTGACAACAACGGGGAAAAAGAACTGGTGGCCGGCCTAGGGAATGCATGGGTGAAGGAGTTTCCAGAACCCTCCGCTGGGTACAAAATTGGTCCCCGAAGTAGTCAGGTGGCAGAGTTGATGGCTGTGCATCAAGCCATCCTCACTGCCGTCCAACATCAACTCCATGAACTGGTCATAATCACAGATTCGGATTATGTACGGAACGGGTTCGTGGAGCACCTGGTTAATTGGAAAACCAGAGGCATGTTATGTGCTAATAACAAACCCTTGAAACATGGGAAGTTAATCCAAAACATTGATGATCTGGTCACCTCGAATGGGATGACCATCTACTGGAAAAAGATCAAGGGTCATTCCAAAGTAGAGGGACCAGACAAAACTGGAAATGACTTAGCTGATCAGCTGGCCAAAACCGGGGCCATCCACAGGGATCTAATAGAAATAGAGTCCCTGTTGGGGGAAATCCAGGTCACTGCTATCACTAGGTCCCAGACAAATGCTCACAATGATCTTTCAACTGCACAATGGAGTAAGGAGACCCCTGATGCTGATTTGATTACAGCTCAGAAGGGGGACCAAATAATTGGAAAGTTTTACCAACACATTGAGGACCCTGAGAACTTTCCCCTGACGGATACCAATTACATTGGCAAAGAGGACCTAAGAGTGTTGATGAAATGTCCAAAAAGGTTCTGAATCCAAGACGGTTTGTTGGTAAGGAAATCCCAAGCTGGCCATGATCAGTGGGTGATCCCTACCTAATTCCGAAGCCTGATGTTAAGTCACGCCCATGATGCGGCCACCGCCGTTCATAGGGGGTTTCACACAACACTGGAAATCTTAAGAGAGGTTGCATACTGGCCACACATGGGGCAGGACCTCGACCAATACTTGAAGGGGTGTCTTGTGTGTGCACAGTTTCAGCCATCATCCCTCACACACCATGCGCCTCTCCAAAAGAGGGGGATGACACTGCCATGGTCAGATTTGCAAATCGACTTTGTAGGCCCGGTAATTCGCTCATCTAGAGGAAACAAGTACATGTTGACTGTCACATGCTTGTTTACCAAGTGGGTGGAATGTCTCCCAGCCCCAAATTGCAAAGCAGAAACATCAGCTGCCCTGATGATTAACCACATCTTTTCCCGTTTTGGGCTACCTCAAAGGATTGAGTCAGACAGGGGTAGCCACTTCATCAGTGAAGTAATGACAAAGATGTGGGAGATACTGGGGGTCAAAAGGAAGCTACATATTGCTTACAGGCCAGCTTCTTCTGGAGCAGTGGAGAGATACAACCAAACCATTGTGAGCATCTTAAAAAAGTTTGTGGCAGATTCTGGGCCAAGTTGGGATATCCGACTACCTCTGGTCCGCCATCAGATCTACCCCTTCATCTGCAACTAAAATGTCACCATTTGAGTTGATGACCGGACGCAAGATGGTGCTTCCCCAGCATTTGCTCTACAGGACCCAAGAGCAGACATTGATAAATGCCTCCACAACTCATGAGTATGTGGAGAATTTAAGGAAACGCCTTCAACATGCTTTTGCCTATGCTCAGCGGAATCTAGAAAGATCAGCTGATAGCATGAAGACCCACTATGACCTGAAAACCACCAGGAAAGTATACGAGGTGGGGGACCGGGTCTATCTATACAATTTCCAAAGGAACCAGGCCAAACAGCAAAAATGTTTGCCTACATGGAAGGAACCGTTTGAAATTATAGACAAGATCTCCCCAGTAGCGTATAAGATCCGCATTCCCCAAAGGTAGTCTGGCGGAAGGGGAAGACAAGTGGGTACATATAAATCAGCTAAAGTGTTGCCATCCCAGGCACACTCTGCAGCAACTGGAGGAGTCCTCTGCAATACCAGAGGGGACTGCCCCAGATTAATTCAGTTCCCATCCTAAAATATCCCACATATAGTCTCTAAAATATCATGATTGAAAAAAAAAATGTTTCATGATGATATCTTGTTTTTCAAAATAAGAATGCAATGATCTGTTCTCTTGATTTATAAAATGTATACGTCGCCCCACCATTAATAGTGGTGGAGAAATGTCTATGAATAGGTATTGCCGCTTTTGCTTTTTCATCCTAGGAGAGATGAAACCATGGAGACAGACCACGGAAGGCGACCTGGGGACCGGGAGCGAAGATCCGAGGGGCCCGGGGTACCGCCCAATCCTCCCATCAGGACCAGCAAGGAGAACTGATTGATCGACTGGAGGGAGGAAAAGATGCTGAACTGTGCCATCTACGGAATTGGAAGAAGATGAGGCGAACATCCCAGATCTTGCAAGTTCCATCAGTGAAAGATCAGAATGGCCATAGCAAGAGGGGGGGCTTGTGGGATGTTTTTACCCATGCAGCCAAGCCATAAAACTGTGCAGTACTGGCATGGAAAACATCATGATGGCCAGAACTCCCCAGAGAGTGCACAGGGAAAACATGAAGAATAGGCTGCCACCCATTTTTGCCTATGTTGTGAGCACAGGAGGGCACTGCCTAAAACCACCATTGGGCTACACACACAGCAGCCTGAAACCATTAGGAATGGCAATGCTGATTGCCAAAAGCAACCCAGAACTGTGAGGAATTCATTTTCTTAATGTCAAAAATGGATGCAATACCGGTACTCACCACTATCAGAAAGCCGGCGTTTTAAAACCACCAGACTTTTGTGTAAAACTGAATAGATGAACCCAAACCGGGCCAAGGAAAGACTTGCTAAGAGGTGGATACAATGTAAAACTATATTCTGAAACGACTTGAAGGAAGTAATTATTTAATGTATATGTAAAAATTGTAAGTTTGATTTAAACTGGGAACTAAAGTGACATTTAGCTGAATTCTGCCTGACAACTACCCCCGACAGGAGGAACCTGCTCAGCCACCCTTCGCAGGCCTGGCTGCCTCCTGCTTCCCCACCAAAAGGAAATGACACCTCTCTGATTAGATTAGGGGAAGGGCACCTGCAGAGGGCAGAGACACAGAACAATGCACTGTCCTGGGCTCAGGCAAATGTTATATTCGGGGGGTCGTACAATAGCTTCCTCTTGGGAGAAGTGGGAGGAGAAGTGCCTCTGGGAGCCACCTGAGCTGGAGGCAGGGACAGACAGAAGCTTCCTCCATGTGCTTTGGAACCTAAACCACACCCATCTGGGCCAGAGCAGAATTAAAAAAAAAAGATGGATAATTCATAGTATGGACTTGTCAGAATTATGTAAGTAATATCATTATTCTGGTGATTTTTCTGTGCACGTTTTAAGAGGTGTTAGGACCCTGTGGTGTATTCTGGGGGGGTTGCTAGCGGAAAACAGGGTCTTACTCCAAATGTCTGCATGTTAAAAATCTGACACTTCATCAATTAATGTCCATACTCCTTGCGCACATTTGTGTTATTTTTGATGAAAATCCAATATTGCAAAACCAGTCAAAAAGCGCAAAATGTTTTCATTTTTGAATGCAAGCCCCCAGGAAGATTAGAGGCGGTCAAGCATGGAGCATAAGGAATATATAATGTGTACATGTAATTTCAACAAATTGTGTATCTGGGAAATATGTATTTGGATCAGAAATAGATTCGTGGGCAAATTGACCAGGGGAGGATCCTCTGACCCATAAACAGACCTCATCATGATGACAATCCATTTCCTTCCTCCAATCATGGGAGAGGGGAGAATTGGTTCAATGACAAGTAGAGAGGGGCAGGCTCAGTTATGTCACGTACACACCCACTTCCAAAACACATAAGAAGAGACTGCTGGGACAGGTAGAGAGATTCATTTTCCAATTCTGCGGAGCATTTTGACGGCCAACATCCCATCCAGACAGAGACCAGAACCAGAGACCCATAGAATACAGAACTTTGAACCTAGAAGGCCCACTGCAAGCGAAAGTATTCTCAGCAGGCCTTCAGAATCCAGCAAACCTAACCAAGCTATTCAACAGCTGGGCGAGCAGTTTGAATTCTTTGCCAAGAACTTTTGCCGGAACCGCAGACCAGACCCAGACCGCTGTGAGCAGAACCAGAGATCCGGATCGCTGTGTGCAGGACCGGTGCCTGATTGACCCGCCGAGCAGAGAGAACCGCCGCTGGACGTGTTGACCAGATCCGTGACGAGGCCTATTTCAAATTTATATTGTGAGTACCTAGCAGAACTGTGCAGAACCAATCTCTTAGTTAAAATAATCTAATTCAAACTATCTTAAAGCTAAGATTCTAAGCTTTCCAACGAGCCTAGAACCGACTTCCTACTCCTTATAGTTCCTCCGTAATCACGCTCGACACATGCGACTAAATTTGCCACGATTTGACATTTTGCTCAATTTCAGCCACGTGTAAAAATATTTGTCCTTGCTTTGCATGCTGAAATTCGTGTGCAACCTGACAATCATTCATAGAGCATTGCTAAAGTGATCCTGAACTAATATAAACTAGATATCACCCACCCTGAATCTCTAGAGGGAATAAAAAGCATTTTAGCACATTTCTCACTTCATTGTCATCACATTCAAAGCATTTTGGGCCTATGTTTCAAACTTCTATCTGTTTTCCTCTAAGCTTGCTGGGGGGGGAACTGAATTTCGTATTGTATTTGATTGCATTCCTGAGAACTGTGTGCTCTGCTTCCATTTCTTACATTGCATAGGGGAGGGGGGGGTGAATTGCCAGAGAAAAAGTGATTATCTTAGCTTTTGCTAAAATCATATCAAGTTATTTCCGTACTGCATTTTATTCCTCATTGCTTTTTCCTTGAAACCATAAAAGTATTTTCACTGCCTTATCCATCCTATACCAACTCCTCATTGATTGTAAAGAAGTGTGCTAGTGTCAGATTACCCATTGTTGATCAACGTTATATTCATAAGTGTGATATCAATTATTAATTTATTATAAAATTGTGATATATATCTTGTTAATTTTTCAAATAAACCTTTTAATTTGCAAAACAAACCTACTTCTTGGCTCAGTGAGGTCAGGGGGATTCTAAGAGGGGGGTGTTATACAAGGGTGTCATCCAGAGTACTGAACTGGACATAAAAATACATCAATAAGGGATTTCCTCAGCATCCCAGACTAGGCATTGACTTAGCTGTAGTGTTGATTGAATATTGCTTACATAGTCAACTGGTTACAGTAATCTGAAAGAAGCACATTATCTACATCCCGCAATGAGTGACTCTTTGGCATACCCCAAATATTAGCAGGCCTCCCCATCACCACCTCGAAGGGAGAGAGACCAGTCCTAGTCTGAGGGGTGGTTCTCATCGACAGCAACACGATCGGTAAGGCGTCCGGCCATTTTAACTTGGTACCAGCACATGTCTTAGCGAGCTTTTTCTTTATAATGCCGTTATGTCTTTCCACTAATCCAGCACTTTGGGCATATCTGGCCGAATGGAACCATTAATCAATCTGTAATCCTTCACATATTTGTAGGATTACAGCAGCGATAAAGTGTGGCCCATTATCCGACCAGATAACTCTCGGCAGCCCGAACCTAGGAAACAACTCTTTCAACAGAGCCTTTGCCGTGGTTATGGCCATTGTATCTCTAACAGGGAAAGCCTCAACCCACTTACTAAATGCACAAATGACGACCAACACGTATTTAAGATTGTTGCAACGTTCCATCTCAATAAAATCAAAGTGGATGACCTCAAACGGAACAGAAGGTGGAGCGAAACTTCCTCTAGGAGTCGAGGTACCTTTTCCTACATTGTGCTGCAAGCAGACCATGCACCCTTGGGCAAAGCGCTCCGCAATTTTGAAAATGTTATCATTGGCCCATACACTGTGTAACATTTTAGTCAATTTACGCGCACAGACATGGGTCGGACCATGAGCCATAATGACCATCATTGTAATATAGGCGTCAGGGAGTAACCATTTTCCTTGATTGTCCACCCAACACCCATCACCATCCAATCTCCCTGCACCCTCGACCCATTTCTTGGTCACCGCTACAGCAGCATCTGCTTGAATGTCTTTTACAGAATCAATACTTTCACCAAAAGTGCAAACATTTACAGTTTCCCTTACGGCATACATTTCTGAACTAAAATCAGTGGCATTTTGTTTAGCTATCTGATCAGCGAAAGCATTCCCTTTTCCTATATCATCTGTAACCTTCTGATGTGCTGTACATTTTAAAATGGCTAACTGAACAGGGAGTGCGAGCGCTGACAGTAATCGAACTATTAAAGTGCTGTGCTGTATTTTTGTGCCATGTGAGGTCAAGAAACCTCGTTCTTTCCAGAGTCTACCGAAGTTGTCAACTACCCCAAAGGCATACTGACTGTCGGTATATATATTTACTGTAAGCCCTTCAGAAAGTTCACAGGCTCGAGTTAATGCTATAATTTCTGAGGCCTGTGCGGAATTATGCATAATTCTTTTGGTTTCCACAATCGTGCTTAAGGTAGTGACGGCATAAGCAGCTGTGGATGTACCATTCGGAAGTTTGAAACAGGAGCCATCACAAAATAGCTCTCCTTGTGGGCTATTCAAAGGCGTATCTTTCAAATCGATTCTACCTTTAGTCTCTTGTTATGTAGTGTAATGGCAATCGTGTGACATTTCGTCACCATCAACAGTATCTTGCGGGACAGGTTAAAGTTCAGCCGGATTTAATACACAACACCTCTGAATTTGAATGTGGGGAGCAAACAAGATCAATTTGTATCTTGTCAATCGTGCGGAAGTAAGGTGTTGCGTTTGAGTTTTATTTAATAGAACATCTACAGAGTGAGGCACCATTAGGGTTAACGCATGACCCAGGACCATTCCCTCGCTCTGTTTTACAGACGCAGCAGCGACAGCTCTCAAACATATCGGAAAAGCGCATGTAACAGGATCAAGGGCGGACGAGAAATAGCCACACTGCCTATTCTTCCCTCCATGTTCCTGCGTTAACACAGCCAAAGCACATCCATCACTTTCATGCACGTACAACACAAAGGCCTTTTCATAATTTGGAGTTCCTAAAACTGGTGCCAAACCCAGCGCAGTTTTGAGTAAATCAAATGCTGTCTGCTGTTCCAAAGTCCATGGCAATGGCAAAGAAATGCCCTTCTTTGTCAAAGTCAGCATTGGTTTAATCGTTAACGAAAATTTAGGGATCCACAATCTACAGTAAGAAGCCATACCTGTCAGGGCTCTAACTTCTTTCTGCGTATTTGGGACAGACATGCCAGAAATAGTTTTTATTCGTTCAGGTGTCAACCTTCTTCCCTCCTTTGACAGGAGATAGCCTAAATAGGCGACCTCCTGACAACAATATTGGAATTTTTTGAGTGAAGCTTTGTGGCCATGTTTTGCTAGATGACAAAGCAACAACATGGTGCCTTCTTTACAGGCACTCTCGGAATCAGCAGCCAAGAGGAGATCATCTACATACTGTAGTAACGTGCAAGTAGTAGGCAACTTGAGAGTATCAAGTTGCTCTTTCAATGCTCTACTATAAATATTTGGACTCTCAGTGTACCCTTGTGGTGCACGAGTGAATGTGAACGAGCGTCCACCTAGGGTAAACGCGAACAAATACCTACTATCCTTGTGTATAGGAATACTGAAAAATGCATTTTTGAGGTCAACAACGCTAAAGTGAGTGGCAGAAGCCGGAATCACAGTTAGTATCGTTGTTACATCAGGTACAATGGGAAATTGAGGAGCCACAATTTTGTTAATAGCACGCAAATCAATTAAAAACTGAAAAGGAATCGCATTATCACCTTTTTTGTACACCGGCAAAATTGGGCTGTTACACAAACTACCTGTAATTTCCTCAATTACTCCACGATACACAAAATCAGAAACTATACATTTCAAAGCCTGTTCGCCTTCAACTAAGATCTTATATTGTGGAATGTGAGGCAGTTTTACTCCATGTTTCAGAATAATTTTAACAGGTTCAATTTGAAGAATGCCCACATCATTATCATCAATTGCCCATAAGCATTCCGGAATGTTACTGAATTCTGGCGGTAAAGATCGAGTCAAGAACTGAGAGGCGAGTGATTGCTGAGGTGAAATTGTTAACCGAACTCTGTCCGAGGAGCACTGTATTACTGCATTCAATTCCTTCAACAAATTTAACCCCAGCAAATTCTCTCCACAGTTTGTAGTGAGCAGAAATGGACACTGCTCCATGAAGGGACCCACTGTTATCGGTACCGGCAAAGAGACTGGACAAACTACAGGTGTGCCTGAGAACCCTACGGAAACGGTGGATTGCCCCAACAGGGCAATGTTTGGAACCCGTGAATGGTCAATGGAACACTTTTGTGCTCCCGTATCTACTAAAAATAGATGCTTCCTATTTCCCACCGCCATCTCCACATAGGGACCTTTCTGATGAACGGGAATAGGCGTTGGTTCCAAATCCTGCTTCGGGCAATCCTAAAGAAACAGAATGTCATCAAAAGGAACTTCTTCAGAGAGGTACGCGGCAGAAGGATGATCAAAAATGTTTCTATTATCCACACTCGATACTTGTTTATCCTGTGAAAAAGGTTGCTGTGATTCTGGCGTGAACTGACCTCTACCAGGGCCCCCTACACCTGAGCGACCTCTGGATCATCTACCCATGTCCCAAATGACCTTTGCTGCAAGGTTGGACATTGTGCGTGCCAGTGACCTTCCTGTCGACAATAGGCACACTGGTTGGTGGTTACCGGAGCCAGGGGTGTACTTCCCTGTGGAATGTATTGACCTCTAAATTGCGTATTACCCCCTCTAGGGCTTCTAACGATCTGTTGTAATAGTACTTTTGTTTTCAGGTCACCCTTTCTTTTCTCAAGTTTTTCCTTTTCATTATTCACACGATTTTCATAGTACTGAGCCATGTGCAGTACTTCTGATTGAAACTTTGCCTGCCAAGCGCTTTCGGAGGACATAATCTGTAACTGGATGTCAGGCAGCAATCCACGTACACATTTGTCGACAAACAGTCTTTTCCCTGACTCTGTGCCTAAGGCTTGTCCACTGAAATCTGAAAATACCTGTTCGAACCGATTAAAGAACTCGGTAGCACCTTCAGACTTTCCTTGGACACAGGCCATAAGCTTGTCCCAAATGATTCTTTTTTCAGGAACCATAGTTTTTAATTTTACAATAATCCTGTCAGGCAAAGTTAATATCACTTGAGGCAGTCTCTCGCCAGCTGGTCTTTCTCTGTCGATCCTAACCATATTATCCCATGTATCTCCTAACCCAGGTACATCATCTACAGTCCTAATCTGTTTCCACAAATCAACTGGCAGGAGTAGGGGAAATAATAAATCAATATCGCTTAAGGTGAATACCGATGATTGTAAGACTGACTCTATTTCTTTATAGAACCCCGTCGGATTCTTTCTTATATCAGGAATAGATTGCTTTATGGTGTTCACTTCCTGTCTCGAGAACGGGACATGGACAAACTGGGATACATAATGTGCAGGAATGTCCACAGCGACTATACCTCACGCAGCATCGGCCGCAATCTCAACTTTTGGGACAAATGTCAGATGGACCTCTCTCATAGGCAACTGAGAAGTAGGTAGCTCCGAGCGCTTACTAAGCAACAGAGCCAAATCAAGCGCTAAGGCAGTCAAAGAAGTATCAATTGAAAAGGCTCTCTTATAAACACCCAATCATTCTGCGGGACAACAAATCTTTCTTTTTACACACTCATCCTGCAGGTATTCTACCATAACCTGTATCACTTTCTTTTGCATTTCTAACGTATACTGACTATACGTGTCATATACTTCGTCTGGAGTTATCGACATATCCGAAATCCATCTTATCACATCCTTTGTACAAATTCGCGCTTCCTCACCTATCAATTCACGGCGAGGAGAAAACCGTTTCTGCAAAAATATAGTACCTAAACTATCACCATTAGTTTCTTCATTCTGAAACTCTTCCAACTCCTTCCTATATACAAAAATCCACTTGACATGCTCATATACTTTCTCCGCAGTATCCCTAGACAACGATAAGGTATTCAAATCCCGTAACCCTTGCGGGAGATCTACATTGTTTAATCTATTCCATATTATGCTCAAATGAATTCCTAACCCTTCAATAAAAACATTTTTCTCAGGAATACTTTTTAGATTTTCGAGTGTGGAAAAAACATCAGTTTGTTCACCCTTCTCCAAACAATGTTTGGCCCGAGCAATCAATTCATTCTTTTTATCTGGGGACACAGTATTACGAGTCACAACCCTTGATCCCATTCCCTGGTCTACTACAAGCGATGCAAAATCACTTGTAAGAGGGAGAGTAGGCACATTCTGAATATCAATAAGTGGAGACAAGGGAGCAGGCAAAGAAGCAACGGCTGGAGGAACAACAGGAAGAAAAATAGGAAGGACTGGGGGACTATAGGAGGAGGAATAACGACAGGAAGAGGCAAAGCACCAGGAAGAGGGACGTCCGGGGGTGGCGCAGAGGCATCAGGCCTTCGTTCATGCAAAAGTTTATTAATCAATTCATCGGACGTATGAAAATCTTTCGAAGGATACATTTTCTGAATGCTTAATAATTGAAACGCTCTGTCCGTGTTCCTAACTGATTCCAATTGTTTATTTTGATCATATAACAGTGTTTTTTTGGCATTCGTCATATGTCGACGCATATGTTTCTCTCTACTCTTTTGTTGCTGCAAAGCTTCTGTTTTCCAACTGTGCAATGCGTCAAATGCTGCAGGTCTCGCCTTTTTCTTTACCAATACAGACTCTAAATATTCTATATGAGGGATTTCAAAGCTACCATTGGTTGGCCACCGAAGATTAGAGTTATGTCTGGTCTGTCTGTGCCAAATATCATTAAATGCTATACTACCAAAGCCTTTCTTACAGTACATAGTACATGCCGGCGACCCCTCCTGTGGTGCGGGATGGCTAACTTCCAAAGATTGTCTGTCACTGCGGAATAATGCCCTGAAGCAGGCAGACAATTTCCCGGGCATATCAGAATTCTGGTGTTACCTGGTCAAATAATTGTGCTTGCGAGTACAATGCGCCAAATTCAAATTGTCAGGGTTAAATTCAGAATCGGGTCACAATTCACCTGACCAAAGGACTGGGAGGCCCGATCGGGTTACTAAGGACAATCTAAGGACCCATGTGTCTGGTGATTTTGTCAAATATACCGACCTCGATATATGGACCCTCGTCAAGACTTCGTCTCGGGCTCCAGCTCACCGTTCAGGGATCAGATCGTGCTGTTCTGTCGAGGAATTCGCTTCTCGTCCAGAGGGGCCTTTTTGTTGACACCGTCTGATCCCGGTCCGATAGCTGAGCCAACCTTCAACGAGACAAAGTTAATCTTGAGGGTCCCTATTCGGGCGCCATCTGTGGAATCAGAAATTACAATATTAAGGCTTTTACACCATGCAAAGAGAAATACACCAACACGGGCTTGTAAAGATTCCAAGAATCTTTATTGCAATACTGAATAGTTTACAAAACAAAGTACACAAATAGCTATTTGGCCATCAGTACTTCACAGAGACCACCAGCAGGTTCAATGTGAGCAGTGAACAGGAATTGCTAGCTGGACATCAGCATATTTATACAATTTCTTCATAACAATGTCCAGCCTCTTACAAGTTAATCATGTACTGAGCTAGGGTTCGCGCCAGGTTAATTCCTAATTTACATAACTTGTGCATGTGGTTTAATTCTTAATACATTTTACTAACAAGTACTATTATTCTCGGGATGGGACTTTACACTCTTTACACATTTGCTTCAATGTAGGTCAAACAGATGTTTTACATGTCATGTTTAAATAGCATTATTGTTCTTGTATACTTGTAGGTTAACATCGCCGATTCGAATAATCCCCTGATCCCTAGGTCAACAAAGGACAAGGTCTACATGACCCTAACATGTAGCCTGTAGGCAGGTTGGACATTAACTCGTCTACAGAGGTTGAAGAGGTTAAAGTAAGAACAAGAGAACACAGGTCGGCCATTTTAGGCCGCAGGGTGACTTTGCACGACAAGCCAAAATGGCGGCTTTATCCTAAAATGGAGGCTTTATTAACTTAAGGTCACGACCTTGCAATGCAGATTTCCTCGAAAAGCGACTGGCCAACATATACATTGAGGATGAAACAATATCATATCAGTTTTGACACTGTGTCTCCCTGCTGTTGCCCCCCACCCCCACTCATGCCCCGTGTCTCTCTCCTGTTACCCCCCACCCCCTCTCATGCCCCGTGTCTCTCTCCTGTTGCCCCCCACTCTCCGGTCATGCCCTGTGACTCCCTGCTGTTGCCCCCCACCCCCTGCTCATGCCCCGTGTCTCTCCGATGTTACTCCCATGCCCTGTTCATGCCCCGTGTCTCCCTGCTGTTGCCCCCCACCCCCTGCTCATGCCCTGTGTCTCTCTCCTGTTAACCCCCACCCCCCTCTCATGCCCCGTTTCTCCCTCGTGTTCCCCCCACCCCCGCTCAAGCCCCATGTCTCCCTGCTGTTGCCCCCACCCCCTGCTCATGCCCCGTGTCTCTCTCCTGTTACCCTCCACCCCCTCTCATGCCCCGTGTCTCTCTCCTGTTTCCCCCACCCCCAGTCATGCCCCTTGTCTCCCTGCTGTTGTCCCCCCGCTCATGCCCCATGTCTCTCCCCTGTTGCCCCCCAACCACCGCTCATGCCTTGTGTCTCCCTGCTGTTGCCCCCCACCACCCGGTCATGCCCTGTGTCTCCCTGCTGGTGCCCCACACCCCCCGCTCATGCACTGTGTCTCCCTGCCGTTGCCCCCCACCCCCTGCTCATGCCCCGTGTCTCTCTCCTGTTACCCCCATCCCCCTCTCATGCCCTGTGTCTCCCTCGTGTTCCCCCCACCCCCACTCATGCCCCGTGTCTCCCTGCTGTTGCCCCTCACTCCCCTCTCATGGCCCGTATCGCTCTCCTGTTACCCCCCACCCCCCTTTCATGCCCCAAGTCTCTCTCCTGTTTCCCCCACCCCCCGGTCATGCCCCGTGTCTCTCTCCTGTAACCCCCCACGCCCCGCTCATGCCCTGTGTATCCCTGCTGTTGCCCCCCACCCCCGCTCATGCCCCATGTCTCTCTCCTGTTACCCCCACCCCCTCTCATGCCCTGTGTCTCTCTCCTGTTGCCCCCCACCCCGCGGTCATGCCCCGTGTCTCCCTGCTGTTGCCCCCCGCCCCCACTCATGCCCTGTGTCTCTCTCCTGTTACCCCCCATCTCCCGGTCATGCCCCGTGTCTCCCTGCTGTTGCCCCCCACCCCCGCTCATGCCCCGTGTCTCTTGCCTGTTCTCACCCACCCCCCGCTCATGCCTCGTGTCTCTCACCTGTTGCCCCCCACCCCCCGCTCATGCCCCGTGTCTCCCTGCTGTTGCCCCCCACCCCCTGCTCATGCCCCGTGTCTCTCCCCTGTTACCCCCACCCCCCGGTCATGCCCTGTGTCTCCCTGCTGTTGCCCCCCACCCCCTCTCATGCTCTGTGTCTCTCTCCTGTTCACCCCATCCCCCGCTCATGCCTCGTGTCTCCCCTGTCCCCCCCACCCGCTGCTCATGCCCCTTGTCTCCCTGCTGTTGCCCCCCACCCCTGCTCATGCCCCATGTCTCTCTCCTGTTACTCCCCCCGCCCCCCTCTCATGCCCCGTGTCTCTCTCCTGTTGCCCCCACTCCCCGGGCATGCCCCGTGCCTCCCTGCTGTTGACCCCCACCATCCCTCATGCCCCGTGTCTCTCTCCTGTCTCTCAAAGTTGATTAGAAATAGACCGTCAAGTGTACGTAAGCGTGATAGTGCTACGTAGCTCATGCCTTCTTTAAAGACTGTGTTACCAATGTCTATCATTGCTTTGTCTAGGGTAAGACCTTGTGATTTATGAATGGTGACTGCGAATGCAAGAGTTAAAGAAAATTGTTCTCTGCGTACATACATGTCTTTGAAGAGAAGGAATCGAGCTGTTGAGCGTCCTATCCTTTTTACTTCTGAAAGCTTGTCAAAGAGAATATTGACAAACTGAATTTTGTTGTCACGTGGGTATGTTTGAAAGCCAACAACTGTACCCAGTGCTCCATTAACTAGTCCTTGGTCCACGTCAAGGTTACGTTTAAGCATTACTCTGCAATTTAAGGATCATTTTTATATCTTTTCCAAGCCTGCTGTGTTTGAGATTGATTTTTCTAAACTATTTAGTCTTGTTGTGGCTTGGTCACACATGGGTAGTGTCATACTATGTACATCTAGTTTGTCTGTGGCACTAATTTCCATCATTGGTTGCATTTCTTTTCTTAACATTATTTCATTGAATTTGAAACAGCTTGCAAGAGTTGGCATTAAGGCCATACAATTGACATTTTTGTGGGCTAATTGTTCCATAACATCGGTAGCACATGCATTATCACCATAAAGTGCATGAATGTGCCGGGTTTTCAATATTGATTCTGCTTCTTTAGAAAGTATACCAACTCTGATACTTTTTATAATGTTGGCATAAGTGAGATCTGCAGATTGCCGCATGTTTTCTGTTAATTCTCTGTATTGGAAATATTGCCTAAGGTTGACATTTCCAATGCTGCCAACAGTTTTACAGCAGAGTTTGTGTCCTAATGTTTTAAAAAAAAGGCTCACCTTTTACTGGTGTCAATTGAAGAAGATCTCCGAAAACCATAATGTGTTTTCCTGCAAAGAGCTCTTCATAGTTTGTTTTGAGTACTTCTTGTAATCTGAGGTGAATCAAAGCCAACATTAGGTTGGACACCATGCTCACTTCATCTATTAGTAGCATTTTCATTTGTTTCAATACTTTGCGTAGTTCCATTGCAGCTTCTGTAGAAAGTTTGTAATAGTCCAATTTGTTTTGGTGTTCTACTGACAGGAGTAGTAATCGGTGTAAAGTGACACCACCAATGTTGTAGGCAGCTAAACCTGTGGGGGCAGTGACAACAGCCGACAGTTGATGATTTTGATTAGGAATGTTTTGCCAGAACCAGCTTCACCACTGATGTACAATAGTATAAATTAGTAATTTTGGCAGATGCATCCTTTGTTTTTATGTTGTACACCATGTGCAATTTCTTTTGTTACTTCTTGAAAAATGCTACGTTGCTCATTGTTTATTTTTGATTGTAGTATAGTTAAGTCTTCTTTATCTTCATACTGACACATGGTGTTTTCTACTTCTATCATAGCTAATTCTGCCTCATTTGTTATTAGTGGTTCTCCCAGTGGTTCTTGGATTCCTGTTACAGAAGGTTGACTACTGTCAGGAGTGTCCTTATCTAGTTGGGCCTGGAGTTCTTCTTCGTGTTGCTGTGGCTGTGTAGTTATGGTTAAGTTGCTGTTTCCATAGGAAGAACCCTTTTTGGGCAGCTTATAACTTTGCTCCCCCTGGACGAATCCACACCAAACTTTGCAAAAAACGTATATGGCCCACTCTGAATTATTTTGCAAAGTTGGTTGAGGATTTGTCCAGGGTGTGCAAAGTTATAGGGGGGGGGTCTCAAAACTTTTTTTTCCCCATTGACTGAAGAATGAATGGGGAAAAAACATGTAATATAATTCTTTATGTTGAGGAGTCTTTAATGACAATTTGATATGATTAATTAAATTTTGTTTGGAGAGTTTTACCAAGCCGCCTTCACAGTTTGTCACTCTGTATTTACCGTTTTTTTCATCAGGCTTTATATTACTTTTGTATGTGTAGTTTTGGGCTATGTGGTATAGAGACATGGTTTCCAAAGTGGTACTCCTGTTTGGGTAGTATGTGTCCAATAAATTGTTTTTTAAAATGTCTTGTCTGTTGGGATCATGTTTGGCTATTGTTTCTATATCTTCGTATAATTTTAGAACTCTTTTTCTAGATTTAGCTGGACCAAGACTTAGCCATACTATATTTTCAGATTTACCATACAATGCAGTACCAGTGAAACGATCAGCTGCTTCATAAGATCCACATTCTCTATGGGACAGCATTTTTATGCCCAAGCTGTATAATTTCTGAGACACTGTTTTATCTGATGGCAGGTCATTCCAGAGGTCTTGCAGCTCTGTCTTTTCTGCTTTGGTTAAGTATGCTGTGACATATCATGCAAGTGCAGTAGAATTGTCTGCAATGTACTGCACCTCTATGTTTGCATTCCATAAGAGGGCAATGATTGCATTGTAATCATTGATATATTTTTCTTCTTCTTTTCTTTTTATGTAATATGTATTTTTAGGTGACTTACCTTTAACACTATGTCTAACTGAAGACATGAGGCTGTTCACTTGACCTGTATTTGTTACTGGTCTAGGCAAACCTAATCGGCATTTGGTGTAGTATTTCTCTTTGTTTTTGTATTTGCAAAAACAATATTTGCCACGTTTGTGTCTTTGAAATTGTAAAATTTGTGCATGAAGATCACTATTTGTGGATTCTGATGGAATTTCATAAGTGACATATTTTTCAATAAACTGTAAAACAGTGGCATTACTGTCTTGACCAAATTTAGCAGCATCTTTAATCCATAAAAGCATGTGGATATGTGATGCTCCTCTGGCTTGGTATTCTTTTATCCAAAAGAAGTGTTGAACTTCTCGAAGGGGAGGAACAGTTTTATTTCAAATAAAATGTAGCATAGCAATGAAGCGATGGTGAAAATATCTTGAAACATTAACAGGATCCAGAGAACAATGTTCTCCAGGTGTTAGTATATCTATGTTTGTTTTGTTTTTGTTTGATATGCGTAGGAGATCATGTAAATCTTCCCATGCATATTCTGCACAACTTAATGTAACAAACCAAGTGGGTGGGCCAAGGTTTCTGATCATACAACGTACATCTCCATGACGTTGAAACCAGTACTCTTTAGTACCATGCATATTTGCTAATAGATTTGTAATATTTGATTGTAAACCTCATACCTCATCTTTTTGTTGAACTTTTTGTAATAATTGTGTAGCTGTCATATTTTGAAAGTGTGATCCTGATTTTAATATGTGTGCAACTCTATAACATAAAGTTGCTAGTTCACTTTCAAAGAGTAGGTGGAATATGTATTCCACATTTTGTCTAAATCTGGGATCTTCAGAATACATCCGTAATGAGCGGTATTCTGATGATGATATTTGAATAGGTCTATCATTGTACCTTCCTCCTTTGCCAGTAGAAAAGAGTAGAGGAAAAGCACGTGCTTCTATACTTTTTTCCCATATGCTGATTGGTGATCCTTTTGTTTGACGCATTTGGTACGTTTCCAGTGCATCTTTTATGGTGTCATTAGAGTGCAATGGATGAATTGTATAATGCTCTAAAGTTTTTCATATTGTAGCAGGATCTAGGAGCTCAAATTGACCAGCTTCTTGTGTCTCTTGAATTATTTCAGTTGTATCCTTCAAGTGTTCTTCTATATTAATTTCTTTGTAATATTCATTATTCTCTTTAAGATATTGCAAGGCTTCTCTAACTTTATGTAAATCTACCAGCTGTTGCCAAATTGTGTTGTCTTTTGTAGGTACTCCATTTACCAAGATAATTAAAGATTGTTGCATTGGACGTTGCACTCCTAGAGTGTGCACATTTTCATTTAGATTTTTAGATCTAATGGTAAATACACTACTTTTCCACGAATACCTTTCACTAATTCAGAGGAAGGTAATTTTGCAGTTTTTGGTTGAAGGCGTATTATTGCTTGAAATGGGTGCACTGTTTGAATTATGATGCTCTCATATAAATTAAGTTGTGGAAGGGTTTTTGGTAATGGATATAATTCCAAATTATTTGTGAGAGCACGTGAAGGAGTTTGGTTGTTGTCAAGTTTTGTAGTGCAGTAACTGCAAAGTATTACGGGGTCAGTTATTTTGTATTTGTTTTCTGCTATAAGGTAGAGAGCCAATTCAAACCATTTAGAATCTTCATTGTCTTCTATTTTGTATGATAGGTCTACAGTTTTTCTGTTACTTTTATAAAATGTTCTGCGGCAACATACACACACATGGTTTGGTACTTCAGCTGATGTACTTTTCAATTTTAGTATTTCTTTTTTGTATGTGTGTAGTAAAAGGTTGCCATGTGTAGAATTGTTACTAATTTGGTTTACAGCTGTTTCATTCTGTAAGTGGGTTTCACTTCCAAAATATTTTTTCTGGATATAGTCGATTTCTTCTAGTAGGTCTTTTGCTGTACCATGTAGAAGAATTTTATTTAAATTGGCTTGTGCTAAAGTAGGACTTTTAGCATAGTACAGTTTATAAACTAGATTTGTTATAGTTGAATGATGTGTTGATATCCTTTTGATATCATGGAAGGTGGTTTTGCAAGTAGGTCCTGTAATGCAGGACAATGAATGTCCTTGTAGTCCTGTGTACTTGCGTACTGGACAGGTATCCATATTTTGCAGTAGTTTAATTTTGATTTTGTCTTTGCTTTTCACATATTGATTGGCGTAAAGACTTGACATTTTTTTTGGGAATGTTACACATTGACGTGCATGGCCATTTGTACACTAGACGTTCTGATTCCGTTGAATGGAGGGGTAATTCTAAGTTTTCAGGGCATATTTTTGTAAGGAGTACTTCTTGTTCCATTATGGTATTATTAATTTTTTTGAAACCTCGACCACTGCTATGTATGGCAATTGTATTTGTTTGCTTTTGTTTGTACGCTTCTTCATTAAAGTATGTTTCTGTGCTCGTAGTGTGACTCCATTCACCTCCGCAGATGCTTAAGAAGTTCTTTCTGTTGACATTTAGTTTATTGAGAAGTCTTTTTTGTAATTTAGTTATTCGTTTTGTTAATGGTTTCATTTTGTTTTACACTAAAGTAAATAACTTTCTTTTGAGAAGACTTGCACTGTCTATTAACGCTTCTAAGATTAATTTCCTACGATAGGTTTTAAGAGTTGAACCTGGTTTCTCTCCTGTTTTTATAAGATTTTGAAGGACTTTGTGACAGAACATTTTGGCTAAAATACTTTTCTTGGTATGCTTACTTTGCACTATATCAAGATTTAAAGAAGAAGTTTTATCTGTAGTGATAGCTGATTTTCTGTTAATTGTTTTTTGGTTTGTTTTACATTTTGATAGAGGAGGCAAAGCTTTTGTGCTTGAAACTTCTTTTGTTTCACTAAATGACTGTATTAGCTGTTTTGTTTCAACTTTTTTTTACAAATTCTGCTAGAGATGGATGCTTATGTTGGACACTTTTATTTTCATTTGCTCTACTTCTGCGTTGCTTTCTACGGACTTGATTTTTGGTAGGCATTCTTTAGGGGCTGTTGAAAAAAATAAAGAAGGTATGGGTTGGGGTGTTCTGTAATGTATGTGTGCTGTGTGCATGAGTGTTTTAGTAAGATGATAAAGATGTATGTAATGGTGTGTGATTGTGCATTGGGAACTACAACTAGTAGGGATGGGGGTACTTGAATTAATGAGTTACTAAATTGGGATTTAGATGACAGAAAAAAGTAAGCTAGTGGTGTGGAGAAGTATAAATAGTATATCTAATGCTATACAATTAAAACAGTTGTTTGTTCTATAACATCTAAATTCTAGCGGCTGAGTTGGGCAATTTGTGTGTCGAAAAATAGGATTTGTGGGCCATTCTGGCTGTACATCGCAGTTTAAAACATGGGGATTTTTAGACACAATGGTGCAGAATCTCTATTTCTAGGCACAGAAATAGCATGAATTAACCTTACAGTGTGTTTGAGTAATAATACAAATATTATGGTGATATTCTACTTACTTTTTTTCTAAAATGAGCAGGTTACTTCTTAGTTGTTCTTTGTACTTCAAATTTGGCTGCTTCTTTTCAGGAGAATGGTCTTCACTGCAATTGTAAAAGAAACAAATTAGTAATTTTGTTTGTATATAGCACTGTTTTTAATTTAGACATTGATTTTTTTAATTGAAATCCTCAGCACCTTCCTCAAAACCATTAAAACTATCTTGTTTACATAAGATACGTCGCAACAGTTGAATACATATCATATTTTCTTAATGAATAAAATGTATTGCAATGACTAACTGTAGCAAACAAAATATCTTGACTATGCCTTGTGAAATTCATAATATACCACTGAATATCACTATTCTTGTTACTAAGCTCTTCCAAGTAATAGTGCCTCAATGTCATGGGCTGCTTGTCCTATATAAATTTAAGTAATTAAATAAATAATGACATTTAAAAAAATATGTAATTGTACAAGTATTATTGTTTGAGATTTGAACATAGAGTGTGCATGCAATTTTTTTTGACTATATGTAGTCTATATATTATATTTCAAAAATGTTAGTTTAACATGATTTGAGTGTGTGTGTATAAAGAAATTAAATAGTATAAAGGTTTGTAAGTGACAGTTGATTTTAGGAGATTGAAAAAAAGACAGTAGATTCATTTTACAGATTATACAAGCTAAAAGTCAGTTAGAAAATGTGTTCATGTACTGTACAGAAAATATGTATACCTGTAGTTTGTGTTCATGCATATGGATATGCATGGAGCTGCAAGTAGAAATCTTGGAGACTTGTACAGTATTTCTTGTAGATGGTGCTTGCCAATGATTTGACACTTGTACTCAGAGAGATTCACAGTACATTTACAGTGCTGATCTATGATGATGCAGTTAGATGTAGAGGTCTTGAATGTGATTGATGGATGGTCATGTGACTTCTTAGCTACATCCAATGAGGGAATGGCACAGAGAGTGAAGTGGAAATGGTAGAAGGGCTGTCCATGTTATGATATGTCCGCAGACATGGCGGTAGTTCGCGGACATCGGGTGTTACATCCGGGGATTTTTGGGTTGGGAAGTCATGTAAATGAGAATGAGCACAGAAAGGGATTGGTTAGGAAAGTTTAGTGGGTGTGTTGTGCCAGGAGAGAGTTTATCAGATGCTCTTTTTGCTGAGAGAAGAACAGATAGCTATGGCTGTGTGTTTCAGAAAACCGATTGTTTGGATTTTGGGAGACTCATGGATACATTGGTTGAAGGTGCATGAAGAAACCTGTGGAGTAGCTGTAGATCTTGGATTCCCACATGTGGAAGTACACTGGCATGGAGTACGTGGAATTAAGTGGTTGGACTTGTTACCTCTCTGTGCTACTTTGGAGACAGAGAAACATCCAGATATAATTATAATTAATTGTGGAGGGAACAGTTTACGACATGTGTCGGGAATTTCTTTGCAATTTGCAATGAAAGAAGGACTTGGGAAGGTCATGGACATGTTTCCAAATTCTCAAGTAATTTTTTCACGGATTGCGCAGATACAAATGTGGCTTCGTTCTTCTTCATTTGGTCCACAAATGGAGAAAGTAAGGCGCAATGTCAATAAGGCTGTTTGTGCCTTTCTAAGAAATTTTGGCATGTCCTCTTTTCATAATGAAAATATTATGTTTCGTAGTACATACATTTTTCACAGAGATGGAGTACATCTAACTCATGCTGGCAATCCAATTTTTCTAAGAAACATACAAAATGCAATGCAACCTTTTTTAGAATTACAGCATCCATTTTGAAGTAGGTGTTGAGTATTTATAATTTTTGAAACACAAACACCTCCCAAAGGCTCTTTTCAGAGCCACCACGTCTTCCCAGCAAAAATTGCAATGGTTCATTTATTTTCACTTATATTTTTTTAACTGTGAAAGGCGGCTCTGAAAAGAGCCTTATTTTTTTTTTGATTTATATTATTTTATATTTTTTTTGGTTTTTTATACACGACACACTAGGAGAGGAGGGGAAAGGAGGGTAAAGGGGGGACACCAACCACAGGGATAAGAAAGGGCGAGCTGAGAGAGGAAGATGTAGAGTGGGTTTTATTTGGGTAGTGAGCAGGTCTTCTCGTGCTCTGAGACGATAGCCTCAAAAGCACTGCGAAGTCGTCCCCCCTGCAGAGTACTGCATCGCAGTACATAAACACAATTGTGACCCTCAAAAGGTAAGGGTCATCAGCATTGTGTATGGCTTGTGAGGCAGCTTGAGGAAGACGCTGTCCCACAGGAGTGTTCCTTGCGGTGACAGGATCAGAAACGGAGGATGAAGTAGAGGAAATCAACCTACTACGCTCCTCGCAAGGTACAACCTTGCGTACGGCCCCAGTGTGGAATGACTTGAGGTGTTGCTTCATGGTAGTGGTCCCAAAGCTATATGAACCATGCCTCCCGCGACTGAGTACCATTTTGCACTCATTGCAGGTGACTCGGTTCGCACGAGCCTTAGGACCATTCCCATGAATGGTAAATAACCACCACACCCAAGACTCACGCCGAGTGCGGGTAGTAGGGATTTCCACGACCTTATTCTCATCATCCTCTTCTTCTTCCTCTGCATCCTCACTCCTGTTCCCCTCTTCAGGCCCTTGGGGAGGTGGTGGTGGTGGAGGGGGTGCGGGTGGTGTTGAAGCAGGTGCAGCACCAGATGGCAGTAGTGCAGCCATGGATGCCATCTTGATGATGGTATAATCTGCAAGTTGCAGGAAAAATAGCTGTGCTCTAAAGAATAGCCAGAAACACAATGAGAATAAGCTCTAGGACGTGCTCTTTTATAGGGGTGCTTGTACGCGGTTCACGGACATGCGCGCTGTCCACGGACAGATCGAACACAAAAAAAGTTCAAAAAGTTTCAAAAAGTATGTAGAAACTCAGGATTAGTATGTGTGACTTGTGCTATGGTGAGTTTTTATTGAGAAATATTATGGATTACTTGAAAATGTACTTTTAAATTGTTCGGGGACACAAACAATGTCGCATTCAGAAAACACGATCAGCGTGGGCGCGGTCATATGATCGCTTCGCGAACATGTTCGCGAAGGAAGCGGCTGTCCGCAGGACACCAAATGCACGGACATTGGTTTGCGCATGTGCGTTGATGTTTTATGGACACTGTTCTGGTCCTGAACTAATTAAAAGTGCGTCACACGTCAAACGAACAGTTATGGACAGCCGTTTCTTCTTAGAAAAGTTTAACTTCCTTGCGAACAATATGGACAGACATAGCGTCCTCAGGACACCTCCATTTTTGTTTATTTACGAACATTTCACAACACCGCGTGTGTTCTTAGAACAGTTTCAACTTGCTAGCGAACAGTGCGGACAGGTACACTGTTCTTCAGGACACCTCCATTTTCGTGTATTCACAAACATTTCAGGACAGCGCTTGTGTTCTTAGAACAGTTTCAACTTGGTAGAGAACATTATGGACAAGTATAGTGTTCTTCAGGACACCTCCATTTTCGTTTATTTACGAACATTTCAGGACACCACTTGTGTTCTTAGAACAGTTTAACTTCCTTGCAAACAATATGGACAGACATAGCGTCCTCAGGACACCTCCATTTTTGTTTATTTACGAACATTTCAGTAAACCGCGTGTGTTCTTAGAACAGTTTCAACTTGCTAGCGAACACTACGGACAGGTATAGTGTTCTTCAGGACACTTCCATTTTCGTTTCTTTATGAACATTTCAAGACACCGCGTGTGTTCTAGAACAGTTTCAACTTGCTAGCGAACAGTACGGACAGGTATAGTGTTCTTCAGGACACCTCCATTTTCGTTTATTTACAAACATTTCAGAACAACCATGCTGTCCGCGGACACCCACATTTTTAAAAAAACTGAGACTAATTACAACACAATATAAAAATTTAACTTTATTTAACATATTTTAACAATTTATGACAGAGAAGGTGAGGCAGAAACAGAAACAAAAACAGGAGAATTAGGGGTTTCAACATGATTGGTATCAGGTGAAGAAGGGATGGAAGTCTCATCAAAACGTTTTGGGTTATGGAGAGGGTTTGGGGATAATTGACTGGGATATGGTGAGGGGGGACAAGTACATGTGGGACAATGGTATGAGGTTTTTGTTTTAAAATGATCCTCAACAAAAGTTTTCAAATTATTAAAATTGGTCAAAAATAAATCCATTTTTTCTTTTATGCTGTCAAGAGTGTTATCCGTAACAGTTTCTTCAGAGGTATTTTCTATTTTGGTATGCTCTGTACAAAAATATATACATATGTTAAATGTATATAAAATAATAATAATTAAATGGTTTATATAGTAAAGTGTCTACCATTAGTTTCACTATCTTCTGACATTTCCTCATGTGGGAAATGCTCCTCTAGCCATTCCAGAGTACTAGACATTTCTGTGAGAAAAAAAAAGATAATATATTTTTTTTAATCTAATACAGAAAGTTTATAAATATATGAGTAAAATGAAGTACACTTACTATTTCAGGTAAGATATGTTCTGAATACTCTGTAGGTCTGGTCTTGCTGTCATGATCTCTGCTTCCAAAAGGTCAGGGTTTTCCCAACTCCCTTGGAAGCAGATCCATAACCCAGGTTCCGAGTGCCAACCAGTCCCAATTGGGACCTTTTGGACCCAGTCCTGGCGCCAGAGGCACCAGGCTCATAAATATGCCCAGTCCCAGCGCTGGAAGTGCCGGGCTCATAATGCTTGGGTGGACTTACCTGCAGCAGACCATGCTGCTTACTTGCCTGTCAGTTGAGCCTCTGATCCTCTTCTGTTTGGAACTACTTTTCCTGTTGGGTGGGGCAGGAGCCACTCCCTAGGTTCAGAACACTGGAACTCTTCTGGAAAGCAGGAACTCTTTTCTTACCTAGGCGTGGCTTTGCACCTAAGCACTACAGGAGGCTATTTAAACCACACCCGATGGATGAATCTTGCTTTGCGTTATTCTGCATCCTCTGCAGCAGAACGCTCATCGTGTCTTCTGCATCTGATCTTGGGCCTAAGAAAAAAGGCTTACCATCCTGAATCCAGTCTTCAGCAACACCTATAAAGACAAGAAAGAACAGGTTAGCATTACAGTCTTCAGTGACAGCGCTTTACTTACCTGGTCCATCGGCTGTCACCAACGCCTCGCGCTTCATTCCGGCATCTGAAAGACAAAAGCTTACCAACTCTTCGCACGCTCCGGAGGCCTACGGCGCTGCATCCCGCATCTGAAAGACAAAACAAGGTGCGTTTAAAGACATTGGGGAACTTTAATACTCACGTGCCATTACTCCTTTCCACATCTAACCCAGTGGGTATTCCGGCACCCTGCAGCCGCTCTGACCTTGTACCTGCAAAATAAAAAGACAGTTAGAGCGCATCGTGAAGCAAGCAACAAGCGCTTACTTACGTGCTTCCAGGCGCTTCTATTCATCACACGGGCTCCATCTTCAACTCACTTCAGCCCGTCATCCGCCATCGCCGGAACCCTGCAAAACAAGAGACATCATTACTAAAGACTTTTAAAGACATTAGAATTACTCGAAACTTACCGTTCGTGCAGTAAACGACGGACAGCAGTCCTCTGAAGTCAAGAGGCCTGCTTCCCTTATCCAGTGAAGAAACTGGTTACAGCACCCTGCCCCGAGGCAGATGGAGAGCACGGCGTTCACTTACCTAATTTTTAGTTCCTGACTGTTACTGAAGAAAGCCATGTGGCCTAGATATGTCAGTAAAGGAAAAAAGAGGGAGCCAGACATGTGATGTCATCAGTGATGTCATCAATGACATTCGTGATGTCATCTTTGATGTCCTGGGTGTTAGTCTTAGCAGTGCACGGTGGTGGCGCGAGTTATGGTTGCTTAGCTTACCATAACTGGCGAATTTCAGGGGGTTTCCGGTTTTACTTGGAACCATAACGTCCCTTTAATAAAGTTTTTTCACTGAATATCATAGGTTTTTAGTAGCGCAACTTAACCATAACGTCCCTTTAACAACGTTTTTTTCGCTGAATATATATATTACACAGCCTGCAGTAGCAGCCGTGTAGTTGTGATTAAGTTGCTAAACCCATAGGAAGAGCACTTTTTGGGCAGCTTATATATATATATTTTACACAGCCACCGGTAGGGGCCGTGTAGTTATGGTTAAGTTGCTAAACTCATAGGAGGAGCACTTTTCCAGTGGCTTATAACTTCGCTCCCCCTGGACGGATACTCACCAAACTTTGCAAAACAAGTATATGGCAGGCTCGGAATTTTTCTGCCAAGTTGGGGGGGATTTTTTGTCGGGGGTCAAAGTTATAGAATGGGTCCCAAAATCCGCAGACTGAAGTGTTATTGGCCAACGGTATGCTGTGGTGACGGCAAACAGTGGACGCGGCCAGTGGTTGGCTGGCGTGAAGCATGCTGTGTGTCAAACCTTTTTGGGAAACGCCGCCATGGTGTATCAGAGGAGGGTGGGGAGCCGAAAGGTGTTAGGTTTGCAGGTTCGGCTGGGTGAAAGAAGCCCAACCGAAGATATTGGCAATGTTTTCTGCTGTAGGCTATGGCTGCCGGTGGTTATGTTGAAGTACTGTGTTTGCGTTGTTTTGCAGCAGTGGGTTTGTGGCAAAATGTTCCCATGCTTCTCTGACTTGCCTTGTGGTGGTTGTGGGTAAGGCGTAGCCTTTTTACTGCATGGGTATGGTTTGTAGGAAGAGCCTATGGCTTGGCCACCACCCCCCAATATAATGCCTCTATGCAGGGGAGAGCAGTCATGGACTTCCCTGTTAGGTCTGGTCACACCGTTGTTGCAAGGGAGGAGACAACGGCATGGACACAATGATAGGGACCAATGTCGCTGCTAATGAAATACACTGCATTGCTGGTTAGGTGCACAGGGGACTATGATATGTTGTTCAGTGTAGGCAGACTATGTAGGGGATGGGGATTGTACTGGAGATAATATGAGGGTATTTTCAGTTGGTGTCCTACGTTGTGTTGTTCCTGCAAAGGCCCTATTGCATTGTGTGCATGTTGGAACTAGGTTGTAGGCAGGAAAGCACAGTGGGAAATGTTACCATGATTGCCTCTATTGCATTCCAGTGGGTGTGTAGTAGAACTAGGCAATTGGGTGCATGATGTACCGAAGAGCCTAGGGCTTGGCCACAGTCTTCGTTTAGGGAGGGTAGTCAGACATTGGCACATGGAAGGAATTTGTACACAGGTCCTTCATATACTTTTTTGGTGGGCAGCTGTAGACGCGTTATAATTTTCTGATGAGTGCAGGGAGACTTCATTGGGGATGGGGTGTGCATTGGAGACAATATGATGGTATTTTCAGTCGGAGTGCTATGTTGTATTGTGCATGTAAAACCCATATTGGTTTGTGTGCATGGCTGGGGCCCTTTGACATAAAAGGGTAGGCACTGGTTGGAAGTAGGTAACAGAAATGTGCCTTTAATGGGTACATTACTGTACCCATATATACTTGTGGACAGAAAAGGTAAGTGGTCACATGTTTTTATGTTGCCCACTCTTTGGAAGTTGGTTGGAGAATGTAGCGTGGTGGGACTTTGTTAGTGTACCCATACAAACCGGCTGGCAGCAAAGGTACGTGGCCACATGGTACTAGGCATGCCTCTACTGCATTTTACTAGGTGTGTTGAAGGAGTAGGCTACTGGGTGCTGGGTGTAGGCCGCAGGCTGTAGGCCATGCACTCATGAGCTTAGGCCTTAAGCACACCCATGGCAGTAATGCATTTTTAACTGTGCATCAGTTAGAGGGTGGTGACATGTAAGGAATGGTTGTGGTGCACATTTCAGTTGTTATAGACCAGTGTTGCAAACAATGTGGGTATATTGGCAGTGGCACAATACTATGTGCATGGAAGTGGGTACGCCAATAGTATGTGATTAAAAGTGCACTATGGTAACTGTTGCAATTTGTTTCTTCATAGCTCCATGGTGGTGCACTGTGGTTGGAAATGCTGCAGTGAATAGTATTGCAGTGTGGGCACTGGGTGCACTGTTGCATACTGTCAGTATGGTAGAGGGTATGGTTGAAGGGCAGTTTATATGGGATTGGATAGTGTGCTGTGTGCACAATGCTTGCATTATGGGCAATGTTGTAAACATTTTGTGGTTAAGTTGGCAGTCACACAATACTTTCTGAGTTTAAGTGTATAACACAATAGTATGTGAATGAAAGGGTGTAGGGGTGCCGGAGACAGTGAAATGATTATACATTATGGTACCTGTTACATGTAACGCTGTGCACGTCCATTGCGCTGCAGAGGTTGGCTAGGAGTGCTGGTGCCAGTGATGCGTATGTGCATAGTGGTAGTTGGAAACATGCTTAAATGTATGGTTGCATTACGGTGCGGGGAATGTGTGCAAGTAGCACATCCACTGCAGCAATATAGGTTTGATAGTGCATGAGGCACAGGGTGGTGATGTTTGGAGAATGGGTGTGGAATACATTGTCGACGTGCTACAGCACTACAAGTGAGTTGCAAAGCGTGCATTGTGCATTCCATGGTTGTGGTGATACCTGCAACATGCTATAGGGCCTCATTACGACTCAGGCGGTAAGGGGTTTACGGCGGTGTAAACAGCGCCGACCCTTACCGCCTGATTCCGAGGTCCCTTAGCGCCATGGAGCTTTTACCTCCTGCTTTTAGCAGGTGTTAAAATCCATGGCGCTAAGGGACCTTGATGTTAATTACGCCACCGTAATTTACGGTGGCGTAATTAACACCTTCCCCACTCCCATTATGCCCTATGGGGCAAAAATGGGAATGGGGAAGGGTAAATGGGGATTGGGGACTTACCGCCCCGCCAACCTCGGAATGGGGCGGTAAGTCCGCCAACCACCATGGCGTAAACATAGTTTACGCCATGGTGGTAAAGGTACGACCCAGGCGGTAACTTACCGCCTGGGTTGTAATGAGGCCCATAGTATTTAGTGTGCAGTAGGAGATGGTGCAGTGAGAGGTTGCATAGTGTGGGCACAGGGTGCAGTGTGTATGTAATGTGAGTATGGAAGTGGGTATTGTAGAAGTGCAGCGTATATGTGGTTGGTTATTCTGTCGTGTGCAGATATTTTGAAGTAGGCCTAATGCTGTGAAGGTGATGTGCATAGGTTGCTGGTTACACAATCCTTTTTGAATGGCAGTGCGTAGGGGTGGTGCAGGCTGTGGTATGTTTGTGGATTGTGCTAAGTGTGATACGTTTTCGTGAATGGGTGTTTTATGGTGTGGGGGAGTTGGGTAGAGCTGCTGCTACGTATGTTACATTACTGCATAATGTTAGGTGCCCACATGGTTGATTGCTTGGATGTATTACTGTTGTGGTGGGTGTGGAAAGGGCTGCACTGTTGTGTGCATGGCGAAAGGTGTGCTGGGTGCATATTAGGATGTGTGTGGATGCTACAAGCGTGCATTATTTATGGGAAGTTTCTACTGGAGGGGCTTTGCAATGAAAAGGAACATATTTTGAGAGTGCGTAACGGTAAATATGGAGGGCTGCATAGAAATGACAGTGTTCAGTGCAGTGGTGTTGTACATGATTGGTGCATGCTTGTTTGAAAATTTGACAGCACCCAATGGGGGAGTGCTGCAAAAATGACTGTGCAAACGGAAGAAGTATTGTGTGTGCTTTACTGGCCTGTCGCCTTCCCTGTAGATGGGAAAGCGCACGTGCCACTTCCTGTGATTATGAGCAGGATGGAAAGGGAAATGAAATTGTGGGAAATTGGCAATTAGGAGTTTACGGTGCGGTTGACAGGAAGGGGTGGTACCAAATCGTCCCAATACTGTCTCATGAGGGTGGTGGACATGGAGAGACGCACAGTGCTTATCCTCAGTGATACGTTTGTGCTCCATTTGCACAGGTGTTGTGTGGAAGGAGGCAATGCTGGTAATTTAGGGTTGGAAAGAGTGGACGCTCTTTGGGGTTGTAAATATAACTGCAGTTTCGGTGGGATGGTTCGCCTTTGCAGATATGTGGCCTCTGTCACGAGCATTGACTTTGTTTTGGTGCACTATGGAAGTGTACATTTGGGTTACATGTTGTGTGGACGTTTAATCCGTCACCTGAAGAGGTTGCTGAACGCAGTGATGCAGATTTTTCTTACTACAAAGGTAGTTTTCTCATGCATAACACCAAGAAGAGTAAGGGCGCATGTCAGCGTTATTTGTCCCCAGCCAGAGGTCGGAAGGTGTGGTATAAATAGAAGCATGTCTGAATTTATGGAAACTGCTGGTATGTTCTCCACGCAGTATGAGATTATGAGGTTGCAAAGTATGCAGTGGTTCAGTAGAAATGGCATTTATTTGAGCGACAATGGCAATGCCGTTTTCTTGCACACTGTGAAAAAAAAAGGCCTTGAGCAGAATGCAGTGAAAACGTGAGGAGAGCGAAACAGAAACGCATATGAAGAAAAAAAAAACCAAGTTTCTGGTGCGCAAGAGAAAAAAATGTTTTAAAAAACACTTTGTACAACTACGATGGAAGACCGAATGCCCTATCCTGCACGATATTGCTTCCCTGTCAACCCCCCCACACCCTCACCATCAGGAAAAGGTTGTGCATTATGCAGTACTTTCAGGATTACACATGCCACATACATGTGTATGTATGGGGATGGAGAAATTGTGCATACTTTCATTGAACTTTGTCGTGCACGTGCTTTGGAATGGAACGCCATTTGTACTGTAAATGTGTAACGGTACACTTGAAGTGTTCTACAGGAGTGACAGTGTAGGATGATGGCAGCTTCGTCGATGTGATTGGTGGATACGTGCGTATTTACGCGTAACCCAATGTAGTACAGCTGCAGAGAAGATAGTGGAAAGGGAAGAAGGACTGCTCTAGCTTAAGAGGGGTGCGGCCCTCGCGCTACTTTGGGAGGTGCACGTGCCAAAATCTGCCCTTTACACCACCATGGCTAATTGACATGGCAGTGTGGGGATTAGCCAATGAGGTATTGTGGGTGTGGTTAACAGGAAGGGGAGGTGAAAGTGCTGTAGATTATATTGTGCATACTGAGGGTGGCTGACATGGTGAAAGGCATTGTGTTCACTGTAGGTGATCCCTTTGTGATACATCTGCACAACTAGGCGCTGGAAAGACATGTAGATGGCAATTTTGGTTTGGAAGGAGTGGACGGATAGTGGAACGCTGTGTATGAGTGCAATTCTGCGGATATGCATGCACTTTGCAAAGACCTTGCCAATTTTGCAGTAGTAGATGTTATCGTCATCTACTACGGTGCTATGCATATGGCATATGGGTTACCTGGCTTGCTTACATTTGTTCCGTAGACTGAGGAGATAGCTGGCTATCATGAAGACGCATTTTCCCACCGCCAAGGTGCTTTTCTCATCCATAATATGACGAATAGTATGGGCTACTGCTCATGGATGTTGTTCCAAGGCACACGTAGGTTGGTGTCTCATAAAGGAACCGTGTATATTTTTTTGTGTGCTCCTGCAATGTTGTTCTGCAACACTAACCTCATTAGTTGTGGAAATGCAGAGTTTCTCAAACAAAATGGCATTTTATTGACACAAATTGCAAATGCAGTTTTGTTTGCTCCTGTAAAGGATGCCTGTTAGGCAGAATCACCTTCAGTAGCCTTTGGGAACACTACAGGTAATTAGGACTAGAAGTGTAAGCACAATTTCACCTTTGGTACAAGCCTGTACTACATAGTAAAGTGGTAAGGACCAACCAATACAGTGATTCAAGAAAACACTTACTCAAGGTTTCTTAGTAAAAGATATACATTTATTTACTCAATCATTTATAAAACATTACACTAGTATAAGCAGCTCAATATTACACACTAATACACCATAAACATACAACCATTAAGTAACTCAACACTTATAGCTCCAAAATGAAGTAGGAGCAAAATGGACCTTCAGATACTTAGAAAAGGGAGGACAAGTCAAGGTTATAAGAATAGACAGCCCAAATACATTCATAGGCAGGGCAAAGGGTTTCAGTTAAATACAACCAGCAATTCTTCTCAACAGGCCTGGGCCAAAGTCAGTGGTTCAGAGGCTTGTGTATATGATAGCACAGTTCTGGTATATAACGGTTAAGTCTTTGCCACAGATTTTTAAAGAATTTCGTTAGGCGAAATGTTTGACAAATGTTTAGGGAAGGACAAGCCTTCATAAATGAGGAAAGTTTCATGTACTTTCTTGATGGCCCAAAAGATTTCCAGACCGTGTTTGCACAGTACCTTTCTAAATGAAGAAAGCTGTAGCTGAGGCGGTTGTTCCTGGCAGTTCAAGCAGATCTCGCTGTTCCTGAGCTTCAGTCATGGGGACAAGAAGGAGGATGTCGGAAGGTTCCTGCACTGCCCAGGGAAGAGGCCAAAAGCTGTAGGAAGGCGTCGGTTTAAGGTGTGTGCCTTAAAGTACCCCTGGTTTCCTTCCCTCTGGCTATCCGGTTTTCAACAGCACTCTGAAGAAGATTCGACCAGAATAGGACGTTTCCAGGTGGCTTGCAAGTTGGTTGTTCCCACCAAACTCAAGGGAAGAAGTTAACCTTGAAGGGCTTCTCTGTCGTCGGAGTTTCAGGCGATTCTGACCTGCAGCAGGACTTCACCGGTCATCCAGGAGTTGCAGCAGTCCTCTTCCTTCCTCTCTTTTTCGGTTCTTTCGTTCCAGTGGTCGACTCTGCTTTCCAAGTCCCAGAGACCCGCTTTTTCCCCCATTCATTCAGCCTGGCTGTCACTCACCCAGCAGGAAGGCTGTCCTTGCCGGACAGTCGGCCAGCCAATCACACCAGAATGCATTCAGGTATTCTAGGAGACTAAGCACGGTGAGTTTCGGGCACCTCCCTCACATCCTGTCCACCCCAGACACTCTGGCACCATAGGAGGGCTTCAGCACAGAAGCCCGCCAAAGGGCATGACCAAAGGGACCAAACCTGGTTACACACAAGAAGGACTTTTCCTAAAAGAAATGGCGAAAAAAGATGACCGGAGTCTGTTTTTACAGATAGTTCTTGGGCACCATATTGAAAAACATGGCTACCTGATTTTGAGCTACCATTGTTAGCGGTCGCGAAAAATCACGGTAGTTGATCTAAACCACTTCCACCAGCCATTTAAAATAGGAAAAGGTAACATTTTACTGTTACATTAGTGTTTTGACTCATGGTAAACTAAGCAACCCCTCCAGCACTCTATAGTAAGATAGGGTGTGCTGGGTCAGTAAACTTAAAGAGACTAGTAAAGTCAATTTAACTTTACTTGTCCTGAGAGACAGTAGTCATTCTCAGGGAAGGTATTTAAACCTTTGGGGAGTCTGAAAAGACACCCATGTGCCTCTGCACTGAAGGTGTTGTGTGACACACAGAAAGGATGATGCCACTGGAGTTGTTTAAAAACTCCATAACCAAAGAACACAAAAGTAAAACACATTGGGCCTCATTACGAGGTAGGTGGTAAGGGATATGCACCTACCTCTTTCAGTCATTCTGTACTTGGCAGAGCTTCAGAGCAGACCTTTTCTTCTGAGGAGAAGACAATGTGTGCATTTATTTAGAATGGCTTCTTCAAAGGCCATCTCTCCTCCACAGGGGGCCACCACCACCTGGAGGTCCTGGACAGGGGGAAAGGATCCTGCAAGAGATGACATGCAAGAGGAAGAGGGAGATGAAGATGTAGTGGAGGAATTGCCTACTATGTCACGTGCGCAAAAGGACTCATGGGTGTGGAGGTTTTTCATCACCATGGGAGGGGTGCCAAAGGCTCAGGCTGACCTTGTGCACTGCACTGAGTGCAAAATTGTGTTCAGTCGCGGCCAAAAGGGGCAGTACTTCTTTGGCACTACCTCCAATGCACCGCCACACCCGCACCTTTGACCCAGCGGCCCTGAGAAAGGAGATGCCCTAGTCAGGGAGTAGGATAACTTTGGCTATTACACCCTGATCGACCACTCCTGTCACCACTCAGGACACTGCAGTGGGGCAGAGGATTCCTCCAGCCATCTCATAGGCCATAAGGAGGCTGTTGACCCGTATCTTTTGGATTCAACAGTGCTTCGTATGTACTGTGACACAATCATCTGTAGGGGGAAATCCGAGGCGGCTATGAATGCACATGAAAAGGATTGCCCCCTACCTTCATTTTTTAGCAGGCCCTTCATCTTCCTTTGTCCTTCTGTCTCTCTCTTATGGTGGTTGGTGCCCCTTACCTCCCTCCATCCCTCTTTCCCTCTGCCAAAAAAAAGGTTCCTTATGGAACCGCCTTTCAAAGTTTAAAAATAGAATGTGAAAAAAAATACTCTTATAGACTCCATCTACCTTATATTTATACCTAAAATAGCAAGACTCTATAAGAATATCTAACATTTTCATTAGCATTACATTTTAAGCTAATTGAAATTGTAGACAATTTGCAAAGAAAAGAAACAGTGACGGTAATAGATTTCTGTCCCAACCCCTTTTCTCTGCCATACAAAATACTAATATGCAATGTAACGTGGGTAGGACGTGGTTAGCTATTGTTTATGGGTTTCATACTTCCCACTCATAGTACACTACCATCAAAAAATGACTCACTCCATTTTCTGCAATCATATGTCCGGTCAGTTTTACTGTCTGCTGACTTCTTAACGAATTAAAGAGGAGGAATTTAAATGAATGTATTCATTTTTTGTTCTACAACAGTGGCTCTTAAAAGAACCTTTTTAAATTGTATGTACTATAGTAACATATGCTGTACTGTACTTATTTATTTTAATTACTTTTACAAAAACTGCTTCAAATTTGTTTTGTATTTTCGGTATTTATGTACTATAGCTACCAACAAACCCCACACTTGGGGACTGTTCTCTGCATCCCTACAGTCCCCCTCCCAGCACTTGACACCTGATGTCTGCACTTACCGTTGCATTTGCCACCAGCTGGCCATATTTTTTATTATTGTTTTATTTATTTGATGTATCCCATGTACTGCACTGTCCCCTCCCCCTTGCCCACCGCACTTTTCCCCTTAACCCTTCCCATGCATTTGCGTGATCTGAATGACACCTGGCCTAGTAAGATCGGTGTCTCAGTCTTCCCTCTGTTCCCCCTCCCTTGCCTTGTCGCGCCTTGAATCACTTGTGTATAGGCTCGTTATAAATCCCATATCATATCATATCGTATCATATCAAATGCTTTACTGCATATTTTACATCTTTCGTTTTCATTTCTTTCACAAAAACTATGTCAAGGCAGCCTGAACATTGTAAAGAAAAATCTAATTTGAAACATCTATTAAACGTACTCCACCTCTTCGAAAAATGTTCACTCCATCAAACTTAATGTTCCCATTGTGGAAAGTTGGCATTCCTACATCTTGTAAAAAAGCACATAGAGATTTATCAACATTCCACCTGGATTTTTCAGTTTTGGACAAAACAAGTTTGAGCTTTTCCACATTTGCCTTTGAATAATACGTGAAGAAATTATCTTTGTGGCTGCAAATGGTTCCATTAGCCTCCTGAAAGTATCTTTCATTGCAAACGGCAAAGATATTCCAGTTACATAGCCTACACTTTGCCTCCACTGGATACTCAAATCATTTCTGGATGTTTCAAATGCACTCTCTCTTCACACATGGGTAACAATTCACTCCACGAACTCCATGCCAAAATACCTCCACTTCTGATCCAAGATTACCAGAGATGCCAAGCTGCTCTGGCTCTGAATAAACCTTCAATCAATGAATACATGAATCTCCCGAAATCCACACAGTCTGCTTCTTCATAGCCATGCTCCATCACTTTACAACAAGAAATAAATGACTTACTACCCTCTGCTCCTGTACACTTAAAATCTTCCTCCACAACCACGAAACCTCATTGGCTAATCCACCGATGTCACAGACGTTAGTGACTGTTCATGGCCTCCACAGTCCTATTTCCATGCAGGGCATCCTTAAAAAAAACAGACGGCAGGCACAGGTCTTTTTACTTGTATCTGTATAACACTCCCTCATTGGCAACTTTCAGTCACCCATGCATCCACCAATCACACCTAAAAACTCCAAATGTAAGCCTGTCATCTCAGTTCAACACTTCAGATGTATAATTTCAACTTTCAGAGTACTTGTCTCCTGTCATTCATAGTCTTCTGCATACAAAACTACTGTCACACTCTCACAGATTTCTATTTGCAGATTCAACAATAGCTACATCTAACAAGATCTAGTGCAAGTATGTGTTTATTCTTAAAAGGCATTTTTTACACCACCTTTATAAATCTATAGACAGCGTCACTGCCACTTACCCTGTAATAAGTATCTCAATAAACATATGCTCTTTTTCAACCACGCATTGTAACATTCTCCACCTGCTCACATTAAGTGACAGTTAATTACATGTACTGAGAACATATTGTACTTCCTCACACCAACTGCCACTTAACAGTGTTCTGCAAATCTTTTGCAAGTGAATTTAAATTACTTGTAAAAACAAGTTACAAATGGTGCAGCTCTAAATGCACATATGCATTTTTTTCATTTTCAATAAAAGAGAAACATTTTTAAAACAGAATTTTTCCTTACAAATAAATGTATTGTTTTCCAACATTTGATATCACATCCCTTATAGTGCCACCATTCTCCATTAGCTCACATCAACTACCACTTAATAGTGCCATATCAGTGTATACCAACTGCATGTCCCTTCCTTTACAAAAAATATTAATTACCTGTACACTTTACATGTATTCCTAAAATACAAATGAAAGTAGGCATTGCTAAAACTCGTCAGCTTTCCTTACATATAAATGTCCAGTGGTGTAAACCCAGTACTACCACATTTAATATAGAGGCACAATGTATACCTCATTAAAACAAGTACCACTTAAAACGTGGCTACAATATTTTCCAGATGCATGTTCCTTACTTAAAAAACACAGAAACATTGTGGAAGTGCCAACAAATCTATAAATTTTTTCCTTTTCAATAAATTCCAAATAACAACAAGCAATCGTAAAGGCAACACTTTTCCTTACACAAAAAGGACTAGTGTTTTGCAACCACTGCTATAACACACCATATACTGACAACATACACTGCTGGAACTGCAAAGTTGCATGGTATTATACGAGGCCACAGTTCACCCTATTTTTAAAAACATTGGTACAACATATAACAAACCCATTGCACAACAAGTGCTGTTTCCATATTAAAAACACCAGTACAAAAATTGCCCTAGTGCAAATGGATGTTTACATCAAGGCAAGCTTTGCTCTCCTGCTAATAAAGTTCAGTATTAGCCCTTGTATAAACTTTCCACTCATGCAAAATCCACAAAAAATGCATCTCTTTTGCCCTACGACAATATTTACCCATTTGCTTATAATATGCCAACCTGCATTTGTCATAATGCAATCGTTTTCTGATGTAGCCCAGTGTTTTTAAAAATAAGGCCCTAGTGCTGATACCATGCAACTTTACACTTGCACCAGTGCAAACATTTTATAATCTCACCCCAGATTGTAAAAACATAGTTAACATACTTTAGCATTCCACACATAACAACTGTATTCACGCCTTTTTCCAATGACTGCTCCTACCAGAATAAATAACAAGCTATGCTACTGGAACGACTTAACCATTACCACATATACCAACTAACTTTCTTTTAGAATTACAGGAAAAAAGAAGAAGATTGACAAACAAGCTACTGAACAAAGACAAAGCTGTTCACTTCATACAAAGTAAGTATATTAAAAATAACGTAATTTCACTATATATTAGCCTATAGCATTTGTTTCTACTCAACAATATTGTATTTCACTATTACTCATTGCATTTCAGCAGTCACACTCTTTCTAATCCTATCAAAGCATTGTTCTTTATTCAATGCACCACCAATTCTGTATTGCCCAACAACACAACTGTCTCTCATAAACATCTATACCACAAATTAATTTCTTCATTCTTCAATACCCCTATCCACCTCGAGTCCACTACTCCAACCCAGAAATGTTCACACTCACTGCATTTCAAATTACTAACACACATTACCACTCACCCACACTCTGTCTCACTCCCTTTAAAATTACACAACCCTCATACCTGTACACTAAATGACACCATTAGAGCAGCCAATGTTTTCCTCATCACAGCATAATATTCCTTATTATCATTATTATTTATTTATTCATTTCTATTGCACCGGTAACGCGCAAGTCTCCTTCTTATTAAATATTACCACCACTCCCTGACTCACTAATACCTGTACTGTTTAACACATTCTACTATCAATACTTTATCACCCATTCCCCATCATTTAAAATATACTTATTTTATACACCATTTCAATGTCATATTTACCCAAACCCATGACACCTATACAACCTCTGATTCTTAGAACCTTCCCAACCACACCTATCATCCCACTACACAATTGCACAGCACCCTGCCATCCCTCTACAATCACACCCACATACCCATCATTTGTATACAACAGCACATGCATAAACATTCCTAAACTTGAAAACACACACTTTCTTTTTTTACACTTTCTTTTTTTCCACAACAGAATGCATACTAAAAAGCAAAAAAGAAAATAAAGAACAGATAAACATAAGAACAAGCCATGTGGTAATCCGCCATTAAAACAATTTATAGAAAATATTCAAACACAACAGCTTGTAACCTCCCTCAATGAAACAAATCAGCACTAAAAAAGTGGGCCCCCTCTTTCAAAAACTAAAAGTAAATAAAATGCACAAATGATACTAGACATAAAAATTAAGCAAACAGTGTATCTAACAATGTTAACGTAGCCGCTGTAAAACATTCAAAAAAGAACATTTTGCAAAAAATATTCCACCGTAGCAATCTCAATTTTCTTTTTAAATGCTTAAAATCTACCACAGAAAACTAAACCTTGAGGCTCTCATTGGCAACGCACTTCAACTAAAGAAACGTGTGTTTCCTTGATTTTAAACAGCATGAAACCACTTACTAAATCAATAAACTACAAAAACTACTTCTAAACATGTCTAATTTCAATATAGATACTCTTTCCACTATCTGTGAAGTTGAATGGTTTCACATAAGCAGTGCAGAACCATATTTAAATGAAGAGGCATATAAACAAGAACAAATAAACCCAATTGTCATGGACAATAATGGTCGGAGCTATGAAGTGGTAGCAGACACCATTATGGGAGAAAAAAACCTTATAGAAAAATCTTCCCCAACAAACTATCAACCAAATGTTCCCTTTGTCCAAACAAGTAGTCCATTGTACAAATGGACCTGCAGATCAATATGTAATGTAGGCCAACAATCATTCAAATCTTTACAATTCCTCAATCACTATGAGAAACTAAAAGATCGAAGAAGAATAACAACTTTACTAGTCATGGCCTACTGCCCAGTATGCATCCACACTGAACTGTGAGGACATTCATTAGCTTGCATTTTTGAAACTGCTTTCAAAAGCACCTTCCATCACATCAACATGTTAGCAACACACCATTGCGCTATGCAAAAAACCTTGTCCATAGATTGTACTCCTGGAGCCTGGAGTCTGCTCTTTCTGTCAAGTCCCTCAAGCCCCACTCCCTCCTGGACATTGCTGCTGCTACTCCCCGCTAGGGTGGAAGCCCGCGGGGGTGAAAGGGCATGGGTGTTTTGCTGCGAATTTAGAGCCCTGGAGCCTGGAGTCTTCTCTTGCTGTCAAGCCCATCGAACCCCGCCCCCTCCTGGACATTGCTGCTGCTACTCCCCGCCAGGGTGGAAGCCCGCGGGGGTGAAATGGCGCAGGTGTTTTGCTGCGAATTGGGAGCCCTGGAGCCTGGAGTCTGCTCTTGCTGTCAAGCCCTTCAAGCCCTGCCCCTCCTGGGTATTGCTGCAGCTACTCCCCGCCAGGGTGGAAGCCCATGGGGGTGAAAGCGCGCTGGTGATTGCTCCCGCCTGGGTGTTCGTAGGGGGGTAAGTGCTGAACTCCACGCATATTGCCTGCCCACTCTGTTGACACCGTAGAGTGGGAGCTTGGAGGCTGGAGTCTGGAGTCTGAAACAAGCCGCTGTATGCCGTACGGAAGCCGCTGCAGCCTACAAAGGAGGTAACTCAGGAGATAACCCCCTTGCGTCATTTTTGTTCCATTTTAGAAATATTCCCTCGGGGCCATTATGCCGGACCATCTCGCTCAAGACACTGGGGAAACTCCTGCTCCAACACCCCTTGTGTTTTACGGCCCCGATCTTGGCCCGGGTCCAGCTCTAGGCGCAAAGAGGAAAATCAGGCTCCTAAAAAGGAGCTCGATATTGGGACCCAAAGTTGCTCTAACTGCTCCTGGCACGCAAGGAATCGCTCATGAGTTCATAGCACCCACAGCCTTCGGGGATGCTCACCTGTTGATCAAAGAAATCTCTCAATTCCTGGGCAGCCAAGGGGCAGGGGACCTTTGCATTCCTGCACCGAACTTGCCTGCTGCAGTTACCGAGCCCCAGCCAATTACCCCTGTTGCTATGGCGAATACTGCTTTCGTAACCCCTGCCTGCCCTCCAACATAAACTACACAGCAACTATGAAGGTCTTTGGAAGGCCTCCCATCTGCCACTGACCCCCCCAGGGCCATGGGGAGTAAGGGAGCACTTGCAGCTGACTCTGTACCTGAACCCCAGCCCTGCACCTCCCTCCCCCTGATTAGTATGTCTGGGTCTGCTGCTATTCCATCATCCAACCCAATGGACATTGCTGCACAGGAGAGGAAGGATGATGGTGGGATGACCCCTTCTGTCTGTTGTTGCAACTGTAATTTAGTCCTGGCTGAGCTCTCCCAGATCAAGACCTTGTTGCTGACCCTCACTGCAGCGGTGGCAGCCAGCAGTACACCTGCAGGGGACCCAACATGTAACCAGGATGAATCATGGGGTAACTTATGCATTGGAGTTGATTGTGTCTGTAACTTCCCCCCAAATCCCCCACTTAGTTAAGGGCCCCGACTTATCCCTGCGTGTGGACATACAGTCAAACTCCGAGCTTTACCTCCAGAAAGCAAATAAGAATGAGGGGCCATTTGCCAAGCTTCCACAATCCATTCTAGTGCAAAAGGAGCCCCCACACCCAGAGGCCCCAGCTAGGTTGGCACCCTTGAGAGTTTACCCTTTCCCTGCCAAGTATGGCAGACTGTTGGACAATAGGACCATATCAATGCAAAGAGTTCCCAAACCGCTCTCAAGGTGTCCGGAATCATAGGAGGCACTCATGAACAAAACCCTACACTGGATGAGAACCACGGGGGGTGCCACTTTTTGACCAAGGACCACACTCTTAACTGCGTCAGAATGTCTAAACGGGGGGAAGAGGACTCTGTCGATATAAAACTCTGTGACTATGTAGTGGCCCGGGACATATTGAAAGCCTACAAGATCCGGCCCCCACACTCTAATAGTGTAATTGAACTGTCCTTTTATCCCAGGGGTCTTGGGCTTCCGGGATCAGTGTTGACAGGTGGAAATTCTATCCCCCTGGTGGTTAGAAGGTCTAATTGGTTCTCTTAGAACCAGTCTCAACAACAACGGGGTTCTGCCCAAACCTGTATGACTAGCTGAGGGTTGCTGCAGGACTCAGGGCCCTCTGAGAACATTTTTCCAACACTGTCTCCTTTCTTGACTGTCTCTCACTGGTGGAAATAATTTGTACTGTATATTTTTTATTGTTATGTATACTTTCATGGCTATCAGCCGAATAAAGTTATGTTGTTGTTGTTGACTATGCAAAATGTCCTGCTCTAGATCTGCAAAAAATAAATAACATTCTCCTACATGAAACAGCCACTTCAAGAAATAGAACACATCCAAAGTAAATATTTTAGAATTGAAGTCATCTTACAAAATTCAGTTACTTTAGAAAACATTAGTGAAAACCTCACAAACACCAACATCCTTACAAACACATACAAACAAGAAATAGCGACGTTTTAACACACATCTGCTGAAATACCAGAAAAAGTATGTCTGTTGTCGCAGATTCTTTTATAAAAAAGATTACAAAAATAGTAGATATGGCCTACAAAATACAGGACCATGACGAATCCCAATGGTTCCAATTAACTTTATATCTAACAGCAGAAAATAAATACAAAAAAACTGACCCCTCAATAGTGTGCTAATGCTGCAACACAAAGCTTGACAATAACCAAATGCCATCATGGGCTATCACTAATAACTTAGAAATCTTTCCACTTCCAAAAGCTCTCCAAAAACTTAACTTGTATGCTTGTATGATAGCATCATACATCAAAAAGTATACCCATTTCAAGCTTTAATATGCCGTCTACCCAAAACTGCCAAATTGCCTCCATCCGAGTTACTGAAAGGTATTTGTGGTAAAGTAGTATATTTACCATTAGATCTTTAAGCACATGTAGAAACTATTGGAGTAGGGTGGCCAATAGAACAATCTTTGATTGAACTAGTTAATGGTGTACCAACAAAAGACAAAAATATTCGGCAACAAGTAGTTGACTTAAACAAAGTTAAACAAGCCCTAGAATATTTTCAATAAAATAATGAATACTACAGAGATAGAAACATAGAAGAAAACCTAAGAGAAACCACCCAAATAATTGAAGATTCACCACAAATGGGACAATTTTAATGTGTGGATCCTGTTAGTGCAGCCAGCTTTGTAGACAAGTATACAATCCACCCACTACAATCCAAAGACCCCATAGCAGTTGCATTAAAAACATATCAAATGTGTCAAGCCAAAGGAACTCCGAGGAGCATATGCTTTTTTTTGCGAAGCAGGCGAGTGCACCGGACCATAGAGGCTCCTGGGCCTTGTGCAGCCCCATTTTTGGCCTCCATGTGTAGCCCCCAGCCCCTTTGGGCACCCTCTTCACCTTGATCCCATCCCCTTGCAGTGCGCTCCCTGCCACCTCCCAGCCTTCCCCCCTCTCTGATTGTTTGTTTGTTCGTTGTGGTTCCTGGGCTTAGTCCGGTGCATCTTCCTGCTCGCCTGCTTTTTTTTTGCTAAGCAGCTGAGTGCACCAGACCATAGAGGCTCCTAGGCCTCGTTTGGGCCCATTTTTGGCCTCCATCCGTAGCCCTCTGCCCCTTTGAACACCCTCTTCACCCCGATCCTGCTCCCTCGCAGTGCGCTCCCTCCACCTCCCAGCCCTCCTCCCTCCATGATTGTTTGTATGTTCGTTGTGTGGTTTCTGGCCTTAGTCCGGTGCATCTCCCTGCTCGCCATGCTTTTTTTTTGGCGAAGCAGGTGAGTGCACCGGACCATAGGGGCTCCTAGGCCTTGTGTGGCCCCATTTTTGGCCTCCATTTGTAGCCCCTTTGAGTACCCTCTTCACCCTGATCCCGTCCCTTTGCAGTGCGCTCCTTCCCGCCTCCCAGCCTGCCCCCTTCCTGATTGGTTGTTTGTTCGTTGTGGTTCCTGGGCTTAGTCCGGTGCATCTCCCTGTTCGCCCGCTTTTTTTTGGTGAAGCAGGTGAGTGCACGGACCATAGAGGCTCCTAGGCCTTGTGCAGCCCCATTTGTGGCCTCCATTTGTAGCCCCCAGCCCCTTTGAGGACCCTCTTCACCTCAATCCGTCCCCTCGCAGTGCGCTCCCTCTCGCCTCCCAGCCCGCCACCCTCCCTGATTGGGCCCATCCTTGGTCTTAACCGACCTTCCTAGGGCAGCGGCTGCCCTAAGGAACCTGAGGCAAAGGGCGGCTCCTACATTGGTGGCTACAAGGTGTGTCGGCAGGTGTCAGCAGAAAAATCCAGTGAAGCCAGCCGTCAACCAGCAGCAACTTCTAAAGTAAGTGTTGTATTGGTGGGGAGTAGAGCAATCACTCTATTCCAGAAAGCCCTACCACTCTACATCACCTACTGTAGAACATAGCTCAACAGACCAGTATTCACCTGTATCTCTCTCTTAGTGAACATCCACCACTAGCAATCGCCCATTATAAATCTACTCAAAAGCATAGGTATATCAAACCTGCGGTGTCTGCTAAACCTACTGTATTATATTCCGTAACCTACTGCACTTGGAAATTTAGGTCTCCTCCCGCTATATAAGACTCTCAAATCTAGGCGCAACCACCACCTCTTTAAACTGGTAACACACCTTTAACCAATAGCTTGCGTCACATCTAGATAGAATTGTGAATGTTAGCAAATTCCATATTTAGATAGAATTATGGACATTAGCTTGTGCTGCATCTATATAGAATTGTAAATGTTAGGAAGTTCCACATTTACATAGATTTGTGAATGTTACCAATTCCACATTTAGATACATTTGTGTACATTGGCTTGCGTCGCATTGAGATAGATTTGTAAATGTTAGTAAGTCCCACATTTACATAGATTTGTAAATGTTAGCTAGTTCCACTTTGAGATAAACTTGTGAATGTTAGCAAGTTCCTCACTTTGATAGAATTGTGTATGTTTGCAAGTACCTAATTTAGTTGCTGTTGTGAACGTTAGCCTGCGCCGAACATTATAGAACGGTGAACAATAGCAATGGCCACAGCGAGATGGAATTGTGAATAGTGGCTGGCACCCCAACCAGACAGGAATATGAATGTTAGCATGTGCTACACGTGGATAGAGTTGTGAATGTTAAGCAAACATGGACTCTCAAATCTAGGTATACCTCCCCCTTTGTCTACTGTATGGTGAAACGTAATGTAGTAGGATACCTAGGCCTCTCTCCCACTCCGCAGGACTCTCGAATCTAGGTGTGGACTCGGTCTCTGTCTGTTATATGTTGAGACCCACCTGTTGTGGAACCTAGACCTTTCTCCCACAATACAGGACCCTCTTATCTAGCTATAGTTTCCATCTTTGTCTACTATATGGTGAAACGTTATGTATTTTGAAACCTAGGCTTCTTCACGACTTTGCAGGACACTCAAGTCTAGGTGTGGCCTACATGTTTCTCTATTGTATGGTGAAACATGGTATATTGTGACACCTGGCCCTCTCCCCCACAATACAGAATTCTCAAAATCAGTGATAGTTCGGTGAATTTACTAGTCTTCGTCGCAATCAGAAAATTGCTAGAAATGATTAGCATTGCATTGAACCAAACCTAGAAAGTGCCCACTGTGATAGTGCAGTGAACATACTGGTCTGCGTCGTCTGCTTGTGTTGTTCTCCTAGATGGAGCACGCTATGATGATTCTGTGATTTATTTACACACTTAAGAATAGTTCTTGCAGGATTGATTCACATCTAGAAAGCTACTTTAACTCACATCTTGAAAGTAGCCCCTGAGACAGCACTGTGACTCACTTGCATGCGCTGCACAATTAGAATTGCTCATTCTCGCTCGACTCACAACTAGAAAGAGCCGCCTGAGATATTTCTGTAATTTACTTACCTATGTTGATCATAACTCAACCCAAACTCTCTCCTCCCATATAACTTTGTTTACTCTCTTCTCTACACCATCACTCAATTAGAGTGCACCTATACCCCTCGATCGATTTCAGCCTAACTGCTCACATATTGTCGCACACCTTGATCCCTGGCACTTGTGGAATTCCTGGAAACGTTGCCGCCATTAGAATGTTCCTTCACGTTTCCTCTGTTTTCTGATGTGCAGGTCTAGTCTTTTCTGTCCTCTGCTTTGGTTCCTTTACAGCCACGCCCTTCCTTTGTGACGGTGCGTTGCAACCCTTCCGCTTCTGGGTTTACATGCTCGAGTCTGCTCTCGCTTCTCTCCTGTCCCGGCTCGTATTTTTTCCTCTTGTTTGCCTTCCTGCCTTCCCTTGCTCTGTTGTTTCCTGTACACTACCCTTTCTGTTTCCCCGCCTCAGCACAATGCGAGTCTTGCCTCATTCTGTCGCTTGCTGATCTGCAGCTCCTTTTTTCGGGTCCTGTCCCGACTACCTCCTTCGCTGCTCACTGTTCTCTGATCTTTCCTTTGGGTCTCTTCCTACCTTGGCTCTTCTTACTTTTTAGTTCCTTTGTTTTTGACTTTTCTCTTTCCTTGGGTACTTACGGTAATTTCTGGGGTTTTCTTACGTCTGTCTGCCTTCAGCCCTTCTTTCTGGCTCCTTTCTGTCGCCGCCGGTCCAGCCTACCTTCATCCGCCCCACGGCCTGCTTTCTTAGCAATCCTCTGTGTCGGGGTGGACGGCTCATCTTACCTTTTGCCCTCTGAGTGTCTCTGACAGCTTTTTTATCCACAGCGCTTTCAATACATTGGCTGCTCTCTTGGGAGCCCGGAACTTCCTTAAACCTTTGATCCACACATACTTCTGTGTACCTTTAATGGAGTTTACATTGAAGAACCTTCCATATCTCCACAACCGACAAGAGTGCCTCGCAAGAACCATCCACGAGAGGTTTTTTCTGCCGCCTGGCTTTTTCCTCTCTCTGGCTCTCTCGGAAGGGGGCCCTTTGCTTGCCACAACCAGAAAGGCGGCAGGGTGGCTTCCATCCGAGGGAGGCGTACCTCTTCAGCAATAAACGAAAGCATCTGAGGAAGAAGGGGAGGCTGCAGCATACATCATCTGAAGACACAGGTGAGGAGGAGGAGGGGGAATTTGGATTAAGTGATGACCAGGAAGTACTAGACAAACCTGACAGATATGAACATTAATACATAAACACCTCAACATTCTAATAAAACGCAGCTATCTCCCTTGACAAACCAGCCTAGCTGCACACATAAGCATCCTATGGGCCCAATGCAGCCAGAACTCTGTCGTGGTGTCCACCCGCCAGACTGCACACTTTCAACTTATACCAATACCACCACACCTAATGCTAGGATGCAGCTACCATCAGGCAATTACATCAGCAGCACACATAACTGCTGCACCCAAGCACCCTACGACACCTTATTCTCTCAACTGACCTGGACTACGGTCTCCAAGTGCGTTCAACCTACCAGCGCTTTGAGGTCATGCCAATTATATGTAGAGCGCTATATAAATGCCAAATAACATAACATAACATATGGGAGAAATGTGTAGAAGCACGTTTTTTTCCTCTACTCTTTCCTATAGGAAAAGAAGGAAGATATGATGATAAAGCCACACAAATTATTGCATCAGAATATCGTTCTTTACAAATGTTTTCTGAAGGCCCAAAATTCAGACACAATGGGGAATACATTTTCACCTCCTGTTCAAAAGCAAATACATACTCTATGTTATGGAGTTGCACACACATTAAAAAAGGCTCTCATTTCTTAAACATGTTAGCTGCCCAGCTCCTCCAACAGATAAAAGACAAAGATGAAGTTTTGCCGTCCAGTATCACAAATAACTTGGCAAACATGCGTGGTACAACAGAATAATGGTTACAACGTCACAGTGATGTACAATGTATGATAAGGAACCTAGGCCCACCCACTTGGTTTGTTACATTAATTTGTGCAGAATGTGCATGGGATGACTTGCATGACTTCTTACGCACTGAAAACCATAATAAAGAGGGAATAGGCATACAAATACCTGGAGACCTCTGCTCTCTTGATCCTGTTAATGTTTCAAGATACTTTCACCATTGCGTCCTTGCCATGCTGCACTTTATCTGCAATAAAACTACCCCTCTACTCGGAAAAAGAGAACACTTCTTTTGCAGAAAGAAATATCAATCCAGAGGAGCACCACACATTCACATGCTTTTGCGGATAAAATATGCTCCCAAATTTGACCATGACAGTGATTCCACCCTTTTACAATATATTCAAAATCACATTTCCTATGGCATCCCATGGCTCTACAGTTATCTACAAAAGTGTTGTTGAGTATTTGAACAACAATGAATCTGGGATTGAAGTAACAGGACAGAATGATGCCAAGGATTTAGAGTTTCTGGATTTACATATTTATTTTGGCAATAACAGAACTGAAACTATAACATATCAGAAACCCACAGAGGCAAATTCAACTCTCTTTGTCACCAGTTGTCATAAGACATTGACTATTGATAACATCCCCATCCCCATGGGAGAATTTTATAGAACTCGCAGAAACTGCAGTAGAAATCCTGAGTTCATACAAGAATGTGATCTATTAACCAATAGATTTACCAATAGATTTACTCTAAGGAGTGCATACTGAAGCCATGTAATAAGATCCAAGGGATCACTAGAGAGATTATATTGAATAAAGACAAAAAAGTTAAGGCCAATGAAGAGCAAGGGGTCAATCTTATTCCTAAGTACTCCAGGGACAGTAATGAACTATCTGGTATGCTAAAGAAGCACCGGCATATACTACAGATGGACCGAAACCTGAAGGAATATATTGGGCCTAAACCCAAAGTTATATTCACTAGGGCACCTGCAATCAGGAACTTTGTTAGTCCCTCCTTTCTGAAACCATGAATAGAAGATGTGGGGAGTGGACTTGATTGGCTAAGACCACAAAACAATGGTGTTTTCAAATATGGATATTGTAGCATGTGTAAACATGCATTTCCAGACTGTTCAAACTTTGAATGCAATTATAATATGCGAATAGAGATCAGAGACGTCATCAACTGTTGGACTAAGTTTGTGGTCCATGCCATTGTATGTGTATGTTATACAATCTATGTGGGAAGTACTATATAGGAGCTGCATATCCAAATTTGAGAACATGTATCCAGTCTCAACAGCCAGGTCAAGAGATTACCATTAGTAAACCATTGGCAAACAGAACATAAATTGGACAAAAAGAGTGATGTAGGATGTATAGGCTTGAAGAAGGTTACCTGTGGAAACAGAGGAGGAAACCAAAAGCTCTTATTGAGACAGATGGAAAGCAGAATGATCTGGAGACTGCATGGTACCACTATTTGTCTGAATCAACAACACAAGATGAATGTGTTCCTTTAAAGAACATGGAATGTTACATTAGTAATGGAAGCTGTGAGGGCTTACCTCTGCACCCGGACAGCCCGATAGGATAAATAGTATGAATTGTTGAAAACCTATCTTTCACCCAAACTATTTATATAATTTCATGGCTTATTATTACAAGAATCTATTACTGAATAGCTATTATCCATCCTATACTAGCGTGGGAAAGCCCTATAATTGTGGACATTCTATTAATTCAATGTAACTATCTAGACAAGTTTACTGTCCTGTATGCAGCATTGTAATTGTTATTTTTATTGTTTTGAAACTGATGGCCATGACATCAGACACACATTGTGTGCGACGTCACTGTCATTATTTAAGCAATATCCAAAATGTAACCCCCTGTGGATTTCACGCAGTTTGACGACAACTGGTGTGATTCCTTTCTGGACATCCCAAAGGAATGATCATTTTGGATTTAGCCACAACTAAATGAGTAAGTAAGAAGTATGAAATTCATACTAGACATTAGTCGTATTGAGTATTTAAGATCACTAATTGAGGAATTTAGAAATCTTTGTTACAGATAAAAATAATAGCGGACAGTATATTGTGTCAACACTGGAATAAGAAGTGAATTTGGGTATTAGGGAAACATGGAAACAGCCCAACCAAAAGTGGGGAGAGTCCCTTCTTTCTAAATGTAACACAGACCATTCAGCACATCCTAGTTATCACTCGAACTGTATATTAACATCACACCAATTAACTTTTAATCCGGTACAGGCCATAGGAAATACGAATTATCCTAAACGCATGGCCAGAATAAGGCATAACAAGATTTATTCAGGGTGAGTCAATACATTAATTGTATATATTGTCATTGATTATAACACCAATGGGGACGATGGATGTACTTATATATGTATAGTCACAATGGGTGATACAGGTGCATTTGGATGAAATAAATGTTATCCCTACTTGGAGGTGCGGTTGCACAGCTTTGCTCATTATGTTGATTAGGCCCTGTACTGAATGAAATGAGACATTGGTGATGGGGTTTAAAGAAATTAAGAATAGACACTGCAACCATAAATGAGCAATGGGACAATGATGTTCTTACTCAAAATACATTTTTCTTGTTCTCCCTTTTTCTTTCCAATTTGAACCAATTTCAATTCTTATTTATTTATTTTAGTGTGTATGATTATTTCTCTATAGATTATCTCATGATACAATTGCTGATTTCAACATGGCATGATGATAATATTATTGATATGAACTTCACAATTGAGCAATAACAATGCTTTGAGTGTGTTTATTGGTTGTTTGAACTACCTCATGACAATTGGAACATCATATACTGTATGATTGTAATATGATTTGTATTATTGTATGCAAATTATAACAGCACACCCACAAAGCCTTGAGAACGACCTGTGGTTGAAACACATGTTTATGTAGAACTACCATTAAAGAGATAAATATCATACAAACCAGAATTGTTTAACTGGATTCCTATAGAGATACTCATTTTGGGAGAAGCGCTGTTTATTTCTCAGTGGCAACCTATATTGTTTAATTTGTTTGATTTAGGGGATAGGGGCAGAATCCACACCACCCGTAGACTGCAGCTATCCAGCTTCTTCATATTACTAAGTTAACTTTGATTATAACCAGAGCGCACCTGCTCCAGGCAAACCCCAGATGTTGTACCCCATATACATATTGTATAGTGTGGCAGAAAGGCATGAGCCTTGTGGGACTCCATAAGAGACAGGGATAAGGTCTGTGGCTTTGGAGCCAGCGAAGATCCTGGAGGTTCGCCCGCTAAGAAAGGAGTTGATCCAAATGGCAGCATCTGTGATGATATGGAAGGGGAGGTCAGGTGGTACATAAGATGTTGTGGTCAACAAGATCAAATGCCGCAGGGAGGTAAACAGGAGGAGGATGGCTAGTTCTCCTGTGTCACGTATGAAGTCAAACTGGATCTTAACGTCAAGGAGGGTGGTCTCCGTACTATGGGGGTAATTCCGAGTTTGGAGGTAGCCGTGGTGCTTTTAGCACCATGGCTGCCTCCAAATCCGGGTCCGGTCTGGCTGAATGGGGATTTACAGTCATTCCGACCATGGAGGACCTGGTAAATCCCCATTCAATAAACCATTCCCCATTCCCATTTGAGCCCCCATAGGGCTCAATGGGAATGGGGAAGGTGCTAATAACGGTACCGCAAATTGCGGTACTGTTATTAGCTCCAAGGTCCCTTAACAGGAACCGCATAGAACGGGTGGTCACACCACCCGTTCCTGCTGGGACCCGCTAAGGGACCTCGGAGTAGGGCGGGAAGGGTTTACCGGCACCCGCATCCTTACCTGTGCCCGTAAACCCTTACTGCCCAACTCGGAATGACCCCCTATGTCTTGGTCTGAAACCTGATTGGCACAAGCCAAGCAGGTTGTGGGCCTCCAAGTAGGTTTGGAGTTGGGTGTAGGCTGTGCGATCAAGGAGTTTAAGAATAAATGGCACAGTCATGATGGGGCGGTTGTTAGTTGGGAGACTGTGGTTGAGGGAAAGGTTTTTGAGAAGGGGGTGACCCAAACTTCTTCGATGGTTTTGGGGACCGAGCTGGAGGCGAATGAGGCATTGCTTAAATCGGTGATGATAGGTGCAATGGGGTCTGCTCCCATCTTAATTAGGTGGGCTGGGCAGATATTTCCTTCCTTTGCAGTTGGTGGCTTTAGGTGCTGGATAGTGGCTAGGACATCAGGAGAGGTGGCAGGCGAAAAGAGGAATAATGGTGTGGTCAGCGAGGTGTGGTTCACTGTTTGGTAAGGAGGAGAATCCTTTGCCAGGAGCACCATTCTCAGGGGTCGCAAGTTAACTCATGCTCTCGTAATGAGAGAGTGATCATGCTTAACGTTTGACCAAATTAAGTCATTTCTGATTCTATCTATGGTGAAGACAATATGTGTGCCAATTGCTGGTTTAAGGAGATATTTGCACTCCCATTGGATGTGCAATTGCAAAGTTAAATTATTAAATGTTCCAAAGATCAATACATTTGATTTTTCCATTGGAGAATTGAGCAGACATTTTCTGGATGTTTGTGTAGTCTAAATGAACAGAACATTTAAATCATGGGGGCGGGGGGACTACCAACAAGAAGTAAGGAGCTGTTTACACCCTACAAGTCAGTGCAAGAAGCAAAGAGGGAGGCCTATGCATTGTCAGCAGGTGCAGATGCATCCCCTAAGCATTTTTTATGAACCCTAAAAAGGACATTTTTACGATATAATGTGGGCTGTGATGTTAATTTAGTAGAGTTCAAAAATACATTCTTTTATGGCCTTCATCAGCAATTGTTGCCCAGTTAGCACATGAATTATCAAATGAAGAAAGTGTTCATTGGGTCTGGACCAATCCATGAAAATATGGGAACTCTATCTCTCACATTGAGAATAAAAGCAAATAGACAAAATATAAAAGGAACAACGTGATAGCTTCACCTACAGTTGCAGAAATTAAGTCAGGGAGGAATATGGCGCTGGAAACAGGACAGCAAAGTAATGACATGATACAGAATCAAAAAGGTTTGACGACACAAGGAAAAGCCCAGGCAGAAAGGACAACAACACCAGTGTCAGTGAAGGGGATCTTTTCTTTGTGCCATGGCTACGTCTGGAGGGATAATTGATTCTCCATGCCCATCATTTTCAGATTCAGAGAAGAGAAAATCACTTATAGTTTCCTCTTCTTCCCTAGAGTTTTTAACCTCCTTTTCAATATCTTATTGTCCTACTAATTTAGGAATCACAGCATTCTCAATCACCTCTTGAGAGATTTTCTGGCCTTGGTAAACAAAGAAGGACTCCTTTGCATGATCCCGTATTAATACTCTAACCCCACCTCTGAAATGTGGGTCTATCACCCCTGCCAAGACATCAATCCCAAATTCGAGTGGCCAACCCCAACCTGGGTGCCAATCAAATATAAGTCCCAGGAGGAAGTATTATGATTAGATCAGTAGTTATTAACTTCCTTTATTCTGGATGCAAGGTCTCCTGCCTACTACTAAGCTGTCGAATCCAATGGAGCCTTTTGTTGCTAATGAAGGGTCTGATGCTCTTTCACTTAGCTTTTCATATTTTAGGGTTGCCCCAACATGTTTTGGTTGAGCTGTATCCCACCCTGACACCATATGTGTGACAGGCATGTTATCAAGAGATGACACAGACAACAAACGTAACAGTTTCAAAAACATTTATTAAAATATCAGGATGGGTGTAGAGCCTAAATTGCCCTACTACTAAAGTGGGAATTGTCCTACCTAAAGAAACTAAGGAACGTTAGTCTCTAAAAGTCCAAAACAAAAGTCTGTCTGTGTCGAAATCTATGCTTGCCCACATGTCTAATATAGAAATGTAATGCAGGGATGTTGTAACTTAAATATTGTTCAATATAAAGTCTGGAGCAATCTCTAGCCCCCCTTGCAAGTTCAGAATACAGTTCCAGACACAAAGTTCAAAAGGATGCTTAAGGTTCCCTTTGTCCAGCTCGAGAATGGTTTCACAAAACAATGATCCAAAGGAGCTCAGGTGTTCCCTTACCCAAGCTTCAAGCGTTGATTTACAAAACAACAATGTTACAAGGGACAATATTCTCAAGTTGCTGGTGATCCCCTTCCCCAAGATTTAAGCATTAAGTCACAACACCAACAGAGCTCATGGATCTTCCCCATGCTGTACGTTCTGATGCATAATCAACAAAGTTCCAAAGGGGCTCAGGGATCTTCCCCAATCGTCAAGCCATAATTCACACTGCAGTAAATCAAAGGAGCTCAGGGGTTCCATTCCCCAAGCTTCTAGCTGTGGCTCATAACGCAAATATGATATGATATGATAGGATATAATAAGCATTTATAACGTGCTTGTACACAAGTGTTTCTAGGCGCGACAAGACAAGGGAGGGAAAAGAGGGAGGACAAGACAAAGGATCTTACTAGGCCTCATGTCATTCAGATCATGCAAGTGCGAGAACAAGAAGTGCAAGGGGAAAGGGAGGGGGAAGTGCAAGAGAGATGGGAGGGGAAACAGGGCAGTAAGTGCAGCCAGGGCAGCGTGGCTCAGGGTAGTGCAAGGCGATAAGGGACTGTAGGGTTACAGATAAAGCCCCTAAGTGTGTGGTAGGCCCGGAGCCAGTGCAAGGTTGACTGATCAAGAAAGAGCCTGGTACCCAGTCAGACTCTGAGGGAAGCCAAGCAACCAGTTGGTACAGACGACAGGTAGGTCAGGTAGGCCATCAGAGGAGGGAGTGAGAGAAAGCAGAGAAGAGGAATTTTTGGAGCTCCTTCCCGAACTTCAGGTAGTCCAGCACAGGTTTGAAAGGGGCAGGGAGGCCATTCCAGAGGGATGCACCTGCAGAGGAGAGAGATCTACCCCCACTCTCTACCTGGAGAAGTATCTGACCCATAGAGAGTTGGAGGTAGCTGAGCGAAGGGCTTGAGAAGGAAGGTATTTTGGAAGAGAGAGTTTGATGTGGTGTGGGACTAGTTGCAGTAGTCCAGCCTAGAGAGAACCAGTCTCTGGAGACAGTGAGCTTCTGGGGGAAAGGGAGAAAGGGAAGAGTCCTTTTGAGGTGGTGCAACCTGTAGTGGGACTTCTTGGCAAGGTCCGAGATGTGAGGAGAGAAAGAGAGAATGGAGTTGAAGATGACACCAAGTTTATTTGCCTCACAGGAAGGCAAAAGAGGAGGGCCCAAGGTGGGTGGCCAGAGTGAGACAGGGAATGCAGGAGCAGGGGTTCAAGGAGAAGGATCCCCATTTTACTGGCATTTAGGCAGAGATTGATGGAGGATAAATCACGGATAGACAGTCAGGAATGACCTACAGAGGAGAGGAGGCTGAGGATAGCCTGAAGGAAAGCTGAGTGTCATCTGTATAACACTGAAGGTTAGAGGAGAAGGTAGAGCTCCGGTTGGCCAAAGGGGCCAAGTAGAGGTGGAAACCCCAGGGTGAGATGATAGAGCCCTAGGGAATGCCACAGGTAGAGCGCGAGGTGGTGGGGAGAAAGTGATAAAGTTGGCCCTGGGAGGGGCGGTACAAGAGGAAGGAGGTTAACCACTCCAAGACCTGATCTGTGATGCCCAGGTTCTCATGGAGTCGATTGATCAGGATGGCGTGGTTGACCATGTCGAAAGCAGAGGAAAGATCAAGGAGGATTAGGATAGAAGGAATGCTGTAATCAAGGTTAGAGAGCAGATTTTCATGGGTGTTCAAAAGAGCAGTTTCCGTGCCTCGGGAAGCTCTGAAGCCATACTGATGGTCATGGAGACAACAAACAGATTCAACATGGAGAGTAAGCTGGGAGATGGCAATTTGTTGCCAAGAGTTTGCCCAAGAAAGGGGTGGTAGAGATTGGGTGATAGTTTCCCCGGGCAGGTAGGATCGGCAGCCATCTTCTTGAGGGGGGGTTGCACAAGGGAGTGCTTAATGGGAGAGGGAAAGTTCCAGTGGCGAAAGGGTGATTACAGAAATTGGCTGAGGCTGGCGTGAGGGTGTTAATATGGTCCATGATGCTTCTGGAGGAGAAGGGGACCACCTGTTTTGACGCCACTTTCATAGATCAGACTTGTCTGGAAACCTTGTCAGGTGTTGTCAGAGAGAAAGAGGAGAAAGGAGGAATGGGAGAGATGATCAAAGGGGGGCCGAGATAGGAAGATGGAGAGGAAGAGGGGATAGAGGACAGGATGCCCTGAGCTTTAGTGGAGAAGTTAGAGGCTAGAGCTGTACAGAGGGCCTGGGAGGGAACAGGAGAGGTAGAGACTGCAACAGATTTGGCCAGTTCCTTGCAGATTTTAAAGAGTTTGGCAGTGTTGTTAGAGTCTGCAGAGATGCGGCTTGAATGTGTGCTCTCTTCTTGGACAGCACAGAGAGTCTGTATTGCCTTTGGAGCAGGAGGTAGGCCAGTTTGTCAGGGGATGCAACCAAAACTCTCCACTTCCTCTTGGCCACCCTGAACTTGGCGTTTCAGGACATTGAGGTCGGACTCATACCAAGAGTTGCACTTTTGCAATTGGAGGTAGGCTTCAGCTGGATTCTCATGACAGAGGCAAGGATGTCCAGGGTGTTGGAAATAGACAGATGCAGATTAGAAAGGGCTATGTCAGGCTGTGAGTCAGTCGCAGGTGTAGGAGGAGCAGAGAAACTAGAGGCAAAGGCATCCACTGGCACATGCTTCATGGGCCGAATGACTGAGGAGGTAGGTGGCAGTGCTGGTGTGGGGCTTTGCCTGAGGGAGAGTTTCAGATGAGAGGAGAGTAGACAGTGGTCAGTCCAAGAGATAGGAGTGGTTAGAGTGTTAGAGAGGGAGATGTCTGGGGTGATGAGAGCATCCAGAGTATGTTCGGCAGAGTGTGTCGAGACCGAGGGCAGGATGGAAAGAGAGAGAGAGTCGCAGAGGTTGAGGAACAGCTCAGAGGAGGGATTAGAAGCATCCAGGTGAATGTTGAGATCTCCGAAGAGGAGAAGTTGAGAAGTAGAGGCAAGGAGAGCAGAGAAGAGGTTGGCCCATTCAGAAAGGAAGAGGATGACCTGGTCAGGTTGCCTGTAGATGGTCGCCACAGTAAGAGAGATTGCCAGGATAGATATAGAGCCTGCAGACCAGATATTCAAAGCACGAGGAGGCCTGCATAGGGATTACAGAGGTCGGGACCCACTCTGAAATGATCAGGGCTTCTCCACCTCCAGGACAGTTGTTTCTGGCTTCAGAGAGGATCTTGTAGCCAACAGGTAGGAGAGTGTCGAAACTTGTAACAGAACTGGCCATAAACTATGCCTCAGTAAGAGCAAGGACATCTAGGTTGAGTTCTTTGAGGAGTTGACAGATGTCAGAGGAGTGTTTTACAGCAGAACGAGAGCGGAGAGTAGCGATATGGAGCAGGTTGCCACATTTGTAAGTCTTCCGTGGAGGGGTCCAGGCTTCAGGTACACCCTGCAGAGGTGGTAGAGCGGCCCAAGGCAGGGCAGAAGAGGAAGAGAAGGGTGCCAGAGAGGTGGCGGAAGGAGTAGCAGTAGATGGGAGGAAGTTGATTAGACACGGGAAACACCTATCAAAAAGGAGTAGATTGGGCTGAGGGCCCTGAACCCAGATGGTGCCATTCACATAGACATTACCGATGGTCTTGGAGTAGTGGAAGGGGGCCAAGAGGATCTCCCACCTAGTGCAGCCATTAATGGGAGAGGAGGATAATGCATGTTCAAAGGAGTTCCCTTCCCCGAGCTTCAAACCATAGTTTATAATACACTAGATCAAAGGATCTCAGGGGTTCCTTTACACCAAACTTCCAACCTTGGTTCTTAACACAAGTGTTTAAAGGAGTTCAGGAGTTCCCTTCCCTGAACTTCAAACCATAAATTACAAGGCAATAGTTCAATGGAATTTAGGGGTTCCCTTCGATAAGCTTCAAGTGTTAATCTGGATGGGTTGGATTAGTTAGATTGGCTGGATGCCAGCGTTAATTCACACAACACAAATGTTTCAAAGTAGCTTAGGGGTTCCCTTCCCTAGCTGCCAGCCTTCGTCTTGATGGTTTGGAATTTCTTCCTGTGGTCTAGGCATAGTTATCGGCCACCTGGCCCACCCCATTACAGGTCACGCAGTGGGGGTTGCCTTACATTCAGCCATCTCTAAGATTTTTTCAGTCTCACAAATTCACAGTCATTCCAAGAATGGAAGGCTATTTGTGGTTTGGTGACTTTTTGGATCTTCTTTTCCTCTAAAATTCTTCCTTCAGTGTCTACAAAGGCCTTCACTCTGCTCGTTTAATGTAAGAACATTAAATGAGTGCCTCTTTGCCGACCCAGCTGTCCGTGTGTGCTCCTTTGGATTTGTTTTCCTCGTGCTTCAATGGATTTATACTGCACGCCTTGAAAACAATGTGTTTAAGCGTGTCGTACTCAAGCCATTCCCTTTCACCAGAAGGACGTAAATACTGGCACCCGTGCGCACCAGCGCGTGCGCACCAAGCGGAGTGCCTGCTGAGTGGCTCTTTTCCTCTTCACCGATCGCGAGAGCGCAAATTGTCACGTCAGTGAGCTCCCTGCCGGTGCGTGAGCTTTAGCTACTTGCCAGCAATATAACTTGTCCTCAGCCCGCTGCTCCCAAGTGGATCTTTACAACCATGCAGCGTAAGCTCCCCACGCTTAGAACAGGTATGCCCATAATTTAAAATGTGATTAGCAATCCTCCGAACTTGTGTTCACCAGCTCGCAATGGACAAAAATGTACTTTGAATTTGACGAGCTCCACACCCACATGCCGCCCCCCGCTAAAAGGAAAAAGCCCATTTCGATAAATTGAAATTCATGCAGATATTCATAAATTCTATAAGGACTTTCACCCAGAGCCGGACTCTCTCCACGACCAACAGATAGCTGATGATTTTCCAGCTACTGTTACACTACAGAAAGATCTTCTAATCCCGGATTTGTCTGTGAAAATTCCAGATTTAATTGGTACTTCAGCAGCTCTGGTAAAGTCTGTTTCATCTGTACAACAACCCTTGCCTACAGGCAGTGTGATTTTGAACAATGTTCCTGAATTACCTGTTGACATAGCACACGCATCTGAGGTGCAACAGTCGGAGGGCGAACAGGTAATTATTGATATTGATGTACCTACTTTGAGTTATTGCGATGAAATTAATCATCACAATTTATCTAAGTCTCCAGTTCTTTTCTTAGATTCAAGTCATTCTTCCATCAGCTCGATAGCCTTTTACACGGCACCCACCCCACAAAAAGTAAGGGATTTGAGGGATGTGTGTAAGCCATCTCATTCTGAGACAATCTCTAAAGTATTGGAGGTCACATTCACCACCATGAATCTAGCCTTACAAACCATGACCAAACTTTTTGAGTCTCTAGAGGCTAAAATGAACACACAACACTCGCAAATAGAACAAATTCTTCGGTGGCAATCAGATATATCTACCTTTTTATAAAAGAAGTTAGAATTGCCCTCTAAAAAGGTAGACTGTTGTCAGATGTTGTTGTCTCAGTGTTCTCAAACATCTCCCGAATTATTCCCAAACGTCCAAACTCAATCCACGGTACCATTGATTCATGGCCTGATTAACAAAGTGTGTTCTAAAACAAGTTGCATTGATGTGCAACTAGATAACATAAACCTCCACATAGTAGGACTCATAACTCCCAAACCGGAGTCAATCCACATGGTACCAGACACTCAGCAAGTGTCGATAAAACAAGTTAAGAATAAAAAATCTGCATATACCATCTTTAATAAAATAAAAGAAGTATCAACGGTTACACCTAATATGACTAAACTACCAAAGAATCAGAAGATCCAACCAAATAATAGTGGATCAAAAACAAAACAATTCTTCAAAGCATTACCAACTCCGAATGCAGTGAAGAATTCCATTTTGCTCTCTAAAGCTATATCCAAAAAGTACCAAAGGCTTGACAAGGCCAAAATGGGAGGTAATTCCAATAGTGCCTTGGTGCACAATGTGATAATCCCCTACGCCCCATTGTATAGTCTAGTGGAAGATGCCAAAAAGCAGCAAACTTTGGCAATACAAGAAAGCGTCAAGTGTCAATGTCTCGATTCTTAAGCCAAACAACGAAGAGCAATTCAGCAAGCAGTAAACGCCTAGATGTCTGACCGCATGCCCGCTAAAAATTCAACTAATTGCTTGCCTTATGAGGTCTCAAAAAATGCCAAAGATTCCAACTTGCTCCAGTTCTGTTGGCTTCATTGACCAGCAGCTAATTAGACATGGGCAATCATCAGTAAATCCGGCCAATCAAATAAAAGATCTGCCGTTGAAATTAGCTTTGTTTAAACTACCCAAGCAGCAGGCTGTCCTTGAACCATGTGTGGTAGTCTCCCCTTGCCAGCAAGAGTTGGAAGATGCTCGCTCCCCAACATTGAGTTCAACTCAAGCGATCCATCTTTTACAAACCGCGCTTGCTGGACTCATGAATCCCCAAGATTTAAAGGCCTCAGTGAACACTAACAAGAAAAGACTAAATTAATCCAAAAGCAAATTATTTCCTACAGTGGTGAGGCGTCCTGCTTCCTATTCTTTGACTCTATCCTGTCGCCCTGCCCAACACCCGCAATATGTTATAAATAGACCTGCCGTCCTTGCTATCTTCTCTGACATTCCTCAATTAGAATACATAATGTCATCTGGTGGAATTCCCAAAAATCAGTCTCACGACAGCTGTAAGGCTCTAGATAAATTCCAGAGTCGTGCAGAACACAATATGGCTAGCCAAAGAATCACTCTATAATCTTGGATTTGTCATTTCCATAGAAGATGTTCATGATCCGCAATTAAGATCAAAACAGAACTCCTCTAGTATAAAGGTATCCAAACCTTTGGTGGTCGATCAAACGTTCTCCTAGATGAAAGTAGTTGACTGCCCAAGCACAAGAGTTCACCCGCAGAAGTAGCTAGGAGACACAAAATCATCCAACACCTTTGTTTTAATCAGTTGGAATAGGAGAGGCTTCAAGCATCTGATACATAGTTTTGGTGATCTTTTGAATTATGATCTGTGAATGTTTCAAGAAACGTGGCTCCAAGTTTCTCTGAAATTAGATGGTTATGATGTGTTTTTGAATGCTGCCTCCAAATCTGAGAATGGTCGCCCAACATCAGGCCTCCTCACAAAACAAATGGTTAATGTTACAACTCATTCGTATCCATACGCACTCATTAATTTGTATTGGAACCCTGCAGGAATTTGAGATTCACAATTCATTGAGGATCTTAATGACTTGATGTTAATGATCTCACAAGATAAATCAATAATACACACCGTTATAGGAGGTGATTTGAATTTGAATTGTATGGGCGAAATAACATCAAAATGCGCCCTGAGATTTAAATTATGGAACCAATTTGTTAAACTTCACCATATGGTGATGCTCAATGGCTCCTGCTCCTCTGACATGCCTGCTCAACCGACGTGGCGGCCGGGTAATTCCACAGCGCTGATTGACTATATTTATGTGAGTGCTTCCCTTTTTCCTTCTTTTGTTGAGTTTTGTATTGTGAAATCTCTCAATAGCGATGATGAACAACTGACTGCCAAATGGATGTCCAATATAGTCATTAGGCAGGCAGGCAGGGTGGCTTATTCAACAAATCTAATCACAAATGCAAGAGGTTGTAGGCTATGATACTCGGATAAACAACTATACAATTAACATGATTACTTATTGAATCGCTTAGATTTGTTAAAACAGGGTGGCCCCTCAGATAACACATATTATTCAATGATGCCTTTTTTTTTGGCTGGGAATTTGAGGAGTTCACCACATGCGAAGCAGCCTCTACATTCCTATAACAGCGAAATGAAATTTAGGAAATCCAAGCTCAGAACAGTGAAAAGAGATGCCTTGAAACTACCATTGGAAAGAAGAGGCCCCGCTCTTATCAGGATCAAGACTCAATACATAGCTCTCAACCATTTGTGTCGCAAAGGTGGGTGAAAACACCGATTTTATTTTTGGCGGGTGAGAGGCCCATTGAAATGAATGGGCGTGCAGGAGGCTCAGTGGGTGAGTCAGCTGTTTACAAGGCGGGTGACACCCGCCAAAAGCTGTGAGTTGAGAGCTATGCTCAATATAAAAATTGGTTAAGGGCCAGACGTGCAAGTTTATATCAGGAAGATGGTCTGAATATGCTAAAATTAATACAATCTAAAAATGTAGCGAGAACTTAGGTCATCATAAATGGCACTCTTCAAGGGCTGCAAGGTCTCATTCAAGCAAACGGTGTTATGGAAAGTGATTGGATTTCCCATTTTTCCAATCTTTATGCACATCCAGTAAATAATGTCAGTCTTGACAACTATGCTTTACCAACACAATTTAAGTTGGAATTCGACCTTCTTGGCATACAATTATGCATTAAATCCATTAGTCGTTCAAGAGGGAGTGGTCCGGATGGTTTATCCAATCACTTGTTCAAGCTGAATCCTATTTTATGGGCCCAAATTCTTTTTCATATTTTCTCTCTAGTGAATAAATCGCAAAATATTTTGCAGCCCTGGAGACACTAAATAACAGTCCCGATATACAAAAAGGGGGACTGCCAAGCTCCTAATAGCTATCGTCCCATAGCGTTATTAGATGCACCGGGAAAAATCTTTTCAAGCCTTCTACTAAAAGATCTTAATCGCTGGGCCACTAATATGCATTTATTGGACCCCTTCCAAGCGGGCTTTGTAACTGGAGTTGGTACAATTCCAAATATTATGATTCTTAACTTAATTAAATTGAAATTATCAAATCTTGGTCAATGTCTTTATTTTGAATTTGTAGATTTTAGAGTCGCGTTCGATTTTATCGACCGTCTACTTCTTTATCAGAAGTTAAAGAATTATAATTGTCCTCCTTCACTCTTAGCACTGATTGCGTTGCTGCATACTAACACTTTTATGCAAGTGAGATTAACATTGGATGGAATCCTGTCCTCTTCCATTCGAACACAAAGAGGCCTAAAGAAGGGATGCATCTTGGTTTCTACATTATTTAACCTGTTCATTTTAGACATTAGTGTTAGGCAGAATCCTGTGCAGTTCCCTTGGGGAAAACTGCAAAATGATTTGCAGGCCGATTCATGGAATTAATGTGCACCGCAAATCTCAGCGCAAGCGTGCGAAAGCATGCGAATCACAGCGCAAGTGCAAAAATCGCTGTGCAAGCGTGCAAAACGCACGCACATCGATTCATGGAAGTCAGTGCGTGTGTAAATACTGGGATGTGCGCTAAAATCCTGCTTGGTGCACGCGGGCGCACACGTCATCAAATGGCGTGCGCTACGTGCACAGCGAAAGCACACAAAGCGTGGCACACACAACAAAAGTAGGCGGAACACGGAATGGGGAACAACGCGTGAAAATGTGGGTGTTACGGGGGAAGTACAGCAGGCAAATGCACGGAACGCCCACACGCGTGCCTACAACACGTATTCATGGGATCGAACAGCGGAAACGTGTGCGCCAAAAAAGAGCCGTTAATCCGGAAACACGTACGCCAGCAGGAAGCAGGCGTACGCGGACCCGCGCAGTATAAAAGTGCGCGCAAACAACAAACAAGCACAGACGCTACAAAGAATATACCGTTCCTCGCAGCAGTGGTCGTGGGACACTGCAGGAGGAGGAGGATAGTCAGGGCCAGAATTATTACACCCAGGACCAGCCTTTTTGGGATGCCTGATGACAAGGTGTATGGGAGGTACAGGTTTCCACCTCACATAATACTCGACCTAGTGAGTGGGAGGAGGACCTCACATCACCCATCCTGTGCTCCCAAGCACTGAGCCCCTTGGAAAAGGTGCTCAATGTACTGCACTTCTTGGCCACTGGTTCATTTCAGCGGACAAGTGCCATGGTGGGGGGATGTCACAGGCCACGCAGTCACGCTGCCTACACCAGGTATTGGCCATCATGACTGCACGCCCATCAGTCCGCAGACACATATACCTGCCCAGAAGAACTGCAGAAAGGCAGGCTGCCGTCCAGGATTTTTACGGGGTGGCACACTTCCTCAAAGTGCTAGGGGCCACTGATTGCACCCATGTGGCTCTACGTCCTCCCAGGGCAACTGAGCACATCTATAGAAACCGCAAGCACTGGCATTCCATCAACGTGCAGGTAGTATGTGATGCCAAGATAATCATCGCCTCAGTATATGCCAACTATCCAGGGTCCACCCACGACAGTTTCATTTACAGAATGTCAACCCTAAACCGGGACCTAGAAGCTGGGCGGCATGGCGATACATGGCTGCTTGGTGAGTATAAATGCCTCTGCACATGCATGCATGTCAGATACTGAGTAATGTCACAACCCCACTAATGATTCCCATCGTCACCTCCCCAGGGGAAAGTGCCTACCCTCTGAGCACCCATCTGATGACGCCAGTTCGGAACCCCACCACACCACCCAAGGTAATATACAACACAGACCATATTGCAACCCGGGGCATAGTGGAGTGCACATTTGGAGGGCTCAAGTCACGCTTTCGCTCCCTTGACCGCTCTGGTGGGCAGCTGCTATACACGCCCCCAGTAGTGTGCAGGATCTTAATGGCAGCATGTGTCCTGCACAACGTTGCAACCCGCTGGGGCCTGCCGGTGGACATGGTGGTGCCCCCACATCCCCAACCACATGCACGGCCGCTGCGCATGGGAGGGGAAAGGGCATGTGGTGAGGCAGCCCGTACGCAGCTCGTGGATAATTACATCACCTAAAATCACACCCCTGTGGAGTGCACACAGCCCTGGTACATACCAGCTGACAATCAATGATGATGACATAAGGGATAGTCAACTGTCACAACCATACCAGCCTGAGATTGGTCACCTGGAAGTGTTACATTGTGTGATCCCTACCTACCTAAAGACAACCAATGCTGTGTCACAAAAAGACACACATTTATGCTGCATGAATGACTACCCCCTTGCAAAATATAACATGAAAACAGCGCCATGTCACCCAACTCCTCCCCATCTCCGCTACCCAACACACCATGGCATGTCATGCAATGTGAAAGCAAACAAAAGAATGCACAACACATGACACAATTGTCACATAGTGCACTGTCCCAAATAGAAACAGGCCACCGACAATATGCTCCCAGTAATCAATAACAAACAGCACACATGACCAGATATTTACCAGCAACACAATAAAGCAACACAGGATGAAACATTGCCAAAATATGACAGTACAAAATCAAAGTAGTGCAAGTTTTACAACCCGAATGAGCCAGCACATCCACCTCTTCCAACTGCAGAGTGTTGACGTCAGGCAAATGTGTCAGTGTACTGCATACGACATGAACTGAATCCGCAAAGGAGACGGCCTTGAGAAGACATGAAGAAGGTACCTGTGAATAATGAGGAAGACATGGATGCAGAAGCACATATCAATACACCATGCAGAGTTCAATACAACAACAATCCCCACTAGGGATGTACACACAGTTTTGACTACAGACTGCCCACACAGCTCATGGGAGCCCAATGTCACTGTGTAAGTCACTGTCACTTGGTCACACCCTTTGCAAGCCCATGGAAAGGGAAGCAGGAAGGGTGTGTGTGTCAGGAACCCAAGCATCTTACCCAAACACAGGACAAGCCTGCATGTGCCCAGCTGGAATACACAGTGGATGCCCACAGGAGCCACACAAGGCAACACACTGGAAAAAAAAAAGAAACCAAAAATGGCCATGTGGGGGCCCGGGGGGAGGCCACCGAGTAGGTTCGAGGACAGGGTGCACACCAACACCCACCTGCATGGATGTTGCAAAAAAAATAATACCTCTATGGACTCATGGCCTGCACGGCTACGCTATTGTGGGAGAACTGCTGCTGTCGCTTTCTTCACCCTCTGCTTCTGCATCAGGAGGTGGTGGTGCTATGGGAGGCAGCCCACGCAAAGCCCTGGCATGGTCCTCCATGGCAGCAAACATGCAGGTGTTGAAGGTCTGATTCTGGAGAATGATAGCGCGGAGATCCCCATGCAGCACCTCACGGGTTGCCTGCATTTCTGAACGCATGGCCTCGCGTGATGCCCGGATCTCCTCCCGAGTTGCCTGCAGCTCAGCTGAGAGCGAACGTGTGAGCTGCTCCAGCTGCTGTTCTGACCTTAAATTTCAGGAAGCCTCAAGTTCACTTAGAGTCTGCCTGAGGAACTGGAGTTCTAACCTCAGGGCTTCCCTGTGGCCTTGTGACTCTACAGAAATGGCTTCCCACAGAGTCTCCAGTGCCACTCGTCGGTCCCTGTTGGACGCCAACATGTCTTCCCTGTGTGATTGGCAAATGGAGTCTGTTGCCTGCTGTTGTTGCTCCATCTGCCTTTCAGGGGTGAGAATGGAAGTGGCCACCCTCTCCATTGCCTGAGCCATCATTTCAACAGATGCTCCCTGTTGTGCTGCTATACCTTACATGGAGTTTTCTCACATAGTATTGACTGGTGGCGCACGGCCACCGCATCGGTGGGCACCACACCTGTTTGGGGCAATGCGACCTGCGCCTTGCTGATCCGGCACTGCCTGAGGCTGCAGGACTGCATTCCCCCTCTGATCTGCTGGCCCAGGAACAGGATCAGATGTTGTGGAGTGCCAAAGGCGGAGTTACCAACACTGACATCCCCATAGAGGGTTCTACCTGGTGCAGGTGGGTTGGACAGAACAGAATCCCTGCCAGAAACACTCACCTGCGTCAGCACATAAGTCTCATCATCTGATTCAGCACCTGAATCATAGAGGTCTGGGGAGGTGCAACCAGAGACACCCCTGGACAGTATGGTCTGCAATAAGATTGGGTTTTCACCCACCACGTCCTCCACTGGTGCCCGGTCGTGCCTGAGATTCCTCCTGGGTCTGCACCATCTCTTTCACCTCAACAGCATCAAGTGCCTCATTACCTGCAAAAACATGAAAGACAACAAATGGAAACAGGCATGAGGACCATAGCACACACATAGGCCTGACAAGCCAGAGATCCAGTACATGATTTACACATGTCCCACATGACAATAACCCTGGCATGCATGCACTGTCAATGAGTTGGAAGGGGAGGCAAAACACAGACACTGAGGACACCAAGATGGAAAAGCAACACATTTGCTGCATGCTGGGTAGCACTGGCATCACACATTAGCCTGTGAGTGGCATGTCCAATACACATACATGACACATGCCAGCACACAGATGGCATGTAGCCTAGCCATGGTACATTTGACAAGTACAGCCATATGTCAGTGAATGAGTACTGTCACCCATCCATGTGAGATGGACATGATGAGATGAAAAATGCTAAATAGTGTGACAAAATACGCATCCCAAAAGAAATAAGAAACACTGAAGATCACCTAAAATTCAGGAAATCACTAAAAACCTGGCTCTTCAACACCACAGACTAAATCTTGAAACCAAAACCGGAAAAAGGATGACTAAGCCGGAAAGGACACAGGCATCCTGACCCGAGAGGACAGCTCCCACGGCACCTGGACGGGGGACACCGGATAGACTGGACTGAGTCAACTATCCCAGACAATTCCACCAACACTTTCGCCCACCCCTTAGTTACCACAAGGTACCACAGTAGTGTGGAATTGTCGAGATATTGACAATCACCACACTACCTGAGAGGTCAACATTTGCAGATGCACTGGCAACAGGAGTATGAAGGGAGGATAAGGGGGCTGTGAGAGAGCATGTTAGAAGTGGGGGCCAGAGGAGTAAGGTACCTTGTATACCAGTCAGAGCCAGGTCAGGACAGAGCATTGCCTTGCACGATGGAAAGCCGCATCAGGGGAGACTACACAAGCCGAGCGCCTCAATTCAGGATAGAGACGCAAACTAACCAACCCTAATGACAATTTCCCTTTCTGCATACACCTCTCAAACTCCAAACCAAACACAACCAAAACCTACAGCACAACAAACCGCACAAACTTCACTACATTGCAACAACAAAACAAAAAACACACATAGTCTTGCACAACAGTACACAACGACTACCGGCCGCAAACACCCCAGGCCCAGCCAACGGACCCACCGGGCTGAGGCCGCCAACAGCACATCACTGCTCTCTTGCACTTTTCCTGCTTCCTCCCACTAACTCAACCTCCCCTCCTCTTTCAGAGCCACCAGAGCGCCAGGGGACCACTCCGGTGGTGATAGTGTGCGGTACAAATGTCCTTTAACATTAACATGAACATGTGCCACACACTGCAAGACATCCAGTGTACAATAATACAGTGATCGCAGGCAGATGTACATATCAATGGTTGGTCACTTCAACATGACAGGAAACAACTATCATGTTCCACATTCAAACAGGCCCCAAAAATTAATGTGAGCAGGCCAATACTCAATCAGCCTGAATGGTCTAATCATTCACATAACAAGGCAACATTTGGGGTGTAATCAATGACAGAAGCATGTCACATATGTGGCATTAAGGCTGAAAATGTGTTGCAAAAATGGGAGAATTGAAACAATCAGCCTGAATGAACACTGAAAATTTCACAACAATGTTGTAGCAAGATGACAGTTCAAGGGCAACTGAAGTAATGTGGTGCTAATTGGCTACTGTGGGCAGAAGGGATACTGTCATACCCAAATCCAAGGCCGGTGAATGTTTTGGAGGAAGCACATGGGTGAACCATACCACTCAGGAGTACACACCCTCACCTGGCACTCAATCAGAAACCGTCACCCAAACAACATACACATGGATTACACACACATGCATGGGCACTCACCAGACAATGCATCGTAATCTGGTAGGTCTCCCATGCCTTGGATCTGTTCCTCTGTGACGAAGGTTCCAGCAACAGACTCATGTTCAGTGAGTGGTTGTCCTCTGGTGGAGACCCACCGCCAGTCACCAGAGTAGAGGCATGATTTGAGGCCAGCTTGTTCTTTGCTCTGCGTTTCAGGTCATTCCACCGCTTGTAGCAATCATCAGCTGTGCGCCTCACAAATACAAGGGCACTAATGTGGTCCGTGATGGTCTGCCAGTGTGCTCTACATTGACCAGGTGTGGTCTTGCACCCTGCAGTCACCACCATTTAGCGGCTATGTGCCGACACATAGGCCACAGTGCATCAAGTTCGGCGTCATTAAAGCTAGGCTTCCTTGACGTGCCGGAATGTGTAGCCGTGTCTGGGGTCTCAGCCTGTAGTGCCAGAGCACCCTTCTTCTTCTTTTACAAAGGTGGTGCGGATCCTGAGTGGCTTACGCCGCTCTGGTCAGTAGTGACAGAAGCGCAGGTGGACTGGGTACTAGAAGTGTGCAAATGCACAATGACCATATGTCTTGGTGCAGGCATTGGCTGCAGGGTGACGTTGGCAGGGCAAACGTTGGTTTGATGGACCTGGACCAACACTGTCCCGGCTGGGAGACTTAGAGCTGGGGTGGATAGATCTGCAGCTGTCCCTGCAGCCTCCCCACCCTGCCTACTTGGGGCAGCAGATGACATTGCTGCCCCAGATCCACGTGGCCTGGTGACAGCAACTTGCACCGCCACACGTGGCTTAGACTTGCTGACCTGGAAGTCAGCCTGGGAGTCATCCTGTGCCGGTTCAGGTGTCAAAATGGTCTGGTCCAACAAGGGCTGAGCTGGGATGGTGTCAGCTATGTTTCCCACAACCATGGGGGGGCATGGGTGTCCCTGATTGGTCCTCCACACACGGGGGTCTAGGGGCACCCTGCAAATCCTGGCTACGTCCCCTACTGCACCCACCACAGCCACCTTTTGGAGGTCGGCCACCTTTGCCTCCCTTACTGCTTGGTAGCTTCCCAACCATGGCACTGATATTGTTGTGCATATGGGAGTTGCAGTAAACAATTGTCCTGGGCAATTGGGGTGAAAGGGGTAGGGTACTAAATGGAATTCATTCCCTAGTGCTCTAGCAAGGCTGTATGTGACCCCTGGGGGAAGATGACGGGTCACGCAACACACAGGCACCCCAAAAACAAAAGTACATGTGCATGCAACCCCTGGTAGACCATGTGCGTGGAAGAATAAACCTGCACTACGCTGTGGCACCCAGAAACACAAAAATAAGCGTACGCGTGTTACACACAGCCTACAATGACCTCTGAAGGGGTACGCGACACACGGGGGCAACCACAGTTGGGAAACTACGTACGCGACTCACCGTCTGCCTTGAAAAAGAACGTGAAAAAGACGCGCGTGTGCGCATAGGCAACACCCCCACCAAAAGAAGAAAAGAACGCAGTCTGAGGAAACAGGGAGTACGAACTGGAAACGTTGTGAAGTAATCACGTGTGAACTGACAAGAAGTACAAGATACACCCGCTCGCTTTCCACAAAAAGCACATACAAGGAAATAGCGTGATACTCGTACCTTTTAAGCCAGCCCACACGTGAAACGTCACTTATGTGCTTACGCGCTAAGGCACTTTCCTCCAATAGCACGGTGACGTGCAGTTTTCTCACGTGCTGATTCACTATGCACCCGTGTTGTGGGCAACGCCTGCGCACCTAACGTCACTGACGCGCTTACGCACTAAGGGCCTTTCCTCGAATTACACGCTGATGTGCAATTTTTTCATGTGCCAAATCACTCTGTATCAAGCTGGCCACGCGAATACACACGGAAGACCACGCTCCTACCCAAAAGGCCATTTTCCTGCCCCCCAGAGCCCCGAGCACATTCCCACCTGCCATCTGCTGCTGCCTGACTGCCTGCTGCCCACGTGCCCTGCTATTTGCTGCCTGCACGTCAGCCAGGGGTGCAGTTGCTGTGACCACCCCTGCTGGAACTGAAGACTCCCGACTGTGATACCATCGCTCCACAGCCCAGCCCCAGGACCCAGTTGCCCACCCACACCTGCCTCTGGGGTTGCCATGTCAGGCACAACACCATCTGACACCACTGGCAACCCACAGCCAGAGAGGCAGAGGGCCACCAGCTTCAGTGCCAGGGAAGTTGTTGTCCTGGTGGAGCAAGTCCTGGGGCAGTATGATGCCCTCTTTGGAAGTTTGGACGCCGACAATGAAGGACGGACTAGGATCTGGATGGACATTGTGACTGCCATCAACGAGGAGGGGCTGGCAGTCCATTACATCAAACATGTCCAGAAGAGCTGGGAGGACTTTAGGTCCAGGACCCGCGACAAGGCCCCGCGCCTCTTGAAGGCAGCGGATGCCAAGGGGTGCCAGGCCACCTGTCGGACCACCAAATGAGGGTCCTGGAACGCACACGCCCAGCGCTCCACGTCCAGGTCCTTGAGAGGCAGACCTGTCTGGAGTCGAGCGGTAAGTGTACATAAATACTGATTGGATGCTGTGCGTGTTGTGGCGTGCCAGTAGTGTGCAGGTTGCACATGTGTTTTTGTAGGGCCATGTATGGATGTGTATGTACAGGGGCGTGAGGCTGACACACGTGAGTCCTCTCATGTGTGAGACACATGGATGGTGTATGTGTTGGTAAGCATGCAGGCCAAATGCAGGTGTGGGAGCACACATGTTTGAATTACTGTGTATGTACGTTGGCATGGTTGTGGTGTCACACATGGATGGTGGTTCCATCTGCATGTATCTGCACTGTGTACATGTGCATGTGTGTGTATTTGACAAGTGTGCAACTGTGATGCAACATGGATGCATGTGACACTGACATGTAGAAGGCTGGATGGCAGATGTGACATGGATGGCGATCTCATCACTGCGACAGTTGGTGGAGATGTACACATGCATGTAAGTGTGGTGGCCTGTGTGCATGTGTTGTACACTCCCCATGTTTCATGTGACATCAGGCTCACCTTAAGCTGCTTGTGCTGTTGTTTGTATATGGATGGTGCTGCCTGGTGGAATAATGCTGTTGAATTGATCATGTGTGTGAGTTGAAATGACGTGTGTTGGGGAGTGTGATTGATACTGACACTCATGTACAACTGCCATGTGTGTATCAGTCCATTGTCCAGTGCCCTGATGCCTGTGTTCTATCTCTCCCTGTCTACAGCGTCAACTGATGAAGAGGACGGAGAGGGTGCTGTGGAGCAGAGCGGCAGGGATCGCACCACCAGCCGGAGACGCAAGGCCCGGCTCCCCTCCCAGGTTGCCATCTTGTCGGGGAGTGAGGAGTCTGGTGCCGCGTCCCAGGCCACAGAAGGGGCAGCTGAGACCACACAGGGTCCGACCGAGGAAGATTGCATGGAGTCATCCAGGTTGGTGGGGGGTTTTGGTGGAGGAGGAGGCCGTGGAAGGGACACACACGGGGTCTGCAGGTGGGGATTCCACTGGTGCTAGTGGTGCAGTGCAGGGGCAGGGACAGGAGGCAGCACAGGCCACTGCAGAGGTGCCTGTGTGTAATCCTGTCCCCGATCCTGGGATGCCTACGTCCAGACCCGTTTTCAGGGAGGGGATCCGCTTACAACAACTGGCCTTCCTCTCACTGCGGATGTGGCTATCCGGGACCGGGTTGAGCCTGTCCTGAGTGGGTTGGCGTTGCGTCAACGGGGCATGCGAGGTGACCTGCAATGTTTTCGTGAAGACACTGCACATCATCTCGAATGCCTCATTGACCGCATTGACCTACTGGGACTGGTCACCAAGGCTGGATTCCTCCGTTTGCTGGACCTTGTTCCGACCCCCTCCTCACCTGAACACCCTATGCTCCAGTCGTCCTCCATGCCATCTTCCCACCCATGTATCACCTGGGTACCCTGTGGAGCTGCATCTGACCAAGCAGCCAGGCTGGTGGGGGACACATCCCTGCCACAGTCGGGAGTCGGACGTCCCGCAGGGGTGGCCACCACGACAACTGCACCCCAGCCAGAGGAGGACGAGCAGGCTGCAAGAGCAGGGCACAGGCACAGCAGCAGAAGCAACAAGGTGGAAGCCATGATGGCTCGGGCCATCGACATCGGAGGGGCAGGCATCGGCCAGAGGACAGGAGGACCCAGGATTACAAGTGTCTTCCGTGTGGCAGCGGTTGGGCCATGCCATAGATGCAGAGCGGCAGCGGGCAGAAGAGGCACGGCTCACAATGGTCAGGGCGGAGAACTCCATGCGGAGGGCACTGAGGCGGGCCGAGTGCCTAGAGGCAATTCGCAGGGAGTTGGAGGTCAACATGTCATCGTCCCTGCGAACCCTCGGGCCATGGAAGAGGACCGCCTCCAGGACATTGAGCCGGAGTTCGATGATGCCCTGGCCCGGGACATCGAAAAGTGAGCCGTCAGACTAGCCCGCTGCCATTGTAAATATTTTTAGTGTTAGGTTTCATTTTCATTTTCCTTTGATTTGGGGTGATTGGACTATGCCCCACACATTTGTATATAGTTTTTTTCTTAGGTAGTTTCTTAGGTAGGTTGCATTTCTTTTGTGGGGCTCATAGACCCTTGACAATGGATTGTACATAGTTGGACTAAATTAAATAAAGGGCACCTGGCAGAGCCCTGAAAAACCCAGGAGGGAATACTTAAATAAACTGAACCAAAATTTCAGGGTGGGAGGTAAAGCAACAATTCAATCTAATACCAGAAAGAGACAGTTAGTCATACTGCAATCCTTTTTTCACAAACTGTATATTTTTAATAACAAATGGATAGTATTAGTGGGGATAGAGCACCCCAGGTGTATTAAAGACACAACAATACAAAATGAGTATGGTCCAGTATGGACAACTGGATCTCAATGTGATAACACAAATGGTATACTGCTGTTTTAGGTGGATCAAAAACAGTTATGCTGTCACAGAAGTAGAACATAAACCCACATCAATGGACATGTATATACAAAAGACACAAAAACAATGCTTCCAATGTACATTGTTTGAATAGTGATATCGTCGACACAACAGTGTTTTGGCCTAAAAGGAGCTGTGTAGTGCAGCTATGTGAGCAGGCCTTCATCAGGACGTGTGGTAACCTTGGAGGTAGTCCTGGAGTCTCTATCAAAGATTTATCCAGTGCTATGGTATGCAAGAATATCCATCATAAGTCAAGATATCTGGGGGGCACTGAGTGCGTCATGGAGGAACAGGACTTGAACCTCAACAGGCAAGTTCAAAATTCTCTGCGAGTAAAAGTGGAAAAACCCACTCTAAACTGTGATTCCTCAGCCAAAGGTGTCCAGATATGGCTAAAAATTGTATGCGCGAGTCAGGGCCGAGCAGAGAGGCGAAGCGTCTCAGTACGCGAGCGCTGTCAGAATGACTGTTGAGGTTCAAGTCCTGTTCCTCCATGAAGCACTCAGTGCCCCCCAGATATCTTGACTTATGATGGATATTCTTGCATACCATAGCACTGGATAAATCTTTGATAGAGACTCCAGGACTACCTCGATTGTACATAGTTGGACAATGGATTAATTTGAACTTTTTCTTTGGATTTCACCTTGGATTAATGGATTTTTCTTTTTACGTTTCCTTTGGATTTGCTTTGGTAGAGGGAGAGTTTGGACTATTTTTCTTTTGGATTTCTTTGGATTGGTTATACTTTTCATTTACTCATCTTTTGGACATGCTTTTCATTTCATGTTTGCTATTTGTTTATGCTTTCATTTCATTGCTTTATTTTTGTCCATTATACATTTTGATATTTTACTTCCATGTGGGTGATTCGCTCATTGGGTTCATGCATGTGAAAATGTGGGTCTACGCAATCAATGCCAACCAGTGTGTGTGTGTGACAGACATGTGTTGATGGGTTCTACGTTGTTTTGCCGCGGTATTTTTCATCACAGGTTTTTTCATCGCCGTTTTTTTTTCTCGAAAAACTCATTTTTTTGATTTGTTTGGGGGCGTTACCCCTGCACACCCCCTTTTTTTTTAATTCCCTTACAGCCACAACCGTATATTTAATTTTTTAACCCCTCCAAAAAAAAAATGAGTTTTTTTTCGAAAAAAAAACGGCAATGAAAAAACCTGCGATGAAAAATACTGCGGTGAAATGCGTGTATACTGTGTTGCTGTACATAGTTGACTTTTGGTTTATATCTTGAGATAGGCATGTCAGTGTGGGGTGGATTGGGAAATCATTGCGTCTCAAGACTGGGGTGACGTGCTGTGGTATTTTGGTGTAGAAGTGGGCCATGATTGTGCATCTTTATGTCATGTAGGGGGGGCATGAGTGGGGGCCTGCTGGCAGGTGCCCCTCACTGCTGGGGGGTGGGGGTGCAGGGGGACATGAGTGGGGGCCTGCTGGCAGGTGACCCTCACTGCTGGGGGGTGGGGGTTCAGGGGGACATGAGTGGGGGCCTGCTGCCAGGTGCCCCTCACTGCTGGGGGGTGGGGGTGCAGGGGGACATGAGTGGGACATGAATGGGGGCCTGCTGGAAGGTGCCCCTCACTGCTGGGGGGTGGAGGTGCAGGGGGACATGAGTGGGGGCCTGCTGGCAGGTGCCCCTCACTTCTGGGGGGTGGGGGTGCAGGAGGACATGAGTGGGGGCCTGCTGGCAGGTGCCCCTCACTGCTGGGGGGTGGGGGTGCAGGGGGACATGAGTGGGACATGAATGGGGGCCTGCTGGCAGGTGCCCCTCACTGCTGGGGGTGGGGGTGCAGGGAGACATGAGTGGGGGCCTGCTGGCAGGTGCCCCTCAATGCTGGGGGGTGGGGGTGCAGGGGACATGAGTGGGGGCCTGCTGGCAGGTGCCCCTCACTGCTGGGGGGTGGGGTTGCAGGGGGACATGAGTGGGGGCCTGCTGGCAGGTGCCCCTCACTGCTGGGGGGTAGGGGTTCAGGGGGATATGAGTGGGACATGAGTAGGGGCCTGCTGGCAGGTGTCCCTCACTGTTGGGGGATGGGGGTGCAGAGGGACATGAGGGGGCATGAGTGGGGGCCTGCTGGCTGGTGCCCCTCACTGCTGGGGGGTGGGGGTGCAAGGGGACATGAGTGGGACATGAGTGGGGGCCTGCTGGCAGGTGCCCCTCACTGCTGGGTGCTGGGGGGTGGGGGTGCAGGGGGACATGAGTGGGACATGAGTGGGGGCCTGCTGGCAGGTGCCCCTCACTGCTGGGGGGGTGGGGGTGCAGGGGGACATGAATGGGGGCCTGCTGGCAGGTGCCCCTCACTGCTGGGGGGTGGGGGTGCAGGGGGACATGAGTGGGACATGAGTGGGGGCCTGCTGGCAGGTGCACCTCACTGCTGTGGGGTGGGGGTGCAGGGGGACATGAGTGGGACATGAGTGGGGGCCTGCTGGCAGGTTCCCCTCACTGCTGGGGGGTGGGGGTGCAGGGGGACATGAGTGGGGGTCTGAAACTCCCCACCTACCCCCCCAAATACATGTAGCCTGCTCGCACAGGCCCACTCGCGTGTGAAACTTCCCGTGCACCCCTGAAATCCTCGTACCACGCTCGCTGTTAGGAAAGATTTCGTAATTGTAGGTATTTTCCTTCCATGTGGCAACCCCTAAACTTTTTGCTGTTGTTTTTCACCTTGTTCTCGACTTTGCCAGAGAAGTGCAGCCTTCTGCCGCACTCCTCTGTGCTTTCGCTCCATTCTTACGGGGAAACTGACATGCCGTCAGTACCGGGAAACGCTGTTTTCCGTAGTTTCTTTTATCATGTTGCGGCTTTCGTGCAACATGACACAAGAGGGCACTGTAAGCTAAGTTACTGCTCTCTTGGGTCTCTAGCCTTCTACAGGCCCTAGATACTCTTTTAGGATTGTAACTGATCGGTGCAAGTGATTCACGGACGGGAATGGTGGCAGCGATCGTTTCTTGTGTTTTGAGCTCCTTTTGGCGTTTTAAGCGCGTTTCTCGCGCTTAGCCCTAATGGTGGTCTGGCTCCCAAAATGGCCAGACCACGAGGCTCCTTTGTCCTGTCCGCTGACCGTCTTGCTCCCTTCACCTTCCCCAGGTCGAGCCGACCCGGGGCCTTCCTTATTTGGGCATGTACTTTCCAGCGAAACACGGATGCTTTTGCGGGCTTCTACATGCCTGGTGTGTGCCTCCAGGATGTGGGCTGGGATGTCTAGTCCCAATACACATCCTGGGTGCCAGAGAGTCTGGGGTGATGTGAATGCCTGGGACCACCGTGGTCCGTGATAGGTCCACGAATGGTGTGAGTGTTGATGAGCGGATCTCCCATTGGGTCCCCTCCGTTTTGGCGCGAAGGGAACCGTGGATAAGAGGGGGCTGGAAACACCACTACCATGTCGATCTCCTGAGTTCTCACGAACGAAGAAATACAGGAGCCAAGTATTCTGCAACCAAGAGGCTGAACCGAGGAATCGCTGGTGACCCGCTGAAGGACTGCTCCTCTGCACTGCTGTCGCCTTGTGAAACCCTTTTCACCTTTGATCGAACCAGAAGGCCTGTACTGGTACTTAGACCCTTGGAATAGCGGGGACAGCTATTATCGGCACCTTCACCATCTCCTGCTAGTAAGCCTTCGGAAGCGTCTCTGGGCCACCCAGCAGACTGACCAGCCTACACAGGAGTCTTGCTCTGTAACCGCCGCCAGGTTGTGTAGTATTTCGAGTCCTTGTCACTCTCACACGATTCGTACACTTGGCGTTCCCAGGTCTGAAGTGAGTAGTGTACATTTGGCTCAGATACACACGGCCGCTCCGTTGCCCTGCTGTGGTAACAAACTGTGCGGGTTCCTTCGTTTGGGACGTCTTTTACTCAACTCTGCTGCTGCAGACTCAACACGACGACAAGACGTCCCCTGCTCTTCTGAACCTGCCAGCGACTGAAACTGACGCGGAGAAGCCTGGGTCTGCTTGCATCGGGGACCGGTGAGTAGCATAGCTAGGAACTGGTCGCCCTCCTGCAGGAGCCCATAGCTTTTCCCCGCTGTGTCAAAACAGCACGCCTTTCCGTACTCGCGCTCTGCTTCTGCCCACAGTGGAGGGTGCGCTTGAGTCGCGGAACTCTGTTCTTCTTCATTTGTGCACTAAACTGAACTGCCTGATTTCCCTCAAAGAGACTCCCCTTTTGCCCGTTGGCACCAGCGTGTGCAGGTACTTTTGAGCACAAGGCTCCACTCTTCGTAGGGCTCGGACTTCCTTTTAGTTAGGTGCCTCTGAAGGCGGACTGGGTCTAAGCATTATTTCGCACTGCCTGTTTTCCTTCCCTTTTAGGTGGACCACACATTTCGTGCATCTAACGCTTGAGACTTGTTTGTATTTGTATATATATTGTATTGGTATGGTATGTGTTGGTTTACTAGAGTTGTATTGTGATTTCTCGCTACGGTCATTGTTTTAAAGGCCTTGGAATAAATGTGTATATATTTTCAATATAACACCTGTTTGGAGTAGTTTGTAAGTGTCCTTGCTTTGTGTGCTCATTGCGGGCTTTCAGTCACCCTCACCCCTCTTGAGACCTAGTCTTGACCGCCGCGATCGCTACCCTGATTGGTCTGGCTTGTCCAGAGGTTACCCTGTTCCAAGTAATTAGGTTGGCCTTCTGAACTTCTGCGCCGCCAGGATAGAGTTCAGAAATCCGTCTTAACACTCGCACAGGGCCTACCGCGTGTGAAACTCCCCGCGTACACCCCAAATACACGTAGCCTGCTCACACAGGCCCAATCACGTGTGAAACTCCCAGCAAACCCCAGTAGTACACGTAGCCCTCTCGTACAGGCCCTACCACGTGTGAAACTTCCCGCGAACTCCACAAGTACCCCGCTCGCACAGGGCCTACCGTGTGTGAAACTCCCTGCATACCCCGAAATGCACGTAGCCTTCTCACACAGGCCCAATCAGGTGTCAAAATTCCTGTGCACCCCCGTAATACACATACCCCGCTTGCACAGGGCCAATCACGTGTGAAACCTCCCGCACACCCCCAAAATCCACATACCACGCTCGCACAGGGCCTAATACGTGTGAAACTCCCTGCGTACCCCCCAAATACATGTAGCCTGTTCGCACAGGCCCAATCGTGTGTGAGACTCCCCGCGAACCCCAGTAATACACGTACCCTGCTCGCACAGGCCTACCGCGTGTGAAACTCCCAGCGAACTCAGTAATACACGTACCCCGCTCGCACAGGGCCAATTGCGTGTGAAACTTCCCGCGCAGCCCCGAAATCCATGTACCACGCTCGCACAGGGCCTACCACATGTGAAACTCCATGCATTCCCCCCAAATACACGTGGCCTGTTTGCACAGGCCCAATCGCGTGTGCAATTTCCCACAAACCCCAGTAATACACGTACCCCGCTCGCACAGGCCCTACAGAGTGTGAAACTCCCCGCAAACCCCAGTAATACACGTACCCCACTCGCACAGGCCCTACCGCATGTGATAATTACAGCGCACCCCAGGAATACACGTTACCGGCTCGGCGTTTGCTGTGTAGTGGCCCTGTAAGCTGGTCCAGGGTTAGCGCAGCCCTTTGCCCTGGATTGGGGATTTTGATGGCTTTTCCTTGTGTGAGGGGCATTCTTGGGGGCGTAACTGGCGCTGCGGGATGTTCTCTGCGCCAGGGCTCTTTTTGCCTTGGGAATTCCATGAATACGTGGTGCGCCAGAATGCTGTTTAATGCACACGGCTGGTGCACGCTGGCACATCATCCCTCCCTGTGCTGCTCGCGTGCGCTGCCTCTGTGCTGAAATCTATGAATTACCCCCTAAAACTACAGGAGTAAGCAGTAAACCCAATTGGTAGCAGTGTGCACCACCCAGATTTACCTGGTAGCTGTGGCTGAGCAGTCAGACCTCTCTCAAGAAGAGTAGGGCAGTATGTAGAGTATACAGTATAGGGCCAAAACACAATAGAGCAAACAAACACTGACCCAAGCTTTGTATAAAAAGTATATAGTTATTTATTTAAAACACACTTTAGGCAATACACTAGCACTCTCAGTAAAAAGTAAACAAAAACAAATACACCTCCCTTGATAACTATCAGACAAGTCAGGGTTAAAGCACAACTATTTGTTAAAACAGAAGTGAGCTCTTAACCTAGATGGCACTCCAATAGTTTAGGTTAAAAAGGGAGAGAAAAGGCAGAGAATAGAATCAAAAGTTCCCAACACTTTTAAGAGTTCAGAGCAAGGGGAGAAAAGGCAGGTTATATTCTAGAGCCAAAGTTCATAGGCCAGGCCCACTTTAAATGGAGCAAAGCGAAATGTGTCCAGGATCACACGGTTTAAAGTGCACTGAAAGTCTTTGCAGAGAGTTCAAAAGAGGTTGGGGTGATTCCAAAGATATAGTTAGAAGGCCTGGAGCCAACCCAGTTTAGAAGCCAAGGATTTAAGGGTCACCTTTAGCAATCTTTAGAAAGGGAGGTCAGGCAGGACACAGTACCTTAAAGAGAAAGGAAGCTACAGCGGGGGCAGTTGTTTCTGGCAGTGGTTGAAGTTCGTGGTTCCGGCCAGTGGAAGAGAAGATCTCGTCGAGGAGGAACCGTGGATTCGTTGCACTGCACAGGGATGAAACCAGCCACGGAGTTCCCGGTTAAAAGGTGCAGTCCTTTTATTCGCGGTCAAAAGTGGTGAGCTTGGCTATCCAGCTGCCGGGGTGCTTGGCACGGGCGATTCGACCAAGCGCCATTTAAGGAAGGCGAAAAGGGTGAACTGGTTGGTCCCACCAGCTCAGAGGAAGAAGACTCGTCCAGCAGGAGATCTTCTCTTGTCGTCGGGAAAGTGGTGAGGTAGCTGCAGCAGGGCTTCACCGGTGGTGTCACCATTGCAGATGGCTCAGCTTTGTCCCTCTTCAGATTCTTAGGTTCTGTGGCGACTTGTGAAGTTCCAGTCCCAAAGGCACTGCTTTTATGCAGAAAACCCCCCATTCATCAGCCTAGCTGTCAATCACACAAGTTAAGGGGTGAGCCGGGCGGTTCACCACTGGGCCAATCAGAGTAGAGTGTGACTTGGGTTGCCAAGGCAACGCAGTCCAGGGTGCCAATTCCCCCATCCACCCTTCCTGTAGAACCCAGACAGAGTGCCACCATTTGGAGGGCTTCTGTGGAGAAGCCCGCCAAAAAAGTGGAACAAAGGGCTCGACCTTGGTCAGAGTTACAGAGATGGACAAAAACGCCATTTTAGAAGTGAGTTCTGGCAAAAAGACCCAACCGGGGATTTAATATTAAATAAATAAACCAGCGGTATCTTTAACATTGCACCAAAAAGTGGTGCATTTAAAATGAATGGGAAAATCCCATAGAAAATATTCTGGTGGAATATTTCACGTGGTAACCACTGCCACAAGCCAGAAACTCAACAAGGGGGGACTGGACAGTGCCCACTTGAAAACAAACCCGGGGGCAATCAAATTACCCCTTAGCTGTACTTCCACAATATGATGGTTTGTACTGGTTCTGTTCAGAATTTAAGACTAGTAAAGTCAATGGTGACTTTACATGCCCTGGGAAACAGTAGTCAGTTCCAGGGTATGGAGTCTATGTTTGGGGGTCACTGTAACACCCCTGTGTTACTGCACTGAGGGTGCTGTGTAACACACATATCAAAAAACTGATGATACCCTATGGAGTAAAAAGTAACCCCATAGCCCATAAGCACATAACAAGTCAAAGACATACCTCAAATCATGCCTAAGAGTGGGAGTAAAAGAGTATCATTCTTAGCAGGAGAAAAAAACAAACCCAAAAATCCAGCAAAGCTGCTGTGCGACTCGCTAGGTTTGGGAAATTAGCCTTATAAGAGAATTCTCCCTAACAATCAGACATGCGTTCCTTCATAAAATCTGTGATTCCCCTAAATTAGGTATTCATCCAATTAAGTATCTTTTATACGCAGACAATCTTATTATTCTTTCTCAAATGCCTAGTGGTCTGCAAAACATGCTGAACACACTGAATAATAAATTGGTCATTAAAACATCTAAAACACACGTCTTGGTCTGTAAATCTAAATCGAAGTCAAATGTTCAAGCTTTCCAATGGCAATTAGGAATTGAAAAGCTTGCAAAAGTCAAAATGTATAAGTATTTGGGTGTATCAATTACAGATTCACTAAGAGATAACGATATTGAAATGGAAATCCAACAGAAGTTGCTCCCATTAATTATTCAGGCTAAGTTGTTAATGCACAAATTTGCAAAATTCTCCTACACACATATTCTCCTTTTGTACAAGCAAAAAGTGATTCCGATATTGACATATGGGGTGGAAACAGCTTTACCTAAACAACATAAGTTCTGGGATACAATCGAATCCAAATTTTGGAAAGAAATCTTATTTCTTCCCATGTGTACTTCACGAGCGATGCTCCAGTTTGAATTAGGCTTATCATGACCATTCACAAGACCAATGGACAAGATGCGCGTTATTTAGAAAATGTTAGTTAAATCTCACTTCAACTAATGTAGTAGGAATGTTAGCTCGTCATTTAGCCACGACAAATGACGTATTTTCTACCAGATGGATTCAAAACACATTAAACATTCTTGCAGATGCCAATATTCCACTAGACATGCTATTAAATAATCCTTCCAGAGCGAAAACAAAATTATTTCAAATGGACTGGATCATCGCAATTGATGAATGCGCATTAGTAAAAGATTTTGACATCAATCTATTTGGCCATAGAAAATTAGGAATCATGGCAGATTATCTGCAGAAATACCCCTCTCCGCACATGTAAAGTCAATATTTAGATTTAACCTTTGGTACACAGGAGAAATTTTGGCAAGAAGGAAACTCGTACTAGAGGATCAGAGTTTTTGTAGATGGTGTTGTATACATTCGCAGAAAGATACCTTGCAACATTGTCTAATAGAATGTCCAAATTTAGTTGATATGCGGAAAAAATATTTTGGTAGAGTGACTGCGTCACAACTTCCCATGGACAAGACTCATGCATGGCAATGGTTATTTACTAACACTAACTTAGCTGTTCGAATTGCAACTATCCAATTTCTCAATGTGCTATTTGAAACTGAAAGGAAATAAGTAAGCAACTTAATTAAGGAATGCTGTTACTTTTAAGAGTTTGTGAAATTGCTGTGTACATGTACACATGTTACACGCTGTAACTATATATATTTGTTCTTGTTTTGTCATACTAATGAGAGATTATTTTAATTTTTTTATGTAAAGATGTAATTAAACAGATGTGAAACTAATAATATATATTTTAAAGGTTCAATATTTTGAACAACCAAATAAAGACATTTTTTTAAAAAGGAGCTCCTTTGACATGTTTCTCCCACTTCTCAAGCTCCCCTTGGCTGCACGTTTACTCTACTAGCGTTCTGTTTCCCAGCAACATTGTTTCTTTCCCTATAGTAGCTTTTTCAGTTGAGTCTTTTGACGATGTGCCGGCTGCATGCAATCTCTCTAATAAAATGCAATAGCTGTAATTGTTGTTTCTATGAAACTCACTGGCTCCCAATTTCTCTTATCCCTTCAATAGCATCGGGGTACTTGAGGTCAGGGTCTTACCGCCTGCCCCTCAGACACCCTTGGAAGACATTTCCTGCCAGGGGAACAAGCACTCATGAAGCACAGTGAAGGGGGCCAACACTCTCCATGGCTCCCTTCCCCCTTGCACTCCAGCTCCTTGGAGACACAGCTCCCTTGCCACATATTGGCACTCCACCCGACAATGTCTTCTTCCAGCGTCTTGGCATCTTGTGCTCCTTAGGACTGCAGCGCTCGCTTCTCCTTCCCAGGTCCCACTCTCTGTCTCTGAACTCTCTCCACCTTTTATACACCTGTGCCCCTTCAAGGGCTTTCAGGTGTTCACCACTTTCCTCATTTGCCTGACTCCAATCAGTCCAATTATTGGGATGTGCCTGACCTTAAGATCTGCAAGTCTTAAACTCTGTCTTCTTCATTCCAGTACTATTATGGTACATTCTATAGGTAACCTCCATTGCTCTTGGGATGATCTTTTTTCCCGTACTAGACTTCACTTCAGGGGAATCAATAGGATAAGAGTGACAATATCCTATGAATGCTGAGGGAGCGTGAATTATGCCACTGTCATGAAAGGTGGGATATCATGTCTTGCGGTCTGGCACTCTCTCCCGACCAGGTGATCCTCCCTTGCTAGTCCACCTTCATGATCCAAGAGCAATGGCCCTTCCCTAGTCACCTGAACAGAGAATCCCTGGGGAGTAGAAGTGAGAGCACTTTCAGGTTTATCACAGTGTCCATTTTGTCCACTTGACAGCTTGTTTGGACAAAAGGAACATGTGGTTTAAAGTTTGTTGGGGACGCTTATTCAATAAGTGTTTCTTTTGCCATAATGTTGTCTCCTATTTTATTTATCTATTTTATGTAGCATTCGTAAGGCACCTATACAATACAATTGTGTTTCAAAGAACCACAAGGCTAAATGGGAAGGGAACAGGGGAAATAATAACAATGGCAAAAAAACAGTAAACTGCAGGAGTTGTCCTACTATGCCTTGTGACATTCGGCATGCATGTGCAGTAAGGAGAAGTGCAGTGGATAGCGATGGAAGAAGGGGGGAACAGAGGAGTGGACAAGTGCTGGAGGAGGGCCTGAGAGGAAAGTGCTAAGGAGAGCCATGGAGGAGAACCTCAGGGTAATTGTTAATGCAAAGCAACATGTTAAAATGGCACACAGCGTCATCAGTGATGTAAGTTACATAGGTTACAAATCGGAATGGCTGGTTGGTGCGACCCTATACATAGGCTACCTGCTCCATAAGGGATTCCAGGACATTGGTCCGAAGTCCGTCTATTCATCTTCTACCACGTGGGATGCTTCTTGCATGTCATCGGGTGCAAGGCTACAGTTAAATGCTAATTATGCACAGAAAAACAATACATTCTCTATCTCAAACCTAATGTGCACCTGGTACTGCAGACATGGGTGCCAAGGATACATTCAAGGTCACTATTGTTAGGAAAGATTTCGTAATTGTAGGTAATTTTCCTTCCATGTGGCAACCCCTAAACTTTTTGCTGTTGTTTTTCACCTTGTTCTTCACTTTGCCAGAGAAGTGCAGCCTTCTGCCGCACTCCTCTGGGCTTTCGCTCCTTTCTTATGAGGAAACTGACATGCCCTTAAGACTGTCAGTACCAGGGAACGCTGTTTCCCGTAGTTTCTTTTATCATGTTGCGGCTTTAGTGCAACATGACACAAGAGGGCACTGTAAGCTAAGTTACAGCTCTCTTGGGTCTCTAGCCTTCTACAGGCCCTAGATACTCGTTTAGGATTGTATCTGATCGGTGCAAGTAATTCAGGGACGGGAATGGTGGCAGCGATCGTTTCTTGTGTTTTGAGCTCCTTTTGGCGTTCTAAGCGCGTTTCTCGCGCTTAACCCAAAATGGTGGCCTGGCTCCCAAAATGGCCAGACCACGAGGCTCCTTTTTCCTGTCCGCTGACCGTCTTGCTCCCTTCACCTTCCCCAGGTCGAGCCGACCCGGGGCCTTCCTTTTTTGGGCATGTACTTTCCCGCGAAACACGGATGCTTTCGCGGGCTTCTACATGTCTGGTGTGTGCCTCCAGGATGTGGGCTGGGATGTCTGGTCCCAATACACATCCTGGGTGCCAGAGAGTCTAGGGTGGTGTGAATGCCTGGGACCACCGTGGTCCGTGATTGGTCCACGAATGGTCTGAGTGTTGATGAGCGGATCTCCCATTGGGTCCCCTCCGTTTTGGCGCGAAGGGAACCGTGGATAAGAGGGGGCTGGAAACACCACTACCATGTCGATCTCCTGAGTTCTCACGAACGAAGGAATACAGGAGCCAAGTATCCTGCAACCAAGAGGCTGGACCGAGGAATCGCTGGTGACCCGCTGAAGGACTTCTCCTCTGCACTGCTGTCGCCTTGTGAAACCCTTTTCACCTTTGATCGAACCAGAAGGCCTGTACTGGTACTTCGACCCTTGGAATAGCGGGGACAGCTATTCTCGGCATCTTCACCATCTCCTGCCAGTAAGCCTTCGGAAGCGTCTCTGGTCCATCCAGCTGACTGACCAGCTTACACGGGAGTCTTGCTCTGTAACCGCCGCCAGGTTGTGTTTATTTCGAGTCCTTGTCACTCTCACACGCTTCGTACACTTGGCGATCCAAGGTCTGAAGTGAGTAGTGTACATTTGGCTCAGATACACACGGCCGCTCCGTTGCCCTGCTGTGGTAACAAACTGTGCGGGTTTCTTCGATTGGGACGTCTTTTTACTCAACACGACGACGAGGCGTTCCCTGCTCTTCTGAACCTGCCAGCTGCTGAAACTGACGCAGAGAAGCCTGGGTCTGCTTGCATCGGGGACCGATTAGTAGCATAGCTAGGATCTGGTCGCCCTCCTGCAGGAGCCCATTGCTTTTCCCAGCTGTGTAAAACAGCTCCCTTGTCCGTAATCGCGCTCTGCTTCTGCCCACTGTGGAGGCTGCGCTTGAGTCGCAGAACTTGTTCTTCTTCTTTTGTGCACTAAACTGAACTGCCTGACTTCCTTCGAAGAGCTTCTCCTTTTGCCCGTTGGCACCAGCGCGTGCTGGTACTTTTGAGCACAAGGCTCCACTCTTCGCAGGGCTCGGACTTCCATCTAGTTAGGTGCCTCTGAAGGCGAACTTGGTCCAAGCATTATTTCGCACTGCCTGTTTTCCTTCCCTTTTAGGTGGACTACACATTTCGTGCATATAACGCTTGAGACTGTCGTATTTGTATATATGTTGTGTTGATATGGTATGTGTTGGTTTACTATCGTGATATTGTGATTTTCTCGCTACGGTCATTGTTTTAAAGGCCTTAAAATAAATGTGTATATATTTTTTATATAACAACTGTTTGGAGTAGTTTGTAAGTGATCTTGCTTTGTGTGCTCATTGCGGGCTTTCAGTCACCCTCACCCCTCTTGAGACCTAGTCTTGACCGCCGCGATCGCTACCTTGATTGGTCTGGCTCGTCCAGAGGTTACCCTGTTCCAAGTAATTAGGTTGGCCTTCTGAACTTCTGCGCCACCAGGACAGAGTTCAGAAATCCGTCTTAACAAATTGGTGTACAGCGGTGGGATACGACTGAAGGTATCCAGTGTTGCGCACGAACTAAGGCATTTCAGGTTATTCCAACCAGGACACGTAGTGAATTGTTGTAGTATAACTTTAAAAAGGCCATAGTCCTATCAAACAGTATGGAAACAAATACCTTGTTAACTTTAAATGCTTCCAAATCAGAAACATTGAAAAAGATGTGTGCAGAGAGAGGTGTTTCCTCTCAAGGCACGAAATTGGAAATGATCCAAAGAATCGTGGCGTGGCAAGAAGCGCAGCTAGACGCTATAACTTCTGAGGACAGTGCGGAAGGTGGTGGGGCTGCTCTCACTGGTAGAACCGACGGGTCTGCCGCTGCACTGATCCATCGCGACCACGAGGACAGGGAGGACGAGATGTCTAATGTTTCCTCTGCCAGTGCTGATGGGGAGGCTATGCTTGAATTCAAGAAGCAAGAGCTGCGGTTTAGGCAGCAGGAGCTTGAATTCAGCATAGCCAAACTAAAAATCGAACAGGCAGAAAAACAAAAAGACAGGGATCACCAGTTGGAACTGGCCAAGCTTCAGGTTGCAAATGGGTCCAAGGGTCCTGGACATGGGTCTGGGGCCTCCTCTCATCCACGGTTTCCGAAAGATCTGCTCAGTGTGTATGAAGAAAGGAATGACATTATGGACTGGCTGAATGCGTTTGAGTATGCATGCGAAGTTCAACAAGTTGACAATGCTGATAAGATTGCCTGGTTATTATATAGGGTATGGACATGGCCATTGGGCGTGGAAAGGAGTATGGCTGTGTATGTATTGTATCCCACCCTTTGTCTACTTCTACATACTCTTGCAAAATGCCCCCACTTTCCACACCTCCAGCACGAAGAGGGTCCCACGCCACCTCTCGGTCCCTTACCACCAAATCCCTCTCTGCCTGCTGTTCCCACCTGAAACCCTCCTCTTTCCCGCTGCTGACCTCCTTGATACCATTCAGGATGTTGCGATTGAGGCCCACCGCCCCACTGTCCATGTCTTCTGCCTGCCCAAAAAGCCACTATTCTCACGTCTGCACACGCTGCTGCCTGCTCTGCCGAGTCTGCCTCGGTAGCTGGTGTTACTGCTCCTTCAACTGCTAATTTAGCTATTTTCTAGTTTCTGCACCAGTTTCACTTCCTCAGCCTGCAGTTTTTGAGTTGTTTCCTTTTCTCGCTCTTTAATCCTCTTACAATGGTGTATATCCATTGTCTGATTTTAAGCCCACCCCTTTGCCTCTATGTTCACTCTCTTCTCAAGTGCTTTCTGAACTTCCATGGGAAATCCCCTCTTGATGACAACATAGAAAAGAGGAACTGATCAGTCACATTGGTCGCCTGTCTGCGCCCTCCACATCTCCTGAACTTTAAAAATACATTGTGTGGGGTTTTCGTCATCCACCATTGTGTACAGCATTATGGACAGCAAGTCAGGTGTATCAGGGTTTGCCCGTCGAAGTTCTTTCCCCACATGCACTGTGAAATTATTAAATGGTGCCCCATCATGGGTGTCATCATCAATTTTTAACCGTGAGTACCCATATTTTACCCGCCCCAGAAGAGTGCCTAAATCAGGTTGTTTTGATCCATCTGGTCCCAGGGCACATACGGCACTCTCCCACAGCCTTTGTTTAATAAAGGCAACTGTTTGCCTTTTCGCTGTCTCTCTTTCTTATTTTCACCTTCTTTTATCTCTGCTACTGCTGCCCACCCAAACCTATTCCTCAGCTGTGGGCTCCACAAACTCTCCATTGTGGAGAGCACTGCAGCACTAACTCCTCTCCATCAGAGTCAAACACTGTGGCCCATTCTTCTTCCTGCAGTTGTTCATCTGCTTCCCCTTCTGGTCTCACATTCCATACCCTACGATCCCTGCATCTTGCCCATCACCTTTCCCCTTTTCAATTTTTACATCTTTAATCGCAATGTTGTCCAGTCTAAACAAAATGTCCTCGGCCATCCACTCATTCAGGCCACACCCCAAATTACTCCCTCCTTCCCCTAGGGTCCGCAATCGTGCCAACTCTTCTTGCGTTGTCTGCAGAGCTTCTTCCAATTCCTTTTGGGGGGTGATATTCAAGGGGACTGGAGTGTTCATTTTTGGTTGGTAAGGGGGTGGTGCAGTGGCAGAAATCTGCATATGTTGGGTTGGTATACCCCATAACGGGCCGGACCATGAGTGGGTATAGCCTTACTTGGGGCAGGGGTAACTGTGTTGCCTCCGGGGTAGCCGGCTGCTCTCCACTCAGGCCGGGGTGCTTCCACCTAGGTGACTGTACTCCTCGCTGTCCTCAATGTCCTTTACCATTTTCCACAATTCTAAAATCTCCTCTCTCTGTTGGAGTTTTTTTACCTTTGTATTTGGCAGCTTAAAATGTACTCATGTCTTCCAATATCCCTCTGTTATTAGTGCCCTGCTCTAGCCTTGGGTCGGGCAGCCCCCATTATATCTCTGGCATACACTAGTGGTATTTCTCAATTTTATCGCTATACAATGGCATTGCGCTATAGCTATACTCCAGCTGAGTCATCACCCTCATATTGACAATTGCAGTGTTAAAAAAATCTTAGGTTATATACCGAAAACAACTTGTCATATACCCTGTCCTACCAGTCCAGAGCTACTGTTTCCCAGTTGCCCCCTACTTGCACTTTGAACACACACCCCCCCCATTACTCCACACACCCCATGCTCACACTGTTTCTTCCGACATCCCTCCCTTGGTCTCCACCCATTGCACAACAAGACTAAAACAATAAGCTAAAACAATTGACTAAAACAACAACCACTATTTTGTCTGCTTCCCCCACACAGAATATATTGGGCACAGAAATCCAAGCTCTCTAAGTATACCAATTAAAAAAATGGTGCCACAATCTCTTCTAGCTCAAAAAGGATCCCATCTATCTATCTTTCTCCTGTCCATATACAATGATAATAATAATGATAATAGAAAACACCACATGGCCTTTACACCTTCTCCAGCCACAACACACCACTCTACCATACACCCTTGTTCCCTTCTCCTGCACACAACCCCACACACCACTGCTCCACTCTCCTGATCCCCACTTTGTGTCAGCCCTAGTTATTGTCGCTGCAAGAGGTGTACTTACATCTACTTGTTCACCCGAGATCCTCTGTCACAGGGTTCCAATAATGGCCTGCACTCTACTACGAGCTCTGCCCTGCTCCAAAGAGCAAACAGGAATTCTGTGAAAATGGCTCCTGTATCCCCAGGGCCAAGCGTAGCTTTTTTGGTAAGCGCTTGATATCTGCCGAAATCCGCCCGAAATTGCGCATTTCGCCCGCGCTCCAACTGCTTAGGAGCTTATTAATGTTATTTCGATTGTGGAGGCATTGCCCACACTGCCCCACACCTGAAGACTACAACTAAGCCATTTGCCGCCATTGCAGCCCACGAGGCTCTCCCCCACTCCAAGATGGCCGCCCCCTGAAAGCAGCATCCACAGTCGACTGATCCAGGCCCCCAGCAGCCAGCTGATTGGCTGCCGGGCCTACCTCTTGGCCCATTGGCCGCCGGCAGGCGAAGCCGGCCCCCTCATTCCAAGGCCCATGAGAGGCAAGGCCAGCACCTGTTTTGTGCCTGTTCGGTGCCGTGGCTGCCGTCTGCCAGACCCCCTGGCTCTCTTCACACAAGGTACCTTTACTCCTCTTGACAGCCACAGCAGTCTGATTCTGCCCATACGCATTAATATGTGACCAAGGCCCTCTCCACATACACTATGGTCCTGCTTATGCCCACACAGCCCGACCACCACAACCATGCCTTTACAGAGCCACGCGCAGTACAAGTTCTGCATTTAGCCTCTCCTTTGATTGCTTTTGCCTATCTATAATCGCATTTAGCCTACATATGGTTGCTCTGACTAGCCTAGAGGCACCCTGCACCCAGATTTGCATTTAGCCTGTCTCTGACTGCATTTAGCCTGCCTCTGACTGCATTTAGCCTGTCTATGATTGCATTTAGCCTGTCTCTGACTGCATTTAGCCTGTCTCTGATTGCATTTAGCCTGTCTCTGTTTGCATTTAGCCTGTCTCTGTTTGTGGTCTGGCGCGCGCTATAAATAATAAACAAACAAACAAACAAACCACTGCAGGTTGCATATTTGGGACTGGTCCATGCAGGTAGATGGGGCCTCTCCAGAAGTGGTGCCAGGAAACCTGCGTCTTTGCGGGGGTCACTGGGATCATGTCGGGGTCACCAAAAATGTAGAGAAGTCCCTCAACGCTCACACCAAAAAAGATACAACCCACTGGAGAAAAGGCCAAGCACACCTCTTGCAAGGAGAACAAGGTTTATTTCCACAAAAATAAAGATGCTCCAGAAAAGCACTCTGCTGCCAGAGAATGTTCTGGCGAAATCAGCACAAGCAACTCATTAAAAGGGCACACAGCATCATCAGTGCTGTAAGTTACATAGGTTACAAATCTGAATGGCTGTTTGATGCAGTGTTATACACAGGCTAACAGCTCCATAAGGGATGCCAAGCCATTGATCCCAGCCCTGTCTGTTCATCTTCTTCCACGTGGGCTCTTGCATGTCATTGGGCGTGAAGCTACTGTTATTTGTTAATTATGCACAGAAAAACTATACATTCTCTATCTCTAAACTAATGTTCACTCGGTACTGCAGACATGGGTGTGGAGGATACATTTGAGGTCACTATGACATACTATTCCAGACCCAGACACTTCGGGGCACTACCAAAGCTCTCCACACTCATTTTTGTTTTTTTTTTGTTACGCCTACCGGCACCTTGCAGTACAAATCACGTGACCTAATAGTGAAGGCAGCCTTGCCCTACATTCTGATCTTTTCTGATTGATTGGGAGACTAACAGTTTTATGGTCCATGGTCTGGAACTGGCCAGTACCTTGGGATACTGGAGTCTTGGAAGGCAGGCATCAGGGAGCTATCACTTAAAGCTGGGACCGGAGAAAGTCGGTGGCTCGTGCCCTCCTTCTATTGGAATAACTTTTTGTAGGGAGCTCTCAGCTCGCTCATGGCCTTGCAGGGCACATTCCTCCTGGGATACAAATGCTGGCAGCATGAGACAATGGAAGGCTTATGATTATTTTTGTTTGTTTGTTTATTTGATATAGCGCAAATCCAAACCTGTTGGTAGCCGGGCGCAAACATTTACAGGAAGACTTGAGAACTTAGTTGCAAAGACATTATCTTTGTCTCTGGCCTTTCTTACCTTTGCACATGTTACAACCTATTACCACTTATTTCCATGTTCTTGACCTGGGCCTATTGCCCTGGCTGCAGCACAGCATTAGGCACTGATTTCAATATAGCTGCTACTTTCTAAGATGGTGTTTCATTCCCATTGCAATCTGTATCCAAGCATGCACTAACCTACCCAGGATGTGGCCCCTGTGAACACCCTGCCCCCACCTGTAACCTCCCTGAATCACTCCAACAAATCTTTAGGCCTCTGCTTTATTACGAAACCGCTTGGGAGCCTGGGATGATTGACCCCCATTCCTAACAGTATTTGGGGTTCTTTGTGGGAAATGCCACTGCCCAACCACAGCAAGAGAAAGTAAGAGCTGTTCTTGATACCCCTTCTCCAAAAACAAAAACAATTTAAGGGCTTTTCTGGGATTAATCGGATACTACCGCAGGTTTAGTCCAATTTCTTCCAGTAAAACATCTCAACTAACAGATACTTTCAAAAATGCCAAGCCCAAATGATCAGATGGGAAGAAGAGGATGAAATCTGTTATATGGTCTTAAAACATGCCCTATGCAAAGTCGCATTTTGAGAGTTGCAGATTTCTCGAAAGAATATATCCTTCAAAGTGATGCTTCCCTCATGATGCTTGGGCTGGTTCTGTTGCAAAACTATGATGGCTTTGAACATCCAATTGTATACATCGGCAGAAAGCTCTTTCCCAGAGAGAAAAACTATTCAGTGATCGTGTTGGAGACATTGGCAATTAGGTGGGCTGTAATTCATCTGAAGTATTACCTCCTGGGTCGTAGGTTTTGTCTAATAACAGACCACTCTTGTTTAGTTTGGATCAGCCAGAGGAAGGAATAACCCCCTCGAGTAATGCAGTGGTTGTTGGACGTTCAGGCATATTGTTTCACAGCTCAACACCAGAATGGATGAGAGCAAGGTAACAAGGATGTTCTCTCCCCATTTCCCTGTGAAACAACCCCGGTCCAACCTGCTTTGGTGAAGGGTATGTGAGAAACTTGAGGTAATCCTCACTCCTAAAACCCCTGTATTCTCTTCTCAGGTGTCTAGGGAAAGGCCATCGCTCTTGGATCCTGACCCCCGGGGTGGGGAAGCAGGGGAGGATCACTTGGGTGGAGAGTCTTTGGGGATTGGTAGTGGGGTACACCAAGGCAAGACATGATATCCCCCTTTCCCTATTGATGACTAACCCAACGTTTCCCTGACTTTTATGGGTTATTATACGCATTGCCTCCTCATTTTCACCCATGTAACACTTGACAGTACTGGGATGAGGAAGAGGCAATCAGGAGTGAGGAACACTATACCAGTTCACCACTTTAGGACTGGGACAAAGAAGATGCCTGTTAAGTTTTGGGAAGGTTAGGCATGTCCCGTTAACCATGGTCAGACAACCTTAACTGAGGCACACCTGCAACCTGTTAAAGGGTTGCAGGTGTATAACATGAGGGAGAGAAAGGAACACAGCAGTGAGGCCTGTGTGATCAGCAGGGAACTTTGTTGAAGGAGAAGTGAGCCGCTGGAGGGAAATGCTGTGGGTCGGACCGCTGTGTACAGCACACCAAGGTTCTGGGGACTGCAGAGAGAAGTGGTCTTAGAAAGTGTAGCGTGGGAACTGGGGCTCCATAGAGTTGACTGACAGCAGAGAAGGGGCCGTGTGGAAAGGCTATCTCTTTCCCTTTCACCCAAAGTACTCATTCCCCTGTGTCAAGAAGCCAACACAGGAGCATCTAAGGGGTAGGAGCTGGACCCTTGACAGCAGAAGCTGGAGTTCATGTGCTCTGCGCTGCGGAGAAAGCTACCAAAGAGACTGGTGAGTTTCAATTAGATGAGAAACCCGGTGCATGAATGATTGAATATTACAATTGTTGCAAAATACTTTGTATCAGAGTGGCTGCGTGTCTCAAAAGAGGACGTTTTTCAAAGGTCACCGGTTCTCAGATCATTTCCATTGTTGAAGAATAAAGTGCAAGAATACTTTGTATCAGAGTGGTTGCGTGTCTTAAAGAAGAACATTTTTGAAAGTCTCAGAGTACTGGAAAGTTCACTTAAAGTAAAATGCATGAATATCAATTATCGGACTCAATGAAGATCAAACCTTAAGTCAAACGAATACCCACTGAATATTGAACTGAGTAAAAACATAACAATTGAGCAAAACTACTGCATGTTGAATTCAAAATAGAATGGAACTTTATAATCAAGTAAAACCACTGTGCGTTGAACTTTAAAGTGAATGGAACTTTCAAGTTACACAAAGCCACTGCACATTGAATTCGGAATGGACTTACAGAGGAAAGGAGAATTAAATGAAATCCTGAAGTTGACACTATCATGTGAAGAAAGTAAATAAAAGGTTATGATCCAAGGGAATAAAGAGAATAGCCAAGATGCCCACCTGTTTTGTGATGATGAAATGCAAGTCTTGGTGAAGGGTTAAAAATTGATGATGACACCCATGATGGGGCACCATTTAATAATTTCACAGTGCATGTGGGGAAAGAACTTCGAGACTTGAGGATTCGAGGAGTTATACTTATTGTCTTGAGGATGGAGCCAGAAGACCCTTTTTTTGGTTTGAACATGTGATAATTGGACCTTTGGGGAAGGTTACCTCGAGGATTGTTTAAAGCTGTATTAGGTTGAACTTAAGAAGGGTAACTTTGAGACTTTTTGTGGAACTGCTTTACACTTGGGGAAGGGAGCTTAAAGAAAGTTGCAAGCTGGAAGAAGCGCATCACTTTATTTTGAACACTGTTTCTTTGGTTACTGACATCCCTATACACTATATTGATTTAGTTGTGAGGGCAAGTATAGGTTTTGGACACAGACAGATTTTTTGAGTTGAACTCTTTGACTCAGACTTTCTTTAGTTTTGTTCAGGTAGGGAAATCCCACCTAAGCATAGGGCAAGTTAGGCCTTTAACCATCTTGACATCTTAGTTAATAAAGTTACTTTGTTTAAATCTTGAATCTGTTGTCTGTGTCGTATTTAATGATGCCTTCACATTTGTCAAAGCACTTTATTCTGATTCTATGGCTCACCAATCTGAATGGTTTGGCTAGTGAGATTTATCAGGTGAATCATGGGCTGAAACAAGGCTGTATTTTAGCCCCTACTTTATTTAATATTTACATTGCGGATCTAGAAAGAATTTTAATAAAATGTCGGAATTTCCCCCCGACCGCGTAGGGCAATGTCCAATAGCTTGGCTGTCCTATGCAGATGATATTGTAGATTTGGACCAAACAACTATTGGTTCCCAACACAGCCTGTCAGTCCTTGAGCAATTTTCAGCGGACCATGGATTGATGATACATCTTAATAAAACCAAGGTAAATAGAAAAGTCATTAAAAAGTACAAATGGCTGATACAAAAGGACATTATCCAAGAAATAACTACTTATATATATTTAGGTATCTGTATAACCTGTATGATAGCTAGGGTGACTCTCTCAAAAATCCTGACTAAATTTCAAGAAATTAGATAATTTATCCAAAGGGCTGGGGGATACTCTATTGATGGTTTATCAGTGTTGTACAAATCTTGCATTGTTCCTAGTATTTTATATGATGTTGAAGTGTTTGTATCAAAGGAAGTTGTCTGGCTGAGTGTATTGGAAGGTAAACTTTGGCGAAGAGCTCTGGGCCTCCCCAACTCGGTACCCATTGAAGCGATTTGTAATGAGCAGGGGTTGATTACTTTGTCCACACAGAGAAAGATCACCAACTGCACCATTTATTTAATAATTGTAGGTAATTGTAATAATAGTAAGTCTGTTTATTCACTTTTTCTATTTTGTTTAAATATTTCATTGTTAAGTACTTTGGCATATAAGGCTAATTTCAAACATATGCAAATCAATTCAACATAAATATATCATAGTGAAAGCAAGATTTTCAGGTATTGATTGATTACATAGTAAAGGCCTAGCATGCAGAACTAAACAAGATAAGTCATGTATAATATATATATATATATATATATATATATATATATATATATATATATATATAGTGAAAGTTAAGAATATGAAGTACAAACTGGACAAACAAGACAAAACGGGATGGACAGAAACGAGGGGGAGGGAAGGGATATTGTTGACTTACTATTTCAGTTTAAGAGCTAAGCACTGTATGTTCTAAATATTCAGTAAACAGCCTCCATTTCAATTCATGTTGGTTCAGTAAAAGAGGGGATGAAGCATTACATGTCTCCATTCAATGAATATTGCAAATGGAATTCCACCATATTTTGCAATGCAATTGTTTAAGGTCTTTCCATTTTGAGATACTAGTCTGAATAGCTATAGCAATAAAAAGATCAAATAAAAATCCATTGTTTTTGCAAATAGCTGGCTTAATGACTGTGCTTCCGAGGTACAAGAATGAAATGCTACGTTCTTGTCGTAAGCAAAAAATAGATTTTAACACATTCCATGCAGCTTCCCAAAATGTTTTTACATGAATACAGTCAAATTTTAGATGTCTGAAAGATCCTATCGTACATAAGCAGCTCCAACAATGTTCATCTTGTGAAATAACTCCTTTGAATAGGATAGATGGAGTTATAAAGGCCCTGTGGTGAAAGAATGATAGAGTTTGGAGTAGGCTAGCTGATACAATTATCTTAGAAATATGTTTTCCAAATCTGAGGCCATTTCAGTTGAGAATCTGTCAAAGAGCAATCTCTTTTCCCATCCATTTGGCTTTTCCATGGAGCCAAGTTATCTGGCACAGAAATAAGTATTTTGTAAAACATTGAGGCATCAAAATATTGGTTGAGTAAATGATGCATCTTTTTATCTTGATACGTATTATTACAATGTATTAACAAATCATACCGACCCACAATCGCATCAACCAATTAATTATTGGAACGTAAAAGTCCTGGGGATATGATATTTAATAACCATTTCATTAAAGATGAGAGGTACCCCCTCAATAAAAAGTTGTCCCACACATGTAATGCCATAAGAGAGCCATGGCTTCCAGCATATAGATTTCTTGTTGATCTTAATTAGTGAGTTTGTCCAAATATAAGGGGATACAAATTGTGACATTTTAGAGATATTTGCTAATAGATATGCTCTAAGATAGATAATGGTAGTGTTAATGCTGTTACTGGTAATACATCTATTGGATCGTTTGATGTATGGGCAACCCACTAGGATGTGGGGGAAAACCATCGCTCTCTCAAAAATAAGCCAATTTGGTGCATTCAACAAAGTGGGTGCAAACCATGGCTGAGCTTGGCATAACATAAACGCTACATGATATTTTTTTAAATCAGGGAGACCAACTCCACCATCTATCCTAGGGGTTTTAAGTTTATAAGCTGAAATTCTGTGTTTCCTCTTTCCCCAAAGGAACCTGAGAATGCATGTGTCTAAAGATTTAAAGAATGTAGCAGGTAGGGAAATAGGGAGCATGTATAGTAAATAAAAGACAATTGGAGCAATTGACATTTTGATAGATTCCAATCTTCCCCATCATGACAAAAACAAAGGAGACCATGAGCGAGTGAGATCTTTGACTTTATTAAGGATGTTTGTGGTATTTTGTTTTATGGTATCCTTAATCGAGGAGGTTATTATGATACCTAAATACTTAATCCCAGAGGGGCACCATTTCATACCTAGGTTGGAGCAATGGCATCTAGTACAATGTATGTTTAATGGTAGAATTTCTGATTTCTCAATATTAAGTTTGTAACCGGATGATAAGGAAAATTGTGAGATGGTGATAAGTGATCCATGCAAGAGTTTGTGATTTGTAATAGAAGTAAAACATCATCTGCATAAGTGTCTGTTTTAACATGGATGTGGTCATGTTTGATTCCAATGATATTTTCATTTTGTCTGATTGCGTCTAGGAATGGTTCTATATCCAGGATAAAGAGAATAGGGGCTAGTGGGCAGCCTTGGCGGGTTCCTCTAAGGGGGAAAGAGAGGGATATATGTCCATTCACAAAAACGTCAGTTTTGGGGTTGGACTATAGTATTTTCACTATTGATATGAATGAATCTGGGATACCACATCATAGAAGAGGTTTTAACATAAAATTCCACTCCACCCTGTCCAAAGCTTTCTCAGCATCAAGTGCTATGGCTGCGTAAGGATTAGTGGATGTCTTAATTAAATTGATGACATTCGTAAAAACTCTAATATTTGTGGACGATAATCTTCCCTTGACATATCCTACTTGGTTGTTTTTAATTAGATTTGGAAGAAAGGGATTTAATCTATTAGCTAGGATTTTGACTAGGATTTTGCAATCAGTATTAATTAGGGAAATAGGTCTATCATTTTGGACAAACTAATGGGGCCTCATTCCGAGGCTGGCGCAAAGGGATTACCGGCACTGGTAAGGACACCAGTGCCGGTAATCCCTTTGCGCCCTATTCCGTGGTCCCTTTGCGGGTCCCGCTAAAGCTTCCTGGTTTTACCAGGCGGCCTTAGCGGGAGCCGCAAAAGGTCCAGGGAGCAAATAACGGTTCCGCAAATTGCGGTACCGTTATTTGCACCTTTCCCATCCCCATTGAGCCTTATAGGGGCTCAAATGGGAATGGGGAATGGTATTTTCAATGGGGACTTACCGGTCCCGCAAAGGTACGACTAAACCGGTAAGTCCCCATTGAATGAGGGCGGACTCGGTACCGTTATTGGAGGCAGCCATGGCGCTATTAGCGCCATGGCTGCCTCCAATCTCAGAATGATGCCCATGGTCTTTATTTGGTTTGGGAAAAACAATGAACATTGCTTCAGTGAAAGATCCTATGGCTTTTCCATTAGAAATGAAGGAGGAATAGAGTTCATGAATTTTCGGAGTCAAGAGATCTTTGAAATGAGAAAAAAAGTCTATCGGGAAGCCATCTGGTCCTGGGACTTTTCTTTTTTTAAGATCTTGTATGGCTTGATAGATTTAATTTACTTGTATAGGTTCATTTAAGGTTTGGAGGTTAGTGGTGGTGTATGAATCACAATGTATATGTCTGAGAAAGTCAGCAGCGTGGGTACTATTCGGTAGTGATTCTGAGGAATACAGTTTTTGATCAAATTTGGAGACTGCCTGTAGTTTTTCTTCATCTTTGAGAACTCTATTTCCATTTTGATCTTTTATGACCGTAATTTTGGCTCTACCTTTTTTAGATTTGAGATATGAGGCTAGTGATTTACTCGATTTATTGGAGAATTGGTTCATTTTTGATTTACACTTTAGGAGGGTAGCACAGGAGCATTGCATAATAAGATTATTATATTGGATTTTTAAGATAGTTATTTGCGTGAAGATTAGATTAGTATTAGTGCTAATATATTGTGCTTCTAAGTATGTAATTGTTTTTAGAATGTCATCAGACTCTTGTTTAAGTTTCTTCCTTTTTTGAGCTACATAAGAGATCATCTGGCCTCTTCATACAGCTTTATATGGACAGATGTATCATCATTTAGGTCCTCTGTGTTTTGTTGGATGAAATCAGTAAATAAGTTATCTTTTAAAAGGGTTGAGTTAAATCTCCACTTATTTTGTTGGTGCATACCATGCAAATACGATGATCGAACATGAACAAAGGCATGAACAGACAGGATAATGGGCTCTATTGTGGCATCTATCAGCCGATTAGTCATAGATTTGGATTTAAAATCATAGTCAATTCTTGAAAAAGAGTTGTATGGTGGGGAATAGGAAGTATATTTGAGATCTGTAGGATGAGCTAAATGCCAGGTATCAAAAAACCCTAATTCGGATACAAAGTTGGAGAATTGTACATGGGAGGTCGTGTTTTTAAAACGTACATTAGATTTTTTATCAAGAAGAGGATCTACAATCTTGTTACATTCTCCACATACTATAGTATTGGTTGGGTTCAATCTGAATATATGGTTTCTTAATTGAGGCCAATAAGTGGGATCAGCATTAGTGGGGCTGTACACATTTAGAATGGAATATTCGACAGATTGAATAAGGAGTTTGATCAAAATCCACCTGCACACATCATCAGACTCTATCGATGTAACTTTGCATTGTAGATGTTTACTACTAAGGGTAATCACTGCATTTTTTTTTCCACATGCTGCACTAGCAACGATCTGTCCCACCCATAAGCAATTTAGTTTGGCAGCTTCCAATTGAGAGAGGTGTGACTCTTGTATACATGCTATGGATGCTTTAATCCTGTTGAGATGTGTGAGGATTTTTTGCCGTTTGATTGGGTTATGAAGGCCTTTGACGTTCCACGAAGTTATATTTAGTGACATAGGAGGCATTTAGGAGAATATTAGTATTTATAAGGTTCGAGTTAATAGCATATTGTACAAGTAAGGTAGGGAGAAATAAGAGGAGGAGGAGACAAACAAAAAGAACATGGAGTTTTGTAGTTGACATAACATCAAACTTGTACATGAAGGAATAGTGGCTAACCGGATACAGCCACTGCAAACCATGTTCTTATACAGTCAATAATAAGTAGGGGGTGAAGAGCCGGATCTAGATGGGCCCCTCTGTGCCCCTTCCGGCATGGATATCCTTATTAGACATTAACGTTCTGTGTATTATTAATGACTTATATATGCAGCTTAGTTGTGTCCATATCATCTCTTCTGCGACCTTGAAAAAATCTGCGCAAGTCTCTTGGGTCTTGGAAAGTATACATGTGACCATTAAGAGTAACTTTTAGGGATGCTGGATGTATGATCCCATATCTTGCATTTAGCTGTTTTAGTACAGGTCTAAATGCTAATAATTCCTTCCTTCTTGCTGCTGTGATGTTGGAGACGTCTTGAGTTATGACCATTTTGGTACCTTCCCATACAAGAGTTTTCTTCTGTTTTGCCTTTTCTAAAATAAGCATCACGTGAGTATAATCCAATAGAGGGAAGATCATAGTTCTTGGAGCATTCCGGAAGGGATTTTTAGGTCCTTCCAATGTGCTCTTTGGATATTGAACTGTGGAGGCGTAGGAAGATCCAATAGTGCAGTAAGCATATGGTAAATGAATTGAGTAGGGTTGTCGTTCTCAATGTTCTCAAGAAGACCAACGACACGTATGTTGTTTCTCCTGTTCCTGTTTTCTAAATGTTCTGTTTGCTTCTGTAAAGATACAACTGTGCTTTCCAGAGATTGTACTGCAACATCTTCATGTCACCTGCTCTTCTTTCCACTTCTGTTATCCTAGATTGAAATGTAGACCATTTGTCATCAAGCATCTGCAATTTGGCAGTCGTGCATTCCATGAACGGTTTAAGAGATTTAATCTCCATTTAGATAGCCTGCATGACTGGTTCTTACGTATCTTCTTTAGGCGTGGGAGAGTCGCTTTTTTGTCTTTTGGGGGCATTACTGATGGGTGTGGCTGATATTTCATTGGGTTGCCCCTTTTTGGAAGACATGTTTGAGCAAGACAAATTACGCTGTATGAAAGATTGCTTCTCAAAAGATGAAGGCTATGAAGCCAAAAGCCCAGTTATGTGCACTTACATGTCAAAATGCCTAACTGCGCACATTCATTTTTCATGTATCCAGTCATGCACCTTTACTTTCAATGTATTCCGTCAAGTACATTCATTTTCCAATGTGTTTGGTTAAGCGCATTTATTTTCCACTGTGTAATATATATTCGAAGAATTCTGATGTGACATAAATAAATCAGGGTTGTTATTGAGTTTCCCTGTTAGTAGTAGATGGTGCCTTTCAGAGCTCAGCAACTTTTTAATTTCACATTAAAATTGCAGCAACATAAAGCTTTACTTCTTATGCATTCATTCTTATTTAAAATAATATACACTTTAGATTCTGATTATTAGCAAAGCCGTCCAGCCACACAATTACTCATGAGGGTAGCAGTCTTATTATAATATATATCTCACACATGTCACAGTCTCTCAGTAGTGGATATTCTTGTTAGTTGTCTGGATGTTATTTGTTTTTAAAAGGGGTTAGTTATAGTCTTTTATATATATTCGGTATAAATTAATTATATTCCTTGTCGGAGCCTCAGGATAAATATATCTTCATTCATAAAGTCATTTATTTGAATAATATATCATGCTTTCATGTTATGAAATGATATATCTCTTTGGGTGTTACTTGCATGAGGGATTTCCATTGTGTTGTAAAGCAAACGTGCTTCCCAACAACTTTATAGTGCTACAGCTGCATACACCGAACAACTGATGAGATATGCCGGCTTCTTGTCAACACGAGCTCCGGTGATTAATGGGCTGCGCCTCCTTATCTACGCAGCTTTCTGGGACTTCACACACAGTGAGCACAGGCACGCTTTGAGCCTCATAAATCGTCATCCATGACTTGCGGCCCTGTTTGTAAGTCATTTTTGTTTAGAAAAGTATGAATTGCCGCATGGAAGATTTATGGTATTAATGCCAGGCTGGGAGCTCTGAAGTTAGGCGGCCAACTGCTTCGGCGCTTGGCAGGCCCCGCCCCCCCCTGTTCATTCACTTTTTATGAATCAAAAGGATTGTAATACCTCCTTACCTGTTTTAAGAGTGTGGATTGAAGAGATACAGACATTTGTAGGTGGTATAGGATGCACATTCGTTGCACAGGATAATCTGGCTTTAATATACAAGGAGATCAAAGAGAAAGCAGCTTTTTGGGGTAGAAACAATAGAATGTCTAAACTTGCAGAGCAGTCTACATTTAAGGATTACATACTTCAAAGCATTCCTATGGACACACCATGTGTCTATATAAAGAACTTGGAAGACGCCAAAGTTGGACGTTTCATTATGTGTTTATGATTGGTCCAGCTCCCCACTCTCTCCAGGATAGATCTTAGGCAAACGATTCCGGTGTCGGAACGACTTTGTAGGTTGTGTAAGATAGAAATAGATGCACCCAGACACCTTTTGACTGGTTGTATTTCTTTGATTGACATTAATGAAAAAGGGTATGCCAGCCTATCATATAATTTACAATTTATACATACTGATCAATTTCGGGCTTTGATATATGCGGGAGAACATTTAGTTCAGAATTTTACAATTTTTTCTATCTGGCAAAAAATACTTATGATGTTGTTGTTATGATGACAATGTGCTCAACTAAGTTTTATATTGCAAAAGTATGGATATTGTATTGGTATAATATGAGTTGTATCAATGTATGTAAACTGTATGTAATATTTTTATCTTTGTGAATGGATATTTCTGTGTTATAAGGTTATATTTAACCAATAAAACCCAATTATAAAAACACATATAAAAAACAGTACATACAAAATAAAAAACACTAACAAATGTTTGAAGCAGTTTATGCAAAAGATATAAAATAAAAAATAATTGCAGTACCGCATTGGTTAGTATAGTGCATAAAACAAAACAAAAAACAAAAAAGGGGTCTTTTAAAATAAATAAATAAAAAAGTCCCCAAAAAGGTTTTTTCAAGAGCCACCATTGTTGGATGAACAAAAGTAAATTTAGTTGAAATCCCCCCACCCTTTAATTCTCTGAGAAGTCTGGACTATATGGCTGTGGAAAATGGGGCAGCTCATTTTTTGATTGAAGTGTTATATGAGTGGGAACTGTGAAAGCCATAAATAATGACTAAACACTTCCTACGCACAGAAAAGGGGTCGGGACAGAAATGTATTACTGTCATCTTTTCTTTGCTATGCAAATTGTCTACAATTTTCATTAGCATACAATGTAATGCTAATGAAAATGTCAGATGTTCTTATAGAGTCTTACTACTTTAAGTATATATACTAATTAGATGGCGTCTACAAGATCATTTTTTTCTGATTCTATTTTTAAACTTTGAAAGACGGTTCCATGAAGAACCTTTTTTATGGGTGGAGTATTTTTCTGGGTTTTCTTTCTTGAAGAGGGAACGTCTCATAACCAGAAGGTGTATCTGCAACACCTCCCTAACCACAGATGCCGAAGGGAGAATGACCCTCCCACCTTGCTTGGCATGGGTGCCTGAGGTTTACAAAACAGGTTACTATTCAACATCCAATGCGGGAAGTGGGTTAATGAGAGCTTGTGGATAGGTAGGGGGAGCAAGGAAAACCAGAATGAGAGTTAGGTAAACATAAGTGGATAGGTAGGGGGTTTTCTTGGGAAGTCATACAAGTCTTCATACAATGCACTACTGACACACACTCCTGAAATAGTGTCTGTGTTACTCATATGCAACCTGCCAATGTATACCTATACTCAAGCCTGCTTCCTTCTAGACACTTCACCTGTCTGCCTACCCTCCTACAGATAACTACCCTAAAATGCCTCACGTGGCACATACCAAGATGAGCACATGAAAGAGGTACACATAGTAACATAAATGAACACATGACTTGGGCAAACATAATTGAAGTGACACACAGTGAATTGGAACACATGATGAAATGGTACATAACTCAGGGTCTGGAGCAACCTTCAAACAGCGCTCTTTTCTTGCATGCTCTAAGCTACGCTCTACTGTTATTGCAGAGAGAGTTTGTCGCTCAATTCAGAATACCATACACAAATCAGTTCAGTGACTCTGTTTCCTCACAGAGTAAATTCCATGCGTACAACAAAACAGATTTGTATGCAGTTCGTACTTATCTTTCACACAGGGACCTCCTGAGGGACCCTGAGCAAATTGTAGCAGGCAAAACAACTCACGGTTGGCTCCACTCAAAGGGCATGCAGGGAGGTAGAAAGGCTCACATGAAAATATAGAAGCTAGAGCCCCGCTCCAGGGAGGCAAGAGTTTTTCACCACCGCGTCACCAGATTCCAACTTCCCCCAGCTGCTCCGCAAGTGATCCTGATGGTGGTTGTCCTGCTTCGCATATTGTACCCTGCCCATGCCTCCAACTGACAAAACAATCAGAACCGAGCTCAGGCAGGTGCAATCCTTTTCAAGACCCTGGGGGAACGTGTGCGATGAACGCAGCTGCCAGGGATCATGGAATATGTTAGATATATTTTCTGGAGGAGTTAGACCTAATCTTGGGGTGTTTTATTATTGTGGTAAATGGTGGTATATTATTGTGGTACATTAATATTGTAGTGATGCATTGGTGGATTTCCTTTATAGTGGTAAAACTCTCCTCAGAATATGGTCTATCACTTGTCCTTTTTTTTCTTGGGTCTCTCACAAATACCAGATACTGGACTTATTACACTTAATTTGGGGCAGTACCCCTAACTCTCAACACCTTGATATATGCTCTAGCAGCCAAAGTGCAAAACATATCAAATTATAAACAGGTAATTGTATACACACACATCATACACTCCTAAACTCACTTACTAGGAAAACCAAAAGCCTACTTCATATTTGACCACCTGTGGTAAAATGAATTACCACCTATAGTAAAATAGGCGTAGTCCCTGTGAAATCTCAGTCTCTGTGCTAATGAGCGCAGTAATGGAAGGAAAACTCTAATCACTTGTTTTAAGATTCTAATTTTATATACTAATGAGATTCAAATTGTTCAGATAACATACATCGTGTGATAAAAGCCATGTGTACCTAAGAATGTGAAATGATATTTTACATTAAAATGTTTGCACACATTAATAGGCCCCACTGAGCATTATCTTACCAAATGACCTTGTACCCAAAGAAATTGGCAAGCGATGCAGTTTGAGAGAGAAAAAAAAATCACAACAGCAAGGCAACTTCCTTCATGGACATTCAAAATCGTATTAACTTTACACTTTAATAAGAATTCCACAGGAAAACCATCTTCTAACCCTGTCTGACCCCTGGCCAAACATTCTGATCACACATCAATTTTACAGTTTATTACCTAGATCAGAAGGCAATACTTCTGGTCCAACTTGGCAAGAAATCCGGGGTCACCCAGTTAGCACAATGAGCAGCCCTTCACTCGAGATTCTGTCAGCCTGCCAGCTTGCTGCAAGTCACTGTCCCTCTAGATAGGATTTCAGCCTGCCGCAGCCCATCTCAGCTTAACTCTCGGAAATCCCTTTGTCTGTCTCCGAAGGGGTTCCTGCACATCTGATCTGCACACCCACTAAGAGTCCCTTTTATGACCTCTCGCTGCCACTCAAAAGGAATCCTTCCCCACACCCAGACCATGCTATTTCATCCGTCCTACCCAATAATTTTCCTTTTGAGTATACCAATCCTGCTAACTACAAATGTAACATCTTCTTCTTCCTGCGCACACAATGATCTTGTTCTTTAGCAGCATAATTTCATTTTTTTTTTTTTTTTTAATTTGATTTAATTGTATGATACAATTTTTACAAAATAAAGATACGGTGCCCACATTAACTGTTCGAGTTCCCCACAAACAGTGCGGCGCGGAATCTTTCTTTGTCCTATTCTACATTCCACACTTAGTTCCCTATCTGATACAGCGCCGGGATCAAAAACAGGGTCCACGACCCCCACGGAAGTGGCAGGGTGATGACATCCAGCTGGCTATCCTGCCCATCCATATCTGCGATCAGGTAAGCAGATCAATCTCTCGAAAAAAGCCTACCACCGCGATCACCCAGGTAGTCTTTTCCCCACTTAGGAGCCGGCACCACCATTCCTCTTCCTCATAAGCATATAGGTTTTTGAACAAGTGGCCCAGATGTCTCTGGCGGGGGCCCGTAACACCTAGGCAGTTGAGCAGGAGGTGTCTTATGGTTTCAGCCATCTCTAACTTCTTGCAGAATCTGCATGTTTCATCCGGGGCCAAATTTCTACGGCTTAGGACTTCCCTTGTGTGAAGGATATTAAGACGAATTCTTAAGAAATTCATCATGAGTTTGGAGTCCGGTCCTCTTAATAAGTAAGGCTTGAGCTCATTCACTTTAGACAGCTGTGGAGGAAGGTCTTTAAACAGTTTTGAGGCGGCAGCTTTTTCCAAAGTGTCAATCCAATCTTGATTCAGAAGTCGAGATTTCACCTTGGCGGGATTATAAATTAGTTTGTCTTTAGAACTTCCAGCGCTCACTAATATTGAGTCGATCTTTGCCGCCCAACTTGTGAGCATTTTACATGATCCAGACCGGATTTCGTACTGGATTTCTTGCATGATCCGTGGAGGACTTGGGAGTAGGCACTTTCTGAATAACATTACTTCATTACGAGAGACAATAGAGGTCAAAGATTGTAGAGAAAGTTCCCTTCTTATTATCACCATTGGTAGCGAATCGGGAAGATTAAGGACCTTTTTCCAATAGAAACCTTCCACTTTTGACCAGAAGGATGTTTGCAGGTTCGGTAAGGCTTCTGCCCCATACGTAAGCGTCGGGATCGCTTTGGCCTTATAAAAGGTCACCACAAGGGCCAAAGTGAATTTTCCGTATTTTTTCAGTATTGCCCGAGATTGGGAAATAAGAAGTCTCGCCTTAGACATGATGTTCTCCTGCATCAATTTTTCTTTGCTGTTCTTGTTGATGATAACTCCCAAATATTTGAAGCTGTCTACCAATTCAATTTTGATGTTATTTACCGCCCATGTGAATTTCTCCGACTTCCTTTCGTTTCCTCCCAAAGTCATGATTTTGGTCTTTTCCAGATTCATCAAGAGATTGTTCTCTTTAAGATAGGAGTCGAGGTTGTTTATCTGTCTCTGGAGGCCAATTGGAGTTACATCAAAGAGAATTATATCGTCCGCATATAGCAAGCGTGAAATTTTGCTGGATCCCAATGTCGGAGGGAACATCCGGACTCTATCTTCGTACTCTTTGAAGTCGGCCATGTATGCATTGTACAGTGCCGGTGCTAGGGGGCACCCCTGCTTTACCCCTCTTACCGTCTTTATCCAGTCAGATAAGAGGCCTTGGTTGTTCAGCCTGACACACATTGTGGTTCCCGTATATAGGGCCTTTATGGGTTCCAGTATCCTTGGGGGACAGGCATGGAGATGTAGTTTTTCCCATAATCGTTGTCTGTCTACCCGGTCAAAGGCCTGGACCAGGTCGATAAATGCCATATAGATCTTGGGGCTGCCTTCAAATACTTTGGCTTTAAGTGTGCTCACTGCAAGAACATTAACCAAGGTCCTGACATTTTTCACAAAGCCCGCCTGGAAGGGATCCGACAGGCCAGTCACAGAGATCCAGTTACTAAAATTATCCAGGATTAGAGCACCAAAGAGCTTTCCTATGGAGTCTAATAGAGCGATGGGACGATAATGTGAAGGGTTGTCTTTAGCTCCCTTTTTGAAAATAGGGACCAAAATCGCTTTCTTCCAGGATGAAGGAATGATCGAGAATCTGACACAGTTTGAGAAGACTTCTTGAATAAATGGGGCCCAAAATTCCAATTTGTTCTTGATGTCAAAATTGGTTATGCCGTCAGGTCCTGCCGCTCTGGATCCGTTAAGCTGGGATATTTTCCTTTTAATTGTGTTCAGGTCCGTTGGGATTTCCCACTGTTCTCCTGAGGTAGGTGTCCAATTCTCTGTCACCTTATCCCGGACTCCGTAAAGGTTTTCAAAATGTGATATCCAGGATTTTTCACCGATTGAATTTTGTAGTGCCTGGTTCACTGATTGAGAGTTACCTTTAATCAATGACCAGAAGTCACGGACCTTGTGGCCACTAATAGCGTTCAACATGTTTTCCACGTCTAACTGGTACCTCTCTGCTTTAGTTGACTTCAGCCAGACTTTGTAGGCTTTTACTGCCGTGGCTGCTTCAGCCTTCTTGCTCAGTGAAATTGTTTTTGCTGCCTCCCGTTGTAACTTTCTGACCCCCTTTCTTCGAATAACTAACTGTTCATTGTAAATATGAAGTGGGGCCTTAATTTCGTGTTTCCTCACATTTTTTTTCCGTTGATAGACTGTCAGTAGGGGCAAGTATTCAATCCAGTTTGCTGGACTTGAGTGCTTAATCAGCTTGCGATCCTTGAATTGATTGGTAATGTTGGAAATCGCTACTTCCGACAGTCTCAGCCTTATCCCACTCTGGTTTATTAGCAGATTTTGAGCGCCATACTCCGCTTTTCTTCTCCGCGACTTCCACGAGAAAGTAAGTAGGTTATGGTCGCTATGCTGCGTTCTTATAGTTGTGAGGGGTAGACACAGCGGCAGAAGGCTCCTTGACACCTGGATATAGTCAATTGTTGCCGCTTGATTCCCTCTTTCCCAGGTTGGGATGACTTCAGTCTTCTTACCAGTCCTTTGCCCCAGGATATGCATCTCTCTTGTGATTAGGAATTTATGCCACATGCTGTTTCTACCTTGGGACTCTCTGAGATCAAGGGTTAGATCCATATTCAAATCTCCCGCGATGATCACGTCACTGGAGGTAGATGTTATTAAAAAGTTGTCTATTAGACTCTCAATTTGTGCGAGGAAAAGGTCGTTATTCACTCGCTTTGGATTCCAATATACGTTGATCAGTAGGATTTCTGATTTAAGGATGGAGTCCGGAGGACCTTACGGCCTTGCCCACTCCAAAAGCGTAGCCAAAAAAAATTCTGAGGCCAAGAGTGTCTTGGACAATGAAAGCCCTGAGCCTACTCTTAGGGCCGTGATGAGGCCAGATCTCGGCCTACCTCTCTCCCCTCTGAGGGCGGGTGAGTGTGCCATTTGAAAACCGTCCAGCATAGGTGGCTCCATTAGCCACGTTTCCTGCAAACATAGGGCGTCGAAGCTCCCAAAGTTGACATCTGAAGAGACTGTTAGATGGCCGAAACCTCTGGTATTCCACGATCCCAGTTTCAGTGATATCTCCGGGACTTCCATGGGGATCGATGGCTTGTCACCAACTGCTGCTCTGCTGAATGAAGCCACACAGCTCCTACTTGCACACTTAAATGTTTTCAAGTTATTTCATCTGGACAAATTTGCACACATTTTATAAGGACATGTTACAGGTTACTGGGAAGGGGTTAGCCTGTTAGTTTATATTAGTATTTAGATGAAGTGCAAGCCAGTCAAATGAAATATTATCCTGCAATAAAATGTTTTTAAACATGTGCTCTCTGTAAGAATATGTGCATTTCCCATCTGGTGCGCAAGCCGGCTGCATTTGCCAATTCTGATGTTTGTATTTCTATGTTTCCATGCAAAGCCCACACTAACACCACATGTGGATGAACCCCTGTAACTCACAGTCCCCAGCTATTCCTACATACTCCCTCCTTTTTTATTGCTGGATCCATCAGAAGTCAATGCAGGAAAAACAACATCAAACCATAAGCTTCAAAACGCATGTGTTGTTCCCAATTAAATTACCCATACCTGAAAAGGAATTGTACAAAAATGTCGACCTGGGAACTGCGACGGCCGAAAATGCCGACTTTTTTTCTTCTTTTTAACCCCTCCCTTACACCATATATACATTAGGGAGGATTAAGTGTGTAATATTAATATGGGGAGGCTGAGGGGGTTCTCCCCCCGCATTTATATATGTGGTGTAAAGGGTTAAAAAAAGTCTGCATTTTCGGCCGTCGCTGGGATCACATAGATCCCCTGAAAATAAATATTATATACATTGAAATTCATGCATCAGCAATTTATGTACCTCCCCCACCTTTGAACCAGCAACTATCATTCCCAATCATAGAGACAATAACAATATTTTTACATGAATAAATCATAATGGTGTATATTTTTTGCGAAAACATATTTTTTTCTTTATTTTTTTCAATCTTCAAATCTCATAATTGTTATCAGTGGTCAGATCTCTCTTTTTTGTATGATGTATTTGTATCTTCTTTTTTAATTTTTTTTAATACCACCCTCTTTTAAAAACATTTTTTTAAGAGATCTTTATTTTTTATCTGAACACCATCTTTGATTATTATTTCATTTTTGTACTGGTGATCTAATAATAGTTTTTTTGAAGCACAATTACATCATTACCATTTCCAGACAACATTAAACACATCTGTGTCATTAAATTAAATGTAAAACCAACTAAAAAAAATGAAAATAACAACAATGAAAATTGTTTGTAACGAAGTAAGATTTTATATAAATATGTCCCGTAGTAGGGAAGCTTGTGGTAACAAGAGTAGAAACAACTGTGCATCAGGTATGTCCTGTACATTAAATGTTGTACTACAATCATACATAACGCCGTTGTTGGTGGAACTCCTCCAGTCCGGGACTCCATTGGACTTTCTCCAAAGGCGTCATCTCCATGGTGTTTTGGGCTCCTTATCTTCACCACCTTCTTTGGTCCTGGGGGCTTTCTGGGGGCCTCTGATCCAGTGGTATCCTCCAGGAGTCCAGCACTCCAAGAATCTGCGCTGATGAGTAAATTAATTAGTTTTCGAGAGTAAACAGAAAAAGACACATTAAGCACCAAGCACAATCAATTTCTCATTCCGTCTTCCACTGGAGCATCTGAAATTAAAAGCATGTATTATCATTATTCAATACAAGTAATAGATGTAACATGCCACACTGGAGCACCTGAAAATAAATGTATTATTATACAAATCAGGGACATAACATGCCATGTAACCAAAACAATTTCAAAAATACATCTCCCCCACATTGTACCTTTATACCAGAACCCCTTGGCACTTTCCATGTACCAGTAATATTTACATTTACCCACTTGTTAACCCAACGTTTCATATTACACTCATTTATTTATTTATTTGTTTTATTTTTTTCTCTTAACTAGCTAACCTCAACAAGCCTCTTCACCTCATGTTTCGGGTGGACATGTTTGATTTGATTGACATGGACAAACTGCTCCAATGTCAACTCACCCTCCTTTTTAGCAATCCTATACACTACTTGCGAGATCTTGTCCGTAATTGTATATGGCCCTTGCCACGCTGCAAGAAATTTAGAGATTTTATGTCTTCCCTTTCCAAAATTAAATTTATACACCTGATCTCCTATCTAGTACCCTTTTGCAGATGCCTTCCTATCATAATATGTTTTGTACCATCAGCAGCCTTATCCAAATTCCACTGCACAAATGCAAACGCATGTTGTAAGTGCTTCCTCAACTCTTCTGCATATTTGTGAATTGTGGAGGCATTTACAAGGATTCTTTTGTTGGTCTTGTAAAGTAAATGTTGTGGCAGCACCATTTTTATTCCTGGTAATATTTCATGAGGGTTGAGATTTGTTGATTTAGCAGGAGTCAACCTATTGGACAGTAATACCAATGGAAGCCGAAGGTCCAAACTAGAACCTCCTTCGGGCACAAATTTCTTTAACATACCTACTATTGGCCTGTTACACCGTTCCACTCCCCTGAAGAGGAAGGCTGATAAGAAATGTGTATTTTTCTCGTCACACCCAAAATCTGCCATATCTTTGTCATCAATGCACTAGTGAAATGACTTCCCAGGTCTGACTCTATCCTTTGAGGTAAACCAAATCTTGTCAAAATATGATTTAGAAGTTTGCGCACTGGAATGCACTCCACCCATTTGAACATTAAACAAACTACTGTTAACATACATGTTCCCTCTTGCTGATCTTTTTACAGGCCTGACATAGTCGATTTGCAAATCAGAACATGGGAGGGTCAAACCTCTTTTCATTAATGGTGCTCTATGAGTAGGTGAAGCAGGTTGAAATTGTGAACATACTAGACACCTTCTGGTGTATAGCTTAACATCTTGGGAAATGTGTGGGTGGCCAATAAGCATAATCTTTTAAAATGTCCAAAGTTTTCTGTGAACCCATGTGTCCTGCAGTTATGGCATCATGAGCATGATGCAGCATCAATCCCTGAAATGACAAAGGCACAATCCATTGAATTTGACCTGTCACAGATTCTCTAATCATCAGTCCTTCTTGTAACCTAATTCTCTTTTTGTTTTTTATCAACACCCTCAACCTCTCTTTCCCTTTACAATCTTCTTCATTCAGAGGATTTGGCTCTGCATCTAACAGATGATTATACAATATGGCTAAAATCAGATCTTCCTTTTGCGCTTTGACCAGGTGCTGATCTGGAGTATCAAAACTCCATTGCACCACAGGCTGCTCAACTGCTTTTGAGTTTTGGAGCATCTTATCGCATCTACCTGTACTTCACCAAGCAGATGTACAATAGGAAACATCTCTCCCATCACAGCTCCAATTTTGGCTAAATGATCTGCCTTGTCATTCCCCTCTTTGTCCTCACCTGGCATCTTCAAATGGCCACAGATTGTTCTCCAATGTGTTTTCTAACCCAAGTTTGTCTATGGCTTGAATCATTTTACCATGTTTAAGTGTTGTTTGTTATAGGTGACCATGCCTTTTACCTTCCAACCAGGTAAATATTCTACAAAAATATTTTGTGCATAATCAGAATCAGTTACTAGCACTATCTCTTTGAGTCTGTTTTCTACTGTGGTAGCGACTGCTTTGTAAATTGCGGCCACCTGACTACTTCTAGGCCCAATCCTCATGCTTACACTTGGAATGTTGTCACATTTAAACCAGATATTAACTATTCCTGCCACCAGCTCTTTTTCTGTGTTATTTTCTACATGGTATGCAGAACCATCTACATACACAGTTGGTAAATCCCTACATACCACTTCATTGAACGCTTTGTGTGGGGATTGTTCACATTCATTCAAACTTGATTCTATTTCAGTGGCCTCAATCATGCAAATCTGCCAGCCCTTGGACAACCGGGCTCTTCTTATTTTGTCCATATCTCACTTCTACAGGAAAACCCTGAAGCACTAGCGCCCAGGACGTAATTCTGGACTGGGCCAAATTCCCTGATCTAAATCTATTAATTTGCAGAAACTACAGAGGCTGATGATTAGTTTCAATAATGACTCTTTCCCCTTTAATTATATGACAGACATGTTGTAACGCCCAGAAAGTTGTTAGCAGTGCTTTTTTACATTCACTGAACTTAGTTTCTACCTGTGACAAGGTCTTGCTGGCATAAGCATTCATCTTGTTATTCACATCATGTTTTTGATATAACACTGCTTACATGCATTGATCAGTGAATCCTACTTCTACAAGAAATCCTGGTTTTTTACAGGATATGGCAGACAAGGCACCTTCATGAGATATTCTTTTAGCCTGGCCACCGCTTCACTTTGTTCCCTTTCCCATTTCCAGGGTACACCCAGTTTTAGTAATCTTGTTAAAGGTTGTGTACTCTCTGCATAATTCTCGATAAATGTCCTGTCATAACCTGTTATCCCTAATAAACTTGTTAACCCTTTCAGATTAGTAGGATCTTTCAATTTATGTATCGCCCCCCACTTTCTTCTTTTTCAGGTTTAACCCATTATCGGTCACCTCATGACCTAAGAAGTAAAATACTTTGGCTCCAGCCTTCTGTAACTTGCTAAGTACATGTATAATCTAATTGAAATGGCTTTTCAGATCCTCATTTTTAATCAGCACATCACCAACGCAAACTATTGTCCCCCTTTCTGCTGCATCTAGGAGTGCTTTGCTCAGGATAACCCAAATTCACTCCTAACATTGACATATCCAAAAGGTGTCCGGCACGACACATTGTGATTTGTTAAAAGAAAATGCAAACAAATTATGGATGTCTTCAACCAGTGGTACACACTAGTATCCAGCTGTAAGATCTAATGTGGTAAACATCTTTGACCCTGATCAATAAATGGAAGTAGCCACCTTGAAACATGTACCCTTTTCTTTAACTCTCGTAGATCTGCACACAAACCCCATTGGCCATTAGGTTTCAACACACCTAATGTGGGATTGTTTGATGTGTTATGAATGTATCTAATAATTCCTCTAGATTCTAAATGTTTTATTATTTCAGCTAGTGATTCCAAACATGCCAGAGGCAACCTATATTGTCGCACTAATACTGGTTCCCTACCATGTCCTTCTGGTAATGTGGCAACATGCAAATCTGTTAATCCACAATCATATATGTCTTTTTTATTTTTATTTATTTATTTTGCATTTCGAAAGCGCTCACACAGCCCAGGGGCATTGAGGCGCTGTTACAGGAATATGTCTCTTAGTTTTGTATTTATAACACGCGTATACCCGGAGGTTTCTAAGAGCGGACCTGGGGATCGAACCTGTGTTGCTTCGTGTTGTCTTGTTTCCAACGTGAGAACGTTGCCACTGAGCTATCCTCCGGGTACAAAAACCTGTTTGAATTCCATCAATATTTTTCTCAATTGGTCTTTTTCTTTTTCATTTGTGCACTCATCTGCAGCCTGAATCTGCTCCTCAACTATCTTAGAGAACTCTGGGAATTCCGGTCCTCCAACCGTGTGGCTGTGTCCCTTTGGAGAGTCGACACATTTAAATGTTTTGGAATATTGACTTCCAATTCAATATGCTGTTTTTCTGTTTTAGCCTCACTTAATTCGAATAGGATGCAATCATCTTGATGACAGCACACTTTTTCACTTGACTCATAAGGATACACAGACTGAACTTTAAAGATTCCTTTAGGTGGAGAGTCCAAGGATTCTAGCAACTCACCCTGCACAGACACATACCTTTCAGGGATGTTCCCAATCACTGCATTACTGAAGTCTGCAGTAAAATAAGATTTCTGTATTGCCATTCCTATCTCTGAATTCTCTTCTAAATGAATATCCCGGCATCTTTTATTGTCCACCGACATTTTAATGGGTCTCTCCCCAATCTCTATCAGTGTTGTATATTTGCATTCAAGCCCTTACTGCCTGATGGATTCATTTAGACATACAAATGCATCAGAATCTTTCTGTATTTTAAAGCTATTGTAACTTGTCTGGTGAATGCGGGGGTGGTAGGTTCAACTGCATATGGTGTCATCTGTGTGCAATGATAAGCTTGTCTTTTGTCTACAAATTCAGGTGTGGCCCCTCACAATCTGGACCAAACCTTTTGATTTATAAAGTTTGACACATACATATTGTGATGGATTGGATACTCTTAGGACCAACTGTAATATTTAACATGCATCTTCCAACAACCCTTTGCCCTGACTTCAGATCATTCAAACCAAATATGTGTTAATTCTTTATTCTGAATTTTGTGATATCCTCCCTGTCAATGATCTGCCAGAGTACGTTCTCATTAATGAAACTTCTTTCATGTTCGAGTGATAAAGTGGCTTCTATCATTTCAGAATGCCCATTTATATGGATAGCGATCCATGGCTGCCCATCTCCCATTTGTATTTCAGAAAGGGTTGACATGTGTTTTTCTTTATCTCTCGAGTGACATTTGGCTTGCATTTCTCTTCCTTTAGATGTTTATGTTTATGTTTATTAAGTTTATATAGCACTTTAATCCAAAGCGCTTTACAATATAACAACAAGATACAATAATGGAAGAAGCAAGTTAACAATCATGAGAAAAACCAGCGTAACAATATGTAGAACAGTTTCCTTGGATATTGGAGGTGAGGGAAAGGTGAAAAGGAAGGGAGAGTGGGTACTGAAGGGAAGGGGAACAAGATTCAATTATGTGATATAAGGTCAAGTGGATGTGAGAGGAAGGGAAGTGTAGGTATGGGGACAGGGGAGAAGGGGAGGAGAGAAGGTAGGAGGTCAAGGGGGGAGTTAAGAAGAAGGGCTTTCAAGGAGGTGCGGAAGGAGGTGTATGTGGGGATGGAGCGGATAGAGAGAGGTAAGGAGTTGCAGTTTAGGGGGCCCAAGAGCTGAAAGGAACGGAAGTGAGAAGGGGCACAAGGAGACAGGGGTACAGTGAGTAAAAAGAGGTCAGCAGAGTGGAGAGAATGAGAGGGAGTGTAGAAAGAGGAGAGCAGAGAGATAGGGGGGTCAAGGTCATGGAGAGATTTGAAGAACAAACAGAGGAATTGAAATTTAAGTTGGGAGGGGAAGGGAAGCCAGCCAAGTAGAGAGAGTGAGGAGGAAATAGAGTCGCGAGGGCCGAGGAGGCAGAGAGTACGGATAGAGGAGTGGTAAAACACAATGGCCCTCATTACGACCCTGGCAGATTTTTTCCGCCATCGACAGACTTTTCCGCCATGGCGTAAAGTCCGTTTACGCCATGGCGGATGGCGGATTTACCGCCCCATTCCGAGGTTGGCGGGGCGGTAAGTCCCCATTGACCCATTTACCCTTCCCCATTCCCATTTCGGCCCCATAGGGCTCAATGGGAGTGGGGAAGGCGTTAATTACGCCACCGTACATTACGGTGGCGTAATTAACACCAAGGTCCCATAGCGCCATGGATTTTTACGCCCGCAAAAAGCGGGCGTAAAAGTGACCATGGCGCTTTGGGAACTCGTAGTTGGCGGTAAGGGGTCGGCGCAGCTAACGCTGGCGTAAACCCCTTACCGCCAGGGTCCTAATGAGGGCCAATGTGTTTTCATCTATTTCTGTTTGCCATTTTTTCTTGGGGTCCAAATAAATCTCCAGAGATTCCTGTTCTTTTTCACCCTGCATTTCACCCTGACACATGAGAATGACAGTGACACACATTGAGCACACAGCCATTCCAAAGATATACTTCCACTGCACTTTCTGACTTAGCCGCAGCATGGCATTCTCTTACATTGTGGTTTTGTGTCATGATTTTCTTAGGCATCAATGTTTTTTTGGCTAGGGACCATAAAACCCCATTTACCCCTTCAAGGAGGGGCGACAATCTCTTGAGGCAATTTGTCCCTCTGATAAATGGTATTTCACTGTTGGATGTGATCAATACTTCCTGTTTCATCTGATGCTTCCCTATCTTTATGTCAACCTCTGTAACATCTTTGACAGGTATTTCTTCACCATTGACGTTGTGCACAGGGCCTTCATTTTTTCTCCTTCATGTGATTTTGTGGGGAATCTCCCTTCATTGATACTTTTTACCAACTCCTTTAACATTATCGTGGCCTGGGCACCTGTGTCAATCATTGCAAATGCATTACATTTTTCATACACAGTGATAGGAGTATGGTACCTGTCTTCAACTTCCTCAAGCACACAAAAAAAGTGAGTTTTGGTTCATTTCAGGACTCACCTTCCTATACCCCTTTTCACTCCTTGCTAAACATATGGGCATTTGAAGTGATACTTTTCCCTCCTTTTTGCCCACTTCATATTGGATTTCTTTGTCTATTTTGCTGTGCTCAGAACCTATTTGGAGTGTAGCCACTGACTACCCCTCTGACCTGGGACTACCAGTGTTATGATATGATATTTTATTTGTATCCTGCTCGTACACAAGTGTTTCAGAGTGCGACAAGGCAAGGGAGGAGAACAGGGGAGAACACAACAACGATCTTACTAGGCCCAGTGACATTTAGAACACGCAAATGCATGGGAAAGGGAAAGGGGAAAAGGGCATGAAAGGGGGAGAGTGGAAAGTGTGGAGCAGCGTAGAGCATATAAATAATAATAACTAAAAACAAATAGATAATAGTGGCAAAAAAACAGTGGTAGTGCAGCCGGCAAGTGGCAAGTGCTGTGTTTACGGCAGCAGACTGGGTAAGTCTGATAAGTGCAGAAAAGAAGAAAATGGGCGGGTGGGAGACTGTATGTGTACAGATACAAGTCCCCAGTGCAAGGGGAGGCCAGGAGGCAGTGCAGGAGGGTGGCAGGGTGAGCAGGTTCCCCGGGCCAGGGGACAGAAGGTGGCCAGGTGCACAGTGCCAACAGAGAGCAGATCATCAGGGGTGAGTTGGGGCGAAGGCAAAAGCAAAAAGGAGGGTCTTAAAGTGCTTCCGGAAGCAGAGATGGTCATCCTCAAGATTTAGAGTGGCAGGGAGGCTATTCCAGAGGGAGGCACAGCGTAAGACAGAGATCTAACCCCAGCTTGTTTCTTTGAAAAACGACTGAACATGAGGGGGTCAGAGGTAGAGGAGCGAAGAGCTCACGAGGGGAGGTATTTGCAGAGGGATATCTGAAGGTATTTTGGACCCAGGCCCCAGAAAGCCTTGTGGACAATGCAGAGTGTTTTGAATTGAATCATTGCATCCACTGGGAGCCAATGGAGAGATTTCGGAGCTGGAGAGATACGATGTCAGGGCTTGAGGCCAAGGACAATCTTGCAGTCCCGTTCTGGATTAGTTGCAGAGGGCGGAGAGTAGAGGCAGGTAGATATAGAAAGAGCCTGTTACTATAGTCCAGCCCTGAGCGAACCAGAGCTTGGGAGAAAGTGAGCTTCTGAGGGACGGAGAGGAAAGGCAGGGTACCTCTGAGAAGGTGCAGAAGGAAGTTTGACTTTTTGGAGACCTCAGAGATGTGGGCGGAGAAGGAAAGTGTGGAGTCAAAGATGAACCGCAGGTCCTTGGCCTCGCAGGTGGGGGTAGGAGGAGGGCCAAGGAGGGCCAAGGGAGGCCGGCCAGAGAGTGAGGGGAAAGGATGTTGAAGGTGTGCCGATGAGGAGTTCAAACAGCAACTTTTTGACTGAACATTCTCACAAGTGTCACATGGCAGCCTGTCATTTTATGGGGCATGACACTTATCTGTGTTTTGAGCTAGCGTTCTTTCTGTCTAGAGCTCTACAGTATTCTGACTATTAAGGGAGGATAGTCTAACTACTAATCCTACCACTTCATCTTGTGTTTTATTTTCACATTGGATGATCTTTTTAACTCTGTGTCTGTTCTTTAGGTTTCTATTGTTCATTTTCCCCTTTTTGTTCTTCTCTTCAAACACTTCAAAAGTCTGATTCAACTCTAAATTGAACCACACTCCCTTTTTGTGTGTGTTGGCATTCCCTGTCTCTTTTTCATTCATTTCTATTCTAATTTTTGAATCAGCACACAACTCAGGACCGTTATATAAAGGTGATTCATGAGCTTCTTTATTTTTATCAGTGCAAGGGCTATTAAAGAGTCACTTGTTGTCTGAACGCACAAGATCACTCCTATGGCATTCTGCACCTTCCCTTGGCTGCTGTTTTCGAACTGCACAGAGCTTTCTTATTTGTTCAGGCAACATTTTGACTTGGGCCTCTAGGCATGGAAACCTGTCCATGTCTCTGGATTCTTCTCTTTGCGTCCTGGGTCAGTATTGGTTAAACTCACCCTGATCGGGCCTATTCTGCTACCTCACAGGAGACTGATTTCTATTTGTGTTACTTCTGAACTCATGGGCCATAGGAGGTGGGGAACGCTGAGTGACTATCATTTGACCATATACCATTGTATTGGGGTCAAATCTGCTCTGCACCCCCAGTGTTTGGTAAAAGGCCATTGTGCATTTGATTTTGATTTATGCTTGACATATTGGGGTGAAACCCCACTCTGGGGGCATTGCCCAGATATCTAGGCTAATGTAAGACTCTGTACTGCCCAGATCAACACATTGGAACACAGGAGTTTGGGGTGGTGTCGTCTGTGGTGGCATGCCCCTCTGAGTAGGTGTCATGTTGTTCCTTGCCTGAGTTTGTGCTGATTCAAGTGGCATTTTTGCAGGTTTTACCTCCATTATTGCTTGTGTGGGTTCTTTAGATTTTGTTTTTGTCTCCTTATTCTTAGTCCCTTCCTCTCTCTGATCGTAGATTACTTCATATAGTTTGGTCCCCGGTTCTATTATTCATTCTAGTGAATTTTTCCCTGTCAAATTCACAAATTAACTGGGATACAACTTCTTTCTGGAGAACATAAAAGTATGCAGTCTTAAATTCTACAAAATTAGGATTAAAGGCCACATCAAAGCATGAAAATGCTCTTTTTAAGTCTTGAAGGAACTGGCGAGGGGAGATATTTTGCTTTGCAGTCTTTGTATATGCTGCTTTTTTGCATCTTGTATTGATTTATAATGTGAACATTGAAGTCTAACCTCTTTTTCAAAGTGCGCCCATGACACGTTTTCCTGTTACTTGGAACTTGAATGACACTAGCAGTTGCTGATTCAAGCATTAGGTGAAAGTTAAAATAAGTAGTTCTGGCAGAGATGGGCCACATATCACTTCTGCGAGAGCCCTCCGTCGATACTGTTCCCTAGTTATATGGAGAATTTTAAATATATCATGGACTGTTTCCAAATGGTCTTGCATGTATCAATTTCCACCCTTTTTCAATGGTTTAAACAAAGTTTTGATTGGCTTCATGATTGGGCTACATGGTGCATTTTGGTGTGTATTAATCTGTCGCTCATTTCTGTTCTCTGGTGGGCAGTAATGATGGTAACCACACCCTGGTGATTCATACCCCCAGTGGGCTATAATCAGGTCTTGTCACAAGAATAGCTATTGGTACACTGTTCACTTGGGCATAGCTGGGGTTAACCTCAACTCTGTTGAATGTAATGCCTTGTTGCCTTTCCTGAGATTTTAGAATAAATATGTGCTGTTCTAGATTTTTGAACTGTCCATGAAGTCATTTGGCCTCCTGACAGAGATTAGAATTCTCATCCCTAATCTTATTAATAATGGCTTGCAACTCATTTCTTTGCACCTGGCACTGGTCAAATGCTCTGTCTTTCTTGTCATTCTCTTCCAAAAATGTAATTATTTGCTGTTCCACAGTGAGGAATTCCTTATCTTTCTGCATGTTATTCTTTCTAATTCTGAAATGGCATCATCTTTGTCTTGTCCTATTGCATCTAAAATCCCTTTTAAGTGCATACATCCTTGCTCACTCTCATTAAATCGTTTTTCCTTCTAAGCCAATTGAGACTGCATTTTGCTACATTTAGATTGCAATTCTGTATTAGACTGCTCTAATTCTGCTTTTAGGCACTGTATTTGATCATCTGCATCATTCAAACTAGCCTGCAGCTTACTAATTACCTCAGTATAATTTGCTTGGATTAAAAAAAAACAGTGCAATAGAAACCATAATTTAGCACATAGCCTTATGATACAATTCTTCTCCTCCTTTCGATCTGGAGCTCTAAATAGTCTCATGAGGCATACTTGCACAGTGTTCCCTTCCTCAAAAATATTTTGAAGCAGTTCTTTCTCCACTTCCCTGCAAATCCTGTCTTTCCTTATAATTGAATTTTCTGAAGATCAAACTCCATGGGCAAAGAGTTTTGCCTCAAGATAGTTTGCCAGATCAGAAAAATCAGCTTCAGTTTGGGACATGGTGACACTGCACACAATGCCACACTATCACTTCACAGCACTAATTCACTTTTAAGTGCACACTACGGCTATGTGCCATGTCCAGTAACTGTTTTAAATTTCCCAATGGCCAATGCACCAAATATGTTAGATATTTTTTCAGGAGTTACACCTAATCTTGGCGTGTTTTATTATTGTGGTAAATTGTAGTATCTTATTGTGGTATATTATTATTGTAGTGGTAAACTCTCCTCAGAATATGGTCTAACACTTATCCTTTTTCTTCCTGGGTCTCTCGCAAGTACCAGATATTGGACTTACTACACTTAATCAGTGGCAGTACCCCTACCTTTCAACCCCTTATTTACGATGTTGATATATGCTCTAGCAGCCAAAGTGCAAAACATATTACATTATAAACAGGTAATTGTATACACACACATCATACACTCCTAAACTCACTTACTAGGAGAACCAAAAGCCTACTTCAGATTTGACCACCTGTGGTAAAATGAATTACCATCTATGGTAAAATAGGGCTAGTCCCTGTGAAATCTCAGTCTCTGTGCTAATGAGCGCAGTCATGGAAAGAAAACTCAAATCGCTTGTTTTACATTTCTAATGTATATGTTTATAATATAATAATGTAATATGTTTTGCACTTTGGCTGCTAGAGCATATATCAACATCCTAAATAAGGGGTTGAAAGGTAGGGGTACTGCCTCTGTGCCTCCGTCAGATTCTTGAGTCTTTCTCAGTTAATGATGACTGCGAGCATATGTTAGCGAAATACACCAAACACAAGTGATGATAGAGAAATATGCACCACTTAAGAGCAAGCTGATAAGGAAAAATAGCACCAAAGCTAAATGGTATAATGAACACACCAATAAACATAAACAGATCAAACGTGCCAAAGAACGAATATGGCACAAAAGTCACACTCAGGTTGACAGGGAGAACTGGAAATGCACGGATCAAGCGTATCGAAAGGCAATTAGAGAGGCAAAGTCCAACTACTATAATAAGGAAATTGAGACAGCTCCTAACTCGTCCAGAAAACTTTTTGACATACTGAAGGACATGGAAAAACTCACTATCCTTTCCCCTCCACACATCCCTACGAAGGAGGATTGTGAGAGAGTACAAGAGGGTTTTACTGCAAAAATAACAAAAGCTAGGAATAATATAATCCTGGCTAGAGATGCTATCAGCACAGAACTCCCCCGGAAGAAAATCTCATACCCATCGGGAGAGAGAGTTTTAGTTTTGCAGTGGTCTCAGAGGAAGAACTATGTAGGGTGATGTCGGGCATGAAACCCACCCCCTGCGCTGAAAACATCCTCCCCACTAAGATCATCCTAGACAATAAAGAACTTTTCGCCCCTGTCCTGACAAGGCTAGTAAATGCCTCCTTCTCAGAGGATGTAGTTCCCGACGATATGAAAAAAGTCACAATAACCCCGCATGTTAAGAAGGCAGGCTTGTATCCCAAGGACCCCAGCAACCTCCGTCCTATTACAAACTCAAATTTCATTTTAAAAATCCTTGAAAAAACAGCCACCAATCAGCTACAGAAACACGTGGAAACCGCAAATGTGTTACATGAACAACAATCTGGTTTTAGAGCAGCTCTTAGCACAGAGTCTGCCATGCTGGATCTACAGACACACATGCTGGAGTTGATTTGGAAAGCCAAGCCTGGGCTACACATGCTGCTGGATCTTAGCGCTGCATTTGATTTAGTAGACCAACAACAGCTACAATCAGCCTTGGACAAACTCGTAGGGTGTTCGTCAAAAGCACAGGCCTGGCTCGCCTCCTTCTTGAAGGACAGGAAGGCGAGAATACATTGGGGTGAAAAATTTCTCTGAAGCAACCCCATACTGTTTGGAGTTCCCCAGGGAGCCAGTCTGTCCCCTCTCCTCTTTATCCTTTATATAAGAAGTCTCTGCTCTCTGCTAGAAAACATCGGCATGATCTTTACCAACTACGCTAATGAAGCGCAGCTGATTTTCGAATTAACAGGAGACTATGCAGTAGATAGCTCAAAGATTGAGGACGTTTATAACATCATTGATACCTGGATGCAGAGGCACTGGATGTGTTTAAATAACACAAAAACCAAATTAATGGTTTTCGGATCAAACCAGGCCAGGTCTGAGTTGGACTCCCAATACAAGACGTTCCATATCAAAGATGCCATTGTACCAGTAGTATCTAAGGTAAAAACCCTAGGTATGATGGTTGAAGCCTCACTAGACTCAGGGGCGCAGGTTAACTACCTGTACAAAAATAATTTGTACTACCTGCGCCTCCTGAGAGCAATCAGACCATTTATAAATGAGACCAACGCAGCTACTATTGCAAGAGCAATCCTGTTGTCTCACTTAGATTACAGCAATGCTCTGCTATAGGGAGCCTCTAAAAGCGAGCTGGCAAAATGCCAAGTGATGCAAAATGATGCAGTTCGTATCATAAAAAAGAAAAAACAAAGGGACCACATATCTGAAGGTAGAAGGGAATTACACTGGCTCAGAATAGAGGATAGAATTAGATTCAAGGCCATGACGATTGTTCACAGATGCCTCTTTGGAGAGGCTCCGGTCTATTTTAAAAAACATTTCTCCTGGTGTGTGCCCCGTAGATGCCTAAGATCAGTAGACACGGGCCTCTTAAATATACCAGAAGCTAAACGGGCAATGGGAAAGGGCAGATCTTTTCCGGTCAAGGCGGTTAAATATTGGAACGAGCTACCAGCGAACCTAAGGCAACAAGAAAACTATTTTAGTTTCAGGAAGGCTTTGAAAACCTGCTTATTCCAATAATCTGGAAACATCATAGCGCCATATCCCAGTGTAGTTCCAGACCCAGTAAACTGACATAAGTTTCAAACTGTAAGTGGTACTTTTCTGTGCTCCACCACGCCCTGATGCCCACAGGCTTACGGCGCGTTATAAGCATAAAGTAAAAAAGTAGTAAAGTAATTGTATATACTAATGAGATTCAAATAGTTCAGATAACATACATCATGCGATACAAGCCATGTGTACCTAAGAATGTGAAATTATATTTTAAATACAAATGTTCACGCACATTAATAGACTCCACTGAGCATTATCTCACCAGATGACCTTGTACCCAAAGAAATTGGCAGGGGGTGCAGTTTGAGAGAGAGAAAAAAAGGAATCAGGGGTCACGCAGCATAGCCCAGTGAGCAGCCCTTCACTCGAGATTCTGTCAGCCCGCCAGCTTGTTGCAAATCACTGTCAATCTAGATATGATCTCAGCCTGCCGCAGCCCGTTGTTAGGGAGAATTCTCAAGAATGTGCTAATTTCCCTTACCTTTTGAGACCCCCCGCAACTTTGCTGGATTTCTAAGATTTGATTTTTTACCTGGGAAGAGTGCGAGCCTTTTTTCCCATTCTTCCATGCATTTTGATGTGTGTTTTACTTTTGTGTTCTTTGGTTATGGAGTTTTAAAACAACTCCATAGGCAGTATCTTTTTTCTGTGTGTCATACAGCACCTTCAGTGCAGTGACACAGGGATGTCTTTCAGACTTCCCAAGGTTTAACTACCTTCTCTAGGACTGACTACTGTCTCCCAGAGTATGTAAAGTTAAATTGACTTTACTAGTCTCTTTAAATTTACAGACCCAGCACACACTATCTTCCTATAGAGTTGCTGGAGGGGTTGCCTAGCTTCCCCTGAGTAAAAACACTCATGTAACCGTCAAATGTTACCCTTTTCTACTTTAAATGGCTGGTGGCAGTGGTTTAGATCAAACTACCATGATTTTTCCGGACCGCAACAACGGTAGCTAAAAATCGTGTCAGCCATGTTTTTCAATATGGCGCCCAAGACCTATCTGTAAAAACAGACTTGGGTCAACTTTTTTTGCCATTTCTTTTAGGAAAGGTCCTTCTTGTGTTTGTCTCTGACCGCCAAACCAGGTTTGGTCCCTTTGTTCGTTGGTCTTTGGCAGGCTTCAGTGCTGAAGCCCTCCTCTGGCGCCTGAGTGTCTGGATGGACAGGATGTGAGGGAGGTGCCCGAACCTCCCTGTGCTTAATCTCCTAGGAGACTTGAATGCACTCTGGCGTGATTGGCTGGCTGGCTGTCCGGCAAGGACAGCCACCCTGCTGTGTGAGTGACAGACAGGCTGGAATGAATGGGGGAAAACTGTTTAAAAGCAGGTCTTTGGGACTTGGAAAGCAGAGTCTTTCTTCTTTGTGAAAGATAGTGAGCTAAAGACTCTGGGTAAGTCTCTCGTAACCAGGACTAATGTCTGGCAGAGGGACTGCCAGGACCCCCCTTGTTAATCTGCATATTTAAGTAACTTTGGGTCTCACCCTAAGTTACTAGGGGAATCCAGACGTGGACCCCTTGCTCACTATTCTTAGAGAGGCACAGATCCGCCCTACTGATGAGGTCCAACCAGACCGAAATACGTGTCTGGGGTTTCTGTTGGTACTCTTGTTCAGAGGAGAATTGCCTAGCATGTCGGTGCTGGACTGCCCCAGGGCAGGAAAAAGACTGATATGTTTGGGATATTTCTTCTTTGTGAAAGATAGTGAGCTAAAGACTCTGGGTAAGTCTCTCGTAACCAGGTCTAATGTCTGGCAGAGGGACTCCCAGGACCCCCCTTGTTAATCTGCATATTTAAGTAACTTTGGGTCTCACCCTAAGTTACTAGGGGAATCCAGACGTGGACCCCTTGCTCACTATTCTTAGAGAGGCACAGATCCGCCCTACTGATGAGGTCCAACCAGACCGAAACACGTGTCTGGGGTTTCTGTTGGTACTCTTGTTCAGAGGAGAATTGCCTAGCATTTCGGTGCTGGACTGCCCCAGGGCAGGACAAAGACTGATATGTTTGGGATATTTCTTCTTTGTGAAAGATAGTGAGCTAAAGACTCTGGGTAAGTCTCTCGTAACCAGGACTAATGTCTGGCAGAGAGACTCCCAGGACCCCCCTTGTTAATCGGAAAACTGTTTAAAAGCAGGTCTTTGGGACTTGGAAAGCAGAGTCGACTACTGGAATGAAAGAACCAATAACGAGCTGAAGGACGAGGACTGCTGCAACTCCTGGACGACTGGTGAAGTCCTGCTGCAGGTCCGAATTGCCTGAAACTCCATCGACAGAGAAGCCCTTCAAGGTTAACTTCTTCCCTTGAGTTTGGTGGGAACAACCAACTCATAAGCGGCCTGGACACCGTCCACTCCTGGTTGAATTTTCTGCAGAGTGCTGTGGAAAACCGGATAGCAGTGGGAAGGATACCAGTTTGTGGTCTTAAAGAACTCACACCTTGAACCAACGTTTTGCCAAGCTTGTGGCCTCTTCCCTGTGCAGTGCAGGATCCTCCTGACGTCCTCCTTCTTGTCCCCACAACTGAAGGTCAGGAACAGGGAGATCTGCTTGAACTGCCAGGAACAACTGCCTCAGCTACAGCTCTTCTTCACTTTAAAGGTACTGTACAAACGCGGTTCGGAAAACTTTTCGGGTACAGTGAAAGTTTGTGAAATTTTCCCGACTTCGAAGGCTTGTCCTTCCCAAAACATTCGTTTAACTTTTCGTCTGACCAAATTCTTCAAAGATCCAAGGCAAAGACTTAACCGTTTACTACCAGAACTGTGCTATCCTATACAAAGACTCTGAACCATTGACTTTGGCCCAGGCCTATGAACTGAATTGCTGGTTGTAGTTAACTGAAACCCTTTGCCCTGCCTATGAAAGTATGTGCGCTATGGATTCTTATAACCTTGTCTTTTTACCCCTTTTTAAAGTAACTGAAGTGCCATTTTGCTCCCACTTCAGGGGAGCTGAACTTGTTCAGTAACTTATTGGTTGTGTATTTGAGGTATATTAGTATATTATATTGAGTTGCTCTTGCTAGTGTAATGTTTTCAAACTGACTGTGTAAATAAATGTATATTCTTTTACAAAGAAACCTTGAGTAAGTGTTTGTTTGAACCACTGTATTTGTTGGTCCTTTGTGTAACTTGTTCGACTGCTCACTCAACTCTTGAGATAATTCTGGTTCCTCAGCCACTGCTACCACATAACTGTGTATTACAGGCTTGTACCAAATGTGAAATTGTACTGACACTTGTAGTCTTAATTGCATGTAGTGTTCCCAATGGGTACTGCATGTGATTCTGCCTAACACCCATCTCAGCTCAGCTCTCGGAAAGCCCTTTGTCTGTCTCCCAAGAGGTTCCTGCATATCTGATCTGCACACCGACTAACGGTCCCTTTTTTGACCTCTCGCTGCCACTCAAAAGGAATCCTTCCCCTCGCCTAGATCTTGCTATTTCATCCGTCCTGCCCAGTATTTTTCCTTTTGAGAATGCCAATCCTGATAACTACAATTGTAACATCTTCTTCTCCCTGCGCACACAATGATGTTGTTCTTTAGCAGCATAATTTCATATTTTGCAGCTTGCCACAAACTGCTGCTATGCTGAATGAAGCCACCCAGCTCCTACTTGCACACTTAAACATTTTCAAGGTATTTCATCTGGACCAATTTGCACTAATTTGTTAAGGACATGTTACAGGTTACTGGGAAGGGGTTTTCCTGTTAGTTTATATTAGTATTTAGATTGAATGCAACCCAGTCAAATGAAATATTATCCTGAAATAAAATGTTTTTAAACGTGCTCTCTTTAAGAATGTGTGTATTTCCCATCTGGTGTGCACGCTGGCTGCATTTGCCACTTATGATGATTGTATTTTATGTTTCTGTTCAAAGCCCACACTAACACTACATGTGCATGAACCGCTGTAACTCACAGCCCCCAGCGATTCCTACATATATGTGGTCCACATATATGTGGTCCCAAGCACCGTTCACGGCCCCAGCGAGCCACATCACCAGGGCTTGTTTGCCCATGCTTGATGGAAATGCCCACAGATAGCCTCACAGAACTTTACAAAAAGAGATCAAAGCAGAGAGGGAGAGAGAGTCTGAGGGAGGGAGGGAAGGGGCACCAGCCATCAAAAGGGAGGGACAGCTGGACAAAGTAAGATCTAGGGCTGCAAAGAAAAGGTAGGGGAAATCCTTTTCATGCACCTTCATAGCCACCTCGTAGGTGCTGCGGATTCCCTGCCCCCTGCAGATAATTGTACCACAGTACATATATATGACTGTTGACCATGCAAGGTATGGGTTAACAGTCTCCTGTATGGCCTGAGAGACCACAGTAGGAATTCTCTGCCCCACTGTGTTGTCCCTAGTGGTAACAGGAGCAGTACATGATGGTGTAGTGGCCAAGGTAAGCTTACTCACTGAGTAGGAGATTGGCTTTCTCAGGGGAGCTGGGTGGAAGGTGCGGGTGTGGCGGCCCACAGAGGTAGTACCAAAAGAGTACTGCCTTCTTTTGCACTTAGTACAGCACAAACAGGCAACCTGAGCCTTTGACAGTATTCCAAGGGTGGTGAAAAACCTCCACACCCACAACTCCTTCTGCCCACCTGACGTAGTAGGAACTTCCTCTAATACATCTTCATCTTCCTATTTCCCCTGCATATCATCTGCTGCAGGTCAGGTCCCTTGTTCCCCTGTCCTAATTCTCCAGCCAGGTGGTGGTGGTAGTGGCCCTGGGGTGGAGGAGCAGGGATGGCCATTGCAGATGCCATTCTGAATGAAAATCTGTTCTGGTCTCAGAAAAGAGGTCCTCTCTGCTGGTGTGCCAGATTGAGAATACTAACAGAAATGGGTGCGTCCATTTGGAGGAAATGTCCTGGGACTACCGTCCTGTACACGAACATCTGCACTGGAAAAAGGCATTGAAAAGTTGGGAAAAGTTTAGGAATTAAGTGGGAATGGTAATGGGAGCTGTGGAAGGGCAGATTTTTCACTTGAAAGTCCCTAGAGTGGCCAGAAATTGACTTTAAGATGACTGCGAAGAGAGAACACCGACCATGGATACGTCATCACGCCGCATGGGCGCGGACACTTGATGATGCCCGTGGATGTCCGCAATGATGTTACGAGACCGCAGACTTCCGGTATAGGAAAAAGTATGTAAAATGTTGTTGTTGAAAAACCTTTATTCAACAAAAGGACATCAGGTACAAACACATCATAAAATACATAATATTACATTAATTAAACCTACACAAGAAAATATTAAAATAAGAGTTCTTCCATATCTCACATTATTAGATCAAAAACATGAACACCTATTTAATATCACGTAAAAACGTATACTATGAGATACTAATACTTTTAGTAGTACTCTGGTTTTACTAAATTGATTTTAATCCTATGAATTGTATCTTATGAACTGCTTTTAGCATTTTAATATATTTGTAGACATTCATTTCTAAATTGAATTTTACGCCACCCTTTGTGATTGCTAGTCGCATTAATTACTTTCTAACTTCACTGTGTTTCTAAACTGCTTGCTTCACTGGCGGAAAGCGCTTCCTCACTATCCCGACCAGTGTGCAGTATAAACTACATCTCCCAGCACTTTTGTAGTTTCGGGGGCTTTTTCTGATGTTGTGAGGCGTGTCAGCACCAGGCGCATCAAAGCTGGTTTGTTGTCATGATCTCTGCTTCCAAAAGGTCAGGGTTTTCCCAACTCCCTTGGAAGCAGATCCATAACCCAGGTTCCGAGTGCCAACCAGTCCCAATTGGGACCTTTTGGACCCAGTCCTGGCGCCAGTGGCACCAGGCTCATAAATATGCCCAGTCCCAGCGCTGGAAGCGCCGGGCTCATAATGCTTGGGTGGACTTACCTGCAGCAGACCATGCTGCTTACTTGCCTGCCAGTTGAGCCTCTGATCCTCTTCTGTTTGGAACTACTTTTCCTGTTGGGTGGGGCTGGAGCCACTCCCTAGATTCAGAACACTGGAACTCTTCTGGAAGGCAGGAACTCTTTTCTTACCAGGAACTCTTTTCTTACTTAGGCGTGGCTGTGGAAGGAGACACCTAAGCACTACAGGAGGCTATTTAAACCACACCCGGTGGATGAATCTTGCTTTGCGTTATTCTGCACCCTCTGCAGCAGAACGCTCATCGTGTCTTCTGCATCCGGTCCTGGGCCTAAGGAAAAAGGCTTACCATCCTGAATCCAGTCTTCAGCAACACCTATAAAGACAAGAAAGAACAGGTTAGCATTCCGGCATCTGAAAGGCAAAGGCTTACCTACTCTTCGTGCGCTCCGGAGGTCTTCACACTGCATTCCGGCATCTGAAAGACAGAAGCTTACCAACTCTTTGCACGCTCCGGAGGCCGTCGGCGCTGCATCCCGCATCTGAAAGACAAAACAAGGTGCGTTTAAAGACATTGGGGAACTTTAATACTCACGTGCCATTACTCCTTTCCACATCTAACCCAGTGGGTATCCCGGCACCCTGCAGCCGCTCCGAACTTGTACCTGCAAAATAAAAAGACAGTTAGAGCGCATCGTGAAGCTGGCAACAAGCGCTTACTTACGTGCTTCCAGGCGCTTCTATCCATCACACGGGCTCCATCTTCAACTCACTTCAGCCCGTCATCCGCCATCGCCGGAACCCTGCAAAACAAGAGACATCATTATTAAAGACTTTAAAGACATTTGAGTTACTCGAAACTTACAGTTCGTGCAGTAAACGACGGACAGCAGTCCTCTGAAGTCAAGAGGCCTGCGCTACCTATCCAGTGAAGAAACTGGTTACAGCACCCTGCCCCGAGGCAGATGGAGAGCTCGGCATTCACTTACCTAAGGTGAGAGCGTTAACCTGTGGGGGTCTACAGGAGAGGAGAAGGGGAAAGAGATAGGGACACCCCAATAACCCCAGTTCATTAACCCCGTATTTTCTATCTGCAGACATCTTACTCAGCACGTCAGGCATACAGGGCACAGAGGTCCAGCCCAAAGAGCCCACCGGGTGCTGCACATCACCTTTGAAGATACGGTAGTCGCCCAGTCAAGACCGGTGCCTCTGCGAGAATCAGGTGAGCGTTACAGAACGCAAAGCCTACCGCAAAACTCTCGCCCAGGCGCTATGGAAACCTCGGATACTGACCACCTAGCCCGGTTACTTGGGGAACTAAGGGCAGAAGTGCATGCAGCTCGTCAGGAAACGAACGCTCTAAGAAGGGAACTAATTATTTCCAAGGAGAGAACAGATGATCTTGCTAGACAATTGCTACAGTCACAAGCCGGACAGACCCCGCTACCCGCATCAGGGGCAAATCTTCCTTCAACATCCTCTATGAATCCAGTGCAGATCAACCTACCTGGGAATGTACCTCTGGCTCCGCCCGAACGATTTTCTGGTGACCCAAAGAGGTTTGCGGTATTTATCAATCAGTGCCGGTTGCACTTCTTATGCCGGCCAGCAGCCTTTCCAACTGATCAAGCTAAAGTAGCTTTTGTACTTTCATACCTTAGTGGCAATGCGGCAGACTGGTCGATCCCTCTAGTTAATCAAGATGATCCGGTTCTCCATGATTTTCAAGCCTTTCAGCTTAGTATGGAAAAACTGTTCGCAAGACATGCACAGGGGCAGGCCTTGGACAATGAGCTTCTTTCGTTGCGACAGGGTTATCAAGACCTTTTGGCTTATATTGCATCTTTCAATAGACTAATAGTGGAAACTCAATGGCCTGAGGACAAAAGGATTACGCTGTTTTATAGAGGTCTACGTGGAGAGCTCAAAGACGTTTTAGCCCAAGTAGTGAATCCCCCACAAGACTGTTCGGATTATATAGACTTGGTCGTTCAAATAGATCACAGACTGCAGAACAGGAAGGCCGATCGTTCCAAGTTTGATGCTCGAGTATTTTCCAAACCGCCAACTCCTTCCAAAGGAGTAGACTCCGGGGAACCCATGCAAATAGGGGGTCTGAAAGGTCCTCTAACACAAAGGGAGCGGGAAAGGAGAAAACAGTTGCAATTATGCCTATATTGCGGAAACTCAGGGCACTTTCTTCGAGACTGTCCGGTGAAACCTGCCAAGAAGGCAGTAGGAGCTGCAGTTACCACAGTTACAAACTCTGAGCAGGGAAACAACCTCGCCCGACAAGAATAGAGGTCCTCTTGCCGAGCGTGAAAACCAGTTCCGTGACCTCGCATTTCGTGATACCTATGGTCCTCATTAGCCCTGATAATCCGGATCGATTACATGCAATTGAAGCTTACGTCGACAGCGGTGCCATCGGCAATTATGTGGATCATGAAATGGTTTTGAGGATGAATCTAACTCTTTGTCCCAAGGCTGTAAAGGACGTCATTACTACGGTGGATGGTACGGAGATAGCCTCCGGGCCAGTAACGAATACCACTCAAGAGGTGACGCTAGTAAGTCAAGATGGACACCATGAGAAGATCGTGTTCGATGTGATCAAGGCCCCTCAGTTCCAGATTATTCTAGGAATACCTTGGTTAGAGAAACACAATCCTCTGATCGATTGGCGAGCAAGAACGGTCCAGTTTCCAGAATGTGTCTCTACTTGTCACCCTCCACCTGGTGTTGCACTGGCAGCAATTTCTTCAGAGACTCCCCAGTTACCTCCCGAATACCTAGAATACCAAGATGTTTTCCGGAAGGAGCAGGCTAACTCTCTACCTCCTCATAGGTCTTATGACTGCCAGATAGACCTGATACCTGGATCTACTCCTCCTTGTAGTAGAATTTATGCCCTCACCGAGCCTGAGAACCTTCACCTTCGACAATACCTGGATCAATACCTAGCAAATGGGTTTATTCGTCCTTCCAAGTCCCCTGCCTCTTCAGCTTTGTTCTTCGTTCCAAAAAAGGAAGGAGACCTTAGAACTTGTATCGATTATCGCTCCCTGAACCAGATCACCGTTAAGAATAGATATCCGTTACCTTTGATCCCTGAACTCCTGGACCAAGTCAGAAAAGCATGCATATATACAAAGCTGGATCTTAGAGGAGCTTACCACTTAGTACGAGTAAAAGAGGGCGATGAATGGAAGACGGCCTTCCGCACCAAGTATGGGCTATTTGAATATCAGGTCATGCCCTTCGGACTTTGCAATGCCCCGGCCGCCTTTCAATATTTTATGAACGATGTCCTCAGAGAGCTCATAGATGTGTGTGTTGTTGTTTACATCGACGACATTCTCGTTTATTCTTCATCGGAATCTGAACATCGGAAACACGTGAAAATGGTCCTCGAAAGATTGCGTCAACACAAACTTTTCGCTAAGTTGGAAAAATGTGTTTTCAACGTGACTGAAGTTGAATTCTTGGGATTCATATTATCACCTGGCGGAGTGCGTATGGATTCAAAGAAGGTCGATGCAGTTCTCAAATGGCCATCACCATCCTCCATAAAAGGTGTGCAAAGCATGTTAGGCTTCGCTAACTTTTACCGCAGGTTTATCACCGAGTTCTCTCGAATAGTCCAGCCCATCACTGCCTTGTTAAAGAAAAACAAACGTTTTGAATGGTCTACCGAGGCGGAACAAGCTTTCCAGGATTTGAAGACTAAATTTATCTCTGCACCAATCTTAAAACACCCTCGCCCCGAACTCCCCTACATCGTGGAAACTGATGCTTCAAGCCTTGCCATGGGGGCAGTTCTATCACAAAAGGACCCGGTAACCAATCAGTTGCATCCCGTGGCATTTTGGTCCCGCAAATTCTCGCCTCCTGAAGTCAATTACACGATTACTGACAAGGAACTTCTGGCTATCAAGTCTGCCTTTAAGGCTTGGCGGCATTATCTGCTGGGGGCCCGACACACCGTTACTGTGATTACGGATCACCGAAACCTGCAATATTTGAAAACCGCAAAAGCCCAATCCTCTAGACAACTCCGTTGGGCATTATTCTTTGCCGAGTTTGACTTCATAATTACCTATCGACCTGGTACAAAGAACGGTAAAGCCGATGCCCTTTCTCGGATGGGAGTGGAAGAACACTTGATCAACCCTAAACCTGTACCAATCATTCCCGAACAAAGAATTCTGGGTGTAATCGCCACAGAATCCATAGAGGAAGTTAAGGATAAAGCCAGGCAACTTGTAACTCCAGCAGACATACAGAATTGGCATCTGCAGGGAAAGGACTTTGCAGTAAAGGACAACTTATTGTATTTCCAAGAACGATTATACCTACCCAGCACAGATTTACAGAAAAAAGTAATCTCTTGTTATCACGACTCTTTAATGGAAGGTCATCCCGGTATAGCCAAGACCTCAGAAAAGATCAAGCGCTACTTCTGGTGGCCGTCTTGGAAAAAAGATATCAGAGACTTTATAATGTCCTGTGGAGTATGCGCCCAAAACAAGAGTCAAAAGGAAAGACCAGCAGGCCTCTTACGCCCTATTGACATCCCACCTCGCCCTTGGCATACGCTTTCTATGGACTTCATCACCGATCTACCTCCATGCTCCGGATACAATACGATTCTAGTAATCGTGGACTTATTCTCCAAGATGGCGCATTTCATTCCACTCAAAGGCTTGCCAACAGCAGCAACTCTGGCCCGGGAATTTCTCGAAAACATCGTCCGACTGCACGGTTTTCCTTCGGTTCTAATTTCGGATCGAGATAGTCAATTTATTTCTCATTTTTGGCGAAGTTGCTGTCGGTCGGCTCAAATTGATGTGAGACTATCGACCAGTCACCACCCTCAGACCGACGGACAAACCGAGAGGACCAATCAAACTCTGGAACAGTATTTACGCTGCATGCTGCAACAAACTGAAAAAACTTGGAAAGATATCCTTTGGATAGCCGAGTATGCCTACAATAACTCTGTCCATTCGGGAACTGGAAAAACCCTGTTTTTTCTTTTGTACGGCAGTCACCCTCGAACCTCGGAGTTGGATCCCCTCCAAGATCTTGAAACACCAGCAGTAGACTACCTGCATTCTACAATCACCCAAGCCTTTAAGGAAGCTGTTTCTGACCTTCAAAGGGCTAAAGAACAATACAAGAAAGGAGCAGATCAACATCGGAAGGAAGCCCCTCACTATCAAGTAGGGGATCAAGTCTGGTTATCCACCAAATATCTATCTCTAAAAGGGCCACGCACATTCAACCCAAGATACCTTGGTCCCTATTCCATCACTACCATAGTAAACCCAGTAGCGGTCAAGTTGGACTTGCCCCCGCACATGAAGATACATCCGGTCTTCCACGTCTCTCTATTAAAACCCGTGCAACCTCAAACCCGACTAACCAAATCTCCAAAACCTATCCTAGTTGATGGAGAACTCGAGTTTGAAGTCAAAAGCATTCTGGACTCCAAGATCTCCAAATCTAAACTATTCTACCTAATTGACTGGAAAGGCTACGGCCCCCAAGAGAGATCCTGGGAACCTGCTGAATATGTCCACGCTCCTCGCCTAATCAAAAGATTTCACCGAACATTTCCTGACAAGCCAAAACCCCCGGAGAAGCCCGGTTTGGGAGGGGCCTTGAGGGGGGGTACTGTCATGATCTCTGCTTCCAAAAGGTCAGGGTTTTCCCAACTCCCTTGGAAGCAGATCCATAACCCAGGTTCCGAGTGCCAACCAGTCCCAATTGGGACCTTTTGGACCCAGTCCTGGCGCCAGTGGCACCAGGCTCATAAATATGCCCAGTCCCAGCGCTGGAAGCGCCGGGCTCATAATGCTTGGGTGGACTTACCTGCAGCAGACCATGCTGCTTACTTGCCTGCCAGTTGAGCCTCTGATCCTCTTCTGTTTGGAACTACTTTTCCTGTTGGGTGGTGCTGGAGCCACTCCCTAGATTCAGAACACTGGAACTCTTCTGGAAGGCAGGAACTCTTTTCTTACCAGGAACTCTTTTCTTACTTAGGCGTGGCTGTGGAAGGAGACACCTAAGCACTACAGGAGGCTATTTAAACCACACCCGGTGGATGAATCTTGCTTTGCGTTATTCTGCACCCTCTGCAGCAGAACGCTCATCGTGTCTTCTGCATCCGGTCCTGGGCCTAAGGAAAAAGGCTTACCATCCTGAATCCAGTCTTCAGCAACACCTATAAAGACAAGAAAGAACAGGTTAGCATTCCGGCATCTGAAAGGCAAAGGCTTACCTACTCTTCGTGCGCTCCGGAGGTCTTCACACTGCATTCCGGCATCTGAAAGACAAAAGCTTACCAACTCTTCGCACGCTCCGGAGGCCGTCGGCGCTGCATCCCGCAACTGAAAGACAAAACAAGGTGCGTTTAAAGACATTGGGGAACTTTAATACTCACGTGCCATTACTCCTTTCCACATCTAACCCAGTGGGTATCCCGGCACCCTGCAGCCGCTCCGAACTTGTACCTGCAAAATAAAAAGACAGTTAGAGCGCATCGTGAAGCTGGCAACAAGCGCTTACTTACGTGCTTCCAGGCGCTTCTATCCATCACACGGGCTCCATCTTCAACTCACTTCAGCCCGTCATCCGCCATCGCCGGAACCCTGCAAAACAAGAGACATCATTATTAAAGACTTTAAAGACATTTGAGTTACTCGAAACTTACCGTTCGTGCAGTAAACGACGGACAGCAGTCCTCTGAAGTCAAGAGGCCTGCGCTACCTATCCAGTGAAGAAACTGGTTACAGCACCCTGCCCCGAGGCAGATGGAGAGCTCGGCATTCACTTACCTAAGGTGAGAGCGTTAACCTGTGGGGGTCTACAGGAGAGGAGAAGGGGAAAGAGATAGGGACACCCCAATAACCCCAGTTCATTAACCCCGTATTTTCTATCTGCAGACATCTTACTCAGCACGTCAGGCATACAGGGCACAGAGGTCCAGCCCAAAGAGCCCACCGGGTGCTGCACATCACCTTTGAAGATACGGTAGTCGCCCAGTCAAGACCGGCGCCTCTGCGAGAATCAGGTGAGCGTTACATTTGTGCTGGTTAGTGTCTGGTGGTGTCTGTGGTGAAAGACTGTGACTGTGCTCTCCTGCTACGCTGTAGTTAGTGCTTGGCTACCTACTGTAACAGAATGTGATCACATTGTAATCTTCTCTCAGTCATTCAAAAAAATTGACGGGTAAGACATGCTGTTTTATTAGAGGATGCCCCTCTTGCTTATTCTCCTCCTGTCTCTATTCTACTGGATGATGCCCTCAAATTGAGTGATACATCCTTTCCAGTTCTCTCTCCCACAACCACTTTTGGGTTGGAAGAGAATGTCACAATCTCAACCCAACTTGGGATGAAACATTCATTGGTGAAACTACTATTACTGATCAAAAAGTTCCCTCCTCTCCCAGACAAGTATGTCTCAAATGTGTTCTACTCAACACACGCTCCGTAGTCTCCCATGCGTAGAAGTGGCCAATTTTATATCTGAGGTTTATGGCCATAACTGTGACCTGGCTTCACAAAGCTGCACTACATAGCATACAATTGGAGGTCCTACCAGGATATGATATCCTGCACATGGACCGTGTCACAAGAAGTGTGGGTGGTGTTGCTTTGATTTTTAAAAAGAATCTCAACTTGTATATCTCTGATAAGCGTAAGCTTGATCAGTCAGTGCGAGTCTATGCTAGTTAAGTAAAAAATTACCCTGTTGCCACACTGTGTATCTTGCTATCATATAGGCCACCCAAGATGACGCCCTTATTTGAGGATTTTTCTTTTACCCTTTTAAGCTGTATATCCAAACCATACTCTCCCCTATTGGTTCTGGTTGATTTTAACATACAGGCAAAGGACATCTTGGACCGAGAGGCTACTGTTAGCTTACCTGGTATCCACGGGGACGTCACTCAGCCCTGGCTGGAAAACTTGCACTCTCAAACCCTCTCCGTTGGTCCCTTGGTTATGTTTCAAATGAGGATTGGGCCTACAATACAGGAGAACTGGTTTCAAGACTTAACTGTCTCTTGTAGGTTGACTTCCGCCTCTTTTGGACTAAAAACCTTCCCTTAGACCTTCTCCTTACCTTAATTCTTTGTACGGTGTACTTTCCGTCCTGCTTCTTGGTGCAGGGGCGCGTGGCTGGTGCGGGCGTGCTGCGACGTAGTTGCTTCACTGGTGCAGGCCCTGTTCGAGTCCAGACCTGCTGTGACTCCGACTCCGATAGAGTAGGTTTTGCTGCCTTACAGTCTTGATATTCTGCTCTTTCTTTCTTTCTTGTCCCCCTTTGTTTGTTACTAATGTCTCTGCTTCTGTCCTATAGGTGTGGAAAGTGATTTAGGCGTTGCTGTGCTGATTGGATATGAGCACGAGTCGGTAAGCGAATGTGCGGTGCGTGGCACTATTCCGTAAGTGAATGCACAGTGCGCAGCGCTATCTTGTCTTTTCTTTTGCTAACCTGTGTCTTTCCCTTTTCTTGTAGGCCGCTGTGATGTTGTGGAATGGATGCTGACCGAGGGATAATTGAATCAGGTAAGAGTCTTGTGGTTTTCGTATTTCTTAAGTAGGAGTGAGTTTGCGCTCACTAATACTATCTCGCTCTGTTCTTTCCAGGTTGCAGTGTTCCGGAGAAGGATGCGGCCCCAAGATGCTGGTGTTCTCTGAATCGAGTATACTCAAGTGGGTGGAACTGAAGCTTGCGATGAATCGAAGACAGGATGCTACTCACAGGTAAGTGCTGTATTAATGATGTTCTTCTTCTTTCAGGTGCGCGGTTTCAGGGTAATGCAGGCAACAAGTAACTCTGGAGACCGAGCTGGACAAGTGAGCGTCACGCTGCAAACCACAGAATAACGTGAAGCGTGTTCCTCTGCTTTGGTTGTGGCTTATATAGCCCCAGGTATCTCAAGGCCAGACCACACCCATAACACTAGACCTCATAGCACAGTTCTTGGAACAGAGCTATGTGGCTGCCTCCATGTTGAACAAAAGTCTATTAAGAAGTCCAAACCCTAATGTTATCTTCACATTAAGTATGAGCCTGGCGCCAAAGGCGCCAGGACAGACTCCAAGAGAGTCTTTGATGAGATGGCAAGGTATTTGAGGACACAGTGGAAGGCTGTAACCTGGCTCCAGTTAGGAGGCTGACTTGCCTATGAGGGTTAGGGGTAGGGATCATGACAGCTACATCCCTACTTCACACATTAGTCTCTCTTGATTTTAAACAACACTCTTTAGCAGTGACACATTCTGGTGGAAACACTTTAGACTGGATTATGACTGAAAATCTGAAGATTGCATCTGTCACACCCCAGACCTGTCCGAGGTATGACCACTTTCTCCTTGGGTTTGAGACTCTTTTGTCCACTGCTATCATAAAATCTACCATATCCATCAAACGTACAGTCCACATTAGGAAATCAAAAGGGATTGCCCATGAGGATTTTGTTTCAGCCGCTCTTCGACTACTACCTCCTTTGGACCTTGGTGTATCGCTTGACAACTTTGCATCCTCCCTTAGGAAGGCCCTTAATCAGACATATGAGTCATTAGCATCTCTCAGAAAATGGATCCAAAAAAAGTTAACCCCATTCAATCTATGGTTCTCCCCGAGGTACTCTCTGCTAGGGTAGTAAATGGGAAGCTGAACGCTTCTGGGCAAAAACGCAACCCATGCCTCTATTGCGGTCTATAAGGCTGCTATTAAGCCTTTTAAAAAGATTGTGTTTGAAGTCAAAGAAGCCAAGCTCAGTGCCAGGATCGAGGCAGCTAAATCCAAGTGCAGGGAATTGTTCTTAGTTCTACAAAAGTTAAAAGGCAGCTTGGTAGATCATCCTCCTGAGGTAGATAATGAATGGTGTCAGAAGATTTATGACAGCTTCATCCAGAAAACAAAACTGCACCAGCATACTATTGCAGACCAACTCACTCTGCTCCATTCAAGTGGTAACTAATCTCTTTGCCCCTCACCCGCCCATTGCCTCGCTCCCTCCTTGCTTCTCCTTTCAACAGGTTTCTGAAGAAGTCAGAGACATTGGGCATCATTACGACCCAGGCGCTAATGGGTTAACAGCGCCGTAAAAGGCTGCGGAGCCGTTAACCTATTAGCGCCTAATTACGAGGTCCCTTTGCGGGACCCGACCTTAACGGCTGGTGTAGACCAGCCGTTAAAGTAGGAACCCGCAAAGGGACCTTGGTGCTAATTACGGTGCCGCAATTTGCGGCAGCATACTTAGCGCCTTCCCCATTCCCATTGAGCCCTATGGGGCAAAAATGGGAATGGGGAAGGGCCATGGAGGAAGGGGGAATTACCGCCCTGCCAACCTTGGAATGGGGTGGTAATTCCCCCTTTCTCCATGGCGGATCGGTAACTTACCGGCATGGACCATGGTGCTAATAGCACCATGGTCTTCCGCCAGGGTCGTAATGAGGCCCATTGTGCTTAAAATTAAACCAGCATCGTGCAAAGGGGATAGATCCCTAGCGTTGCTGTTTAAAGAGTATATGAGCTCCCTTGTGCCTTGGGTAACTACCTTTGTCAACCATTCTGTTTCCAAAGCCTATGTTCCCAACTGTATTAAGGAGGCTTATATTTTACCGCTATTGAAGAAAGAGAACCTAGATCCTAGTGATCCTGGACACGTTCAGCCCATCACTAATATCCCATTTCTGTTGAAAATATTAGACAAACTAGCCTTTACTCAATATCAAAACTTTGTGAAACAAAACAACATCCTCGCCAATGGTCAGTCCAGGTTGCGTGCAAGGCACAGAACGGAGGCCACTCTGCTGGATCTGAAATCTAACATTGCAGACAAGGGTGGTCAGGCACCGCTTCTTCTTCTTGATCTGTCGGCCGCTTTTGATTCAGTGGATCATGCCATCTTGGCCGATAGACTGGTCCTGGTTGGTGGTTGCAATACTCCTGTAGCAGGCTTGTTTAGATCATTTCTTGGTCCTAGTTCTGCATAGGTGACCAAGGACAATGCACAATTATGGATGGACTCCTTGATATGTGGCGTCCCCCAGGGCTCCTGTCTCTTGCCTCTTCTGTTTAATGTCTATATTAAACCGCTCTGTGACTTATTATCATCTCTGGGGGTACGCTTTGCGAACTACACAGATAATACCCTGATTGTGATTGAACTTTCGGGTATCTATAATAAAGACCTTGGAAGAGTGAATGAAGTCTTTGATGCTATTCAGTCCTGTATGGCCACCAGCTCCTTGGCTCTCAATCACAAGAAAACAGAACTGTTGATTCTAGACACTCCAATAAAGCTTAGCCATCTTGACCCATTTTATGAGAGCTTCTCCATAGCGGGAAACATCATCAAAGTGTGTGACTCATCTAACCTTTACAAAACATGTTTCATATCTTAAGTCTTCTTGTTCCTATTACATCCATCTACTGTGGCAAATACGTCCATACATCTCTGAGGCCAATCGGACCATGATCGTGGCAGCCATTATTAATACCAAACTGGACTATTGCAATAGCCTGCTGGTTGGCTCCTCACAGGTAAATATTAAGAATCTTCAAGTGATCCAGAATGGAGGTGTCTGTTCCGCTTGTGGCTTGGGTCATCGGCTTCATGTCACAGAGGCCTGCAGGAGACTGCACTGGCTGCCCGTCGGTCAAAGAATAAGGTTTAAAGGTACTACCATAGTCTATAAGTGCCTGGCAGGTGAAGCCCCTGGCTACCTTTCAGCCAGAGTTTCAAGGGTGCCTTTCCGGTGTACCCCTCGATCTAACAAGGACATCATCCTCTATCAACCTCGAGTCCTCCGAAAAATAATTGGATGCTCTGGCTTTCATGACTAGGCCCCGAGACTTTGGAATCAACTCCCCTCAACTCTGAAGGGTTGTGCATCCAGCTCCTTGTTCAATAAACAATTAAAAATGTATCTCTTTGATCTTAGCAGAGGCTAGACACTCTCCCCCTTTTACTGCCGGACCACGATAGCTGACTTGAGTTGTTTGCCCTCTCCCTCTGGCATTTTATGTTATTGTTGTTTTGTTATGTGAGCGATAGATAGATAGATAGATAGATAGATAGATAGATAGATAGATAGATAGATAGATAGATAGATAGATAGATAGATAGATAGATAGATAGATAGATAGATAGATAGATAGATAGATAGATAGATAGATAGATAGATAGATAGATAGATAGATAGAGCAATGCTTGCAGCTTAAGTTTTGCAGGACTATTCGCACATTGACAGAGGATATTGTCACTTTGTCAATATATTCTTCCTCAGCAGCCAGGCTCTGTGCAAATAACAAGCAACAGCACATATTACTTAAGGAATAACACATTGGCTTAAAAATATAAGTGAGTGAATACCAGCCTCCAGCAGGATAGGTCTCTGATATATCCACCTTAGCTGCAGAGTAGACATGCAGAGGAAAAGGAAATGTGAAAATGTCTCCTAGGCAACACCAGACACTGGGCATTTAGCAGAGTCAGAGCCCTTCCATGTGTGCATAAAAGCAACAATGGGCAAAATCCCCAGTCTAAACCTTGCATACAGCGACTTTCTTAAGCTGGTGTAATTACATCTAAGTATGCCTTAAGCCAACCTCCTGCTCATGTTCCAGATTCCAAGCCCAGCAATAGTCTTGTGGCATCAAGCAAAAGATGGTCCCATTCTCTTTGCTTATAAAGTTGTTTGAGCCAAGTCAGGCTTGAAGCAGAGAGGCTCTGTGGATTTTCCCAAAACATGCTCGCTTTCAGGTTGGCCAGTAGGTCTTTCACATGGGATATCCATTTCAAGCTTTTGCCTTCAGCAAGAGACATAATGTGTAGCAGTGCATCCCCACTCTGCGTTAAACCAGGTTGTCTGATAATTTCTGCGCCCAAAGGGGTGGTGCCATAATATAAATGGACAAGTGCAGTCAGTGCACTAACAGGTAATGATAATCATTTCTTCATAAAATAGTTTTCCCTGAAAATCATCCTCTCAACGTTCGCAAACCCCCATATTTCTGATCCATAAAATTCTGCTGACAAAGCTTGCTTCTCGTATAATTCCAGTGCCGGTGATATAGCACTGCTTCCATGAAGGGTGAAGAAAGATAAAATAGAACCGCAAAATGTTTTCAGCATGAGGGCCACCATGCTAGTCTGGGCCACCCATCCTGGACTTGCCTGGAATCTGACTCCAAGGTATTCAAAGCTGTTGACCTGTTCAATTGGATTGTCCTCTATTGTCAGCTTAATCTAAATATGCTTCCTGAGATTTGTTCTAAAAACCAACGACTTTTAAACGGGTTTACAGTAATACTAAGATCTGTACACTTCCTCAAAAAAACAGAAAGGGATTGCTTAAGACCCTTTTTTTTTTTTATTTATTTATTTTTTTTTTTATTTACATTTATAAAGCGCTCACACAGCCCGCAGGCATCGAGGCGCTGTTACAGGAATTGTTAGTTTTTCTTAGTTGTGTAATTGTGTTTTTTTTCTTTGTCTTAGTTACGTATTTATAACGCGCTTAAACACTCAGAGGTTTCTAAGCGCGGACCCGGGGATCGAACCTGTTGTTGCTTTGTGTCGTCTTGCTTCCAAGACGCGCACGCTGCCGCTGTGCTATCCTCCCGGGACATGGTAGCGATCAAGACAGTGTCGTCCGCATAGAACAGGGCCGGGAACTTGGTTGAGGCCAGTTTAGGGTAGTCCTGGCACCCACCTAATAATGCGTCTATGATCTCCTGGACATAGATGTTAAATATGACTGGAGTCAGGGCACATCCTGCCTGACACCCAAGCCTACCCCAAAAAAGGTTGTCTGTTCAGCTCCCAGACCGTATCGAACACAGGCTACTGTGTCTGAGTAAAGTAGTGATAATATAATATTAAGGTCCTGGGGCACCTTTCACTCCACCAGTACCCACTACAACTCTCCACGGGACACAGAATCAAATGCAGTCCTCAAGTCCAGAAATAACACATTGGGCCTCATTATGACCCTGGGGCTAAACCATGGTGCTATTAGCACCATGGTCCATGCCGGGGTCCGCCATGGTGAATGGCGGAATTACCGCCCCATTCCAAGGGTGGCGGGGCGGTAATTCCCCATTCACCATGGCCCCTTCCCCATTCCCATTTTTGGCCCATAAGGCTCAATGGGAATGGGGAAGGCGCTAATTACGGCACCGTAAATTACGGTGCCGTAATTAGCTCCTAGGTCCCTTTGCGGGTTGGTTTTTTAACGCCTGCTAAAAGCAGACGTTAAAGTGCAACCCGCAAAGGGACCTCGTAATCAGGCGTTACAGATTTAATGGCGCCGACACATTTTACGGCGCCGTTAACCCCTTAACGCCTGGGTTGTAATGAGGCCCATTAGGTGCATTGTACATTAAACAGTGTACTTCTGTACTATGGGGAAAAGCATAAAGCATTGTTCCACTCTTTCGTGACCCTTCTGGAGCCCAGACTGATGCACGCTAATCACATCATTGCTATCGGTCCAGAAGTCCGATATGATTATCGGTCCATAATCATAATAAATAGAGGGGCAAAACTTAAAACCCAAGCGTAATACCTCTAGCTGTTTATCAGTCAATGTGTGAGCAGAAAGATGGATCACTTTTGTGTCCATAGAAGCAGTTATTTCTTTCCTCTGCCCCCATAGCTAGTTGATCTGATCAGGGGGACCATACCTTATCCACTTGCCCCGCATTCCATGGTGAGTCTTTTTCCTGTTGTGGTCATGTAGCCACACGCTCGTCCGTAGCCCCTTCCCCTTCTGTGTGATTTGCCACCCTGGCAAAGGAGCCGAATTTCCTCTAAAAAATTAAGCTTCAACCTTGGTGTGTCTGTGATCCTATTGGACACAACTGATTCGGAGGAAGAAGAGGCAATGGTAGAAATCACGGTAGCTGAGGTTCCATCTATGAAAGGTTGTCGTAAATTATCAAATCTCTTTGCAAAAGTATATATGCGTCCTGATTCGTAGTAATTTTTAGCACAGATACATTTCCGATTTTTACGTTGTTTGATGTCATCCTCAAATTGTAATAAGTTAGAGTCCATCATTGCCCTAATTTTTTTGCATTGTTCGGTGACGCTACTGTCTTTCAGTTCTGTTTCTATAGCCAGTATGTGTGTAAATTCACTGGCTATGTCACTTTTGGCATAGTTCACCAAAGTTAGAAGAAATTTGGATGGACATTCATTTGTCGCTTCACCCCACTCCTGCCACATGGCAGGGTCCTATTCCTCAAAGGATGGAGTAATCATAATGCGCAGACCTCTGGGTATTCATCCAACATCAACATAATTCTGTATGGGTTGTTCCTCCCACCACTACGAAATCTCTTTTTTCTGACATTTTTCTAATTCTCTTAAAATATACATTTTGGTGCTGCAGGAGACTTCTACTGCAGCTGATTTGTTCACGCGCACTACTTCAGTAGGGTGCTTCTCATCAAATAGTGTCAAAGCCTGTGTAAGGTGAACTGCCTCGCTAGAGGCTTGCATGTTGTAAATACACTTGTTTGCCACAGTACTTTCTCAAAGGGGTAAATGTGCAACACGTGAAAATGTGCATGTATATAACAAGCGTGTAATGGGAAGCAGAGGCAACATGTACACACATTGTTGAAAAAGAAATAAAGGGAAAAGCACCTACATATGTCCCTTTATGTGTAGCCGCATTGAATCAGCATTAAATTCAGACTGTTTATATTAGCAGTAGACCACAAATGTGGATTTCCCTGCATGTTCACAGATGAATTAAGACACAACTTTTCCCAAGCTCTCGGAGTCGGAGATTTCAGATTACATTTCATACGCAACAATGCGTGATCACGCATGTCCACGGGACAAATCGAGAGCTCAGGGAATAGATGGGATATAACAGATTTAACAAAAATAAAGTAAATACAGCTACTATGAACTCCATTAATGCACGTAACATACGTTTTGGAATATTCCGGGAACAGATCAAATTCAGATAACAATTCCAGCCACTCTCTACCTGGCATTTTTTCCCTCTCGATTGACTCCCAATGGAGGCAGCGAGCAACCAACTTTAAAATCCCCAGTAATTATTATTCCACCCTTAAAAAAATTGGGAGCACCACAATCTGAGGGCAATTTTTTATTTTATTTTTTTATTTATTAGTGTATATAGTTATTACACTTTTACACAAATTCAATAGCACTATGATCACATTACATAGATTATACATCATTCTTCAACAAATTAAAATGCAGGTAGGAAAAGTAAGAAAAGTAGTATCAAGCTATCACCAGATAAGTATAAATAAATATATATATACAAGAACTTAAATGTGTGATCCTTAGTTCCTACTAAAAACAAGGTGAGCAAACTCACAAACTCAAAAAATCATATATACATATTCCAAATCCATACATCTCACACATGTACATCATATGCATCATAAAGATAACCTATAGACAAAATCATTGCACGGCTTGTATTAGATTTTCCATTGCTATGTCATAGATACACAGGTGTATAGGTCCCAATAGATATATGTCATTAAGCCCTAATGAATTTCATTCCCCAGTAGCAATTATTATTACATCGTCTGTGGAACCTCCATGAGGTGGGTCATAAATTGTGGCCATCAGAGTACCTGTCATGATCTCAGGGAATTTAGTTAAAACTGCACAATAACAATTATGTGCTCCCGCACCAGGATAGGCACTTAACCGAAAGCTTAGACTTTGCTCCTATACCCAATCCCCCCTTGCGGCATCCCCTTAGAGGGGGCAAAGCAAGGCAAAAAAACATTGAGTACCCATCTAAATCAAAAGGGGAAGTTAACCAAGTCTCTTGTATGAAGAAGAATTGTGCCTTCATGATTTTGTCTGTGCCCCTAGGATTTATAAGAAATTAATGGTAGTCCAGAGTATTCCAAGACAAGGTATTGAGAAAAGAGTCAATGACTGGATAAGCTGGTCTACACAATGTTTCCGTACCATGAGACCAATGTCTCGGCATCCTGGTTGACTCTTTTGCGGTTCTCTGTATAGCCAAAGAGAAAGAAGGGGGATAACTTTTGTTTATCATGCTCGCAGACTGCCTCATAACAACTCGCTGATTACTCTCCCTCCTAGGTCCAGGCGCTATCAATTTGGCTGGTGGCAGAGTGGATTGGAAAACCAAGACCTAAAAACCCATTTCTTGAAACGCCTTGGCATTTTTACTAATCTGTTCTGCCACGACAGGATAGACACACGAAACCAGAGCCCATTAGTAATGCTGGTGTAACTAGGCAATTCCAGGCTTTCAATATCTTTTGAGTAAATAATACTCAGGTCTGGAATCTGATGAAACATCTTAATAAGGCAAGTGCAATTTAGAAATGGGCTTGCAGCAGTAGGACACGTCTCAACAAATGTAATTTATTTTGAGCCACCAAACTAGTTTGATTCAAGAACTAAATCCATCTTGCTAATCGATGCCAAATGCGGGAGTGCTGCAGGAAGGAGCCAATGATCCCATTCAGAACTTGTTACTTCCTTTGCCACAACAGGTAAAAAGTGTGAAATTCACACAAAAGGACCTGGGTTACTGAGCAAGTCCGCTTCACTATGAAATGCCACCGGTGGACTACTACTAGGGACCAGAATAAAGCCTGGATATTCCTCACCAATTACAATTGGAATTGAAGGATGTGGAACAGGCCTGCCAGTATTAGTTGTTTTTTAAAAAAAAAATGTTTATTACTTGTATATAATCGTTTCGATTTTTACAAGGTGAATGCAACAGAAGAACTTATTAAAATATAGAGAGCGCCTGGTATTAGAAATGCCAGGACACGTTTCATCTAGTCGGCTGTGTTTTCAACAGGGTGTGACAATATCATCAAACGAGATTTTGGGCCTCATTGCACGGTAGGCGGTAAGGGTTTACCGGTACCGGTATTTTACCGGTACCGGTAAATCCTTACCTCCTTACTACGAGGTGCCTTTGCGGGTTGGGGAATTTAATGCCTGCTTTTTGCAGGCGTTAAAAACCAACCCGCAAAGGGACCAGGGAGCTAATTACGGTACCGCAATTTGTGGCACCGTAATTAGCGCCTTCCCCATTCCCATAGAGCCCTATGGGGCAAAAATGGGAATGGGGAAGGGCAATGGGGGAAGGGGGAATTACCGCCCCACCAACCTTGGAATAGGGCGGTAATTCCCCTTTCCACCAAGGCGGTGCCAGTATTTTACCGGCATGGACCAAGGTGCTAATAGCACCTTGGTCCACTGCCATCCGTGTAATGAGGCCCTTCTTTTCGATGGCGATGTTCAAAAGTTTAGCCGAAGCAATAGACCATCGGGTTTGGTCATCCGTGATCAGACGATACCACTTGCTTTAACAAAATCACATTGTGTGGCAACAGATTGACAGCTTTTGGAAAGGTTGGAGAAACTAGCTGATATATCTATGCTCAGCATTTTAGTCACCAAACGAGTTTGGTTAGCAAGCAAGGACTGGGGGAGAAAAGGCCCAGGAACATAGCGCCACTTATCCAAGGGACCAGAGAAGTGGGTGAGAGCCCCATGCACGTCCCCATCTAAGCAGGGTCTTTCATCATTAGCCTGAGGCGTCGGCTGCTTACGGGGAACACCAGTGGTGACCTGCGTATCCATCGCTGTAAAGAATTACTGCTTCAAAGGTTGTTTCTGTTTTCTTTTGAAATGTCTAAGGTTTTGAACTGCCCCTGGAGCATTCTTTACCGGCGGGGTTAACACTCCGAAAAAAGGGCCATCCATGTACCTAGCCTGTGTTTGGGACTCCTTGGGCCTCATTACGGCTTTGGCGGTAGCCATGCCACTATTGGCGGCATGGCTGCCACCAAAACCAGGTCCGGGTTCCCTGAATGGGGAATTACCAGGCCATTCCGAGTTTGGAGGGCCCGGTAATTCCCCCTACCGGGAACCCAGGCCCGGACCTTCCCCATTCCCATTTGAGCCCCATGGGGCTCAATGTGAATGGGTGCAGGGAGCTAAGAATGGGCCGATTACGACTGGCCCGTTGTTAGCTCCCTGGTCCCCTCACAGGACCCAGTAACGACGCCTGGTTTTACCAGGCCTCCTTACCAGGTCCCGCGAGGGGACTTCGTAATCAGGTGGAATGGGTTTAATGGGTCCGCATCCATTTGCGGCACCCATTAACCCATTTCGCCAAGGTTATAATGAGGCCCCTTGTCTAAAGACTTCAGCTGATCAGACAGAACAGCACCAGTGTCTTTGTCTTTCATTATCAAGGAGAGCAATTTCTCATTACTGGTGTTCGACTCAAGGTGTTCACCCGCAATACTTACATTGTTTTTTAAAATGATGTCTACTACTCGCGCTAGGATCTTTTTCAAGTTTGCGTGTTCTTGCGATATTGAAGAGCATATGCCAAATACTGCATCTATCCTTACAGCAATCGTGTTCAGATTGGGATTAAATGGAGGAGCGTTACGTGAAGAATATAATGAGGCTGATGATGGGCTTGAACAATCCAGACTTGCTTCAAATCTTTCTGTCAGGCTCGTATTTAAGCCTACCAAGTCTGGAGTGGCAGAAACATTGGTGCAGGCAATGTTATCTCCGAATTGGGAATGTGGTGCCTGAAGCGTTTATCATTTGATGTTTGAAGATTCATACACGAGTTTATGAGCGAATGGTTATTATCGAAACCCAATGAGAACGTGGGGGAACCTGCCAAAATAAGAGCTGGGCTTGTCACTTGCCCACCAGGCACAGGAGGCCTAAGTACCGGAGGGGTGGGGGGTGTAATATTCAGTGATTTTCGTTTTCCTAGTTTGCTGACTTTCGAGGGTAACAGCCTATGATTAGGCCTATGAATTGAGCGCATTCAGGGGCGATTTCTAAATCCATAGGAGCGTGACAGTGGCAGCTTCACCGCAGCAGTTCTTGTGGAACGCGCCATTACTGTGCAGAGCAGTCCGTTCTAGAGTCCAGCAAAATACATCTCTTGCTAGTGAGCTCAAGGGACCCAAGACGAGCTACCAAATATCCAAAGGTGCACAGAAATTCATTGATGTGCGCGTTAAGTGGCACTTCACATCAGCATAAAAAAGATTTGGTATTTACCGTGACCAAGGACAGTTTGATTGGAGGGAAATCAAATAGCAGCCACGTTCGCTTACCATGAAGCCCTGTAGAATGCTCCACATGTCGGGATCGCAAAGCGCAAGGCAATACAGGTCCCAAGCACCAAGTGCCACACGCCAAACACCAAAACACTCTGGCACTCTGCACGCTTTGAGGAAAGAGGGGTATTTGCAGAATATACGCCTCTTCCCTGATAGCACCCACAGAAGGAAGACTTAGGCAAAAGTCAGCCTGGCACAGCAGCCACAACACTGAAGCTTTCCCCAAACACCAAAACACTCCGGCATGCCGCACGCTTCGTGGAAAGTGGAGTATTTGTAGAATGCACTGGTCCCCTGGCTACCCCATGAAGTCAGATCCAGGCTCCTGCATGTCCAGTTGTTCTCGTACTGCCTCTGGGCTCCCCCAGCACTTATGGTCTGTATCTGCAACCCTACAGTCCCTTCTCTCTGCACTTCTGAGCCACCCTTTAGCTGCACTTATTGAGTTACCTGAACTCCACCCCCCTTGGCACTTCTCCCCTTCCATTTCTCTGCGCTTGCGCTATCTGAATGACACTTTTCCTCCCTCTGTTTCTCACCTCCTTGTCTTGTCACGCCTAGAAACACATGTACACAGGCAAGTTATAAATGCCATATCATATCATAACATATCATAGACGCCTGATGTTTGGTAGCAGCCACAGAAGAAAGACTTAGGCCAAGGTCAGCCAGGCACAGCAGCCACAATGTTGCAGTTTCCCCCAAACACCAAAACACTCCAGACTCTGCACACTCTGCAGAAAGTGGAGTATTTGTAGAATAGACGCCTCCTCCTTGATAGCAGCCACAGAAGAAAGACTTCAGCAAAAGCCAGCCTGGCAAAGCAGCCACACCATTTCAGCTTCCCCCAAACACCAAAACACAACGGCATTACAAATATTGTAGAACACACTTCGAAAACCACAACTGAAATCTTGCAATATAAGTTATGGATAGATGGATGCCCCAGATTCTTGCCATGAGAATGCATTTCCTACTAAAAACAAGTTAGTACATCAGCCATTTTATATATCTGCTATTTGTGTGTATGTTTATCTCTCACATGTTTTCATTATTCTGGCCATCAGATGTAAGGCTTGTCCTATATAAAGAGAATAAAGTCCATCCTATGCAGGGTGCCTCTGCCATTAAAAGATAACATAAGGCCGGTCGACATTGCCAGAGACTTGACTATTCCATAAGGATAGGCATACAATTGTTTTGCCTAATCATGTAATAAATTAGGAAAAAGAAGAGTGAAGTAAATCTTCGTACATTGCCTCACACAATGGATATCTAGGATCGCTATGATAAGACCACACAGATGTCACTGCCCTTATTGGTAATTTGTTTAACCTTGTTCTGGTGACAAGGCAGTGTTCACTAATGAGATTACTCCACAAGAGATATTCCTGGATGTTGTTTCTGCAGAGATGTACAAAGTAGTGATTGGATTGTAACTGTCACTATTTGTATTCTCTTCGTGCTTCTGTGACAGCATTAAGATGTCTATTCATGGCAGCTATACATGTCTTTACCATAGGCATTGGATTATTAAAGTGACCTAGTGCATTTATCTTTACCATGTAATGATTGATATGCTGAAGCCATGGAAAATACTTTGCTTTTGGATGTTGTAAGCATGCTCTAAGAATAAAGTGCATCAGTATTGTGTTCGCGTTAATCCAGAGGCAAAACCACTACAAAATAGACTCAAGCATAAGAACATGTTCTAAGAAAGGGAGATTAAGTTCTAAATGAGCGGGGAAAATTGTTCAATTTGTAGACTACATAAGTCCTCATACCATCAGATTGAGAAGCCATTTTTAGCAACTGTCACCGGTTTGGACTTGTACACAATCTAGAAATTTCACCTACTGCCTACTGAAATTTCCTGCTTTGTTTTAAAACATTAGCTTTTTCCGTAAAGTTAGAAGAGAATCCTACTCCCAAGTAATCAAACTGCATAACCCACAGTATTTTGTAGGAGTTGGCAATCTTTGTACTCGTTTACCTAGCTGGCAAACCATAATGGGAAATTTACCCGCATTTACCTGCTGATCAAAAGGATTCGCAAAAGGTGTATACTGAGTAATTAGTGATTGTATAGCTTGCATCATGATAGAAAAAGCACAGCATCGTCTCCATACATTACAGCTGGGGCACTTCAGCAACAGTACTAAGTAGCAATGCTGTAAATCATTGATATATAACTAAAACAGGAGTGGCGCCAACATGCGGCCCTTGTGGACGCATGTGTTGACCAAGAAATCGGCAGTACACTGCCCATTGGTGCCGTTCATCATACATGCCGTATTCCCCTTATGTATCTCTCATAGAACATTCACCAGAACCTTAGGGCAAATTCTGGATCTGAGCATCTTCCAAAGTTTCCCTCTGTTGATCTTGACAAAGGATGTTTATTTATTTTATTATTTATGTATTACAATTTGTATAACGCGCCACACGCCCGTGGCCTCAGGGCATACAAAACAAACACTACAGAAGATGGACACAAAGAAAAAGAGAACAGGGTCTAGACATGTTCAGATCCATGCTCAGATCCATGAATTCGAAATCGATGGGTTCACGCGTCTTGTATAGGAATGAGCTATGATAAGGTACAAATTCAGCATCTGTTCATTAGTTCCCAGGCCATGGCAAAACCCAATTGAATGTTACTCAGTATTCTATTTTACAAGACCCATTGTTCTAACTTTGCCACAATTACCTGCCCAACGATTTTACATTGAGTGTCGAGGAGGGAGATGTGTCTTTAAGAGAATGGTAATTCCCGCTGACCTTTTTTTATATATGGGATAGATGATATCTCTGTTCCAAGCGGCTGGATAATTAGATTCAGTAACCACTTCATTAAAATAGCTCAAAATCACCAGGGACCCAGATGTCTGAAAAGAAGTCCACAGGTTTCCCTTCAGGCCTGGAGCAACACTATAGAGTTTGTTTCCGAATTGCCAAGAGAACTTCTGAATTCGTTATCATACCAGGCTTAATAGCCTGGTTGTTCCTATCTACTAAGGCAACTTGGTGCTGCCATCCAGTAGCGATTGGCCATTATCACAGCTTGCTTTGCTTGTAGAGTATAGGGAGGAAAAATAGCTGATCTAGACAAGATCTTCAATAACCGATTCTGAGCCATTCTAGGCAGGCTGATGAATCAGGCCTTTCTTTATTAATTACCAGAAACTCTTTGAGACTTTCTGGTTTGATCCCTCTAATGAAGCAGATGAAAGGGCCCTTTCCAATTCTTGTTTTTGTGCTTTGATGCTTTTTACATGGCTTAGGCAGCATTTATATAATTTCTCTTTGAAGAGGATTTATTTACTACAGAAAGTTATGTCCTTCTGCACTCGTCATTGAACCAACCCTTATCGTTCCTAGACTCATACAGCTTATAATTACCGAAGCAGGAGTATGTGTCACGCCTCTCCGAAGGCGTTGGTCCTTGTGGCATCGATGGACCTTGGGACGGCGGGTGTTGGCCATTTTTACTGGCAAGATGGCCACCGCAACTAAAGATGCGGGTCTAGATGTTGCACGCCTCAGTATCCAGGAAGTACCGTCCCCCTACCCGAGAGAAGGTTTATCTGTTCCTGAGAACGACGCACAGATGCGTTGCTACTCCTCAACAACAACGCTCTGTGAGTTCGCATCTAGGATCTTCCTGAGACGTCTTGCATATTCCTAACCTTTCTGTATCTTACACAATCTTTATCCTATCTCGATTTCAGTGCCTACCGTACCTCGTCTCTGTTTCCCGACTCCCTGGACTCCAACTCTTTCTCGCTCCAAACGGCTCACCGGTTCCTTTCCGGAACACGGTAAGCGACATTCAGACTCTCCGAGATCCTCCACTTTCCTAATGTTTCCCTACTCAATTATCTTCTCCCTTTTTTACATCTACAGACATACGCGACACGTGTACCGCACCCGTTCGCTCCAAACCCTTCACTACTGAATCAACTCCAAGCTCCGCCCTTCTTTCTATCCAGGGATTCTCAGAAGTTTCCGGTGGGCACATTTTCTCGCAGTTCACTCCTGTTTAAGGGTAATCTGAATTATAATCTCCAACATTTCCACCTCTCACCTACCTGCAAGTACTTACTATTTTCTTTCTTTTTCAAGACCACCAGTCTCCGGACTTCACCTGAATCTCTGCTGCATTGAAGACAACTTTCCCGCAGTCGACACAGGGTTTTCTTCCCCAGAGGGTTTCCCTGAGATCTCTTCTCCTCTCTGGTTTTCTAGTGGGGAGAAGGGGAATCTGGGAGGCTTTTCGCAATTCGTCCCCCCTGTTGGAACAAGCAGATTCCTCCCACTACTGGAAGGTCACAGTCACAAGGAGAGGAAGAGACGTACCGGTGAGTCTTTGGGATAACCTGCCAGTTATTAAAGTGTTTATTTCTTCCTGTGAATTATCACCGGCATTACAGTTAGCAACGCCCAAAAAATTTGAAACTATCCTGATTCATCAGGAGGTCTTAGCAGGTTATCTCAGGGGTTCAACGTTACATATTACAGAAGATATGGACAACAGCAATTGGTTACAGCGGTGCAAGCACTGACTGCTGAAGTTCAGGCGTTAAAACAGGAGAATGCCTTTCTCCGACAACAGGTGGGGAGAGTCCCTAGTTGTTCCGAGATACCTCCAGGTCCTATTCCGAGGGATTTGTACGATGGTAATCCACATAAACTCAAGGGCCCTCATTACGACCCTGGCGGAAAGTGACTGACCGGACCGCCACAGCGTAAATAGCGTTTCCGCCATTGCACGATGGAGCAAAGTGCGGCCCATTCCGACCCATCGGGCACGAGCACCACGCCATGGCGGAAGTGCAAATTCCGCGATGGCGGAAATGACCCCAAAACGGCCCACACCGCCGCCGTACGGCGCCCTAGGTGCAATACCGCCACCCATCATAGCGGACACCGCAGTGAGCGCCAACCGGAAAGTACGGTGACCGTAAATATACGGAAACGGAAGTAAAAACATGGGCCCGGAACGGGAAACAACACCCCGTACACCTATAAAACCACAAAATACACACAACCACTAAAAACACCACCCTGAGACACATCCCAACCCGTCATCCACCCTAGTGAAACCAAGAAAAATGGGAAAAGTAGCGAAGAAAGCGTGCGACCGCAAGCGGCAGGTCCACTTCTCCCGTGAGGAACTCACCGTGCTTACAGAGACCCTCCAGGAGAATGCCGCTGCCGTCTTCTCCACGCAAATGACCAGGACGGCACTTGCGAACAAGAAGGCCATATGGGCCCTGGTGGCACAGCGGGTAAGTGCGGTGGGGACCGCACCCCGCAACCCACAGCAATGCAGGAAGCGGTGGGACGACCTGCGGATACGCGTCCGTAGCATACTTTCTGCCAACCGCAACATTGCCACAGCCACCGGGGGAGGATCGGAATCACCCATCAAGTTGACCCCCTGGGAAGAAATCTGTGCCTCCACCATTGGAATGGAGAGCATAGAGGGAGTCGGAGGGATGGAGAAAGGAGTGCAGACATCCGGAGAATCAGGTAGGTGGCCCAAATAAAACCATGCCAAATCCACAATGTCCAATCATGTGACTCACATGTGTCCACATAGCGCAACAGCAACACATGGCCAGGAGAACGTCCACACACATTGGCCTGATAGCGCACTTTAAAACTCACAATAAATACATAAATAAGTAAAAACCCCAAAAACACCCACTACACGTGCAGCAGGCACACCCTAACTGCAGGCTGCCAAACAACTGCACCCTCACTCCACACACAAATGAAAGCACCTCCAAGGCCCCGACCCAAATCACCCTCAGGTACCACCCCAATGCATGTGATACATTGCCATTCCAATTCCCACAGACCCATCAATAACGCTCGCCCTCCTTTACTCCACCACAGGGTCCGATCCAAACGACGAGCTCCAGGACACCCCTACCAGCACACCTGCAAAGAGGGCCAAGACCGACGGCCAAAGACCCTCCACCTCAGCTGCACGCATCAAGACACGGCAGCAGCACATATCAAGTGGCAGCACACAGGAGGGAACATCAACAGGCACCCCAGCAGCCAGCATGCCCACAACAGCACCACCACAGGTCCCCCCAATGGATGCCACAGAAGGTACTGCCTCTGGTGGCAGCAGCACCATAGGTGACACCCCATTAATGGCAGCATGCTCCGACACAGAAGACGGGGATGTCGAAGTCAGATCCATCCATGACCTGTCCCAATCCCACTGTCTGTTCCATCCCGTACACCATGAGGATACCACGCAGGGGCACCCACAAGACGACGACTGGCCATCCCCCACAAGCCCTGTGGCAGGGCAACATGAGGCGAACAGCCCCTCTGTGACACCACCGCAAATGGCCATGGCCCAGCAGAGGCAACAGTCCCTCGACCAGTTAATCGTGCAACAGCAGCAACTGGCCACGCTCCTCAAGGACCATGCCGATGGATGTGGGGGCACTAAGGCAGACATAGAAACATCAACTGAGACACTTAGGGCACAAATGGAGAGTAGCACCGAGAGCCTGAGAGTCCAAATGGAGAGTAGCACCGAGAGCCTGAGAGTCCAAATGGAGAGTAGCACCGAGAGCCTGAGAGTCCAAATGGAGAGAAGCACCGAGAGCCTCAGGGGGGAACTGCATGCGACGTCCAAAGACGTATGTGCCGAACTTGCCGCAGTGCGCCGTGTGCTCACTGAGCTCTCACAAACCCTTAGGGACATGCATGGACGTGAGCAGGCAGAGACATCATCCGTTGCAAGTTCCGTCCAGGGCAGCCCCCAACGTAGATCTGGGAGGAACCTGCGCTCCACAGGCAGGGGTGCCCCTGATACCCGCAGAGGGGGCTTGCAATAGTGACTGCCCACTGACAATGAGCATCTTTGGACACTGGTGTTCGGGGGGGAGGTAGGAGGGTGGAGGGGGTGTGTTGGGCTCACTTGGGTGGCGGGTCGATAGGGTGTTCAACATGATATCACATATGCCATAAACAATGCACGATCAAACAATGAGATGTGTGGACAATGATCTTTGTGTACTAGGCCATCATAGGCGTACAGTCCATATTGTGCATGTACCAGACACACACAGTGCCACGAGTCCCGTGTCCATGTATCAGCCACCAGGCGTGAGTGCTAGAAGCATGCATCTATGAGATGCTGACGAATTTCACGGCCCTCCTGTGCCTCGCAGACTCCTTGAGGTGCTGCCACATCCCCACCCTCATCATGACCATCTTCAGGTGCTTGCAGTTCTGCGTCAGGGGGCATGGGCACATTTCTACGTACGCACATGTTGTGGAGCATGACACATGCCATCACCATCTTTGCAACCTTCACATGGCGGTACAGGAGTGCCCCGCCAGACCTGCTGAGGCACCGGAAACGGGTCTTCAGTAGGCCGAATGCCTGTTCAATGACTACACGGGTACGTGAGTGGGCATGGTTGTAGTCCTCCTCATGCTGGTCCCGTGGGTTCCGGACTGGTGTGAGGAGCCATCTCTTCAGTGGATATCCGGCATCACCTGTATGTGGACGATAAACGAATTATGTGGAATGCCATTGCTACGTACGCACCCCCCCCCCTTCCTGCCAGGTCATTGCCGCATCACATACCCCACATCATCATGCATGAAATGAGACTCACCGAGTAGCCAGGATCTGTTCCCTGCGTGTCGCTCCATGTAGCGTGGTATTGTAGAGTTCCTCAAGACCATAGAATCATGGGTTGATCCAGGGAATCGGGCACAACAATGTGTAATGATCCTGTTGGAGTCACACACCATTTGTACATTCAGTGAATGAAATTGTTTTCGGTTGCGGTACTGGGCCTCCATGGCATGTGGGACGACCAATTCCACATGGGTGCAGTCGATGGCACCAATGCAACCCGGTATGCCGGCAAGTGCATGGAATCCCACTTTTGTGTTGGTAATTTCCTGCTCCGAGCGTGGTAGAGAGATGTAGTCGTCTGCGTGCTGCAGGAGGGCATCGAGCACTTGCAATAGTGTCCGTGAGAACAGTGGCTGAGAAATGCCATGCAACTGTCCGACTGTGTGCTGGTAGGTGCCTGTGGCCAGGAAGTGTAGTACAGACACCACCTTCAGTAGGGGTGGGATGGCGGTTGGGCTATCTATCATGCTGACAAGGTCAGTCTGTGTCATGTCCACAATGGCGGCTATGGTGTCCCGGTCCAAACGGTAGAGGGTGTGGATCTGCTCATCAGTGAGGTTGAACGGATGTGCTCGGAGGCGTGGGATTGCGGGCTGCCTGCGTGGTGGTAGTGGCTGTGCTGGCAGCCCTTGCTGGCCCTGCCTTGCCCTCCTCCTCCTCCTGCGTCTCCTCCGTGCGGCCGGTTGTAGTTGGTGTTCGTCTTCTTCTTGGAGTTGGAGTACTTGCAGTGCTATCAGGTCCCCCAGGGCCAACATCGCGAGTCCTGCCGGTAGCATTTCGGAGTGGGTGTGGTTGTGGGAGGAGACTGAGTGTGCAATTTATGTGTTTTCAGGCTGTATGGCCTCCACCTGTGGTGATTCATTCCACCTGTGCAAGCTGCTCTCCCCTTTGGGCGAGCACGTCCCGCACACAACGCTGCAATTCGAGGAATGGCATCTTGCTATTACAATCATGTATTAGTACCCGATGGCCGTGTAACATTGGTTGATATGTTCATTCGGCTATGGTCCCATTGTTTCACATGCATTCTTTGCAGTCGCGAACAGACTTGTGAAGGGTCAGTGGAACGTAGTACTCGAGTAACGGTGGACCCTCATGCATCACTGTACCGAGGTTCACCGACGGGCGGGGCGTGCCATTTGTGAGTGAAGGCAGTTGCCATTTTCACACACAGCCGCACTAGATGGATTAATTTGTGATTTCAAGCGGCCACAGATGCCTTTTCGACGTGATGTTGCAAATGAGGAATTCGAAGGGCGGCGCTTTCGGTCTTCAGCTAGCGGCGAGGAGATGCCCACAGGTCTGACTGCAAATATAACGTTCTATTGTTCAGTGTCCTTGGGAGAGGGGCCATGGCGAGGATGCAATGATTGATATGAATAGTTTGGGATGCGCAATAGCGAAGTGGATGATGAGGCCGGACGTTCCCAAATACATGTTACTTCACAACACTGGAATTACGGGCTGGGGCACAGTGGATTTTGCAGGCTGCATAACGCACAGACTCAATGGAATTCTCACATGTTATGTGAGTATGGAAACAGGCGTTATCATTACGGGATGAGGGAATGATGAATGGATGCATGGACAGATGATTTGATACGGTGTTTGCCATGTACAGGGCTTCTTGGAATCTGTCCGCCTCCCCTGCGCTATGTGATGCAGGGCTGCCATAGTGGGACCATCGTCTATCTGGCCTTGTTGAGCCCTCCCTGTCTCGACGCGCCTTCAGACACTTGTGTCCATGCACGTTACCAATCCCATCTGATGGATTCTGTTTTCACAGACGCATGCACAGGTACACTCGTTTGTGATGGTGTTTTCACCTCGATATGGATAGTTATGAGTCGCAAGTGGTTTTGGGGTGGTGATGATCCTTTGGAGTGGGCTAGCATGCATATGGCTGTGGATCTAGTGTGATCATTGAAGTCAGTTGTTCGAATGTAGTTCTGATGGCCATTCTATTCTTTTTCTTTTCTTTTGGTTGACAGGTATCTCCTCCCCTTTTGCCACTGCCATCTGTATGCCACTCCTGCAGATGGGTTTTACTCCCGACACCTGCTGCTTCGTGTTAATCAGTGGAGCAGCATTACGATCTTATGGGACGATCGCCAATGGGCCACATGCCCTTACGCAGTACTAGTGGCTCGGAGCAACATTTCGGCCTTTCAGCTGGACTAGTGCCTCCCTATTGGGACGGCCCTGCGGTTCTAGGCGCTTCCATGTTGCCTTTTCGTACGAGAATGTAGCCCCTGTGTACCATGAAGGAACAGGGCGTCACACAAGAAGTAGCTGGTCATTTATTGCGGATGCAGCCCACAATGGTGAAATGTGTTTTGGGGTTCATGGCCTAATGGCTGTATGGGCTTGGTGAATTTGTTGTGCATTAAATTTCTATTCTGATATGGGCCGTGTAGCGTTCTTCTTTGCAAGTGATGTGGCATATTCCTATTTGGGGAGCGATGTATTGTGAGGAGATCTGCATTGGGTTCCAGCTTCGGAGTATAGTTGCGTGGTACTGTGCTGGGCGCGTTTGCCTACGGAGCCCAGTGAGGTCAGGGGTGAGGGCTGCCAATATGACTGTTTGAATGATGTCATGCTCAGGGGCGGGGGATTGGGTTTTGTGTAACAGATGCCGGTCAGCCAGGTGGATTGGTGGAATGATGTGATTATCGGAATATTGCTGGTCACAGGTGCCTGTGTTTGCGTGCGTTTCTTGGTGGGAGACTGAGGTCATGTCCATTGGTATAGCTTCTGTATTCGTGCCATCTGTGCCCTGCAGCTCCCATTGGCCCCTCTTGTGATTCTTTTGTTCGTTGGCATGCATGGGTGACTTGTACATTTCACTGGTTGCATTGTGACTTTGTTGCACCTACGGGGCGTTGTACTATGTGGCCAGGGAGCGGTGTACAGGCACTCAGTGGGGCCGTTTACGGTTGATTCGCGATGCCGTACTTCTCACCATGGCGGAATGGTACTTTCCGCCGTGCTTGATGGCGTTAAGTACATGTCCGCTAGGGTCGGAATTCGCGTACCCTTGCGCCATGGTGCTAATTACGGTTTGGCATGGCGCGCGCGCGCGTACTTGGTGCAGTTAGCGTTGGCGTTCACTACGGTGTCGCTAATGGCATCGTACTTTACGGTGACGGGTCATAATCGCACCGAGCGCTATTCGATGGCGGTATTGCATTTCCGCCATCGTTTTTCGATTTCCGCCAGGGTCGTAATGAGGGCCAAGGCCTTTATTGAGGCTTGTACAGTTCAATTTTCGTTCAAGACTGCCTTTTTTCAGAACGACCGTGATAAGGTAGGACACATGATTGCAAATTTAACCGGTCCTGCTTTAGCATAGGCAACACCACTTGTTACCACTAATAATGCTTTATTAGATTCCTACCCCGCTTTTTTGAACAGCCTCAGAGCCATGTTCAGCCACCAAGAGATCACAGTTACAGCCCAAGAACAGTTATTGGATTTTAAACAAGGATCACAAGATCTGCTGTCTTACATCACCACTTTCAAGCAGTTAGCAGCTGGCACCTCATGGGCTGATGATGCTCTAATCACTTTATTCCGTAGGGGATTAAATGAAGAATTAGAAGATGAGATCTCCCGAGTTCCTAGACTTCCAAATCTGGCAGAATTAATAACAATGGTGATGCAGATGGACTACCGGTTGCAAGAAAGATTAAGGGAACAACGTTGCGGCCGTCTTGTGAGACAGCCTGTTACTTACCCTCATAGTGCCGGGAGAACGCAGGCTGAAGAACCTATGCAAATAGGAACTACAAGAGGCCGACTTACCCCTGAGGAGCGTAATAGACGACGAGCCAAGTGGCTGTGTATGTACCCTGGCTCTAAAGAACACTCAGTTCAAGATTGCCCTCTCACCCCAGTCAAGAGACAGGGAAACGCCACTTCCCAACCGCAAGGGGAACCGCGGCTAGGGAGTCAGTAACAGGTTCCTCAACAGCTACATTGCCATCACAAGTAACAGACATCCCAGATCTCACTATGATGGCCTTGCAAGTAAAAATCAAATGGGGAGATTCAGACTCCATTCTGGTCACGGCTTTAATAGACTGTGGGGCTGCAGGGAATTTTATCAATACCTACTGGAAGACAACTCATAAAATCCCATGTTCTGTTAAAACCTTAGCATACCAGTTGAGTCGGTGGATGGTAGTCTGCTAGTTTCAGGTCCCATAAAGGAACAAACAATACCATTGTTGATGAATATGTCTTCCAATCAAGAAACCATTGGGGGTCATTACAACCCAGGCGCTAATTGTGCCAACTTTACCACCATGGTGTAAACTATGTTTACACCATGGTGGATGGCGGATTTACCGACCCATTCCAAGGTGAGTGGGGCGGTAAATCCCCATTTCCCATTTTCCCTTCCCCATTCTTGCCCCATAGGGCATAATGGGAGTGGGGAAGGCGCTAATTACGCCACCGTAAATTACGGTGGCGTAATTAGCATCATGGCAGGTTAGCGCCATGGATTTTAATGGCTGCTAAAAGCAGCCGTTAAAATCAGAATAGGCGTTAAGGGTTAACGACGGCGTTAACCCTTAACGCCTGGGTCGTAATGAGGCCCATTGTATTTGATGTAATCCGTACGGCACACTACCTGGTGATTTTAGGATTACCTTGGCTTTGTGCCCATAATCCTTACATTAATTGGAAGGCGGGCACTATCTTCCTTGGTTCAGAACATTGTTTACGCACTGTCTCTCGGACGGAGCTTTGGGGTTTCGTCCTACCATCTCCGTATTAGAAATGACTGGTTCCACCTCTATGTTGAACAATGTTCAAGAATTACCCCACGAATACAGGGAATTTCAGACAGTATTTTCCAATTCAGAATATGCAGAATTGCCCCCACATCGTAGAGATCACTGTGCCTTGGAACTTGTTCCAGATGCACCGATTCCTTTCGGTCGCATGTATGTTTTATCTAGGCGAGAACGAGAAGTCCTTAAGGAATACCTTCAAAAGAATCTACGCAATGGGCTTATTCAGGAATCCACCTCGCCAGCTGGAGCTTCCTTATTTTTTATCCCCAAGAAGGACTCTACGGAACTCAGACCGTGTATTGATTTTCGGGGCTTGAATACAATTACTATCCCTGATCTTTATCCTATGCCCCTCATACCGGATATTCTTGAGGCCGTTAAAGGAGCTACCATATTCACAAAACTAGATCTCCGCGGGGCCTACCATCTCATTCGTATACGAGCTGGCGATGAGTGGAGGACGGCTTTCCGTACTCCCTTGGGACATTATGAATATAAAGTAATGCCATTCGGTCTGTCCAACGCCCCAGCTGTTTTCCAACGCTTTATGGACCACCTATTTTCAGATATCCTGCTTCACACAGTTATAGTCTACCTAGATGATATTCTGGTTTTCTCTACGTCACCATCTGAACACAGTCATCATGTAAAAGAAGTCCTAAGGAGATTGCTCAACAATCATCTCTATTGCAAATTGGTCAAATGCGAGTTTCACAGGAACCAGGTGGCATATCTGGGGTACATAATATCAGCGAACGGGGTTGCCATGGACCCTAGGAAGGTATCAGCTATTACCGAATAGCCTATTCCGATGTGCATCAAGGATCTACAGAGATTCCTGGGATTTGCGAACTTCTACAGACGTTTCATCCCACATTATTCAGAAGAGATTCTCCCAATGACAGCTCTTCTTAAGAAAGATGTATGATTTCATTGGCCGGAAGAGGCACATCTAGCCTTTGAGAGACTGAAGAAACATTTCCTCACAGGACCCATCCTGATTTCTCCAGACCAAGCCAAAAGATTCAATGTCGAATCGGACGCATCTCATCAGGCCATTGGGGCCGTTCTGCTTCAAGAGAATGATCAAGGAATAGAATGTCCGGTAGCCTATCTGTCGAAGACACTTTCGCCTTCAGAAATAAATTATTCCATGCTCGAAAAGGAATTACTGGCGATAAAAAGAGCATTTGAAGAGTGGAGACACCTGCTATTGGGGGCAAGACACCCGATTGAGGTCAGAACAGACCACAGTAATTTACGTGCATTACAATATTCAAAGACCCGGAATAGCCGACAGGCACGTTGGGCACACTTCTTTTCACCTTATGAGATTGTATTTACTTTTATTCCCGGAAGAGTCAATCTTAAGGCGGATGCTTTGTCCAGAAAGGATTACAACTCCTCTACGCCTTTCCGGTCAGAGCCCTTTTTTCCCAGAGCCAAATTTGTGCAGGTGGTTACCACATTTCTTCAGAATGTGGCAAATTCGACCTCTCAATTCATTCAGTTGAATCCTAAATTTTTGTCCATCTGGAGACTTACTTTGTCCCAAGGATGTGCGTATAAAGACAAGAAGCTGTTTCTCCCTTCGGTGGAACTAAGAAGAACAGTTCTGCAGCTATGCCACGACTCCTACCTAGCTGGTCACAGAGGTGTGACTAATACCAAGGAATTGATCCAGCGAAATTTCTGGTGGCCGGAAATGACTCAAGACATTACAGACTATGGGCCTCATTACGAGTCAGGCGTTAAGGGGTTTACGGCGCCGTAAATGGCGCCGACCCTTAACGCCTGATTACTGTCAGGCTGAGATTCTGGTGTCTGCAGAAGCTGCTGAGCCCCCGACAATCCACCCAAAATGTGGCACTCTGAGCTGATACTATAAACTGCTCAGTTTACCTCACTTCCAGGGGAAAGGGGGAAGGGACAAATTAACAAACACCAGGCTGGAAGCTAAAGGCTAGCTGTTTCTTCACCTGTAGGAAAACATAAACATATAATACACCTTGTTATTCATGGAGTACTATACTAACCTTAATTCTCAATATCCTTAACCAAATAAAGTAAAAACCATACCTGGAACTTCTCAACAAAATGCCCAGAGAAGTGATAAGCTGACTAGACTTCCTTACTAGTTGACTTGAATCTCAACGATCATTCAGCCTTATTAGTAGGTCCATGAATGTGAAATTAACTTTGCAGGTAATCTTCTTTAAACTCAAGAAGCTTGAACAAAGTCTTAAGTTCATTAAAAGTAAATGGAAGTTCTAGTGTTTCTGGAAAGAACTTATATTTCTTCTTATTATTTTTTTTAGTGTCTTTACTTCATAAAACTGTTCTTGAAACTTGCAACAAAAATTCTCACGTGGAAATATCTTGAACATGCATAAAAATCCAAACTGCGTGAAGAACGTAGAAGCGCTGAAGACTAAACCGCGGGAAAAACCACACGCGCTTATCCAAGGAGCGAGAAAACTCACACGCGCTGAAAACGAAAACCGCGGGAAAAATCCACACGCGCTTTGTCCAAGATGCGAGAACACGCACCCGCGCTGAAGTCAAAACCGCGGGAAAAATCCACACGCGCTTAGTCCAAGATGCGAGCACACGCACACGCGCTGAAGTCGAAACCGCGGGAAAAATCCACACGCGCTTTGTCCAAGATGCGAGCACACGCACACGCGCTGAAGTCGAAACCGCGGGAAAAATCCACACGCGCTTTGTCCAATATGCGAGCACACGCACACGCGCTGAAACCCAACCGCGGGTAGAAAAAACACACGCACAATAGTATCACACGACACCAAAGAGCTTGCGCTAGATTCTCAAGCCAAGACTTTCACGCGCAGGCTTCTGTTAACGGAAAAACCACGCGCTCGATAGATAACGTAGCGTAGCAAGGCCAAAAATACGATAGCACTACAGTTCTTATTAAATGTTTTCATATGAACCTGAAAATCAATTTAACTCTTCAACAAGAACATTAGATAAAGAGTTTTGAGTTTTTAAAGAACTTATCTTGTGAAGAGTCTTGGAAACTTATTTTCTTAGGCAACTTGAAATCTTCTTACTCCTGTCCTGTGCCAAAACGAACTCCACAAAGATTCCGGTTTACTTTCCAAAGAAGCCGCTCAACTGCTTGAACTTGAAACCCCTGAACAAGTTAAGCAGGAGCAGCTTAGTACACGACCTCTCAGCTGGGCAAAGACGATGAAAGGCAGTTTAGAATGCTCACTGTCTTCCCTATAAACAATCACCAGCCAATCAGAACTTAAGACTGAGGACCTCCATCTTGGCTTGGGGCATTCTCCATAGACTGCAATGAATGTTAAGGGCAAAATTGGCTGTTTTAAAATTAAACTCATCATAACTTCCAAAAACCTTTCTATACTAATTTTCCCCATACCTAATGTAATTCAGAATATGTCACTGTATCCTGACAGTACCTGACAGTACCCCCCTTCTAACGCCCAGTCCCTGGGCCTTTTTTCAATGGAAATTTCTTATGGAATCTTTCAACCAAATGAGGAGCATGTACATCACTTGCTTTTTCCCAAGTGCGTTCTTCAGGACCAAAACCCTCCCAATCAATGAGATACTGTAGCTTTCCTCTCACTATTCTAGAGTCCAGAATTTTCTTGACTACAAATTCTTCTGAATCATCTTCCTCAAATAAAACTGCTGAAGGAGTAGGTGTCAATCTAGTTCCTTTAACCACAGGTTTCAACAAGCTAACATGAAAAGTTGGATGAGTTTTCATATGTCTTGGTAATCTAAGGCGAACAGCCACTGGATTTATCACCCTTTCAACAACAAACGGTCCTACAAAACGAGGGCAAAACTTATTTCTTCCTTTAATTCTCAAAAATTTGGTTGATAACCATACCAAATCTCCCTCCCTATACTGGGGACTAGTCTTTCTTTTAAGGTCCGCAAATCTTTTATATTTTTGTTTACTCTCCACCAACACCCCTTTTGCCTTCTCCAAATTTCTTTTCATGACTTCTAGTCTCTTTTCCACTTCCGGGTTTCCATCATCATTATTGGTCTCTATACTAAGAAAACGAGGATGAAAACCTCGTCCCAAATAAAATGGAGACATTGAGGTGGCATCCTTACTACAGTTGTTATATGCAAATTCTGCCACCCACAACATATCTACCCACTCTTCCCCTGTCTGTAGATAACACCTCAAATATTTCTCCAACTCCTGATTTATCCTTTCCACTTGCCCATTGGTTTCGGGATGGTAACCGGATGATAGACATACCTCTACTCCCAATCTCTTACAAAAAGCTCTCCAAAACTTAGAAATAAATTGAGACCCTCTGTCTGAGATGACCTGACTGGGAATTCCATGCAGTTTTACTACTTCTTGCAAGAAACTGTGAGCTAAACTATCGGCGATAACCTCTCCCTTCATTGGAATGAAATGTGCTTCTTTAGTGAGTAAATCAACTACAACCAATACTGATGTACACCCCTTATCTAGTGGTAGATCCGTGATGAAATCTAAAGACACTGAGTACCAAGGCCGCGGTGGCACAGGCAACGGTTCCAATAGCCCAGAAGGCTTTCCGATGAGGTTCTTGGATCTAGCACAAACTTCACAGGTCTTAACAAAATTAAGAGTATCTTGTCGAATTTTTTCCCACCAAAAATGTCTTCTGACCAACTCTAGTGTTTTCCGATATCCAGGATGTCCCGCCAGAACTGAATCGTGACATTCCTTCAAAATCTTTTCTCTAAGTTCAATAGATGGTAAATAGAGTCTGTCGTCTAGATAAGGCAAACCATCTTTAATCTTGCGAGCTGGATCCAAACGAACCCAATGTTCAAGTTGTGTCTCAGAAATGGATTCTTGTACTTGTTTGAAGATTTCGTTTTCTTTCTCAATTCCAGCAAGAACAAAACGTTCTGGAGCGATCAGAGGAAGTGACTCACAGACCGACTTAACTTCACTTTCTGGAAATTGCCGTGACAGTGCATCTGCTTTCTTATTTTGATTTCCTGGCTTAAAAGTAACTATAAAATCATAATCTGCAAAAAATAAAGACCACCTTAGTTGTCGCGGTGTCAGAGTTCTTGCTGTCTTCAAAAAAAGTAAATTTCGGTGATCAGTTAATACTGTCACAGTATGACGTGCTCCTTTTAAAAAATGTCGCCATTCTTCAAATGCTGTTTTGATAGCAAGAAGCTCGCGATCTGAAATGGTGTAATTTTCTTCCGCTGGTGAGAACCTCTTAGAAAAGTAGGCCACTGGATGCAATTGTCCAGTAACATTATGCCTCTGCGACAACACTGCTCCCATTGCCACATTGGAAGCATCAGCCTCTACAAAAAATGGCTTGGAAGTATCAGGATGAATCAAGATAGGAGTAGTTATGAATTTCTCCTTCAATTTTTTAAAAGCCTCATTAGCCTTAACGTCCCAAACAAAAGGAACTCCTTTCTTCAAAAGTCGAGTAATTGGAGTTACCAAACTGGAGAAGCCTTCAATGAATCTTCGGTAAAAGTTGGCAAATCCCAAAAAACTTTGGATCTCCTTCACCTTCGTTGGAGTGGGCCAATCACGAACCGCTTCCACCTTTTTCGGATTCATTTCCAGACCACAAGGAGTGATCACAAAACCTAAAAATTCCACCGAATTCGTATGGAACTGACTCTTCTCCAATTTAGCGTAAAGATTATTCTCTCTCAATTTTCTCAAGACCTGTCGAACGTGAATTCTGTGTTTCTCCAAACTTTGGGAAAAAATCAAAATATCATCAATATAAACGATAACAAAAATATCAAGAAATTCCCGGAGAACCTCATCGATAAAAAATTGAAAAGCCGCGGGGGCATTGCAAAGACCGAATGGCATCACTTGGTACTCGTACAGGCCAAATCTGGTCTTAAATGCCGTCTTCCACTCATCCCCCTATTGAACTCGTACAAGATGATAAGCTCCCCTTAAATCCAATTTAGAAAAAATGGTGGCACCTTGGATTTGATTTAACATCTCAGAGATGAGAGGGAGCGGATACCTATTTTTTACTGTCATTCTATTTACCGCCCTATAATCTATACAAGTTCTGAGGGAACCATCAGATTTTGGCACAAAGAACAATGGTGAGGCAGCCGGCGATTGAGAGTGCCGAATAAAACCCTTGGCCAAATTTTCCTTTAAATATTCTTTCAAATAGTCATTCTCTTTTTCTGTCAGGGCATAAACCCTACTGCAAGGTAAAATAGCTCCAGGCTCCAAATCTATCCTGCAGTCAAACGGTCTATGAGGAGGCAACTCTCCAGCTTCCTTTTCATCAAATACATCCCAAAAATCCTGATAACAAGTAGGAAGTTCACCCACTACTGCTCCAACATCAAAACCTATTGCCCCTCTTTCTGCAAGTGAAAACGAAACTGAATTCACAAATCTTTCTTCCTCTTCATGACTTTTTCCTAAGAAACAATGTTCCTTACAAAAAGTTGATTCTAGGGATACAATTCTTGCACTCCAATCTATTCTAGGATTATGCAGAGTAAGCCAGGGCATACCCAAGATTATTTTCAAGATTGGAGCGTCAATTAATTCAAAAGAGATAGTTTCCTTATGACCTCCAGTTAACTCCATCTCAAGTACCTCTGTATTATGAGTGATTGGACCTGAAGAAAGAGATGTACCATCAACTGCCCTTACCTGCTCCACTTCTTTCTTAGCCACTAAAGGAACACCTAGAATCTTTGCCAATCCTCTGTCCATAAAATTTCCTGTAGCCCCTGAATCAATAATAATTGGCCCAGAACCTAAGATTTTCTTTTCAAACATTAAGGATACGTTCACAGTTATGTGAGGAACAGCTGTCTGTATCGTGTTAGCAACTTGTTGTACTCTGCCTGAAGAATTGAAGATCTTCTTGGAGGTAAAAGGACAGTTTTCAAGGAAATGACCACTCCTACCGCAGTATAGACACAAATTATTCTCCCTTCTTCTTGTCTTCTCTTCCTTTGACAATGGACCTCTCACCCGACTCTGCAGCTCATTTACCTTTGACTTAACTTCCCTGTTCACCACCTCAACCTTAGATCTCTCTCCTCTTCCTGGAAACCTAACTTCTCCCTGAGAACGTCTACGCTCTAAACGTCTTTCGGTTAAACGAAAATCTAACCGAACTACCAAATCAATTAGAGCATCTAAAGTAGTTGGTCGTTCCAAAACACCAGCCAAAGCATCTTTCAATTCATCTTTTAAGCCCCGATAAAATAAGGAAGCCCTCTTCTCCTCTGGCCATCTACTCTCTAAAATTAAAGTTCTAAATTGAGTGATATAAGAAATCAACTCCTTTCCTCCCTGATGCAGCTCCAGTAGTTCTCCATCTACCTCTAAAGATACCTGTCTCTTATCAAACATCTTTTTAAATTCGGCCTGGAACAGGGAATAATTATTCAAAGCCAAACTCTTTTGACTCACCAAAAGACTTCCCCACGCAGAGGCTTCTCCTGATAAATAAGATAATGTAAATGTGACCTTGGAAGCATCCGTTGAAAATAACTCAGGACGACTTAAGAAATGTAATTCACACTGAGTCTGAAAAATTTGAAACTTTCTCGGATCTCCCAAAAAACGCTCAGGAGCAGCCAAAGGAACTGGCATAACTAAAGTTCCTAAACCACCCACCACTTCCCTTGGAAGCCTATGTTCTTGTTCTTCCCCTACTCTCACCAACTCAGGTGGGTTTCCTGCACCTTCCGAAACTTCCACTTCTTTTTCGTGTATTTGTGTTACCTTTAAATTTAACTCATCTATTCTTTTATTAAGATTTGAGTATTCCAGATGAGCCACCCGTAACTCTTCTCTAATCTCCCTAACCATTTCTCCCAACGCCTCCATGGCTGGATCGTCGGGGTTCATACAGCCTGGGCAGACTTTTTTTTTTATTATTGGCCTTTCATTCTGTCAGGCTGAGATTCTGGTGTCTGCAGAAGCTGCTGAGCCCCCGACAATCCACCCAAAATGTGGCACTCTGAGCTGATACTATAAACTGCTCAGTTTACCTCACTTCCAGGGGAAAGGGGGAAGGGACAAATTAACAAACACCAGGCTGGAAGCTAAAGGCTAGCTGTTTCTTCACCTGTAGGAAAACATAAACATATAATACACCTTGTTATTCATGGAGTACTATACTAACCTTAATTCTCAATATCCTTAACCAAATAAAGTAAAAACCATACCTGGAACTTCTCAACAAAATGCCCAGAGAAGTGATAAGCTGACTAGACTTCCTTACTAGTTGACTTGAATCTCAACGATTATTCAGCCTTATTAGTAGGTCCATGAATGTGAAATTAACTTTGCAGGTAATCTTCTTTAAACTCAAGAAGCTTGAACAAAGTCTTAAGTTCATTAAAAGTAAATGGAAGTTCTAGTGTTTCTGGAAAGAACTTATATTTCTTCTTATTATTTTTTTTAGTGTCTTTACTTCATAAAACTGTTCTTGAAACTTGCAACAAAAATTCTCACGTGGAAATATCTTGAACATGCATAAAAATCCAAACTGCGTGAAGAACGTAGAAGCGCTGAAGACTAAACCGCCGGAAAAACCACACGCGCTTATCCAAGGAGCGAGAAAACTCACACGCGCTGAAAACGAAAACCGCGGGAAAAATCCACACGCGCTTTGTCCAAGATGCGAGAACACGCACCCGCGCTGAAGTCGAAACCGCGGGAAAAATCCCCACGCGCTTAGTCCAAGATGCGAGCACACGCACACGCGCTGAAGTCGAAACCGGGGGAAAAATCCACACACGCTTTGTCCAAGATGCGAGCACACGCACACGCGCTGAAGTCGAAACCGCGGGAAAAATCCACACGCGCTTTGTCCAATATGCGAGCACACGCGCTGAAACCCAACCGCGGGTAGAAAAAACACACGCACAATAGTATCACGCGACACCAAAGAGCTCGCGCTAGATTCTCAAGCCAAGACTTTCACGCGCAGGCTTCTGTTAACGGAAAAGCCACGCGCTCGATAGATAACGTAGCGTAGCAAGGCCAAAAATACGATAGCACTACAGTTCTTATTAAAGGTTTTCATATGAACCTGAAAATCAATTTAACTCTTCAACAAGAACATTAGATAAAGAGTTTTGAGTTTTTAAAGAACTTATCTTGTGAAGAGTCTTGGAAACTTATTTTCTTAGGCAACTTGAAATCTTCTTACTCCTGTCCTGTGCCAAAACAAACTCCACAAAGATTCCGGTTTACTTTCCAAAGAAGCCGCTCGACTGCTTGAACTTGAAACCCCTGAACAAGTTAAGCAGGAGCAGCTTAGTACACGACCTCTCAGCTGGGCAAAGACGATGAAAGGCAGTTTAGAATGCTCACTGTCTTCCCTATAAACAATCACCAGCCAATCAGAACTTAGACTGAGGACCTCCATCTTGGCTTGGGGCATTCTCCATAGACTGCAATGAATGTTAAGGGCAAAATTGGCTGTTTTAAAATTAAACTCATCATAACTTCCAAAAACCTTTCTATACTAATTTTCCCCATACCTAATGTAATTCAGAATATGTCACTGTATCCTGACAGCACCTGACAATTACAAGGTCCCTTAGCGCCATGGTGAGTTTAATGTCTGCTTTTTGCAGGCGTTAAAATCCATGGCGCTAAGGGACCTTGGAGATAATTACGGCACCGTAATTTACGGTGGCGTAATTATCTCCTTCCCCACTCCCATTATGCCCTATGGGGCAAGAATGGGGAAGGGTAAATGGGAAATGTGGATTTATCGCCCCACTCACCTTGGAATGGGGCGGTAAATCCGCCAACCACCATGGCGTAAACCTAGTTTACACCATGGCAGTAAAGGTAACTTACCACCTGGGTCGTAATGAGGCACTATGTTTCCGCTTGTGCCATATGCTTACAATCTAAATACCCTCGGTCTGCCCCTTCCGGTCTCCTATCGGTTAAGCCTGTTCCTGACCGTCCTTGGCAAATGATTTCAACAGATTTTATTATTGAACTACCATTATCGGACGGTTGTACGGTAATCATGGTCACAGTCGATTACTTTAAAAAATTGGCACATTTTGTTCCGCTTCCTCGGATTCCTACCGCAGCCCAGATGGCAAAGATTTTTCTTTCACAAATTTTCTCTCTTCACGGGCTTCCTGAAACAATTGTTTCTGATCGCGGTTTGCAATATACGTCTCGATACTGGTAGCAGGTATGCAAGAGTTTGAACATCTCCCGAGCGTTAAGTTCCGAGTTCCATCCACAGACTAATGGTCAGACGGAACGTCTTAATCAGACTCTGGAGGGATATTTGCGTTGTTACATTTCTTCCTCGCAAGACAACTGGTGTTCCTTGTTACCCTTGGCTGAGTTCGCCTATAATAACTCTCGTCACTCCGCCTTGGGGCGCAGTCCTTTCTTTTGCTCCTACGGTTATCACCCTATGTGTTTTCCCAGTGGTCCAGTATCCTCGTCTAAATTTCCCGATGTGGACAATCTCATTGATACTATTCAGACGGGACATCGGACAGCTAAGACCTCTCTTCTGGAAGCCCAGGCCCGTGTCAAACGCTTTGCTGATAGGCATCGCACTCCAGCTCTGAGATTGGTGCCGGGTGATTTAGTTTGGTTTGCCTCCTGATTTCTGCCCCGACATCTGGTGCCTTCAAAATTGTCGCCTACATACTTCGGTCCCTTTCCCGTTTTGCAACGATTGGGATCATCTGCTTACAGACTCAAGCTCCCTCCGTCTTGGTCCAGGATTCATCCTGTATTCCAAGTGTCACTATTGAAAAAAGACGTTGTTGATCGTTTTTCCTGAGTAAGAATTGGTGCCCCCCCTCCTGTCGTCACTCCGATGGGTTCCGAATATGAAGTGGCTGGCATCTGCGATTCTCGTCTTTTTCGGGGACGTCTACAGTTCTTGATTGACTGGAAGGGGTATTCTCCGGCCGATCGCTCATGGGAACCTGCATCAGCTGTTCATGCTCCAGATCTGGTCCGCCAGTTTTTTCGATCGCACCCGAATAAACTGGGTGGACCAGGTCGTTTGAGGGGGCATACTGTCATGCTTCTCCGAAGGCGTTGGTCCTTGTGGCATCGATGGACCTTGGGACGGCGGGTGTCGGCCATTTTTACTGGCAAGATGGCCGCCGCAACTGAAGATGCAGGTCTAGATGTTGCACGGCTCAGTATCCAGGAAGTACCGTCCCCCTACCCGAGAGAAGGTTTATCTGTTCCTGAGAACGACGCACAGATGCATTGCTACTCCTCAACGACAACGCTCCGTCAGTTCGCATCTAGGATCTTCCTGAGACGTCTTGCATATTCCTAACCTTTCTGTATCTTACACAATCTTTATCCTATCTCGATTTCAGTGCCTACCGTACCTCGTCTCTGTTTCCCGACTCCCTGGACTCCAACTCTTTCTCGCTCCAAACGGCTCACCGGTTCCTTTCCGGAACACGGTAAGCGACATTCAGACTCTCCGAGATCCTCCACTTTCCTAACGTTTCCCTACTCAATTATCTTCTCCCTTTTTTACATCTACAGACATACGCGACACGGGTACCGCACCCGTTCGCTCCAAACCCTTCACTACTGAATCAACTCCAAGCTCCGCCCTTCTTTCTATCCAGGGATTCTCAGAAGTTTCCGGTGGGCACCTTTTCTCGCAGTTCACTCCTGTTTAAGGGTAATCTGAATTATAATCCCCAACATTTCCACCTCTCACCTACCTGCAAGTACTTACTATTTTCTTTCTTTTTCAAGACCACCAGTCTCCGGACTTCACCTGAATCTCCGCTGCATTGAAGACAACTTACCCCGCAGTCGTCGACACAGGGTTTTCTTCCCCAGAGGGTTTCCCTGAGATCTCTTCTCCTCTCTGGTTTTCTAGTGGGGAGAAGGGGAATCTGGGAGGCTTTTCGCATTTGTCCCCCCTGTTGGAAAAGGCAGATTCCACCCACTACTGGAAGCTCACAGTCACAAGGAGAGGAAGAGACGTACCGGTGAGTCTTTGGGATAACCTGCCAGTTATTAAAGTGTTTATTTCTTCCTGTGAATTATCACTGGCATTACAGTATGAGAGTAAATAAATTAGTGTATGTAGGTGGACAGAGTTGCTACTTTATTTGGGTCCTCTTCTCGTATAGCATTAATCAAGGACATATTAGGGCTGATAGGTTTCTTATATGTAATCAATGGGTCTGATTTTTCACATCTCAATCTCCTCTTATTGGAGCATAAGCTTGTCGAGTTTAGTTAATGGAATGTCAGTGATGATGTTTTGCCACACTGCCACCTAATTTGTAGGGATAATGAATGATGACTGATAATGACCTCCTCTACCACATGGAAATCCTTGATTTGGCATTCATTCCTGTTATACAAACGTAATATATTGTGGATGCCCCTCTGATGCTTTTAGAAGTAAGTTTACCTGGTATGCCCATTGTAACTCCTCCAATGAGCGACCTCAGACCCCATTCTCTAAGCCAAGAATTCAATAGAAGCCCATTAGCGCATGAATGTGAATTAGCTTTATCGGGTCAGAGGGACCCAGTATAAATCCTTCTAATTGTCATACAGATCATCAGGTGGACCATTGCCTAGTTTAAGATTAAAATCTCCTCCTATTATTTGCCAATTAATGGCTGTATTAACAAATGTGTTAAGGTTGCCAAAAAAAGATTTAAAATGCAGAAGACTTGTTTGTTTAGAGGGCAATTGCAGGGAGTTATAAAATGTTTGCCATGATTGTTATGTCGGGTAAGATAATGGCAAGCGTCTAAAACATCACACATAGCAGCTTTAAAATTGCTAAACAGAAAATGTGCGGGCAACCTCGTTTGTGGTTTCTGTGCCTGTTTCAACCGTCCTTTGGCCATTTCTGCCCTATTTTATATTAGTGAGCTGCCTCTGTACTATCGCTCTTTGACTCAACTCCTTTATGATCCGGAGAAGGAAGGGGACTTATAACCACTGACACCACAGAGTGGTCATCACAGGGTTATGGGGCACTCAACCTGCAGGCATTCGTCTCACCCTACTTAATCAGGTTCTGATATTTCAATTCCCAATTTCCCCTTTTATCTGATACCTCTTCTGAAACAGAAAAATAAATGCAGGTAATATGGTGATGTCTCATACGGTATCTTCTATTTCATGTACCTGAATGCTTTTGGCCAAAAATATCAGACATATATCCAGAACTTGCACATGTCTACAACCAGCCTAACCAATTTACCAATCCCAATATTTTGCCAGGTCTATTTCATGGCAGGGATAATAAACAATTGTTAAAGCCACTGTAATAAAACAGGTAAACACAATAACCAATGTAACATACCCCACTCTGCATTTCCACCAAATATCTGCATATCTGCTAAACAAATCCCATCTTTGTCTGTCCATCCATGTAGTGACCAGAAATCCCTTGGCTCCCCTCTGCAGCCCCACATGCATAGGAAAACATGGTAACTTCCTACTAGCAACAGTCTTCCCTTGGATTGTTAACAAGAAATTTGTATATATTCTTGGTGCGTGTAAGGTGTCTTTGGGAGGAGGCACACCACCAGTTCAATGCCATACTGCTTTGCGTAAAAAATCTGAGTCATGGCACCAATCTATGAATGCAGCAAAAAACAGTTGTTTTAGTCTTTAATGATGAAAAGGGAACGTTTTTGTTAACAACTATGCTATCTTGCAAGACAAACAGACAGTATCCCACCCTAACCCAAACAAACCAACCCACTCTGCCCCCCATATCTGCTCTGAGAAGCTTGATTGCTAATCTTCAAGAAGGCCTAGGTAGACCTTCAGGTACACTATTCCTGTCTCCCGTATAACAAAGGGGTCATTGTATTATCACACGAGTCCATCTTCTATTTCAATGGCCCCAAGTAGCATATAGTGCTCACCTTTCAGGTATTAATGGCAAATATGACAACTTCTGGTTCCAAATCCTCAGGCGAGGGTTGCATGTCCTCCACCCCATGAAATATGTGCTACCCTCCAATATCCCTTACAAGGCACTCATTGTCCAAGCCGGCTATAACCGGTACATCTGCTAATGGTGGCCCTATGGACTTGGCCCAGTTACTAAGAGTGTATTAAAAAGTACTAAGCTCAGCACTCCCAGGGCAAGTGTGCTAATTTCTTTACCATTACAAATACTAACTTCAGACAAGAAGGCATAGAAACCCTAAGCAAAGTCTGCTAGGATTTAAAGTTAAATAATAAATGCTAGGGCGTATAGCATAGTTGCATGGCGACGGCATGTTATGTTATGTTACTAGCAGTTACAAAGTGCACGCACGCCCAAGGGCATCATGGCGCTATGATGAACCAGGATAGTATAAGCCAGAATGAGACAATCTAAAATAACAGTGTTTTTAATGACCGTCGAAAGTGGAGGTGGTCAGCCGTCTTTCGGAGATCAGGGGGAAGTTTGTTCCAGGCCTTAGCTACCACAACAGTGAAGGTGCGCCCACCAATTCGAGTGCGCCTGAACCTGGGGACAACTAGAAGATGGGCGGATTGAGAGCGGAGAGTGTGAGTAGGAGTAAAATGAAAAAACTTTGATTGCAAATACTCAGCACCGATGCCATAAAAAGCCCTGTGAACCATACACATAGACTTAAACATAAGTCTAGCCTCAATAGGCAGCCAATGGAGTTGTCTAAGTAATTGGGACATATGTGTGCCAAAGGAAGGACGGAGGACAGATCTTGCTGCAGCATTCTGAAGAAGCGGCAGCCGCCTGAGCAAGTAGAGGGGCTGACCTAAATAGAATGAATTACAGTAATCAATTTTGCTAAGAACCAGGACAGCCACCATAGGCGCTTGGAAAGTGGTAAGGATAAAAGGAAGAACTTTCCTTAGAGTGCGTAATTTAAAGTGACCGATCTTACATACCGCTGCTACCTGGTCCGCCATGGTCAGAGAGGCGGCTATTTTTATGCCCAGGTTTCTAACTGAAGCAACAGGAGTAGGCATCACAAGGGGAAGAAAACATTTCCACATAAGAGAATCACTGCTTGTCAGTTTCATTGCCCACCCCGCATCCAGCCATATCCTCACAGTGATGACATTTATCTTTATCATTACTTCTAAGGCAGAGTCTGCAGGTTGACAATAATAGCATTACTGCACATATTGTTTACAGCAATTCCCCAAAATATATTCAAACATGTCAAAAAACACCCAGACAAGATAAATAAAAGTGATCTATGTGTCCAAAAGGTACACAAGTATTCCTTCAATAAGATCTATTTGTAGTGCACAAAAACATAGTTTATCCTTCCCTCAAACACTCATATCAAATGTGCTAGAACATGAACATATTTTCAAATGCAACGTTTCTTCTCTTTTACCCATTTTTAGGATTTCACCAGAGGATATTACATAAAATTCACACTGGTGCATGTTCAATTAGCACTATGGCAAAAATTGACCTGGATCAAAAACCATTCTTTCAATATATTTTTGCACAGGAGAAATGTTTTCCTGTGTCCTAGTCATTTGCTCGGGTGCCAACTTGCATTGAAACAGTGGGCCTACTTCACTAACGTTTTTTCAATGGGTGGATCACATTAAAGATAAACATTTGGCATAAACCAAAGTGCTTTTATCACTGTGACACTTGTTTTGCCCACATTTAAATTTGTATTAAAATACAACATTTACATCAATCTCATTTAACACAGGACAAACTGCTGAAGTTAATGAAAATAAATGGCACAACAAATCTGAAGCCAAAATAAAAAGAGGGACCACAGAACCCATCTTCAGTGTGGGGTATGTTGGGGCGGGGGGTGTACAGACACCAAAAGCTTGCTAATAGCAGTAGGATGTTCCACAGACACTGTGCACAAGGCCCTTTCAGGTGAAATCCCACTGACATCCAAAAACTGATAAACACATAAACTCATGCTCGAGACCTAAGTTCTGTGCAGGCTTTCTTTATATGTTCACTATCCCCAGGTGTTAGAAACATAGAGAAAAGTATGTTATGGCCCAAGGAGCAAAGCTATGCCTCAACCTGAATCCTTCACTCTAGGGTACAGCAAGCTTAAATACAATTAGGAAACAGATCTGGTCCACATTCTCGCAAAAAGCATTTGACTTTGTGAGTGATTTTATGTAAAGTTCACCCAACATACAAGAACCAGAAATTAACTATGAACTAAGAAGCACATCCCCGGATGAATGTCCTACCGAAGTGGTGCTATGGACAGAAACATGTTGAGATTATGAAATTGGGACACATTATTTGGAATGAGATGTTCCTTTTGTCCTATTCTGTCTGTGTGATGAAGTGTTAAATGGTTTGCATTGTTAGTATTGTGTAATTGTACTTTTTTCTTTCTGTTTTTTGTATTTGTTAATTATTTTTTGGGTGATATTAACAAAAACATTTTTTATTAGTATTAGAAGTTTGGGTATATGTCATATTGACAAAATAAATTGGATTATGAGTTTTTACTAAATGTCTACTGAGTCCATTTTTCAGGACTTTACAAGTGGATGAGAGAAAAGACTTACCATGTAATGTTATGAAGATCTTATTAATCTGTCTCTTCTCCATGTGTATACAATGTCAAATTACCCACCTTTCAATTTTTAAATGTTGTGAGGCATGCAAAGACTCCCAGTTATACAAGAAGGAAAGAAACCCAGAATGGTTGAGAACCATTTCATTCTATTCTAACTTTTTCAGGCTACAGAAGGGTTGATGTATTCCAAGACCTTCACTATTGTGTCTTTCAGATAAGGTAAGTATGGGTAAGATTGTGGTTGTGGTTCTACAGTTTTTAATCTAAGTGAATTACTTTATGGTATTCACTTCAACAAAATAACTTTGTCGGTCTTTTCTTTTTCTTTTTTAAATCGGAGGTACCCCCAAACCGCCAAAGCCTCTCATCCCCGCCACCCACTGATCCCATCCCTCAAACCTCCATCACCCCTCAATACATATATACATTTTACTTCCCTGGGGAGTTATTTTGCTGTAGTTCTCTTCAATAATACAATGGTGTACGAGGGCTGCTTTTTAAATGTGTGTATTGGCTTATAAAAATAATTATTTCATATTAAAACAGAATTCAACAACAATACAAAATATACATGCAAAGAAGGCACAAAGCATTGAAATAAGAGAAGTATACGAAATGAGCTAACTTTAGCACAACAAAAATCTTTTTACATCTACATTACTAACATTTTAGAACGTCAGTTAGAAAATTCAATGGTGTAATGCTCACAGAAGTTTGTCTTCCACTTATAATGTCGACCAAGATCGAATCCGTCGGCATGTGTTTACAAATCTCTGCACATTTCTCAGAAATATAGGTTGCCCAGGCAGTGAACATGTCTTTTGCTAAAGGTCTGTTACCAGCTATTTTAAATGCCTTTATTGGCAAAACTGTCTCTGAAGCCCACAGCTCCAGCCAATCTGCGTCCTATCTCTGTGCGGCCCTAGTCTATGAACTAATGCAGGTTCTCATCCGTACACTACTCAGCTCTTTTCTTTAAAACTCTTTTTTATTTGATTAATTTCAGTTGGGGTTCAGGCCTGGTTGTGGTACTGAGAGTGTCCTTGTGTATATTGTGGACGGCCTGATGCAGATGGAGGACCAAGGTGATGTGGGCGGCTTGATTCCGTTAAATTTGTCAGCTGCCTTCTACACTGTTGATCACCACACCTTACTGGCCCGCCTATCCATGGCAGATTTCTTGGACCAGGTTCTCGCCTGGTTCTCATCTTTTCTGTCTGACAGAACCCAAATTCTTTCTCTTGCCCCCTTCTCTTCCTGCTCTGAAGCTCTCAGTTGCAGTGTTCCTCAGGGGTCCGCCTTGACTCTGATTCTGTTTAATATCTATATTCAGCCTCTGGTCAGTCTCATGGTCAGGCTTGAAGCCCAAAGCCAAGTGCAACTCTTGGTATGACTCTGACCTCGTCACCCTTAAACGCAAGTGCAGGGTGGCTGAGAGAAAATGGCTGGCTTCCTGCGCATCCTCTGACAAACTGGCCTGCCACCTGATCCAAAGGCAATACCGGCTCTCACTAAGAAGAGAGCCCACATCCAAGCCTGTGTCTCTGCGTCATGTAACAACTCGGCCAAACTCTTTAAAATCTGCAATGAGCTAGCCAATCCTGCTGCAGTCTCTACCTCTCCTGTCCGCTCACAGGCCCTGTGCATGGCCGTGGCTTCTCATTTCATCCCTAAAACCCATCCTGTCCTCTTGTCCTCGCCTCCTCCTCCTTCTTTTTCTTCCTTTCCTCTGTTCTCCCTAGACAAGGTTTCTAGACAAGTCTGATCTATGAATGTCTCATCAAAACAGGTTCTTCCCTGTTCTTCAAAAAACCATCAAGGACCACATTGACACCCTTGCTCCTGTCCTGGCTGACTTCTGCAACCACTCCTTCACCACTGGAGTCTTCCCTTCCCCCCTGAAGCACTCTCTTGTGCACCCTCTTCTCAAGAATCACTCAGCCGACCCCTCCTGCCCAGCTAACTATTTCTGGATCTCCATCACTCCTTTCCTGGGCAAACTCCTGGAAAGCTGTCCATCACCCAGCTTCATCTTCACACTGAATCTGTTGGTTGTCTCCATGACCATCAGTCTGGCTTCAGAGCCGCCAGAAGCACAGAAACTACCCTCCTGAACATCTGTGAAGACTTTCTTTCTAACCTTTCTAACCTTGATTCTAATCTCCCCTCTGGCCTCATCTTACTCAATATCTCTTCTGTCTTTGATACGGTCAACCATGCCATCCTGCTCAATCATCTCTGTGATGACATGGTATCACAAATCAGGCCATGGCCTGGCTGACCTCGTTCCTCTGTGATTGACCTTCTCAGGTCGAACTTGGGTCCTTCCTTTCCTCTCTCTCAATCTCTACCTTTGTTGTTCCACAAGGATCTAACCTCTCTACCTGGCTGTTCAACCAAACCTGGCACCTCTCGCCCACCACAGTTCCACTCTCTGCTCCAACTTTCAGTACTGTGCAGATGACATTCAGCTCGTTTTCAGACTCCCCTCTGCCACCTCTTATCCTTCTCTCATCTATGACTGCCTGTCTGCTATCCAGGAGTGGTTTGCTGCCAACAATCTCTGCCTTAATGCCAGTAAAACGGACATTCTCCTCATCTGCACACATGCACCTCCTTTCATACCACTCTCTGGCCAGCCTCCCTTGGACCTCTTCCTGCTTCCACCTGTGAGTTTAAAAACCCCAGGGTCATCTTCGACTCAACACTCTCCTTTTCTCCTCACATCTCTGCTGTCTCTTAGTTGTCAAACTACCAACTACAACTCCTCAGAGGTATTCTTCCTTTCCCGTGCTTCCGCCAGAAGCTCACTGTCTCTAGAACTCTAGTTCTCTCTAGGTTGGACTACTGCAACAGCCTCTTTCTAAATCTGCCTGCTTCTAGTCTCTGTCCTCTGCAACTCATCCAGAACAGAACTGCAAGACTTGTCCTTGGCCTCAAGCCCAGGGATCGTATCTCTTCAGCACTGAAATCTCTGCATTGGCTCCCAGTGGCTGCACGGATTAAGTTCAAGACCCTCTGCATTGTCCACACAGTCTTCTGTGGCCTGGGTCCTCAATACCTCCAACTCCCTCTTCATAAATGCCTTCCTACTGGAGCTCTTCACTCCTCCACCTCCAACACCCTCAGGATCAGTCACTTCTCCAAGCAACGATTTGGTGGTAGATCTCTTTCTTCAGCTGGGGCCTCCCTCTGGAGCAGCCCACCTGCCTCTCTGAAACTTGAGCAGAACCATATATGGTTCCGGAAGTACCTCAAGACCTTCATCTTTGCTTCTGCCTTCTCTCTTCCTCTCAACTGCTGATTTCCTGTCTGATACTGCACTGGTCACCTGGCTAGCCTCTGATTTCGGTCCAAGTCCCTACCTGCCCAGTTGCACTCCCGCAATGCCTTGTGGCAACCCATGCACTTGGGTCTGTAGCTGTAACCCTACTCTTGGACACCTGATGTCTGCACTTACCCTTGCACCTGCCACCTGCTGACCACACTTCTTGTTATTGTTTTTATCCCATGTACAGCACTGCCAACTCCCGTTTCCCCTGGCACTTGTCCCCTTCCCCTCCCCTGCACTTTTGTGATCTCTATGTCACTTGGTCTAGTAAGATAATTGTCTCTGACCTCCCTTTGTTCCCCCTTCCTTGCCTCATCACACCTTGAAACACTTGTCTATAGGCATGTTACAAATGCCATATCATATCATATCATCCACTCGCACAGCTTCTGCTGTTACTCCTATGCTGATGATACTCTGATTATTGTCCATCGTAATCTAAGTGATCCTAGTTATTCATCTCAGTTTACGGGTTATTTGGAGGCCGTTGGGTGCTGGATGGGTGACAATTGGCTGAAGTTGTATGGAGACAAGACAGACATCCTTGTGGTTGGGTCTTCCTCTCCTGCTTCTCTGTGGTCCCCTGCATTTTGACCCCCTTGACTGGGTCCCCTCCCTGTTCCTGTTTCTGGGGTAAATGACCTTGGGGTAAAGATTGCATCCTCCCTCACAATGGAGGTGCAGATCAGTGATGTCTGCCAATCTGTTCACTTTTAGCTTAAAATCGTACATGCTCTGGTGGTGGCAGCACTGGTATTGAGTAGAATTGACTACTCAAATTCCCTATACCTTGCTCAGCTCAAGTATCTGCTATGACCAGCTACAGCTTCTGCAAAATCTTGCAGCCAAGGTTGCTACTGGCCCTTCCTTTGGGCAATGTTCCCTCTAAACTGTGCGCATGTGCACTTGCCCAGCTTGCTTCTGGGTGCGGCTCAGAAGATTTTTAGCAGTGCACACAGACAATTCTCACCTAACTAAAAAGATTTAATAAGGTACAAGGCACAACAATTACCTGACATTTGCTTTCTCTTAAAATAACTAACTAATCTTAACATTCTGGTATAGCTCATTTGCATTACCCTACTATGCAAGTGTGACCTTAAAACTCTATAAACCCCAACAGAATACACTCACAAGAGGTTAAATACTAATATAAAAAGTGGCTCCATGAACAGCATAATCTAACCAAGATTTGCATGGGCACATTAACCAAATAATGTTTCCTCCCTACCCATGACTCGATATTTGGCTTTACCATGCTTTTACCTTGTAACTTGTGCACCAAAACACATTTAGATATCAAACTGTACTCTTCCTCTTTTGGCTCTACAAAAGGTTGCCAGACTTGTACCGACATCCACTTGTTTTATATTTGTTGTAATATAAATAATGTTCAAGTACCAGAACGTGTTCTTCCCTTTATTGACTCAAGCATCCCCCTGCAACTTATTTAAGTGATAATGGCTTACAGAACAGGGGTCCCTGGTTACAGAGGAAGGCACTCAATATATGTATATGTGTATATATATATATATATATATATATATATATATATATATATATCATGGACGCGGTAGTGTCCATGTAGTTATGGTTAAGTTGGTGTTTCCATAGGAAGAGAATTTTTTGGATGGCTTATGACTTCGCTCCCTCTGGACGAATCCTCACCAAACTTTGCAAAAAAAAGTATATGGCCCACTCTGAATTTTTTTCAAAGTTTGGAGAGGTTTGGTCCAGGGGGGGCAAAGTTATAGGGGGTCTCAAAACTTTTTTTTTTTCCTATAGACATAATGGGAAAAAAGTTTGCGCACGCCTACAGCCCAAACCGCTGGACGGATTTACACCACATTTGCGGCAGGAGCGGGGGCTTTGTCCCGAAAGCGTGCTTTTGCAAACTTGGTGTAAATCCGTCCAGTAGTTTTTTTTTAAATGACCAAAATGTAAGGCTAAAATATTAGTGATATCTCTGTTCGCTTCGCGGACGGACTTCCGTGTTCGCTCCGTGGACAGTGCCCTGATTGGCCAAGCGGCTTGCACGATGTCCGCGGACACCCGACGTGTTCGCTGATTGGACGGCATGGTGCGTGAAGCGCGTCAGATTTTCTGTGGCGCCCGCCATCTTGCATTCACGGACGACCGCGGACAGCGCGGTGAAACTTGGATTCAAAATTGTATTTAGTGGAGTGTGTTGGTGTGTAAGAGTAATTGGGGAGGGTGGCGGAGTATGAGATAGGTTCAATGTTCTGTTTTTTTTATATGCTAGACCCTTTTGTTGTGTTCGATTTGTCTGCGGACAACACAGCTGTTCTGAAATGTTCTATATAAACTAAATGGTGGGTGTTCTGAGGACGGAGTATGTGTCCGTTTTGTTCGCAAGCAAGCTAAAATTGAGCTAAGAACACTCGCGGTGTACTTAAATGTTCGTACATAAACAAAATGGGGGTGTCCTGAGGACGCTGTCCGTAATGTACTCTGGCAAGTTGAATGTGTTCTAAGAACACTCGCAGTGTCCTGAAATGCTCTGATTACTTACCAGTAATCTTCATTACTCCTAGTCCTGCTCTTCCTCGTCACAGTACTGACGACCCTCCTCACCCTCCCTGCGGGGAAGGTCCCATACTCCGGCTTGGTAATATGAAACTGAGTGATGTGGATGTGGGGGAGGAGTTATATGAATTTAAAGAAATAGAAGAAGGTCCTGTGTTGGAGGCAAGGGTCTCATGAAGTAAGTACTGGGACGAGGAAGAGTGGACGTGGAGGTAATGTTTGCAATTAAACAGAATGGGGGAGTTCTGAGAATGCTGTTCGTATTGTTCATTATCAGGTTGAAAGTGTTATAAGAATCGTCCTTATGTCCGTTGACATTACAATTTCCCATGGCCCTTACCCGACATTTTGTCCACTAAACAAACGATAAATCAGGCTGCTGTGCGTCGACATTATGGGATAATCCTATCACTTGCCCCATCGACCTGGCTGACCTGCTTTTGCGACACTAAATCATATCTCCCGCCCCTAAGCCTGACATTATCAGAGCATTCATATTCCCTGTCTCTCTCCGTGACGGTACAGGGTGCATAGCCAAACGGGCCCAGTCGTCTCCAGTCCTACGCGACTTTACACAGAACCCGGAAAACAACACAGATCATCTCACAACACAGCGCACAACAATTCGGAATATGAAACTGTGATTTAAAAGCAAACAGCAAGATTGTACATTTCGTAAAGTACTTTTATTTGACATCAAATGTTTAGAGAATATTCAGCGATTTGCATTTGTCTTTGCTGTCGATCTGCAAAAGTTCATCTTGAGTCACGTGCTGTTCCTTTGCGGTTCCTACGCGACTTTACACAGAACCCGAAAAACAACACAGATCATCTCACAACACAGCGCGGAATATGAAACTGTGATTTAAAAGCAAACAGCAAGATTGTACATTTCGTAAAGTACTTTTATTTGACATCAAATGTTTAGAGAATATTCAGCGATTTGCATTTGTCTTTGCTGTCGATCCGCAAAAGTTCATCTTGAGTCACACGCTGTTCCTTTGCGGTACACAGGGTGTTGGTTTATGATAAAAGAAGCACTATGGTCGCACTGATAATTGGAAGGCTGTTCCAACAACAAGGCATTAGACCACCATAATGGTTGGTATGTTGCTTCTAGCCGCTAGTGCCGTGTAAGGGCATATTGGTCCTTGGCGATTGTGCCATAAAATGGTGAGGGTCATGAAGTTGTTTAGAAGTAGCTGTACCTGGCAGTTAAAAAATCCGTCGGCTGGGGTCTGAAAATCGTGGCATTCACAGTACGGGAGGACATACCTGTTTTAAAAAACATAAATTAGTCTCACCAGCCGATCTTCATTAAAAATATTCATTTTATTTATTAGGGCGTGAAACTATTTGCTAGCGAGGATGGTGCAACAGAGTATGTTAACTTATTCCCATTAACCCACCCTCTGTCCTCTGCCTTTTTCAGAGCCCTCTAAGCGACAGGGGACCAATTCGGCTGTGATAGTGCGCGGTAGAAAACACTATGCCACATTGAAGGAACAAGTACAACTTAACCGGGCTTTAATGCCATGCTATTGTTATTATATTCCAGTATAAAATAATCTAAAGGGTTACTTACATTATATTGGCATTTTCCATTGTCTAAGCGTAGTGCAGTCCCAAAATACGACTTCGTCTGTGCTAACGATCTTTCTCATAGTGATATAATATATAAAAGTGGTTTCGTTTCAGAAATTTCATCCTTATCGTGTCTTACGTTTTTGCAACACTCCTTCAAAAGAAGTCTTTTAGCACGATCCCTGTCTGTCAAGGTCAAAAAACAATAGAACCTTATAGTGCGAGTCGTGGGCCTCTCCGGCACGCGAGCAAAAAATGGAAGCAGCTGACCTTCACTGTAAACGACCATAAATTCTTAGTTTGCAACATTCTGTGTACAGCCATCTCTGAGAAATGGCTTTTTACACTCCATCTTTGTATATTGTTTGCCTGCTAATAAAAAAAACTTTGTTAAAGGGACGTTATAGTTCCAAGTAAAACTGAAAAACCCCTGAAATTCCCAAGTTATGGTAAGCTAAGCAACCATAACTCGCGCCACGACTGTGCACTGCTAAGATTAATGCCCAGGACATCAAAGATGACATCACGAATGTCATTGATGACATCACTGATGACATCACATGTGTATGTACTTTTCATAAATATGTGTACAAGGGATTCTTATTATAATGTTGCGAAAAAAGTGTCAAGGATCATTGCAATAAATATAATACCCTAATTAGTGCTTTGAACGATGCATTGATATGAATATCATTCTATTATGGGGTTTTATCTAGTATACTAAGCTACTATTGCAGAAACATAGCATTGTGTGCAGCGTACAAGATGAAGGTATAATATTCGTAATGTTAATATGTTGAATAATGAAATGATAATTGTTTTCTTAATAGATTTTTGTGTACTGTGAAATATTTAATAAGTAGCTAATAAAACCCATGTATTACATAATTGCATTACTATAGAGAAAACAGAACGAGACAAGAACACATACCAATATACATATACATAGGGTAAATAGCAGCTTTGAAACAGAGAAATCATCATTTATTTGCTTGAAAATAATGCTGTCTTTAAAGCTTGTGTCTTCCCATATGTATATGTTTCATATGATGTGACTGGACTCTAAGGGAATTATTATAAGAACCTACTTGTAGGATACATCTACAAATAAAATACAATTTTTATTTTCTGACTGTTACTGCAGAAAACCATGTGGCCTAGATATGTCAGCAAAAGAAAAAACAGTGAGCCAGAAGAACACTTGCGGTGTCCTGAAATGTTCGTACATAAAGAAAATGGGGGTGTTCTGAGGACGTTGTCCGTATTGTTCGCTGGCAAGTTGCATGTGTTATAAGAACACTCGCGGTGTCCTGAAATGTTCGAAAATAAACAAAATGGGGGTGTTCTGAGGATGTTCTCCGTATTGTGTGACTGCTTAGCTGTATGCAATGAGGGAATGGCACAGAGAGTGAAGTGGAAATGGTAGAAGGGCTGTCCAAGAGTTACGCTGTCCGTGGACACCGCGGCTGTCCATGGACAGGGCGTGCTACATCCGGGGTTTTCCAGCAAATCCAGCATGGAAAGAAGACTATAGGGATCAGCCAATCAGATGTTGAGGTTGTGGATTTGTGTTCAAAGAGACTGTGGGCCTGATCACAACTTGGCCATTACCGCTGGCGGTATTACCGCTGGCGGTAATAGCCCTACCGCCAAACTCCCCTGCGCTACTAGCGCTGGATCACGAGTTCAGCGGTAAAGTAATTCTCCATTCCCGATTGGGCCCATTAGGGAATGCCCCATTCCCCATTGGGCTCAATGGGGAATATTCGTGCTCTTACTGCCGGCGGATTTGCCGCCAGCGGTAATAGCATGAACTTTTGGCGGATTTCCCCCCAGCTCAGAGCTGGGGCGAAATCCGCCGAAGCCCTGATTTGGCGGACCCTTAAATCCGGCGGTATTAGCGCTACCGCCGGATTTAAGGGTTACCGCCGAAGTCGTGATCAGGCCCTGTGTGTAGTGAAGATGGCAGAAGTGCAGAAAGTCAGGGTGTTGGTGCTCGGAGATATGTTTGTGCATGGTTTCCAACAGTATGCTCAATGCAGGCATGTTGCAAAGAATTTTGATGTTAAAGGAGTGGAGGTCGTGTGGAGCACTGTGCCTGATTGCAATGTACAGGGAATTGTACAAGTTTGTGAAGATATGGGCAGGATCAACAGTCCCCATGTGGTAGTTTTGCACTATGGTGCTTTCTGTTTGGGCTATGTCAGTGCCCCTACTTTGTTGGCAGGTTTGGAACACTTAGTTCAAGCAGTAATGAACATCCTTCCAAATGCCAAAGTATTTTTTTCTGGATTACTACCTAGGGCAATATGGGACAATAGTTCAGTTTTTTTGTCCTCAGCAAAACAATGCTAGGTGTGTAATCAACCGAGGCATGTGTGCCTTCATGCTTAGAGCTGGTATGTTCTTCTGTAATAATGAGAATATTGATTCCAGTAATGCTGTTTATTTTAAAGAAGATGGCAGTTCCTTATCTTTAATGGGAAATGCCATGCTGTTTTGGAATGTAAGGGTTGCTTTGGAGAAGGTTATGTGAAGATTTTAGGAGTAAAGTAAGAAAAAAAGAAGAAAAAAATACAAAATAACAGGTGTCTGTCAAGCATCTGGAAAAAAAAAAAAAAACAGCTCTTTTCAGAGCCAACTTCAAAGGGGAAATGGGGCACACTATTTAAATTTACATTCACCACGCTCAGATTTTCGATATGTCCGCGGTCATGGCGGTAGTCCACGTACATCCAAATCACTAACTAGGGGTTCAGTATGTTCTATGTTATATGTATTTAAAGTCAGGGATATTATGGTTAAGTTGTGCTACTAAAAACCTTTGAAATTCAGTAAAAAAAACTTAGTTAAAGGGACGTTATGGTTCAAAGTAAAACCGAAAAACCCCTGAAATTCGGCAGTTATGGTAAGATAAGCAACCATAACTTGCGCCACCGTGCACTGCTAACACTAACACCCAGGACATCAAAGATGACATCACAAATGTCATTTATGACATCACTGATGACGCTCACTTTGACATCCGTGCACAGCTTGCTAACGCAGGTTCGAATCCCGGCACGGCAAAACTCAGCCTTTCATCCTTCCGTGGTCGATAAATGAGCACCACACACCATGGGTAATAATAAGCCTCGCTGAGATACCTGACAGTTCTTAGCGCTATATAAATGCGAAAATATTATTATTTTATTATTAACATACTCCATTGCACTATCTTCGCTAGCAAATAGTTTCACGCCCTAATAAATAAAATGAATATTTTTAATAAAGATCGGCTGGTGAGACTAATTTATGTTTTTTAAAACAGGTATGTTGCCCCATTTTGCCAATTTCACGATTTTCAGACTCCAGCGGATGGATTTTTCAACTGCCAGGTGCAGCTCCATGTAAGCAACTTCATGACCCTCACCATTTTATGGGACAATCGCCAAGGACCAATATGCCCTTACGCAGTACTAGCGGCTACAAGCAACATACCAACCATTATGGTGGTCAAATGCCTCGTTGGAGCAACCTTCCGATTATCAGTGCGACCATTTACTGCTTTTATCATAAACCAACAGCCTATCTACCGCAAAGGAACAGCGCATGGCTCAAAATAAACTTTTGCTGATCGACAGCAGAGACAATTGCAAATTGCTGAATATTCACTAAACATTTCATGTGAAATAAATGTACTTTACCAAATGTACAATCCTGCTGTTTACTTTTAAACCACAGTTTCATATTCCGAATTGTGGCGCACTGTGTTCTAAGCTGATCTAACACCCTCTGTACCGCAAAGGAACATCGCGTGGCTCAACATGAACTTTTGCGGATCGACAACAAAGACAAATGCAAATTGCTGAATATTCTCTAAAATTTGATGTCAAATAAATGTACTTTACAAAATTTACAATGTTGCTGTTTGCTTTTATATCATAGTTTCATATCCCGAATTGTGGCGCGCTGTGTTGTGACATAATGTGTGTTGTCTTCCGGGTTCTGTGTAAAGTCGCGTAGGACTGGAGACGACTGGGCGCCTTTGATGACGCACCTTCTAACGTCACGGAGAGAGGCGGGAAATATGAATGCTTTCATAATGTCTGGCTTAGGGGCGGGAGATATGATTTAGTGTCGCAAAAGCAAGTCAGCCAGGTCAATAGCGCCAGTCATAGGATTATTACATAATGTTGGCGCACACCAGCCTGACTTATCGTTTCTTTAGTGGACAAAAAGTCGGGTGAGTCCCATAGGAAATTGTACTATCAGCAGACAAAAGGAGGGTTCGTAGAACACTTTCAACCTGCCAACGAAAAATACAAACAACGTTCTCAGAACACCCCCATTTTGTGTAATTGCAACCATTTCGGGACACCGCGAGTGTTCTTAGGACACATTCAACTTGACAGATTACAATACGGACAGCGTCCTCAGGACACCCCCAGTTTGTGTATTTACGAACACTTAAATACACCACGAGTGTTTTTAGCTCAATTTTACCTTCCTTGCGAACAAAAAGGACACATACTCTGTCCTCTGATCACCCCACCATTTAGTTTATTTACAAAATGGCGGACAAATCGAACACAACAAAAGCGTATAGCATATAAAAAAACAAAACATTGAACCTATCTCATACTCCCCCACCCTCCCCAAACACTCTTACACACCAACACACTCCACTAAATAAAATTTTTGATCAAAGTTTCACCACGCTGTGTGCGGTCGACGGCGAATACAAGATGGTGGGCGCCACAGAAAATCTAACGCGCCCCACGCCGTCCAATCAGCAAACACATCACATGTCCGCGGACATGATGCAAGCCCATGGGCCAATCGGGGCGCTGTCCGCGGAGCGAACAGGGAAGTCCGTCCGCGAAGCGAACACAGATATCACTAATTTTTTTGCCTTACATTTTGGTCATTTTTTAAAAAAACTACTGGAAGGATTTACACCAAATTTGTAAAAGCACGCTTTCGGGACCAAGCGCCGCTCCTGCCACAAATTTGGTGTAAATCCGTCCAGCGGTTCGGGCTGTAGCTGTGCGCAAAGATTTTTCCCATTATGTCTATAGGAAAAAACAAATGTTTTGGGAACCCCCCTATAACTTTGCCCCCCCTGGACAAAACCTCTCCAAAGTTTGAAAATAAATTCAGAGTGGGCCATATACTTTTTTTTGCAAAGTTTGGTGAGGATTCGTCCATAGGGAGCGAAGTTATAAGCCACCCAAAAAGTGCTCTTCCTATGGAAACACCAATTTAACCATAACTACATGGACGCTACTGCGTCCATGTATTATTATATATATATATATATATATATATATTACATGGCCACGGTAGTGGCCATGTAGTTATGGTTAAGTTGCTGTTTCCATAGGAAGAGCACTTTTTGGGTGGCTTATAACTTCGCTCTCCCTGGACGGATCCTCACCAAACTTTGCAAAAAAAGTAGTTGGGTCACTCTGAATTTTTTCGCAAAGTTTGGTGAGGAATCGTCCAGGGGGGGCAAAGTTATAGGGGGGTCCCAAAACTTTCTTTTTCCCATAGACGTAATGGGAAAAAACTTTGCTCATGCCTAAAGCCCAAACCGCTGGACGGATTTACACCAAATTAGCGGCATGAGCGGCGGCTTGGTCCCGAAAGCGTGCTTTGCTTTATTTTGTGTAAATCCGTCCAGTAGTTTTTAAAAAAAATGACAAAAATGTAAGTGAAAAAATTAGTGATATCTGTGTTCGCTTCGCGGATACACTTCCCTGTTCGCTCCGTGGACAGGACGGTGATTGGGCCAGCAGCTTACGTGATGTCCGCGGACATCTGACATGCTCTCTCATTGGATGCGTGGAAGCATGCAGTGCGTCTGGCTTCAGAGACGCCCGCCATCTTTCTTCCTCGCATGAGAGGCTTTGTATCCCGCCTGCACAGTAAGTCCCCCACCCCCGCTCATGCCCGTGTCTGTCTCCTGTTCCTCCCACCACCCGTGTCTTTCTCCCTTATGACCACCACCCGCTCATGCCCCGCTCGTCTCTCCCAACCGCCCACCCCCCCGCTCTTGCCGCGTGTGTCTCTACCACCCGCTGCTCATGTCCGTGTGTCTCTCCCCACCCGCCGCCCGCTCATGTCCGTGTGTCTCTCCCCACCCGCCGCCCGCTCATGTCCGTATGTCTCTCCCCACCCGCCGCCCACCCCCCACTCATGTCCGTGTGTCTCTCCCCACCCCGCTCGTCCTGTCCATGTGTCTCTCCCCCTCCCGCCCACCTCCCGCTCATGCCCTGTGTGTCTCTCCCCCTCCCGCCCACCCCCCGCTCATGCCCCGTGTGTCTCTCTCCTTCCGCCCACCCCCCACTCATGCCCCGTGTGTCTCTCTCCCTCCCCCCCACCCATGCCCCGTGTGTCTCTCCCCCTCCCGCCCACCCCCCGATCATGCCCCGTGTGTCTCTCCCCCTCCCGCCCACCCCCCGCTCATGCCTCGTGTGTCTGTCTCCCTACCTCCCACCCCCGCTCTTGCCTCGTGTGTCTGTCTCCCTCCCCCCCACCCCCGCTCTTGCCCCGTGTGTTTGTCCCCCTTCCCCCCCACCCCCGCTCTTGCCCCGTGTTTCTTTCCCCCTCCCGCCCACCCCCCGCTCATGCCCCACGTGTCTTTCCCCCTCCCGCCCACCCCCGCTCTTGCCCCGTGTGTCTTTCCCCCTCCCGCCCACCCCCGTGTGTCTTTCCCCCTCCCCCCCACCCCCGCTCTTGCCCCGTGTGTCTTTCCCCCTCCCGCCCACCCCCGCTCATGCCTCGTGTGTCTTTCCCCCTCCCGCCCACCCCCGCTCATGCCCCGTGTGTCTTCCCCCTCCCGCCCACCCCCGCTCTTGCCCCGTGTGTCTTTCCCCCTCCCGCCCACCCCCGCTCTTGCCCCGCGTGTCTTTCCCCCTCCCGCCCACACCCCGCTCATGCCCCGCGTGTCTTTCCCCCTCCCGCCCACCCCCCACTCTTGCCCCGTGTCTTTCACCCTCCCGCCCACCCCCCGCTCTTGCCCCATGTCTTTCACCCTCCCGCCCACCCCCCGCTCTTGCCCCGTGTCTTTCACTCTCCCGCCCACCCCCGCTCTTGCCCCGTGTGTCTTTCCCCCTCCCGCCCACCCCCGCGTGTCTTTCCAACTCCCGCCCAACCCCCCCATTAATGCCCCGCGTGTCTTTCCGCCTCCCGCCCACCCCCCGCTTATGCCCCGCGTGTCTTTCCCCCTCCCGCCCACCCCCGCTCATGTCCCGCGTGTCTTTCCCCCTCCCGCCCTCCCCCCGCTCATGCCCCGCGTGTCTTTCCCCCTCCCGCCCACTCCCCGCTCATGCCCTGCGTCTCTCTCTTTCCCCCTCCCGCCCACCCCCCGCTCTTGCCCCGCGTCTCTCTCTTTCAATCTCCCGCCCACCCCCGCTCTTGCCCCGTGTCTTTCACCCTTCGGCCCACCCCCGCTCTTGCCCCGTGTCTTTCACCCTCCCGCCCACCCCCCGCTCTTGCCCGTGTCTGTCGCCTGTTCCTCCCACCCCCCGTGTCTTTCTCCTTTATGCCCACCCCCGGCTCATGCCCCGCTCGTCTCTCTCAACCGCCCACCCCCCCGCTCTTGCCCCGTGTGTCTCTACCACCCGCTGCTCATGTCCGTGTGTCTCTCCCCACCCGCCGCCCGCTCATGTCCGTGTGTCTCTCCCGACCCGCCGCCCGCTCATGTCCGTATGTCTCTCCCCACCCGACGCCCACCCCCCGCTCATGTCCGTGTGTCTCTCCCCATCCCCGCTCGTCATGTCCGTGTGTCTCTCCCCCTCCCGCCCACCCCCCGCTCATGCCCCGTGTGTCTCTCCCCCTCCCGCCCACCCCCGCTCATGCCCCGTGTGTCTCTCTCCTTCCGCCCACCCCCCACTCATGCCCCGTGTGTCTCTCTCCCTCCCCCCCACCCATGCCCCGTGTGTCTCTCCCCCTCCTGCCCACCCCTGCTCATGCCCCGTGTGTCTCTCCCCCTCCCGCCCACCCCCCGCTCATGCCTCGTGTGTCTGTCTCCCTACCCCCACCCCCGCTCTTGCCCCGTGTGTCTTTCTCCTTCCCCCCCACCCCCGCTCTTGCCCCGTGTGTCTGTCCCCCTCCCCTCCACCCCCGCTCTTGCCCTGTGTTTCTTTCTCCCTCCCGCCCACCCCCCGCTCATGCCCCGTGTGTCTTTCCCCCTCCCGCCCACCCCCGCTCTTGCCCCGTGTGTCTTTCCCCCTCCCGCCCACCCCCGTTTGTCTTTCCCCCTCCCGCCCACCCCCGCTCTTGTCCAGTGTGTCTCTCTCTTTCCCCCTCCCGCCCACGCCCGCTCTTGCCCCGTGTGTCTTTCCCCCTCCCGCCCACCCCCGCTCATGCCCCGTGTGTCTTTCCCCCTCCCGCCCACCCCTGCTCATGCCCCGTGTGTCTTTCCCCCTCCCGCCCACCCCCCGCTCATGCCCCGTGTGTCTTTCCCCCTCCAGCCCACCCCCGCTCTTGCCCCGTGTGTCTTTCCCCCTCCCGCCCACCCCCGCTCTTGCCCCGTGTGTCTTTCCCCCTCCCGCCCAACCCCCGCTCATGCCCCGTGTGTCTTTCCCCCTCCCGCCCACCCCCCGCTCATGCCCCGCTTGTCTTTCCCCCTCCCGCCCACCCCCCGCTCATGCCCCGTGTCTCTCTCTTTCACCCTCCCGCCCACCCCCGCTCTTGCCCCGTGTCTTTCACCCTCCCGCCCACCCCCCGCTCTTGCCCCGTGTCTTTCACCCTCCTGCCCACCCCCCGCTCTTGCCCCGTGTCTTTCACCCTACCGCCCACCCCCCGCTCTTGCCCTGTGTCTTTCACCCTCCCGCCCACCCCCTGCTCTTGCCCCGTGTCTTTCACCCTCCCGCCCACCCCCCGCTCTTGCCCCGTGTCTTTCACCCTCCCGCCCACCCCCGCTCATGCCCCGTGTCTGTCTCCTGTAACCCCCACTGCCCGCTCATGCCCCGTGTCTGTCTCCGGTTCCCCCCACCCGCTCATGCCCCGTGTCTGTCTCCGGTTCCCCCCACCCGCTCATGTCCAGTGTCTCTCTCCTGTTGCCCCCCACCCCCGCTCATGCCCCGTGTCTGTCTCCTGTTGCCCCCCACCCCCCTCTCATGCCCCGTGTCTGTCTCCTGTTCTCCCCACCCCCCGCTCATGCCCCGTGTCTGTCTCCTCTTGCTCCCACCCATGCCCCGTGTCTGTCTCCTGTTGCCCCCCAGCTCATGCCCCGTGTCTCCCTCGTGTTCCCCCCACCCCCGCTCATGCCCCGTGTTTCCCTCGTGTTACCCCCCACTCATGCTCCGTGTCTCCCTCGTGTTCCCCCCACCCCCTGCTCATGCCCCTTGTCTCTCTCCTTTCCTCCCCACCCCCCTCCCCACCAAGATGGCCACCATGGAAAGGGAAGGCGGGGTGTATAAAGAACACAACGGCGCATGAGCGGGGTTGGGGGGGCACAGGGGAGACACATGGGCATGAGCGGGGGGTGAGAGGGAACAGGGTACAAACGGGGCATGAGCAGGGAGTGGGGGGGAAGGAAGGAAACACAGGGCATGAGCGGTGGTGGGGGAACACGAGAGAGACACGGGGCATGAGCAGCGGGTGGGGAGGAACATGAGGGAGACACGGGGTATGAGCAGGGGGTGGGGGGAACACGAGGGAGACACAGGGCATGAGCGGGGGGGTACAGGGCACATACGGGACATGAGCGGGGGTGGGGAGTAAAGGAGAGAGACAAGGGGCATGAGCAGGGGGTGGGGGGGAACCCCATAATAGAATGCTATTTATATCAATGCATCGTTCAATGCACTAATTAGGGTATGATATTTATTGCAATGATCCTTGACACTTGTTTCGCAACATTATAAGAATCCCTTGTACACATATTTCATGAAAAGTACATACACATGTGATGTCATCAGTGATGTCATCAATGACATTTGTGATATCATCTTTGATGTCCTGGGTGTTAGTCTTAGCAGTGCACGGTGGTGGCGCGAGTTATGGTTGCTTAGCTTACCATAACTGGCGAATTTCAAGGGTTTTTCGGTTTTACTTGGAACCATAACGTTCCTTTGACAAAGTTTTTTCACTGAATTTCATAGGTTTTTAGTAGCGCAACTTTACCATAACGTCCCTTTAACAAAGTTTTTTCACTGAATTTCATAGGTTTTTAGTAGCGCAACTTAACCATAACGTCCCTTTAACAAAGTTTTTTCATTGATATATATATATATATGGGATTTTCTTAACGGCTCCTTTAGAAACCTCAGTAAGGCACTTAATGAATTTTGTCTTGGCTGTGGTGAGGAAAGGAGGGCCCTCCTATGGGCTGTATTATGAGCCCTGTCATTTCACTTCCTATGTCAGGGTTGCAAACATGTCTCTGATAAAATGTTGCTCCCTACTTGGATTAAAATGATTTTTCAGAGAGTAAAACAAAAATTAGCTTTGCCAGTAACGATAGTTTATGCTTATTAAAATATGTTCTTTGCCACTGTTCTGCTGGTAACTAACTTGAAAACATACCAGTGTAGCTTTGTGGGTAGATGCAGGGGTTAGGCTCCCATGTGTCCATTGTTTCCCATTTTTGTTTAGCAAATTTTCCTGTTTTTAGGGAGTAAAAATGGATGGTCTATATGTCACTTAGCTATACGGCTTGTTTTGGGTAAGTGTTGTCACAACTCACAGGACACTGCAATGTGGAAAGTAAGAAGAGGCCCAGGAATTGTGACCATCATATTCTAAGGTGCAGTTAGTCTGATGCAATTTTCTTTATTACACATCCTTACACAAACTATGCATGTTAACCTGGCCCTTGAATTACTTAAAGTGGCACACAAACTCCTATTAGAATGTGTTGTGACATATTCCTTTTCTTTGCCATTTTCCCATCTGTAAATATTATATTCTGTCTGAATAGTTTGACAGCAACATCAATTATGCAATATGGCTTTTATAATACACATGAGTGTTTTTCCAGTGGCTTAAAAAAACTGTTTTCTCTGCACAGGAGTACTTTTGCTAGGTACTGAGGCAGATCTTGAAGTCTTGGACTAGTTGATGAGTAGTGTTTATAATAACATCTAAAATATGTTTTAGCCTATGCGTTCTGAAAAAAATGTTGTAAGATGCACCTTTTACACAGATTTGTAAAGAAGTGCAGTGGATGGGAAGCGGAAATTCCTTTCCACACTCTATTCAGAGGCAGGATCTCATTAACTTTGCATGCTCACAAAGTGGCTTACCTCATTAGTCAGTTGTGCCCATGGAAGAAAATGTGCGCACGACAGCCAACCAGTTCCGCTCATAGAGAAAAATAATTAAAGGGAACATTGCCTTTGGGTCCCACATTTTTTGGTTCTTTGTCAACTCCATTGGCTTACTGTTGAGAAACAGATTGCCTTAAAATCTCTCTACATTGTGCATTGAGCTTTTTATTGGCAAGGTGCAGAATATTTGCAATCCAAATTTCTGCACTATGTTCCTGGTAGGTGTCTACGGTCTCAAAATAAGCGTTTGGTTCAGGTTCCTCATCTCAGATTAATGAGAACTGGTGGGTGAGCATTTTCTATTGTAGCTGCAAAACTATGGAACTTGATTCTGTATCTGTTAAGACATGCTCTAAAAACCGTCTTATTTTAGCCTTCCTTCTGGTCTCCTGTCTTAGTCTTGTTGGTTGGTCCTGCGTATGTATTTATTTATACATTTATAACATCGCTCAAAGCCGGCAGGCATCTAGGCTCTGGTTACAGATCAAATAATAACGTTCGTTGGAGGGAAGGGGGGAAGAGTCAATGGAATAGGAATTTTTTAGGTGCTTTCTGAAGACAGAATAGGATGGTTCTCTATGTAGATGAAAGGGTAGCTTGTTCCAGTGAGAAGGTGCCCAGACTGGGAAACTAGATCCTCCCACTTTGGATCTTTTGAAATGTGGTTTGACGAGACAGTGACTGTAGGCGGCTCTGGTGGGTCTTACTGAGGTGCATTTTATGACTTTGTTGACCAGGTAGCCAGATGCATCATTTGAGAGACAAGGGTGGCTGAGTGATAGAATATTGAAGATAATTCTATCCTTGACAGGGAGGCAGTGTGCTGAGATTCTGGCTTCTGAGATGTGGTCCTGTTTGCTAATGTCAAGGGCAGCTCTGAGCACATTGTTCTGAGTAGTTTGTAGTTTGTGATATATACCTTTGGTGCGCTTTATAAGTAAGATTAACATATATCATAACATAAAATAACACATTTTGATCGTAGAGCCAGACAGATGATAAATAAATGTTCTAAGGATTCTATAGCTGAGTCATCACTACAGAATCTATATGCATTTGAGATTTTAGGAACCTTTGCTCTAGATGCAGTCATTTCTTGAGTCGGTGCAGGTTGAACCTCAATCTTCGAAAATTCATCATCCATCTGCTGTTGAACCAGATGTTTCCTGTACATTTATCTTCCAAGAGAGATAATATAAACAACTTTTTTTTTGTATTTAAAGATCTAGTATGGATCCAGTCGAGCTGCTTTCGGTTACTTTTTATTTTTCTAGGGGATCCTTGACCAGATCAGTTTAAGTGTGACCTAACTTTAGAAGTAAATTCTGGATGTTATCAACCTCGTTATTTATCACAGTATAAGACAGTGTTTACATTAGTTCTGACACCACGAAGTGGACAAAGGATTTATAATCTTAGTATAAAGAAGGAGGGATTCCCAATCAATGTAAAGTTGCAGTGAGTTTAGCCCTAACTGACAATGAATAATAGAGATAGGTACATTACTAGGAAGGTTTAAAATCATCTCCAAAGATTGCTTTCATCCTTATCCCATTCAACCTTAGCTGATTAGACTTCACCTCCATAGGTTAGATAGGGCACCATTTTCCCTGTATAAACCATAATAAGAGGTAGAATAGAAAAGCGCCAATATTTTATGTATATTTTTTTTCATTTGGGAGGCAATAGCCACATATTTATTAAAAGGTTCCCTGTCTGTAGATATTGAAGACATTTTTCCTCGAATGTTGGCTCACAAATATTTCCAGTTGTCAACTATATTCATTTGAGAGCTATGAATATGTACCATCTAAATTTAGTCTGTTTGTTGCAAATTGGATTACAAATTAGAACTTTTACCTTGGACAAATTCATTTCCCGATCCAAAGTCAAGCAATCTTTGAAGACCTATGTTTTTTTGATTGATTAAAACTATGTGGTTGTCATGAACCAAATAACATTCTTTACAACGACCCAACCTAGGAGGAAAGGAGCTACAGCCATAATGTGCATGCCTAATTCATCTACATGTAAATGAAAAGAGCAGAGGCACTAATACACACCACTGCCGGAGGCCTCGATTGGTAGGTATTGTATCAGACAACTTGCACTCACGTTTATGTTTCTGTGTGTAAATAGCTTCATATGTTAATAATCGCTGCAGGGCATCCCAAAGTGAAAATCTTAGACCAGAGTGGATCTTCGTGCATAGAAACACGTGTGTACTGGCTTGCTACATATTATATCTCGATTAATGTGATTGAAAGCTTGGGTCAAACCCACAAATGCTAGATAGAGAGGATGTGGGGAATAATTTTGCAGCAGAGTCTAAAACCTTTCTAAAACCAGATAGCTTGGGGTTGTTGAATGAGCCAATTTTTAGGTTTCTTAAATTTATCTCAGAGAAGATCTTGCTTATTGTATCAAGGAGTGCTATCAATCTGTAATTAGAATGGGTATCGCTATCTCCCTGTTTGAATACAGGCACCAAAACGGATATCCTCAAGACCCAGGATAGGATGTCGATGATAGAATGCAGGAAAATAGATTGAATAGGGGCCCATACCACAAGGATGGATTGTCTTTGAAAATAGTCATCGGACACACATCCGGCCTTGGAGCACGGGGAGCAAGTAAATCTCATCCTCGTCAAAGGCAAGCAACTGATTAACATTAGTCTAAGTAAGGACAGCAATCCTAAGTGTAGCTAAGGCAGCATATAGACCAGTAAAGTGAGCCTTCCAGACTTGGTCAGATATTATATTTACTTGGGGGGGCGAGTTGCAAAGCATCAGACCGATTCATGATCTTTCAAAAACATTTAATCTGAGAAGGATCCAAAGGTTTTAACATTTTGTATGCATCATTTTGTTATGGATTTTTTTTGTGGGATTTCATCCAATTCTTTTAAGCTTGTTTCACCTAGTTTAAAAGACTCCTTGGAATCAGCATAACTGTTGTGGAAAGACGCACTGAGTGTGGTGATGAATCTAGAGATAGCATTGGGGGCCCATATAATTTGTTTTTTGAGAATTCACCCAACGATTGGAAATTGTTGCAGCGGAGATCTTATTATTCCATTTTAGGTTTATATCCATCTGCAGCAAGGCATGATTACTTGTTTCGAAAGGGACACGCCCAAAAAGCCACACAACAGTTTAGTAGTGAATTACATATGAAAATGTAATCAATTGTCGAGTTATACAATAGTCTAGACCAAGTGCTGTTAGCTGGAATTTATATCCATCGATAAGAGGTTTAGCTAGTAGCCATGGTTATTTCTTAATTTCTGAAGACTTTTTACAATAAAATACATATGCTATAAACCCGGCACCTGCACATGTTTCTGTAAAGTTCCCTGTTGTACTGCGAAGTTTTGAATTAATGATGTATTTCTGTTTCCACTGTTGGAAAAGTAAAGGATGGGCAATCAAACAAATGTGATCGATTTCCAGCTGTTGGGCTTCCCCCTTGGTCCTGAGCTCCGGATCTTTTTTTTCCTCATCATCCTGTCGACCTACATTCTCACTCTTACAGCCAACATTGCCATCATCATCTTGGTCAGATTGGATCGACGTCTTCACACGCCAATGTACTTACTGCTTTCTCATCTGTCCTTCCTGGAGATATTTTACACCTCTACAATTGTACCGAAGATGCTGGCAAATATCCTACAAAAGACTAGAATCTCTTTAGCTAGCTGCCTAGCACAGATATATTTTTACTTTTCTCTAGGTTCGACTGAGTTCTTCCTTCTAGGGGTGATGGCTGTAGATCGCTACATAGCTATATGTAACCCTTTACGTTATGCAGCTATCATGAATGTGAAGGTTTGTCTGCAGACTACTGCTGCTTGCTGGTTTGGGGCATTTTTGTCAATTCTTTTTCTCATCATTTTGTTATCTAAGCTCTCTTTCTGTGGCCCCAACCTCATCAATCATTTCTTCTGTGATATATCACCATTGCTACAGCTCTCATGCAGTGACACCCATATGGTGGAAATTGTGGTATTCCTTTTTGCTTGCAACATCATCCTTTCCTCCTTCCTGTTGACTATCATATCCTATGTCCTAATTGTGTCCACTATCCTCAGGATCCCATCCCAGAAGGGGAGGCAGAAAGCCTTCTCCACATGTGCATCGCACCTCACAGTTGTAGTAATCCTGTATGGCACCGTCATCTTCATCTATGTGAGGCCAAGGTTTGCATATCCCATGGATATCAATAAATGTGTTGGGGTCTTCAATACTGTAGTGACCCCACTTCTAAATCCCTTAATTTACTGTCTACGGAACAATGAGGTTAAACTAGCTGTGAAGAAGCAATTAAGCAGATATGTAATGGGCAAAATCATGTCTCCATCCCATATATTCTGATGCTAAAGTTTCATGCAACATGTATTTTCCTATTATTAAGTCAATAAAAAACAAATTGCAACTCAGCTACCTTGAAAGCCCACTTTTTATGGTACACCGCACAAGTGATTGCCAGGATAAACAGGCATTACCAAGACATCAGCATTTCATGATTGCATTAAAATACTCAGTGCAAAACTGGAGAATGGAACAGGGCATGTGTTAATTTAAACTGAGAGTTTTTGTTAAACAATATTCACGATGCAGACACAAACTATTGCCAGATTTGTCTACCTTTATATGTTGCTGAATATTATTTTTGGCCTATTGATATTTTATTAGTTTTAACAAAGTATAAAATCTGAATTATTAGAACGTAGGTGTCTTAGATTTATTGCTCCTATAGATATCTTTTGTTACGTAGATTTTCTAGATTATCATTTTGCCAAATATTCATTAATATTTCTACTGTGGGCACACAAAATCAAAAAATGTAATCTTAATTTTGAATCAACCAATAGTTGCCCAGATAAACACATTAGTTCAAATGTATTTGTTTTTTCTTTTAATAAAAATGTACATATTATATTTTTTGTAGCACTTTTACATGTTAATGTTGAGACTTAGACCATGATTCATGGAATCAGGTGGAAAAATAGCGCAACGGCTGTGCGCCGAGAAGGACCCTGCATGAGCCGTGGCGCAGATAAAAATGTGCGTGGCACGCGTATTCATGGATTTCAAGAGGCATTACAAGCCGTCGCGCACTTAATAACAAGTTGCATGAGGAAGCCACAAACACCCCTCCACACACACCAAAAAGCAAGTGAAATGACTAACACGGCGCAAGCCTCCGCGCCATCCCATGCCCAGCATCCAGCACCCCAGCTAAATCAGGCAACAACACCTAGCATTCCCAGGCTGCACCCCAGATAAAACACGTACCCTCCCACGCAAGCCCAGACCATACCCCAGCAAAATCGCGTGACAACACCTCGGAATCCCCTGCTGCACCCCAGATAAAATGCGTGCCCTCTCTCACAAGCCCAGCCCGTACCCCACCAAAATCACACACGCACTCATAAGTGTAGGCTACAACTGTTATAAAAACGTGAGTCCCCCCTACACCATCGGCACCCACCATGTGCACATACCCCCCTACTGCACATGAACCACTGAAGTACATACACCACCCCTAGACCCCCTCACCTGTGACATCCCCTGAAGGCAGCCCCCTCCAGAAAGGACACCACCCCCAGCCACCCCTCACCTGTGACACCCCGTGCAGGCAGCTCCCTCCAGAAGGGACACCACCCAAAGGCAGAACCCTCCAGAAGGGATACCACCCCCAGGCTGCCTCACCTGTGACAACCCCTGCAGGCAGCCCCCTCCAGAAGGGATACCACCCCCAGCCCCCCTAACCTGTGACACCCCCTGCAGGCAGCCCCCTCCAGACTGGACACTACCCCCAGGCCCTCCACCTTTGACACCCCCTCCAGGCAGCCCCATCCAGAAGGGACATCCCCCAGGCGCCTCACCTGTGACACCCCCTGCAGGCAGCCCCCTCCAGAAGGGACACCGCCCCATGCCCCCTCACCTGTGACACCTCCTGCAGGCATCCCCCTCCAGAAGGGATACCACTCCCAGGCCTCCTCACCTGTGACACCATCCACAGGCTGCCTCCTCCAGAAGGGACACCTCTCCTAGGCCCCCTCACCTAATTCCCCCACTGCAGGCAGCTCCCTCCAGGCTGGACACAACCCCCCAGCACCCCTCACCTGTGACAATCCCCACAGGTAGTAAGTACCCTGACAGTGTGACACATCACTACTGCAATGGTTGTCTGTTGCTTACCTAAACCTTTGTGGTGTGACTGCAGCATGATTATCATCATCAACATGTATCCTGCCAATCCAAATAACTGCATTCACCGGCGATACATCCATGAGTGTAGCATCTGCTCACACACCCTTCCTGGCTGTAATCATCCCCTAACATACACATGTGACAAGTGATTGGTAAAACTGGTTCCTGCTGGCCATGCGACAATGCCATGGCATCAAAGGACAGTGACCGAATGTGTGCCCACGACAGAAGCAAACATACCAACAATGTGTGCTACATCCACAAACAATGGGTAGGCGTGTCATAGCCTGAGCATGAGTGAGCCAGGTGTCAAAAAACCTGTTAGGGAACTATCACTTGACCGTTCCAGGCATGGGTGATGAATAGGGCAGTCAGAGAGTGCATGACTCACAGAGACTGGTGAATTGTGCAGCCACTGTGGAATATCAGAAATGTGCCACTACTGCATTCCAGTGGTAGAGGTTGACCAACACCTGAGAGAAGGCATTCTGTGATACCACACGCTGCTGAAGGTGTATGCACGACATGTGTGTCACACATCAATAACAAATTAATGTGCTATGACGGTGACCATGGAACACTCCCACAGTTAGCCCACCTCCCTCCACCCCAACCACAGTGAAGCCAAATACAGAATGATGCAGCACCGGTCAAAGGAAATACAATTAGACTGTGTTCGATCCATCTAGTTGACACACCACCACCTGTCAGCCACATGTGCACCCTGCCATCGCAAACCATTCCAGCAACAACAACAAACAAGCATGTACGCAACCAAACACAGAACTCCCAATGGATAGAAGTACGCCCTCAAAATAGAACTAGAAAACAGGCCCACACCCAAATGAATAGCAAGAAGCGAGGAATTGAACAAACAAAATGATATATTATCAATAAATATTTACATCATACATTTGCAAACGAAAAAGAAAGCTGTCCATGGAAATGTACTAAAATAAGATACTCATTATGCCTAAATAAATATATACAATTAAAAATGGGATTGTAAATCCAAAAAGTCTGGTGAAACACAAAATAATAAAAAGGAAACCTACACCTAAACAACTATGTACAATAAAAAAGGGGAAGTAATGTTCGAAAAGTCAGGTGAAAATCAAAAAAATAAGAGGAAACATACACCTAAATAACTATATACACAGGCAGCAGGCTAGTCCATCTCTTCCTCACCAATGTTGCTCAGACTCTCCACCAGGAAATCATCCAGCACTGCGTCCACTTCCCCCAGGTGGGCTTCCGTTATTTCCTGGAGCATATGTCTCTCCATCCCCTCAGCCTCCCTGCAAGTTATCTCCAGGATGGCAGACCGCCTCCTTTCCCGATGCAGTGCAACTTCCGCTTTGGCCATTACCCTAGCCTCCCGAGCCCGCTGCCTCTCTGCTCCTATTTGCTGCCCATAGCGCATGAACACCGAAGACATCCTCGTTCTGAGCTCCATGTTTGCATCCTGCCTCACGCCGTGTACCTGCCCCTTGTTGATGGTTGGCCCTGAGAAAATTAGCCTACTCCTTAGAGCTTGCTGCTGCCACAGCACCCGGTGCCTGCTTCGTGTGTACACCCTGTGGGTTGATGACGATACCCGGAGCTGTACGGCCTGTGCCCTGCTCATGGGTGCCTGCTGTCCCTCCATTGCCGGATTCCTGTCGGTCCCTGGATCGCCACGGTGACCACCTCAGCTGATTGACCCTCGACTCCCAACTCAGGCAGGGATGTTGGCTCCACCAGACTGGGCAATCTAGGTGGGTCTGGTGCACAGGGGGCCCTGGTGGTATGTGGGCCGGAAGGCACCCCGGAGGATGACTGGCGCACAGAGGCAGAGGACGAGGACGAGGAGGGGGTTGCATTACTAAACAGCCCACATAGCACAAACTGGACCAGGAATGTTGCGAGCGACATGAGGAGACAGCATACCTCATTGTGATGCAGCCTATGTGAAGCCTGCACATCATCACGTATGACGGCTGTAGGCATCACCACACCGACCTTCAGGGGTACCACAATGTCCTGAATGGCAACAGCCAATGGAATTGGGGTGTCGGTCTGTATGTACACATCCGACACCACTTGCTGGGTCTGGGTGAGGCATGCCGGCAGGCACATACAGCTGCATCCACTGGCCGAGGGGCAGGAGTTTGCACAAGCACCGCAAGGGTGGCCTGCACAGACTCATACCCCAGGGACAGGACTCCAGTAGTCACGCCCACTTCATCACCCCCACCTGACCCCATGGGCTGTGTTTCTACGGCCACTGCCTCCCCCTCCGCCGTCGCCAACCTGGATGACTATGAGGCATCTTCCGCACTGAATGGCCCCTGTGTTGCGTCAACTGTGCCCCACTGCTGAGGAGTCCACTCCCTCCTTCGCCCTCTTGGACTTACCCCACCGGCATTGTCAATGGTCCTGGCGCGGCCCCAGCCACCTCGCTCCCCGACGATGTGCTGTCATGGGTGCGTGGCTGGGCCTTGTGTCTCTGCCTGGTGGAGGCATCCCTGCTGCCATGCTCCACAGCACTGCTATCACCCTTTTCTTCCAATGCAACTGTGGAAAAGGAGACACAGAACACAAACATCAGTGTACTGCACCAATGTGTGCATGGCAATACAAACATTCACATGAAGTTCACTAGTCAAGGGAACAACCTTCATCCTCCACCACCACACACATGGAAATGCAATCCATATACATGCACATACATGCATGTCCATCACTGCAGACATTCACATCAGAGAACAACCAATCAATTGCGTATGCTACACACACATGCATCATGTGCTCATACACATGTCATGCACACACATCAACTGAGAGTCCACAAGCAGTGTGATGAGCAATCACATCAGAGTCCCGTCAACTGTAATCCAGTGACATGACTACGTCAGATATTGAAATGCACGTGTTGCATCCAGCCATGAGTGATGTCCAGTCACGCATTCCTATCTTTGACACATACACATGACGTGGCCAACACTACCTCAACTCTCACACTTGTCACACTGGCACGTCTGACACCCAAGTAACAAAACATGTGCATGGTCTGAAACGCAGCAGTACAACACACAATACAAATGACATCTCATAATTAGATATGGTTCAATGCACATATGGAGAGCACTGTCTGGGGCATGCACGCAGCCATCCGTATCAGGCTAATACTTGCTGAAAGCCTAAGGTGCTCACTCCTAGCATGCAGGAACATGCATATGCACTGTTGAGCATAGAAACACATGGATACTCACAAGACGACTTCAGACGTTGGTGAAACTCATAGACCTGACTGTGCAGCACCGGGTAAAACTTCTCCAGGACCTGCATGTTAGCGATGTTCAGCCGGCACCTGTGCCCCTCTATGGTGGCTCGTGCCTCGAGGAAGTGCAGGGCCTTGCTGTGGGTCCTGGATTTAAGGTCCTCCCAGCACTTGTGCATGTTCTTAAAGGTCTGAGATGCCACCACCTCTGCGTTGATGGCATCCCATATCCCGTCCAAGATCCGCTGACATCCATCCTTGCTGCGTTGCATCACTGGGTTGAAGAGGGCATCATAATTCCCCAGGACCTGTTCCAACAGGATGTCAAATTCCCTGGAAGTGAAGTTGCCAGCCCTCTGCCTCTCTGTCATGAGGTTGCCACTCTGGTCAGAAGATGATGTTGCTGACATGGCAACCCCCGAGGCAGGTGAGGGTGGGCAAGGTGGTCCTGGAGACAGGCTGTGGAGCGTTGGTGATGGTATGGCACGTTGGGAGTACGGTGAATCAGCTGAGGTGGTCACAGGGCCAAGGACAGGAGCATCAACAATGGCTGGACAGCAGACACTTAAAATGCAGGCAAATCAGCAAAAGGCACAAACACTCGACAGGCATCAGCAGATGGCTCGATAGGAGACAGCTCAGGGCATTAGGAGGCAGGTTTAAAGGCTTGCAGGAAGGAGTGTGGGTCTTCCGTGTCTAACACGTGGGCAGCCAGAAACATAGTGACAGTTACTATGCACGTTCAAAATTAGCATGGTGAACCCGAGGAACGGGTCCTTTAAGACGAGGTAACAGTATCTGAGATGGATGGGGATGCAGATCTTACTCATACATCAATAATCACACCGAAGTTGGCAAAAATCAAGGCTGTTTTAATAACAAGTACAACGGACATCAACAGATGCCGCACAGAATTATCTCAACACATTTCATGAAAAATAGTTCTTTTATAATAAATATTCAAATATTCATCATGAGTGACATCAGGATATGTGGCCAAATAAGAAAACCTACTAGGGGTTGTGGTTGGTCAACAGGGAACATCTAAATATACTTTCTATGGGATACAGGGACGTGATTGTGTCTCTAAGATCAGGTGGACAACTAAGCTCATCCCAAGTGCAAGCCATCTTCCGTGTCAGTCAGATACATGACATACTATTGGCTTCTCAAACTATAGGGCTCTTTAATATGTGGCCCTCTAAAATTGTTTGACATGCTTCTACTCTTCTGGAATATTCCACTCGCTAGCAGCACACAAGCTGGTAGTCCAGGTGCTGGGGGGTTGGCCTGGTCATGCCTCCCCACCCAATTAGCCCAACATCCATCATCACTCCGGAAGTCTGCCTTTCAATTAATGTCTTTGAACTCGGCCTTGTAGAGGCTCACTGCGCCTGAGAATAAAAAGGAGTGAAGTCATGGCCTTATATCTTCTGGTCTCGGTGTAGCTCGCCCCACTATCTATTTTCATCTGACCATGTGACTGGAGACCATGTTTTTGAGCTTCACGTTGTATTTAATACTATTAAATGAAGACATCTTGGCACCTCCAGTGGCTTTCCATTATACCTCAAACAGGAGCTGAGCTTGCTTCTCACATTCATGTATCTTCGCAAGTAGATAACTAGGCTCTCGGTGGCCCCAACTATTGACACTGGGCCAGGCAAGCCTTTCTCAAATCTTCCTTCGCCATCAGTTATTCTTATTCTGCTGCGCCACACTTCCAGCCGTTTCATTCACAGGGTCCAAGTTTGCTAAAGTGTGTTGTGGAACATCGAGATTCTATACATTCCTATATATATAAATTGGCGCATCACCTGCAATCTATTCACTATGTAGCCAGCTTTATGATTACTTTGTCTACTTGTGTTACTGCATCTGTATAATTGTGAAATGGCTTTGCATTTTCTTTGGTGCTTCTCTGTACTTGCAATCTTCATTTCTCTCCTGAAATGTTGCTCACTTCACTACTTTGTCATCAGATTCTATAAGCTCTATATTCTTACTTCATTTGCATCTCTTCTGATTGTGTCACCTCTGCTTCATGTGACATCACCAGTCCTCTCTTTCATTCATTTTGACACTTCTTCCAGAACTTCCTTTAGAAGATCGTAATTTCTCTGCAGATACATATAGGATTTTCTAAATGGAAACCTTGTTTCAAGGACTTTTTGTCATGGTATAGGCACCCTCACTGGTATTGCACATGTCACAATTTCCAGTTGCCAACATAAAGGCAGAATAGGGCCAGAACATCCGGTAGAGATACTTGGTACCTCCTCTACACTCCCCCCTCTGGGCGATTCATTGACCACTCTCCCATCCGTCTTCGCATCCAGACATCCTCGTCTGAAGAAATGCTTCCTTGGAGTCCATGGGCCTCATTACACGGAAGGCAGTAAGGGTTAACGGTCACCGGTAATGGTACCGGTGACCATTACCGGTGACCGTTAACCCTTACCGCCTTACTACGAGGTCCCTTTGCGGGTTGGTACTTTAACGCCTGCTTTTTAGCAGGCGTTAAAAACCAACCCGCAAAGGGACCAGGGTGCTAATTACGGTACCACAATTTGCGGTACCGTAATTAGCACCTTCCCCATTCCCATTATGCCCTATGGGGCAAAAATGGGAATGGGGAAGGGCAATGGGGGAAGGGGGAATTACCGCCCCGCCAACCTTGGAATAGGGCGGTAATTCCCCTTTCCTCCAAGGCGGTGCCGGTATTTTACCGGCATGGAACAAGGTGCTAATAGCCTACCGTGTAATGAGGCCCCATATCTTTATTACTCCCTTCAGGCATCCTGATGATTTCATATGCTCATCAATACCCCAGGTCATTAGACTGCATTGTCCATTCAGACTGCAGTAGATCCATATTCCCACATACTTCATTTCTCGGATACACGAACTTCGTTCCCTCAGGTGCATGAATACTAGCTTAAACATAGTCCCTGATTTCTTCATCTGTCAGCTCTTTGGGTTTGGATCCAGACTCAACATCAATCATGATTTTCATTCCTGACGCTTTCTTTGCAGTCTTTTTGAATTGTGTGATTATTATTCTGACCACACAGAATCCACACATGCTCATTACTAACAGGGCTCCAAGAAACTTGAAAATGTTTGCCATCCATTGTGGAACCCATGAGAAGATTGATGCAAACCAGCTGTCATCAGCAATGTCTTCTACTTCATCTTCCATCCTGACGTGCACGTTTGTCAACATTGTTTTGACCTCTGTCAAGGTGTCATTCTCGTCATCATGAGAAGCTATGAATGTGCAACATGATTCTCTGATTTTGGCACAGACATCTCCATCCATTGCTGTAATCATATCCAGGACATATTCTGAAGAGTCATCAGTCGTATGGTTCTCACCTCTTCCTTGATAGCATTGAATCCCTTTATGGTAGTGTTGATTGTCTGCAGGAGCTCCAATCTGGTTATCTGTAACCACTTGGCATTTGCCATTGTTTGCATCACAGGCATATTAAAGCCAACTGTAAAGACTGAGACAGTTTTGCTGAACAGTTTGTGCTCATATGGAATAGCATCAAAAGCTTTTATTGAATTAGCTGAGATGTAATTCTCCCTCTTTATTCAATGGAAGAGTCCAACAGATCTCTTGTTTCTCAGGTGAGCATCTGCCTTTGGAAACTAACCAATTTTCAGGTCGCTCTTTGGAATCACTAATGCGGGGATATGAACAATCACAGTAGAACATAGTCCTCCCCAATCACTGGGCAGCTTCAAGTATGCTCTGGATCTGCAGGTCCAGTAGTGGTCCATTATCACTACTGTCCCATCCTTGATTCCAGGTACATGGAAGATTCACCCACACTGCTGATTTTCTCCAACTTTTCTTGTGCCATTGTTTCTGAAGCACAGTTATGCACTAGCCAGAGGAACTTTCTGCAATGGGCCTCCTTTATCTTCGACCCATGTCAGCAACTTTGCAAGCCTATGGCCAGAGAGGTTTGTATCCTTTTTCCACACAATCTATAACTGGTTTATGATGTCCAGTGACTGCCACTGCTCTGCATACATCTGGATGCCTTCTTCCCAGGCATCTGGAGAAAGTACTGTTCCCCAGGCCTCTTTCCTTGCATCATCATATTTCTTAATCAGTCTTTCCTTGGCAATTGAGCTTTCTATTTATTTCCCATTGGATTCCTGCTCCTTTCATGCCAGGCTGTTCATATCTTATCACATGATCTCTGGTGTGCGGTCTTTCTCTTGTCTTTAAATCTTGAACATAATCATCTTCTTCTGGAGCTGTCCATTCAGTTGCCCATATCAAAGATGCTGTTTGACCCTGGAATTGACCTCTGGTATGGCAGAGTGCAAGGTGAGTCAAGCAATGAGCTGTTTGGACCTCTATCTCTATAGCTATGAATATCTTAGACTTTCCCGTAGCATAAGGTAGGAGAGCACAAACATAATAATCCTCCTCAGAGGTTCTCTTTCCTACCTCCTTCATGGTTGATACCACATGTTGTTGCCCATATGTCTAAATAATCATTTAACTCATAATCATCTTCCCTTGCACTTCTCTTGGGTCTCTTTCTTTCCAAAGAATACATGCAAAATGCTCCCGGAGTACATCAGACATCATCCTTCCTACAGGGGGAATCATAGGAACACTTGTCAGAGAAACAGGTGACTTCACAAGTGTTACTGGTGTTGGGACAATCACATATGGCCTTGGCCTCCTTACAACCTCTAACTCTGCATAAGTCACTGGAGTGGGGGAGAATCAGAGGGACTTATATGTTTCTGGAACTGACAAGGTAAGCAGCATGAATTAGCAAATATAGAAAAACAATAACAGATGCTGTGCATATATAAATTATGCATCAATACATGAAGTCCCACCATTGGTGTCTTTCCACACTTTGATGAGTCTGCTCACATCTCTGGAACTGCATTATGCTCAATAAACCTCATTGTGCCTGTGTACTTATTTTTTAGGAAGGAAAAAACCTTTTTAATCAGGCAGCCTCGTTAAATGCTCAGGTAGCTGCCAAATTTGCTTGATTATTGCTGTCAATAATCTTCTAATCGTAGGGCCTTTTTTAGGATCCTGGACGAAATTGCAAACATCAGTGGTACACCCAACAAGAGCAGGATAAGCTCTGAGTATAAAAAGAATAAAAAGAAAGACAGCGAGAATGAGTCTATGGACATTGACATCAGACAGGACAATGTCTGGCCAAAAAGAAACTCAGTGAGAAATGAATCAGGTAACTGCTCCCTTTTCCAGTCATCAAAAAGGAAATCAAGATCAGGCATTTTCCATTTATATCAGCACTTTCTAAAGTCCAATTTCAACGAATTCCTGTGGCTCAAGAACAGTTACTTTCTCACTCCTGCTAAAATATCTATAAAGAGGATTCGGGGAAAGCCATAGTCCAAATGCACACTTGCAGGAAGGAGTGTGGGTCTTCCTCATCATTGATCGAGTCTGCATGTGCTGAACTGTTTCTTCTTGACTTGCTTCTGAATTGTGTGGGGATGCATCGGTCTCACAAGCATACAACTTCACGTCATTCAAATGTATCCAGGTGCTCCTTTCTTGACCTTTTACTTCAGATGGATAATATTCTCACCAATAAAGAGTTTTCGTACAGGTAATTCTTTGTGTCCGGTTGCTGAATAACCTTCATCTGTGTCCTGAAACTGACACCCCTTACGCTTGAGTTGATCTGAAATGACAGAGATACTAGCGGTCATACATGTTGAATACACAGGTAGCTCATTTCCTAACAAATCTGCAGTTGTCTGGGCATCACTTTTACTCCTCATTGTAGGTGACAGGGATGATCTCATTCGCCTTTGTAACTAGCTCATGGGGTGTGAGGTGGTGGTCCGACCCAGGCTGGTTCCTTAATGCACATAATGCAAGGGTCAGACAGTAAAGCCATCCCTTCTTCAGTGTCAATTTAAGTTTGGCGATTCTTTCTTTGAGAAGACTGTTGAGTCTCTCACATATCCCGTTTGTTGAGGTGATAAGCATGGGAAAGACTATGTTTAATGTTGAGCAATAAACTGATTTGTTCAAATATTTCATTTACAAAATGGGGCCCATTGTTGGATCTTAGAACCTCACATACTCCCCATCTAGGAAATACTTCTCAAACTAAACATTTTGCAGCGCAAGTGGCATCAGGGTTTGTACAGGGACCTGCTTCAATCTATCTTGAAAAGGGATACACTGCCACTATCATATACCTATATCCACTACATACTTGCAACATGTCAACATAGTCAATATGTAAATGCTGAAAAGGAACATTTGGTCAAGGAATCTCTCCTCTGATTGTTTGCAATCTGTGCCCAGCAGTAAACTTTTGACATATGATGCTGCAAGGCTTTCTCTAGTTACATGCGCAGGGTAGTGTAGCTGTTCTAACACTACCCTTAATAAGGCTACAAGCATCACCGGTTCACCAGTGCTGTCCTGCCGCCACAATGCTTCAGAAGGGGATAAAGAACACCTGCTCCGTGTCCATAGCTCATTTTTTTCCTGTGGAGCACTGTCTTGAACTTCCATCAATTGCGTTCTAGACAAATAATTGAATCCTTCATCTACAATCATAATCGTAACCACTTTTTCCTTTACATCAGGAGTATCAAAACTTAAAATAGGTGAATTTGCAACACTTTTGGCCTCTTCGTCTGCGGCTTCGTTCCCGCGAGATATAAAGTCAGTTCTCTTAGTATGTGCTGCGCATTTAGCTAATGTGATGGCTACTGGGAGCTGTAATGCTTTAATAAGCCTGTCCAATAATGCAGCGTGTTGCACTGGAGCAGCGTATGCTCAGATGTAGCCCCTCCTTTTCCAGTGTACTAATCCTGCATGCATGGTTGACATCACATAGGCGGAGTCACTGTATACCGTCAATTCCTGCCCGTTGTGTTTCTCGAGTGTGACAATAAGCTCCGCCAATTCTGCAGCCTGTGCTAAAAAGTGAGACGGTAGTATTGCACTTGCTACCTCTTAAAATTCCCCATTAGCTCTGTGCATTACCACAGCTGTACCTGAATGCCTTTCTCCATCAGTTTGATCAATTTCTGATGCCCCGTCAATAAAAAGAACCTCCCCGCCTGCTAGAGTATTCTCCTTTACCCTCGGGATCTCATCATAGAACTCCTCATAATTCGAGCAATCATGCACTTGCTTGTCCTCTGCCACAGGTTCGGCTACAAACGTGGCAGGGTTCACTATTTTACACCTGACTATTTTGATTTTAGGATTCGATGTAACTACCTCACACCCAGCAGCCCTCTGAGATCTCAGTGTACCCTTAGGTTTCTCTAAAAGAGCAAACAAAGCATGCTCAACAAATAAATTCATGGAACACCCCATCACAATGCTTGTAAAATTCTCAATGATATGATAAGGCATTTATAACGCACCTATACACAAGTGTTTCAAATGGAGAACGTAGCTGCTGCAAGCGATTGTTCGCAAGGAAAGTATCCTCTCATGAATGGATCTAAAATCCCGCTATAATATGCAGAGGTTTATACCCAAGTGTGGTTCTCTATGTAAGTGCTGCTGTCATAACTGTTCCATTCTTGTGCGAGAACAAAAATAACTCCTCAGAATAATTGGGAATTCCTAAAACTGGAGCTGTACAAATTGCTTTCTTCAACTCCTCAAACCCTTCCTCCATTTGCTCAGTCCATTCTATTTTCACATTATTCACTTGGGCTTTCCTTAAAGCCTGCAAAAAGGGTCTTGTGTATGAATTATAATCAAATACCCATGCTCTAACATAGTCACACAATCCCAAAAACTGCTGCATTTGCTTTATCATGTGCGGTTTTGATGTTTTTCATGATCACCTCAGCTCTTTGAGGTGTAAACTTCTTTCCCTCATGTGAGATTAACTGACCTATGTACATCACCTCTTCCTGGCAATATTGTAATTTCTCTTTGTCCGCCAAAATAGTCATTAGCTGAATCGAATCTTGTCTACACTCATCTTCTGTTGTGCTACAAACTAAAATATCATCTACGTACTGCAGCACAATGCTTGGCAAATCAATATTGCTTAGGTCCATCTGCAGGACCCTATTAAAGATCGACGGAGACTCACAGTACACATGTGGCAAACAAGTACTCTTCAACTTAGTCTGACGAAACGTAAATGACGTAAGATCTTGAGAGTCCTTATGCAACGGGATTGAGAAAAATGCATTTTTCAAGTCAATTGGCCTCATTCCGATTAGGGCGGTAAGGGATAACGGGCACCGGTAAGGAGACCGGCGCCGGTAATCCCTTACCACTCTACTATGTGGTCCCTTAGTGGGTCCCTCCTTTAACACTTGGTCTGACCAGGCCTTATGGACGGGACCCGTTAAGTGACTTCAGAGCTAATAACGGTACTGCAATTTGCGGTACCGTTATTAGCACCTTCTCCATTCCCATTCAGCCCTATGGGGGCTCAAATGGGAATGGGGAATGGCTTTCTCAATGAGGACTTACTGGTCTCGCAAAGGTCGGACTACACTGGTAACTCCCCATTGAACCACACCGGTGCCGGAACCGTTATTGGAGGCAGTCATGGCGCCGAGAAGGTGTTGAGAACCCTGAGCAGTGTTACCAAGAGCCACAGGTGCACACAATCAGCACAGGTGGAGGCAATGGAGTCTGGCAAAGCACAAAAGGAGCACACCCACACACCACACCCCCTCCCACACCAAGATAATACCAATGGTAGTGGCATTACTGGAGCTGGAGGCCCTGCTTGCAAGGCAGCAAGAACAACAACAACAACCACAGCCCGCACCGCAGAGGAGACAAAGGAGGAGAAGGAGGGTGAGACAGGCCCAGCATGCCCCACCAGTGCAGCACCCATTTCCATGTCGGCAGCCCCCAATCCCTCGCATCAGTGTCACCCCTTCAATCTAACACCAGAGCAGATGCACACCCTGTACCAGCTTGACCGTGACACCATCACCACCATAGAAGACCTGATCCATGATGACATAGTGAGCCTCATAGAAATACGCACCGCCATCCCCCCCTACTGAAGGTAGTATCTTTGCTCCACTTCCTTGCCACAGGCACCTACCAGCACACAGTGGGGCACATGCATGGCATATCACAACCCTTATTTTCCTGGATACTGAACTAAGTGCTGGATGCCCTACACAAGCACAGAAGGGACTACACATCCCTACCACGCACTCCCCAGGAGATATTCGATACAAAAGTTGCCTTCCATGCACTTCAGGCATGCCAAATTGTATAGGTGCCCTCGACTGCACCCACATGGAGTTGGTGGTCCCGCATGCCATGGAGGTGGCATTTCGCAACTGCAAGCAATACCACTCCATCAACGTGCAGATGGTATGCAACGCCAGCAAGATCATCACACATTGCTGTGCCCGATATCCAGGATCAACTCATGACTCTTTGGTCCTGCGGAACTCCATGCTACCACGCTATATGAAGCGACATGCAGGACGACATGCCTGGCTGCCTGGTGAGTTGCCTGACTGGGCCATGGCAGTGCATCGGGGTTGTGAGGTGGGTGGCTGCATACCCCACGTGGGTGGGAAGGGGGGGAGATGCATACTCCTCCTGGGTGGAAATGTTGAAGCCAGTGCACGATGTGCAACTCATCGAACACTGTGCCCCAAAGCAAGTGAAACGGCACATGACTACCAAATCCCACAGTGAGGAAGTAAGGCCGACACCTAACACTACATGACTAACAGGTAACCTGGCCGCATTCAACAACACATGCACCAGTCATTGGTGGCCCTCACACATCGTAAGGGCTTCCAGCACTATGCACTGCATATGCACTATGTCACTGCCTCCAGCATATCACCACACAGGACAGTCATCCCTGGGAGTGCATTGATGTGAGCCCAACAGGGATACCACAGAGTGTCACTGGTACTGCACACCCATAGGAGTGCTGTAAGTCACCATAGTATGGATCAGTGCAGAATGATGAATATGCTACTGACTTACTGACTACAGCCAACACTCCCTAAGCAGAAACCACCTGCTGTCATGTAAGACTAGTTCAGTTGTCCACCATGAATGTCCAAACAGTTATCTTCATTCCCCTCTCATGTAGGTGATGGTGGCTATCCCTTGATGCCGTGGCACATGACCCTCTTCCCCCTCCCCCCCAACTCCCCTACACACCCTCACCCCCCTCCCCCTTCCCCCCAACTCCCCCACACACCCTCACCCCCCTGCCCCCGCTCCCCAACACTAGTCCCATGGTGTCCACGTATGCCACATGTGGCTGGTAGGCAAGTCACTCCGAGCTCCTGTGGCCAGGGGGAGGCATGTCCTGGTGGTGCGGGAACGGAGTGACTGATGCAGTGGGCTTGTCCGTGTCGAGTTACTGGTCAACGGGGTGTCCTCATGCTCGGCCTGTTGTGAAGGACGTGCAGCCTCCAGGACATCGGCAATGCGGCCGAGGACCTCACATAGACGGTCGGTGCTGTTCATCACCACCTGCCGCATTGCCCTTAATTCCTCCCACCACTCCTCCCTGCCCTGCTGATTGTCCTGCATAAGCTCGGTGATGAGGGCGGTGAGCTGCGCTGCACACTGCGCATCAGCCGATGGTGTGTTGCCCCTGAAGGGGATTGTGCTGCCATTACCTGCCAGGGTTTCGCCTGGGGGACTGGGCACAGGATTGGCTTGTTCCTGTGATGGTCCACGGGCACATTGGCCAGGTGTGTCTGGCTCGCCCGAGTCGCTGCATGAGACCTGTGGGTAAGAGCTGGCCTCTGGGGTGTGGACGACTGAAAATGTGTCCTCCTCTGCCGCACCACAGGTGGAAAGGGGGCTGTCTACAGATTCCAGGGAGGCCGTGGCTGCCACCTCCCCAGCCACTCTTGACTCCTCAGACCTTGGCGTTGCCGATGTTCCTGGCGCCAATGCAGGGAGGGGTGGGAGTGGTGCACCCTCGAAGGGCCTTGCGGGAGCCGGTGTTGCGCTTCCAGGTGTGTTCTTCCTGGCTGAGATGCGGCGGACCCTGCCTTTGCCCCTGGAGGTGGTGGGACAGCTGGTCTTGTGGTCCTCACTGTCATGCTCACTGCCTGTGGGGGTAGAACAGAGGGACGGCATGAGTGATAATTTGAGAGCCAACTTTCATACATGGCTACATTCACATAATCAGTCATTTGGGGGTTACGGCATGACTTTAAGGGGGGGACACCATGCCGTGACTCCTTCGCCAGGCCTTTCAAGTGTATGTCATGGCATTGGCATTGGCAGTATTGACTTTGGACACTCACCTCCGTCAGCGGACGACGGTGCCCCACACTCCTGTTGCCGACCCCTTCACTTGATTCTTGGTCGATCAAGCCGGCACACGTCTCCTCCCATGGCATCAGTTTAATGGGGGAACTTGGGCCCCCTCTAGTCTCCTGGACCTGGCTGCGAATTGCCGAGAGGATGCTCTGCACCCTCAGCCACAGATCATCCCACTGCTTGCGACAGTCCTCGTGGCTGAAGTGCTCCTTGCGGAGCCGGTCTGCTCCCTTCTTGGGTGCTTTTGGCATTCCTGATGCTTCTGTTAGGCTTTTCCAAGATTCACAATGGTCCCAGGGGTCCTGCCTGGTGAGGATGGCAATGGAATGTGTTTTTAAAGATGGCCACCGCACTCCTTCCCGTTCCTGTGCGATGACGATATTTCCAGTTCCGCTATTTAGCGGTGGCCGTAATTTACGGCCACCGCTATTTACGGCCACCGCTATTGCCGCTTTACTCTATGACGGTAGTGTTATGTACAGTGTGCTTCATGCCGGTAAGGGCTTTTTGGGGCCCTTTTGCGGCATGGCGCTAGGTACATTACTGGCATGGTGCAAAGCTCATGCCCATGAAGTCATAATAGGCCGCTTTTAGCGGTCTATTACCAGCTCGGACACGGTATTTGCTCCATGCCGGTAATGACCAGTACATACCTCGGAATGATGCCCAGTGACTCTGACATCACCAAAATGCCCTGTTCCATCATAGCTGATATGGGGCCTCATTACGAGTTTTGAGGTAGCCATGGTGCCATTAGCACCATGGCTGCCTCCAAACCGGGCTCCATTACCTGGTTCCTTCAATGAGGAATATCCGGGTCATTCCAACATTGGAGGACCCAGTTATTCCTCCTTGAAGGAACAATTCCCCATTCCCATTTGCGCCCCCATAGGGCTCAATGGGAATGGGGAGGGAGGTAATAACGGGCACCATACAAATGCCCATTATTACCTCCCTCTTCCCCTGACGGCACCCGGAAAAGACGTCTGGTTTTACCAGACATCTGGTCTGGGTCCCGCAAAGGGAACCTCGTAATCGGCGCTCACGTAATGAAGGGTGCCGGTCCCATACCGGCACCCTTCATTACGTGAGCGCCAGGGTCGTAATGAGGCCCAAAGTCTTAAAAATACCCTAATCTGCCTCTCGAGACATTGGGCCTCATTACAACTTTGGAGGCAGCCATGCCCTTAATAAGGGCATGGCTGCCTCCAAAACCGTGTCCTTGTCCGGGTTCCCTGAATAGGGAAATACCAGGCCATTCCGGGTGTGGAGGACCCGGTATTTCCTCCTTCAGGGAACCCGGGGCTGGTCCTTCCCATTCTCATTCGAGCCCCCATAGGGCTCAATGGGAATGGGGAGGGAGCTAACAACGGGCCCATTACAAGCGGGCCCGTTGTTAGCTCCCTGGTTCCCTCGCGGGACCCGCAAGGGAACATCCAGAGCGGGTCCCGCGAGGGAACCTCATAATATTGCGGAATGGGTTTAACAGCGCCGGCACCATTAGCGGCGCCATTAAACCCATTTCGCAATAGTTATAATGAGGCCCATTGGGTACTGCCTTGCTCGAGGTAAAATTGATCCGGGTTTCAACGTAATCTTATCTTCACCCACCCCCCTCAATAGGCCTACATCACAAGGGCCTGTAGTCCATAAAGAGGTTGGCACATTTTCCATGTCTTCATTGAAAAATGGCAGACACTGCCGCACTATCACCATTCGGGATTTCCCTTCTCTCTTCTCTGATCCAATATGTAATACTCATCTCGAATATTACTTTGTCGTCTGACGGATCATCCCTAAACATATCTTCATCTGTGAAGTCAATCCATATCCTTCCCCAATGGCAATTAACAATCTCCACGGCCTGCTCTCATCATCAAATCCTTCAAGCATGGCCAATTCCCCTCGCACTATGGCTGCCTGCAGCTGCGAGGGAAAATTCTGTCCCCCCTCTTCATCCATAGGTATCTGTGGCCTGAACAAAAATTCATCAGGTATCCTCATAATCTTTCCCACTAAGCCAGGTAACAACGTTAACAAAATGGGCACCCCATAAAGAAAAACTTTAATAGCACTCCTCGCAGAGCTATCTGCTCTGAAAATGCCATGATAAATTCACCCACATTTAAATAATGTATCTGTAGAGTAAAACACACTATGCCGTCATCAGTGAAAGAAATTGTAATATTCAGCTTCGTCATTGAGTCGCGGCCCAGGATATTAACTGGTGTCTGCCTTGAATACAATAAAGGTACAGACATATCACATTCTCCTATAGAGACTGGTAATTCATAAGTAAAAGGAACTCTATTTGTAGCTCCAGAGAAGCCTTGCGCATTCATGGCATTTCCTGATAATGAAAATGTTCCCTCTCGTATACATGAGCGAGTTGCTCAAGTTTCTACTAAAAAAGAAAAAGATGTGCCTTCTCTGGTAGCATCAACCCTTGGTTCCTCTTGAGGATTTGGTGCCACTGATAGTATTGAATACATCAAGTCGCCCTGTGAGCTGTCCTATTGTGGGTACATACTTATTCCCATGCCTGTAAAAGGACTTCCTCCTATGACAGTGACACCCCCTACTCTAGGAGTCAATAACTTTCCTGTGTTTGCACTCTGCTGTATTTGCATGGGTGCGTGCTGTGACTGCACTTGTGGCGCATTCGATGGTGCTCACTGTGGTTGCAAAGCCTGTTGCATTTGCCGTGCTTGTGTTTGATTCACAATCTGATCTTGGGGAAACCCATCACTATTTTGTGAGCTATATGCTGGAGGATAAACTGTCCCCTCTCTCACTATGTGATCGTCCTTTAGGTCACTCTGGATAGGCTCTGGGGTCTGGCGTCCTATCTTTAGGTTGGTCTAAATCTGAACATCTTACTTCCTTATCCGTCTGCAGACATCCCTCAGGACCCATTGCACTTTCTGCCTCTTCCTAACGGAAGGTTTCTCTGTCTTTGTCTGACATATCTAGTACCCAACTAGTATGGCTTTCATCTTTCTCATCACTATTTAAAGTCATCCTGTCCAAGGACAAGGCTCTATGCTCGAGACTAAACAGGCTTCCTTCCTTGACTCGTGACTGCATACCTGTGGATCGATCTTCTTTTCCCTTACTTCTCTATTCACTTTTTGTCCTCATCTCCTGATAAGCTTTATCGATTCTATCTCCGATACTTCCTATCTCGAAATGCTCATTTAGGTTTACCCTAGACAGTTCTGGCATTGCTCCTTGCGATGGAAGGATCTCCTCTATGTCGCCCCATGATATTACTGGACTCGGTTCCATCAACTCTTTCTCAATGCGATCAATGTTGCATGCCATCTGTCTCCTTTTTTGTTGCATTTCTTTGTCTAATTCCCTTTGCTTCTTTGCTTCCTATCTAACTCTATCCTCCTCCTGTCTTTTCTCTTCCCTTCTTTCGTTTGCTCTATGCAATTCTTTGTCGCTCCGTCTTTGCATTCTTGTGTCTTGTCATTTCTGTTCTTTTTCCTCTTCTCTCTTCTTTTCTAGGCTATCTTGTTCTTCGATTGTTCTCTGCCTGCTGTCATACTTTCTCTGTTCTTCTGCCCTTTCTTCCTTTCTTAGTTGCTCTTCCTGATACATTTGCTCTCGCCTTTGTTTACTCTTCCTTTTATGCTCATCCTCTTTCAATCGTTTTTCTTGTTCCCTGTATTTTCCATCCTGTTTGTCTTCATCTTCTCCTTGCCTTACTTCCTTGATGCTCTTCCCATCAAGTTTGTGCAATATCTGTCCACCCATCCATTCGATCTGTATGAGCATGACCTCATCAGCGTTATCCCTTTCTCCATTCTATCTCTTAATCTCTTGTACTATATCTACAGATACATTTGGTCGTTCGCTCTTCTCCTCTTTCTCTTGTAGGACCGCCTCCTTTCCCTTAGTTCTCTCTTTTTCTGGACTATCATCACTGATATAAGCAGGCGGTTCATGTATTGGATTAGGTGTGCAGTCATAATGTCGACATCAATAATGTCGACAGTCAAAATGTCGACAAATTAATGTCGAAAAACAATAATGTCGACAAACAAAAATGTCGACATTTTTCTATATTTTTTCGAAATTTAATTTATTGTATGAATAAATAAATAAATATATATATATGATGTGTTGAGTATGAGGGGTGGTTGGGGGGGTGTGGGGGGGTGGCAGGGGGGTGTTGGGTGAGGGGGGGTTGGGGGGGACCCCCCCATAGTAAATACTATTTTTATTTATTTAATTATTGACTAAATAAATAAATATATAATTGTTATGTGTTGAGTATGAGGGGTGAAAGGGTGGTTGGGGGGGTGTGGCGGGGTGGCAGGGGGGTGTTGGGTGAGGGGGGGTTGGGGGGGGACCCCCCCATAGTAAATGATCCTTTTTTAGGTTATTTATTTATTGAATAAATAAATAAATAAATAAATAATTGGTATGTGTTGAGTATGAGGGGTGAAAGGGTGGTTGGGGGGTGTGGGGGGGGGGTGGCAGGGGGGTGTTGGGTGAGGTGTTGATAGTTTTAAGGGTTTATAGTCATAATGTCAAAAAAAAAAATGTCGACATTTTTTTTTCGAAAAAATGACTTTTTACATTATAAGTATAGGATGTCGACATTATTATTTTCGACATTTTTTTTTCGAAATTTTTGCCTGTCGACATTTTTTTTTCGACATTATGACTATAAACCATTGGATTACTATATTCTATCGCTGCTTTTAATTCCTTAATGGATACAATACTTCATCTTTTGTACTATAGCCACTTATTTCAGTTGCGGTAATGGGAGCAGAAGGCACGGCACCTTCCTCCCTGCACTCATTAAGCATCCAATCCTCAAGAGGCAGATCTTCTCAATCCTCCTGGTACATCTTCCAATGCTATAAGATGGCTAACCTTTTCTCCAATTTCTTTCCTGTGTACGCAGCGTGCAAGTATGTCGTCATGTGCTGAAAAACTGCTTTTGACAGCGATTCCCTTGTGGCCATGGCATGGACATTTTGTCTGGGGTACCCTTAACCCATTCCGAACTATACTGTTTAAGCTTGGGTGCGTGTTTTGGCAGTTGCTTGCAAAGATGCCTCAGTGGTGTAACATCCCCCAATTTGACAAGTCTCAATTGAATGTCGATACTTACCGTTACTTTACACAAAATATGTTTCAGAAAAATAATAAATATGAGCGTGCACCAATAGTTGCCATTCAAAGCCTCTAGTTCACAATTTCACTCCAATCTACCTACTTCGGCCGGCGCTGGCAATGGCTAAAACAAGGTAGATAATAGCTTTTTGGTCTCTACTCAACACAACCTATCCATGTCCATCTTCGACACTTCACTTTTCCCAATACATAAAATACACAAACAGACAAACTAGTTGACTTTCAACATATATTTCCTCAACGCTCTTTGCGGCTATTACTTGCCCCTAAACTACTCCGATAGGAGTTTGAATTATTCCCTCTCACAGACCTTGTCCGTGTGCAGCCTAGTTTACCCACTTGGGTTTTGGAATAACTCCTTCTAGACGCTCCTTGAGCGTAGGTCTCTGAGCTTGTCTAGACACTCCTCGTCTTGACGCTCCTCAGCATATATTTACTTAACCAACCCCCGTTACTCTTTACTATTGCCACGATCCCCTGTTCTCACATTATTTGCCATTTCCTGCAATCCACTCACCATTTGCCTTTTGGCTCCTGACACTCAGGATCGTCGCCTCCTCCAACCGCCCACTTTCACCTTCGGTCCGCTCAGTGCCTGTTGAAACCAGGACGCATTTCATGAAAGAGGGGCCCGTCCCACCTGTATCTTCTTTTCTTGCAAGTTTTCTATATTGGTCACTCTCCACAGGAAATCTCACGTTCTTCCAGCTAAATGGCAGTGGAAGCCCAATGTTCTGCAATCTTTAAGAGCTTATTGGCTGATGGACCTTGATAACCCTTATCACTCTGCTACCAAGTGAACCAGAGGAACGGGTCCTTTAAGACGAGATAACAGTATCTGAGATGGATGGGGATGCAGATCTTACTAATACATCAATAATCAGACCGAGTCAGGAAGTTGGCAAAAATCAAGGCTGTTTAAATAACAAGTCTTTAAAACAGGGAGTGCAACGGACATCAACGGACACTGCACAGAATTATCTCAACGCACTTCATAAAAAACAGTTCTTTCATACTAAATATTCATCATGCGTGACGTCAGGATATGTGGCAAAATAAGAAAACCTACTAGGGGTTGTGGTTGGTCAACAGGGAACATTTACATATACTTTCCATGTGATACAGGGACGTGATTGGGTCTCCAAGATCAGGTGGACAACTAAGCCCATCCTAAGTGCATGTCATCTTCCATGTCAGTCTAACACATGACATACTATTGGCTTCTCAAACTATAGGGCTCTTTAATATGCGGCCCTCTATAATTGGTTGACACGCTTGTACTTCTGGAATATTCCACTCGCTAGCAGCACGCAAGCTGGCACTCCAGGCGCTGGGGGGTTGGCTTGGTCATATCTCCCCACCCAATTAGCCCAACATCCATCATCATACCAGTGGTCTGCCATTCAATTAATGTCTTTGAACTCAGACTTGTAGAGGCTCACTGTGCCTGAGAATAAAAGGGAGTTAAGGCATGGCTTTATCTTCTGGTCTCGGTGTAGCTCACCCCACTGTCTATTTTCATCTGACCATGTGACTAGAGACCATGTTTTTGAGCTTCACATTGTATTTATGTAGTATTGGGGTTCTAGTAACAGGCACACGTAGCAGAAATGACTCTGAAGGCAGATACGTATAAAAGGAAAGTGTCTTTATTAAGTTTCAGGGCAAGTTAGGAAAGGGAGGCAGGAGCTAAGTAATATACATCCTCTCTAGTCAGATCTCCCATCCTGAGTCCCTAACTCTCAGTCCTGGAACCTTGATGTCCTGTGAGGTTCCAGGCTACCTCATCACATTCTATGACCTGCATTGGTGCACACAATACAAGACACATACTACACATCCTCTCTCCTTCCAAAAACACACACAACAAGATTCACTGACCAGACTCTCTCAAACAACCAAACAACTAAATAAAACACACATCACAAAACCACCCGTACTAATCGACCACATTCCAAACTCTCATAGCGTACTCCACATTTACATATCTAACATCCAGCATCAACCATAAAACAACTGAACTACCACTTACCTGGAACTGCCACTCCCGGGTCTTGCAGCTGCCACTTGCAACTCTCAACAACCAACTCAGCGTATTCACCTTCAACCCCGTCTGCCACGCAGAGGCTCGGGCCTGCCACGCCCACAGTACAATTGCAACCACTCAGAAACACAACTAACATTCAGTTACCCACATCAACACATAATGTCCAAATACAACACCACCACTCATTCTCACAAAGAAGCCTGTCACATGCACCACTTCACAACTGCTCCAACTACCACGCAAGAAAGAACGTTCAAAAGTAGGGAAGAAATAGAAAAGAAACTAACACGACAAAGAATACATGCAAACAACGCAGCTGAATAGACACAGCACGTGAAAGAAACACCACATCAAGGAGTAACCCAGTCATGTGCAACAATCTCATCATATCATCTGGCCATCACACGGAAGGTATACGGGACATCACATCCCACACGGGAAACTAAATTCATCCGGGCAACACACATGTACTTTCACCCTGTCATCACAAAACTGATGCGGGCATCACACAAGTACTTTCACCCTGTCATCATAAAATTCATTCGGACATCACACAGGTACTTTCACCCTGTCATCATAAAATTCATCCGGACATCACACAGGTACTTTCACCCTGTCACCAATTCATACGGGCATCACACAGGTACTTTCACCCTGTCACCAATTCATCCGGGCATCACACAGGTACTTTCACCCTGTCATCATAAAATGCATCCGGACATCACACAGGTACTTTCTCCCTGTCACCAATTCATACGGGCCACAGGTACTTTCACCCTGTCACCAATTGATCCGGGCATCACACAGGTACTTTCACTCTGTTATCATAAAATGTATCCGGACATCACAGAGGTACTTTCACCCTGTCACCAATTCATACAGGCATCACACAGGTACTTTCACCCTGTCACCAAGTCATCCGGGCATCACACAGGTACTTACACCCTGTCATCATATAATTCATCCGGCCATCAAAAAATTCATCCGAGCATCACACGTCATAACACAATGTTCATAAACAACAAACGTGCCTTCATTGCACAATATAAACGCATTCCATAAACACACCTATGCTCCCATGTATCCTCTAAATGGGCTTCCCCCATATATGGGCTTCCAATTCATGAATTCTTAAATAAGCCCATTTCATAATATATCATATCTTGAATGTTGCATTTCATAAATTCATGTCATAGTGCATCTCACAACATTGTGCTCTAATTCGTAGCTAGTAAACTGTGCCCAAACCATAATAATATTACATAACACATCGTATATCGGCACACCTGATGAACATACAGTGTAATATTACATTGGATTCAAATCATTAACAAGTATATATACGCATTAACCCATACACACGTTCATATCTTAACATTTCATTATGACACCTCGCATTTCATTACCTCTCCTCATGAACATACAGTGTCATAATACATTGCATTATATTGCATTATATCAATAATAAATCTATATATGTATTAGCCCATACTCTAGACATCACATACGGCTTAATAAATCAAAACGGGTTTCACTACTACAAACATTTCATTTCACAACTTGATCAAACCCACCAGCAGGTAGTTTAAGAGCTACTACCCTGCAAATCCTCAAAAATTGTTATCAACACCGTCGTATGTTTATATTAAAATCCCATATTTGAGAAATACAAGAATCAGTTAGCAAATTGCTGAACACATTTCATTTGACAAATTATGCTAACATAAATTTGTCCGTACTAATATGTAGCAGCATAAATTGGTCTGCATTAATATAAGTACATCCTACACAACTCATTAGTGCAACGCACATTTCATTAAACCAGCACATATATATATTTCCTTCCATAAATCTGCAAACACATGCACAACCTAATGTGCAACCAAATATTTTTTGAAATATAATATTCCTGAAAAAAAAACCTTCCACTTCATACGTCACACACACATGTGTCTGACTCACCATAAGAATGCAATCACCAAAAGAAAATATGCGCAGATTAATAGGCCAAGTACTTCATACATCCATCATACAATAAGTAATCACTTCACCAGCTATATTCATATGTATGTATTTAACGACACTTACTCTTAAACGTACCGAGGGCTAAACACGGTTGTGCTACTACCCTGTCCAGCCACCATTTCATAAATTGAAACCAACCAGCATATATTGCATCCTAAAATCCACATCCGGGGTCCACTACATAACTCCTATTATATACCCTTTACACAATATACTATCATGACATTTCACTTCATGACACCTCGCATTTCATTTAAACTAAAACAAAATATCATAAATACATTTCATTACATTTCCTACATTAAAGAACCCATTTCATACTATCAGAGCAACTCATTTAAAATATCATTTCCCATCAGTGGTACATATAATTTCATAAATTCATCAATGGCAGTTTCCTAAAAGAGTTTCCTAAAAGTCCATATGTACCTATTGGTCCATGGTGATGCCACACATCACCATCCTGAAAATCTTCAGAAAATGTTAACCTTGCACAGTTTTAAACTCCCATACTGCATTTTGCATTTCAATAACATCGCATTCTGAAATTGTTGCACACACTAATCTCAATCTCACTCCAATCATTCTGCGCTTTCCCAAGCAGGCACAGCACTCAAACACATCAGCACATAAAACATCTCCTAATGGCAGTGCTTCAGCTTCAGCTTGCATTGACATTAAACAGTAGTAATTAATTTAATAAACAGTTGCTCATAAGCATGGATGCACAATGCTTCACCAGTAAAGAATATTTCATTAGCCAAACGACACTTCAATTGCTTTATATCAAACATTGAAACAGGACCAGACCCAGCACTTAAGTCACTAAATGTAAAGCTCATATAAACACAATTGCGCAGTCAAAGTCCATACATTGCTCGTTGACTCTGCTGGCAGCCCAAAAAAAAATACAGTACCTCATATTCCCTCGTCGGTAGCATCCACCGCAGCTACGTGATGAATTAACTTTTCTTTTCCTTTTTTTTTCTTTTACCACGCCACATCCGGATAAATTACTGTTCTCATTGCAGAAAACACACAACAGTACCTGAAATTGGAACGGTGTAAAACCCGGAACAGGCCGGAACGGGCCGGAACGGTACCCTAATATATAAAATGGCAGCAAAAAGCACCTGAAAATGATGCAAACACACATGAAGAACATTTTGAAATGGCAAAGGATGAACAATGTGCTGTCATTAACCCATTACTGCCCAAAATCTACATTTTAACACGAAAAAGTACCCGGAACGGGCCGGAACGCTACCCTAATATATAAAACGGCAGCAAAACTCACCTGAAAATGATGCAAACACACATGAAGAACATGTTGAAATGAGAAAGTTGCACCAATATGCTGTCATTAACCCATTATTGCCCAAAATTTACATTTTATCACGAAAAAGTACCCGGAACGGGCCGGAACGGTACCCTAACATATAAAATGGCAGCAAAAATCACCTGAAAATGATGCAAACACACATGAAGAACATTTTGAAATGAGAAAGGTGCACCAATATGCTGTCATTAACCCATTACTGCCCAAAATCTACATTTTATCACGAAAAAGTACCAGCAACGGGCCGGAACGCTACCCTAATATATAAAACGGCAGCAAAACTCACCTGAAAATGATGCAAACACACATGAAGAACATGTTGAAATGAGAAAGTTGCACCAATATGCTGTCATTAACCCATTATTGCCCAAAATTTACATTTTATCACGAAAAAGTACCCGGAACGGGCCGGAACGGTACCCTAACATATAAAATGGCAGCAAAAATCACCTGAAAATGATGCAAACACACATGAAGAACATTTTGAAATGAGAAAGGTGCACCAATATGCTGTCATTAACCCATTACTGCCCAAAATCTACATTTTATCACGAAAAAGTACCCGCAACGGGCCGGAACGCTACCCTAACATATAAAATGGCAGCAAAAATCACCTGAAAATTATGCAAACACACATGAAGTACATTTTGAAATGAGAAAGGTACTCCAATATGCTGTCATTAACCCATTACTGCCCAACATCTACATTTTATCACGAAAAAGTACCCGGAACGGGCCGGAACGGTACCCTAACATATAAAAAGGCAGCCAAAATCACCTCAAAATGATGCAAACACACATGAAGAACATTTTGAAATGAGAAAGGTGCACCAATATGCTGTCATTAACCCATTACAGCCCAAAATCTACATTTTCACATGAAAAAGTACCCGGAACGGGCCGGAACGGTACCCTAATATATAAAATGGCAGCAAAAAGCACCTGAAAATGATGCAAACACACATGAAGAACATTTTGAAATGGCAAAGGATGAACAATGTGCTGTCATTAACCCATTACTGCCCAAAATCTACATTTTAACACGAAAAAGTACCCGGAACGGGCCGGAACGCTACCCTAATATATAAAACGGCAGCAAAACTCACCTGAAAATGATGCAAACACACATGAAGAACATGTTGAAATGAGAAAGGTGCACCAATATGCTGTCATTAACCCATTATTGCCCAAAATTTACATTTTATCACGAAAAAGTACCCGGAACGGGCCGGAACGGTACCCTAACATATAAAACGGCAGCAAAACTCACCTGAAAATGATGCAAACACACATGAAGAACATTTTGAAATGGCAAAGGATGAACAATGTGCTGTCATTAACCCATTACTGCCCAAAATCTACATTTTAACACGAAAAAGTACCCGGAACGGGCCGGAACGCTACCCTAATATATAAAATGGCAGCAAAACTCACCTGAAAATGATGCAAACACACATGAAGAACATTTTGGAAATGGGATAGGTTGAACAATGTGCTGTCATTAACCCATTACTGCCCAAAATCTAAATTTTCAGACGAAAAAGTACCCGGAACGGCCCGGAACGGTACCCTAATATATAAAACGGCAGCAAAACTCACATGAAAATGATGCAAACACACATGAAGAACATTTTGAAATGGCAAAGGATGAACAATGTGCTGTCATTAACCCATTACTGCCCAAAATCTATATTTTCACACAAAAAAAACCTGGAACGGGCCGGAACGGTACCCTAACATATAAAATGGCAGCGAAAAGCACCTGAAAATGATGCAAACACACATGAAAACCATTTTGAAATGGCAAAGGATGACCAATGTGCTGTCATTAACCCATTACTGCCCAAAATCTACATTTTAACACGAAAAAGTACCCGGAACGGGCCGGAACGCTACCCTAATATATAAAACGGCAGCAAAAATCACCTGAAAATGATGCAAACACACATGAAGAACATTTTGAAATGAGAAAGGTGCACCAATATGCTGTCATTAACCCATTACTGCCCAAAATCTACATTTTATCACGAAAAAGTACCCGCAACGGGCCGGAACGCTACCCTAACATATAAAATGGCAGCAAAAAGCACCTGAAAATGATGCAAACACACATGAAGAACATTTTAAAATGGCAAAGGATGAACAATGTGCTGTCATTAACCCATTACTGCCCAAAATCTACATTTTAACACGAAAAAGTACCCGGAACGGGCCGGAACGCTACCCTAATATATAAAACGGCAGCAAAACTCACCTGAAAATGATGCAAACTCACATGAAGAACATGTTGAAATGAGAAAGGTGCACCAATATGCTGTCATTAACCCATTATTGCCCAAAATTTACATTTTATCACGAAAAAGTACCCGGAACGGGCCGGAACGGTACCCTAACATATAAAATGGCAGCAGAAATCACCTGAAAATGATGCAAACACACATGAAGAACATTTTGAAATGAGAAAGGTGCACCAATATGCTGTCATTAACCCATTACTGCCCAAAATTGACATTTTATCACGAAAAAGTACCCGCAACGGGCCGGAACGCTACCCTAACATATAAAATGGCAGCAAAAATCACCTGAAAATTATGCAAACACACATGAAGTACATTTTGAATGAGAAAGGTGCTCCAATATGCTGTCATTAACCCATTACTGCCCAAAATCTACATTTTATCACGAAAAAGTACCCGGAACGGGCCGGAACGGTACCCTAACATATAAAAAGGCAGCCAAAATCACCTCAAAATGATGCAAACACACATGAAGAACATTTTGAAATGAGAAAGGTGCACCAATATGCTGTCATTAACCCATTACAGCCCAAAATCTACATTTTCACATGAAAAAGTACCCGGAACGGGCCGGAACGGTACCCTAATATTTAAAACGCAGCAAAACTCACCTGAAAATGATGCAAACACACATGAAGAACATTTTGAAATGGCAAAGGATGAACAATGTGCTGTCATTAACCCATTACTGCCCAAGATCTACATTTTATCACGAAACGTACCGGAACGGGCCGGAACGGTACCCTAACATATAAAAAGGCAGCCAAAATCACCTCAAAATGATGCAAACACACATGAAGAACATTTTGAAATGAGAAAGGTGCACCAATATGCTGTCATTAACCCATTACAGCCCAAAATCTACATTTTCACATGAAAAAGTACCCGGAACGGGCCGGAACGCTACCCTAATATATAAAACGGCAGCAAAACTCACCTGAAAATGATGCAAACACACATGAAGAACATGTTGAAATGAGAAAGGTGCACCAATATGCTGTCATTAACCCATTACTGCCCAAAATCTACATTTTATCACGAAAAAGTACCCGCAACGGGTCGGAACGCTACCCTAACATATAAAATGGCAGCAAAAATCACCAGAAAATTATGCAAACACACATGAAGTACATTTTGAAATGAGAAAGGTGCTCCAATATGCTGTCATTAACCCATTACTGCCCAAAATCTACATTTTATCACGAAAAAGTACCCGGAACGGGTCGGAACGGTACCCTAACATATAAAAAGGCAGCCAAAATCACCTCAAAATGATGCAAACACACATGAAGAACATTTTGAAATGAGAAAGGTGCACCAATATGCTGTCATTAACCCATTACAGCCCAAAATCTACATTTTCACATGAAAAAGTACCCGGAACGGGCCGGAACGGTACCCTAATATATAAAACGGCAGCAAAACTCACCTGAAAATGATGCAAACACACATGAAGAACATTTTGAAATGGCAAAGGGTGAACAATGTGCTGTCATTAACCCATTACTGCCCAAAATCTACATTTTAACACGAAAAAGTACCCGGAACGGGCCGGAACGCTACCCTAATATATAAAATGGCAGCAAAACTCACCTGAAAATGATGCAAACACACATGAAGAACATTTTGGAAATGGGATAGGTTGAACAATGTGCTGTCATTAACCCATTACTGCCCAAAATCTAAATTTTCAGACGAAAAAGTACCCGGAACGGCCCGGAACGGTACCCTAATATATAAAACGGCAGCAAAACTCACATGAAAATGATGCAAACACACATGAAGAACATTTTGAAATGGCAAAGGATGAACAATGTGCTGTCATTAACCCATTACTGCCCAAAATCTATATTTTCACACAAAAAAAACCTGGAACGGGCCGGAACGGTACCCTAACATATAAAATGGCAGCAAAAAGCACCTGAAAATGATGCAAACACACATGAAAACCATTTTGAAATGGCAAAGGATGACCAATGTGCTGTCATTAACCCATTACTGCCCAAAATCTACATTTTAACACGAAAAAGTACCCGGAACGGGCCGGAACGCTACCCTAATATATAAAACGGCAGCAAAAATCACCTGAAAATGATGCAAACACACATGAAGAACATTTTGAAATGAGAAAGGTGCACCAATATGCTGTCATTAACCCATTACTGCCCAAAATCTACATTTTATCACGAAAAAGTACCCGCAACGGGCCGGAACGCTACCCTAACATATAAAATGGCAGCAAAACTCACCTGAAAATGATGCAAACACACATGAAGAACATTTTAAAATGGCAAAGGATGAACAATGTGCTGTCATTAACCCATTACTGCCCAAAATCTACATTTTAACACGAAAAAGTACCCGGAACGGGCCGGAACGCTACCCTAATATATAAAACGGCAGCAAAACTCACCTGAAAATGATGCAAACACACATGAAGAACATGTTGAAATGAGAAAGGTGCACCAATATGCTGTCATTAACCCATTATTGCCCAAAATTTACATTTTATCACGAAAAAGTACCCGGAACGGGCCGGAACGGTACCCTAACATATAAAATGGCAGCAAAAATCACCTGAAAATGATGCAAACACACATGAAGAACATTTTGAAATGAGAAAGGTGCACCAATATGCTGTCATTAACCCATTACTGCCCAAAATCTACATTTTATCACGAAAAAGTACCCGCAACGGGCCGGAACGCTACCCTAACATATAAAATGGCAGCAAAACTCACCTGAAAATGATGCAAACACACATGAAGAACATTTTGAAATGGCAAAGGATGAACAATGTGCTGTCATTAACCCATTACTGCCCAAAATCTACAATTTAACACGAAAAAGTACCCGGAACGGGCCGAAACGCTACCCTAATATATAAAACGGCAGCAAAACTCACCTGAAAATGATGCAAACACACATGAAGAACATGTTGAAATGAGAAAGGTGCACCAATATGCTGTCATTAACCCATTATTGCCCAAAATTTACATTTTATCACGAAAAAGTACCCGGAACAGGCCGGAACGGTACCCTAACATATAAAATGGCAGCAAAAAGCACCTGAAAATGATGCAAACACACATGAAGAACATTTTGAAATGAGAAAGGTGCACCAATATGCTGTCATTAACCCATTACAGCCCAAAATCTACATTTTCACATGAAAAAGTACCCGGAACGGGCCGGAACGGTACCCTAATATATAAAACGGTAGCAAAATTCACCTGAAAATGATGCAAACACACATGAAGAACATTTTGAAATGGCAAAGGATGAACAATGTGCTGTCATTAACCCATTACTGCCCAAAATCTACATTTTAACACGAAAAAGTACCCGGAACGGGCAGGAACGCTACCCTAATATATAAAACGGCAGCAAAACTCACCTGAAAACGATGCAAACACACATGAAGAACATGTTGAAATGAGAAAGGTGCACCAATATGCTGTCATTAACCCATTATTGCCCAAAATTTACATTTTATCACGAAAAAGTACCCGGAACGGGCCGGAACGGTACCCTAACATATAAAATGGCAGCAAAAATCACCTGAAAATTATGCAAACACACATGAAGTACATTTTGAAATGAGAAAGGTGCTCCAATATGCTGTCATTAACCCATTACTGCCCAAAATCTACATTTTATCACGAAAAAGTACCCGGAACGGGCCGGAACGGTACCCTAACATATAAAAAGGCAGTCAAAATCACCTCAAAATGATGCAAACACACATGAAGAACATTTTGAAATGAGAAAGGTGCACCAATATGCTGTCATTAACCCATTACAGCCCAAAATCTACATTTTCACATGAAAAAGTACCCGGAACGGGCCGGAACGGTACCCTAATATATAAAACGGTAGCAAAATTCACCTGAAAATGATGCAAACACACATGAAGAACATTTTGAAATGGCAAAGGATGAACAATGTGCTGTCATTAACCCATTACTGCCCAAAATCTACATTTTAACACGAAAAAGTACCCGGAACGGGCCGGAACGCTACCCTAATATATAAAACGGCAGCAAAACTCACCTGAAAACGATGCAAACACACATGAAGAACATGTTGAAATGAGAAAGGTGCACCAATATGCTGTCATTAACCCATTATTGCCCAAAATTTACATTTTATCACGAAAAAGTACCCGGAACGGGCCGGAACGGTACCCTAACATATAAAATGGCAGCAAAAATCACCTGAAAATTATGCAAACACACATGAAGTACATTTTGAAATGAGAAAGGTGCTCCAATATGCTGTCATTAACCCATTACTGCCCAAAATCTACATTTTCACACGAAAAAGTACCCAGAATGGGCCGTAACGGTACCCTAACATATAAACCGGCAGCAAAACTCACCTGAAAATTATGCAAACACACGTGAAGAACATTTTGGAAATGGGGAAGGTTGAACAATGTGCTTTCATTAACCCATTACTGCCCAAAATTCACTAAAAAGGCAGCTAATAAGTAAACTCAAAGAGGGACTTTGTGATGACATCTATATTGTACTAGAAAATCCTCATCTACCTAAATATATTCTAGTCACATAAAGGTAGAATTGTAACACTTTTGATTTGATTGACATGAAGGGAAATTATATATTTCAAAATATTACTGGAGGGTGACTACACCTTACTGAACACTAGAGGGAGCAGTAACTGTTTAGTTGTGTTCATAGTCAGGTTTTCCTTTATCACTTCCATATCCTTGTTTCAGGAAGTGGTAACATTTCACATGTTTCTTCTTCACTTAAATGTTGCAGCTTCATCTTGTCTGTGCTGATCACCTTGAGTTTAGATACAGGTCAGATTTATGTTTTTTTTTTCCCTGCAAGCCTTGAGCATAAGAGTGCAACAATGGATTGCTTCATGCTGAACAGATCATTTCTTATAGAAAAGCTCTGCTGCAGCAACTTTGACAAATGTAGGACCACCCTGCCTTTTCACTACTTGGTTGGAAAGAGGTCTTCAAGTGGACAGGGCCCAGCCTCGTATGTGACACAGCAAGGATCATAAAAGGTCTTCAAGGTGGCTCAGCAGCTTATAAACACATTTCATGCAAACAAGGAAGCTTGAATCCCTAAGAAGGGGCCCTTTAAAATCAGACACATCATCTCTTCCTAGGAGAAACCTAGATGTGCATCATGAAGAAAGCTGTTTCATTGTTTTCTCTGTGTAATGTGTTATGTCTTGCTTTCTCCCCTGTTCCTGTGTTGTGAGCCTGGGTGCTGTGGAATGCTTGTAGAATGCCTGCCTCTGGAATGTTGAGAGAGTGTTTGAGAGCTCCTTGCAGTTTGGAGGCTGGGGCTTGAATGATGGCATTGAGGCTTCAGCGGCCAATCAGAGAGGATGTTGTGACGTGGCTAATGGCTGAGGATGTCGAATGATGTGCCATTGAAGGGGATGGACAGCATCACACACTGTACACCGGTTTGCCGCTGCACGCCTCTAAGGGTTTGAACTGAGTCTCAGAGGAGGAGATGTGTCCTGATGGTAATGCTGCTGAAAAGAAAAAGCGGCAGGTAACATCTAGTGCGGCGCCCAGCATGGAATGCTATCCGAGCCGGAGCTGGGAGTTGTTTCAGGAGAGCCGTGTGTGTGCTGTCAGCATAGTGAACAGCTGGGTGCTGTTTTGGAGACCCATGTGGGCACAGTCAGCTCAGTGAACAGCTGGTACCTGAAACAGTCAAGTTGGCAGTGATGGAGGTTGGGCCCAACGTGTGTTGGGGTCGGGGTCACAGGTACCAGCTTGACAGCTGCTCCGGGTATGGTGTGGATGGAACTATGCTGTATCCTGACTGCGTCTCTGGGAAGCAGGAATTGACTGTTCGCTGGGAAGAGCTCTGGGGTTTTTGCCTTGGTTGTGGGGCTGACCTGGGTGATTCAAGAAGTCAATATATGGCAGTTTTCCACAAGCTAGATCAGGGCTTTGTCATTTTTCAGGGAGCTGTCCATGCTGAACCGTGAATATTGATCAACAGTGTTATATGAAGTGAAGCCTGTTTGGGTGCAAGTTGTCCATTGGTACGTTGTGGATTGTGGTGGATCTGGGACGTGTCTGGTGTATTTTGGTAAAGACATGTCCTCTGTTAGTTGAAGGAAGTTGAAATTTGGTTTGTTCTTGCATGTTGATTTAACTTTTGCCTCCACAGGTCTGTCAGAATATGGACGTGAGAATAGGGCATGGACTTACTGGGGGTTACTTGTGTATGTGGTGTGTGTTGTGCTCACTGGGTGGCCTGGCAAACCACCTTGTGGGGTTGGACAGTTTTGTTTGTGTTTTGTGTGGCAGGGTAGTGCATGGCACACCACAGCACTTTGGGGAGGTATTATGTGCCCGTGCCATTTGCGTTCATGGTTGTGGCTGGAGAAATGTTGTTGAGTGTAGTTTACCTCATTAGTTTGTTTCTGTGGAGGTGGACCCCGCACTCACATGTTTTTTTGCCATTTGGTCAAGTGTGCTTTGCCATTGTGTGTTGGGGGGACCCCAGTACCTTTTGTGGGGGTGTCGCTCCCACACCTTGAATATGGTGGTCTCAACCTATGTGTTGTTCTTGTGGTTGGGGTGCTCCTTGTTGGGGCACTGGTGGTGCATTTTCATACGCCATCTATTTGCGGTGGTGTAGTGTTGCTTGTCTGTCGAGCAGCCTCAGTGTTGGTTTGGTTAGGTGATAAAGTGGTTTTGTTTGGTTGAGATGGGTAGTCAGCAGTCGTTCCGTGGGGTTTGAGGCCGGTCCCTTGTGTGAATTCCTGCTGTTTGGTCAACGGTGTGGATGGTGACGTGTTTTCAGTTGTGATGTTTTTCAAGCATTTCATTGGTAGGACGGTTGAGGGGATTTTATGTATTTAAAGTTTATTTATTTATTTAAATATGGTGGCGAAGGCCCGCAGGCATTGATTGGGGCTCCAGGTCTGGGGTACGAAGGGGTCTGTGGGCGCACAGGAAGGGTTGGCAGAGCAGAGGATGGGAAGTGTAGAAAAAATCTGAGTGAATGGGGGATAGTGGAGAGAAGGTACTGAGGGGTGGGAGGGAAAGGAGGCTAGTGAGATCAAGAGATTTTTAAGCCTTTTGCAGTGAGAGACGAAAGAATGAAGAGAGGTCGGGGGAAGAAGGGTAAAAACTGATGGTCCTGGATAGTTTGTGACGGTAAAAATGGAGAGAAGAGATGAGGTTGGTGTAGCAGTGTGATGTGACAGAGTGCAGGATGTAACAGAGTATGGGGAGTGATTCCTTGTAGGCGACAAAAAGAACCTGGGAAAGGATTTTACAGCAGCGATGGATGTCCATATAGTATGATGAATCAGTAGTGATTTCCCCAAGAATCTTGACCTGGGACCCTTCTCGTGTGGCCAGGGGAAGGCAGATGCTTCCTGATCCCAACCCTGGGGGTGGTGTTCTGCGGGAGGATCACATGGGGTGGGAACAGGCCAGGAGGAAGGAGAAACTCCCTTGTTTAATTTTCTCTGAACCCCCAATCTTGGAATGGCTTATTGTAAGGTAGAAGAAGTTAGGAAAACTAACTTTGTTGGCAGGGACTTCAAGTCCCATAATTCTTCAGTACTGGGACGAGGAAAAGGGATGCAGAGGAATATTGCTGTGGGAGCAATCAGCTAATTAGTGTAAACGACCTACACCTGAGGGAGACTGAGAGGCATAAAAAGCCCCCTCAGGTGCAGGAAGAGGGAGAACATGAACAGCAGGAGCAGCAGGAGAGTAGAAAGCAGTGCAGGCTGCAGAGGAAAGTGAAGCTGGCACGAGAGAAGAGGCCGGGACCATTGTGCAGCCAAAAGCAGTGTCAAGTCCTGTGAGGGTCTTTGCCTCAAGCTATTCCTGTTGCAGAGGTTGCGCAGTGGGAAGCGTAAGAACGGGACGCTTGCCCATTGAAGGCTTGTTGTGCAGAGGTTGCGCAGCAGGAAGAGGAAGTAGCAAGGGAAGTGTACCCTCGTTAAAGGCTTTAGGTGGCTGGGTTGCACCTGAGCCTCTGCCGAGTGGAGGAAGCTCCAATTTCGAGTGGCGTGAGCGGAGGTGGACCAGACGAGGCTGTTTGCCTGACCGCGAGGAGCCGCAATGACAGAAGACCTGCGAACACCAAGCGGAGCTAGATTGAGCGACTTACCTTGTGAGTTCACAGCTTGCAAGTGACTCCGGATCGCTCTGACACTATCCACGGCAGGCAGTTTCACTCGCGTGTGAGTGAGAGAAGCAGTGATTACATTTCTGAATACTGAACCGTACAAAACCAACAAATGTTTTACTTATTAAACCAAAGTGACTGTGCAAGCAAGCATGTGAGTTGGTGGAAGGGCCAAAATCCCTGTGGTGAAGCTTTAGTCCAAACAAAAGCATACAAACAATACCAAGCAAAAGAGTATTTAAAAACCCGGCAATACCAATATAACAACCATTGCTCAAGATTTCGGGAGGATAGCTCAGGGGCAACGTGCTCGCCTTACAAGCAAGACGACATGGAGAACCACAGGTTTGTCACAATTGTCACATTGTCAATTGTCACAATTGTCACAAGCTTTGACACTCTCCTCCCGATGACTGTAAGATCCTCTCCGTGCCCAGATCCAACCGTTCTGGAGGGGGTGTAGCCTTGATCTTCCCAGAGTGGATTTCTGCCTCTGTCATTCCTATGCAGGCCTACTCCTCTTTCAAATGCCTTGTCTGAGGCTTTCTCTCTCTCATTGCAACTCACTTACCATGGCTACTATCTATCAGCCACCTGGTCAAATCACCTCCTTCCTCTCTGAGTGAGCGGACCTCACTTCCTCCCTCCTGGCCTCAACTACTCAACTCCTCGTTCTTGGAGACTTCAACATCCATCTGGATGCTTTCGCGACCTCTGTGACTCTCTCTCTCTTTCTATTCTCCCCTCTGGCCCAACTCACTCTGCTGGGCCCACTCTGGATGCTCTGATCTCTTCAGACCTCCCCCTCTCTATCCCTCTGACCACTCCTCTCTCCTGGAGTGATCACTCTCTCATTTCCTCCCATCTCTCCCTCTCTACCCATCAGGCCAAGCCAACTCCAACACTGCCATGTACCTTCTCGGTCATCCGACCCATGAAGCGTGTCAGTTGAGGCTTCCACTTCCACTTTCTCTCCCCCTCCTCCTCCTCTGGCTGACTCACATCCTGACACAGCCCTTTCCATGCTCTACTCTTCTTTCTCTGATACTTTTGATGTTCTTGCCCTCCGCTTGAAGCCCAAAACCAAGTGCAACTCTTGGTATGACTCTGACCTAGTTACCCTTAAACGCAAGTGTAGGGTGGCTGAGAGGAAATGGCGGGCTCCTTGTGCATCCTCTGACAAACTGGCCTGCGCCTGCTACAAAGGCAAAACCAGCTCCTTGTCCGCACTAAGAAGGGAGCCCACATCCAAGCCTGCATCTTTGTGGCATCTAACAACTTGGCCGTACTCTTTAAAATCTGCAAGGAGCTGGCCAACCCTGCTGCAGTCTTTACCTCTCCTGTCGCCTCCGAGGCCATCTGCATGGCCTTTGCCTTTCATTTCATCTCAAAACCCAGGACATCCTGTCCACCCTCTCGTCCTCTCCTCCTCCTCCCGCTTCTCTCTCTGCTACCTTTGGCCCCCCTGCAGCCGCCTCTCCTCCTTCTTTCTCATTTTTTCCTCTGTTCTCCCTTGAAGAGATTTCCAGAAAGTCCAATCTATGAAAGTATCGTCAAAACAGGTTATTTCATGTTCATCCAAAACCATCAAGGACCACATCGACACCCTTGCTCCTGCTCTGGCCGACTTCTGCAACCACTCCTTCGCCTCTGTAGCCTTCCCCTCCCCTCTGAAGCACTCTCTTGTGCACCCTCTTCTCAAGAAACCCATAGCCGACCCCCATTACCCAGCTAACTATCACCCGATCTCTATCACTCCTTTCCTGGGCAAACTCCTGGAAAAGCTGGCCATCTCCCAGCTTAATCTTCACTCCGATTCTGTTGGTTGTCTCCATGACCATCAGTCTGGCTTCAGAGCTGCCAGAAGCATGGAAAGTGCTCTCCTGAACATCCGTGAAGACCTGCTCTCCACCCTTCATTCTAATATCCCATCTGTCCTCATCCTACTCAATCTTTCTTCTGCCTTTCACATGGTCAACCATGTCATCCTGCTCAATCGCCTCCGTGATAAGCTTGGTATCACTGATCAGGCCCTGGCCTGGCTGACACCCTTTCTCTCCAACCGACCCTCCTAGGTCCAACTTGGGTCCTTCCTTTCCTCTATCTCACTTTCTACCTGTGGCGTTCCCCAGGGGTCTAACCTCTCTCCTTGGCTTTTCAACCAATACCTGGCACCGCTAGCCCACTGCATTTCTGCTCTCTGCTGAAACTTTCAGTGCTATGTGGATGACAACCAACTTGTTTTCAGGCTCCCCTCTGCCACCTCTTCTCCCTCTCTCATCTCTGACTGTGTGTCTGCAATCCAGGTGTGGTGCGCCGCCAACAACCTCTTCCTTAATGCCAGTAAGACAGAGATCCTCCTCATCGGCACACCTGCACCTTCCTTTCCTGTCACTCTCTGGCCGGCCTCCCTTGGCCCTCTCCCTGCTCCCACTTGCGAGGCTAAGAACCTCTGGGTCATCTTCGACTCCACGCTTTCCTTTTCTGCACACATCTCTGAAGTCTCAAAAAAAGTCTAACTACCAACTGCACCTCCTCAGAGGTATTCTTCTTTGCCTCTCCTTCCCCCATTAGCTCACTGTTTCCAGAGCTCTGGTTCTCTCTAGGATGGACTATTGCAACAGCCTCTTTGTCAATCTGCCTGCAACCACTCTCCGCCCTCTGCAGCTCATCCAGAACAGGACTGTGAGACTTGTCCTTGGCCTCAAGCCCTGCGATTGTATCTGTCCAGCCCTGAAATCCCTTCATTGGCTCCCAGCGTCTGCAAGGATTAAATTCAAGACCCTTTGCATTGTCCACAAGGCTTTCTGGTGCCTGGTTCCGCAATACCTTGAACTCTCCCTCTGTAAATACCTTCCTACTTGAGCTCTTCGCTCCTTCACCTCCAACTCCCTCAGGATCAGTCGCTTCTCCAAGCAACAAGTTGGGGGTAGATCCCTTTCCTCTGCTGGGGCATACATCTGGAACAGCCTCCCTGCCTCTCTGAAACTTGAGGAGAACCATCTCCGGTTCCGGAAGCACCTCAAGACCTTCCTCTTTGCTTCTGCCTTCGCTCTTCCTCTCACCTGCTAAACTGTCTGCTTTGGCACCGGGCACCTGGTTACCCTCTGATATCGGGCCCAGATCCCTGCCCTCCCAGCCACACACCCGCACTGCCTCCTGACAACCCTTGCACTTGGGTCTGTATCTGCTACCCTACTGTCCCCTTCGAGCACTTATAATACACCCGTTGTTTACACCTTATTTTCGCACTTACCACCTACTGGGCACACTACCTGTTGTTCTATAACGTGTTCAGCACTTTCCACTCTTCCCCTGCCCCTCGCACTTCCCCCTTCCCTCTCCCCTGCACTCGCGCGTTCTTAATGTCACTGGGCCTAGTAAGATCGTTGTTCTGTCCTCCCTTGTTTCCCCTCCCTTGCCTCGTTGCGCTCTGAAACAATTGTGTATTGGCGCAATACAAATAAAATATCATATCATGTAAATATCAGCCTCAGAAGGAAGGTGAGTAACAGCAATATTCGATTGAATAGAAATGATTTCATCCATAAAACATGTGGACAAGGAATTACAGAGGGCCTGAGAGGAGGGAAGAGGAACCGGTAAGCTAGTAGAGAGATTACGAACCACTTTGAACAACTCCCTGGGGTGATTCACAGAAGTTTCAATAATAGATGCAACGTAGACACGTTTGGCACATGAAATGGCTAGGTGATACTGGGAGGTGACCAGAGACAAGGCAAACTTTTTCCTGGGGGTATAAGAGTGCCTCCACTTTTGCTCCATCTGCCTGCATTGTAGGCGAAGGGCACGCAGCTTGTCCATGAACCACTGCTGAGAGGGGCGTGAAGATAGCCTAGATGTCTTGAGCTGAGCAAGGCTGCCTGCAACTGCGGTCAGAGTACTAGTTTACTAGTTAAAGAATTCATGTCCACAGGGGACAGCCCTGAAAGTCGGGCAAGTATCAAAGAGGTCATATCAGATTTAGATACTGAGCGCCATCCACGCCGCTGGACTAATTTGGCTGGTGGAGCAGATGGCGGGCCCTTAATGCCCCAGGGGAAGGGAACAAAGAAATGATCAGACCACAGGATTTGAAAGGCCACAAAAAGAGTGATCTCAGCATCTGCTGAGAAAATCAGGTCCAAGGTGTTACCTAAGGAATGGGTCTGTTCATGAACCTGCTGGGGGAGGGAGAGTTCTTTCATAGAGGACAGAAAGCTTTGAATCTTAAAGTTCTCCACCTATTTGACCTTAAGATTAAAGTCACCCACAATTGTAATTGTTTATTTATAACATGCTTAATACCCAGAGATTTCTAAGCGCAGACCCGGGCATCGAACCTGTGTTGCTCCGCGTCGTCTTGCTACCAAGGCGAGCACGTTGCCCCAGAGCTATCCTCCCGACACAATGGCATATCATCCTGACAAAGACAATGTTTGTTTACTTGAAGGAGATGAATTTAAATCCTGTTCTTACTCCAGGAGAAGTTGGAACCTATCACTTCTTTTCGTACATTGTTGATACAACTGAACTTTTTATTATCAAGTTTTGAATCCGAAAGAACTGTGTTGGAACTTTGTGGCAAAACAGAATTTCCTGTTTCCCCATTCCCCATTCCCATTGAGCCCTATGGGTCAAAAATGGGAATGGGGAAGGGCCATGGCAGCATGGGGAATTACCGCCCCACCAACCTCGGAATGGGGTGGTAATTCCCCATTCCGCCATGGCGGACACCGCCTAGGTCGTAATGAGGCCCATGGTGTTTACCCCATTGATACACACAGGTTACTGGTTATCAGCACATAGAGACCCACTTTGTGGCAAAACAGAATTTCCTGATTTCTTTTGAACTGTGGAGCAAATCCTTGCTCAAACCTGGGGAAGGGGAATTAACCCAGGTTATGAGAAGAGGCAGTGGCCACATTGTGATGTGGTTTTATGTTATATATAATTGTTGGATTAAACTGCCATACATTTCCTTATTGATTTATTGAGTATACAAGTGTGAGGGACAGATATCCTTTTGTAAGAGTATTTTCTTTAGTTTATTCTAGGCAGGAAAATCCTTGTCAGGGTAGGGATAGAGTGGCGTTTATCCTACCTTTTTATTTAATAAAATGCTAAAGTTTAAAACTCTTTACAAAGTTGTCGGCCTCACATTTCTTACCCCTCACAATAGGTTCTGAGATGCTGGATGGTTGGGGAAATCCAAGGTTCAATGCACAGGCAAGAGGGATAATGGTACTCAACGAGAGCACTAGTGCTAGGTTAAAATCTGGGAAGGCCTTCTCACTGGAGTTGGTAACAGATGGAAAGAGCACCTAAAGGAAGGGCCTGACTTTATTCAGATGAGGAGTTATTTAGTCCAGTGAGTTTCAGAAAAATTGGGCCGACTGATTGTGGAGGGTGACCAGAAAATGGTCAGAGTATGAGGAGTCAAGGTGAAGACAGTGGCTGTAGTCATGTTTACGGCAGGTTGAATTGACAGGTGTTCAGTGTCAGAGATTTGATTAAGAGGTCTAAGTCATTGGAAAAGAGAGATTGAAGACTCAAAGAGGTCAATAGATGAGAATTATGCAAGAGGAGGTGGAGCAAGGAGCTGAATACAAACATACTCAAAAGAAAATGAGATTAAGTAATTGGGGAGAGAGGTGGATGGCGTGTCTTTACTGATCATAAGACCTCCCATCCTGCCATCCTGCTACCCATTCTGCCATCCTTTTAGGATAATCAGTAAGAGTAGGGAAAGTTAGAGGAATCAGTGTGAAGGGCTTCTAGTGAGGCTGATGAAGATATGGGGCCTCATTACGACCCTGGCGCTAAGTGTTTAACGGCGCCGTAAAAGGCTGCGGCGCCGTTAAACACTTAGCGCCTAATTACGAGGTCCCTTTGTGGGACCCGACCTTAACGGCTGGTTTTTCCAGCCGTTAAAGTAGGCACCCGCAAAGGGACCTTGGTGCTAATTACGGTACCGCAATTTGCGGTACTGTAATTAGCGCCTTCCCCATTCCCATTGAGCCCTATGGGTCAAAAATGGGAATGGGGAAGGGCCATGGCAGCATGGGGAATTACCGCCCCACCAACCTCGGAATGGGGTGGTAATTCCCCATTCCGCCATGGCGGACACCGGCATGGACCATGGTGCTAATAGCACCATGGTCCTCCGCCTAGGTCGTAATGAGGCCCATGGTGTTTACCCCATTGATACACACAGGTTACTGGTTATCAGCACATAGAGACCCATTTTATGATATAGTGTGGAATTTAGGGCCCAATTCTGCTAGAGGTGTAACACATCCATGGCCCTTAGGGCCATATTCTGCCTGGGTTGTAATTCATGAGTGAATTCCTGATTCGGAATGTACATTTGCTTTTTACACCAGTTTTCTATCTTTATAATGGGACCTATTCTGCTAGAGGTGTAACAACCCCATGGGGATATTACACCTCTAGCAGAATAGGCCCATTATAAAGATAGGAAACAGGTGTAAAAAACAGGTGTACATTCCGAATGGGGAATTCACCCATGAATTACACCTCTAGCATAATTACACCTCCATCAGAATAGGCCACTAAGTCCAGACATGCTTCCTTTATCACTATGTCCCGACATCATCCCTTATCACTGTGTCCCTTCTTGAGTAACAAACCCACTGCCTGCGTATTTGTAATGATCTTAGGGTGTGAGGGAAACAGTGTTCATTTTTAATTTAATTCATATTTTTACTTTATCCTCCAGAATGTGCAGCATAGTTTATATGAACAAACAAACGCCGCTTTCACCACAAGAAGTATTCAACATTTTAAGGCATCACCTAAAAGGCAATATTTCCACACTTCCGGCAACTAATCCAGAAAATGGTCAGGTGTTCCTATACAGTTATGAAGGACAAAAGCATAGAAAAGATGATTGGAGATGTGATCAGTATAAATGGATTCAGAAAGGAAGGCATGCTCTGCCGAGGGCCAGTCCTCTGGTGTGGAAGACCTACTTCCAAAGATTAATTGGTAGAGAGGAAGTTACATTTTACAGATATGGCTATGAAGTTCTTGATGGAAGTGTTGAAAAAGTGATTGTCCATTATCTAGGTGAAGACAAAACACCTGAGCCATGCATGCCTCATGGAAATATGAGAAACTACCCCTTAAGAGCTCTTGTTTGCACAATGCCATCTGTGCTGATAGAAATTGCTGAAAATAAAGATTTAGGTCCAACTTCAATTTACCAGAAAATAATTGCAGAATGCGATGCTTCCCCTACCCACATGAGAGTTACAGTGCCGAAAAATACAGAGCAAATAAAAAATAAACTTAAGTATGGGAAACAGAAATGTAGTATCAGTCATGATGATTTATATAACATCTTCCAGCTTCACTATGCACTGGAAGGGTTTGTATGCCATTACTCTCTGGTTCCCGAACTTATTGTAACTTTGGCTCTTCCAGACATTATCAATATTTTTGAGGAAGTGATGAAGTTGAATTCAAGAACCCTAATTTCATATGACACAACATTTCAATTAGGTGATTTTTACCTCTCTCCACTAATATTTCAATGTTCATTGTTTGAGGAAAATCCTGCAATCCCTGCCTTTTGTACTGATTCATGATAAACGCACAACGATTGTCCATGAAACATTTTTTTCTTTTGTAGCAAAGCGTATGCCTCAAATTAACCAGAGTTCCATTACTATAGTAACAGACAGAGAGCTTGCTATTGTGAAATCTGTAGAGAATATTATTCCAAGATGCAAGCATGTGGTTTGTTGTAACCACATACTGAAAGACGTGGAATTCTGGGTTTCAGGTCATGAAGGAGGAAAAGCAGACAGAAAAGTGTACACCAATAATATTCTACAGCTCTTAGACTGCAAAACTGAAGAAGACTTTCTAACATTGTTGGAAAAACTAAGGGCCACATGGAGTGCTTCTTTTGTGAAATATGTTGAGGAAAAACTGAGCAAAGACATCTTGACAAAGGCAGGCAGATGGGTCTTGGAAACAGTTGCCATTTATAGGAAAACCAGTGGAGTTACGACTAATGTGTCAGAAAGCATGAATGCAGTGATGAAAAGACTGACTAAGCACAAAGAGGTTCACATGGATGAAATGGTATTGGCAATCTACTTTTTGCAAACATTTTATCTAAAGGAAGTGTTGAGAGGACAGTGTGGTATGGGGAATTATCACCTGTCAAACAGGCATGCTGGCAAAAAACTTAATTCTGGTGATATTGAATTCCCATTTGATTACATACCTGTGGAAAAGATAGTGGACGGGTCACTATGATGAAGAACCTGTAACAATATCAAAAGGTGATGAGCGCAAATCAAATGCAATGGAAGGCCTAGCAGACTTGATAGTTAAGCAAAACCGAGTATTTCTTCAGGCACAGTCTGGATGTTTCATAGTTACCGGATTACGAGACAAAAAGTATGTGGTAAAGTTATTCCCAGTTGAAACATGCTCTTGCAACAGTTCACGAACATGCTACCACATTCTGGCTGCACAGAAGTCAATTGGTAAGAGTTCAAGTAAGAAAAGAATAGTGTATTCTCTGAAAAAGCTCAGGATGAATGTCAGAAAAGGCAAATCTGGAAGGAAAAGAATTAGACAGAAAGATGAGCTGCAGACTGTAGCCGCAATGGATTCTATTCTGATGAGTGAAACTAAATTTGATGACACTCAGGAAGACATTAAAGCAAAAAATAAACATACTAAACAATTGAACCCATATGAGAATGTTCCCAAGAAAGAACATTTTACCTCTTTTCTGGTAGATGAGTATGATCTGGGTGTACCGCAGCGGTCAAGCTCACCTAAACAAACAAATAAAACGGTGCCCCTTCCATGGGACTTAATACCAGATTATCCACGCATGCAGAGTGTCCTAGTTCAAAATATTTACATCAATGTTGAAGACATGAAATCTCTCTTAGGTTATAACTGGCTGGTTGACACAGTCATTGAAGGCTTCTTGCTTACTAGAGCTTCTCTAAAACATGTCACTGAATGTGATGTACGTGTGAGTGTTTTCAGTCCATTCATAATTCATTCCATTGACTTACGTGGATACTCTTCAAGTGTTCACGAGTTTGGCATCAAATCAGATATTATGGCAAAGGACATCTGGATCATCCCCACAAATGTGAAAAATACTCACTGGGTACTTATGCTGGTGTTCATGAAGTGGAAGATTATTCTATATTTAGACTCCAATAAAACCCTCTACACAAAGTACATAAACATACTACAAACATTCATGGACATGCAGGTGGCATCCACAATTGACTGGTCTAAGTGGACAATCCATGCTCCTCATGATGTACCAGCTCAGCATGATTCATCCAGTTGTGGACTATTTCTCTGCTTATTTGCACATACATTGTGTAGTGGGTCACTTGTACCATTCCCTGCAGACATGACTGCTGTGCGGCAGTGGATAGCTATGGAATTAATTAGTGGAAAATCCTTTCTCCCAAAATCACAGTTGAAGAAACAAAAATATTGCAGAGCAAAAAAAGAGATTAAGCAGAATATTAAGAAAGATTTTAATACACCTTTTTCAAGGAATCCTCCAAAAGAGGCAACATCCACTGTTGAATTCTTATCTACAGCATTAGATGACTATTACACAGCAACTTGGTTCCTCTGTTGCATGGGTAAACTCTGTAAAAAACCAACAAAATCAAAAATGATACTCTGCCAGGGACTATGCCAGGACTGGTATCATTTGTCTTGCCTTGACCTAGCTCATTTCCCTAGTGGTCTGTACAAATGTCCGAAGTGCATTTAGGGAAGCACTATGTATTTGAAAAAACAGAATAAATCTCTTCAAATATACACAGATGTCTACCAAAAGACCAATAAAATATGACACTCACACTGCATCAAAGTTTATGGACAACCTTTGAAAGACATTTTATGTAAAGTTTTATGTGACTTGTTAGCACAACATTTGCCAGATGCAGCTGGTTCAGGCAACACAATCTGCTTGTCTCGTGTGCTAGATTAACAGGAATAGAAGGCAGGTTTTACTGACATCCTACAAGTGAGATGATCTCCCAAGGCTCTCAGGTGGCTTGGTCAAGAGTTTGAAGAAAGGGATGGCATATATTGTGAAAGAGAGCTCATCCATACATGTCTTATTGGTAGCTTGAAACCATGTTATAGTATCTCATTTACAATGTTATTTCATGTATTTACATTTGGTTAAATGTTATAAAATCTATGCTAACATACAAGTACTAATGTCTCTCGCCTTTGCTGATTTATTACACTGAGGGTGGTAAGTGACACTGGTGAATTGTACTTAGTGCCATTGCTGAATTTGGGTATTCATTGCAGTCATACCCAATGCCCCATCTTACAAACTTGTCACACAAAGTTGCACTCCTCTGCCTGTGCCTTCCACTTGTGCAGTGGAATGTATATAAACATAAGCATATCCACAGCACTAGCCAAGTTATACTGAGCGAGTCACTTGTCCCAACAGGTAGCGAAGAGCGGAGAGTCTTCTCCTTTGCATGTGCTCCCCTCACCCACTAGATTCCACTTGCACAGCCCTACCAGACACTGCTGGTGAGTGCCCCAGCTCTTGTGTTTCCTCTTACTGTCCCCCATCCCTCCACTTTCATTTCGTCTTAGTGTTTTTTTGCTTGTTTGGTCCTTTACCAGTCCCTCCCTGACCTTCACCCCTGCACACCCTGGTCCGCCTGCAACTCCTGGATTGGGCCATGAGCGAATCACGTGTCCCTCATCCTGAAGAGCTCCAGGGCAGCCTTGCCTGAACAGCCATCGGCTAATGCTTCTGTGATAAGACTGTGCTCTTCTACCATACAGCATACCCTCATACCTTTAACTGACAAGTTCTACTCCATATATCCAGGTACTGGCAGACAAATCACTATAGACCATGTTTGTGAGTAATGGGTTAATGACAGCATATTGGTGCACCTTTCTCATTTCAAAATGTTCTCCATGTGTGTTTGCATCATTTTCAGGTGAGTTTCGCTGCCATTTTATATATTAGGGTAGCGTTCCAGCCCGTTCCGGGTACTTTTTCGTGATAAAATGTAGATTTTGGGCAGTAATGGGTTAATGACAGCATATTGGTGCACCTTTCTCATTTCAAAATGTTCTTCATGTGTGTTTGCATCATTTTCAGGTGAGTTTCGCTGCCGTTTTATATTTTAGGGTAGCGTTCCGGCCCGTTCCGGGTACTTTTTTGTGATAAAATGTAGATTTTGGGCAGTAATGGGTTAATGATAGCATATTGGTCCACCTTTCTCGTTTCAAAATGTTCTTCATGTGTGCTTGCATCATTTTCAGGTGAGTTTCGCTGCCGTTTTATATATTAGGGTAGCGTTCCGGCCCGTTCCGGGTACTTTTTCGTGATAAAATGTAGATTTTGGGCAGTAATGGGTTAATGACAGCATATTGGTGCACCTTTCTCATTTCAAAATGTTCTTCATGTGTGCTTGCATCATTTTCAGGTGAGTTTCGCTGCCGTTTTATATATTAGGGTAGCGTTACGGCCCCTTCCGGGTACTTTTTCGTGATAGAATGTAGATTTTGGGCAGTAATGGGTTAATGACAGCATGTTGGTGCACCTTTCTCATTTCAAAATGTTCTTCATGTGTGCTTGCATCATTTTCAGGTGAGTTTTGCTGCCGTTTTATATATTAGGGTAGCGTTCCGGCCCGTTCCGGGTACTTTTTCGTGATAAAATGTAGATTTTCGGCAGTAAGGGGTAATGACAGCATATTGGTGCACCTTTCTCATTTCAAAATGTTCTTCATGTGTGTTTGCATCATTTTCAGGTGAGTTTCGCTGCCATTTTATATTTTAGGGTAGCGTTCCGGCCCGTTCCGGGTACTTTTTCGTGATAAAATGTAGATTTTGGGCAGTAATGGGTTAATGACAGCATATTGGTGCACCTTTCTCATTTCAAAATGTTCTTCATGTGTGCTTGCATCATTTTCAGGTGAGTTTCGCTGCTGTTTTATATATTAGGGTAGCGTTCCGGCCCGTTCCGGGTACTTTTTCGGGATAAAATGTAGATTTTGGGCAGTAATGGGTTAATGACAGCATATTGGTGCACCTTTCTCATTTCAAAATGTTCTTCATGTGTGCTTGCATCATTTTCAGATGAGTTTCGCTGCCGTTTTATATATTAGGGTAGCGTTCCGGCCCGTTCCGGGTACTTTTTCGTGATAAAATGTAGATTTTGGGCAGTAATGGGTTAATGACAGCATATTGGTGCACCTTTCTCATTTCGAAATGTTCTTCATGTGTGTTTGCATCATTTTCAGGTGATTTTTGCTGCCATTTTATAGGTTAGGGTACTGTTCCGGCCCGTTCCGGCGCGTTCCGGGTTTTACACACACCCCCTGAAATTCAATCGTCAGGCACGTCAGCAAGAACATCGTATTACAAGAACGTTCCTTAGCCAGGATGATAGATGAACATTTTGAACTTTCTTCCATTTCCTCAGATGGGCGCTTTAATCCATAACATTCATATTGCTGCCGGTAGGAACCAACTTCAAACTTCCCATCCATGTACATGCGGGAGCTTTCATTGCACGCTTTGCTACATAAATATTACACGGAAGCCAGTCCTCTCTTCCGTACACGTCATCGCGCCGGCCACATTCCTATGGCCATTCCTTTAATGTACCCTTAAACCTCCAGCATTGGGAATATGAACAACAAGCGGATGGCGCTGCACCCGAAGTTGAGAATGTGAAAACCCCAGTGTTCTATACTCCGCCAATACGCCTCAACAAACTATGGGTCATCATAATGCCAACAACTGCCAAGCACTACGAGTTCCGCATACCGCCAACCCACGGTGATCAGCTGGGCAAACGCTCCGTGTTCACTGCAGAACTCACATTCCATTTCATATGTGAACTACAATATCACGGACAATTTCGCCCACATACTGCTTAATGCTTATCCATTCAAGAGTACCTTAATGTAAATGACTCCTTTCTCCACCGGATTTACAGCGCTCAGCCAGCATTTTACAGTACCTTACAGAAAACGCTTCTCCCACAAATAAAAAAGCACTCCTGATAGCTGCATTCCAATGTACACCAGACTGTGGAAACAGAAAAATTGATATGAGGCCGGGAAGCCCAAAGGAAACACACCAACAGAGGTTACAAAGGACATACAAAGCGCTTTATTTCAAAGTTACAACAATTACCAAAGTCCATTGACATACGGATAGCTATTCGGCCCTCAGAGTAACAGAACGAACCATCAACGGTAGTTCGCCGTGTTAGTGTGAGAGACTGTACATTGGGATACTCGGGTTTTTATACTTTTTATCCAGCTTTGGCCAACCCCCTCGCGGGTTAACCATTCTTTGGACCAGGCCTAGGGTTCGTTGCCAGGTCAATCCCATAATGTATGCATTTTGATCAGTTCCGCTGATACAGTTGTTCATTTACACATAGGTCAGGGATAGGACAAGTTCTCAGTTCGCGACCCTAACAAGTGGCCTGCGGGCATATTACTTATTCATGTGTGCGGAGGTCACAACGGCCAGAATCCCACTCGAAATGTCATTCGGCCTCCATTTTGTCGTTCAGGGTGACTTCCACACTGCAAGAGAACCTAAAATGGCGGCTAAATCCAAGATGGCGATTTGCACAATACATTAAGGTCAAGACCTTGCCGCGGAATCTATGTACACGATGTTTTTAGACAACTTGGCGTAGGCCAACATACATTCAAACAATGCGATAGTGTTAGAATTCTTCCTCTTGGACTTGGCCCTGTAGTGTAGAAGAAGAATTCTTCCTGCTAATATATCACTTTGAATGTGCAAATAAACATACAAAGCAATCTATGGACTGGAAGATTGGATTCCCATCGAGACCTCGTGGCTGTAGAAAATAAAGAATATTGATATGATTAGGACAACTGACAATGGGTACAGAAATTAATTTCTCTAGAGTTACTCCAAACTAACCTGAGTAATGTTTAGAGACTTCACAACGGATAAAGGAAACCCAATAGATGTTCTGAAAAAAGGAAAAAACAATGTGAGCCTATAACCCTGGGATCAAATGAAGAGTGACAATAAGCAACAAGAACCATATCTTGCTTATAATAATGGAGAAAGTTTACCAAGTGAGACCTTCTTCCTAGGTAGAGCGGAGGCTGTTCCGCGGTACTGCAGCGGCTCTCCCACGGTGCAGCGGCGGCTGTCCCACGGTGCAGCAGAGGCTGTCCCACAGTGCAGCGGCGGCTCTCCCACGGTGCAGCGGCGGCTGTCCCACGGTGCAGCGGAGGCTGTCCCATGGTGCAGCGGCGGCTGTCCCACTGTGTCCAATGGTTATGTTAGTCTCTAAAACGCGGAGGTGTGATAATGTCTTTAGCGAGTGCAAAACAACAGAAGGAAAACCAGAGAGTTGCCAAGTACAAACCAAGCGGGCAAGAACGGGAACAGAAGGAAAAAAAGCCAGACGTAATCGAGGGACAAAGCAAGAGTTCGTTACCAAGAAGACCAAAGTTTTCAAAGCAGGCAAGGATGATCCAAAAGAGTAGTCGAGTCAGAAGGCCGGGTCAGGAACGTGTATTAAATCAGAACAAGAAAAAAAGGCCAAAAACCGAACGATGGGCATCTGCGAACCTCTTAGTGTTAATCTGCGCCGTCTCCAAATGTTCTTTCACCCGTCGATGTACCAAACACATGTGTTGAATGCAGGACGATGCCGCCGGATGGCGTGCGGGCAGGACAGGAGAAACAGGTAACGATCTAGGATGCCTGCCGAACATAGCAAAAAATGGTGAGGAATGCGTCGATGTATGCAAAGAGTTGTTATAGGCGAATTCCGCCATAGGGAGTAAAGACAACCAATTGTCTTGATACTGGTGCGTAAGGCAACGGAGATATTGTTCCATGGTGGAGTTGAGACGTTCCGTCTGTCCGTCTGTTTGAGGATGGTAAGCAGTGGAATATCTATCATTGATGCCAAAAGAGGCAGTGAGTGATTTCCAGAAATGAGAAGTGAATTGGGAACCTCTATCCGTGATGATAACAGACGGTAGCCCAAAACGACGAAAGACTTTCCTGAGAAATAGATCTGCCAACTGTGGGGCAGAAGGAACACCTCGACAAGGTACAAAAAGAGCCATCTTGGTGAAATAGTCGATGACCACCCATATGGTGTCATAACCACAGACCGGAGGCAATTTGACCACAAAATCCATTGAAATCATGTACCAAGGATAATCTGGAATCGGCATGGTCTGTAGAAGTCCAACAGGTTTGGAATTTGAGGTCTTGCACTGGGCGCATATATAACAATGAGCAATATGAACGGCCACATCCTTTAACATAGAGGGCCACCAGCACCAACGTTGTAGAAGATCAACGGTCTTCTTGTTACCCGGGTGAGCAGCTAACTTGGCATCATGACACCATTGGATAGCTTTCTTCCTGCTACCCTCATCCGGAAGGAACAATAAACCGTTGATATGGGGTAAACCCTCTACAATGTTGAGGTTAAGTTCCGTAATGTCTGTGGGGTGGGTCTTTACCCATTCACGTAACTCATTACAGAGAGAAGACTGGAGCGTACACCCACAAATCACCTGATGAGGTAAAAGAAGCGGACCGTCTGATCTAGGAGGAGATGAATCCCCATGTATACGTGAGAGTGCATCCGCTTTAGTGTGCAAGGAACCGGGTCGATATGTAATGGTGAAATCAAACATGGAAAAAAATTCATGCCACCTAGCATGTCGGGCCGTGGAGCACTTTACGGATTGTAAGGCTATCAGATTTTTATGATCAGTGAATACCTGAATCGGAAAGGCTGACCCCAGTAAATGATGTCGCCAAGTCAAAAACGAGTCACGTACTGCTAGCAACTCCCTTTCTGTGATAGTATAATTCCTTTCATAAGGGGTGAGTTTTCTTGAATGGAAGGCCACTGGATGCAATCCTCCAGTTTCCGGACATACTTGAGACAGAATGGCACCAAGAGCGATGTTAGATGCATCAGCTTCTACCACAAATGGTAATTCAGGATTTGGGTGTTGTAGTACCGGTGCACTGGTAAACGCCGATTTAAGACTTTGAAAAGCTCGATCACAAACTCTATCCCAAAGGAATGCTACTTTGCTGCTAGTCAACGCGGTCAGTGGAGCAACCAAGGATGAGAAATCTTTGATGAATCTCCTGTAAAAATTAGCGAAGCCTAAAAATGACTGTAATGCCTTCAACGTCGTGTGTACTGGCCAGTCCAAAACTACCTTGACCTTAGAGGTACTCATTTGTACACCTTTACCGGATATCTCATACCCCAAGAACTCGACTTCTGTAGCATGAAAGATACATTTCTCTAATTTCGCATACAAACAGTTATCACGTAGCCTCTGAAGGACACGAGTAACTTGAACTACGTGGAGATCATAGGATGCAGAATAGATTAAGATATCATCCAGATAAACCACTACAAATTGGTCCATCATGTCATGGAAGATGTCGTTAATGAAGTATTGAAAAGTAGCGGGTGCATTAGAGAGCCCAAATGGCATGACTCTATATTCGAATAAGCCGTACTTGGTTTTGAAGGCTGTTTTCCATTCGTCTCCGCTACGGATTCTTACTAAATTGTAAGCCCCACGGAGATCCAATTTTGTAAAGATTACGGATGATCCCAACTGATCCAAGAGTACAGAAATAAGTGGTATGGGATACTGATTACGCACCGTGATGGCGTTAAGGGCCCTATAATCTATACATGGGCGGAGGTCTCCCTCCTTCTTGGGTACAAAAAATAATGGGGAGGCTGCAGGTGAACGTGAAGGACAAATGAAACCTGATTTAAGAGCCTGATCAATATATTCTTTAAGAATGACATCTTCCTTGTGGGTTAGGGAGTAGATCCTTTCTGATGGGATCTTAGCCCCAGGAACCAAATCAATGGGGCAATCATATGGTCTGTGAGGGGGTAAAACAGTACCACCCCCTTCATCGAACACATCCTGAAAGCCGGAATATTCCATGGGCAATTCCCCTGATACTATGGCTCCGATAGTAGTGGCTGTATCCATCAATGGGAGGCAAGGATTATTTATAAGAGTCTTCCTATCATGACACTTGGTCTCACAGTATTCTGATAAGAACTCAATAGCGCCTGCATGCCAGTCAATGGATGGATTATGCAGTCGAAGCCATGGTATTCCTAGAATAAGCCTTAACTGCAGAGCAGTGATTAGATCAAAATATATGTTTTCGGAATGTCCTTGAATAGTTTCCATTATCAGATCTTCGGTTTGCTGAACCACCATACCCGATATCAAGGTAGAACCATCAACAGCATTGACCATTACAGGGTTCTCTTTCTTAAGAACGGATAACCCCAAGCTTTCCGCATAAGAGGTATCGATATAGTTTCCGGTAGCACCAGAATCCAGAATGGCGGTGGCATGAACGATCTGCCCTTGAGGTAACCGGAATATCACCGGAGCAGCTACTGGTTGATTGATTGTAGAGTCCTTAGAAACATGAATGCTCGGCAATCGGACTCCTCTCATTGCCGAGCTCTCAAGTTTCCCTGTTTCTTGGTAGGTTTCTTGGTACATGCTTTTAGTAAGTGTTCTGGAGAACCACAATAAAAACACAAGTTGTTTTTCTTTCTATGTTCTCTCTCTTCTTGAGTAAGAGGACCTTGTGTAGCTGCTCCTATTTGCATTGGTTCAGGCGCAGTCGTAACTGGGGTAGGAACAGGTTGAAGATTAGAAGCAATACCCCTCTTCTCCCCTTTTCTAGCAGCTTTACGAGCATCAATCTGCAGAACTAGCTCAAGTAGTTCCGGAAAGGTTACTGGAACCACAGGTACCATAGCCAGTATGTCTTTCAAAGAATCAGATAATCCCTTGTAGAAGAGTGATGCCTTTTTATCATCAGGCCACCCCGTCTTAGCAGCCAATTGATTAAATTTGGCTAAATAGGCCAGAAGCGTCAAATCACCTTGTTGTAGATTCAACAATTCTAATTCCACAACTCGAGTTTTGTATCGGGTGTCGAACACCTTACCCATGGCTTCCATCAATGCATCACAATCAAACAATAAAGGACTGCCTGCCTCCAAAAGAGGATTAGCCCACGCTGAGGCAGTACCACCAAGGTGTGACAACAAAAATGCAGCTTTAGTGGCAGAATCAGGAAATGAACCGGGTCGACATAAATAATGGAGGCGACACTGATTCAAGAAGGTCCTAAATTGTCTTGGATCTCCATGAAATCTTTCTGGCGGGGCCAGAGGAAACTGGGATGTAATATACACCGGGCCGGCTTCTGCCTGTGCAGGTTCAATGGCTGGAGCATAAGGCATAACTGGTGCTACTTGGGGTACAGGTTGTATGGCGGTTTGTAGTTCTAAGATCTGTTGTTGAGTGGTGGCATGCGCATTAGCCATGTCGGTTCTGAGGTCTGCCACTAATTGAAAAAGATTAGCCAGGGTCTCGTTGGGATCCATTTAACAGGGCTTCTGATTATGTTAGAATTCTTCCTCTTGGACTTGGCCCTGTAGTGTAGAAGAAAAATTCTTCCTGCTAATATATCACTTTGAATGTGCAAATAAACATACAAAGCAATCTATTGACTGGAAGATTGGATTCCCATCGAGACCTCGTGGCTGTAGAAAATAAAGAATATTGATATGATTAGGACAACTGACAATGGGTACAGAAATTAATTTCTCTAGAGTTACTCCAAACTAACCTGAGTAATGTTTAGAGACTTCACAACGGATAAAGGAAACCCAATAGATGTTCTGAAAAAAGGAAAAAACAATGTGAGCCTATAACCCTGGGATCAAATGAAGAGTGACAATAAGCAACAAGAACCATATCTTGCTTATAATAATGGAGAAAGTTTACCAAGTGAGACCTTCTTCCTAGGTAGAGCGGAGGCTGTTCCGGGGTACTGCAGCGGCTGTCCCACGGTGCAGCGGCGGCTGTCCCACGGTGCAGCGGCGGCTGTCCCACGGTGCAGCGGAGGCTGTCCCACAGTGCAGCGGCGGCTCTCCCACGGTGCAGCGGCGGCTGTCCCACGGTGCAGCGGCGGCTGTCCCACGGTGTCCAATGGTTATGTTAGTCTCTAAAACGCGGAGGTGTGATAATGTCTTTAGCGAGTGCAAAACAACAGAAGGAAAACCAGAGAGTTGCCAAGTACAAACCAAGCGGGCAAGAACGGGAACAGAAGGAAAAAAAGCCAGACGTAATCGAGGGACAAAGCAAGAGTTCGTTACCAAGAAGACCAAAGTTTTCAAAGCAGGCAAGGATGATCCAAAAGAGTAGTCGAGTCAGAAGGCCGGGTCAGGAACGTGTATTAAATCAGAACAAGAAAAAAAGGCCAAAAACCGAACGCCAAAGAAAGCTCGATCAGAAGCACTGAACAACGTGGAGGCGTGGTTTAAATAGTCCAGGTCACCTGATCAATGCCGTGATCCCAAACGAACGTTGCGCTTCCTTAGCAACGTATCACGTAGTTTCCATGGCAACCTCCATTCACTGTGGCGAGTCGTGCTCCGAATCGAATGGTCTCTTACTGCATTAGCGGGACCAAACTTGCGTGAACCAACGCGCAGCGGTCCACGCATGACAGATAGGAGGTACAATATTATTTCGATTTCCACAGACCCTCCTTTTGGCCTATGCCAAGTGCTAAACATCATCCGTAATGCTTTCGAAAATGACTCCATGTATTATCATCCATAGGTTCCGCATCATTGTCTGTAATGTCTATAGCCATAAGGTCGTTCATAAGAACCTCTTGTAACATGAATTCTTTAGATGCTGTATCTGGGGTATATATTTTATGCCCTATTGCGCTCTCTGCTTGAGCACAACACCCCCCTATCATTCCACATATACTTGGGAGGCATTGAAAACAACAACAAAGGAATAACAGAATCCCTAAAATAACCAGAATAACGGAAAGCACCTTCCAACCCCAAGATCGCAGAGAATCCCAAAACCAAGTACTAAGGTTCCAGTCTCCTACAGGGATATGGACTTCAGAACTGAGGGTATGCAAGTTCTGAATTGCTTTAAAAATTGTTGGTGAGGCGGGGATTGCCAGGATTGGGGATATGCTTACACAGGAGTGGTTGGCCTCATTTGATGACCTACAATTGCGATTCCAGATTCCGAATACGGAACATTACCATTACATTCGCCTTGCCCATGCTCTGAGACCCTACCTGACAGCAGATACACAGTTACCGGACTATACCCCCATAGAGCGTAACATCCTTCCGGCGCATATCCCTACCAAATGCACTTCCATCCTTTATAATGCTATATCCTCCTTTGCTACCCCCGAACTGAATGAACTAAAGGCAAAGTGGGAAGTAGATGTGGGGGTGATAGATCCTGAGGATTGGATACAAGTCCTTATGCATCCCCGGGAAATCGCCATTTCCTCTAGGCTTCGACTAGTGCAGTTGAAAATACTACACCGGGTCTATTACCCTAGGACACGTCTATATGGCTGGAAACGGGCTTCTAACCCAAACTGTTTGCGGTGTGGGGATGGGGAGGGGACCTTTATTCACATTTTGTGGCTGTGTCCCCAGATACAAACTTTTTGGAACGCATGCTGTAGGGAACTCTCCCGAGTTCTGACTCGCACCATACCACTGGACCCAAGGGCTTTGCTTCTGGGCGTGCCCGATGAGATAGAAGCTAATAAGTGGGAAAGATTGCTCCTACACACGGCGATGGGGCTGATTAAGCGCAATATAGCGCAGAAATGGGGTGCCCCTGACCCCCCAACGCTGGAACAATGGAAATTGGATATGGACATATGCGCTATGATGGAGCGTAGGATTTACTCGGCACGAGGCTGTCCCAACAAAGCGTCGAAAATATGGGACAGGTGGGAGGAAGGTGTGGCCTGAGTGTCCCATGTACAGGCGGGGGAATGTGCACTGGGTGTTTTGTTTTGTGCTTGTACCATACTATACATTATTGAATGTGATGAGATGATCGCTCAACTGTTGATGTTCTGGGTACCTTTTCTGATTGTGAACGACTATGACAGTCTGGAGTTGTTTTTGTTTGCTTGTTGCTTGGTTATTATGACCACTGTATTATGTTAATAACAATAAAATACTGTATAAAAAAAAAAAATTGTTGGTGAGGAGTCTGGTGCGAAAACACAACAAGCGGACCCCACTAATTTGCATACTCCACCTCGTTCTGCCAAGATGACATCTAACGCCATCCGATTTTGAAGTGCTACCAATCTTATCGCCTTTTGCTCTAAGGTCATATTGTAGAGTATGTCCGTGGTCCGGTTGATCGTTCTCTCCAATACCCTTGCTAATCCCCTAATGTTCTCTGAGTTTGCTATTTGTCCCCAAAAGGGCACAACCGATTTAGCTATGTCCCCTAATACTTGCCCAGGGGTATCTCCATTGTTGTCTCACCGTGGGCGAGCCTTAGAAACCTCCAAGGTACTAGCTACAAATACCCCGGGTAACAATATTCCTAAATAACAGGTTCCCTGCCAATCCTTGGGCAACCAGGGAAATGCTAAACTACCACAAACAAAATAAACAGGCCCTCCTACATACAGAGGCCTGCTTTCCCCAGTCAAGTTTACAATATTTTTACAAGTTTCAAAATCTCCCATTGGCCTAGTGCCATTTCTCTGTACACAGAAGGGAACCGAGTCGGGACTATGATTTACAGAATAAGAAGGAGGTACAGCGTCCTTATTGCCTATCGGAGCCATTTTAAAGGAAAACAGAGTTTGAAAAGGAAGAGATAGTTTGTCAGACGGACTAATAGAAGCAACGTTAGGTTTACTTCTATTTGCGAAAAGCGAGCATCCCAGGGGAGTCAATTCACGTTTCTCGAAATCATTTAAATTAGTTCCATCAAAGTTCCCTGAGATGCTATCATTCCATCGGCCAAAGAATAGTGCTCTAAGAGAGGCATAGCAAGAAGTCGTTAAAGGTAGAGGATGTATATACCATCCCAGTCCCTTGTTCCCATGTTGCGGTAAGTGAGTACAAATCCAACAATTACTCTTATTAAAAATGGCATGAGTAGCATTCATTACTATCATCACAGTGTTATTATGATACTTCTGTCTATGTTGGGAGTCTCTAGGGGACAGAGTGTGAAGGTGTACAGAGGGAGTCAAAATAGTTGGTACGATCTTGGTCGGTAATAAAGGTTTCAAAGGATAGACTTCTTCGAAATACCAAAGTCCTACAGCAGCAGTTGCAAAAATAACAATAATCAAAATCAAAACACAACAGTACGTTTTCGGGGCCCAGGCACATTGTTCATTGTTCGATTTGGTCACCCCCTTATCTAAAAGTCCAGTGCGGGGAGCAGCGGTAAAGGTGGCAGGCATCGTAGTTCCTTGATCGACGGCCCCAATGTTCGTTGCTGGCGACACTACGGTTGCGTGATTTCTTAGTCCTTCCCAACCCTAGCCAGCATAATCCCTTTTTGTTCAACAAAACAAAACAATTTTCCGATCACTTCCTTTTCCAGATGCACGACACTCGTGCCGTAGTTCTATTTCCGTGGTCGAAGGTTGTACCTGATGGTACCCAAATTTGTCTGGTCCAGAAGCAAAGTATCATCACTTCCTGAGGGAAGCGACGTGTCGGTGGCGACGGAAGTCGCAGAGCTCGAAAAAGTGTTTTCCGGAAGTGATTTTTCAAGAGAGTGCGGGGACGAGATGGACTGTTCCCCAAGCTCCTCAGGCTCAGAGACCTTCTCCGACGCACTCACAGCGCTGTTTGCTACTCCAAGATCAGAGACTGTAGCATCAGCGAGGGGTTCTGCTTCTTCTGTAGCGTGTGCCGTCGGGTGAGGAAGTTTCTTGACGTGCGTCGCGTGAATCCAGTTCTTCTTTCCAGCCACCCGCACTGCTGTCCTGGTGACCAATAATACCTGGTGGGGTCCCCGCCAGCGAGGCATGAGACAGGAAGACCTCTCGTAGGCCTTCACGAGGACCCAACTTCCAGGCTGTATATCGTGTCCTGGGCCCGTGAACCGTACAGGTAAAGCAGAATTCACCTGGTGGTAAATGAAATACAGATTTTTAGTTAACTGGTTACAGTAGTCTACAAGCAATACATTCTCCACCTCCCTCAGGGCTTTAGGTTTCGGGAGACCCCAAATGTTAGCAGGCCTCCCCATCACTACCTCAAATGGAGAAAGCCCAGTTCTAGTCTGAGGTGTGGTACGCATAGCTAATAACACAATAGGCAAAGCATCTGGCCATTTCAGTTTGGTATCAGCACATGTTTTTGCAAGTTTATTCTTTAAAATACCGTTGTGTCTTTCTACCAACCCAGCACTTTGAGGATGCCTAGCTGAATGAAATAGTTTCTCAATACCTAGGGCTGCACATATTTTCAAAATTACTGCTGCGATAAAGTGAGGACCATTGTCCGACCAGATTATCCTCGGGAGCCCAAATCGAGGAAAGAATTATTTTACCATAATCTTTGCAGTGGTCATGGCGGTAACATCTTTGACGGGGAAAGCCTCGACCCATTTACTAAAGGCACAAATAATTACAAGAACATATTTCAGATTATTACATCGCTCCATTTCAATAAAATCAAAATGTATAACCTCAAAGGGGACAGAGGGGGGCCCGAAACTTCCCCTTGGAGTCACTGTCCCTTTACCCTCACTGTGCTGTAGGCAGATCATGCAGTTCTGGACGTGCCTCTTTGCAGTTTCCAGAATTTTGTCATTTACCCAAACCTGTTATAACATTTTCGTTATCTGCTGGGCACACACATGCGTAGGACCGTGTGCCATTGTAACCATCGCCAATACATAAGAATCAGGAAGCAACCATTTCCCTTCGGATGTATCCACCCAACACCCTTCGTCATCCAGTTTCCCCATTCCTTCAGCCCACTTTCTAGATTCTTCCATCGTGGCATCAGTCTGAATATCTCGCACAGACCCAATACCTTCATCCATTATGCAAACGTCTCTCATTTCCCTCGAGGTATACATGTCCGTGCTAAGGTCTGTGGCCGTTTGTCTGGCTATCAAATCCGCAAAAGCGTTCCATCTGCCCACATCATCTATGACCTTGCGATGTGCTGCACATGTCATGATCGCTAACCGTTTAGGGAGTGAGAGCGCCGAAAGTAATTGCACTATCAAAGGGCCATGCTGAATCTTGGTCCCATGTGAGGTCAGGAACCCTCTTTCCGACCAAAGTTTTCCGAAGTTGTGAGCCACCCCAAATGCGTACTGGCTATCGGTATATATATTTACTCTTCGCCTTTGGGAAAGTTCACAAGCTCGGGTCAACGCTATAATCTCTGCGGCCTGCACGGAGTTATGCGAAATTCTCTTAGTTTCAACAATTTTGCTCAATGTAGTAACTGCATAAGCAGCTGTAGATGTACCATTCGAAAGTTTGAAGCAGGAGCCATCACAAAACAGCTCCCCTTCTGCATTATCCAAAGGAGTATCTATGAGATCTATCCTGCCCTTCGTTTCTTGCTCGGTGGTATACAGGCAGTCATGTGATTCTTCATCACTGCAAACAGTGTTTTGCGGGAAAGGTAAGAGTTCAGCCGGATTGAGAACACAACACCTCTTAATTTGAATATGAGGGGCAAACAGAATTAGTTCATACCTTGTTAACCGTGCAGAGGTGAGGTGTTGCGTTTGGGTTTTGTTCAATAGGATATCAACAGAGTGAGGTACCATCAAAATCAAATCATGGCCTAGGACCGTTCCCTTTCTCTGTTTTACAGACGCGGCAGCAGCAGCAACAGCGCGCAAACATCTTGGCAAAGCGCATGCGACAGGATCAAGGGCGGAGGAGTAGTAGCCGCACGGCCTATTCTTCCCTCCGTGTTCCTGTGTTAACACAGCTAAAGCACATCCATCACATTCATGCACAAACAACACAAAGGCCTTGTCATAATTTGGAGTACCCAGAACCGGTGCCGAACATAGCGTGGTTTTGAGAAGCTCAAATGATCGTTGATGTTCCGATTCCCATGGCAGTGGCAGAGAAATGCCCTTCTTCGTCAAAGCCAACATCGGTTTTACCACTAGTGCGAAATTCGGGATCCACAACCTACAGTAGGACGCCATCCCTATCAGGGCTCTGACTTCCTTCTGTGTATTTGGAACAGACATGCCAGAAATGTGTTTTATTCTTTCAGGTGTCAATCCTCTCCCCTCCTTTGACAGGAGGTAGCCTAGATAGGCAACCTCCTGACAACAATATTGAAATTTTGTAAGCAAAGCTTTGTGACCATTTTTAGCTAGATGAACAAGCAACAGTATAGTGCCTTCTTTACAGGCCTTCTCAGAATCTGCAGCCAAAAGTAAATCGTCAACATATTGAAGCAGCGTGCAAGTAGGTGGCAATTCAAGGGTGTCGAGCTGCTCTTTTAAAGCTCTACTATAAATACTGGGACTTTCAGTATACCCTTGAGGTGCCCTTGTAAATGCAAATGAGCGTCCCCCCAAGGTGAACGCAAACAGATATCTGCTTTCTTTATGTATAGGGATACTAAAGAAAGCGTTTTTTAGATCCACAACGCTATAGTGCGTAGCCGTAGCAGGGATCATTGTTAATATCGTCGTCACATCAGGCACAATTTGAAATTGTGGGGCGACCACTCGGTTAATAGCACGAAGATCAATTATAAACCGGTATGGAATTGCATTGTCGCCTTTCTTATATACAGGTAAGATCGGACTGTTACACAAACTACCTGTAATCTCCTCGATCACCCCACGATGTACAAAACCGGAGACAATGCATTTCAAAGCACGTTCACCTTCGACTGATATTTTATACTGCGGGATGCGTGGCAGTTTCACCCCATGTTTCAGGACTATTTTAACGGGCTCAATCTGTAACACTCCGACATCATTGTCGTCCACCGTCCACAAGCATTCCGGGACAATGCTGAACTCGGGAGGTAAAGGTCGAATCGAGAACTGAGAATTAGGAAGTTGCTGTGGTGAAACCGTTAGTCGTACTCCATCCGAAGAACAATGAATTACTGCGTTCAATTTCTTTAACAAATTCAACCCCAGCAAATTCTCTCCACAGTTTGAAGTGAGAAGAAAAGGGCAATGGTCCGTGAAGGGACCCAAAGAAACGGATACCGGCGCAGAAACCGGACAGACAGTTGGTATACCAGAAAACCCACGGAAACATTTGTTTGCCCTGACAGTGGGATGTTTGGACCCCTTGAATGATCAATGGAGCACTTCTGTGCTCCAGTGTCAATCAAAAACTGGTGTTTCCTATTCCCTACTAATAATTCAACGTAGGGGCCTTTTTGATTAACGGGAATAGGCAAAGGTTCCAAACCCTGCTTCGGGCAATCCTAATAAAATAGAGCCTCATCAGAAGGAAGCTCTTCAGAAAGGTAGGCAGCAGAAGGGTGATCAAATATGTTTCTCGTGTCCATACTCGAGGTCTGATTTTCCCGTGAAAAAGGTTGCTGAGAATCTTGTAAAAGTTGACCTCTGTCAGGGCCCCCTGCTCCAGGGCGGCCCCTAGGTCATCTACCCATACCTCCAAACGCACTGTTTGACCTCTGGCGAAGGACAGAGCACTGTGCTCGCCAATGACCTTCCTGGCGGCAATAAGCACATTGATTAATATTTACAAGATTCAGAGGAGCATTTCCTTTTGGAACATACTGACCTCTAGTTTGTGTCATACCTCCTCTGGGGTTTCTAATAATTTGCTGTAATAATACTTTGGTTTTCAAACCTCCCTTTCTCTTTTCAATTTTTTCCTTCTCATTATTAACACGGTTCTCATAATACTGAGCCATGTGCAAAACCTCAGATTGAGATTTTGCCTGCCAAGCGCTCTCAGAGGACATAATTTGTGACTGGATGTCAGGTAACAATCCACGTACAAATTTGTCCACGAACAACCTCTTCCCCGACTCTGTACCTAAATCCTGTCCACTGAAGTCAGAAAATACCTGCTCGAATCTATTGAAAAATTCGGTGGCGCCTTCAGTTTTCCCTTGAACACAGGCCGTAAGCTTGTCCCAAATAATCTTTTTTTCTGGAATTATAGTTTTTAGTTTAGCGACAATCCTATCAGGTAAAGTAAGTATTACCTGTGGCGGTTTCTCACCAGCTGGTCTTTCTCCATCAATTCTAATCATATTTGCCCACGTATCTCCCAGCCCTGGCACATCGTCTATTGTCCGAACCTGTTTCCATACATCTACGGGTAGGAGTATAGGGAATAACAAGTCAATGTCACTCAAGGTGAACACAGAGGACTGTAAAACGGACTCTATTTCTTTATAAAACCCTGTCGGGTTTTTTCTAATATCAGGAACTGATTGTCTAATTGTGTTCACTTCCTGTCGTGAAAACGGGACGTGAACGAATTGAGATACATAATGTGCAGGGACATCCACAGCGAGGGCACCAGTCGCCGCGTTGGCGGGGATCTCAACTTTTGGGACAAAGGTCAGAGGAACCTCTCTCATAGGCAACTGAGATATAGGTACCTCCGGCCGCTTACTAAGCAATAGAGCCAGGTCGAGCGCTAAGGCAGCTGTAGAAGTGTCGGGTGAAAAAGCCCTTTTACAAATCCCCAATAATTCTATGGGGCAACTAACCCTCTTCCTTACACATTCCTCTTGCAGGTGCTGTACCATCACCTGAATTACTTTTCTTTGCATCTCTACTGTATACTGACTATACGTGTCATACACTTCGTCTGGCGGTATCGATGAATCCGAGATCCATCGAACCGCATCTTTGGTACAAATTCGTACTTCCTCAGGTGCTGTTCTTCGGCACGGAAGGAACCGTTTCTGTACATATATTCTATCGTCCTCATCATCCTCATCTCGTGATTTTTCAAAGTCTTTCCTAAACTCAAACAATCTTTCAACATGTCCATATACATTCTGCTCTGTGTCCCTCGAAAGTGCCAAAGCATTCAGATCTCTCACCCCTTGTGGAAGATCCGAATTTTGTAATCTACCCCACATCACACACAAATGAGTCCCCAAATCTTCGATAAAAACATTTTTCTCGGGAAAACTATTCAAATTAGATAATGTGGAAAAAACATTAACTTGATCACCTTTCTCCATGCAATGCTTAGCCCATGCAAACAATTCCTGTTTCCTATCTGCAGAAACAGTAGTACGAGTCACAATCTTTGACCCTGCACCTGGATCGACTCCAATCAATACGGGGCCACTCGGGAGCGGAGGTATAGGTAAATTTAACAAAGGTGCAACTATCGGTGCAGGGGGAAGGGGCGGTGCGATAGGCGGAGGAACAACAACCAAAGGACTAGGAACAATAGGCTGTACAGGGGGAACAGGAATAGCAACAGGAACAACAGCAGGAATGGGCAGAGCGCCCAAAACAGGAGCATACGGAGGTGGCGCTGAGGCATCGGGCCTGCGTTCATTTAATAATTTCTCAATAAATTCCTCAGACACATGGAAATCTTTAGAGGGATAAATTTTCTGGATCCCGAGTGAAAAGGCTCTATCCATATTTTTAACTGGTTCTGACCGCTTTTCTTTATCATACAATAATGCTTTTTCAGCGTTTGTTTTATGACGACGTGCATGTTTATCCCTACTATTAAGCTACTGCAATGCTTCTTTCTTCCAATTTTGTAACACATCAAAGGCTGCTGGTCTAGCCTTATTCTTTAACAAGATCGATTCTAAGTATTCAATACGGGGGATCTCAAAACTACCGTTGATTGGCCACTGAAATTCGGAGGCATGTCTGGTCTGTCTGTGCCAAATATCATTAAATACTATACTTCCAATGCCATACTTACAGTACATAGTACACGCCGGTGACCCCTCCTGTGGTGCCGGGCGGCTAAATTCCAAGGATTGCCGATCGCTGCGGAACAGAGCCCTAAAACAGCTAGACAATTTCCCAGGCATTTCTCAAAAAATTGGTGTTACCTGGTCCAATAATTGTGTCTGCAGATACAATACGCCAAATTCAAAGTGTCAGGGTTAAATTAAGAGCCGGGTCACGACTGCACCTGACCAAACCTAAGGAGGACCATACGGTTTACAAAGAACTTACCTAAAAAATTTTACCTTGCGTTTGGTGGTTTCGGCAAATCTGCCCGCCTCAAAATTGGACCCTCGTCAAGATGCCGTGTCAGACCACACGACTATCGTCCAAGGATCGGATCGTGCAGCGCTGCCGAGGTATCGCGTCTCGATCGGTCGGGCCCGCAGAATCACACCGTCCGATCCCGGTTCGATAGTCTGCGTCAACCTTCAATGATCCGGCATCAATCTTGAGGGTCCCTATTCGGGCGCCAACTGTGGAAACAGAAAAATTGATATGAGGCCGGGAATCCCAAAGGAAACACACCAACACAGGTTACAAAGGACATACAAAGCGCTTTTTTTTCAAAGTTACAACAATTACCAAAGTCAATTGACATACGGATAGCTATTCGGCCCTCAGAGTAACAGAACGAACCATCAACGGTAGTTCGCCGTGTTAGTGTGAGAGACCGTACATTGGGATACTCGGGTTTTTATACTTTTTATCCAGCTTTGGCCAACCCCCTCGCGGGTTAGCCATTCTTTGGACCAGGCCTAGTGTTCGTTGCCAGGTCAATCCCATAATGTATGCATTTTGATCAGTTCCGCTGATACAGTTGTTCATTTACACATAGGTCAGGGATAGGACAAGGTCTCAGTTCGCGACCCTAACAAGTAGCCTGCAGGCATATTACTTATTCATGTGTGCGGAGGTCACAACGGCCAGAATCCCACTCAAAATGTCATTCGGCCTCCATTTTGTTGTTCAGGGTGACTTCCACACTGCAAGAGAACCTAAAATGGCGGCTAAATCCAAGATGGTGATTTGCACAATACATTAAGGTCAAGACCTTGCCGCGGAATCTATGTACACGATGTTTTTAGACAACTTGGCGTAGGCCAACATACATTCAAACAATGCGATAGGAGGTACAATATTATTTCGATTTCCACAAGACAGTGCATAATCTTCTGGCTGCCTGCATGGCCAGTATGCAGGACTTATACCTTAACTGCCCACATTTGGGTGACAGCTTCACTTTGCTGGACAATATTCTTCACTTGTCTAAACTTCATGGACTTATTTCTCCTAGACCACGGGCGCCATCAACTCTGGGCTCATTTCTGCCATCTCTGGACTCAGACCAAGGACCACCCTTGTCGCCACTTGTAGTATTGGGGTTCTGGTAACAGGCACACGTAGCAGAGATGACGCTGGAGGCAGATAAGTATAAAAGGAAAGTGTCTTTATTAAGTTTCAGGGCAAGTTAGGAAAGGGAGGCAGGAGCTAAGTAATATACATCCTCTCTCGTCAGATCTCCCATCCTGAGTCCCTAACTGTCAGTCCTGGAACCTTGATGTGCTGTGAGGTTCCAGGCTACCTCATCACATTCTATGACCTGCATTGGTGCACACAATACAAGACACATACTACAATTTAATACTATTAAATGAGGAAATCTTGGCACCTCCAGTGGTTTTTCATTATACCTCAAACAGGAGCTGAGCTTGCTTCTCACATTCATGTATCTTCTCAAGTAAATAACTACGCTCTCAGTGGCCCCAACTCTTGACACTGGGACAGGCAAGCCTTTCTCGAATCTTCCTTCACCGTCAGCTATTCTTATTCTGTTGCACCACACTTCTAGCCCTTTCATTCAAGGGGTCCAAGTTTGCTAAAGTGCGTTGTGGAACATCCAGATTCTATATATATTGTTCCATCTGCGACGCTATACGGTTTAGTCCATCAAGTGCGCTATATAAATGCAAAATACAAATACAAAATATATACATTGGCGCATTGCGTACAATCTATTCACTATGTAGCAAGCCTTACGATTACTTTATCTACTTGTGTTACTGCATCTGTACATTTGTAAAATGGCTTTACATTTTCTTTGGTGCTTCTCCGCACGTGCAATCTTCTTTTTGCTCCCGAAATGTTGCTCACTTCACTACTTTGTCATCAGATTCTATAAGGTCTATATTCTTACTACATTTGCATCTCTTCTGGGTGTGTCACCTCTGCTTCATTTCACGTCACCAGTCCTCTCTTTCATTCATTTTCACACTTCTTCCGGAACTTCCTTCAGAAGATCGTCATTTCTAAGCAGATGCATATAGGGTTTTCTCAATGGGTACCTTGTTTCAAGGACTTTTCGCGGTGTAGGCACCCTCACTGGTATTGCGCATGTCCCAATTTCCAGTTGCCAATATATAGGCATAATCGGGGCTGAACCTCTGGTAGAGGTACTTGGCTCCTCCTCTACAGCAGACACGTGAAAGACCTTTCGGGGCGTAACTTACATGACACATGCTGCGTGCTGGTGTTCAGTATGCCACATTCGGGGATATAGAAGTACGTGTAGAAGCAAATCCGACAGTACGTGCATTTGGCAGTAGGCAGATGAGGGCATTACTGCAATTTTTGGGATGCCATGCAATTCGTTCACTCCTGGGACAATACAAACTTCTTATTTTGGTGGGGGATTTGCCGCTGCGCATACGCGCATTTCCTTTTTCTTTCTGAGGCTAATGGTGAGTCGGATACGCATTTTTGATACTCTGGGTTCCCCCGTGTATCGCGTACCTCCATTCTTACCATTACAGTAGCTTTCCTGGCTATGCATACACATTTATTGCGTTAAACAGTGCCACTGCGAATCGTGTAACGCTTTTTCTCTTTTACCCAAGCTATCGAGGTCTCGTATATGCAATTTTTGTATTTTTTTGGGGTGTCTGTGCGTTACGTGTCCTGTATTCTTGTCACCACAGGTACCTTTGAGCCTTGCTGGACCACTGAAATTCATTTTCCATCACATACACTGCCCCCTGACTCTTATTGCCCAGGACAATTGCTTGGTGTGCCTTCCGCCTTCCATTGTTCAAGTCCACCTGGACCATGAGTGGAAAGGCCCCAAGAGGGAAAGGTGGCAGAGGTGGCCGGGGTTGTGGAAGTGCAGTGGAAGCTGCTGTCCCCCCGTGGGGTCAGGGACCTGCAGGTGAAACTGCTGCCCCCTCCCCCCGGAGTCAGGGAACTGCAATGGAAGCTGCCCCCCTCAGGGTCAGGGACCTGCAGTGAAAGCTGCTGCTCCCCTCAGGGTCAGGGACATGCAGTGAAAGTTGCTGTTCCCCTCAAGGGTTCAGGGACCCACAATGGAAGCTGCTGTCCCTGTCCAGAAGGGTAAGGGATGTGCAGTGAAAGCTGCTGTCCCAGCATCAGTGGGTGATGCCATGGCCCAGGCCACTAGTGGTCCAGCATCTGGTGCCCTGAGTAGTCCCAGACACAGGGGGTCAGCACCACGTGCCAAGAAGGCAAAGCCTGCACTGCAGGAAGAGGCTCAACCCCATGGCACGGCACAGGACACCGGCACATTGAGGAACAGGAACTTCAATGATGAAAAACTCCAGATCCTTGTGGACGACGCGGCTGATCACCACCATGACATGTGCTTGCAATCAGGGAACATGCATACAGCTGCTCATCGTATGGTGCATTGGCACCATATCACGGATGAGATAAAAGGCTTAGGGTATGAGAAGCGCACTGCTTCTCAGGTTATGAAGCAGTGGAATGACCTCAACCATCATACCTTGTCCAAGCTGGGTTGCAACCTCACCTCTGCTAGGGCAACTGGAGGGGGGTCACCAAAGGAGGAGGATCTCACCTTGCATGAACAGGCTATGAGCAAGTTAATTCATATGGATCAGGTGCAAGGTGTGGGAGGCCTGCCAGATTAAGAGTGCATGTCCGGTGAGTGACCAAGCTTGTGCATCCTGATTATGTGGAGGGAAACAAAACTAAGATGTATGATTGTGTTGCGCTTCTGCCTGAATTTGAATGACTGCTCCGGCTGAACCATTTCATGCTATACTGACTCATGCCCAATATACTCTTGAGTGGCTACAACCCATGTTTCATACATCTGTTGCAGATGGCATTGTGACAGTAGTCATCCCCCACCAGAATACATTAACAACATTTTCAACATGCTACCACAACGTGCCATCTATTTAGCTGCATTAGTGATGTCAGTGACTCTTCTCTGCTAGACAAGAGCTTGTGTCTGAAGCACGTGTTACACATCATGCAGTGCATGATGTAGATTGTCCATTCACACATGTACGTAGGTGGTTCCATGCTACAGATAACTTCCATGAAGACTACCAGCAGGCCTCACAGTGTGCCATGAGTGACACTGCATTTTTTAACACTGTGCACAACCACGCCGCAGCTATAGCAATGACCCCTGTGTCAAATATTTGTGCGGGTCCATCCCTGTTACCCTCCCACACTCAGCACACACTCCAAGGGTCCATGACCATGTCCATCTTGTGTGTCACTGTCCCTTATTCCTATCTCCCAGTGCATGTAATTACTCTTTCCGCACCACACACCTTGTCTAGGTGTTACTCTTACAGTCATACTCCAACTGGGACTCCACACTCAGGCCATGTCCGCATTGTATGCACTCCCTGTTAGGCAAAGTTTGTATGCAGTACCCCCTGGGGCCACTACACACAACTAGGACTACAGGTGTAAGCAAAACCAACCTTTGGTATAAGTCTGTACCACACAGTTTTTGGTAGCGACCTGAGTAGCCAGGCTTATCTCAAGAGGGAATGTGAGCTTATAAGCGTGTTACACAGAGGTCTATAATTACAAGAATTCAGATAGACACTTATACTCATGGTTTCTTGGTAAAACCCTTATGAACTTATTACACAGTCAGTTAGAAAACATTCACTAAAAGGAGGCAATCAATAGCACACGCAAATATACTACAGTACTTCACACTATCAGATTCTGAGACATTTAAACTACTTTGATATAGGAGCAAAATGGCATTCTGTCATGTCTGGTGGGTTTAGTAATAGGTGATTAGGTTGAATGAGAAGTTTGTGTGTTTGACTTCAATTAGGAGTTCAGGTTTTGATTAAAGAGTGGAGAGTTTCTGGTTGTTGTGATAGGGTTCAAGGTCTATTCTAATACTTATTATTCTTAACTACTATTCTTCAGAATGAGAGGTTCCCAAGTCAAAATGGTGGAGGTGGTGCTGAATCTTGATTGGCGGATTTGAGAGCTTCAGACCTCCACCAGGATTCTAAACTGCCTTTCATTTTTCTCCTCATGTGGGAAGGTCCTGTTTTGCTTGGCTCCAGTAAAGACCTTCTGAGAGAGAGTTTTTGGTTATGAAAACTTTGAATATTCCCTGTAAAAGAGTGCCGATCTTCGTGGGACAAGCTGAGCTGATGATTTGGTGGGAGCGCAGTGTTTTTGAGCTGAGAAACTTCATTACTTATTTTGAAAATTCTTATTGTAGGTATTTAGTTAGCTAGGTATTTAGGATAAAACATTGAGACTTCCGATATAAAGACTTTCTGGTTTACTAAGACTTTAACTGTTATTATCAAATCGTTACATCTGCTGGGAAGAGATTGTTTATGTTCTTGCAAATACATTTAAGATTGAGGCTGTTTTACTTCAATGTTTAAGAAGCAGATGTTAACAGTGCAGCAAATTACTAAGAAACGCTAGATTAATATTTGATTTCATTGCACAATTGGGAATGAGAAAAATCTCAAGTGACGTTGTTAATGAACAGCTAAATGTTCAGCAAGTGGCAGTGCATTAGTTCAAAAGTTCACCTCAAAAGGAGTTATTAGGAGTTTCAGTAAACTTGTCAAGTGATACTGTTTCAGTTATTCTATTGTGGATATTTCAAGACTGCTGCGCATGTGTCAGGGAGTTGTGTTGACATTTGAAAAGACTTTTTACAGTGGCGCAGGTTTTTATGATTAGTGGCGCAGTTATTTTTTTAGCGCGCATGTGAGAAGAGAGTCCCGTTCATATTGTGAGCATGCGCATTGCAGTGAAAGTCCAACGAAGATTCTTTCTAGCCGCCACCACGTATTAGATTGAAAACTTTATTGATTGGTTTTGAAGCGTGGCGAGTGGGTAGACATTCTGAACTGTTTAAATGTATGAATTGGAAAACGACCTTAAATGCTAATCCTGACACATCGAATTTATGCTGCGCAGCAAAACTAAGAATCCATGAACACAGTCAGTTGGGTAAATGTGTACTAGCGTAAAGAGTATATGAACATTTCTAGAGTGTTATGAACTTAAGTTGAGAACAAAGAATTTCTAGACATCTACATTGATTCAATGATGTTACAGGAAGTTCCTAACCTTTAACCTCCAAGTTATAAAACAGAGGTTGACAGGTATGGTTAATGGAAATTACTAAAATTAGAAAATTGATCTAACAAATGTCATCCCTGTCTAACCAAGTTGTTTTCTTCTACAGATTGCGGTCGATCAGAAGCAGGCGTCTGTCTTTTATTATTTTCTCCAAATTCCCCTTTCCCCCGGGAGAGTTGAGTCTTCAGCTGAATATTTGATCAGTTGTTGGCTCGACATTCTTGAGAGATCAGTGGGGCTCAGCATCTTCCGCAGACGGAGAACAGAGGACCGGACAGATGAAAGGCCACAAATTGTCTGCCTGAGTTGCTGGGTCTCACAGATTCCATCATGGAACAGTTTGGAGATGTGATCCATGAATTAAGAGAGGAGTTGAGGGCTGCACACATAGAGAATTCTAAGTTACATAAGAAGATGGATGAGTTGGGGGAGAAGGTGACACACATTCAAGCATTTGTTGGAAAGTCTCGGGTTTTGGGGGGGGGGGGGTTTAGGAGAAAATGGCAGGGAATCCCCTGAGTCTCAGACATCGTTTCTTGAATTGGGGGCTGTAGGAGAGAGAGAGAGACAACCTCCTGTTTTAGGGAGAGAAGGTGTTAGGGAAGGAATAGATTCAGGAAGACAGATTTGGAATATGACCCCAGTTCCCTTGGCTTCTCCTGAACGTTTTAGTGGGGAGGTTAAGAAATGTTCCACCTTTGTTACTCAGTGTGAGTTGCATTTTAAAAACTGATAAGGCTAAGGTGGCTTTTGTCTTGTCTTATTTAACCAGTGATGCATCAGCTTGGGCTGTACTTCTAGTGGCCCAGAAGAGTCCAGTTTTGCAAAACTTTGCGCAGTTTAAGGAGGATTTTCGGAAGATGCTTGGTAGGAGATTAATATCACAAGAAATAGATGGTGAATTGTTAGACCTAAAACAAGGAAATAAAGATTTAATGAGTTATGTAACTACTTACCGAACTTTAGTTCTTGAGACAGGTTGGCCAGAAAATAAGAGAGCGTCTTTGTTTTATCTGGGTTTGAGAGAGGATTTAAAGGACGCCTTGTCTGCTATTGTTGATCATCCTACATCCTGTGATGCCTTGATAGAATTAGTAATGCAGATTGATTTTCGGTTGGGAGAAAGAAGGAATGAGCGAAGGAAGGGAGTGGGTGAGGTAAAGACGATTCAGCATTTTGAGAAGCCTAGAAATGAGGATAGAGGAAGAGTTAGTGATCAAGTAGGTAGGGGTAGAGGGCCACTATCCAAGGAAGAGAAAGAGAGGAGGAGAGTTAATCATTTGTGTTTGTATTGTGGTCGTAGTGGTCACTTTTTAGGAAACTGTCCCTATACCCCCAAAAGAGCTCAACCTGGTTGTTTGCGGACTCAACAGGTGGCGAACACTCTCCAAGCTGCGGTTCCTCATATAACAATCAATGTATCCTTGTATTTGAATGGTATTTTAAAAGGGTCTGGACCTGCTATGATAGATTCGGGTGCAACTGGAAACTTCATGGATTGGCGAGTGGCTCTGTCAATGGGAATTCCAATAGTTGAGAAATTATTAGTTGAGCAAGTGAGAGCGGTAGATGGTTCTCAGCTAACATCAGGTCCCATCACACATGAAACGGTTCCTTTGTTCATGACTTTGGTTAAAGATCATTCTGAGTATAACGTCTTTGAACTTATTGATGCACCTCAAATTCAAATCATTTTGGGTATGCCATGGTTAACTAGTCACAATCCAACCATTGATTGGGGGAGAAGAGCCTTAGATTTTCAATCAGAAATTTGTAGAGAACATTGTTGTTGTTGCAAAATTGAAGGTTGGGAAGAAGGTACGGAAGATGCTAGAATAATGGCCTTATCTGAGAGTGGTTTTAAGGAACATTCCATTGGGGCAGTGGTAGGTGTGTTACCTGAGTGCTATAGAGAGTTGGCTAATGTCTTTGATGAAATTGAGGCAGGGGAATTACCTCCGCATAGATCATATGATTGTAAAATAGAATTGGAAGATGGAGCAATCTTACCAAGCAGTAGAGTGTATGCCTTGACCGAGAAGGAGAATTATTATTTAAAGGAGTATATTGAAGAAAATCTTAAGAAGGGGTTAACAGGCATTCTCAGTCCCCAGCTGCTTCACCTCTATACTTCGTGCCTAAGAAAGAAGGGAAGCTTAGAGCCTGCATTGATTACCGTGCTTTAAATAAGATCACTATCAAAAACCGTTATCCTCTACCATTAATTTCCGAACTGTTGAATCAGGTTCAAGGAGCTACAATTTTTACTAAATTAGATGTAAGGGGAGCATATCATTTAGTCCGGGTTAGGGAGGGGGATGAATGGAAAAAAGCCTTTAAAACCCGTTTTGGATTATTTGAATATCAGGTGATGCCCTTTGGATTATGTAACGCTCCAGCTGCTTTTCAATTTTTTATCAATGATGTTTTGAGAGAATTTTTAGATCTTTTCATGGTGGTTTACATTGATGACATCTTAATTTTTTCACATGATCTGGAGCAACATCATCAGCATGTTAGAAAAGTGTTAAAAAAAACTACAAGACCATCATCTTTTTGCAAGTCTTGAAAAAAGTCAATTGCATACTGAGGTTGTTGAATTCTTAGGTTTCGTAATTTCTCCTCGAGGATTAGAAATGGATCAAAAGAAAGTCAAAGCACTCAATTTTTGGCCGGTTCCAACTAAAATCAAGGAAGTGCAAAGTTTCTTGGGGTTCGCCAATTTCTACAGGCGATTTATTAAAGACTTTTCATCTATTATTCCTCCTATCACAAGACTTCTTAAGAAAGGAGTACCTTTTATTTGGAATCAGGAAGCTGAAGATGCCTTTGATACTATGAAGGATCGATTTACTACTGGTCCAACTCTTCTACATCCAGATCCAGCTCAACCTTTCTTTGTGGAAGCGGATGCTTCTAATTTTGCTGTAGGAGCAATTTTGTATCAAAGACATAAGGAAACTGGTCAACTTCACCCGATAGCATTATTTTCAAAGAAATTCTCTGCTGCTGAGAGTAATTATACAATTATGGATAAAGAATTGTTAGCTATCAAATCAGTGTTTGAAGAATGGCGTCACTATCTGATGGGAGCTCGACATCCCGTTACAGTTCTTACTGATCACAGAAATCTGTTGTTTCTTAAGTCCGCCAAGACACTCACTCCCAGACAATTGAGATGGTTGCTATTATTTGCGGATTTCGATTTTGTGGTTACACATAGACCAGGGAGACTAAATGGAAAGGCGGATGCTTTATCAAGACAATTTCCTGGTTGTGAGAAAGAGCTGGAATTGCATCCAGAACTAATTATTCCTGAAGAACACTTTAAATAAGATCACGATCAAAAACCATTATCCTCTACCATTAATTTCCGAACTGTTGAATCAGGTTCAAGGAGCTACAATTTTTACTAAATTAGATTTAAGGGGAGCATATCATTTAGTCCGGGTTAGGGAGGGGGATGAATGGAAAACAGCCTTTAAAACCCGTTTTGGATTATTTGAATATCAGGTGATGCCCTTTGGATTATGTATCGCTCCAGCTGCTTTTCAATTTTTTATCACTGATGTTTTGAGAGAATTTTTAGATCTTTTCGTGGTGGTTTACATTGATGACATCTTAATTTTTTCACATGAACTGGAGCAACATCATCAGCATGTTAGAAAAGTGTTAAAAAAACTACAAGACCATCATCTTTTTGCAAGTCTTGAAAAAAGTCAATTGCATACTGAGGTTGTTGAATTCTTAGGTTTCGTAATTTCTCCTCGAGGATTAGAAATGGATCAAAAGAAAGTCAAAGCACTCAAGGATTGGCCGGTTCCAACTAAAATCAAGGAAGTGCAAAGTTTCTTGGGGTTCGCCAATTTCTACAGGCGATTTATTAAAGACTTTTCATCTATTATTCCTCCTATCACAAGACTTCTTAAGAAAGGAGTACCTTTTATTTGGAATCAGGAAGCTGAAGATGCCTTTGATACTTTGAAGGATCGATTTACTACTGGTCCAACTCTTCTACATCCAGATCCAGCTCAACCTTTCTTTGTGGAAGCGGATGCTTCTAATCTTGCTGTAGGAGCAATTTTGTATCAAAGACATAAGGAAACTGGTCAACTTCACCCGATAGCATTATTTTCAAAGAAATTCTCTGCTGCTGAGAGTAATTATACAATTATGGATAAAGAATTGTTAGCTATCAAATCAGTGTTTGAAGATTGGCATCACTATCTGATAGGAGCTCGACATCCCGTTACAGTTCTTACTGATCACAGAAATCTGTTGTTTCTTAAATCCGCCAAGACACTCACTCCCAGACAATTGAGATGGTTGCTATTATTTGCGGATTTCGATTTTGTGGTTACACATAGGGCCTCATTACGACTCAGGCGGTAAGTGATTGAAATTACCGCCATGGCGTAATGAGCGTTAACGCCATGGTCCGATGGCGATAAGAGCGCCATATTACGACCCATCGCGCATGAGCATTACGCCATGGCGGTAACGTAAACTACGCCATGCCGTAAACAGCCATTACCGCCCTCGTTAAAAGCACAGGGTGACCTACCGCCACCCATCATTGCGCCGACCGTAGTCAGCGGTCACCGTAATTAGCGGTGACCGCAATTAGGCGGAACCGGAAATAGCGTAATCGCGGCGGAACGGGAAACAGCACAGCGGCCATCTTAAAAAACACAATCCATTGCCATCCTACCCAACCACACCACAACCAACCCTCAAACCCTGACATTCCCATAACCCACCCATTTCCTCAGCCAACCATGCCTAAAGTTGTCAAGAAGGCATGTGACAGGCAGCGGCAGGAGCGCTTCAGTCGAGAGGAACTGCAAATGCTTGCAGACACGCTCCAGGAGAAGGCCGATGTTGTCTTCTCCAATGAGATGACCCGAACAGCCATAGGCCGCAAAAAGGAGGTGTGGGAACTTGTGGCACAACGTGTCAGTGCTGTTGGAACCACCCCACGCACCTCCAAACAGTGCCGCAAGAGATGGGACGACCTGCGGATCAGGGTCCGGGGCATTATGTCTGCCAACCGTAACCTGGCCCTGGGAACTGGCGGGGGAGCAGACTCCCCACTGAAGATGCAGCCATGGGAGGAGACATGTGCCTCTCTGATTGGCATTGAGTGCATCGAAGGTGTCGGCGAGATGGAGAGAGGGGCCCCAAGATCTGGAGACACAGGTAGGTGCCTCATATCCAGCCTTGCAAGACACCCTGATACACTTGCACGTGACAATCACAATGTGGCAGACGCAACACATCAGCAGATGAGCCACGCCCTGCGCACATGCAGCATGTACACTGTACAGTAGGCAGACACACACCTGCATGCAAAACCGAACCTAAAGGGAGGCAACCTGTATGTCACGGGCTACTAACTCCACCATCTATCCATTACACTCTTCACAATGCCTGCTCAATGTCCGCTGAACCATCAATAACAGTCACCCTCCGCTGCTCCACCACAGGCTCGCAATCGGACACTGGCAGGGACGACAGCACCAGCACCCCAGCCAAGAAGGCCAGGAAAGTGGGAGAAGGGAACCATGCATCGACCTCTGCTGGACCCAGGCAGAATCCACGCCAGGCTGAAGAGCCCAGGGCAGCAAAGTCCCCCGAGGAAGGGGTCGTGACAGCACCTGCAGCTCAACCACACCCACTGTTGCCCACTGAGGGCAATGTGTCAGCAGGGAGCAGTACTGTTGGGGAGACTGCAGCCATCGCTGCCTGCTCCGACAGTGATGTGGAGGATGACACTGGACTTGACCACAACACGCAACTGCACTCACCACACCTATCCCCAATCAGCCATCACGGAGATGACACCCAGGGCCCATCGCCAGCTAATTCATGGCCAGCAACTCCAAGCCCAGTGGGAGTTGTGGAAGATGGGAGTAGTCCCATTGGTCCCCCATTGGCACCCTCCATTGGGCCAGAATTCCAGCTGTCGCTGGAGCAGATTGCCAACAGGCAGGAAGCACTGGGCACACTCCTCACGCAGCATGTTGCAGAATGTGCAAGTACCAGTGCAGCCATGGAGAGGAGTGCTGATGGCATCAGGGCTGCCATCCAAACTGCCAGCAGGGACATATGCACCGAACTTGCTGCAGTGCGGCAGATGATGAGCCAGCTCATCCAGACAATTCTGGACACATGCCGTACTGAGCAGCCCGGGACATCCTCAGCTGCAAGTTCAGCACAAGCCTCTCCCGTCCGCAGGTCATCCAGGACCCTGAGGAGCACAGGCAGGGGGGCCCCAGGTTCCGGGAGAGGGGGCAGTCAATAGTGTGCTGAACTATACACACTTCACCACAGGCACTGTCACATGTTTGCAGGGTGTTCAGGGGGGAGGGGGAGGGGGGAATTGGGTGTGTTGGAGTGTTCAGGGGGGAGGGGGGAATTGGGTGTGTTGGAGTGTTCAGGGGGGAGGGGGAGGGGGGAATCGGGTGTGTTGGAGTGTTCAGGGGGAGGGGGAGGGGGGAATTGGGTGTGTTGGAGTGTTCAGGGGGAGGGGGAGGGGGGAATTGGGTGTGTTGGAGTGTTCAGGGGGGAGGGGGGAATTGGGTGTGTTGGAGTGTTCAGGGGGGAGGGGGAGGGGGGAATCGGGTGTGTTGGAGTGTTCAGGGGGGAGGTGGAGGGGTACTGTTATACCTATTCAGTAGAACAATACACTTTTTCTTTTCTCACAAACGAAAAGTGTGGACATTGCTCATTGCGTATGTGTGCTTTATTGTTACAGTCCACAGTGTTGACATACCAGACACACACAGTGCCCCAAGTGCCATCCATATGTCACACACTCGCTGTGTGTGCTAGAAGTATCAGTCAATGACATTCTGATGCATTATATGGCCCTCCTGTGCATCGCTGCCTCCCTGAGGTGCTGCCCCATCCCCATCATCATCATCCACATCATCAGGTGGTTGTGGTTCTGCGTCAGGGGGAAGAGGCACGTTTCGTCTGATGCACATATTGTGTAGCATGACACATGCCATGACGATCTTTGCAACCTTCTCATGGCGGTACAGGAGTGCCCCGCCAGACCTGCTGAGGCAGCGGAACGTGCCTTCAGTAGGCCAAAAGCATGCTCTATCACCACACGGGTACGTGCATGGGCATGGTTGTAGTCCTCCTCATGCTGGTTCGATGGGTTCCGCACTGGTGTGAGGAGCCACCTCTTCAGGGGATAGCCCGCATCACCTGTAAAATGTGAGAAAAGAATGTGTCAGGAACGAGATTGATATGTGAACATGACGCACAACCATGCCTTGATTCTGACTGTTACTGTGCACCAATTGGAGTTGTGGTTATGGATTTACACTGTGCAACCAGTATGTGTTCATGGCTCTCATGTACTGTTTTGCATGCAAAAACACAATGCAGGGGGGACGATTGCCTTGTGAGTGGCCATCCACTGTGTCCGTTCAGGACGTCATTCATGTGACCTTGCACGTGTCCTGTGAGCTTGAAGCTCACATGATAGCAACATTGATGTCTGGCTCATTATGACCCCAGTGAGCATTACTGGTGTCAATGGGGACAGTTTGTGGGTCTTGTAGTGGTCCATTGATGTCCCTGTCTGTCATGTGCCTCCTTTGTGCGCAGTTGTGGGGGACAGGCCTTTCAGTAGTTGGTGCATGGTGACGTGCATGTTGGTGTTTTTCTTTAGGGTCAATGCGGCCACAATTTGCACAATGCACTTGCAAATGGTTGTGTCGTTTTTGGGATGCACTTTCATTCACATTTTGGGATGATTAGGTCAGGCATGATGTGTACACTACTCTGTTGACGTCAGTGCTGCCACAGGGAATGATCTGGCTACTGCTAGTTGCACCCACCCCCTGTATCTGCCAGATGTAATATGCATTGGTACGTCATTCAACACCCACTTTGCATTTCCATGCTCATGTCATTAGACTCACCGAGTAGGTAGGATCTTGGGCCTGCATGTCGCTCCATGTAGCGTGGTATTGTTGAGTTCCGAAGGACCACAGAATCATGGGTTGATCCGGGGAATCTGGCACAACAATGTGTGATGATCCTGTTGGAGTCACAGACCATTTGCACGTTGATTGAGTGGAAATGTTTACGGTTGCGGTACGGTACCTCCATGGCATGTGGGACCACCAATTCAACATGGGTGCAGTCAATGGCACCAATGCAACCAGGTATGCCGGCCAGTGCATGGAAACCCACTTTGGTGTTGGCAATCTCCTGGGCAGACCGTGGTAATGAGATGTGGTCATCTGTGTGCTTGAGGAGGGCATCGAGCACTTGCATCAGTGTACGCGAGAATAATGGTTGTGATATGCCATGCAAGTGCCCCACTGTGTGCTGGTAGGTGCCTGTGGCCAGGAAGTGGAGCACGGACACTACCTTCAGTAGGGGGGGTGGCAGTGGGTGTTTCAATCATGCTGACGATGTCGTTGTGTATCATGTCCACAATGGTGGTGATGGTGTCCCGGTCCAGTCGGTACAGGGTGTGGATCTGCTCAGCGGTGAGGTTGAATGGGCTGGGTCTGATGCGTGGGATTGGGGGTGCAGTGCCTGCCTGGTGGCACTGGCTGTGCTGGTGGGGCTTGCTGGGCCTGCCTTGCCCTCCTTCTCCTCCTGCGTCTCCTCTGCGCAGCCTGTTGTTGTTGTTGTTGTTGTTGTAGTTGCTGTTGTAGCACTCGCATTGCTATCAGGTCCTCCAGCCCCAACATTGCTAGTCCTATTGGTATCATTGTGGAGTGTGACTGGGTGTGGGAAGGGGTGGGGTGTGCTCTTTTTGTACTTCCTGAGTCTGTATTGCCTTCACCTGTGCTGTTTCTGTGCACCTGTGGCAGCTGCATTCACTTTACATGGCCCTTTACGGTTGGTTCGCGATGGCGTAATTAGCACCATGGCGGTAAGGTACTTAACGGGCTGGGTGATGGCGTTAGGGGTATGTCCGCTTGGGTCGGCATTCGCGTACCTTTCCGCCATGGCGCTAAGTACGGTGTGGATGTTCGCGTGCGCGCACCCTTGGCGCAGTCAGCGGCAGCGTTAGCTACGATGCCGCTAGTGACATCGTAGTTTGCGGTCACGGGTCGTAATCGGCCCGAGCGGAAGACGATGGCGGTAATCGTTTACCGCCATCGTTTTTCGCTTTGCGCCAGGGTCGTAATGAGGGCCATAGACCAGGGAGACTAAATGGAAAGGCGGATGCTTTATCAAGACAATTTCCTGGTTGTGAGAAAGAGCTGGAATTGCATCCAGAACTAATTATTCCTGAAGAACACTTCATTTCAGCGAATTCAACAGAAAAGGAAAATTTGAAAGAATCTATCAAGGCAGTCTTTAATAATCAACAGATGGAGGATTGGGCATGTCGAGATGTGAAGAGGTCAATTCAGAATGGGTTACCAAATTTTGAGAATAAGTTATATCTTCCTAATAATGATCTTCGAAAGATGATTCTTCAAGAATGTCATGATTCGGTCTTAGCAGGACATCCAGGATTCCATAAAACATTGGATTTGGTTCTTCGTCATTTTTGGTGGGAAAAAGTTAAGGAGGATGTTTTAAATTACGTGAAAACTTGTGAAGTTTGTGCTAAGGCTAAAAGTGAGACTGGGAAGCCTGCAGGTTTGCTTGAACCTTTACCAATTCCTCCTCGGCCTTGTCATACCATCTCCATAGATTTTATTGTTGACTTACCTAATGATAGAGGTTACTCAACCATTTTGGTTGTGGTTGATTGTTTCTCTAAGGAAAGTCATTTCATTCCCATGAAAGGGATAGTATCAGCTGAAAATCTAGCTAAAAAATGTGTTCAAGAAATAGTAAGATTACATGGTGTTCCTAACCAAGTTATCTAAGACAGAGGATCACAATTTGTCTCGAAATTTTGGAGAGAGTTTTGTAAAAGAGTAGGGTTGGAAATTAAGTTAACATCAGGATATCACCCAAAAGCCAATGGGAAAGTTGCAAGGATCAATCAGGAATTGGAAAAATATTTAAGATGCTTTATTGATGGTGAAGTTGAGTGGATTGATTTACAGTGGACGGCAGAGTTTGCATATAATAATTCAGTTAAACGTTCCACTTCTATGTCTCCTTTTGTGTGTGGAAGAGGGTATAACCCAGGTTTTCTCTGTGAAGATAGTAATGAGAATGAAATTTGTGCAGCAGTGGAGAATATAGTTAAAATAATTAAAGAGGGGTGGTCTCGAGCAAGATAAATGTTGCAAAAAAGTAAGGCAAATTATAAGAGATTTGCAGATCTTAAGAGAAAAGAAAGTCCTAGGTATTCTAAAGGAGATTTGGTATGGCTGTCTGCAAAAAATATTAGATTGAAAGGAAAAAATAAGTTCTGTCCTAGATTTGTAGGTCCTTTTGAGATTGAGGAGGTAGTAGGACCCGTTTCTGTAAAACTCAAATTGACTCCAAATTTAAAAATTCATCCTGTTTTTCATGTGAGTTTACTAAAACCTGTGATAAAAGGAATTAGAATGAAACCTGTTACCAAACCAATTGTGTTAGAAACCAATTTGGAAGAATTTGAGATTAGACGAATTCTTGATTCCAGAAAATTGAGGGGTAAAATCCAGTATCTCATTGATTGGAAAGGATTTGGTCCAGAAGAAAGAACATGGGAGTGGGAGTCAGATATTCACGCTAAAAGATTGTTATCTAGGTTTCACAGAAAGTTTCCTAACAAACCTGGCCCTGGGGTCAGGACCTGAGGAGGGGGTACTGTCATGTCTGGTGGATTTAGTAATAGGTGATTAGGTTGAATGAGAAGTTTGTGTGTTTGACTTCAATTAGGAGTTCAGGTTTTGATTAAAGAGTGGAGAGTTTCTGGTTGTTGTGGTAGGGTTCAAGGTCTATTCTAATACTTATTATTCTTAACTACTATTCTTCAGAATGAGAGGTTCCCAAGTCAAAATGGTGGAGGTGGTGCTGAATCTTGATTGGTGGATTTGAGAGCTTCAGACCTCCACCAGGATTCTAAACTGCCTTTCATTGTTCTCCTCATGTGGGAAGGTCCTGTTTTGCTCGGCTCCAGTAAAGACCTTCTGAGAGAGAGTTTTTTGGTTATGAAAACTTTGAATATTCCCTGTAAAAGAGTGCCGATCTTCGTGGGACAAGCTCATCTGATGATTTGGTGGGAGCACAGCGTTTTTGAGCTGAGAAACTTCATTACTTATTTTGAAAATTCTTATTGTAGGTATTTAGTTAGCTAGGTATTTAGGATAAAACATTGAGACTTCCGGATATGAAGACTTTCTGGTTTACTAAGACTTTAACTGTTATTATCAAATCGTTACATCTGCTGGGAAGAGATTGTTTATGTTCTTGCAAATACATTTAAGATTGAGGTTGTTTTACTTCAATGTTTAAGAAGCAGATGTTAACAGTGCAGCAAATTACTAAGAAACGCTACATTAATATTTGATTTCATTGCGCAATTGGGAATGAGAAAAATCTCAAGTGACATTCTTAATGAACAGCTAAATGTTCAGCAATCGGCAGCGCATTAGTTCAAAAGTTCACCTCAAAAGGAGTTATTAGGAGTTTCAGTAAACTTGTCAAGTGATAGTGTTTCAGTTATTCTATTGTGGATATTTCAAGACTGCTGCGCATGTGTCAGCGAGTTGTGTTGACACTTGAAGACTTTTTACAGTGGCGCAGGTTTTTATGATTGGTGGCGCAGTTATTTTTTTAACGCGCATGTGAGAAGAGAGTCCCGTTCATATTGTGAGCATGCGTATTGCAGTGAAAGTCCAACGAAGATTCTTTCTAGCCGCCGCCACGTATTAGATTGAAAACTTTATTGATCGGTTTTGAAGAGTGGCGAGTGGGTAGACATTCTGAACTGTTTAAATGTATGAATTGGAAAACGATCTTAAATGCTGATCCTGACAGATCGAATTTATGCTGCGCAACAAAACTAAGAATCCATGAACACAGTCAGTTGGGTAAATGTGTACTAGCGTAAAGAGTATATGAACATTTCTAGAATGTTATGAACTTAAGTTGAGAACAAAGAATTTCTAAACATCTACATTAATTCAATGATGTTACAGGAAGTTCCTAACCTTTAACCTCCAAGTTATAAAACAGAGGTTGACAGGTATGGTTAATAGTTAATTACTAAAATTAGAAAATTAGAAAATTGAACTAACAAATGTCATCCCTGTCTAACCAAGTTGTTTTCTTCTAGAGATTGCGGTCGATCAGAAGCAGGCGTCTGTCTTTTATTATTTTCTCCAAATTCCCCTTTCCCCGGGAGAGTTGAGTCTTCAGCTGAATATTTGATCAGTTGTTGGCTCGACATTCTTGAGGGATCTGTGGGGCTCAGCATCTTCCGCAGACGGAGAACACAGGACCGGACACATTCAGAGCATTTGAAGTAGGAGCAAAAAGGCATAAATTAATAAAATGAATAGTTAGTCTTAAACAGTGCAAATAGTTTGAGTCACCAGAGGAGTTGATTCAATGCAATAGGTATGGCAAAGTCAATGGGCTAGAGTCTTGTATAAGAAAAAATGTTCTGGTAGTTTAAACGGAAAAGTCTTTGCCACGGTTCTCAGAAGTAGTTCAAAGAAGAAAGGTTTGTATGTCGGGTCACAAGCTGACTAGGCCTGCAAGTTGCCAAAGTTGTGCACACATTCGCAGTGAGAGGTAAGTTCTCTCGGTCGGGTTTTCACAGTACCTTATATTGAAGAAAAAGATGCATTGGAAGACTTCTGTTCCAGGCAGTTCCTGCAAATCTCGCTGTTTCTGAGCCTCAGTCGTGCGGACAAGAGGGAGGATGTCGGGGACTCCTGCACTGCACGGAGACTGGTCATAAAGCTGGCAAACTGGCAAATCTTCAATTCCGGAAGCTGTCTTCCAGCACACAAACTGATGTCCTTCTCTCTGGCTATTCGGGTTTCCTGCAGCACCCTGAGGAAAATACAACCAGCTCTGAGAATGGTGTCCAGGTGGCTTACGAGTTGATTGGTCCCAAAAACTCAAAGGAAGAAGTCGTCCTTGAAGGGCTTCTCTGTCGAGATGAACTTGGCGATTCGGACCTGCAGCAGGGCTTCACTGGGCAAACCAACAGTCCAGGAGTTGCAGCAGCTGTCCTCTTCGAGCTCGTCTTCAGTTCTTTCGTTCCAGTGGTCGACTCTGCCTTCCAAGCCAAGAGACTCGCCTTTTAAACAGTTTTCTTCCATTCATTCCAGCCTAGTTGCCACTCACCCTACAAGGTGGCTGTCCTAGCCAGGCAGTCAGCCAGCAAATCATGCCAGAGTGCATTTGAGTCTCCTAGGAGACTAAGCAGATTGAGTTTCGGGCACCTCCCTCACTTCCTGCCCACCCCAGACACTCTGGCGCCAGAGGCGGTCTTCAGTCCTGAAGCCTGCCAAAGGCGTAGGAACAAAGGGACCAAACCTGGTTTGGCGCACAGAGGCAAACTCTAGAAGGACCTTTCCAAAAAGAAATGGTGAGAAAAGAGGTTCTGTTTAAACAAAGTGGGCTCAGATGACATCTTGAAAAACATGGCTCCCATAATTTTTAGCTACCACTGTTCGCGGTCATGAAAAATCATGGTAGTTCGTTGTAAAACCACTGCCACCAGCCATTTCAATATGAAAAGATAGCATTTGACTGCTACATGAGTTTCTTGACATAGGGGATACTAGGTAACCCCCCCAGCAGGAAGGAATTTAAAAAGACTAGTAAAGCCACTTTAACTTTACATTCTCTGGGAAACAGTAGTTTATCCCAGAGAAGGTGTTTAAACCTTGGGACAGCCTAAAAGGCTTTCCTGTGTCACTGCACTGACGGTGCTTTGTGACACACATGAAAATATGATGCCTATGGAGTTGTTTAAAACTCCATAATCAAAGAACAGAAGAGTAAAACACACATCAAAATACATGAGAGAGTGGGAAAACAGTCTCACACTCTCTCCAGGTAAAAAAAAGTCAAGTCCTCAAAATCCAGCAAAGTTGCTGGGGGTCTCTAAGGTGAAGGGAATTACCACTTTTATGAGAATTCTCTGTAACACTCCCTGTAATGTAATAGCATGTTACAGAGCCACATGACCATGCCCATTTAGCATGTATTTGTCAATAGTTTGCTGTGCCATAGGCGAGAATGTGCATTCAGAGAACCATGTCTGTTGGCAATGTGTCCACTGGATACATGGGCAGAAACATGAAATGTTGTTGCAAGTCTGCATACGCCATGATCAGATGGCTTCTTGTACATAGTGTGTATATGCGATTTCTATCATGATGACATGCCCAGCATTGTGTTGCAGGACAGCAATGTGATACAGATGTTTACTGTCGATACAATTAACATGAATCCATATGTCTTTATATGCCCTTGTGCAGGTGATGAGGCACCAGATGCACAGGAGGAGGAAGAGAAGGGAATGTGCTTTTCCAGACCACCAGTGGAAGACGTGGTGTGGCAGCCCAGGAGAATCCACTGGTGCAACAGACCATCCTGGGAATGTCCAGATATGACAACTCATATGAATCCAGCAGCTTTGGTGCTGAACCGGATGTCCAATCCTCAATGCTGTTAGAGGTGAGTGCACCAAGTGTTGGAGCAGTTGGGGCACGTGAGTCATCAGGGGGTCAGGTGTGTTCACAAGGCCAGTCAGTGGTGTCCCCGCCATCTGTGGTGGTTACGGCTGCAAGGCCACGCTCCCAAGTATTGGGTTATGGTCCTGGGCCAGATGTCCCAGGAAGGGATGCAGTCCTGCAGCCAGAGACATTGGCATCACAGCAAGGGCCATGCTCCCTTAGGTCAGGCAGGCGTGGGCCCCGCACACGTGGGAGACGTGTGCAGGCTGGGCAGACAGTGTTGGAACAGTCGATGTTGTGTGCTGTGCAACAACAGCGTGCTACCTATGATATTTAGGGTGAGGGCATGGATAGGGTGGACAGTTCCTTGATCCCACCAGCAACACAGCTGAAGCACCAGATGCAGGCATTGCCGTCCACATGCCACTCACGCAGGCTGCACATGGAGGCCAACTTCAGGACCCATCAGGCCGATCTGAGATCTCTGCAGGCATCCCTGCTTGCAGAGGTTCAGGCCCACAAGGAAGACCTGAGGCAAGAGTTGTTGGCCCTCAGAGCTTCAATTGAAGAGGAAGAGGCAGCCCGCAGGAGACTGCACCAGGAGGAGATGCAACCATTGAGGGATACCATCTCGGAGGAACTCTGTGCATCCCGTGAGGTTATTCATGGTGACCTCCAGAACTTCATGGTGCTGGTGCATTCATCAGTGTCACGCCTGGCTGCTGCCAGTGAGGACCAGGCCAGGACACTGCATGGTGAGCCTCCAGCACCACTTCCACCTTCTGATTCTACCCAGGAAGGTGGTGCCAGCAGAGACATGCCTCCCGGTCCAACATAGCCATGCGGTCCATGAGCCCACGGAGGGAATTCTTTTTTTTTCAACATTTACCCATGTGGAAGTTGACATGCACCCTGCCCCTCCCCCCTTCTGGGTGGACCCCCCCCACTCCATGATGGACATGTTTGATTTTTTTTGTTGATTTTTTGATTATTATTTTTTTGTATACCCCAGTCCCAGATGTCGGCATTGTATGTATGTTGATTTTCCCTTTCCTGGTTTTCATTTTTGTTCATTTTTTACTTTATTTCCCATGAAGTGTGCCATTAACATCTCAAGGCCAAGTCATGTGCAGTGGACTGCCGCGCTCCACACACACTTCTTCCACCTAAACAAATACATTATATCAACCATCTTTCACTCCCCCAACCTTACCAGCCCCTCTTCCCAACTAAAAATGCCCCAAAACATGTTGTCTAGCCCTGTTCCCCACTTTGCTGTCCGCGGACAGTCTCAGATATCTGCAGATAGAACATGGTGGGCATATCGGAAAAATATGAAGTACATCTCGCTTTTCACCAGCCAATCAGAGGGTGCATTGAGTGTCCGTGGACATCACGCCACCCTCTGGACCAATCGGAGTCCTGTCTGCAGAGCGAACAGGGAAATGAGTCCGCAGAGCGGACCCAGATATCACTAATTTTGTGGGGCCTACATTTTCCCTGTTTTAAAGAAAACTACTGGACAGATTAAAACCAATACTACAAAAGCACACTTTTGGGACCAACCAAGCCGCTGCTCCTCCGCAAAATTTGGTGAACATCAGTGCAGCGGTTTGGGCTGTAGTTGTGAGCAAAAATTGTTTTCCATCGGATCTATTGAAAAAATAAAAATATTGGGACCCCCCTATAACTTTTCCCCCCTTGACGAAACCTCACCAACCTTTGCAAAATAAATTCAGAGCAGGCCATATACTTTTTTTGCAAAGTTTGGTAAGGATTTGTCCAGGTGGAGCAAAGTTATAAGCCACCCCAAAAGTGCTCTTCCTATGAGTTGAGCAACTTAACCATAAATACACAGCCGCTACGCAGGCCGTGTAATAAGAAGGTTCAATTAACATATGCAGCACAGATGAAGCTAGCGGTGGCATATTATTATTTACAGATGGCACATGATTTTAGAGTTTGATTGTTTTCTGGAGCGCTACATTAATAAGGATCAGAGACTCCCAATTGCTATCCCTTGTGTACTTAATAGACAGTAATTGTTTGCTTTTTTATATAGCAAAATGTATGTGATATGCACTTGTCTCAAAATGTGTATATTTTATTAGGAGACCTTAATGCGTTTATGTGATCTTCAAGTTGAATTTGATATTTCTATTACTCTGTGCTATATTATATTCAGTGAAAAAAACTTTGTTAAAGGGACATTATGGTTAAGTTGCGCTACTAAAAACCTATAAAATTCTGTGAAAAAACTCTGTTAAAGGGACGTTATGGTTCAGTTGCCCTAAGAAATACCTATCAAATTCAGTGCAAATACTTTTTTAAAGGGACATTATAGTTACTTTCCACTAATACCAACCTATCCTTATAATGGTTATTAAAGTAAAACCGAACCCCCACCCCCAGAAATTTGCCAGTTATGGTCAAATAAGCAACCATAACTCGCACCACCACTGTGCACTGATAACACCCATGACGTGAAAGGTGATATCACAAATGTCATTGATGACATCACTGATGACATCACATGTGCATTTACTTTTCATGAAAAGTCTCAACAAGGAATTCTCATTATAATGTTAAAAAAAAGTGTCAAGGGTCATTGCAATAAATATCATGAGCCACGTAGTGCATTAAAGCAATGCATTGCTATAAATAGGTTTGTATTATGAAGTTCATTCCAGTATAGGAACCTACTCATGTAGAAACATACAGGGTAATTCATGGAATTAATGTGTGCTGAAAAGGGGAGCGCAAGCGTGAAAATCGCAGTGCATGCATGCCATAGCCGCGCACGCAGCCGTTTGTCGATTCATGGAATGCGCTGCATGTGTTTTCCCCAGGATGTGCACCAAATCCGTGGGTGGCGCACAAGGGTGCACACGTCACAGAACGCAATGCGTGACACGCACAGCGAAAGCGCACAACGTGTAGCGCACACACCAAAAGGGGGCAGAACACAGGACGGAACACGCGGAATGGGGAACAACGCGTGAAAATGTGGGAGTTATGGGGGAAGTACCACAGCTAAATCCTCGCAACGCCCACACGTGCGCTAACAACACATATTCACATATTCATGGAATCGAAAGGGGAAACCTGCGCGCCACAAAAGACATGCTAATCCGGAAACATGTGCGCCAGCAGGAAGCATAAAAAGTGCACGCAAAGAGCAAACAAGCTCATACGCTACAATGAATATACCGATCCTCGCAGCAGTGGTCGTGGGACACTGTAGGAGGAGGAGGATGGCAAGGCCCTGCATTTTTTTTACCCAGGACCAGCCTTTTTGGGATGTCTTATGACCAGGTCTATGGGAGGTACAGGTTTCCACCACAAATAATCATAGAACTGGTTGCTGAGTGGGAGGATGACCACACATAACCCACTCTGTGCTCCCAAGCACTGAGTCCCTTGGAAAAGGTGCTCAATGTACTGCATTTCTTAGCTACTGGGTCATTCCAGCGGACAAGTGCCATAGATGGGGGTGTCTTACAGGCCACGCAGTCATGCTGCCTACACCAGGTGTTGGCGATCATGACTGCACGCCCCTCAGTCCGCAGGCACACATACATGCCCAGAACACCTGCAGAAAGGCAAGCTGTGGTCCAGGACTTTTACGGGGTGGCACACTTCCCCAAAGTGCTAGGCGCCATTGACTGCACCCATGTGGCTCTAAGTCCTCCCAGGGCCACTGAGCACATCTATCAAAACCGCAAGCACTGGCATTCCATCAATGTGCAGGTTGTATGTGATGGGAATCATCACCTCAGTATATGCCAACTATCCGGGGTCCAGCCTTGATAGTTTTATATTCAGAATGTCACCCCTAAACCGGGACCTGGAAGCTGGGAGGCATGGCGACACATGGTTCATTGGTGAGTACAAATGCCTCTGCACATGCATGCATGTCAGACACTGAGAAATAGGAAAACCCAACCAATGACAACCATTATCACCTCCCCAGGGGACAGTGCCTACCCTCTGAGCACCTACGTGATGTTGCCAATACGGAACCCCACCACACCACCCGAGGTAAGATACAACACAGCCCATATTGCAACCCGGGGCATAGTGGAGCGCACATTTGGAGTGCTGAAGTCACATTTTCGCTCCCTTGACCGCTCTGGTGGCCAGCTGCTATATGCGCCCCCAGTAGTGTCCAGGATCCCCCACATCCACAACCACATGCACGGCCACTGCGCATGGGAGGGGAAAGGGCATGTGATGAGGCAGCCTGCACCAAGCTTGTGGCAAATTTCTTCACCTAAACTCGCACCCCTGCGGAGTGCACACGGGCCTGGCACATACCAGCTGACAATTGATGATGATGACAAAAGGAACAGTCAACTGTCACAACCATACCACCCTGAGATTGTTTTCCTGGAAGTGCTACGTTGTGTGCATCCCTAGGTACTTAAACAGACACAATGCTGTGTCAGTAAAAGGCACATATTCATGCAGCATGAAGGACTACCCCCTTGCAAATAGTACACCCAAATAGTGGCATGACACCCAACCCCCCCAACCCCATCTCAGCTACCCAACACACCATGGCATGCAATGTGAAAGCAACCAAATGAATGCACAACACATGACACAAGTGTCGCAGAGTGCACCGTCCCAAATGGAAACAGGCCAGATTCCCTCTCAATAATGAAAATGAAACAGCACACATGAACAAATACTTACCAGCAAGACAACAAATTAATACAGGACCCAACAGTGGCAATGTATGACAGTAACCAATGACAATAGTGTAAGTGTTACAACCTGACAAAGGCAGCGCATCAACCCCTTCAATCTCCAGTGTGTTGGTGGTAGATAAATGTGGGAGTGTACTGCATACAACATGAACTGCATCTACAATGGAGACAGGCTTGTTAAGACATGAAAAAGCTACATGCAAATATGCAAAATGTCCTGTATGTAATACAATATACAAATCAATCATGCAGTGGAAAAATCATCACCAATCCCCACTAGGGGTGTATACACAGTTTGGACTACAGATTGCCCACACAAATTATGGGAGCCCAATGCCTCTGTGTAAGTTACTGTCACTTGGTCACACCCTTGCGAGCCCATGGAAAGGGGAAGCAGGAGTGGCATATGTGTCAGGAACCCAAGTTTCAAACCCAAACACAGGACAAGCCTGCATGTGCCCAGCTGGAACACACAGTGGATGCCAACAGGAGCCACTGTCAGACCCCCGGGCTGTAGACTCCCAAGATCCTGACCTCCCCTCCACAGCCTCCTCCTCACTTGACAACCAAGAATCAGATATAGCCTCTGCATACGGTCTCCTGGAGAGATAGTCCTTCTTCTTCTTTCTTTCTTTCTTTCTTTCTTTCTTTCTTTCTTTCTTTCTTTCTTTCTTTTTTGTGTAGACAATGTCACGCTCCCAGAGAGAAGCCACAGTGGGAAGTTGAAAACAACGTTACCAGTGGCCCCTTCCCCGGAAAGGGACTAATGAGGAAAAAGCCGTTCGGCACAAAAAAACCAAGGACAAGCTGAGAGGACAAACCCAGCTGGATGTGGAAGGTGGGCTCCGCAGACTCGATCGAAATCCGGAGCGGAGAGGGGAAAGACCTCTCAGAACCAGAGACGTTTTTATGGGAGGGCAAAAGGGGCACTTGCCCAGGGCCCCCACCTTGGAGGGGGCCCCACAAGGTAGCTGATCTGAAGAAGATTCCATTGTTCACCAGTCTTAAATAGCACCCATCAGGATATTTTATGGGATGCTGCTGAGGCTCTAAACCTATTGCCTTTCTGTTTGGGCACGTGCATTATGCCTTGATCAATTCATCATGTATTGCTTTCTGTGTTCACTGTGGTATAGCTAATTTGTGTGTTCCTTATGGCACACCTCTGTAGCATTCTTTCCTTCCTGTGGGGGTTATGGTGATCATGTGCAATAGGCAATTGTGAAATTCATATTGATAAATTGAGTGCCACAATGGTTCAGAAGTTAGCTCACTGTGTGAATCACCCATTGCAGAGATTTGTGTTCATATGCAAAATTAGAATATCACATTCCAGCAAGGCTGGCTGAACCTTTCCTATGTCTGAAGTTTATAAACCTGCCTGCATATGTACTTGGTTTTGCAGAACATCTGCTATTATCAGCAAAGTACCTGTACCAGATAGGGGTTACTATAAAAACAAACATATCATCCGTATGGTAAAGGTCTAGAAATTGATTTGTTCAGATGAGGTGTTGTAAAACCTAGCCAATCGACTCCAACAATGGCATAAACTGTTAGCCCAAGAGGTGAATAAGTATACAAATTCAAGACTATGGAACAACCGTGTTAATGTCTGTATCCTGCATTTGCCAGCAGACGATATTGATTCTGGTCAAATCATCGAATATATCTTACATTACTGTGCTGTCTTCTGTGAGGTTTGCCTTCTTACATGCTGCTGGTATTGTTTAGACCATTACTTGATCTTTCTTCTTATGTAGGCCATTTGGGTGGAAGGGTTGGTAGACAGAAGAACGCGGACCATATGTTTCAGGCCTCAGCCAAGCATATTTTAAGGTCTGCTTGTTTCACACAAAAAACGGTTTGTTTTTTGGTAAAAGTCAAAGTGTTTTATGCACGTTTATAAATGAAAATGTCACAAGCCATTGTTTTGGACCTATTTAAAGGTTCAAAATACAAAAGACAAACCCAGATTAAATGTGTTAAATCACATCGATTGGTATGCTGGTTCTTATATACTTCCACTGATGATGGAGAGAATGAAGCTATAATCATTTCCATTTTGCATAACAACCTTCTATAATATTTTGTTTAAAAATGTTCATGTTAGGTAATGCGATTTGTGTACATTCCAAGTCTGTTTTGTTTATAAAAATGAGATTGTTTTAGTTCATGGAAAGAACTGGAAAAGGAGTTCAAATGCAGAAATTGCAGAGTTGGCACAAATCCCAGCTTCACCCCTTAACCAATGTGTGATCCTGGGCATCTCCTTTAATCTTGTATTGCCTAAAATCTCAATATTGAGTCTTGGGAGGATAGCCCAGGTGCAATGTGCTTGCCTTGGAAGCAAGACGACAGAGAGCAACACAGGTTCGATCCCAGGCAGCAACATAGGTTCGATCCCCGGGTCCGCACTTAGAATACTCTGGGTATTAAGCGCTTTATAAATAAACTATCATATCATTATCAGTCCCTAAATCTTTCAAAATTGTCAGCCCTTCCAAGTGATTTCCTTCTCATTGTATGATCTTCATAAAAGCCTTATTCATGGTTTCACTGTGTTAATAGTGAGCGTATTTATTTCGCACACTACAGGCATTTATTCCTTTGATATCTAATGGCAACACTAATCTCAGTCTCTCTGGATAAAGACACCTTCCTGGCATGGGCGTAGTTTTAGGCGGGGACAGGGGTGTTTGTCCCCTCCAACTTTCATGGCACACCATTTTGTCCCAATTCATTTGGCGGGGGCACCTTTTCTTCAGATGTCATGTCCCCCCCAAACATTTTCAGCAAAGTTACTCCACTGCTTCCTGGTAGCTTCTAATATGCCTCCACTATCCATGTTACAGTATGTGTAGCGTTCTTCTTTCTTCCAATTGGTGGTATCTATCCATGCATGAGTACTTTTGTATTCAGTGAGGCATCTAATGTGAGTTCTCTGTTTATTGTGTGTTACATGTACCTTTTACATACGATCCTGCATTACTACTACATCTACCTTCCTGGATGTTATTGATCAAAAGTATCCTGTTTGTACTAGAACAGTAACCCCTTTGTAGACTGCTAATGTTGGTCTTCAAATACTACTTATTTATCATTCTGATTAGAGCAAGAAGGAAGAGGGGAAGGGGACTTAAAGAGAGTAAATGTGCTTATTATGCTGTGAGACAGCATATAAACCTAATGGTTGGGAGCACAACCGGTATTCTTTATCCCTTATTTCCTTTGGTTTGGTGGACGGTGCTCCAAAGATGTCTGTGTCCAGGGCCCCAAAAGTGCTTAAGATGGCCCTGCACAGAACACAGAGCAACACAGGAACTGGAAACAGTGCCCAACCCCACACCGAAACTGTGAGGGAGTTGGACTCCGAGAAAGAGAACACAGAGAAGCCAGGTAAGAGAGAAGGGAGCGGGAGAGAGTGAGTGACAGAGAGCAGAGTGAAATAAAAAGGAACACAACAAGGGCAAAGAGAGCGACTGTAGAGAGAGCAAGGAGGAGTACCCTGTGTGGGTAGAAACTGTGAAAAACTAGCGCAGCAAACCAAAAGACGCTGCAGGCACAGAAAGATACCCGGAACTGGAGCGGTTGCAACACGTAGCGCGTAGCGCGTAGGGAGGGCGCGGCATATAAGCCTCCCTGAATGCTATGAGAAAACAACTGTACCGCTGCAGTTTGTACAGAAGATACGTCGCCTCACCCATGATGGCCACCACATAAATTAACCCAGGGCAGAAGGCGCCACGAAGTGACGTGCTTGACAGTATGTCCCCCTGCTTTGCGAGCCCCCTGGCTTACCAGGGTGAGCCCGGTGGAACATACTGAGTAGGACTGGGGCTTTAATGTACGAGGAAGGTTCCCAAGAATCTTCTGCTTCCGAGTACCACTTCCAATGTACAAGGTACTCAAGACGACCCCTCCGGTACCGAGAATCCCTGATTTGGGATACCTCGTATTCCGGCTCGGTATCAGCAGAAGGTGCCCTTAGTGGGGTAGCGTGAAGAGGAAATGCAGATGTAGCCTCCCTAAGTAAGGAGGAGCGAAATACAGGATGTCCTCATTGTAAACAAGGGGGGAGTTTGAGACGATAGGCTACAGGATTAATCTTAGCCAAAATGGTATAGGGACCAATAAAGCGAGGTGACAGCTTAAAGGGGCGAGTCCATCCTGGAAAAAATGTAGTGGAGAGCCATACCCTGGTGCCCACCTTCCATTCTGGCACCTGCAAGCGCTGGCGGTCAGCTTGGGCCTTGCACGACCATTGACTGTCTTCAAGACTGGCCTTTGCCGTTTGATGAGCTTCTTGGATTCTGGATAAGGAATCTTCCACTGCAGGTATATTTGATTGCCTGGTCCAATTAGGTAGAAAGGTGCGAGGATGGAGTCCATAGGTACAGAAAAACAGAGTGAGCCCAATGGCTGAGTGACGAGAGTTGTTATAGGTGAACTCCGCAGTGGGAAGCAAACTAACCCAATCATCTTGTTCTCGATTGATGTAACTGCGAAGATATTATTCCAGAGTACCATTAAGTCTCTCCGTCTGCCCATTGGTTTGTGGGTGGAACCCAGAAGATAATGTACGCACAATTCCCAGATCTTGACACAGGGCAGACCAAAACTTTGAAATATACTGACTTCCTCTGTCAGAAATGATCTTTTCTGGAAGCCTATGTAACCGGAAAATGTCTCTGACAATAACTACCGCCATTTCTTTGGCAGTAGGAACTCCGGGTAGTGGGGAGAAATGAGCTAGCTTACTCAAAGTGTCGACAGAGACCATTATACAAGTACAGCTCTGGGATTTGGGTAGGTCGACAATAAAGTCCATGGAAATGTGACTCCAAGGGCAATCCGGCACAGGGCTCTGCTCTAATAGACCCAAAGGTTTGGAAGTGCTATTCTTACTCTGATTGTACACCCTGCAAGATTTAATGTATCGAATGACATCAGCCCTCATCTCTGGCCAGTAAAAAGTATGGTGAATGAGATCCAATGTACCAGCTTGACCGCGATGCCCTGCAATTTTATGGTCATGACACCAAAACAAAACCCGACGGCGAAGGGACTCCGTAGGCATGTAAAATCAATGCCCTTTAAACCACAGACCCTCTCTCTCAACAATCCTATTTCCTGGGAGAAGTGGGAGCCATGGATACTGTGGCTTCTTTGACCTGTTGTAAAAAAGTTGAGATCTGATTTATCACTCTGGTTCCTGGAAAAAGCTTCTCCAAGGGAGGACAGTAGGGACCTGAGTGGTCTCTTTTGCGGGACAGAGTGTCTGCTAGAGTATTTTGGCTTCCAGGGATAAAGGTGATACGAAAATCATATTGAGCAAAAAAATGAGTTCAACGGCATGTCTTGAGTTTACACAATCCATATTTTGGAGAACCTGTAAGTTCTTATGATCAGTTCTTATGGTAAAAGGGTGCAAACTTCCCTGGAGCAAGTGCCTCCACTCTTCACAGGCCAACTTCATTGCCAAAAGCTCCCTTTCTATTACCGAGTAATTCCGTTGGCTCTCTGTGAGTATTCTTGATAGGTAGGCTATGGGATGTTCTTCTAAGTCTTGTTCTCGCAACAGGACGCCACCTATTGCGGCTGCAGAAGCATCGGTCTCCAGGACAAAAGGTTTCTCTTGTATAGGGTGATGTAGGATGGGGGCCCCACAAAACACACCTTTGAGGTGATTAAAGCTCTCTTCTGCCAGAGAGCTCCATGCAAAAGGAACCGAGGACTTCTTAAGCAGTCTGGTGATGGGCAGTACTGCCTCTAAGAAATTTGGAATAAAGCGCTGGGAGAAGTTAGCTACCCCCAAAAATCTTTGAACTTCTTTGACAGATGTGGGTGATGGCCAGTGGAGAATGGCATATGTCTTCTTCTTGTCCATCTGTACCCCTTGAGCAGAAAGTATATAACCCATGTAGGGAACCTGGTCTGCTCTGAAAATGCACTTTTCTTTCTTGGCAAGAAGTTGGTTTGCCTTTAACCGGTTTAGAACTTCTGTGAGGTGTATCTGCTGTTCTGTGGCATCTCAAGAAAACATCAATATGTCATCCAGGTTGCCAGTCAATTCGTCGAAAAAAATTGGTCGACCAGACAAATGGTCGAATCAAATTGGTCGAAAACCATTTCGTCGAAATTTTTTTTTTTCTATTTTAACCCTTTTTTTTTTTTTGGGGGGTCCCCCCCCAACCCCCTTGATTTCTCTAAAAACCCATTTTTTAACAAAACGAAAACCCAAAAAATAAATATATAAATAAAAAAAATTTTTCGACGAAATGGTTTTCGACCAAATTGCGTCGACCAAATTGCAGTCGACCAGTTTTTTTTCGACGAGTTGACTGGACACCGTCATCCAGATAGATGATAACTGACACATACATTAGATCTCAGAACACCCTGTCCATGAATCGTTGGAAAATTGCTGGCACATTGACTAACCCAAAGGGCATCAATTGATATTCAAATAGCCCAAATGGAGTGCGGAATGCTGTCTTCCATTCATCACCAGAACGGATTCTGAATAAATGATAGGCACTACGGCGCTCTAACTTCATGAAGATTTTAGCACCCTGGACTGCCTCAATGATGTCAGATATGAGGGGCATTGTATATCGATCCCGTATTGTAACCTTATTTAACCCTCGGTAGTCTATGCAAGGTCTGAGATCCTGGCTGTCTCTCTTGGGAATGAAAAAAAGCGGAGCCCCAGCTGGGGATTTAGAAGGTCTAATGAGACCGTTTTGTAGATTCTCGTCCAGATATAAGCGAAGGGCCTTCTTCTCCAGTTGGGATAATGCAAACATGCAACCAAATGGCACTAGAGCATTGGGAGTTAGGTTGATGCAGTAATCTTCTGGACGATGTGGTGGTAACTCCATCAGTGAAGTGTCCGCAAAGACTGTTTCAAATTCAGCAAGCCCAATGGGAAGTGAATGGACCCCAATGGTATCTGTAGAAGGTGGAGTGTGAGTTCTTGCTTCCAGATATAGGAGATTACACAGACAATTCTTCTTGCAGTAAAGAGACTCAAAACTCAAGCTATTAGTAGACCAGTCAATTACTGGGTTGTGTTTTCGCAGACAAGTGATGCCAAGAATCACAGGAAAATGGGCCGCTCTGATAATGTCAAACTGAATCTCCTCTGAATGTTGGTGTATCAGGAGCCAAAGAAGTTCAGTGGTTTGAGTAATGGGCCCAGAGCTCAGTGGGTACCATCAACCCCTTCTACTTTCTGGTCTTCCTTTCTGTCCACTCTCTGTAACCCCACCTTGTTGGCCCAAATGGTATCTATCAAATTTCCGGCAGCACCACAGTCTAAAAGGGCCAATGCTTCCACTTGACGCTGATCCACTCAAAGAGTGACCTTAAGTATCATGAGTCTTGAGTCTTCTGACTGATTAGTTGGGGCTACAGATAGTGAAACATAGGGACTAGATTAAACCCCTCAGTGTCCCGTCCCTAATAGGACCAAGGGTGTTCGTTTCCCGATCTCCGAGAAGGAATCTCAGTGCAATTTCAGATTTGGTGCTGATCAGAGCCACAGTATACACATAGGCCCTTCTCCCTCCTTCTCTTCCGCTCTTCGGGAGTGAGTGATGGTCTGGTGGTTCCAATCTGCATAGGTTCTTCTGTGCGTGTATTGACAGATAAGGAAGGAGGCGGAAGGTCTGAAGCAAAAGCAGAGGAGTGATGGCGACATCTTTTCTGCTTTCTTTCATGAAGTCTGTACTCAATCTGTGGGGCCGAGGCCTATAAATCAGACAATGTAGCAGGTCTTGGTGATCTAGCCAACTCGTCCTTTATGTCTTCTCGAAGACCTCATCTGAAGATGACGAATTGGGACTGCTCCGACTATCCCGTCTCAGTTACCAGTCTTTTAAAAGTCGAGATGTAGGAGAGAACATCAGTTTGTCCTTGGCGTATATCGAGGAGGTCTTCACAAGCAGTGTACAATATTTCCTGTCTTTTGAAATTCTGCTTGAGTAGAGTCAGAAATGCATTATATTCTTGAAGTGCAGGATCAGCTCTGGTGACTAAAGGAGTAGCCCAGGCTAAAGCATTTCCTGACATGTTTGAGATGACAAACCCGACTTGGGAATTGCCTGTAGTGAACATATTAGTACGAAAGGTGAAGTACACTTTACAAGTGTCCAAAAACTCCTTTAACTGTTTAGGTGTCCCATCAAATTTGCCAGAAGGAAATGACATAGGAGGTAAGTCGACCTGTCTGGGTTCTCGAACTGTGACCAGCTGCTTCAAAACTGAGTTTTCTGCCTTTAAGTTTTGCACCTCCATCGAGAGGTTACGGACCTCGGCAGAGAGGTTCTGAACTGCAGCCACCATCTCTTGGAGTTGTTCCTCAGTAGCCATATTTCCTTGTTGGCATTGCAAACTGTCAGACCCCCGGGCTGTAGACTCCCAAGATCATGACCTCCCCTCCCCAGCCTCCTCCTCACCTGACAACCAAAAATCAGATGTAGCCTCTACATATGGTCTCCTGGAGAGATAGTCCTTCTTCTTCTTTCTTTCTTTCTTTTTTTTGTGGACAATGTCACACTCCCGGAGAGAAGCCACAGTGGGAAGTTGAAAACAATGTTACCAGTGGCCTCGTCCCCAGAAAGGGACTAATGGGGAAAAAGCCGTTTGGCACAAAAAAAACCAGGACGAGCTTGAGGACAAACCCAGCTGGATATGGAAGGTGGACTCTGCAGACTCGATCGAAATCCGGAGCGGAGAGTGGAAAGACCTCTCAGAACACAGAGCAACACAGGAACTGGAAACGGTGCCCAACCCCTCACCGAAACTGCGAGGCAGTTGGACTCCGAGAAAGAGAGCACAGAGAAGCCAGGTAAGAGAGAAGGGAGCGAGAGAGAGTGAGTGACAGAGAGCAGAGCGAAAGAAAAAGGCAAGCAACGAGGGCAAAGAGAGCGACTGGAGAGAGAGCAAGGAGGAGTACCCCGTGTTGGTAGAAAATGTGTAAAACTAGCACAGCAAACCAAAAGACGCTACAGGCATGGAAAGATACCGGGAACTGGAGCGGTTGCAACGCGTAACGTGCAGGGAGGGCGTGGCATATAAGCCTCCCTGAACACTACGAGAAAACAACTATACTGCCGCAGTTCGTACAGAAGATATGTCGCAGCACCCATAATGGCCATCACATAAATTAAACTGAGGCAGAAGGCGCCACGAAGTGGGGCGTTTGACAGCCACACAAAGCAACACACTGTAAAATGGATGTACAATCTGAAAGAAAATAGTTACCAACAAAAAAGGAAATGTAACTTTAAAAAATTAAAATTAAAATAAGAAAAAAATGAATTTAAAATATTATTAAAATGGAAAAAATTCAAAAGAAATTGAAAAAATCAAATGAAACATGAAAAGAAATTTAAAATAATAAACTGAAAAAATCAAAATAAAAAAATAACAATAACAAAATTCTATTTATAAATTTCATATCTGAATCAAATATGAAGAAAAAAACTGTCAAAAAGAAAAATTAAAAAGAAAAATCAAAAATGGCCACGTGTCGACCGGGGGGGAGCCCACCCAGGAGGGGGGAGGTACAGGGTGCATCCCAACACCCACAAGCATGGATGTTGAGAAAAAAAACACTCAATGGGCTCATGGCTTGCACAGCTGCCCTATAGTGGGAGAACTGATATCGCTGTCAACACCCTCTGGTTGTACATTAGAAGGTGTGCGTGAAAATGGGAGGCAGACCATGCAAAGCCCTGGCATGCTCCTCCATGGCAGCAAGCATGCAGGTCTGAAAGGTTTGGTTCCGCAGGATGATGGTCCAGAGATCCCCATGCAGCACCTCATGAGTAGCATGGACTTCTGCTTGCAAGGGCTCGCATAATGCCAGGATCTCCTCACGGGTTGCCTGGAGCTCAGCTGAGATTGTGAGTGTTAGCTGCTCCAGCTGCTGTTCTGACCTTGTACTCCGGGACACCTCAAGTGCACTCAGAGTATCTCTGAGGGACCTGTGTTCTAACCTCAGGGCATCCCTGTGGGCCTGTGACTCTGCAGATATGGCTGTGCACAGAGTCTCCAGTTCAGCCCGCTGGTCCCTGTTGGATGCCAACATGTCCTCCCTGTGTGAGCAGCATGGTAACTCTGTTGATGTGCACCTTGCTGTGCTGGCACTGCCTGAGGCTGCAGGACTGCATTCCTCCTTTGATCTGCTGGCCCAGGAACAGGAGCAAATATAGTGGAGTGTGACCCTGCATCTGTAACCGCCACAGGCGTACATTCCAACACTGAATTCCACATTGAGGGGCCTACACCCAGTGCAGGTGGGTTGGACAGAACAGCATCCCTGCCAGAAACACTCACCTGCGACGGGACATTTGTCGCAATGTCAGATTCAGCACCTGAGCCATAGAGGTCTTCGGAGGTGTACCCAGAGACACCCATGGACAGGATGGTCTGTAGGACTAATGGAGTTTCCTGTACCAGCACCCCACGTCCTACACTGGTGCCTGTTGGGGCTCTGAGTACTCCTGCCCCTGTGCCATCTCCTCCTCCTCAACAGCATCTAGTGCCTCATCAACTGCACAAACATAAAAAAAGTAATGAAGACAGGCATGAACAGCATAGCCGACACAAATAGAGATCACAATCTACACATTGAATACATTAATGAAACATGTCACACATGACACTAACTCTGGCATGCATGCACTGGCAATGAAGTGGAAGCGGACCCTAAAAGCAGACACTGAGGACTCCAAAATGGAAAAACAACACATGTGCTGCAAGGTGCATAACATCTGCATCACACATTAGCCTGTAAGTGGCATGGACAATCCACAAACATGACACATGCCAGCACACAGATGGCACGTAGCATAGCCAAGGCAGAATTGACAAGGACACCCAGATGGTAGTAAATGAGTACTGTCCCCCATCCATGTGAGGCACACATCATGAAATAGAACATGCAAAAGAGTCTGACAAAATACACATGTGTCACACGCTGCAACAAAGCCAGTGTTTACTAATACAGTGATGGTAGGCACATGGATACATCAATGGTAGGTCACTTGGACATGACACAAGTCAATTGTCATGTTGCACATTCAAACAGGGCTCCGAAGTGATTTTGTGCACAGCATGTTTAGGTGCACAAAAGTCAATCACCATGATTGATGAAATCATTACCATAAAAAGTAAACAAATGTGGGGCAGTGTGGGGTGAAATCTATGCCTGAAGTATGGTGAATTTGGGGCAGAATGGCACAAAAATGTGTTCATCATGCAAATTATCCCATCAATCAGGCAGAATGAACAGAAAAAACAGTATTAACACTGTTGTGGCATGATGCCAGTTGAAGGGCAAGTGCAGTAATCAGGTGCTAAGTGTTTACTGCGGTCAGAAGCAATACTGTGAAACCCAAACCCAAGGGCAGGGGGTGGCTTGGAGGCACCACATGGGTGACCTATAGCAGTCATGACTACACAGCCTGACCTAGCACTCAATCAAAACACATCACCCAAGCAACATACACATGGTTTGCACACACACGCATGGCCACTCATCGGACATTGCCTGAATATCCGGTAGGTCTCCCACGCCTTGGATCTGATCCTCTGTGATGAACTCTCCAGCAATTGCCTCATGTTCTGTGAGTTCATCCTCCTCTGGTGGAGACCCACTGCCAATCACCAGAGTAGAGGCATAATTGGAAGCCAGCTTGTTTTTTGCTTGGCGTTTGAGGTCATTCCATCGCTTTGAGCAATAATCAGCTGTGCGCCTCACAAATCCAAGGGAACTAATCTGGTTCGCGATGCACTGCCAGTGGGCCCTACGCTGAGCAGTCATAGCCTTGCACCCTGCAGTCACCAGCATTTCGCGGCCATGGGCCAACACGTAGCCCACAAATGCGTCTAGTTCCACATCATTGAAACTCTGCTTCCTTGATGTGCCGGAGGGGCGAGCAGTGTCTGGTGTCCCAGCCTGTTCTGCAAGATAACCCTTCTTCCTCTTGAGAGGTGGTGCGGACCCTGAGTGGCTTACGCCACTATGGTGGGTAGGGGCTGAAGCGCAGGTGGACTGGCCACTGGAAGCAGGCACTGGCATGATGACCAAAGGTCTCACTGCAGGCATTGGCTGCTGGGTGCTGTTGCCAGGACCAAGTGGCACAACTGCCTTGGTGTGATGGTCTGGGACCAACACTGTCCTGGCTGGGTGACTCAGAGCCAGGGTGGATTGAGCTGCAGCTGCCCCTGCAGCCTCCTCACCCTGGCTACTTGAGGTAGCAGATGACATTGCTGCCCCAGATCCACGTGGCCTGGTGACAACAACTTTCACCACCACACGTGGCTTTGACTTCGTGACACGGAAGTCGGCCTGTGAGTCATCCCGTGTCAGTTCTGTGACCAATCTGGGCCATGTTAACAGGGCCTGAGCTGGGATGGTGTCAGCTGCATCTCCCCGACCCATTGGGGGGGCCTAGGTGTCCCTGATTGGTCCTCCACACACTGCCCTCTTGGGCCACCCTGCCCATCCTGGCCACGTCCCCTACCATGGACACCTCTTGGAGGTTGGCCCCCTTTGCCTCCCTTACCACTTGGTCACCTCCCAACCATGACACTTATGTTCTTGTGCGAATGGGAGGTGCAGTAAACAATGGGCAATTGGGGTGAAGGGGGCAGGGTACTAGATGGAATACGTACCCCTGGGCCCTAGCAAGGCTTTCTGTGACCCCTGGGGAAGATGACAGGTCACGCAACGCTCAGGCACCCCGAAAACAAAATTTTACGTGCACGCGACCCCTGGTAGCCACCCGCACTACACTGTGGCACCCAGACACACAAAAATAAGCGTACGTGTGGTACATGCAGACTACAATGACCTCTGAAGGGGTACATGACACACGGGGGCAACCACAGTTGAAAAATATGTATGCGACTCACCGTCTGCCTGGAAAAAGAACGAGAAAAAGACGTGCATGTGCGTGTTGGCAACACCCCCACCAAAAGAAGAATTGAATGCTGTCTGAGTAAACAAGGAGTACGAACTGCAACCGTTGTGAAGTAATCGCGTTTCAACCAACAAGAAGTATAAGAATCGTACTTGCTCTCCACAAAAGCACGTACAAGAAAATGGCATCCTACGCATACCTTTTAACCATGCCCACAGAAATGCCCATGCGTGCTACGTCAATTACGTGCTTTCGTGCTAAGGGCCTTTCCTCGAATTACACGCTGACGTGCAGTTTTTTCACACGCAAAATCACTACGTATCAAGCTGGCCATGTGACAACACACGGAAGACCACGCTCCTGCCCAGAAGGCCATTTTCGAGCAGACTCCCACCAGCCATCTGCTGCTGTCTGCCTGCCTGCTGGCCACGTGCCCTGCTATTTGGTGCCTGCACATCAGCCATCTGCAGGAGTCCAGTTGCTGTGACCACCCCTGCTGGAACAGAAGACTCCCGACGAAGTTCCATCGCTCCACAGTCCAGCACCAGGACCCAGTTGCCCACCCACACCTGCCTCTGGGGTTGCCATGTCGGGGGAAACACCATCAGAGACCATTGGCGACCCCCAGCCAGAGAGGCAGAGGGCTACCAGCTTCAGTGCCGCAGAAGTTGGTATCCTGGTGGAGCAAGTCCTGGTGCATTATGATGCCCTCTACGGAAGAAGACGCACCGACAAGGATAGACGGGAGAGGATCTGGCTGGACATCGTGGTTGCCATCAACACGGAGGGGGTGGCAACCCGCGACATACAACACGTCCGTAAGCTCTGGGAGGACTTCAGGTCCAGGGCCCTCAGGAAGGCCCGGTGCCTCTTGAAAGCAGCGCATGCAGTGAGGCGCCGGGTCAACCTTACCACCAACGACATGAGGGTCCTGGAACGCATTAACACAGCGCTTCACCACCAGGTCCTCGAGAGGGAGGCCGGTCGAGCAGTAAGTGTCCATGGGGGTCATTATAAATTGGGCGGTAAGAGATACCGGGCACCGGTAAGGAGACCGGTGCTGGTAATCCCTTACCGCCCAATTCTGAGGTCCCTTAGCAGGAACCGTAAAGGACGAGTGTTCTGACCACACGTCCTTTACGGGTCCCGCTAAGGGACCAGGGCGCTAATAATGGGCCTGCTATTCGCGAGCCTGTTATTAGCGCCCTGCCCATTCCCATTGGCCCTATGGTGGCTCAAATGGGAATGGGGAATGGTTGCTTCAATGCGGATTTACCGATCCCACTGGGTCAGAATGCACCGGTAAGTCCCCATTGAACCAGACTGGTACCGGACCCGGTATTGCAGGCAGCCATGGCGCAAATAGCGCCATGGCTACCTCCAATCTCGGAATGAGGCCCCATATGTACTTGTTGGACACAGTGCATGTTGAGGTGTGCCAGGAGTGTGTAACTTCGACATATGTCTGAAAAGGTCCAGGTATGGATGTGTATGTGCAGGGACATGACAGTGCTGCATGTGAGTCCTGTCATGAGTGATGCACATCAATGGTGTATGTGTTCCAAAGCATGATGCACAACTGCATGTGGAGATGAGATGCACACATGTTGGTATTTCTGTGTATTTACTATGGGATGGTTGGTGTGTGACACATGAATGCTGGTTACAACTTCATGTATGTGCACAGCATACATGTGCGTGTGTTGGTTGCATGTGTTCGACAATGATACAACATGGATGCATGTGACACGGACATGTAGGAACCTGATTGGCAGATGTGACATAGTTGCCGATGATTGCACTGTGAGAGGTAGTGGAGATGTACAGATGCATGTCTGTCTGTTGGCGTGTGTGCATGTGTTCGGCACTCCCCATGTTGCTTGTGAGGTCATGCCAACCTTCGGATGTTCATGTTGGTGTGTGTGTATGGATGCTGCTGCCTGCTGCACGATTCCTGTCAATTTGTGCATGTGTGTGGGTTCAAATGATATGAGTGTTGGGGAGTCTGGTGTCAACTGTGAAGTTTGACACAGCCACTCATGTGCAGCTGTCACGTGTGTATCCGACCGTTGTACAGTGCCCTGATGCCTGTGTTCTGTCTCTCCCTGTCTTCAGCGTCAACTGATGAAGAGGGCGGAGATGGTGCTGTGGAGCACAGAGGCAGGGAGCCCACCGCCAGCCGGAGACGCAAGGCCCAGCTCTCCTTCCACGTTGTCATCTCTTCCGGGAGTGAGGAGTCTGGTGCCGCATCCATGGCCACAGCTGCCGAGGGGAGGTCCAAGAGGCGGAGGTTGGAGGTGGACTCCTCGGCAGCAGTAGGGGCAGCTGAGCCCCCACAGGGGCCTATGGAGGAAGATGGCCCCGGAGTCATCCAGGTTGGCGGGGGGTTCGGTTGAGGAGGAGGCTGTGGAAGGCACACGCATGGGGCCTGGAGGGGGGATTCCACTGGTGCTAGTGGTGCAGTCCAGGGGCAGGGTCAGTAGGGAGCACAGGCCGCCACGGAAGTGCCTATGTGTAATCGTGTCCCCGATCCTGTGACTGCATTATCCCGCACCAGCAGGGATGCTTTCGTCCAGACCCGTTTTCAGGGAGGGGATGTGCACTCAACAACTGGCCTTCCTCTCCCTGCGGACGTGGCAATCCGTGACCGTGTTGAGCCTGTCCTAGTTGGGATGGTGTTGCGTAAACGTGGTATTCAGGATGACGTGCAGGGTTCTCGTGAGGACAATGCACATCATTTCGAATACCTCATTGACCGCGTCGGCCTACTAGGACAGGTCACCAAGGCTGGGTTCCTCTGTATGCTGGATCTTCTAGTGACCCACTCCTCAACTGAACCCTCTATGTGCCACTGAACCCCCTATGTGCCAGTCGTCCTCCCTGCCATCTTCCTGCCCAAGTATCACCTGGGCACCCCCTGACCCAGCGGCCAGGCTGGTGGAGGCCTGCTGGCAGGTGCCCGTCAATGGGGGGTGTTTGGGAGGTTGGGGGGACATGAGTCTGGGCCTGCTGGCAGGTGGCCGTCAATGGGGTGGTGGGGGTGGGGGGACACGAGTCGGGGCATGCTGGCAGGTGCCCATCAATGGGGGATGGTTGGGGGGTGGGGGGACATGAGTCGGGGCCTGCTGACAGGTGCCCGTCAGTGGGGGTTGTAGGGGGCTGGGGGGACATGAGTCGGGGCCTGCTGGCAGGTACCCATCAATGGGGGTGGTGAGGTGGTGGGGGGACATGAGTCGGGGCCTGCTGGCAGGTGCCCGTCAATGGGGGGTGGTTGTGGGGGTGGGGGGACATGAGTCAGGGCCTGCTGGCAGGTGCACGTCAATAGGGGGGCACTTGGGGGGTAGAGGGACATGAGTTGGGGTCTGCTGGCAGGTGCCCGTCAATGGGGGTGGTGGGGGAACATAAGTCAGGGCCTACTGGCAGGTGCCCGTCACTGGGGGGGGGTAGTTGGGGGGTGGGGGGACATGAGTCGGGGCCTGCTGGCAGGTGCCCATCAATGGCAGTGGTGGTGGGTGCGGGGGGCCATGTGTCGGTGCTCCCGAGTGCATGGTGCCATGTGGCCTGCCTGTGGGGCATGGACTGGGGTGATAGGCTGCCTGCGGGGCATGGGAAGGGGGGGCACACCCGGGAGGGTACACACTGCCAAATCCCCGGAATACACGTACCCCGCTCGCACCAGCAAAATCGCATGTGAAAGTCCACGCGCACCCCTGGAATACGTGCAGGCAGGCCATCCACCCTCCCCATGCCCCGCAAGCAGCCCATCACCCCTGGGCATGCCCACAGGCAGCCCATTCACCCTTCCCATGCCCGCAGACAGCCCATCACTCCTGGGCATGCCCCACCGGCAGCCCATCCACCCTCCCCATCCCCCACAGGCAGCCCATCACCCCAGTCAATAGCTCACAGCAACCCACATCACAGGGGGGACTTTTTCCTAGCATTTTACCTGACGCAGCGGGGCACACTTATTCCTAGGGGGAGTTTTACATGCGTTTTCGCTAGCGCAAGCAGGGTACGCGTATTCCGGGGATACTCGGGGAGTTTTACATGCGATTTCCCTGGCCGGAGCGGGGTACGCGTATTCCGACGGGTGCACAGGGAGTTTCACATGCAATTTTGCTGGCGTGAGCGGGGTATGTGTATTCCAGGGGGGGGGGGTTCACACGCGATTTCGCTGGCGCGAGTGGGGCAAATGTATTCCGGGGCGAGCGGGGAGTTTTACATGCGATTTTGCTGGCGTGAGCGAGGTACGCATGTTCCGAGGGGTGCGTGGGGACTTTTACATGCGATTTCGCTGGTGCAAGCGGGGTACCCGTATTCAAGGGGGTGCACAAGTACATTTTCACGCGTTTTAGCTGCGGTGAGCGGGTTACGCGTAGTTTTTCACACAATTACAGTGTAGCGGGCCTCTTAGCTGTCCCAGGGTTAGCGCGGCCCTTTGCGCCATATTGGGGATTTCGATGGCTTTTCTTTGCGCAAGGGACGTTCTTGAGGGCGTAACTGGCGCTGCAGGATGTTCGCTGCACCACGGCTGAAAATAGCTTAGGAAATCCATGAATATGTGGTGCGCCAAAATGCTGTTTAGCGCACACGGCTGTCGCATGCTGGCGCATGCTCCCTCTCTGCGCCGGCCGCGTGTACAGCTTCTGTGCCAAATTCTATGAATTAACCCCATAGGCATTGTGTGCAGCATACACAATGGTGGTGCAATATTCATAATCTTGCCATGTTGGCTAGTGAAATGATAAATGCTATCGGATTAGAGTTTTGCGTACTGTAAAACATGTAATAAGTAGCTAATAAAGCCCCACTTACTACATAATTGCATTACTACAGACAAAACATAAAGAGACCACAGCACATACAAATATGAACATATACAGGGATAGTGATGTAAGCAAAAAAGCAGCAGTACCACCAGAAAGTGTTCATAACCTAACTGATTATCTTCATGCACAGAAATGATTCCTGTCTTTCAAGCCTGCTTCTTCCCCTATGTATATGTATCATATGTTGTGACTGGACCCTGAGGAAATTACTGTAAGAACTTATTTTCCGGTAGAAAGTGGTGCCTCTGAAAAGAGCCTTTTTGTGGTGTTTATTTGTTTTTGGATGGCCAAAACCTACTGGAAAAATGCTTGCTACAGTTGCAAAAAAGGCAGCAACGCATTTTGGATATTTTGCGAAGCGAAACGTGAAGCGAAACGTAATATTTTCATTGTGGAAGGAGGACATGCCAACGCCTCTCAAAAAGGGAAAAACAGCCTTGTTTCCATTATGCCTTGCTTTCTCCATTTGCGGACCAAATGAAGAAGAGCGCAGCCACATCTGTCTCTGGGTGCGGGAGGATATTATTCGGGAGTTTTGAAACATGTCCATGACTTCCAAAGTGCCTCCTTCAATGCAAACTGCATCGAGATTCCAGTAACATGTCCTGAACTGTTCCTTCCACAATGGACAATAATAATGGCTGGATGATGCTGCGTCACCAAAGTGGCACAAAGAAGAAGCAAATCCAGCCACCTCATGCTACTCCATAGCAGTGCACATCCACATGAGGGAATCCAAGATGTGCAGCCACTCCACAGTGCTCTGCATGCACCTGCAACCAATGTACCCACAAGTCACCCAAAATCCATACACTCTGCTTCCTGAAAGACACATCCATTGCCATAGCCATCTACACTCCTCTCAGCAAACATACCTTCTGCTACACTCTCTCCTTGCACACCACACCCTGGAAACCTTATTGACCAATCCCCTGGCCTCCACAGTCCCATTTCCATACCTGCTATCGTCAAAAGCTCCAGATGTGGCACATGCTATCCGTGGACTACTACAATGTCTGCGGACATATTGTGCAAGGCACAGGACTGGGGCAACCCATTTCAACCAGGGTAAGGGATTTATTCTTAGTGGTGGCTCTGAAAAGAGCCTTTTTTTAAAGGTGCTTCAACAAAAAAAAACTTTTGTTTTTTCTTATCTTCCTTTCCTCCTAATATTAGCCTCTCAACAGCATTCCTCAGATTCTGGAAAAAATGAGTATTCCCCAAAATAGACATTGAAACTCTATCGGCATTAAAAAAAACTGCACATTGAGGCAGTTAATGTTGTCATTGGAAAAAAACAACATATTCGCACGCTGCATTACTACACCCATGCCTTTATTGACATGCAACCTTCCAAGATTTTGCTGGGGATTCAACACATTTGGCTGATCCCATAGTGCTCTTGGTAATATTTCCGAAACCACCACCTTTGCACATGGAAAGATTTGCATTACTCTCTCCATGAAGGACTTGAAAACAGGAATCAAACTTGGGGCACTGATGTACCCCACGTATTCTCCTCCACAGTGTACCAACACGATGTCTGAACTACCAAAAGTAGACAAGCTTCTACAAAGAGAAACCAGTTCCTCCAAATTGCGTCCAGGCACACTCAACCACAAAACCTCCATGCCTGGAAACACAAAATCTGCAGAAATACCTCTGGATTTTGAATACCTTTCCAAATCAACAAAAGACTTATCACCAAGTACCCAGTCACAATATCCTGCCATCTTCACCATACAACCAACACAGCAATGGAAAAAGTATAACCCCCCCTTTCCTGTAAAGCACACCCTTAACACCTGATTGGATAATCCCCATAGTACACTCGCATTTCCATGCCAAGCATGCTGACAAGCCCCAGATTCAGCACGTGTGATCCGGGGACTACCGCGATGTCCGCGGATCTCCTAACACAGGGGCAGCCCTTCTTCCCTTTCCACTTCACTCTTTGCAGCACTCCCTCATTGGTCTCCTGTGATTTCCAAGCACCTGCATCCAAAAGTACTGCAAAACTCTTCAGGATTTCTACTTCCAGATTCATCCATATTTACATCCAGCAACACAAACTACAGGTACCCATATGTTTTGTAACACACACAGAAAATTAAAACTGCATGTATGTTACCAAAGTACAGCAAGTACATAGATTCCATGTATTGGAACAGGGTGCCTGCCACTTACTATGCATAACCTAATCACTAATCATACTCTCATTTGTCCCATGTCCTGACATCAAGTGTCAGTTCCTTACAATGTTGTGTGCTTTCAAATTTTTCTTTTAATGCCCACTTACATAACAACTGCAAACCACATATTTTAATTTTAGCAGCAGTCTCTGATTTTTTTGTAAAAACACACATTGGGAACATTTGCACAGCAAGTTCAAATGCCAGATCCTACGTGAAACTTCAATATATTACTATGTCATGCATGTGTTCCCCTATCACCCACTGCAATGTGCATAATGTTATTTTCTTCTTTTCTTCTGTCACTTTTGCAATCACTTCTCCCACTAACACACCTGCTGTTAAATGACCAGAATGCACATAGAAAATGAAAACTGCATGTATGTTACCAAAGCATAGCAAGTACATATTTTACATGCATATAAAACAGGGTGCTGCCACTTGCCCTGTATAACCTACCAAATAATCATACTGTCATTTGTACCATCTCCTCACATCAACTCACAGTTACTTACAATGTTGTGTGCTTTCACAGTTTTCCTGTACTGCCCACCGGCATAACATCTACAAACCACATATTTCAATTTCACCACCACTGCCTCTGATATTTTATAGAACATCACATTGAGAACATTTCCACACTACATGCAAGAGCCAGATCCTATGTCAAATGGCCAGAATGTACACAAAAAAGGAAAACTACATGTACATTCGGATAGCATGCCAAGCACATGCATTGCACAATTGACAAAATGCACCATTGGAAAGAACGCAATGAATGCATATGTACATTGGAAACACGACTATTTGTACATTTGCATAGATAAATGCAACAACTAAAAAGAATTTCTGCACTCATATGGAAAGCATCTATCTGTCAGAAACGTAACAAAACTCCACATACGGTAACATTCTCCTTTCAATCTCTACATCTTTCTTCCCTTTTTCTCACTCTACTATAACTTCCACTAATCCATTTCCAAAATAAATAGTAACCTACCTCTCAGACACTTAAAAAATGCAGCCCCATAGGCCACAGTAATCCCCGCAGCACAGGCCCCCTTACCCACAATGCTAATACTCCCAAGTCCCCACTTATATGTAGTGCTGTACAATTGCACACACACACTAACTCTTCCTACCAACAAATCCTCCTACAATCTACAACAAAGTGTTCTACTACTGTTATTAGTGTACAATTAACACACATGCCCACTAGCTTCCTTCTTTTGCAATTGCATTAAAGAACCACCTGCTGAAAGCCAGTGACATCTCTGCTAGAAGATAAAACCCAGAAGTAACCTACTCTTCACTTTCAAAAAAGTAAGTGCAGTACTGTTGCAGTGTTCTGCCTGTCACTTAGACAGTGCAGTGTTGTATTGTAGCCTAGACAATGTTATGTAAGTCCACAGCAGTAATTTCACCTTTACTTATTGCACCTTGCCAGGTCCACTGTTTCTATTGTCACCTGAACACCATGCACACTAAAGCAAACCTTAACTGCAAGAACACACATTGCACTGCAACCTTCCCAACCAAAACTAACAACCCTGTGCACAATTACACTCCTCTATATATACGTATACCCATATTCAAATACTCATCCACAGTACACACAAATACATTGCACAACTTCCAAACCCACACTTTCTTTTTTCTCCAAAAGCCACAAGACTACCAAAAAGCACTCTGTAGAAGACAACGCAGAAATGGAGTAGCTAGAACTCAAGCCAAGCAAAATGCCCATCCACCTCTAGCAGACCTTGTACAAAAAGTTCAAACAAAACAGCTAATACAGTCACTAAGGAAAGCAGAATCAGGTAGCAGTAAAAAAAAGTGTAACTTCTCTTTCCACCTACTACCAGTAGTGCACACACTACATCTACCAACAGTAACTAATCCAAAAGTAAGCATTCAAAAAAATTATTTTACAAAAATGTTCCACCTTCGAATCCTTCAGAACCTTATAAAACCAGGGGAGAAATCACGCTCCACCCTTAAAACCTACTGCAGAAAAATGATCATGGAAGCTCTCATAAACAGTGCAATGCTCCTCAAATGGAAATTATTTATATTAGTTTTAAAAAGAATGGAACCACTAACAAAATTAATTGGTTAACTACAAAAAGTACTACGCAACAGACACAATATCAGTATAGATACCTTTGCAAACATCTGTACAGGTGAGTGAATTCACACCAACAGCACTGAGCCATATTTCAATGAATGTGCATACAAACAAGAGCAAACACTAACAAAATTAATTAGTAAACTACAAAAAGTACTTTGCAACAGACACAATATCAGTATAGAAACGTTTGCAAACATCTGTGCAGGTGACTGGATTCATACCACCTGCATTGAGCCATATTTCAATGAAGAGGCATACAAACAATAGCAAACAAACCCAATTGCTATACATAGCAGTGAGCGAGGGTATGAAAAGGTAGACAATACCATTATGGAAGAAGAAACGCTGCTTGCAAGATATACCTCCAACAAACTTACAATCAACTCTCCATTCCACCGAACCAGTACATCCCGTGTACAAATGGCCGTGCACATCAATGTGTAATGTGTGCAAACAATCTTTCAAATCTTTGCAGAAGTTCCTCAATCAGTATGTGAACTTCATAGACAGATAAAAATGAAAATATTACCAACTATGGACTCCTGTCCAGTGCGCAAATACACAGGACTAAGAGGACATTCATTTGCCTGCATTTGTGGACCTGCTTGCAAAAGCACCTTCCACCACATAAACATGTTAGCAACACACCATGCTACTGTACGAAAACTCATTCAGAGACTATACTATGCAAGAAGTCCTGCTTTAGCACTCAAGCATTTAAATTACTTCTACTACCTGGTACGGCCAAAGAACTGATCGAAGAAATAAATCACATCCAAAACAAATATTTTTGAACTGAAGAGCACTTACAAAATCCAGTAACTTTAGAAAAGAGTACCGACAATCTTGCAGATGTCAACCTTCTATTAGACACGTACAAAAAAGAAATAGCAAATTTTAAAAGCACATCTGCTGAAGTACCAAACCAAGTATGTGTTTGTTGCCGTTGAACCTTGTATACAAAGAGCACCAAAACTGTAGATATAAGATATAAAATACAAGACAATAACCAATCCAAGTGGTTCCAAGTAGCTCTATATCTTATAGCAAAAAACAAATATGAAATAACTAAACCCTCAATAGTTTGCACGTACTGCACTACAAATCTTGACTATAACCGAATTCCTTCACGAGCTATCACTAATAACTTGGAAATATTCCCACTGCCAAAACCACTCCAACAACTTAACCTGTATGAGAGCATTGCAATCCAAACAGTGCACCCATTTTAAGCGATAATACGCCTTCAACAAAAAACAAAAAAACTGTCTCCTTCTGAATTACTGAAAGGCATTTCTGTCAAAGTAGTTTATTTGCTATTAGATCTCAAAGAAAAATATAGACACTCTAGGAGTGCAACAGACAATAGATCAATCTTTGATTATCCTAGTGAATGGTGTAACTACACAAGACAAACTAAATTGTCAGCAACTAGTAGACTTAAGCAAAGTTAGAGAAGCCCTCCAATATCTTAAATACAACAATGAATACTACAGAGAAATAAACATTGAAGAAAACCTAAGAGAAACCACCAAAATGATTCAGATTTCTTCATATACTGGACAATTTGAACTTTTAGATCCTACTACAGCCTCCAATATTTTAGACCAGTATACAATTCACCCACTACACTCCAAAGACACCATAGACGATGCACTAGAAAAATATCAAATGCGTCCAGCCAAAGGATCTCCAATCAGCATATGGGAAAAAAGTGTAGAAGCACGTGCCTTTCCTCTACTGTTTCCTACTGGAAAAGGTGGAAGATACAATGAAAGATGCACACAAATAACAGCATCAGAATATCGCTCTTTACGAATGTATTCTGAAGACACTAGATTCAGACAAAACGTGGAATACATATTAAATCTCCTCTTTGAAAGTGAACTAGTAACTCTATGTTACGGAGTTGCACACACATTGAAAACAGGTTCCAACTTTCTAAACATGTCTGCTGCACAGCTACTTCAAAAGGTGCAAGAGAAAAATGAAGTTTTACAATCAAGTATTACAAATCTTTTGGAAAACATGCGTGGTAAGAAAGAATACTGGTTCTGATGTCACACAGACGTATGGTGCATGCTATGCAACATTGGCCCACCCACATGGTTAGTCACTTAAAGTTGTGTAGAGTATGCATGGAAAGACTTTCACGCTTTCCTACGCACAACAAATGAAAACAAATCAGGGGTAGGCGTGAAAACAACAGGAGAACTCTGTTCTCTTGAAACCTGTAAATGTGTCAAGGTACTTCCATCATCGCTTCATTGCCATGCTACACTTCATTTTTAATAAAACAATTACTCCCCTCAAGAAGTGGAACACCTCTTTTGGAGAAAAGAATATCAAGCCACAGGAGCACCACACATCCACATTCTTTTGTGGATTAAAAATGCTCCTACATTTGATCAGGACAGTGATGCCAATCATTCATAAATATTTCACTTGTGAAATCCATTTGGAAAGTACACATAGTGACCTACATGCAAACATTTTGCAGTTTCAAAGACAAAAGTGTGGCAAGTATTGTCTGCGCAATTATAAAAAGAAAGGCAAATTCTACACCAAATGCTGCTTTGGTTTCCCTGGACCTGTTTCGTAAAAAAGACAAGTAAACTACTTCATGTCTTCTGTTAGACACAGTGTTAAAGGCAAATCGCCTAAGAACATATACTACATAAAATGAACAGAAGCATCAAAGAACATCAATTATTACAATGCAATCATTGCCCTCTTATGGAATGCAAACATAGATATAGAGTACATTGCAGACAATTCCACTGCAGTTTACACGGTATGCCACAGCCTACTTAACCAAAGCAGAGAAAACAGAGCTGTAAGACCTCTGTGATGACATATCATCTGACAAAACACTGTCACACAAATTGTACAGCTTTCGCATAACAATCCTCTCTTATAGAGACTGTGGCTGCTACGAAGTCGCAGACCGTATTACCGGCATTGCCTTGTATGGCAAATCTGAAAACATAGTTCGGCTAAGCCTTGGTCCTGCTGCATCCAGAAAAAGAGTTCTGAAATCATACCAATACATAGAAACAATAGCCAGAAATGTTCCCAACAGCCAGGACATTTTGAAAAATAACTTATTGGACACATACTACACAAACAGTATACTGTTTTGGAAACAATGTGCCTATACCACATAGCCCAAAACTTCTCATACAATACTAATATTAAACCAGACGAGAAAAAAGGTAAATACATAGTCAAAAGATGTGAGGGCAGACTGGTTAAACTTATGAAATGCAGCCTGATTAATCATATGAAGCTATTGTTGAAAACTCCTCAACGTAGAGAACTGTACTACATGTCCCTACTGCAACTTTTTAAACCATGGAGAAAAGAAGAAGATTTATTGGACACCCATATCTCCTATGAAGATGCTTTATATGCAACTGAAAACACTATAACAGTAAAAACTTTGCACAGTACAAAAACATGTTGGACAATGAACACCAACAAGAAGAAGAACTTCAAGCATAACTAAATGTAGACATTCCTTAGAGCAGTCAACCTTCTCTTACAGGAAGCAAAGAACCACTTGGACAGCCACTCATAGCAAATGAGGAAGAATTTCCCATGACTGAAGTAGAAAACACCATTTGTCAGTATGAGCAATCTGAAGAAAACTTTGCTCTACTGAAATCACAACTGAACAATGAGCAGCGTAGCATTTTCCTAGAAGTAACTAAAGAAATTGAACATTGTACCTGTCAAAACTATAAACCTCTACTCCTTTATGTAAGTGGTCAAACTGGTTCAGGCAAAACATTCTTGATAAAAATGATCAGCAAATTCCACCAACAATTGACAAATAACATGCTTTCAGCTGTTGTAACTGCCCCCACAGGTTTTGCTGCCTACAACATAGGTGGTGTTACTTTACACCGATTGCCACTCCTCCCAATAGAGCACCAAAACAAATTAGACTACTACAAACTTTCAGCAGAAGCTGCTATGGAGCTACGCATAGTTTTGAAACAAATGAAAATGCTCCTAATAGATGAGGTGAGCATGGTCTCCAACCTAATGTTGGCGTTAATTCACCACAGATTTGCAAGAGGTCTTTAAAACAGACTATGAAGAACTCTTTGGAGGAAAAAACATTATTGTTTTCAGAGATCTTTTTCAATTAACACCAGTAAAAGGAGATCATATACTTAAAACCTTAGGACACAAACTTTGCCGTACGACACTTGGCAGCATAGGAAATGTAAATCTCTGGCAACATTTCCAATACAGAGAACTAACTGAAAACATGTGTCAGTCTGCAGACGTCACCTATGCCAACATTTTGCAAAGCATACGCATCGGTGTGCTTTCTAAGGAAGCACACTCTATCTTAAATAGCAGACATATCCATGGGCTCTACGGCTATAACACATGTCCTACTAATGTCATGGAACAATTAGCACACACAAATCTAAACTGTATGTCATTAATGCCAACCCTAGTAAAAGCAACCAGTAGTGCAAATGTACTCCACAGACAAACTGTACATGCACAGTATGACAGTACCTATGTGTAAACAAGCCACAGCATGACTAATAACCTTAGAGAATTCTATCTCTAACACAGCTGGTTTGGAGAAAATGTAAACATTGTGTTTAAACTGTAGAGTAATGGTGAAGCGTAACCTTGATGTCAAACAAGGTTTAGTTAATGGAGCACTTGGTACAGTTGTTGGCTTCCAGATATACCCACATGACAACAGCATTCAGTTTGTCAATATTTAGTTTGACAAACTTTCAGAAGTTAAAAGGATAGCATGCTCAACTGCCCGATTCCTTATTTCCAAAGACATGTATGTACGCAGAGAACAGTTTTCTCTGTCTCTAGCATACGCAGTCACCATTCATAAATGTTAAGGTCTAAACCTAGTTCAAGCATTGATTGACATTGGCAGCACAGTCTTTAAGGAAGGCGAGTAACGCAGCACTGTCATGCCTACGTACACATGAAGGACTATTTCTAATCGATTTTGATGCAAGTAAAGTCTAACCTGATATTCCTTGCATCGTAGAGTACAACAGACTACGTGCACTCTACACACCCCATCTCAAAATGTACCCTGTTACACAAAAAAGCAAACTTTGTAAAAGAAAACTAGAGCAAACACAACGTATATATGATCTTCCAACAGTACTACCAAAGAAATTGAAAACAGCTGCTACTCCATCAATAAGCACAACCACAAAAGGATGTAAAGCAAAGGCAAATGCATACACAACTGCAGAAACAAAGAAAACGACCTCTTCAAAGAAACCACATAGCCTTCTGTCAAATGAGTCAGACACAGAACTGTCTGGTCTATTCAAGTTTTCCAATACAACTGGTTTAAATTGCTATGCAAATGTACCAATCAATATTCTATTCCAATTGACACCAATTGTTGGAAACATTTACTTAAACGGCACAGACCAGTTGTGTTAGCAAATGCTACTCCTTCACAGAAATGCAAGAAACAATCCTGCAAACACTTACAGTGCCTCATGATTGAGACAGGAATTGGACTACTGTGCAGGAATGGTGAGATTCACTATAAACGCACAAGAAGATCCACAAGAATTTCTAATGTACTTACTGCAAGTAATGGAAAGCAAAAACATACCTATAAATGAAATCCTCCAGATTTCATACATGTGGAAACATACGTGCACTATCTGCAGCCATGTGGTTCAAGAACAAGTCCCTTATGGCTGCTTTGTGTATGTATCTATACCTAACTGTGAATCCATTCCATTTCAGCAGCTTATACAAAATGCAAGCAATGGCATATTATGTACTACTTGGAATTCTGACAATCGTTCCACCTTACAGATACAATCACATATCCAATATGTAATAGTAATGCTTTTACGATACAATGCAGTTGGTACGAAAGACAACTGCAAGCTTACTAACTTCACACACGGACAAGTATCACTTAGCAAGAAAACCTTCACAACATTAGGCATAATCTACCACACAGGCGCCACAACCAGTGCAGGCGACTATACTGCGTACATAAAAAAGAAATGTGGATGGTTTGAATGCAATGGTACTTCCTTTATTCTGAAGCAGTGATTACAGCAAATCTTGCAAATGCCTACTTAATATTCTTGAAACCAAAATGTACTCACTAATCTACTGCCCAATACCCACCATCACATATGAGAAACTGTAAACTGTTAGAATACGCCAATTGGTATCTAACTACAACCATAATACTACAATATATGATATGATATGATATGACATTTATAACGCGCCTATACACAAGTGTTTCAAGGCGTGACGAGGCAAGGGAGGGGGAACAAGAGAGGACAGACAATGATCCTACTAGGCCAGGTGTCATTCAGATCGTGCAAGTGTGTGGGAGGGGGGAAGGGACAGTGCAGTACATGGGAATAGATAACAACAGTATGTAAGTAACAGCCAGCATGTGGCAAGTACATGGGTAATTGCAGACATCAGGTGACTAGGGCTGGTAGGGGGACTGTAGGGATACAGAAACAGTCCCTAAGTGGGGGGGTTGCCAGGCAGGCAGTGCAGGTGTGCGATGCTGGTGGGGGAGGGTCCCGGGCCCGAGATCATAGAGGGTCCAGGTAAACAGTGCGGTTCTGGCTACAGCCAGGAGGTCAGCAGGGGAGATGAGGAGAAAAAGCAGAAGCAGAGAGAGAAAAGGTTTGAGGTGCTTCCAGAGCCAGATATGGTTCTCCTCAAGTTTAAGAGAGGCCGGGAGGCTGTTCCAGAGGGAGGCCCCAGCTGAAGAAAGAGATGCACCACCAACTTGTGCTTTGAGAAGCAACTTACCCTGAGGGAGTTGGAGGTGGATGAGCGAAGAGCTCGAGAAGTCAGATATTTAGGGAGAGAGAGTTGAAGGTATTGAGGCCCCATGTCCCAGAAGGCCTTGTGGACAATGCAAAGGGTTTTGAACTTAATCCTCGCAGCCACAGGGAGCCAGTGCAGGGATTTCAGTCCAGGGGAGATACAATCCCTGGTCTTGAGGCCAAGGACAAGTCTTGCAGTCCTGTTCTGGATGAGTTGCAAAGGGCGGAGAGTAGAGCCAGGAAGATTTAGAAAGAGGCTGTTGCAATATTCCAGCCTAGAGAGAACCAGAGCTCTGGAGACAGTGAGCTTCTGGGGGAAGGAGAAGAAAGGAAAAATAACTCTGAGGAGGTGCAGCTGATAGTGTGACTTCTTAGAGACATCAGGTGGAATCAGGAAGAGGGCCAAGAGAGGCCGGCCAGAGAGCTTCAGGAAACGAGGACACGGGTGTGCCGATGAGGAGAATCTCAGTCTTATTGGCATTAAGGCAGAGGTCATTGCCGGCACACCACTCCTGGATAGCAGACAGACAGTGAGAGATGAGGGAAGGAGAAGAAGAGGCTGAAGGTAGCCTGAAAATAAGCTGGGTGTCATCCGCATAACACTGAAATTTTCAGCAGAGAGCGGCAATGCGGTGGGCAAGGAATGCCAGGTATTGGTTGAACAGCCAGGGAGAGAGGGTAGACCCCTGGGGGACACCACAGGTAGAGAAAAAGATAGCAGAGAGAAGGACCCAAGTTGGACCTAGGAGGGTTGGTCAGAGAAGAAAGAGGTCAGCCACGTCAGAGCCTGATCAGTGATACCCAGGTTATGACAGAGACTGTTGAGCAGGATGGCATGGTTAACAGTGTCAAAGGCAGAAGAGAGATCAAGAAGGATGAGGACACATGGGGTGTTAGAGTCAAGGTTGGAGAGCAGGTCTTCACGGATGTTCAGGAGAGCAGTTTCCGTGCTTCTGGCAGCTCTGAAGCCAGACTGATGGTTCATGAAGACAACCAACAGATTCAGTGTGGAGATTAAGCTGGGAGATGGCCAGTTTCTCCAGGAGCTTGCCCAGAAAGGGAATAAGAGTGATTGGACAATAGTCAGCAGGGCAGGAGGGGTCAGCAGAGGGTTTCTTAAGAAGAGGGTGAACAAGGGAGTGTTTCAGGGGGATGGGAAGACTCCAGTGGCAAAGGAGTGGTTGTTTTAACTGCCATATGAAAGGGACTGAAGGTACATCTACAAATCCTCTATTGAGAATTAAGAGTGAAATGATTCATTCAGTGGAAGATCCTGAGGCATTGTATTTGCTACATTCTTTTTGTAGCTGGGATAACGAAATGACCAATGGAAGGACTCAGTGATTGCCCGGGTAAGCACACCTGCACTAATGGACGTGCACATAGCACGCTAGATTATATATTTGTTAGTCCAGACATAGCTTCTAGAATCAAAGACATGAAGATAAGTTCAAATTCATGGCTCACTGGCTTTAACATGTATTGCCGATAGAGTGGTCCAGAGTGTTAAACCACTGGGTAATATGAGTGTAAATCACTCTGGGACTCGCATCTGCTGGTCTGAAAATAACATTAATAGCGCGGCCCGGTCAGTGCAGGTAGATCTAATGTGTAATTACAAACAATATTTGACTATGTCAGTGAACGACATAGTGAAGTGCATCTCTTCATGCTCATCCATCCATGCTTCTGCAGCGACTGGCTTTGGGAGCACAACAGAGCAAATTGTATGATAGAAGCATAAGAGCTGCTAAGAGGGAACTTAAGGTGGAAATCCAAAAAGCCCAAAAAATAAGCGCTACACGCGGATCCTATTATTCGACTTGCAGGACATTCAAGAACAAGTTTAGAGCATGGATGAAATCAAAGAGATATGCTGAGAAGAATAGACAATGGCAGAATATGGTCCAAGTCCTGTTCTCAAAAAATATGAGAAGCATTTGGACATTGCTAGGGTAAGCCATGGGGCTGCAGGAAATCTGCTATGATTAATCCTGTTGGCGACCAAGGTTGGACACATTTTCTAGCTAGTCAAAACATCTCTCCCAGTGATGAGTGTCAGCGTGTAGTTTGCGTGGCTCCCCCTGCGCTTCCTTTTAAGGTTACTGTAGATCTCTTAATCACTAAGATTAAAAGCTTAAAGTCCTCTCGAGCCCCTTGCCCTAATGGCCTGGAAAATGTAATACTTAAGAGTAAACCTGAATTTTGGGCAAACTTATAGAAAATTCTATTACTGGTTACTGTAGATCTCTTAATCACTAAGATTAAAAGCTTAAAGTCCTCTCGAGCCCCTTGCCCTAATGGCCTGGAAAATGTAATACTTAAGAGTAAACCTGAATTTTGGGCAAACTTATAGAAAATTCTATTAAAAAAAGTATTGGAGGATGAACAAATGCCTGCATCCTGTCAAACCCCCATACTAATCCCAATATTTAAGAGAGGCAATAAGATGGAACCTGGCAATTATAGGCTATTATCAATGCTTGATTGCACAGGTAAACCTTTTGCATCACTATTACTGAAGGAGTTGGAGGACTGGGTAGCTAAAGCATGAATATTTAACCGTTTCGAAAGTAGCTTTAAGAAAGGATATACAACTACCCAGAATCTTATAATTATGGATACTTTACGAACTAATGCAAGGAAAATTGGTAATCCTCCACTCTATGCTCTTTTGTAGACTTTCGAGCCGCTTTTGATTTAGTGCTGAGAGAAAAGCTTTGGTTAAAATTAGACTCTCTTGGTTGTCCAGCAGAACTATTATATTACTTAAGGATGTTACATCAGAACACTATGGTTTCCCTTAAGTTGGATTCCCAAGGGAATATGACACTCAATCGCGTAGAATAGAAGAGTTAAGCAGGGCTGCGTGACCGCCCCTTTTATGTATAATTTGTTTACATATGATCTTCCCATCGCTATCTCAGTAGTGCACAACTGCCCTCAAAGAATCGGAGCAGTTCACTGCCCAGTATAAGCCTATGCTGATGATTTAATTATACTGGATCATACATTCAGAGGGCAACAGCGGTTGTCAAATGCAATATGGGAATATGCAGGAAGTAATGGATTAATAATAAACCGTGAAAAAACACAGCTGATGGTCTTCACTGGCAGGAAGTTCACACGCCCCCGATTAGTGGTACAAGAATTAGAAAAAAAAGTACACGCCCAATATAAATATTTGGGCGTAGAGATTGATGAAAAAGGTAATTACATTTCTTGTATCCATTCATGAACATCTAGGGCTGCCCAAATAACAGCGTTGGTTTATCAATCTACCATAAAATATGATGGATACATTATATGGGGTGTCTGCCAACTATATATTCAGGTGCTGGTTTCAATGGTAATGCATGGTCTAGATGTGCTTTTTCTGATTGATCTGAAATGGCTGCAAGTAGTGGAAGGCATATTTTGGAGTGGAAGACTACGCCTACCTGCTTGCATTCCAATGGCGATTATCAAAGTAGAATTGGGCCTTGTTTCCTTAAAATCAATTGTTTTGAAAAGACGGGCTGAGATGTATCTTAGGATGAGTAACCACCCGGAGAATCTGCTATTGACATCCATTCACCAAGACATTTCGAAGGAAGCAACAAAATTCCTTAATTAAGGTAAAAATGGAAGGCTTCTCTAAAGAGATCTGCTGGACCCCAAGGTCCAGCAGATCTCTATGACATGTTCCTTGTCTAAGCGGGTGGAGCTGTGGGACTGGTTAGAAAATTATGATCATCTGAGTAAATTAAAAAAATACCAATTTGTGCAATATATGTTATACACATTTAAGAACGCACAGACATATATGAACCTTTGTCCCTCAAGCAGATTTGGACGATTTGTTCTCTTTCTAAGAATCGATCACTTACTTGTCTTAGCAAACAAAGGGACCTATAGGCAATTGTCATCATTGGAAAGATATTGCTGTGTCTGTAAAAACTGAGCAATAAATGAGACAGCTAAACATCTTTTGACTGATTGCACTAATATTACTGAAATGTATCACTTTTACTATGGCAGATTTGTACATGATCTGGAATTTATTAGTGAGCCTATGTTCTGGTATCGCTCAGTAAACTCACAAAATTCAGGGGCACTTATTGAAATGTATAATGTATGGTTGAGAGTCAAAAACCTATTGGGAATAACAATATGAGATGACTGAACTGTACCTGTATTTGTACACTCTAGAATCTTCCGAGGTAGCAATTTCGCTAAGGAAGGCAGATAATCAGAATAGATACTGGAAAGTAATGACCATTTAGTGGATGATTTATAGATTGAGTTACACGGGACATGAATAATATCAGTGGTAACTCAAGCTTTGCTGGAATGCTAAACTGTGAATCACAAGATCTGTTAATGATGATTTGTTAACTTTTTATTGTAAAAAGTATAACAAACATCGCTACTGTTGTTAGTGTTTAACATGTTTTCTTTTGTAGAGTGTTTTCTGGATTTAAGTTGTGAAAATGGATATAATACTTTTATTTTTACATCCTTATTTGTATTTTGTGATAACAAATTGGATGTTTAATGCATATGATTTGATGTGTTTTATGAATATGTGTAAAGTTTAAATGTAAACCGTATCACAGCAATACATTATTTATAAAACATTTCATTTGTGGTGTCACAATGCCTGCTGCTTGAGACAGCAAAGCTCAAGATTCCAGCTGTCAGAGCAGCAGTAATTAAAGCTGTTTCACGCTTTTCAGATGTCTTGCTTGTTAAACAGTTTTCTGTGACAGTTTACATCAATGAATTGCCAAGGAACTGTTTATGATAGAATGTGTAATGTGTGCACTGCTGAAGTTTAACACATGTGAGCAATAAACTTCATATTATTACTTGTGTTAAAGTACAAAATGAAAACGTTTTTCAATGCATGTTATTAAAATGTGTAAACATTTTTTCTGCAACACATTCAAAGCTGAATATGATTTTTTTTAAATCCAAACATGTTCTACATTGATCAGCAAATTTAAGATATTTTATATCAGATAAAGCAAGAGTCCAGTAATGAAAGAGGATGACAGTGTGTGACCATGTACTATAAGTAGTAACATACCCCCTACTGTGTGTAAAATGGAATATCCTTATCAAGGGGGTACTTAATCCCATATATAGTACACTTGCCACTCTTTATTCTTTACAGGTGCAAGCAGATTAGAGGAAAAAGAACACGTTCTGACCCTTTGTGATCCCTTTTGACTCGTGGGTTTGAACAAGTGCTGGCATGGAAGGGTATTTTTGACGTGTAGGTCCGTGAAGGGGGAAACCAGTGCATATAACGTTTCTGTGCGGAACGAAGGGGAGAGATAGTATCTCTGGTTAGTTTTTGCACAACAAGTGGTTCTTCGTCACACACTGTGTCCCTCAGAGCACATAGGTACAGCCCAGAATCACCCTCTGCAATTCTCTCCTTCTTCAGGTGGTACGAGTATGCTGTCTTATTGTGCCTGGCTGTAAACTCCGTCTCCTCCTCCTCACTGCCCAGTTCTTGAAGGAGCAGTTGAGGAGCTTCATCTGTGAGCTGTTTGTACCAGAAGAGGTAGGGAGGCACTGACATCTTATAAGTGCAGTTCAGGAGTACTTGGCTTCCCTCTAAGACAGTCATGCTCTCCGGAGACTGGAACACAGACTGCTCCTGGCTTTGACCTTAAGAGAAAGGTAGGCAGGTTTGAAAAGGAAGGCAATATTAGTATCATTATGCAACGTTTGTGAAAGTACAACATGCATACAAGATAAAACCCAAAGTACCTTTAAAAACCTGGATTTCTCAAGTGGCTTAAACGGTTTTGTAATATTAATGGTTTGCCAACTACATTTTGATCTCAATAAGTGTTGGTTCTTTTTGCACCTATTTTCAAACATATTTGTATCACATCTTCGGACATGTAAATGTATTTAATAATATATACAGTGCTACATCTGGATCGTCTATAACTTCAGAGGAAAACAATGTATGGTGCTCAAAGCAAGTGCTACCACCCAACTCAATGGTCCTCATTTTATCCACACAGAAGAATGAAAGGCTGAGTAGACATCAAGCATTTTATAACCAGTGGTGTTCAAGGCACAGGGATCTCTCTAGCAGACACATTGCACCGTGTATCTTCATAAGTAAACTCAGTATTTTTTCTTTAAACGCGATGCAGTTAATAGTTCAAACCTGCTTACCCATCTGCTGAACGCTTCCCGACTGACCCTAGTACAGTTCTGAAAAACCCCAGAAGGACCTCCTATAGCGCGTTGGTGGATAAAGATTTGGCAGATAATCTTTATGGAAAAGATCACTGCAACCCTGTCCCCAAATACCTCTCAACTTGGTATCCATTCATAGAATATGTCAGAGACTGCAATAATATGTCCCACAGGCCTCACGCCCTATGGAACCTGTTCCCCTTATGACCTCAGGTCATGTGATGCTGAGTCGCCACTTTCCCCTGGTAACGTGTAGCAGCATTAGCAGACCTGTTTAAGGGTGCCCTGCAAAATTACTCCGGTTTTCCTTGACCACCTAAGTTATGCTCTTTTGGCTTATGCTTTCTTTCTCCTTTTCGTTTCTTCCTTTTTCTTTTGTCCAATGTTACTCATATATTGTTATTTAATGTTGGTTTTAATGTTATTGTGAACATTTGAAATCTTCAGCAATAACGATGATAAAACGCGATGCATGCAAGATGTTTTAAAGCAACATAGGGGTTCATCTTTATCTGAAATTCCTGGCTGTTTTCTAGCAATGCAGTGGGTGATGCAAAATAAATAATTTGACAATGTTACGCACCTATTACTATGAGCAGGAAAGCCAATGAGAGCGAAGTAGAAGCCATCTCTGTTGCTGGGGGGAAACACAACTGATGCATGTGCTCTTGGCGGTGCACACTAAGTAAGCTCAGCACCTCTGGCATTATGCCAAGGGGTGACAGCTGGGAAACCTACTGTCTGCCTGCCTCCTGACATCAAAAAACATCTTGTCTCCCCACCCCCATTCTTAAGCAGATTCAGATCTAGGGCAACCACCAGCATCAACACAGCAAAAGGAAAAAAGAAAAACTATTCAAAAACTATTTTAAAAAACTGCGTTTCCAGCTGCTTAAAACATGTGTGAGTTACACACTAATCACAATGATCACAATGATCACTTGTTTTGGATGTGAAACCAGGAAATGTTAGACGTTGGGCTTCTCAGCCAACTCAGTAGCAGACCTTTTATGAATATTAAAGGGAAGATAAATAGAGTACCCCCATTAAGAGGCACCAAACCAGACATTACCCTTCTAATGTATCTGGCTTCTAACCTGCTTCCTACAAGCACTCCTTGTAATCATGGATCATAACTCGTGTTAGACATTGTTGATCAAACATTTACAAACTCTACGCGTTGCACACTCTTCTGAAGAACTCAAAACTTGAGCGAGCTTCCATTCCTCCAGTAAAGCACAAGTGATGCCCTAATATGAGCCTGGGTGCTCCCTTCTTACGAACCTGTGTGTTATTTCCTACTGAGCCTATGCACTGTCTAGTTTTCACAATGTTGGTTGTACGCTAATGCGCTCGACCACTGCAACCTCTCTGTGCCTCTGTATGGGCCTCAGTGCTATTCTCTTGTAGCCTGAGCATTGCTCTTAGGATTTAGCATTTTGTCTACCTCTGTAATTTGGTGATGTTCCCGATGACGCAACTATGCAAAGTTGTGATGTTTTCCTGGTTTTCTGAAGTTACAACCAAAAGCAACGTTTTGATCCGAACCATTCATTTAGCAGATGAAATGTCGCATATTGTCATGTGGATTAAAATCATCAGAAACAGATGTGTGTGTGATGTTCACAAAAATACATCTGTGCTTAGAAAGGAAATGCATTCCCTTGTTTGCTGAATATTGATCTTGCTACAGTATATTTAGTGGAAAAAGAAACAAGCATGATATTGACGCTTGGTATGAATGATGTAGGTAAAATCGGAATACCATCTAAGCACATAACACACTATGGTCATGAGTCAGCCTAGCTGCTCCTGCTCTTATACCCTCGTAGTGACTCTCTGTGTCACTTAGACTTTTGTATTTAATTTATTCATCATCAAGCTCCTGCACCCAAGAGTCTGCTGACTGGTTGAAGTACTGTAATTGTATTGAATTTAATTGAATTAAATTGATATTTTATTTCTATCGCACTCGTACACAAGTGTTTCAGAGCGCGACAAGGCAAGGAAGCGGTACAGGGGAGAACAAAACAGCGATCCTACTAGGCCCAGTGACATTTCAGAATGTGCAAGTGCATGGGAGAGGGGAAGGGGAAAAGTGCAAGGAAGGGGAGAAGTGGAAAGTGCGTAGCAAAGGAGAAACAGACAAATAATAATAAATAAATAAATAATAAAGGTAACAAACAGTGAAAGTGCAGCCAGCAAGTGGCAAGTGCTGGGTATAAGGCAGCAGACAGGATAGGTCTGATGAGTGCAGGAATCAAAAGGGGAGGGGGCTTTAGAGGTGCAGATACAGACCTCAGTGCAAGGGGTGTCCCGGAGGCAGTGCAAGAGGGTGGTAGGTTGAGCAGATACCTGTGTCCGGAGGACAGAGGGTGGCCAGGTGCACAGTGCCAAGAGAGAACAGATCAACAGGGGAGAGGGGGAGCAAAGGCAGAAGCAAAGAGGAAGGTCTTGAGCTGCTTCCGGAACCGGACATAGTTCTCCTCAAGTTTTAGAGTGGCAGGGAGGCTGTTCTAGAGTGAGCACCTAGTCCTAGACAGAGATCTATCCCCAGCTTGTTTCTTTGAAAAACGACTGACCACGAGTTAGTTAGAGGTAGAGGAGGAATTTACGGAGCGATAGCTGAATGTATTTTGGACCCAGGCCCCCGAAAGCCTTGTGGACAATGCAGAGGGTTTTGAATCTAATCCTTGCATCAACTGGGAGCCAATGGAGAGATTTCAGAGCTGGAGAGATACAATCCCAGGGCTTGAGGCCAAGGACAAGTCTCGCAGTCCTGTTCTGGTTTAGTTCTAGAGGGCGGAGAGTAGAGGCAGGTAGATATAGAAAGAGGCTGTTACAATAGTCCAACCTAGTGAGAACCACAGCTTGGGAGACTGTGAGCTTCTGGGGGAAGGAGAGGAAAGGCAGAGTACCTCTGAGGAGGTGCAGTAGGAAGTTTGACTTTTTAGAGACATCAGAGATGTGGGCGGAGAAGGAAATTGTGGAGTCAAAGATGACCCTGATGTTCTTAGCCTCGCAGGTGGTGGTAGAAGGAGGGACAAGGGAGGCCGGCCAGAGTATGTGTAGAGTAGTGCACAGGGCCTCAGGTGGCTGGCTTATTGCACCCAAGAGTCTGCTGACTGGTTGCAAGTACTGCACTAGTATGTGTACAGAAGTGGACAGGGCCTCAGATGGCTGACGTATGTGTGTGGGCTGTTGCCAGTGTACAGATTGTTTGGTGCATGGCTGTATCATGCTGTGGTGATTATGGGCAGCTACTGGACTCTTGGGTTCAAGTGTCTGCCTATTGGCTGCAGGTAGTGTAATAGGATGTGTACAGAAGTGGACAGGGTTTGTGGCAGCTAGCTTATTGGAATGCCCCGAGGGTTGTAGCCACCGGGCAGATTCATGGGTGCAGGTGGGGATAGGAGGAGGGCCAAGGGAGGCCAGCTAGAGTATGCGTAGAGTAGTGCACAGGTCTTTAGGTGGCTGGCTTATTGCACACAAGAGTTTGCTGACTGGTTCCAAGTACTGCACTAGTATGTATACAGAAGTGGACAGGGCCTCAGTTGGCTGACTCATCTGTGTGGGCTGTTGCCAGTGTACAAATTGTTGGTGCATGGCTGTATTATGCTGTGGTAATTGTTACCATCTACTAGGCCATGCACCCAAGTGTCTGGCCACTGGCTGCAAGTAGTGTAATAGTATGTGTACAGAAGTGGACAGGGTGTGTGGCAGGTGGCTTATTGGACTGTCTCGAGATTCTTGGGTGTATGATAGCGTGTACAGTGGGTGCGAGTAATGTGATAGTATGTGAACTGAAGTGAACAGGGCCTGAGGTGGATGCTTTATGTCTGTGGGTTGTGGCCACTGGGCAGATTCTTGGGTGCCTCACTGTATTATGCTGTATTGGTTGTGTGCAGTCCAGTCAGTAGAGTCTTGGGTGCAAGAGTCTGTCCACTGCCTGGAAGTACTGTAATAGTATGTGAACAGAAATGGACAACGCTTGTGACAGCTGGCTTATTGGACTGCCCGATATTCTTGGGTGTATGAGAGTATGCGCAGTGGGTGCAAGTAGTGTAATATTATGTGAACTGAAGTGGACAGGGCCGAGGCGGCTGCCTTATGTGTGTGGGTTGTGGCCACTCTGCAGATATTTGGGTGCATGGTGTATTATGTTGTGGTGGTTGTGGCCAGGCCCTAGACTCTTGGGTGCATTGGCTTATGTGTGTGGGTTGTGGGCTGTGTGTAGATTGTTGGATGCATTTCTGTATTATACTGTGGTGAATGTGGCCAGCTACTAGACTCTTAGGTGCATGGTCAGAGGCCATGCACCCAAGAGTCTGCCCTCTGGCTGCAAGTAGTGTAATAGTATGTGTACAGAAGTGGAAATGGTGTGTGGCAGCTGGCTTATTGGACTACCCTGTGGGGTGTGGCCAAAGGGCAGCTTCTTGGGTGTATGGCTGTATTATGCTGTGTTAATTGTGGGTAGCTACTAGAGCCATGGGTGCATGGCCAGAGGCCATGCACCCACGGGTGTGTCCACTGGCTGCAAGTAGTTTATAGTATGTGTACAGAAGTGGACAGGGCCTCTGGTGGTTGGCGTGCCATGCACCCAAGAGTCTGTGCACTGGCTGCAAGTAGTGTAATAGTACGTGTGCAGAAGTGGACAGGGTGTGTGGTGTTAGGGCTGGGCATATTGCTAGTGCAGCGTATGGTGCTCTGGCACCCACAACACAATATTCCAGGCAAATTCTCCATCCATTTTACAGAAAAAGGACTCAGGGATGGAGAATCGCCCAAAGACCACATTTCCCAGCAGCCTGAAGTATGCACGGGCCTGCTGGCAAGGAGAGTGCCACGCCCGGGCATCTGCGCATGCACGAGACAAACCCACGTGACTCCGCTCGCAATTCCGGTTCACAGAGGGATCAGACATGTTTCCGGGAGCTCTGACCAGGCATGCCTACCCGGGGCAACACCCCGCCTGATCTTCGCAGGCTCCGCGATAAGAAACAGGTAAGTGGACATGTATTCTAGCGTGGACTAAAAGCATGAGCAGTAGTGCTTGTGTGCTAATGTAATACACGGCTGAAACGCAGAATGTGTTCTGACCAGGGAAGACTAATCCGCATTGCATGAACATTAGCACTCAGTCAGGCAGAGCGAACGTAGCACCTAGCGTGCATTTAGCAATAGACTCTAAGTGATAGCAACCCGGGCATAATGGTCACCGAGAGTAGACCGAGTGACCTCTCTTGAATGTAGCACTGAGAACGCTCTAGTAGTAGGCTCAGGGTGACAGCAACCCCGGGCACATAGGTCACCGAAAGTATTATCGTGTGATCACTTGGCAAAAAAAAAGCTTGTGAACCATTTGCTGCTTCCGCTGCGCATACTCACAATTTGTCTTGGTATTTTCCAGCAGAGTGTTCTGGGCATGCAAAAATTTACCAGACAAGTTTGAAATCACCCAAGAGAGCTTGTGGGGAAGAAATCCACGGCTAAGTGCATTTAATTTATTTTACATATGATGACATTGTGAAGCCTGCATGTTACTAAGGCTGAAGTTTGTGTTAGCTTTTGATGTCAGAGAATTCTGAATGCTAATGTTGGTGTGCCTGCATGGGGCTAATGCAGGGCATATGAGACATCTCTGGTAGAGCTCCAGGTAAAAGCTCAGAGCAGATTTGGCTATTAAGGTTGCACTTGGTTGAAGCTCCAGTTAAAAGGCTTCTAATTAATCCCAACAGTGTGTGTGGTGTGTGAAGGAGTGACAGGGCGGAGGAGAATTACAACTACGAATCACAGGAGAGAATCAGCAGCAGGAACCAAGGAGCATGTTACCCTAAAACCCCCCTTCCCATCCAAAACCTTTCCCTAATCCTCTTTCTGGTTATCCTGAAACCCTCTACCAATCCAACCAACGGACCCTAACACTCTTTCCCCAGCGGGTTGCGGTGGCCTGTGATTTGTACACTTCCCAGGTGCCAAGACCCCACGGCAAGGCAGGAGTTTGTGCTGCCTATGCACCAGTCAAGATTGGCTACAGATCTGACATGTGGCAGCTGGCTTATTGGACTGTCCTGAGGGTTGTGGCCAATGGGCAGATTGTTGGGTGTATGGCTATATTTTGCTGTCTTTGGGCCTCATTACGACCCAGGCCCTAATGGGTTAACAGCGCCGTAAAAGGCTGCAGCGCCGTTAACCTATTAGCGCCTAATTACGAGGTCCCTTTGCGGGACCCGACCTTAACGGCTGGTTTTACCAGCCGTTAAAGTAGGGACCCGCAAAGGGACCTTGGTGCTAAGTACGGTGCCGCAATTTGCGGCACTGTACTTAGCGCCTTCCCCATTCCCATTGAGCCCTATGGGGCAAAAATGGGAATGGGGAAGGGCCATGGCGGCATGGGGAATTACTGCCCCGCCAACCTCGAAATGGGGTGGTAATTCCCCATTCCGCCATGGCAGACACCGGCATGGACCATGGTGCTAATAGCACCATAGTCCTCCGCCTGGATCGTAATGAGTCCCCTTGTTGTGGTCAGCTACTCGAGTCTTGGGTACATGGCAGGAGGCCATGCACCCAAGCAGGGGAGTTGCTAGGTCAGGAAAAGACCCGGGGCTAAGCTGTTGTGGGAACTGTTGGGACTGGGGGCTAGCTAGTCTTTTGGATGTAGATCCTGAGATTCTATCCGGGGCTACAACCAAAAGATCAGGGGCTATAGCCCCCTTAGCCCCCCCCTAGCAACGCCCCTGCACCCAAGAGTGTGTCCGCTGGCTGCAAGTAGTGTAATAGTATGTGTACAGAAGTGGGAAGGGCCTCTAGTGGTTGTCTTGCCTTGCACCCAAGAGTCTGCCCACTGGCTGCAAGTAGTGTAATAGTATGTGTACAGAAGTGGGAAGGGCCTCTAGTGGTTGTCTTGCCTTGCACCCAAGAGTCTGCCCACTGGCTGCAAGTAGTGTAATAGTATGTGTGCAGAAGTGGACAGGGTGTGTGGCAGGTGGCTTATTGGACTGCCATGAGATTCTTGGGTGTATGATAGTTTGTGCAGTGGATGTGAGTAATGTAATAGTATGTGAACTGTCAGGCAAATAGTTTATCTGGTGACTGCAGGCAGGCTTCATTTTAGGGTAGGGGAGTGGAATGTAGATGATATGAGGATGTTTGTATAGGCTGTATTATGCTGTGGTGGTAGTGGCAAGCTCCTGCACCCAAGAGTCTGCCCACTGGTTGAAGTACTGTAATAGTATTGAATTGAATTGAATTGATATTTTATTTCTATCGCGCTCGTACACAAGTGTTTCAGATCGCAACAAGGCAACGGAGGGGAACTGGGGAGAACAAAACAATGATCTTACTAGGCCCAGTGACATTGAGAATGCGCAAGTGCATGGGAGAGGGGGAGGGGAAAAGTGCATAGAAGGGGGAGAAGTGAAAAGTGCAGAGCAAAGGAGAAATAGATAAATAATAATAAATAAATAAATAATAAAGGCAACAAATAGTGGTAGTGCAGCCAGCAAGTGGCAAGTGCTGGGTATAAGGCAGCAGACAGGGTAGGTCTGATAAGTGCAGGAAGAAAACGGGGGGACTGTATAGGTACAGATACAGACCCCAGTGCAAGGGGTGGCACGGAGGCAATGCAGGAGGATGGCAGGGTGAGCAGGTACCTGGGCCCGTAGGACAGAGTGTGGCCAGGTGCATGGTGCCAAGAGAGAACAGATCAGCAGGGGAGAAGGGGAGCTAAGGCAGACGCAAAGAGGAAGGTCTTGAGGTGCTTCCGGAACCAGAGATGGTTCTCCTCAAGTTTTTGAGTGGCAGGGAGGCTGTTCCAGAGGGATGCCCCAGTGAAGACAGAGATCTATCCCCAGCTCGTTTCTTTGAAAAACGACTGCCCCTGAGGGAGTTAGAGGTAGAGAAGCAAAGAGCTTGACAGGTGAGGTATTTGCGGAGGGATAGCTGAAGGTATTTTGGACCCAGCACCCAGAAAGCCTGTGGACAATGCAGAGGGTTTTGAACTTAATCCTTGCATCCACTAGGAGCCAATCAGAGATTTCAGAGCTGGAGGGATACAATCCCAGGGCTTGAAGCAGTCCTTTTCTGGATAGTGGCAGAGGGAGGAGAGTAGAAGTAGGTAGAATTAGAAAGAGGCTGTTACAATAGTCCAACCTAGAGAGAATCAAAGGTTGGAGAGACAGTGAACTTCTGGAGGAAGGAGAGGAAAGGCAGGTGTAGTAGGAAGTTTGACTTTTTAGAGACATAATGTGGGCGGAGACGGAAAGTGTGGAGTCAAAGATGACCCCGATGTTCTTAGCCTTGCAGGTGGGGGTAGGAGGAGGGCCAAGGGAGGCCGGCCCCTGTTTGTGTAGAGTAGTGCACAGGGCCTCAGGCGGCTGGCTTATTTCACCCTAGAGTCTGCTGACTGGTTGCAAGTACTGCACTAGTATGTGTACAGAAGTGGACAGGGCCTCATGTGGCTGATTTATGTGTGTGGGCTGTTGCCAGTGTACAGATTGTTGGGTGCATGGCTGTATTATGCTGTGGTGATTGTGGGCAGCTAGTAGACTCTTGGGTGCAAGATTCTGCCCACTGGCTGCAGGTAGTGTAATAGTATGTGCACAGAAGTGGACAGGGTGAATGGCAGGTGGCCTATTGGACTGCCACGAGATTCTTGGGTGTATGTTGGCTGTGCAGTGGGTGCAAGTAATGTAATAGTATGTGAACTGAAGTAGACAGGGTTTGAGGTGGATGCTTTATGTCTGTCAGTTGTGTCCAATGGGCAGATTCTTTGGTGATTCACTGCATTATGCTGTATTGTGTGGAGTCAGTAGAGTCTTGGGTGCAAGAGTCTGCCCACTGGCTGGAAGTACTGTAATAGTATCTGTACAGAAGTGGACATGGCTTGTGACAGCTGGCTTATTGGACTGCTGTGAGATTCGTGGGTGTATGAGAGTCTGCGCCGTGGGTGCAAGTAGTGTAATAGTATGTGAACTGAAGTGGACAGGGCCTAAGGCGGCTGCCTTATGTGTGTGGGTTGTGGCCACTGGGCAGATATTTGGGTGCATGGCTGTATTATGCTGCAGTGGCTGTGGCCAGGCCCTAGAGTCTTGGGTGCATTGGCTTATGTGTGTGGGTTGTGGGCTGTGTGTAGATTGTTGGGTGCACGTCTGTATTATGCTGTATTATGATTGTGGCTAGCTACTAGACTCTTGGGTGCCGGCGGCCATGCACACAAGAGTGTGTCCACTGGCTGCAAGTAGTGTAATATCATGCAGTTCCATTGAGTGGCGCCTAAGTTATAAATCATTCAAAAACAGCTTTTCACCAACCATGTAATGCAGAAATTAGCATAGATGGCCTCGAACATCTCAGATGTTCGCGAACATCACAGGACTGCCCCGAATATCCGGACTGTTCGCGGACATCGGAGTTGAAAAATCCCATCCTCATCACCCCTCAGGTCCCCAGAGATTGTTCCATTAGTTTGAAAAGTGCAATGTTGTGTTTTTTATCATGTTTTTACTGAGATGTTTTTGGACAAAGGGCGCTGTTTGTGAATTGAAATGGTAGGCATTTCCAAAAATCTGAGATACCTCATGCTTTTCACCATCCAATCAGCAGCTGTGTCCAATGTCCGAGGACATCACATCGTCCTCTGGACGAATCGGAGGCTCATCTGCAGACTGAACATTGAAATAAGTCCACAGAATGAATCCAGATATCACTCATTTTTTTAACCTACTTTTTGGTCGTTTAAAAAAATCTATTGGAAGGATTTACAACAAATTTACAAAAGCATGCTTTCGTGACCAAGCTGCTGCTCCTGCTGCAAATTTGGAGAAAATCCGTCCAACGGTTAGGGCTGTAGGCATGAGCAAAATTTGTTTTCCATTGCGTCAATGGGAAAAAAACACACATTTTGGGACTCCACCTATAACTTTGGCCCCCCCCCCACCGCCCTGTATGATAATCTCACCAAATTTCCCAATGTGATGGACCATATACTCTATGTGCAAAGTTTTGTGAGTATTCATCCAGAGGGGTGAAGTTATAAGCCACCCAAAAAGTGATTTGCGTATGGGTTGAGCAACATAACCATAAATACAGGGCCGCAACAGCAGGCCCTGTAATGTGGGGCTGATTTACTATGCTAACAAATAGTGTAATTTACACTTGCACCAAAAAATGACTTAAAATCTATTTACACTACTTTTTTGCTTAGTAAATTTAGTCTTACTTAAGCTACTTATTTAGCTTAGTAAATCAGTCTTCTATATATAATTTGTATGACAAATTGTTTTTATGTATCCATTGAAATTAATATTCCATTTTAATGTTCATGTTTTATCTTTGAATTAATGGCATGCAGTGATGATTAATATTGGTTATTTATGAATAGTATTTTAAGATGTAATATATGTATTGATGCTTTTATGATACTTACTGCCAATAAAGCTTGTTCAAACATATATAGCCACCCTGTTGCTGCCCAGGAACAAGCTAGGACGCGAGGCGCAGAAGCAGCTTGGTGCAAGGCACCTTGGGCAACTAGCGCTGGCCTTGAAGAAGCAACCTGGTTTGTGTCAGTGGACGTGAGGAGCGGGCAGTCTAATGGTAAGCAGTACCTTCTGTCTGTGTCTGCAGGAGCACACTTCATGTCCAGTTACTGGACAATATATCTCATCCTATTTGTCTTCCTTTTACTCCTGTGATTGAAATGTTTACTCTCACATTGTGGGTGCTGCCGGATTTCCCCTTACTCATTGTTGATTTTTTGTATATTGAGCAGTGCGGGATATCACTGTTCAAGATTCACACAGCATTTAAATGAATTCATTGGCAGATAAAGATGCTGCCTTTATCGGTGGGAAAGAAGCAGACCTTAGTTTGTACAACAAGGGATAATGACTGAAGTAACATTGCTAAAGGAACATGAAAAATACCAGAAAATAGAAATAAGTAAGTGGTGGGAAGTTCACCATCTTCATAATTATATTTAGGTGGGGAGGATCCCACGAGGTCTAAAAATATTAACCACTCCCTCATTCAAAGAACAAGACCCTAAGATGTTGGAAGAATGGGGTGAGGCCACTAAAACTCCTCAAAATTCTTCTCAAATATGCACAGCTAGATTGAATGAAAGCACTGCTCAAACTAGCCAAAATAGAGGTAAAACTACAAACAGTAACATCCACAGAGGAAGGTAAAAAATTGAGAACCAATATAGATATTCACATTGAAAATTATGAGGACGAAATAAAACAACGTAAGCAGAGAACATTCTTGAGAGACAAAGAGGACTATGAAATGGGCAGAGTGTACATTCTCCAGACGCTTTGATAAGCTCAGAAAACAGCCCAACCTTATAGGTCTCCCAGCAAATGATTCACTAGCGAGTGACGACCAATACAGCACCTCGGAGTCTGATGCACAAAGCAGTGAATCCGTAGAATCTCGGATAACATTTTTCTTTTAGAGGAAATGAGACTGTTGTGCCAGGGCAGAAGAACAAACAACAACAAAAAACCAAGGGGCAGAGGGCGAGGTCAAGGCCAAGGCTCCAGAGGAATAGAAAATCAAAGCGAGGCAGAAGGGGCCAAAAGACCAGCAACAGATCTGGGGGAGAGATCAATGCACTCTGGAAAACGGATGTTAGCACTACTGATATGGCTAAACAAAATTTTGTTCAGAATTTTTCTAATCTAACGTTAACAGATCAACTCAAGGTAGTAAGGTTGGGCCTCAACTTTTCTCCTACATCCCAATTCAATTATGTCAGTGCACCTAGACATACATCTCAAGTGGGAATAATTGACATCATATTCCAGGATAAAGATGTAGTTGCAGATTGAATTATTTTAGGTGAGGCATATAATGTAGATGAGGTCATAGACATTATTAACTGGGAGGAGTATGACATCAATGTGGATTGGTATAAAACAATGAAACTCAAAGCTAAATCTAGGTTCAATCCCCTCTCCCAACCGGGAAGTAATATTGAAACTTTCAAGAGTTGGTTAGAAATGATCTGAAAAAGATGTGGAAGAATGAGATTTGAAGAAATGAAGGCAATCTTACCAAGAAGGATTGTAACATTCTTGAAATGCAGAGCATGAAAGAATATATTATTAAACCATCCAATAAAGGTCGGAAATATGGTCTTCATGAATAGGATGGATTATATTAAAGAAGCTTACAGACAGCTGAAGGACCCCATTTGCTATGAAAAACTGGAAAATAATCCTTTGGAAAATATGGACAGGGAGGTTCATTCATTTGTGGAAACATTTATGACTAAGGGTATTTTGAATGAGGATGACAAAAAATATCTGTCGTCCAAAAAACAATAATACCCACACATTTGTTTCTCCCTAGGGTAAATAGGAACCTAAAAAAAAAATTCCTGGAAGACCCATTGTGACATTACCAGGAGTGTCATGGAATTCCCCCCGTCTCACCTGGGACCGCTTCTTGCAGGACTCCGTGGGTGAAATCTTCTTGCGCACAGATCTGGTTTTATACAAGCCCACACAAGTCTTTTCTGACTCCAGCGTGCACATTGGATTCCTAGAATTCGACCGAGATGGTTCCAAAATTGAGAGATGTATTGAGGTCCTCTATCCGATATGATCTTGGAAGGGAGTCCATGAAGACAAAATACATGTTCGAGGAAAATGCCAGCGAGTTCTGAGGAGGATGGCAATTTGTGCAATGGTGTAAAATCGGTCAGGTGAGTAAACAAATCATTGGTAACCATGATCGTCGTATAGCCCCAAGATGGTGGTAATTCCACAATGAAGTCTGTGGCGATGTACTCCCATGGTCTAGAGGGTAGTGCAGGTTGCAGTAGGAGGCCTGCCGGTTTCTTATTATCATGTTTGTTTTGATTGCAGACTGCGCAGGCTTGAATGTACCGTTGAATGTCAGTTTTCATCTTGGGCCACCAAAATTGTCGTTGTATGGGATGAAGGGTGTTGGTGACACCACGATGTCCGGAATGAAGAGTGTCATGGCAGAGGTTAATAATCCTTAGTTGCAGTCTCGGTGTGGGAATGGCCAGGGCCTTGGACTTGAATAAATATCCATCTCTAGAATTAATTCTCCATCAATTCTTTCCTGTGAATTCTTTCCAGATTTCAGAAGACTGGGTTTGCACTCGAATCTCTTCCAGGAGACTGACTGCTTGGGCTACAAAAATTGTGTGGGGAAACATCCTTGGGTATACCCGATCTTCAAGAGTTTCATATCAGGATGTCGGGATAGGGCGTTAGCGAATAGATTCTGTGATCCGGGATCATGATGGATTTGGAACTGGTACTGGGCAAAGAAGAAGGCCCAACGGGCTTGACGGCTATTTCTACATTCCATAGATTGTAGCACTTGAAGATTTCGATGGTCCGTACGGACCTGGACAGGATGTTTAGCTCCCAGAAGTAGATGCTGCCATTCAGTGAAGGCTTGGTGGATCGCCAACAGTTCCTTTTCCAAGACAGAGTAATGGATCTCACTGGAAGTCAGGGTTCGTGAAAGGTAAGCAACGGGATGTTCTAGTTTATCCTTGAATTCCTGCTTTAACAATGCTCCTATGATGTAGTTAGACGCGTCCGTCTCCACTAGGAATGGTCGATTAATATTGGGTTGAGCAAGGATAGGAGCTTGAGTAAATTCCGTCTTCAATCGTTGAAATGCTTGGTCTTGGGCTGAGGTCCAGAGGAAGGGAGTATCTTTCTTCAATAAGGTAATGATCGGTTGAACTATCTCAGAGAAGGATGGTATGAATTTCTGATAGAAATTGGCAAGCCTCAGGAAGGATTGAATTTGTTTCACCGAAGTGGGGGCAGGCCAAGATAGTATGGCTTTTATCTTTGAATGGTCCATTCCTATCCCTTCTGGACTAAGGACGAATCCTAGATAATGAACAGAAGTGAGATGAAAAAGGCATTTCTCGGGTTTAGCCAGGAGTTTATGTTCATGTAGCATTGCAGAACTGCCTTCACATGCTCTTCGTGCTTTTGAGAATTCATGGAGTAAATCAAGATATCGTCTAGGTAAACGATGACGAAGAGGAACAACATGTCAGAAAACAACATATCCATGAAGCTTTGGAAAATTCCGGGAGCATTTGCAAGCCCGAAGGGCATGACCAAGTACTCAAAGTGACCAAAGGGTGTTCTAAAGGCTGTCTTCCATTCGTCTCCTTCCCTTATACGGATTAGATGGTAAGCACCCCTGAGATCTAATTTAGTGAAGATTACAGCTCCTCTCACCGCTTCCATGATATCCGAGATTAAGGGCAAAGGGTAGCGGTCCTTGAGGGTACATTGATTCAATCCACGATAATCAAGACAGGTCTAAGCTCTTGAGTGTCTTTTTTGGGTACAAAAAACAATGAGGCTCCAGCTGGAGATTTAGATGGTGTTAAGGTGCCATTTTCCAGATTGGTGTCCAAGTATTCTCTAAGGGCCTTCTTTTCCGGTTCAGAGAGAATGAACATCCTCCCAAAGGGAATTACTGCCGAAGGTTCTGTATCTATTGCGCAGTCTTCAGGCCTGGACTATAGCAGTTGAAAACACATCAGCGTATTCCTGGTAGGCTTCAGGAACCTGTATGACATTTGAAACCATGAGAGGGCCTTGTGGATGTGTTGGAGTGTTTTCAGAAGGTATCAAGGAGGGATCTGGGGATAGACAGTGTGTCAGGCAAAACTCTGAACAAAGAAACAAAGATCCTGCTGCCCAATTGATGTAAGGATTGTGCTTCTGCAACCAGGGAATGCCCAATACCATGGGGTAATGGGCTGACTTGATCATGTCAAATTTCATCAATTCCCGGTGATGGTTTATTGAAAGTTAGATATCCTTGGTCTGTAAGTATAGGGGTCCTGAAGTGAGAGTTCTTCTATCAATCACCTCCACAGGTTGCATAATAATCTGTGCTTCATATGGGACATGGTGCTTAAAGACCCAATCTTGATCAATGAATATTCCCATAGCTCCACAATCCACCAAGGCCAGGATGGGGTAGGTCTCCTTCTTCGATAACGATAAGAAGGCTTGCAGAACCACTAAGTTGTTCTGTCCAGGAGAGTTCAAGGATGGAATTGATGTGGAGCAAACATCTCTGTCCCGAAACCTCACTCCATCTAGGATCGGGAGCTGGCGTTTCCCGAACGCGGTGGAGGGGCTAGAGGACATTCTCTAACCAGGTGTTTATCTGAGGCACAATACATGCAAAAGCCCGTGTGGATCCTCCTCATCCTTTCTTGTGGGGATATGGGTCCACGGAAAGCCCCTATTTGCATGGGTTCAGGGTTGCAATCAGAAACTAGAGTAGGATCAGATTTCGATGAAGTTTCAAGGGAACTCTTCTGGAAGGGCATCTTGGTCTTTTTTCTCTCTGCCTTCCTTTCCTGGATACGAAAGTCTATCTGCATGGCTAGATCCATAAGAGCCTGGAATGAGCTTGGACAAGCCACTCTGGCTAATTCGTCTTTTATATATTTGTTTAGCCCCCTTTGGAAAAGAGTAAAACTTGCTTCTGAAGACCAATCCGCTTCCTTGGCCAATTGTTTGAATCTTGTGACATACGTCAGCATGTCCTGGGATCCTTGCCGAAAATCAAGTAGGCGTTCCTGGGCACTATAGACCTGTTCTGGCCGGTCAAACATGGTCTTGAGGGCCTGTATGAACCCGTCATAATCATCCAGGAGGGCATCTCCAGAATTGACTAAAAGAGTAGCCCAAGTCAATGCATTCCCGGCGAGGTGCGAGATTATAAAGCCCACCTTTGCCCTGGGAGTTGAAAAATAATAGGGCTTAAAAGTAAAATGCACCAAGCAGGAGTCAAGGAATACACAAAGGGTTTTTGCAGACCCATCGTATTTGTCTACAATGCCACCCAGTAGAACACTCTCTTTTGTGGCAGAATCACAGGACAGAACAAGTTGCTTCAATGCGGCATTCTCTGCCTTTAAATTCTGCACCTCGGTCATTCATTCTTGCATGCCACGCATGAGATCCTGAACAGCCTTTTCCATATTGGTTTCAGTGTCGGTCGTATGGCGTCTCAAACTGTCATGGAATTCCCCCGTCTCACCTGGGACCGCTTCTTGCAGGACTCCGTGGGTGAAATCTTCTTGCACACGGTTCGGGTTTTGTACAAGCCTGCACAAGTCTCTTCTGACTACAGCGTGTGTTCAGCATTCCAGGATACTCAGATGTTCAGGACGTCCAGGAAAAGAGGAAGCATACACAAAGGGGGTACGTGGAATCCAGGAACAGGTTGGAGAGGAGAAGGAGGAAGGAATGGGGAATAAGGATCTGGGAACCCAGGACAGAGCAACAGTTCAACAAGCTACGAAGCACACATCTAGTCACTACCAGCGATAGCGTTGATACGCGCTGGGCCACGGGGGTGTGGTCTATTTGTAGAACGTTCTACGTCCACCGTGAAAGCTGGTGTGAGGCGTGTCACATTAGACGGCCATGTTGGGAGTATCAATGAATGCAAACCCCGCTGTGATAAGGACCAGGAAGTCCAGAAGGGGCGCATTCTGTGATTCATGACAAGGGGTACGTTTGGAGAATATGTCAAAATATATTGATGAAACTCTATGTCCATTTGTATCTAGCCTACCCTCCTTTCTGAAAAATACCAAGGACATTTGACAGAGAATCGATTAATTACCATGGGAACCTGAATATATGATGGCCACCCTAGATGTGGTCTCCCTTTACACATCAATTAGGCATGGTTTTGGAATTAATTCTTCCAATCACTTCCTAAATTCTCGCTCTTTGAACTACTTAAGCCATACAGAGATGATTTTGGGCATTATAGAACTGTACTTGACTAACAATGTGTTTCTATTTGATTAGATGTTTTTCAAACAGTTGCAAGACACGGCTATGGGCACCACCTTTGCTCCCTATATTAAAACCTCACCATGGGTTGGTGGGAGCAATCCATGGTTTGGTGAGAGGAAAATTACAAATATACAGAAAAAGTGGTGCTCTGGCTGAGATTCATCGATGACTTATTTGTAATCTTCGATTTACAGAATCTCATAGCAGAGAAAGCATGGTATTTTTGGCTGTCATTGTTAACTATAATAATTGGTGCCTGAGTACATCTCTGTACAGAAAAGTCACATTGTCAAATATTTTCTTACACACAAGCAGTTGCCATTGAAAAAGCCTCATTTGGAGCAAGCATCAGTTATCTCAGATTGATATCATTTAAAGATATGCTTGTGTCCAGCTATATGAGCTGTGAGACTGAAACAAAGGGTGGTAAATGTTTGGAAACATCAGGCATGGGCTTTCATAAGTGTATGAAATGCCAAATGTGTATATTTGCACAGGGTACCATTCAGTACACTCATCCCATTTTGGGACATAAAGTGATAATAGGTGCGAAAATAACATGCAACACCCTGTTCGTAGTGTATGCATTGATATGTCCATAGATGAAATGTTATATTGACAGCACGATTTATCAATTAAAGATTTTCATTCTCCAATACGTCAGAGCCATAATAAACAATGGCCAGGCATATCCCATGACAAAACATTATGAAGATAAACATACTGGCCTGGTAAAGGGCCTAACATTCTTTGGGTTGAAAAACATAGTGTTCTCCCCAAGAAGGGATGATAGGCAGTTATTGATAAAACAATGCAAAACCAAATGTATGATAGACTTTGAGACCCAGTACCCATGCGGACACAGTATTGAAAAAGAGCTGTATACCTTCCTATGAACATTATATTCTTTTCTGAGTCTGAATTTGATCACCCTGGGTCTTTTCAGATTGATATTATTTTTCAGATCTATGTTTTCCTTTGATTGATATTTTCTTTTGATTGATAATTTTCGTTAATGGCTGTCTAATAGTCCCAGGTGATTTATTTATTTTTTCATCTAATGTAGGTCTGCATCTCTCCCTTTTTCTTTCTTCTCTTCTGTAGATTGCTTTTTTACTACTTGTTTTTTTATTTCCTTTTATGAATGGACACATATTATGTTGTTTCTCTACGAACAACGTTCTCTCTTTCCTAATAGATCCTTGTTATAATAGAATGTCACAGTGCTGCTTTATTACATTGCAGAATTACATGCCCTAGGCCTGGGACTGTAAATGGTACAATTTCTGGGTCATTGTTTCGTGGTAAATTGTTAAATAACAGCGTTTCAAGATATTGGGCCTCATCACAAGTTGGGCAGTAACTCCAGCGCCGGTGCTTATAGCCCTACCGCCAAACCCCCCGGCGCTATTAGCGCCGGATCACAGGTATTTTGCGTAAGGGTTATTGCCCATTCCCCAATGGGCCCATTCGGGAATTCCTCATTCCCCATTGGGCCCAATGGGGAAAATTCGTGCTATTACCACCAGCGGATTTCCCGTCGGCAGTAATCGTGCCAAAAATCGGCAATTTTGCTGCGGATTTCCCCCCAGTTCAGAGCTGGGGGGAAATCCGCCAAAGCCATGATCTGGCAGTCCCTTAAATGCGGCTTTAATAGCACTACCGCCACATTTAAGGATTACAGCCAGACTCGTGATGAGGCCCATTGTTTCCATTTAGAGGTGGAGGTCCAGTGTTAAATGTTTACAGCATAGGTTACTATGGCATTTAAGCTAGGCTCTCAAAATGAACTACCTCATTTGCTTTTTTTGCACGCATTGTCACTCAACACTTTCCTGTTGAATTAATGTTTAGATTGCAATTGTGCACAGCATAGAGTCACTTTAATATAATGCGTAGGTGGAGAAGAATGCTGTACATTTGAATATTTATATTAAAGATATAGACAATGTAAATGGTGACATGTGTAAAACGTCTGTATCAGGAATATAAGCGATACATCCACTATGAAGGATCTTAAATTATATTTTAAATGAAGTGAGTTTTTTTCTTGCAGTGTTTATTGGTATTTAAACTAGGCACTGTGCATCTTGATCCACTGGCCTTCATGCTTTTTTTCACATACTATTATCTTGAATTCACAAGCTGGAATATGCATCTGGAATGAAACATGTTTATAACCAATGAAGGTTTGCCATTTAAGCCATGCACTGGCACTTTAAATGAACTATCTAATTTGCTTCTTTTGCACAAGTTATCCATGTCGAATTAATGTCTACATTGTAATTTTGCACAGCACTTAGTCACTTTGACATAACATGTTTGTGCAGCGTAATGTTGTACAATCTTTAATTCATTTTTACATTGTATGCAATTCAGATGGAGAAATGCGAGTCAGAATTATCAATTTTATTGTATAAAATCAGATGTTTTGATGCTGAAATTGGGCCTCAAATGATATGCTTGCATGGCACTGAGTCACTGCACTATATTATGAAACGTTAAAACATAGAAGCCATGTAAAACGCAGCAAACAGGAAAGGATGTGTGGCATAAACATTGCTAATCTATTTGGATCATAGAGTTCAAGAGTTCAAGAGTGCACATAGGTTGTGTCCAAATATTCAAGCTAATGTGTGATCAAGCCACCAGTAGTAGGCGAAACATATTATGTGCAGCCTCTGCTGCTGATTCTATTGTGTTTAATGAATACATTTACCTTTTACCTACCTGTGTCAGTTTGGGGTATTTTAAGTCGGAGCACGTGTGCGGTCCTGGACATTTCTTGTGTCTAGAACTTTGTCAATATATTACAAAGCCTGTGGTAGCGGTCCTGTAGTTATGGTTAAGTTGCTCAACCCATACAAAGAGCAATTATTTGGTGGATTGTAACTTTGTCCCCCCTTGACCAATCCTCAGAAACCTTTGAAGAAGAAAGGAATGGCCCCATTAGATCTATCCTGCAAAGTTTTGTGAGTTCTCATCGCGGGAGGGGTAGGGGGGTCAAATTTATAAATAAGTGGGGACCCAAATGTTTTTTTCCCCATAGACGAATGGGAAAAAATATTTACTCACACCTACAGCCTTAACCGCTTGATGGATTTGCACCAAATTAACAGCAGAAGTGGCAGCAAGCCTTTGTAAATTTGGTGTAAATCCATCCAGTATTTTTTTTTTAAATGACCACAAAGTAAGGCAACAAAAATTAGTGATATCTGGGTTCAGTCCACGGACTCACTTCCCTGTTCAATCCGCGGACGGGCCTCTGATTGGTCCAGTTGGCGATGTGATGTCCGCGGACATCAGACGCTCCCGCTGATTGCTTTGCGAAAAGCGCGAGGTGTGTCAGATTTTTGGAAGCACATGAAATGTTGGATTCATGGACATTTGCCGGTGTCCGTAACCATCAAAATAAATCATGTTAAAACACACAACATTGCACTTGTCAAACTAATGAAACAATCTCTGGGCAGGTGAGGGGTGATGGGGTGGGATATGGTCTTAAAAAGCCAACAAACTGGCATGTTTCTTTTCTGATGTCCGTGAACAGCCCAGAATAGTCCTTTGATGTCCGCAAACATATTAGATGTTCAGGCATCTACGCTTATTTGTGCATTACAGGGTTGGTGAAAAGCAGTTTTTGGATGGCTTATAACTTTGGCGCCACTGGAATTGCAGTCTAGACCTGATTCTGAATGGTTATGGAAAGTGTGGTGCTGTTTTATAAAAAGAGAATAATATTAGAGGGGGGTCCCAAAATATTGTAAAGGCTTATAAATGTGTGCCATTTGATGAATTGCGCAAAAGTTTGCAAAAAGATTGTTTTCATATGTGATGTCATCAGTACTGTCATCAATAACATTTGTGATGTCATCTTTGATGTCCTGGGTGTTAGTTTTACCAGTACATGTTGGTGGCACGAGTTATGATTGCTTAGCTTACCATAACTGGTGAATTTCTGAGGTTTTTCGGTTTTACTTGGAATCATAACATCCCTTTAACAACGTTTTTTCATTGAATTTCATAGGTTTTTATCAGTGCAACTTAACGATAATGTCCCTTTAACAAAGTTTTTTCAATGAATTTCATGGGTTTTTTCCAGCCCATGCCAATTTCCTACAATCATACTTACCCTGATATAGCAACATTTTTGTCCAATTTACAAAGTTTTCCCTTAAATCTCCGTCATTTCCCACCTTCTAGCATAATTTTTTAACACTTCTATGCACTTTTTGCAACTTTTTCCACTGTGTTTTTGCATCTGTCAACGTCATCGCGGCCCTTCCAGACAGTGTCCCGTGAAGCACATCGGCAGGTGGCATAATCACGTGTTCGCGAACACGTCTGCCCTTCGCCTTTGGGACCATGCTTTGTGGACGGTTCTGAACTGCACTTTCTACTGATCTAGGAACTTTCAAGCTCAAAATATACCCTTGCACAGCTCCTACACTTATTCTTACTCATTATCCATTAACAATCTAGTACACAGCACATACTTGGAAGATTATTAGAAAAACTGCTATTTATCTTAAAAATGGCATCAGCTTTTGCCATCCCTCCTCCCCAAGAGCCATCCCCACCACCAGCTGAAAAACCTAAACAACAGAAAAAGTGCAGTACTTCCAAAGACAATGCAAAGGACCGAGAAGATAAGGTAGAGGAAGTGCCTACCTCTACCACCAAGAGAGAACCATGGCTATGGCAGTTGTGTTGAAAATGTACCAAAGGCTAAAGGTACCAAAATGAAATGCATTGAGTGCAACGTTGTACTCAGTTGCGGACTCCTACGGAACCAACTCCATTCGCTGCCACACCCAATCCAACCACTGCAATGCTCTCACAAAGGCTGTTCCTTTCTTACTAAGTAGTAGGCTGTCTTCCTCCACCTCATCTTCATCAATCAGTACTATATCCACACAGCCTACTTCTGTGGGACACAAACTCCCCTTGGCTACTGTGCAAAGAGATAAAAAAGGCTGTTGATCCATAACTTTCGAAGACAACAGTACTCTGTATATACTGCAACACACCACTCTACAGGGTGAGCAATTTTGAAGTGCTTTTGGAGCATGAGAATCACTGCCCTCTACCTTAGATTTAACACACCCGTAAAATCGTCCCCTGTCCACCTGATGCTCCACATTTGTGGTTGGTGCCTCTTCTCTCATTGTCCTCCCCACCTTACTTTCTAACTTCTTGTGCAAAAAAAAAATAACTATCACAAAACAACAAAAAAAGTTTCCTTTAGGAACCTCCTTCCATAGTTAAAAAATAGCACTAATAAAAAAGAATCTTATATGCTCCATCTACTGCACATTTCTCAATAAAGTAGATAAACACAATAAGATTATTTCACCCTAACTTCAAAAGCCCTTGCAGCACTGAATACGTTAACCCATCCATGACGCTAACATCACTATACATTCAAAATAAGCTCCACCTATTTCAATAACGTCAGTGGGCAATCTAGACAAATTTATCCTGTCATCACCAACGTCATAAGGTTATCTAACGCAAGATGAGGAACTTAAGCACAGCCATCTACAACAAATGCAAACATCTTTTTTTTTTTTTTACAAAAATGATAGAAGCATATTATTTTGAAGAAAACAACAGTACACTTCATAGCTCCATTACAGAGTAGGACTAAGTGCTTTAAAATTGAAATAAAAGCGACACTTTGACATTCGCACATTTCTAGAACCTATACGCTCCCATGTTCCTCCTTGTTACTGCAACTGGGAAAAGATTGTTGTCTTGAGTCCCCATAGGACTTAATAGGAATGGGGAAGCCAGATGCAAAGGCACCGTTATCAACATTGTCTGTGCATCTGAAATGTAGTGCTCGCGGGTGCCTTTCATTCCGCCAGGTCAGACCTGGTGGAATGAAAGGCACCCGCAAGCACAACTCAGAGTTTGCTGGTCCGGATACAACGGTACTGATAAGCTTACTGGTACCATTGTATCAGGACCAGCAAACTCGTAATGAGGCCCATTATGTTTTGCAAATTCATTCTTCCTATGTACCAGACTATCAACTGATTCAAAACAGTTTTCCGAAATAGAAACTTTACCCTCGAACATCTGCTTTTAATATAGTCAATCTTATCATTTCTTTGTGGATTTTTTTACACATTTACTCCTTTAAATTCTTAGTGCCCTGCATTCAAGGGCACATGACATTGAGACCGTTCATGTGCCGTTCACAGCGTGCCCAAGTCAGTTTCTTTTTTACAAACATATGCCACAAAAATGAACAATGTTACTGGCAGTCAGTGCACTGAAAAACAACAAAATATTTCAAGTAAACCACATATCACAATATTTACTTCCATTTAACCACTATCAATGCACCTGATTCCAATACATTTATATTTTCCTTAAAAAGCAACATCAGGCGCGGCCCACACGCATTTCCCTACACGTCAATAATAATCTGTTTTGCAGTGGCAACATCTAAGGTATCGTGAATAAAACTAGTTTCTCAAAAAGATCTGCAGACAATGTGTTCCCACACCTCAGACAGCCTTGTGCATAATGCAAGGGTCTTGAATTTCATCCTTAAAGCAACCACAAATGCATCACACTTTGTCCACCATAATTGCTGGAACCTGAATGAATAATAGTAATGTAAATACAAGTACTCTGACCACGCAAAAGTGTACACACACGAACAGTGGAGTACAGGATTACCAGCTTCTGTGTAAATCTATTCCTCCAATCATATCCGTTCCTGCATTCATACACACAACCCTCGTTGCCCTCCAGAGTAAGATGTCAATGTGAAAAGGCCAAAGGCACATGTTCATAATGCACATTGGCAATACAAATTCCTTTGCCCGTTATTTCAATGTTGACTAACACTGTGGCACTTAAACCTTTGGTTAACTGCAATCTGCAGCCACTTATCATTGTACCTACTTTTCTGCATGTCAAACACATCCAGAACAATTATATCATTCCTTCATATGACTAATGCGTTATAGTCCCACTACATTACCTACAATTACTATACACATATTACTACTGTGGTGGTTGTACCCAGTGAACCTATTCTGGGGGCTGTGGTCTGCTGCCATGGCGCCCAGAATCTGGCCACTGATGTCCGCAGACACCAAAATAGACCTAAGACTTGTCAGCATTTCCAAACCATTTTTTCACCTATGAAAACACCTTCACATTGCCTTCATTCCACTTCCCTACCATTTGTAGGCCTTCTTCCAGCCGTGAAATAACTGCATATGTCTTTTCCAAGCCACCTGTCCACAGCACTGTCCGCTGAACAGCTACGGCACCTGCCCGGCCTTTTTAAACCTACAAAAACAGCATCATGTCATCTTTTTTCCACTCACCCACTCTTCCCAACCCCTCTTTCCACCACCAAAGGACAAAAATGTGTTTCCCACACTTTTTCCCCACAGCGCTGTCCGTGAATCCAACATGGCAGACGCTTCCAAAAATATGACGCACCTCATGCTTTTCACCATCCAATTAGCAGGCAGGCCTGATGTCCGCGGACCCCACTTCACCTCCCTGGACTGAACAGGGAAGTGAGTCCACAGACCGAAAACAGATATCACACATTTTTTTGTGCCCTACTTTTTGATCATTTAAAAAAAAAACAAATCGACGAATTTACACCAAATTTACAAAAGCATGCTTTTGGTGAAAATCCGTCCAGCTGTTTGGGCTGTAGGCGTGAGCAACATTTTTTTTTCCATTGGATCTATGGGAAAAACCACAAATTGTGGGACCCCCCCCTATAACTTTGCCCCCTTTGACGAAACCTCACCACACTTTGCAGGATCGATCTGACAGGGTCATATAATGTCCCTTTAACAAAGTTTTTTCAGTGAATTTCATAGGTTTTTGCTAGTGCACCTTTCCTCTGCCACAAGTCCCTTATATTGTACTCCCCCCAGTGTGGCAGCTATAGAGGAAGTGAACAGCGATGTAATCCACGGACGGCAGAAGGCATTTGCAAGTCTTAAAATCATAGGGGAGACCCAAAAAAGATGTAAACATAACCAACAAACAGATGTACCTAAAATCGCAAATAGTGTTTACAAATAGTAAGTGCATTGCATTTATTTTTCTTTTATTAGCTTTCATTACATAAACGTGTTGTAAAACAGAAGCCCTTTTTTTCTCAAGCCCTTTTTTTCTCTCACAGAAATGGCAACCACACTAGAATGGTTGGATGAGAACTTCCCAAGAGATGAAATGAGTAACGATAATATCTCCAATGGTATGCAATACTTATTTTACTGTCAACAAATAATGTACCTTGTACACACCATACTAAAATATTATTTCTATTCCTCTTACAGTACATAGTGTTCATGACAAAAGCAACCCCAGTTTCATCATTTTCAGTCCCCACAATCAAAAACAGAATTTGCATCCGCAAATGTAAATAGTCAAATCAAGAACTTGTCAAAAAAATTGGATACACTAACTAATGATTTCAATGAACTTGTACAATACATGAAAAACCACCTGATTAAAAATGTTCCTTTTCACAGTCCCACTTGCACCTGTACACCTTGTCCCCAGCAGTCATCTGCAGCCAATTCTGAACATTTTCCTCAAAAACGATTTGATGAAACCTCAGTCCCTTCCTCCCCTCATGATTATTCTACACAAATGCCTAATTCTCCCATTCATGTTTCCCATTCCAATACCCGACCCCTTTCTTAAACAAATATATGCTTTGTACTACATGCGACTGTCAGGGGTACCCGCACTCGAAATGGAGGTGCATGCGGACAGAAACGATGTCTGGACATGTCCGTGTTCTCATGACACACTTTTAATTAGTCTGCAGACACTACGCCTGTTCTACGGACCCCTGGCGCATGCGTGCTAATATTCTTCACCTGCAGTGTGTCCGAGGATGGACGCCGCGGTTGTCTGAAAACGTCATCATGTGACCGTGCCCATGCAGTGTGGTAGCAGTGTTTGCAAGCTGTGTCCAAGGCCGTGGACAGTTTAAAAGTGTTTTTCTAGCCAATGTATGTTGTTTCAAAAAGAAACATTACCCTTGCACAGCTCCCACACCCAATCTACGTTGATCTGGCAGCTTTTTACAACAACCCAATGCTTATTTTGGACTGGGTAGCCCGCGAGAAGCACGACTGTCCGTGGATGGTTCCTCTAACGGGGCTCGCCAATGACTTTTCCTCATTTTCAATCTGGCTGTCCAGGAGAGAGCATCTCGAGAACACCAGCTTTACAAATCTTTGATGACCTGCTGCAAAGGCGTCTGCTATGGCCATCTTTGCTTCCCAACCACCACCACCACCTCAACAACCTTAAGGGCATCAAGAGGGGAATGGGCCTGGGGATACATAGGAGGATCAACAAGAAGAAGAGGATGAAGTGGAGGAAGTCCCTGTCACCAGTACTCAGAGTGAGTCCTGGGTGTGGCAATTTTTCAAAACCGTTGGAAATGTCCCAAAGCACATGCCAGAAAGGTTCGATGCACTGAGTGAAAAGTTGTACTGAGTCACGAGAAACCTGACTTGTATTTCTACGGGACTACTTCCATGAGGCACCACACCAAATCGGCCCACCAGAGTGCTCTGAGAAAGGCGATACCTTTCTCAGGTAAACGCAGGATGAATTCCTCCACCCCATCATCTTCATCTGCTTCTCTCTTCACAAAGGCAGAGGATCCTAGTGGCAGCTTAACAGGCCATACAGAACGCTGTTGACCCTTATCTTTCGAGGGTCACAGTGCTATGCATGTACTGTGAAGCACTGATCTGTAGGGGGGAGCAGTTTTGGAGTGCTTTCGAGGCTGAGGTCAAGGAGAATGAGAAAAACTGCCACCTACCTGATTAAGGCCTGCCCAACATCTTCCTCTCTCCTCCTGCCACTTCGTCCCCGTGGTTGGTGCCCATTCGCCCCCTCCCCTACCTTACCTCTCCTGAGAAAAAATGGCAAAAAAATTAAAAATTGAAAAAAACAACAAAATGTTCATTTAGGAGTCACCTTTAAAAGTTAAAAATAGAAGTGAGAAAATAATTCACAGGTCTCTGCGCAACCTGCATTGTCCGCAGACAGTGCATTAGTCTGTGGACATGTAAAAAAATTCAGGTTGTGGGACAATTGCAGTCATTGCAATTGTTTTTGCGCAAAAAAAATGGCTCTTAAAAGAACCATTTTTAGGTGTTTTGGCTTTTATATTTTTTTTCAATTTTTGCTTTTACAAACTGAAGTAAGAAAACATTTAACTGATTTTCATTATTTCTTCTCACTTTCACAAAAACTGCATGAAAGCATTTTGAATGTTTTCCACAAAAATCTGATTCCCCACATCAGTTAGATGGACTCCACCTTGTAAAAAATGTTGGCCCTGTCAAATTTAATATTCTCGTTATGGAACAATGTCATGCCAACATCGCGAACAAAAGCACACACAGCTTTACTGACGTTGCACCTCGCTTTTTCCATTTGCAGGCCAAATGAACTGGAATGCATCCACATCTTTTTCTGGGCAATTCAAGAAAATGTTGGAATTAGGGAACATTTCCTTCAAATTTCCCAATGTCCCCTTCATTGCAAACTGCAATGAGATTCTAGTCACGTTCCACAAACTTTTCCCACTACAATGAATGATATTAATGTCCGGATGATTCAATTGAACCATATTTGCACAAAATGGGAGCAAGTCCTCCCACTTTTTGCACGCATTCTGTACCAGAACACTTCCAATTCAGGAAATCCAAGGTTTTTGGCTATTCCACAATGCTCAGCATACACCTTCACCCAGTGGACCCAGAAGTCCCCCAAAATCCAAACACTCTGCCTGCTGAAACACATTATCATGGCCATTTTCAATCCTCCCACAACTTCTACTAACAAAACTCGTGCTAGCCTCTCTTCCTGTACACCACACCGTGGAAGCCTGATTGGCTGATCCCCCAATGTCAGCAGACACCTTGACTGTCTGCGGACTCTGCAGTCCCCTGTCCATGCCAGGCAGCACCAAAAGACCTGGATACGGCATATGCTGTCTGCGGGAACACTGCAGTATCCACGGACATGTCATCCAATTGAACGGGGTGGCAGGGGAATTAAACACAATGTAAGTTATTTAATCTTTAGTGGTGGCTCTGAAAATTGCCTTCTTTTTTTGGGGGGGGTGGGGAGTTTGTAGACAAACACCTTTATTTTTTTACTTTTATGTTGTTTTTTTCTTTCCTTACAGGAACCTCTTCAATGCATTCCTTACATTATAAAGGAAAAATATATTTCCAATATCTGTGAAATGAATTCCATTTGGACAAAAATAAATTCACACCCTGTCTTGGTTGGTCAATTTGAGAATGGAAAAAGTTTGTTAACCATCTCCAGTGCATCTCTGATTTATTTCCAAACAAATAATCCGAGCAGGAGTAAACAGTTGCATTGGACTTTTTAAAAAAGCCTTCAGCGCAACTTGCAAAGCGATTGGAGTCACAAACCCCAAACAGGCCCTTCCACAATGGACAACCACAATATCTGGATATTTGAAGTGAGCCGCATTCGCACAAAATGAAAGCAAGCATGCCCAATTTGAGCCACAAACAGCATCCCAGGAAACTTCCACTTCTGCCAATCTAATATTTCCAAGGATGCCCTGATTATCAATGACTGAATTGAAGAGTCCCCCCAATCCACACACTCTTCCTTCACAAACACATCACCATAGCCTTTATCACTGCTCTCACAACCCCTGCAAACAAAACTCCTACTACCATTTCCTGGGTGTACACCACACCCAGGAAAACTGATTGGCTACTCCACACAGTCCCCTTTCCATGCAAATCATGCACAAAAGGCCCGGATGTGGCACGTGCCATCCGCAGACTCCCACAGTGTCTGGGGACCCGCTTGCAGAGGGCAGCCCTTCTACCCTTTCTACTTCCATATTCTTAACACTCCCTCATTGGCTTCTTTCAAAGAGTCACACATCCATCCACCAATCACATCCAAAACCTCTACGCCTAACCCTGTCATCTCTCTTCAAGACTTCATATGTATACTTCAATTCTCACAGTACATATCTCCTGTCAAAAAAAGACATCTGCATCAAAAACGAATTTGCAACTGTCCACGATTTCTATTTCCAGATTCAGCAAGATCTGCATCTAAGAAAATATAGTACAGGTATGCTTATATTTTAAAAACATGTTTTCTTGAGGTCTTTCACAAACATATATATATATATACAGGGTTTGTGCTACTTACCCTGTAATAAGCTTTGCAAAATGCATATTGCCTGTTTTAACAACTCTAACAAATGCCATGCAGTGCAGCATTCATCACCTGCTCAACCTGAAGCAGCAAACAATTGCAATGCTCTGCATTTCAATATGTTTCTTTTTACAAGCATTTTGATGAAAGTTGAAAAATGCATATGTGCATCTACAGCAGCACTGTGCGACTTTTCCATAAAATAAGGGAACGCCCCATAAAATAGATTGGTACACCATTTTGAAATGGCACTTAGTGTCTCACAGTTTAATATCTTGGCAGCACATGCATACATCCCAGCATCACCCATTCCAATGTATAGGTATTTCTTAAGTCTTTCTTTTTTGCTTTGCATTCTGTCATTTCCAATTCACTTCACTCATTATCAAATTCAAACTACAAGTCCCAGAATAAAAAAGTAAAAAACACAACTAACTTCAAGATTAAAAACTGTGACATGTATTCCAAATAAACATATGTAACGCTGTGCTTTTCTAAATATTTTTTGGAAGCCTTTTTAAGAAAGTTAAAAAATGCATGCCTGCATTTCCAGCAGCAGTGTGTCACCTTTTCATAAAACAAAGGAAAAGCACAAAAAATTGATTTGTACACAATTTATAATTATCTCTCAGTGTGTGCCAGTTTAATATATTAACAGTAGATGCATACTTCCTAACATAACCCATTCCAATCTTCAGCAGCTAATGCAGTACTACTTTTTTTCTCTACATTCTGTGACTTGTACTCCAACGTTTATAATAGTAAAAATGAAACTACAGGTCCCATAATGCAAACAAAAACTCTCTGACTACATAAACACCTACATATTATAATGCATCATGTTGGCAAATATTCATAAACTCCTAACACATTAAACTTATACACACCAACTGCCATTTAAAGTGTACTACAAATCCTTTTCATCAACTATTCTTTACGTTTACAAATTGATTGTTACAGAGCTTCTGCAAATGCACATACACATTTCTTAATTTAAAGAAAATGCTCCTAAAAGCAACCATTCTTAACCATTCACCAATTTCAGTAACTTTTCCCCACCTTCCATTACAAATTTAACCCGTCCTTCCTAACAGTACTTCACCATTTCCACATATGCCCACGAACTTTCTGTTACAATTACAATCCGAAAAGGTAACACCCACTCTGTTGCTCAAAACAACACAATCATCATACAGATTCCATAGCACTACCACTGCCTTTCTCACTAACTCAACACCATCACACCTCTGTACACTTGTATTCCCATAACCTTTCCAACCACACCTAATATGCCACCTCACAATGAAACAGTACTCTATTAATCTCTACAATCACACCCAAAAACCATGCACCATACATGCATATACATTGCACAACTTCCCAATACAACCTTTCTCTTTTCCTATTAATCAGCAACTCCATAGAAAAGAAAGAAACACTAGAGCAGATAAGACTAAAAGTACACCACATAGTCATCCACCTCTAAAACTATTTATAGGGAACCTTAAAACAAAAGAGCTAGTAACCTCACTTAACAAAACTAAAACAACCACGACTAAAGAAGGCAATGCCCCCTTTCAGAAACCAAAAGTAAAACATCCTGTACAAAGAAAAAAGCACCTACTAACGAACCCAACATCTGTCTACCAGTGTTAATGTAGTGACAGTAAAGCAATGCAAAAAAATGATGTTACAAAAAATGTTCTGCCGTAGAGTTCTTTACAATCTTATGAAAACATTTGAAAAGTCACGATCTTCCCTTAAAAACTACAGCAGGAGAATGATCCTGCAAGCTCTGATTGACAGCGCTTTTTTTCTAAAGAGAACATTGTTTATATTGATTTTAGACAGAATGAAACCACTAACTAAATTAATCAATAAATTACAACAAGTACTTCTAAACATGTGCAGTGTAATGTGGGTGGTTTCTTTTAAGTTTTACTCTATGTTTATATCTTTGTAGTATTCATTGTTTTCTTTTAGATATTGTAGGGCTTGCCCAACTTTGCTTAAGTCCACTAGTTGTTGCCACATTTTTGTGTCTTTTGTTAGCACACCATTAACTAGTATAATCAAAGATTTATCTATTGGCCATTGTAGTCCTAGAGTTTGAACATTTTCTTTTAGGTCCCATGGTAAATATACTACTTTTTCCTTTAGTAGTTCAGATGGAGGAAATTTGGCTGATTTTGGTTGAAGGCATATTATAGCTTGAAATGGGTGCACTGTTTGTATTATAATGCTCTCATACAAGTTAAGCTGTTGGAGAGCTTTTGGAAGTGGGAATTTTAGTGAAAGCACATGACGGCATTTGGTTATTGTCAAACTTTGTCTTGCAGTACGTGCACACTCTTGAGGGGTTAGTTATTTTGTGTTTACCTTCTGCTGTTAGATAGAAACCATTGGGATTCTTCATTATCTTCTATTTTGTGAGCTATATGTATTATTTTTATGCTCTTTTTATAACATATTCTGCAGCAACAGACACATATTTGGTCTGGTATTTCTGCAGATATGTTTTGAAACTTAGCAATTTCTTTTTTATATGTGTTTATTAGGATGTTGGTGTTTATTAGGTTTTCGGTTATTTTTTCCTGAAGGTACAGAATTCTCTAAGTCACCTTCAATTCCAAAGTATTTCTGTTGGGTGTGCTCTATTTCTTGAAGGAGTTATTTGCCTGTTCCATGTAGGAGAATGTTATTTAAATTGTACAGTTCAAGAGCAGGACTGCATAGTATAGTCGATGTACAACATTCTCATTAGTGTAATGGTGTGACGCTAACATTTTGGTATGGTGGAAAGTGGTTTTGCACGCAGTTCCTACAGTGCAGGCTAATGAATGTCCCCACAGACCAGTTTGGCTGTGCAACCGACAGGAGACTATGGTTTGTTAAGTTTTAATTTTACTTTTGTCTTTTAATTTTACATAGTGATTGAGGAGTTGCCATAAAGATTTAAAGGATTGTTGGCGTACATTACACATTGAGTTACATGTCCATTTGTACACTGGATGGGTTGTTTGGGTGAAAGGAGCATTTGGTTCAGTTTGTTGGGGATTTTTTGCCATAATGGTTTGATCCACCATTTCATACCCTCGACCACTATTGTCCATGGCAGTTGTTTTTCTTGTTCTTGTTTATAAGCTTCTTCATTGAAGTATGGTTCTGTGTTTCTTGTTTGCATCCATTCAACATCACATATGTTTGAAAAGCTTTCGATGAAGAAAACTTGTCATTTCTGGAATCTCAGTTAAAGAAGAACAACTCACCATTTATCATGAAGTCACTCAAGGAATTGAGCATGTTTTTAAACATAAAAGTAAAACCTGTACATGTAGAAATTATAAACCTCCGCTCCTGTATGTAAGTGGTGAAGCTGGTTCTGGCAAAACATTCATAATTAAAATAATAAGCAAATGTCTACAAAACTTAACAAACAACAACCTTTCAACTGTAGTAACAGCCGCACAGGTTTACTTAATTACAAGATAGGTGATGTCACGTTACACCAACTACTACTCCTCCCCGTAGAACACCAAAACAAATTAGACTACTGAAAATTGTCAGCAGATGCTGCAACTGAGGTAGGCAGAATTCTAAAATAAATGAAAATGCTCCTGATAGATGAAGTAAGTATGGTGTCCAACCTGATGTTGGCTTTAATTCATCTCAAAATGCAAGAAGAAATTCTAAAAAACCAACTACGATGAACTGCTTGGAGGAAAACATGTTATTGTTTTTGGAGACCTCCTACAGTTGACGTCAGTGAAAGGGCAACCTATTTTTAGAACATTAGGACACAAAGAATGCCTTAATGCTCTTGGCAGCATTGGAAATGTAAATCTCTGCCAACACTTTCACTACAAAGAACTAACTTAAAAAATGTGCCAGTCTGCAGACCTCACATATGCTAACACTTGGAAGCTGTAGTCAATTCAATGAAACAATGATGAAAAAAGAAATGCAACCTATAATGCATATCAGCTCCACAGACAAGCTAGAAGTGCACATAATGACACTTCCTATGTGTCAACAAGCAACATCACGACTAAATAGCTTAGAAAAATGTACCTCCAACACAGTCGGAATAGAGAAAATATTAACTTTGTGACTAAACTGCAGAGTAATTTGAAAACGTAACCTTGACGTAGAACAAGGCTTAATCAATGGAGCAATTGGTAGAGTTGTTGGCTTCTAGGCATATCGACAAACCTGAAGCGGTTAAATAAATTGGCCAAACAATCAGACGTTTCCTTCTTTTCAAAGACATGTAGGTACGCAGAGAGCAATTTTCTCTGTCACTTGCATATGCTGTCACTATTCGCAAATCACAAGGTCTAACCCTAGATCAAGCATTGATTGACATTGGCACCACAATCTTTAATGAAGGTATGAGTTACGTAGTACTTTCACATCTGCATACACTCCATGGTCTATTCCAAGTCAACTTTGATGCAAACTAAGTCAATGCTGACATTCCTTGCATCCTGGAATAAAACAGGCTATGGGCACTGTACACCCCATCTAAATATGTACCCCGTACTTCAAAAAAATAAACCTTTTAAAAGACAAATATTAGAAACAGAATCTATAGCAGATTTCCCAACAATACCACTAAAAAAAAAAAAACTCCTGCATCAAACAATATAACCACAAAACTATCTAGAACAAAGTCAAGGTCACATCCATCAGAAAAGAAAGATACAAATGTCTCTTCTCCACAAACATCTGCAGGACCATCTAACGATCCACAAACAGAACTCTCTGGTCCATTTAAAATCACAAACACAACTGCAGTAAATTGTTATGCAAATGTGACAATGAATCTTCTGTTTCAATTGCCACCAATTGTTCACAACATTTACTTAAACCGCTATGACGAGTTGTGTTTGCAAATTGACATCCTTCACAGCAATGCCACAAATAATCCTGACAACACTTACAGTGTCTCAGATATAAGGCAAGAATTGGACTACCGTGCAGGAATGGTAAACTTTACCATAAACTCACAAGAAGATCCACAAACATTCCTAATGTTCTTACTACAAGTACTGGAAACCAAAGACATCCCTATAACTTAAATCTTCCAGATTGCATACACATAGAAACATACATGCACTCTCTGCAAACATGTTTCACAAGACCACATCCCTAATGAACGATGTATATACGTATTCATACCAAATTATGAATCTATTCCATTTCACCAGCTTCTTCAGAATGCTAATCATGGCATATTATGCACTTTTTGCAATTCAGACAATCATTCCACCCTACAAATAACCTCACATAGCCAACATGTCATACTAATGCTTCTAAGGTATACCACTAATGCTTATAAGGTATACCACAATACCACCTTACATAACATACCAGATACGACCACCACTCGCACTTCCACAAACTACACATACCTCACATCAAATGTGCCCTTCTCAATGTCCGATCTCTCCTAGCTCATGCATCTGATATTCATGACCTCATAACCAACAATAACATTGACCTATTAGCCATCACCGAAACATGGTTAAATGAAGCATCAGGCCCTGCCGTTGCACTTGCACTATCACCTGGCTTCACCATACTCAGACAAGACAGGCCTGATCAAATAGGAGGCGGAGTAGCCCTCAGCTACAAGGAGAACCTCCAGCTCCGACCTGTCAGTCTCCCCTCGACCAACAACTCTGATCTCTTATCGGCCAAACTCACACTGTCACCCAACAGCACCATCAACATTCACCTACTATACCGCCCCCCAAGCAACACCCCTGACTCCCAGGATAACATCATTCACATCAGCAATAATATCAAAAGCTCCACCAAAACCCTTCTACTAGGCGACCTCAATCTCGGATTCAACGATACTAAGGACAAATCGGCAGCCACCCTCTCCAAGGAACTTAATGACCTGGGCTTCACCCAAAAAGTAGAAAGTCCTACTCACGCCAAAGGCCGCATTCTGGACTGGATTGCAGACCATAACTGCCTCTCCACTATCTCCAAATCCTCACTGCCCTGGACTGACCACAACTGCATCGAGTTCTCTATTCCTATCACCAAAAACCACAGAACTCCAACCCCTGCTAGCACTGCACAAGTCAGAAGCTCAAAAAAACTAATAGAGGATAACTTGCGCCCCTACCTCAATACCCCTGAGTTAGCCCCCCCATTCGCTAATGACCCCAATATCCTAGCAGACATCTACAAAGATGTCATCACCAAAGTGATCAATGAAAGAGTACCACTCGAATGGAAAAAAGAGAAGAAATCTCTACACACCAACTCATGGTTTACTGAAGAACTGCACTCAATGCGATCCCACAAAAGAGCAGCACTAAAAAACTGGCAATCTGACCCCTGCACCTGTACCAAAAACAAATTCAACTTAATCTCCCACCAAGATAAGACAGCTATCTCCGATGCCTAAGCCAACGCTTTCAACACACGAATCTCTAATGCCAAATCACACTCTACAGAGATCTTCGCCATTTTTAATGAGCTCATCTCCCCCCCCTGATGCTCTGGACGAAATAATCAAAGATGAAGCCTGGTGTACCAGCATTCAAGCTGCCATGCTACACAAAATTGACCTTCTCCAAAAGAAAATTAAAGACCACTGCAAAGAACTCCCTCAACAGACAGGAACTAAACCTACCAATGCCAAACCCACCTCGTCCAAGCCCACCATGCCTGACTTCTCCTTCAGAGACGTCACTGAATCGGAAGTCATCAACCTACTAAAAAAATCTCAAACCCTCACCCTGTAAAGGCGACATTTGCCCACCAAAACTCATCAAAGACTGCGCAGACTGCTTTGCGCCGCTCTTTACAGTCTTCATCAATGCATACTTTAAAACAGGCATCATCCCAGCTAACCTCAAAGAGGCCTGGGTCCGGCCTCTCCTAAAAAAACCTACTCTCGACCCCTTACAACCTAACAACTACAGACCAATAACCACGGTGCCATTCCTCCTGAAATTACTGGACAAAGCTGCACACTGCCAAATCCAACACTTCCTGGAAACCCACTCCATCCTCGGGACGAGGCAATCAGGCTTCCGGAAAGGACATGGCACAGAAACAGCCCTTGTTGATCTGAAGAGTCAGATCACCCAAATCATGGACAAAGGCAAGCCGGCTCTCCTGCTCTTTCTAGATCTCTCAGCCGCTTTCGATCTGGTTGATCCCAAGACTCTCACCTCACACCTCACACACTCAGCTAACTTCTCTAAAGAATCAGCTCTCTGGATCACCTCCTTCCTAGAGGGAAGAGCCATGAAAGTATTCTCGGACATCGCCAAAGCCACTCCCACGACAATCCACTGCGGGGTCCCTCAGGGATCATGCACTGCACCCACACTCTACAACCTGTTCACCAAGCCTCTCTTTGACAAACTTGACTCATACGGCATCACATACACAAACTACGCGGACGACACACAAGTACTCCTACCCCTTTCAGGATCATACGACGAAGACGCCATGGCACTCCACACAATCTACTCCATCATCAAGGCATGGATGGCAGTTAATGGCCTCTGCCTCAATGGAGACAAGACTGAAATCATGATATTAGGTCAACAGAGCACCCTAGACAAATTTGGCAAACTGTACGCTAACTTCTCCATTGACAACTCCATCATCCCTGTATCCACAGCCGTAAAGACACTGGGAGTATACCTGACTCTTCACTATCTATGACTAGACAAGTTAGCGCAATCACTGCTTCATCTGCGCACACCACCAAACTCATAAACGCCATCAAGCCCTACCTCTCTAAACCCAACTGCCTCACTATAGCTAGAGCAACCATTGGAGCCAAACTGGACTACTGCAATGCACTCCTAGCAGGCACATCAGCCAAAAACCTAAACAGACTACAAGTCACGCAGAACAACACTCTCCGGGCTGCTCTTAGTATCCCAAGAAGAGAGCATATCACCCATGCTAGGCACTCTGCCCAATGGCTCCCGGTCAAAGAGCGGATCACTCTCAAAATCCTCACCCTCACTCACAAATGCCTCTCTCTCTCCGCCCCGTCCTATCTATCAGAAACCATCTTCAAACCATCCTCCTCCCGTCCCACCAGGACGCAATACTCCAACCTACTCTGCATCCCACGCATCAAAAAAGCCAAAGCTGGAGGTCTAAGTTTCCCCTACATTGCAGCCAAGACCTGGAACGCTCTTCCTGAAGACATCAGAGCGGAAAACTCACTCCCTATTTTTCGCAGGAAACTGAAAACCCTATTCCTTGCAAAATAATAGGAATCTCTCAGGAATCCATGTAAATATACTGCATTGCTAATGTGTACATGTCTACTGTAAATATTGTATTTTTATGTAAATATTGTATCCTATGTAACTAAGATATTGTCTGTAACAAGCGCCACAATGCCACCGGGCTGACGTGCGCTCTACAAATCTTAATAAAAAAAAAAGGTACAATGCAGATGGTACCAAAAATAACTGTAAGCTGACAGGTTTAGCACACTGCCAAGTATCTCTTGGAAAGAAAACTTTCACAACAGTAGGTACAATATACCATGCTGGTGCCACAACTACTTCAGGGCACTACACTGCATATGTGAAAAAAAAGTTGATGGTTTGAATGTAACAATACCTTTGTTACCCAAAACATAGGCTATCAGCAAATGTGATAAATTGATTTTTAATATTCCTTCAAACCAAATGTAGTCACTAAACTATAGTACAATTAACAGTTAGAATACGCCAGCAGGTATCTAACTACTTCCACAATACTGCAAGAACACTTTTCAAAGTCAATCTAGTTATAGTACACCAACAGGTATCTAGGTACTTCAAAAACACCCTTCTTTGCCAAGCACTTCAAATACTATATCTGAATCTTTATATGAAAAAACATCTTCTAACTTCTAATGTAGTTCGAATACGCCAACAGGTATCTAACTATTTCATGCATTCCCTCCATTCCAAGATACAGTATCATCCTTGACTGTTTATGCGTTTCTAAAAAAGAAAATGGATATTGAAAACTGTGTGCCACTGCAGCTTTGAACTATCATGCCTAACCAATTGTACTTTTTTTCACATAAATAAAAACACAGAAGGCAGCTGCATGATGCTACAACACTGAGGGGGTAATTCATAGAATTCAGCGCACAAGTGGCGCACGCGGCTGGCGCACAGTGTGCGCGTGCGAATCCCTGCGCCAGCCGCGTGCGCCAAAACCCATTTCCGCGCACAGCGTATTCATGGATTCCAGCTACCAAAACCAGCCGTGGAGCAGCGACCCTGCAGCAGCGCCAGTTACGCCCCCAAGAACGCCTCTCGTGCAGGGAAAAGCCATCAAAATCCCCAATCCAGCGCAAAGGGCTGCGCTAACCCTGTACCAGCACGGCAAGCGGGCTACGTGTATCACTGGGGTGCGCAGGAAATACCTCACGTCATTTCAGCTGGGTACGTGCATTTCAGGGGTGCGCGGGAAGTTTCACACGCGATTCCATCAGGGTATGTGTATTTCAGGGATGCGCGGGAAGTTCCACACGTGATTTCAGCAGGGTACGTGTATTTCAGGGGGGCGCGGGAAGTTCCACACGCGATTTCAGCAGGGTACGTGTATTACAGGGGTGCGCTTGAAGTTCCACACGTGATTCCATCAGGGTACGTGTACATCAGGGGTGTGTGGGAATTTTCACACGTGAATTCAGCAGGGTACGTGTATATCAGGGGTGGGTGGGAAGTTCCACACGCGAATGTCCTGGTTACGTGTATTTCGGGGTGCGCGGGAAGTTTCACACACGATATCAGCAGGGTACGTGTATTCCAGGGGTGCGCAGGAAGTTCCACACGCGAATGTCCAGGCTACGTGTATTTCGGGGTGCGCGGGAAGTTTCACACGCGATATCAGCAGGGTACGTGTATTCCAGGGGTGTGCAGGAAGTTCCACATGCGAATGTCCAGGCTACGTGTATTTCGGGGTGCGCGGGAAGTTTCACACGTGATATCAGCAGGGTACGTGTATTCCAGGGGTGCGCGGGAAGTTCCACAAGCGAATCTCCTGGCTACGTGTATTTCGGGGTGCGCGGGAAGTTACACACGCGAATCTCCTGGCTACGTGTATCTTGGGGTGCGCGGGAAGTTACACACGCGAATCTCCTGGCTACGTGTATCTTGGGGTGCGTGGGAAGTTTCACACGCAAAGTCAGCAGGGTACATGTATATCAGGGGTGTGCGGGAAGTTACACACGCGAATCTCCTGGCTACGTGTATCTTGGGGTGCGCGGAAAGTATCACACGCAATTCCATCAGGGTACGTGTATTACAGGGGTGCGCGGGGAGCACCACACGTGAATTGCACGTGTGGGTCCTCCCAGGTGTTCCCTCTACACCCTCCACGGCCCCTGTAGGTGGCTCACACCACAGGGGCCCTCCCTGCACATGTCCTGCAGGCACCCCATCCACCATGGCCATGCCCCCCAGCCAACCCACATGTCAACTTGCACTACTGCCCACCAACGCATGTCCCCCTGCACCCCCAGCCACCAGGGGCAGCCTCCACCAGGCCCCCACCCATGTCTCCCACCACCCCCACCCACCAGCAGTGCAGGAGCAGCCTCCACCAGGCCCCCACCCATGTCTCCCATCACCCCCACCCCCCAGCAGTGCAGGGGCAGCCTCCACCAGGCCCCCACCCATGTCCAATTCATGTTCCCCACCACCCCCACCCTCCAGCAGTGCAGGGGCAGCCTCCACCAGGCCCCCACCCATGTCCAACTCATGTTCCCCACCACCCTCACCCCCAAGCACTGTGGGGCACCTGCCAGCAGGCCCCCACCCATGTCCAACTCATGTTCCCTGCCACCCCCCACCCCCCAGCACTGTGGGGCACCTGCCAGCAGGCCCCCACCCATGTCCAACTCATGTTCCCTGCCACCCCCACCCCACAGCACTGTGGGGCACCTGCCAGCAGGCCCCCATCCATGTCCAACTCATGTTCCCCACCACCCCCCAGCACTGTGGGGCACCTGCCAGCAGGCCCCCACCCATGTCCAACTCATGTTCCCCACCACCCCCACCCCCCAGCAGTGCAGGGGCAGCCTCCACCAGGCCCCCACCCATGTCCAACTCATGTCCCCACCACCCCCACCCCCCAGCAGTGCAGGGGCAGCCTCCACCAGCCCCCACCCATGTCCAACTCATGTTCCCCACCACCCTCACCCCCCAGCACTGTGGGGCACCTGCCAGCAGGCTCCCACCCATGTCCAACTCATGTTCCCCACCACCCCCACCCCCCAGCACTGTGGGGCACCTGCCAGCAGGCCCCCACCCATGTCCAACTCATGTTCCCCACCACCCCACCCCCCAGCAGTGCAGGGGAACCCTCCACCAGGCCCCCACCCATGTCTCCCACCACCCCCCAGCAGTGCAGGAGCAGCCTCCACCAGGCCCCCACCCATGTCTCCCACCACCCCCACCCCCCAGCAGTGCAGGGGCAGCCTCCACCAGGCCCCCACCCATGTCCAACTCATGTCCCCACCCCCTCCACCCCCCAGCACTATGGGGCACCTGCCAGCAGGCCCCCACCCATGTCCAACTCATGTTCCCCACCACCCCCACCCCCCAGCAGTGCAGGAGCAGCCTCCACCAGGCCCCCACCCATGTCTCCCACCACCCCCACCCCCCAGCAGTGCAGGGGCAGCCTCCACCAGGCCACCACCCATGTCCAACTCATGTCCCCACCACCCCCACCCCCACCCCCACCCCCCAGCAATGTGGGGCACCTGCCAGCAGGCCCCCACCATGTCCAACTCATGTTCCCCACCACCCCCACCACCCAGCAGTGCAGGGGCAGCCTCCACCAGGCCCCCACCCATGTCCAACTCATGTCCCCACCACCCCCACCCCCCAGCACTGTGGGGCACCTGCCAGCAGGCCCCCACCCATGTCCAACTCATGTTCCCCACCACCCCACCACCTCCACCCTCCAGCACTGTGGGGCACCTGCCAGCAGGCCCCCACCCATGGCCAACTCATGTTCCCCACCACCCCCACCCCCCAGCAGTGCAGGGGCAGCCTCCACCAGGCCCCCACCCATGTCCAACTCATGTTCCCCACCACCCCCACCCCCCAGCAGTGCAGGGGCAGCCTCCACCAGGCCCCCACCCATGTCCAACTCATGTTCCCCACCACCCCCACCCCCCAGCACTGTGGGGCACCTGCCAGCAGGCCCCCACACATGTCCAACTCATGTTCCCCACCACCCCCACCCCCCAGCAGTGCAGGGGCAGCCTCCACCAGGCCCCTACCCATGTCCAACTCATGTTCCCCACCACCCCCACCCCCCAGCACTGTGGGGCACCTGCCAGCAGGCCCCCACCCATGTCCAACTCATGTTCCCCACCACCCCCAGCCCCCAGCAATGCAGGGGCAGCCTCCACCAGGCCCCCACCCATGTCTCCCAGCACCCCCACCTCCCAGCCACCAGGGGCAGCCTCCACCAGGCCCCCACCCATGTCTCCCACCACCCCCACCCCCCAGCACTGTGGGGCACCTGCCAGCAGGCCCCCACCCATGTCCAACTCATGTTCCCCACCACCCCCACCCCCCAGCACTGTGGGCACCTGCCAGCAGGCCCCCACCCATGTGCAACTCATGTTCCCCAGCCAACATGTCATCACAATCTAGATCCCTGGTCCCTATGGTCAGCCTCCAAATGCAAAACACCCACCCGAGTATTGCATCCACCCACTCATAATTTGCAATTACATCACAGAACACCAATTGCAAGTTCCGAAACAAACACATTTCCCTCACATACACCCAATGGGTGTCAGTGAATCTCAAAACACATATCATGAAATGCATGAAACCAATGAGATACCACACATTGAAGTTCACCAAAAAAAATATGTATTAAAGGAAACATAAATAGAATAAAAAATCAAGAAACAGAAATGTGAATGTACACAAATGAAAAGAAGCATGTCCGTTAAAAAAAGCAAAACCAAAAATAAAATTCCAAAGTAATGTTGTCCAAAGTCAATGTCCACAAAACAAAATCCAATGGGAAATAAAAAAGAAAGCCATTGCTCCATGGTTAAAAATTGAAAAAAAAATACAATCCAACTGTGAACTATGTACATGGGAACAAGCCAGGGTCCATTATCCCAACAAAATAAAGGAAACCTATCTAACTACACTAACTAATAAAAAAAACTATATACAAAAATGTTGCCAATGTCCGAAAGGTCCAAATAAAATAAAAACAAAAATGAAACCTAACACTACCTACGTAACTATGTACAAGGGCAGCGGGCTAGTTTCACGGCTCACTTGTGGATGTCCCGGGCCAGGGCATCATCGAACTCCTCCTCAATGTCCCGGAGGCGGTCCTCCTCCATGGCCCCGAGGGTCCGCAGGGCCGTCGACGTCTCCACCTCCAAACCCCTGCGGATTGCCTCGAGGCACTCGGCCCACCTCAGGGCCCTCCGCATGGAGTTCTCCGCCCTGACCATTGTGAACCGTGCCTCTTCCGCCCGCTGCTGCTCCGCATCTATGGCGTGGCCCAACCGCTGCCACACGGAAGACACTCTCTGTCCTGGGTCCTCCTGCCCTCTGGCCGATGCCTGCCCCTCCGATGTTGAAGGCCCCGAGCCTTCATGGCTCCCACCACGTTGCTGCTGCTGCTGTGCCTCTGCCCGTGCACTGCCTCCTGCTGCCTGCACATCCTCTGCCGGCTGGGGTGCAGTCGTTGATGTGGCCACCCCTGCTGGACGTCCGACTCCCGACTGTGGCAGGGATGCCTCCTCCACCAGCCTGGCCGCACCGTCAGAGGCAGCTCCACAGGGCACCCAGGTGACTGATGGGTGGGAAGATGGCACGGAGAGCGACTGGCGCGTAGGGGGTTCATTTGAGGAGGGGGTCGTAGCAAGCCCCATCAAACGGAGGAATCCGGCCTGGGTGACCTGTCCCAGTAGGCTGATGTGGTCAACGAGCCATTCGAGATGATGTGCCATCTCCTCATGAAAAGACTGCACGTCACCTCGCATGGCCCGTTGACGCAACGCCACACCAGTCAGGACAGGCTCAACCCGGACCCGGATAGCCACGTCCACAGGCAGAGGAAGGCCAGTTGTCGTTCGCACATCCCCTGCCTGAAAACGGGTATGGACGTAGGCATCCCTGCTGGTGCAAGATGATGCAGGGACAGGATCAGGGACAGGATTGCACACAGGCACCTCCGCGGCGGCCTGTGGTGTCTCCTGTCCCTGGTCCTGCACTGCACCACTAGCACCAGTGGGATACCCACCTCCAGACCCCGTCTCTGTTGCTTGCACAGCCTCCTCCTCCACCAAACCCCCCACCAACCTGGATGACTCCGTGCCATCTTCCCCCGTTGGGCCCTGTGGGGTCCCAGCTGCCCCTTCTGCTGCCGAGGAGTCCAACTCCAACCTCCGCCTCTTGGACCTCCCCCCGGCAGCTGCGGCCTGGGACACAGCACCAGACTTCTCACTCTCCGACGAGATGACAACATGGGAGGGAAGTCGGGCCTTGCGTCTCCGGCTGGCGGTGGGATCCCCGCCGCTGTGCTCCACAGCACCTTCTCCACCCTCTTCATCAGTTGACGCTGCAGACAGGGAGAAATAAAACACAGGCATCAGGGCACTGTACAATGGACACATACACACATGACAGTTGTACATGAGTGGCATTGGCAAACCTCAGACATGCCATCACAATCCCCAACACACATGTCATTTCAACTCGCACACATGAGCCATACCGCAGCCATATCGCAACTGTCAGCACCATCCATACACATACAACAGCATGAGCAGGCAAAACTGAGCCAGACATCACATGCAACACAGGAAGTGCACCACACATGTACACACACCACCACACTTGCATGCATGTGTACACCTCTGCCAAGTGTCGCAGTGTTCAGATGGGCATCCATGTCACATCTGCCAATCAGGCTTCCACATCCCGCTGTCACATGCATCCATGTTGCATCACTGTTGCACCCTTGTCAAATACACACAAATGCACATGTACACAGTGCTGATACATGCAACTGAAAACAACATACATGCGTGACATCACGAACATGTCTACTTACGTACACATTCATCAAAACATGTGTGCCCACACAACTGCATTTGGCATGCAAGCCTACACACACAAGCACCATCCATGTCTCACACATTACAGCCCTCGCATGTGTTAGCCTCACGGCCCTGTACACCCCCACCCATACTCGACCCCATACAAACAGATGTGCAACCTGCACGCTACTGAAACATCACCACACGCACAGCTCACCATCAGGATGCATGTACACTTACCGCTCGACTCCAGACGGGTCTGCCTCTCAAGGACCTGGACGTGGAGCGCTGGGGATATGTGTTCCAGGACCCTCATCTGATCTTCCGACAAGTGGCCCCGGTGCCCCTTGGCATCCGCTGCCTTCAAGAGGCGCCGGGCCTTGTTCAGGGTCCTGGACCTGAAGTCCTCCCAGCGCTTCTTGACATGTTGGAAGTCGCGGACTGCCACCCCCTCCGCATTGATGGCAGTCACGATGTCAGTCCAGATTCGAGTCCGTCCTTCCTTGTCGGCGCGGGAACTTCCGAAGAGGGCATCATATTGCCCCAGGACTTGCTCCAGCAGGACACCAACTTTGGTGGCAGTGAAGCTGGTGCCCCTCTGCCTCTCTGGCCGGGGGTTGTCAGTGGTGCCAGATGTTGCAGTGCCCGACATGACAACCCCAGAGGCAGGAGTGGGTGGGCAACTGGGTCCTGGGGCTGGGCTGTGGAGCGATGGAATCCCAGTCGGGAGTCTTCGGTTCCAGCAGGGGTGGTCACAGCAACAGCACCCCTGCCTGATGTGCAGGCAGCAAATGGCAGGGCACGTGGGCAGCAGGCAGTCAGGCAGCAGCAGATGGCAGGTGGGAGCGTGCTCGGGGCTCTGGGGGGCAGTAGTTCGGCCTTCTGGGCAGGAGCGTGGTCTTCCGTGTGCTTATGCGTGGCCAGCTTGATCCAGAGTGATTTGGCATGTGAAAATTCGGCACGTCAGCGTGTAATTCGAGGAAAGGCCCTTAGCCCGTAAGCGCGTCTGCACGCATATGCAATTTCATTGGACAGAAGGCCCCTCAAGCGCAAGCGCCCCTGTGACGTGACGCGCACAGGCGTGCATGGGCATTTCAGCGCGTGTGAAAAACTGCACGTCCGCGTGTAATATGAGGAAAGGGCCCATGCGCGTAAGTGACGTGACGCGCGCGTGCGTTTCCCTCAGCACGGGTTAAAGGTGAGCGGGCCCAGCAGTTCGCTGTACGTGCCTTTCGTGGAGACCGACGTGTGTTGCTGCTTCCTGTTGTTTCGTGTGCCATCACAACTTCACAGCTATCAAGGACGTATCTCTTCTTTTGGTGGGGGTATTGGCTACGCGTGTTTTTCTGCATCGCGCTAGTCAGACGGTGAGTCGCACACGCTCTTTTTCCCACTGCGGGTGCCCCGGTGTATCGCACCCATTTTCGATGTCATAGTAGCCTGCGTGTCCCACACGTATGCGTTATTCGTGTTACTGGGTGCCACCGCGTACTGCGGGAGGTTGAATCCACGCACGTAGGCTGCAGGGTTGCGTGCACGGTTTTACTGCAGTTTTGGGGTGCCTGAGCGTTGCGTGACCCGTCACTACATCACCGAGGTCACATACAGCCTTGCAGGTGCAGGGGGGCTGTTAACATCTTGCTTCCCACCCCCTTCACCCCAATTGCCCAGGTCAATTGTGGTGTACACCTCCCATTGGCACCACTCCATCTGTGCCGGCACTACTACATCTGTGCCATGGTTGGGAGGCCACCAAAGGTGAGGGGCGCCTCAGCTGGGCGTCCTCCTCGTGGCGGGCGTGGTCGGGGACGTGGCCGTGGAGACCAGGGAGTAGGGGGACTCCAGGGTGTCCAGGGTGGCCACAGAGGGGGAAGAGGCAGGGGTGCGCCACTTGAGCACAATGTTGTGCCATGTGTCGGTGCAGTCATGCCACCACCCCCTGTGGTTCCGGGGGATGCAGCTTCTGCATCTGGCACTGGTGCCCGTGTGACCCGGCAGTCCGTTCCATCGACTGCCACGGGCCGAAGGGTAGTGGTAGCTGCAGGTGCAGCTGTGAACACCACCACCCAGGCTCGGGGTCTGCCAGCGCAGGCTGCGTTGGCACTTGAAGAGCCCTTGGTAGATCTCCAACAGGCCAGGGGGAAAACCATAGGGGCAGGCTGGGCTGCTCAGACCAAGACACGTGTCCCTGGGGCAGTCATGTCATCTGCTGCCCGGAACAGCCGGGTGTTGGCAAGTGCAGGGGCAGATGCACCCAACAGCACCCCGGTTGTGAGTCTGCCAACCAGGACCGTTGAGGTCAATGACCCTGCCACAGCTGATGTTGCTGCGCAGGGTCCATTAGTGGGCACCCAGCTGCCACTGACACAAGTCAGGCCTTTGATCATCCCTCCACCTGCCACTCCCTTGGCTCAATCCATCGAACCCACTGGCCATACTGGTCAGGGCGGCATTAGCCAGCCAGGGTCTGTGCCACAGTCCAAGAGGAGGAAGGGTGCACCTGCAGCACAGGCTGGGTCCCCACACACAGCCACGACCTCCTGCACGTAGAGGAAGAAGCCTTTCTGTAAGTAGGAACTGGACTTGCTCGTGGACTACGTGCGGGGCCACAGCCGTGACATGCTAGTGGGTGCCAATAGTCAGACTACGGCTGCCCAACGTGACACCCACTGGAAGCATGTTGCGGAACATGTCAGTTCATTCGGCCATGAGGTGCGCACGGCGCAAGAGTGCAAAAAGCGTTCGAATGACATCAAGCGCAGCACTAAGGCTAAGCGTGCCTCTAATTACAACTTGACTCTGGTGACTGGCGGTGGGCCTGCACCAGAGGAGGAAGAGCTCACTCCGCATGAGGCACTCGTTGCGGAGTTCATACCACCTGAATTGGTCCAAGGAGTGGGAGAGATGCTGGACTTTGATGCCCAGTCCAGTGAGTGTTGATGCGTGTTTGTTGAGGACGTGTGTGTTTCACTTGTGGGATGTGTTGTGCATGGTTGCCGCTACATGTGACGTGTACATGGTTCTGATGTGTAAGTAATGCAATGCTTCTGTCATGCATGTCTCCTCTGCCTGCATGCGGGGACTCCATGTAGGCATGCTCCCTTGCCCCTCCTCCGCCACTCTGCACCCCAGTTCCACCTTTGCACTGGTGTTCTTCAATCTTGCCAATGTGTACTTTCTTGTTCATGCGTCCTGTGTAGATGCTAACTTCCAGCGTAGAATCTGCCAAACATATGCCGTGTGGTGCAGCCGTAGTACTTGATGCAGGGTATCTCACTTGTACTGTGCATAGGTCAGATGTCCCGCAGGGACATGAGTGCCCATTCATGCTCCATGTGCATTGCACGCATGCCCCTATGTGTCCTTGACTGGATGATCACTGTAATACAAGTCCTTGGTTACATACATTGCTTGCCATCTCATCAGCCTTCCCATGTCAACTGTGGCTCAGTCCTGCGTTGCACACATGTTTAGGGTCTGACAATCTGTGTGGCTCACAGGCCTCAGCCTGTTCAATGGCCAATGACTCAGTCCAACTGTTGTTGTGTCTTCTTCACACATGGGCGGAATCCAGAGTTGTCGTCATGTGTCCTGCTTACATCATTTGCAGTGTTGTCACTTGAATCACATTAAGCTGTTGATGCCAGTCAACACTGCCTGTCAATACACAGGCGTATGGTCAGCCTTTTGATACCATGCTAGGCATCCTTGCTTTGGTACTGGGGTGGAGGGGTGCTTGGCTTCTAGATATGGTACACATTGAATGCACAGTGCACGTGATGTCTGAATTTGACATTGCACTGCCTTCACATTTCCTGGCACACACCATGGAGTCCTTGTACATGTAGGTAGTGAGTGGCGTACACATTTTCTGCACTGCATAGACCCACTTCCATGGAAACTGCCACCTTCCAACAGGGCTGATCACAGAAGCAATTCAAAGTTGACCCAGCATGCATGCCAGGTTATATGTTGTGTGTCACATGTCTGCCTGATGCGTTTGCTGTCGGTGTGTGTGGGTGTTGTGTGCTTCTGACATGTGTAGTGACCTTTTTTCTCTCTATTTTTCAGGTGATGACGCAATGGAGGCGGAGGATGGTGTTGTCATGCCAGACACAGGCTTGTTACCACTACATCAACCCGGCACTAGTGGGGGTCGTGGGGTGGTAGGCCACGAAAACCCCCAAGTGCTACAGTCCATCTTGCCTCTAGCTGCCTATGAGTCCAGCCTTGATGACGACTCTGACGTCCATGTTGAGTTGGATGAGCATCAAGTCCATGTGTCAGGGGTGAGTGATTCTGATGTGGACACTCCTTTGTCTGCGACACATGCACTGAGGGATCAGACAGTCTTGGTTCCTCTGCCCGTGGTGGATCGGGACGCAGGGTCACCCTCCACACCAGTCACTGATGTGCCTGGGACATCACGTCGACGGGGGCATGTAGTCGTGCAGCCGCGGGCAGTGCCAACACAGCGAGGACCCCCGGTCCTTGGGTCCCGCAGGGGTCAAGCCGGGCAACGCGGTCACCGAGTGCAACCGCAGTATACTGAGTGGGAGCAAGACATGACTGCGAATTCAGAACGGCAGGGGGCAGCAATGGAGAACATCGCTGAGAGCATGGAGCGTGTGGCCCGATCTGTGCTCCCCCCTGCTAGGCAGGTGCTTCTCCAGCAGCAGGCGGCACGGTCCACGGCCCGCTCGCTCAGGCTGGGCATGGCGGCCTCAGACAGGGCACGCCAGGCTGAAATGTCGTCTCTGCATCAAGCAATTGCTGCTCACGCAGAGGCGCCCATGGATGCCCCGAGGAAGGAGTATGCTTCCCTCAGATCCACTCTGGGTGTCCTAATGATGTCCCAGAGGCAGCAGGCAGAGGAGAGGTTTGCACAGCTTGAGCGTACCATCTCGGCTGAGCTACAGGCTTGCCGGGAGGTGCAGCGGTTGTCCAGCCAGGCCTTGCAGGAGGAACTCCGTGTTACACGTGCTACCTTGCAAGAGGAAGCCCGTGTATCACGTGAGGTTCTGCATGCAGACCTACGTCACATCGCCACACAGAACCAGGCTCACCAGTCCGGCAGACTTACTGCCGACGAGGGGCAAAATGCGGCTAGGCGTGGCCAGGCTACTGTGCCACGTCCTCCTTTCCAGGATGAGCCAGACTCGGACGACCATCTATCTCCCACATAGGTCGGGCTGTGCAGGCGTTGAGCCCATGGAGGTTTTATTTTTGGCTCAGCATCATCGCATGTGGATGTTGAGCAGCACCCTGTACCTCCCCCTCCTGGGTGCCTCCCCTCCCCCCCGGGTCGTATGTGGCCATTTTTGATTTTTCTTTTAGTTTAGTTAGTTAAGTTTCTGTTTGATAGTTAGTTTAATTAGGTAATGTAGGTTTTCCATAGTTAGTGTAATTAGTTAATAGTTAATATAGTTTAAAATTGCTTGTCTATTGTGCTTTCATGTGACAGTGCGGTGCTTTGTGGCTTTTGAAGGCATCCACTGTCTGTTCCAGCTGGGCCCTTCAGGCTTGTCTTGTGTATGTGTTTGCTGCTTGGGTTCCTTGACTCACATATGCCACTCCTGCCTCCCTTATCCATGGGCTCGCAGGGATGGTTCGTTGTCACAAACTTTTATACAAGGGCTTTGGACTGTCATATCTGTGGCATGTCTGGTGCTGTGTGACTTGTGTTTACACCCCTAGTGGGGATGATTTTGGTGTTATTGTCCACTGTTCAGCTTTTGCTAGATGGGGTGTTTCATGATTAATGTGTACATTAATTGCTATGCATTGTGTAGTATGCTTCTTATCTTTACTGTACACGTGCTTGTTGCAATTCATGCTGTAGATAATGTTCCACACTTTGGATGTGAAAGACGGACTGATGGTGTGATTTATGATGTGACTCTCTGACATGGTCAAGTAATGAGATGCCTGATGAGACACACACAGATGACTTTGAAGCATTAATCATGTGTTTCATGCCCTTTCTGCAGGGGGATGAGCTTCCAGAGCACCTTTGCCAGCAGACATGGCCCATTGGACGACAGAATTCTGGACACGTTTGTTGGTGCCCACATGCACATGTGTGCACAAGCAGAGGCACAGGGATTGCAGACCTACATCCTAGAACTGCTGACGTGTTCCAAGGAACTCCAGGCAAGGTGAGCAGCACAGGGGGGCCGCAACACAGCAAAGCTTGCACCAGGCGAGTTGCACATGCAGGCTTAGTCACAGCACTGAGGGTGAGCTTGGACAAATATTGGTGTTGAAGCACACAATGCAGCTCAGATGTGTTGGTGGACTGATGGCTGTTGATTGTAAGGTTGTCTGGGACACCTGCAGGGGCAGTGGCACATATCCTCCGGTACACCAAGGTCCATTGAGGCACTTGTATCAACCATGTAGCCTTCCGAGACATGGAAAGGGGCAGCTCACAGGGACATACAGCAAGGGACATACTCGGATGCAGTGCATTTCATTTCCATGTACTTTATGATAAATGCACTGCCAACTTTGTTTCGGTCATGGTGGTACGCAACTTGCTCTGAAGTCATGGCTTGCTATATGGGTCTGTCTGCTTACCCAGGGAACATTGCATGTTGTGTGAATAGTGACACATTGGTGTTCCATTTGCCACGCACCCACCGGCGCTGACTTACTGCATTGACTGTGTATGACCCGTCACAGGGGTAATGTTATATATGGGTACGAAGCATCTACACCAGATTGTCTGTTTGTAGAGTAGTTTGTTGCTATGGGGCATGTTTGGTGGTGTGTTTTTGTGTAATTGGCACGTACAGGTTGTTGACTGTGGCTCTCTTTGCAGCATTGCAGGGCTCCTGTAACCGGACCTGAGAGTGCGCAGGCAGGAGGCCAGCACTCAAAACCAGAGCTAAGTGTCTTGTTGTTTTTCTTTCAAACTGCTCTGCATAGGCTTGCTGGGGGGTGCAGTAATGCATGGATGTATGTGTGATTCAATTTGGTATGTTTTTTTCCCCCTAATCACCCGGAATCCTATGCAATTTTGAACCCTGTACCCTCTACCCGGTGTTCCTGCTTCCCGTACCTATCCAAGCAACGTTCCCTGACCCTCTTTCCCCGCTGGGGTTGCGGATGCCTGTGTAAGCCCCGAACTTGCAGGCGCCAAAACCCTAGAGGGGGTGGTTGGTTCGTACCACTCCTAAGCCTGGACTACAGAAGGCCATGACAATGATGTCCAAGTTTGTTTGGATTGTGTATGTGTTCATGCAGGTAATACATTTCCGTGCATTCCCTACTTTCATGTGTCATTCCTCCTCCCCTCTCCTGCCACTCATTCCAGTTATCCAGTGTGCCAACACCTGTCCCGACTGCATATCCCTGACCCTCCTTCCCCACCAGGGTCTCAGGGGCCTGTGTGAGTTTGACCTTGCAGGCACCCGGGACACGGTGGGGGTGGTTGTTTCGTGACACTCCCACGCCTGTACACGGGACCTGTGACAGTACATATCCGTTCATGGTGCATCATCCTATGCTATGTACCTCACATGGTTCACATCCTGTTGTGACATTGTTTTACTGTGCTACCTTGGTTGTTGCATCATTGTGGTACTACTTGGCCTTTGTGAGGTACTGCTACGTCAAGTCATCTACTGGAGGGTGTTCTGGTTCGTTTTTCTGGCTTGGATTTTGTGATTTTGAAAATGAGTGTGGATTCAGAGGGTGCAGGCACCTTTTTACACACAAGGTGGGAGATGGTGACGAAGGGTAAAGGTGATCCTGTGGCCAGGTGGAATTGAGGGTTGAAGGCTCCATGACCCAGGTGCAGTTGTTCAGTGGGTCATGGTCATTTGTGAGGGAGGGGGGGTTGTTGTTGCTAGTTGCCTTGCCCTGCAGTGTGATGGGAACTCTGACATTGTAATGGTGGTATCCTATGTACATGTTGTGTTCTGCTGATCAATGCCTGTTCATGTGTTGTGTTTACCTTTCAGGTGCGAGGGGATAGTTGTGGTTTGACATGCTGGGGTGTACACATGGTGAATGTTCACATGTGATGTGTAGAGAACACTGATGGTCACTTGAGTGCACATGCATATGTTGAGTGCATGTCCTTGCAGACCCACACACTTGCACTCTGATGCACTACATGTACTCCCACCCTTGCATATCCACGTGTACACTGTTTGCCTTCTGGTGGCCACTGTGTCCCTGCAGCACATGTTCTGTGACCAATTATGGATCCTGTACATGCCTAATTTGCTTTTTGATGTGGTCTGTCGCTTAGATGTGATGCTCAGGGTGTGCATCACACTCAATGGCTATTCACTGTGCTGTGCGCTGAGCAGTGTGTTGCAGGAGTAGGACACAGCACACAGAAGCTGCAGTGTTGATTTTGCAATGCACAATGTGCATGTAGACAGGCATTCATTGTTATGTTATGTCTACAACTCTTGTAATGCATTTGGAAATGACTTATTTTGGGTGGGAGGTTGTTGGTCTGTCATTTCATCTGATTCCAGGTCAGGCATCATTGTCTGATGCCACTGTACATTTTGGACATGGCAATGTGTACCTTATTGTTACTGTGTTGGTGTATGGGTATTGCTTGCCATGTCATGTTGTGGTTTGGGAGGGTTTGAGTGACATAACAGTGATGGCCATGGCCTGTTTTGCAGGTATGTGTGATGCACACCTTGCATGTCAGGGTCATCCGCTTCTCAGAGCAACTAGCTGGGGGTAGATCTCTCTCCGCGGCAGGGCCCTCCCTCTGGAACAGCCTTCCTGCCTCACTTGAACTTGAGGGGAACCATCTCCGGTTCGGGAAGCAGCTCAAGACCTTCCTCTTTGCTTCTGCTTTCTCTCTGCCTCTCCCTTGCGGAATTCTTCACTGGAACTGCACTGGATCTGCAACTGGGCCACTCTCACCGACCTCGGTCCCTGGCCCAGCCACTCTCCACTTGCACTGCCTCCCTGGCAACCCCTGCACTGCGGTACTGTCTCTCTATCCCTACAGCCCCCCCTTCCCAGCACTTGTCTGCACTTACCTTTGCAGTTGCCACCAGCTGACCTATGTATTTGTTTTTTGGTATACTTCCCCTGTACTGCACTCCCCCCCTCCCCTTCCCCTTGCACTTTTCCCTTCCCCCTACCCCTGCACTTGCACAATCTAAATGACACCTGGCCTAGTAGTACCGTTGTCTGTCTTCCCTTGTTCCCCCCTCCCTGCCTCATCGCACCTTAAAATACTTGTGTATAGGCCATATCATGTCATATGTCATATGTCTGCCTTTTGGTCACACAGGATAGCTTGTGTTTCAGTAGCTAGGGATGCAGACGATGTGGCACTTCCATGGCAACTATCTCAGGGTGGTAGGGTTGTGACAGTTGACTGTCTCTTTGTCATCATCGATTGTCACCTGGTATTTGCCAGGCCTGTGTGCACTCCGCAGGCGTGGGAGTTTAGGTGAAAAATGTGGCCACAAGCTGGGTCCGGGCTTCCTCGCCACGTGCCCTGTCCCCTCCCATCGGCAGCGCCTGTGCCTGTGGTTGGGGATGTGGGGGCACCACCATGTCCACCGGGACGCCCTGCCGTGTTGCAACATTGTGCAGGACACATGCTGCCACAATGATCCTGCACACTACTGGTGGTGCATAGAGTAGTTGCCTGCCATAGCGGTCAAGGGAGCGGAAACTTGACTTGAGCACTCCGAATGTGCGCTCCACTATGGCCCTGGTTGCAATATGGGCGGCGTTGTATCTTACCTGGGGTGGTGTGGTGGGGTTCCGGATTGGCGTCATCATGTGGTTGCTCAGAGGGTAGGCACTGTCCCCTGGGGAGGTGATAATAGTTGAGATTATTAGGGTTTGGGTATTTGTCTGTGTGTGACTTGCATGCATGTGCAAGGGCATTTGTACTCACCTAGGAGCCATGTGTCGCCATGCTGCCCAGCTTCCAGGGCCCGGCTCAGGGCGGACATTGTGTATATGAAACTGTCATGGGTGGAGCCAGGGTAGTTTGCATAGACAGAGGTGATGATTCCCTTTGCATCGCATACCACCTGTACATTGATGGAATGCCAGTGCTTGCGGTTTCGGTAGATGTGCTCAGTGGCCCTAAGTGGACGTAGGGCCACATGGGTGCAATCTATGGCACCGAGCACTTTGGGGAAGTGTGCCACACTGAAAAAATCCAGGACAACGGCCTGCCTTTCTGCGGGTGTTCTGGGCATGTATATGTGCCTGCGGACTGAGGGGCGCGCTGTCATGATTGCCAGTACCTGGTGTAGGCAGCGTGACTGCGTGGCCTGTGAGACCCCCCCCACTATGGCAGTAGTCCGCTGAAATGACCCAGTGGCCAAAAAATGCAGGACATTGAGCACCTTCTCCAAGGGGCTCAATGCTTGGGAGCAAAGGGTGGGGGATGTAAGGTCATCTTCCCACTCCCTGACCAGGTCTAGGATGATGTGGGGTGGAAACCTATACCTGCCATAGACCTGGTCGTCAGGCATACCAAAAAGGCTTGTCCGTGGTGCGAAAATGCGTGCCCTGGCTATTCTCCTCCTCCTGCGATGTCCCACGATCAGTGCTGCGACAAATGGGGCATTCATCGTAGCTGTATATACGTGTTTGTTGTTTGCGCGCACTTTTGTACTGTGCGCGGTGACGCTTCCGCCTGCCATCGTGTGGCGGATGCGTTGACGCCTGTGTGCGTCTTTTGCCGTGCGCGGGTTTCCCGTATTCTGATCCATGAATACGGGTTGTTCGCGTGCGTTTGGGCGTTCCGTGTAGTTCCCTGCAGTACTTCCCCAGTTACGCCTTCTTTTTCACGCGTTGTTCCCCATTCCGCGTGTTACGCCCACTGTTCCGCCCACTTTGGTTGTTTGCGCCGTGCTATGTGCGCTTTTGCTGTGCGCGTAGTGCACGCGTGTATGCCTGCGTGCGCCATGGCTGGATTGGGCGCACGGACAGCGGGAAACACGCACAGCGTCTTCCTTGAATCGCACGCGTGCGCTGCATTTCTCGCGCTTGCGCTCCCTTGCGCCTGCTTGCGCATGGATTTTCGGCGCACGTTTGTTCCATGAATCGGCCCCTAGGTAGCCACAGCAATCTTAATAAACTACATATTCTGTGAGTAATAGCCTCAATTGTACTAGGATAATGAGTACCATATACAATTCAATTACATAATTCCTTCGTATTACAAACACTTTGTACTCCCACAACATTACATACAATTACTGTACACATATTCCTACTATGGTGATTCTGTCCATACTCCTATTACATTACCTATAATTACAATACAGATATGACTACTGTGGTGATTTTGCCCATTGCACATATTGTGGGGGGCATAGCCTCCCAGAATCTGTCCACTGACCACAAAACAATTAACTGTATCACAAGTACTTATCAGACACAGTCAACCAATAAAACTCACCCCCTGCAATCAAAATAATGTCTGTGGACACTCAAATGATCGCAGACCTGGTAGCATTTCCAAACCCCTTTTCACCTATAAAAACAGCTCTACATTGCCTTCATTCCACTTCCCTAGCATTTCTACACACTCTTCCAACCATCAAATGACCCCAAATGTCTTTTCCAAGCTGTCTGTTCACTGCACCACCCGCAAACTACTGCAGTGTCCCCAGACAACTATAGCCCCGGCCCAGTGTTTTTCAACCTACAAAAACAGCCCCATATCATCTTTTTTCTCCACTCCCCCACCCTTCGCAGCCCCTCTTTCCACCACCAAATGACCCAAAATTTGTCTCCAGACTTTTTCCCCACCCGCTGTCTTCGGTCAGCTGCTGCTGTCCGTGGATTCATAATGGCGACCGTTTCCTAAAATTGAATGCACCTCACGCTCTTCACCATCAATTCAGTGAGTTTGTCCGATGTCCATGTACATCATGTTGCCCGCTACGCCAATCGGAGGCCCGTCCGCAGATCGAACAGGGAAGTGTTGCAGACCAGACCCAGATATCACTAATTTCTTTGGGCCTACTTTTTGGTCGTTTTAAAAGAAAATACTGGATAGATTTATACCAAATTTACAGAAGCTCGATTTTGGGACCAAGACGTCACTAATGCCACACATCTGGAGAAAATCCATGCAGCGGTTTGGTCTGTATATGTGAGCACAATTTCTTTTCAATTGCGTAATGGAAAAAACCACACATTTTGGACCCCCCTATAACTTTGCCTCCTATTGAAGAAACTGCACCAAACTTCACAGGATCAATTTGACAGGCCATATACTGTTCTTTGCAAAGTGCTGTGAGGATTCATCTGTGTGGGGCAAAGTTATAAGCCATCCAATTTTTACTGCTACAAGTTTTAGTTTCATGTTTAAAACCATGTTCAATTTCTTCAGTGACTTCCAGATACATGGTGAGTTGTTTATCATTTAACTGTGATTTCAGCACTGACAAGTCTTCTTCAGATTGTTTAGATTGATACATGGTATTTTCTACCTCAGTCATGAAAGGAAATTAAATTATATTGTATTTATATCGCGCAAGTGTTTCAGAGCGTGACCAGCCAAAGGGAGGGGAACAGCGAGAACAAAAACAACGATCTTACTTGGCCCAGTGACATTGAGAACGCGCAAGTGCATGGGAAAGGGAAAAGGGGGAAAGTACATGGAAGGTGGGAGAGGTGGAAAGTGCGGAACAGAGGAGAGAACAGAATAAATAAATAAGTTAAATAAATAAATAAATAAATAAAGGTGGTAGTGCAGCCAGCAAGTGGCAAATGCTAGGTTAAGCAGATAGGGTATATCTGATAAGTGCAGAAGAGAAGTGGGTGGGGGAGTGTATGGATACAGATACAGACCTCAGCGCAACGGGTGGCCTGGAGGCAGTGCAGGAGAATGGCAGGGTGAGCAGTTACCTGGGCCCGAAGGACAGAGGGTGGCCAGGTGTACAGTGCCGAGAGAGAAAACAGATCAGCAGGGGAGAAGAGGGGCAAAGGCAGAAGCGAAGAGGAAGGGGTTGAGGTGCTCCCGGAACCGGAGATAGTTCTCCTCAAGTTTCAAGGTGGCAGGGTGGCTGTTCCAAAGGGAGGCCCCAGCCGAAGAAAGAGATCTACCCCCAGATTGTTTCTTTGGCTAGTTATGCTTCATTTAGAATGAGTGGTTCGCCAAGTGGTTCTTGGCTTCCTGTGAGGGAAGGTTGACTGCCCTCAGGAGTGTCTTTATCTAGTAGAGCTTCAATTGATTCCTTTTGGCATTAATTGTCCAACATTTCGTTGTATTGCTTGAAATGGACATTTCTTATACTGCTTTCATTTGCTTTGAATGCAGCTTCAAATGAGTTATAGGGCCTCATTACGAGTCCGGTGGTAGCCATGCTGATAAAACTGGCATGCTGCCGCCGGACTCGTGAATGTTTCCGGCACTTGGATTGCTGGTAACAGTGGGGGATTCTAACCACAGTGGTCCGGGATGTCAGGCACTGAAAAAATTGTATTCCCCCTTCCCATTTGAGTCCTATAGGACTCAATGAGAATGGGGAACACTGAGGCACAGGCACCGTAAAGTGCCTCTGTGAAAGTCTGCGAGCGGCTGCCGTTCCATCAACCAGGTCAGACCGGCGGGCTAGACGGCAGCTGCATGCAGACTTGGAGTGTGCCGGTCTGGTATCAATGGTGCCGGTAGGCTTACCGGCACCATTGTTACCGGACCAGCATGCTCGTAATGAGGCCCAAAGTTCCCTAATATTTCTTCTTTTCTCCAAGGTTTAAAAAGTTGAATTAGGGCCATGCAATAGAGTTCTCTATGTTGTAGAGATGTAAAAGAAAACTTTGTTTGATTAAATAGGCTGTGTTTGGTAAGTTTCACTAGGCTTCCTTCACAAGTTGAGACTTGCAATACAATGCAATACAAAACTGTTTATAAAACTGATTGAAATCAGTTCACCCCAGGAATAACAATTAAAAACCTCACAGAACCATTCTTCTACTAAGAGAGGCTCTCTAATTCTCAATAAAACTCAGCAGCACATACACTATTAAAGGTGTTTCAACCTTTAAGAAGAAAAGAGAAGCTGGTTTACAATGTCTAAAGTTCAGGCGTTTCATCAAAGGAATTCAGAGGTACTGACTGGGTTGTATATATGTGGGCAGAAAAATTATAGATTAATCAAATCTTTATTTACTGCATTGGAAATCCTACGGCTTTTATTAATAGCTGTATTTCCTGTCCATCTCGCAGTAATCCTATTAAGCCATATGTCATTGAACCTTTCTCTAGTGATAAGTGCCTGGTCCTTCCCTGTATTTGGCCATGTCAATTAACAAGGCAGTTGACCATCAACCAGGACTATGTGCACTTTATTATCTGGATTCTCCAGGCTTTCTCTTTTCCAAATTACGCATGAGACATAAAATCTAGTTCTTCATGCACTGCAAAATTAGGCATAGATAAGGGGCAACCCAAAAAAAAATTCAAAAATGAGTTTTCCATTGTTATTAATGACAAAATATTAGCAATCCCTCATATACTCATCTCATAAATAGATTATGCTTTTGGTTAAGTTCTGTATACTCAAAGGATCATTTGCATGGGTTGGGCTTTCATACGTTTTTGTCTTCCGATGTTCTGCAGCATCCTGGAGGGTTGTTTGGCAATATGAGATGGAAAATGATATGCCCAAATAGTCAATTGATTCTACAATTTGGAGCTTTTTGCCTTCTATCAATAAGTGCAGAAATTGAGCTTTTTTAGAAATACCCTTCCGCTTGCATAACAAAAACTGTGGATTTAGATACACTAGTTGATACATCTAAACCTCTCATAAAGTTGCTGTAGGCATCCAGCAGTTTTTGGAGCGTACACAGGGTCCTTTCAAGCAGCATGGTATTATCCAAATATGCTAAAACAGGAACATGTCTTGAATCAAAGTGAGGAGTATCCACTTTACAGAAATTTAAATTCTCAGGAGCTCGTGTTCAATGAGTCGTAATGTGATTGAAAGGTGTAAAAGCCTTGACTAAGGCTTTAATGCCTTTCAATCACGATACAGCTAATTTTCCTTCTAGTTGTAAGGCAGAGAAGAAGGGCAGAACACAACTTGTGTTTCCGCTACCTTCTTCCTCTCTGCCATACAAATGCTCCAGCATCTGCGGCGAAAAGGATTTTTTTGTCGGCACAGATGCTAGTGATGCCTATGAGGACCACCAGCTTAATGCACCAGCATAAAGCAGGAAGGCCCCATAGGGATCCATTGTACACTCTCCCTGCCATGTGAACATGGCAGGGAGAGTGTACAATTAAAATGAAGCCCTCACCAGAACACTGCTTACCATGCAAGCATGCTTCTATTCTTCTTATTTTGAAAAAAAAGCCTTCCCTCAATGCTCCTCTCTCTTCACATTTTAGGCTCATATCTCTTCTTCCCTATCGTTCTAAGATCCTTGAACGTCTGGTTTATTCTCAAGTTTATTCCATTATTTCAGACAATACCATTCTTCCTAATTCCCAATCTGGTTTCCGTTCATTACACTCTACCAAAACTGTTCTTCTTTCAGTCTGTGACTCTTTATTTTCAGCACAAAACACTCCTCCCTCTTAATTTTAATTGGTGTAGCTGCTGCTTTTGACTGTGGATCATTTTTTGCCATTGCAATCTCTTTCATCTTTTGGGTTTTCTGGTTCTGTTCTTTCTTGGTTTGGTTCTTACTTGTCAATCTGCACGTATTCAGTGTCTTGGACAAGCAAGTCTTCTGCCACTGTTTCTCTTCCTCATGGGGTACCATAGGGTTCTGCTTTGGGATCCTTTCTTTTTTCGCTTTATACTTCTCTGCTTGCTTCAATTATCTCCTCTTTCAGAATGTCTTGTCGTATTTATGCTGATTGTTAGTGTGTTCGATAAAGGTTTCAATAGGAAAGAGGATTTTGCATTGCACATGCCATATTAGTGACTGGGGTAGACATAATGTTAGTGCAATGTTGTGATTTAGAATGTATCTAGTGTAGTTAATGAGAATGAGATATGTGTTACTTTTGGTGTTTGATTGTGTTTAGTTGATACATTTTAGATGTGAATGCGTGTAGCAACATAATGTGAGATCTAATGATGCAATAGGAAAACAGTGTGGTCGCGTGGCATGCTATTTCGTGCCTAAAGGTGGGAAGCGAGGAGCTTCATATGCGCATGTTAAGAAAGATTCCTCTTTACTACACCTTTCCTTCCATTTCTGTGGACCCCCAAACATTTTACTTTTTTTTTTTTTAATCTGACCTGTTCTTTTTACAGTGCACTGAAGCCTTAAGCTTCACTACACTGGCTTTTGCTCATCTGTTATGGGGAAACTGACATGTCCTTCAGGCTGTCAGTACTGGAAAACAATGTTTCCCTTAGTCTAGTTACTTGGTTACTACTTTTAGTAACTTGCTATCAGTTCTGGTAACTTTTTATCATTGTAAAATGCATCTTACAATGCAGTACAATGGAGTACTTTTTTTGTTTACCGTACACTTACATTCAGAGGATTTTTGGTTACTCTAGGTGTGTTAAATGGACAAGCTGGTGGCGGCAGTTATTTTTTCCTACTTTTTGGGACTTTTCATTTTACCCTTACGCGTTAACCGCGTTTGGCAACTAACTGTGGCAAGAGGCCAAAAATGGTCATGCCATGAGATTTATTACACTTGTCCTTTGGCCATCTTGTCTTTTAGACTTCTTCCTGTCCTGAGAGGCCAGGAACATACTCATATGGACTTCCAGTGCCCGGGAAATAAGAAGCTTTAAGCCGGCTACTGGAGGGCTATGGGTGTTTGCTGCCAGGAAGTGGGCTGGGACTGTCTGGTCCTAATCTACATACTGGTACCAGTGTGTCTGGGTAGAATGATTGAGTTTTGCCACCAGTGGTCCTGATTGGACCACTGCTGGGGTGTGTATGTGGGGCAGATCTGTCATTGGCTTGTCCCGGCTGCTGCACTTACCTGGCTTTTTGGATAAGAAGAGGACCCCTGCACCCACTCTGGAGAGATCCTGGAAGAAGCCGAAGGAGCCAAGAATCCTGTCCAGCTACATGACTTATGAGGAGATCATGGACAAATCAATAGAAGGCAGGGCAATCAACTTATGCTGCTGCCCTGGTAGAGCCCTGTCCTGTAGAATATCTCCAGCAGTCCTGCAAATGAGCTGCAACCCTTGGAGTAGGGGAAACATGCATTCTCAAAGTCAGCCCGGAGTCCTGCAAAGAAGATCCTCCGGAAGTGCCCACAAACTTCCCTGTGGCTGAACTGCTATGAGGTTTGGCTACCGTGCTGCAGATGTCTCTGTTCCAAGTTTAGGCCTGAAACTTGGGGGATCCTCAGCTTGTACTACAAGACTTACATCTGCAAGATTTCATGGTTCTAGTAATGAAAGGACCAGGGATAGGAGGGAAAGTCTGACTGCAACAAGTGAGTCCATTTGTGTCGCTGTGCATCAGTGGCCGTTCTCCAAAATTGCTTACCTGCATCCATTCCTGTCCTGAGAGAGGCCCTGTATCGAGTTTTGCTGCATTCTTCCACTGAGAGTCATTGCACAAGCATCAGACACCGACCGGAGATCTGCTTGAACCTGCAACCCCTGGGGATCAAGGGCTGATGGCGGGGAAAAGCGACCTTGGACCTTCTTCAGTAGACCTGCCAAGTCTCATGAAGAATCGGAGGACTGGTGTTGAGTTATAGAGATACTTACCTGCCCCCTTAAACTCCTTTTAAAAATGTGCTAACTTTTATAAAACTTTTCTAACACTTTGGGTTTGCCATAGCTTGTTCACACAAGCACTCCGAAAGTTGGGAACATGTTTGTTAGCCAATTTAACTCACCCCCTAACACTTGGAACTGTTCACTGGACCCCAGAGACCCTACCTTAATTTTTTCCAGCTTTACAATCTATGCAGAAACATTGCTGATTCTTTGGGGCAGAACACCCCAGACAGTTTATGGTTGGACTTCTGAAGTTAGGGTTGATTCTCTGTGGACTGATAGTGCTAATGCTAATCTTTATCTTTCCTCCCAGGGGTTTGGTATGTATTTTGCACTACACCAGTAATTGTATATATGTAACTTATTGGCTTTCATGGACCTGAGCTCTGCATTTGATAAAGTGGACAGGGCAATGCTCTGGGCCGTGCTCAGGTCCATGGGTTGCCCAGAGGATCTGGTCAAGGTGCTCCAAATAATCCATGAAAAACATCAGCCTGTGTGAGATTTGGTGACCAGGGACAATGTACAGCTTTTTTTTAAACCTTTTTGGGTGTCCGCCAGGGCTGTGTTGTAGCACCGGTACTTTTTGCTTTGTATATAAACAGTGTATCCCAGGCCCTTGTTAACTCCAACGCTGACTATATTAGGATAGGAGGTGTACCCCTTCCTGTCCTAGGCTATGCTGATGACATGGTTATCATAGCACGTACCCCCATAGCCTTACAATGCCTGGTGGATGTTTACACTGAATTTATGGCCACACACAAACTCTCGGTGAACTCCAAAAAATCTGCTGTTATGGCCTGCAGGAGTACAAGTGTCAGACACCTCAAGATGCAGAGGATACTCAGTGGTGGAGAACCCATTCCTAGGGTCACTAGTTTTGTATATTTGGGAATATGCTTTACTGAAAACTGGAGAGGGTTTGGTCATGTGGACAAACAATGTACGAGAATGAGACAGGCATTGGGTGGCTTGTCCCGTTTTCAAAATGACTGTCTAGGACATCCACTCAAGCTAATTCTTGAAGTCTACAGGGCACAAAGCAAAACAGCATGGGGCTGCACTGTGGGGCTTTGAAAAGATTCTAAGCATTGAAAAAGTTGAGAAAACCTTTCTAAAAAAATTACTTGGGCTACCGCAGTCAGTGCCAAATTATGGCACCCATTTAGAACTTGGGTGCCCTCACATTGGTGATGAATGGCTATTGGCCCCCCTTGTGCATTGGCTGGCGTTATGGTCAAACCAGAAAATCTTTCACATACAATCTTAATAGCACTGGTGAGTAGTTTGGCTGCAAAAAAAAGACTGTGGCTTATTTACATTCAGAAGTGTGTGAGCCATTTAAATTGTGTTAGCCTCATCTGTCCCTCCTGCCTTTTTGACTCTGTGTAGTGTGAGAGCACACAAGAAATTGTTTAAATCCATCCTTGAGTCAAACTGAGAGTCCTCTGCATTAGGCATTAGTGCAAATAGAAGGCATGTTGTTTTAACCATTGCAGACAGCTGTATTTGTTACACAGTAACAAACCTTATGACCGTTGTGCACTTACAAGAGCGCGATTTGACTCTCTATGGCTGTGGGCCCGAACCAAAAATTGGTCTTACAATGTTCAATCTGAGGCTTGTCCTTGCTGTCAGTGCCCTGTGGAGGACCTTTTGCATTTTGTGCTGTTTGCCCAACATATATGGACCTAAGGAGGAAAACACACTTGCCATTATTGAGGTCCACTGGAATGTCTCAAGCCAGACCGGCCCTTTGCTATCTACTTTCAGCTGCTACATTGCCCGTAGCTTGGGGCTCGGTGGACTATTTGAGAAAGGCCATGAGAACTAAAATAATCTCTCAAAATTTGACTGAACATTGATAACTTAATGATTACCAAGGCATCGCCTTGGAGGATTTTAATCGGCATACACAGAGGCACTTTTTAAACCTTGTCATCTTATCCAATGCGTTTTTACCCTTATGTATTTTGTATTGTATTTTATACTGCATTTTTGTTTATGGAAAATTTGTTTCCGAATAAACGGATTGATTGATTGTACTTATTTTTAGTATTGTGTGATAATATTACCTCTTAGTAATCATTTTTCAATGTGTGTTTTGCCCATAAGTAAGTAAGTATTTTTGTACCTGACTGTCTAAGTGCAATATTCGACTTCTGCACTGTCCGCACTCATTGGGGACCCCTTACGAGCTCACCACCTCTTGAGACTTAGCCTTGATCACTCGCATAGTTACCTTGAGCTGGTTTGGCTACAGCTCCCCAGAGTTGTCCCTGTCACAATATAGGTTAACCTTTATACATCTGTCCACTATGCCAGAGTATAGAAAATCTGTTCTAACAGCACACACGAGAAAGAGGATTTGTGGCTGGAGAAACCACTGTGAGTGGACGCTATAGACTTGAACATAGATACACAGACATGTATACACGCGGGTACATGGCAAATACATTAATCATTACACTGCAAGTCTCCTCATAGCTAGGAATCTTTGGTTGGCGAGATAAACTCTGTGTGACTGGGAATGCTGGTTCAGCGAAGTTGCATGCTGGGAGTAGGCAGCGGGCAGCAGTGATAACATTAAATGGTCAGGGCCAAGCTCATGTTTTTACGACTTGATACTATTGTGGAGAGGAGGTGTAATCTTTTTAAGTACATGGGAGTGTTATTCTTTGCCCAGGGAAGTCTGGCCACCTGGTAGGATCAGTTCAGGGCTGGTTAATAAACCCGGTGTAAAGGGATACTTAGGGGCAGAGTTGACAAATGGTTTATGGGTTTCAATCAGGTTCTCAGGAGGGACCAGAATGCGCCCAGAGGCCATGCATACTGAAATGGTAAGTGTATAGATTACTGTGAAACATGGATGTCAGCAAGTTTGGGTGGATAAGATAATTATCACCAGTTCAAAAGGAGCTTGTTTGTTTCCTCCTTCTCATATCGTTGAAGTGTCCCTGCAAAGACCATATGCATCACAATTGGTGTTACAGGTCCTTGACCAGATGGAATCAGTGATGAATTGTGTTTGTTGTGCGAATATATGTAACCATGTAACAATGTCATGACCTACTATGGAAGGATCCTGTCATGATGCCTACCTCCAAGGAGCCAGGTCCGACCCAGCAACCCCAGAGGCAGGCATCATTTCCCCCAGGGAAGTGCCAGCGGGCCCAAGCTGGGGCCCTTTGGACGCAGTCCTGGCGCCTTAGGCGCCAGGCTCATGTTGGACCTCTGTCCTGGCGCCTTAGGCGCCAGGCTCATAAAGCTAGACATGTGTTCAAGTGCTTTATTGTGCACTTACCTGATGCAGACCATGCTGCCACATCCAGGCCCTCTTGAGGCCTGAATAGGAACTACTTTACCTGTGGGACTACTTTCCACCCGGGTGTGGTCGGGGAAGGACACATACCTGATCGGAGGAAGGATACACACTTGGAACTTCTTCCAAAGCTATTTAAACCACACCCGATCAGCAACTCACGCTTCGAGTTGTTCTGCTCCTCGCAGCTGGACGCTCACCGTGTCAGCTCCTGCATCTGGACTTCAGCCACGCCTGTCAGCATCCTGGGTCACCTGCTAAGAGAGAATTGGAGAGAAAGAAGACCTTACCTGCTAAAGCTGCACCACGGAGACATCACCGACGATCCTGAAAGGGAAGACATCATTTTTTAAAAGCATGTTGTTACGATCGCTGCAGCGCTGCATTTCACTCACCTTTCCTGGGTTTCTCCATCTTCAGCAGCGATCATCCGGATACACAGCCACTTCCCAGAGCCTAGAGAAAAAGACAAGAATAAGAGGTGAGAGAAGGAAGGGAATAGGAAAAGCTCAGTTTCCTTCTAAGACTTACCTGTTGGGTCATTCCCATTTCATTTCGGGTCTTGCTGCTTCCAAGAAGGACCCCGGCCCCTATGGGGAAAAAAGACAAAGACATTAGATGAGCGAATGCAAAAACATTACCTGAGCGCTCATCTAGGACTTACCAGTTCTTTACTGGAACTGCACGTTTCACTTCGGGTCGGCGCCATCTCCGGCATTCCGAACCCCAGCCCCTATGGGGAAAAGACATCAACATCAGCGCTTTGTTGCAAGAAGTCTCCAAAGGAATCTTCATTCATCACCTGAAAAAAGACAATGAACATTATTATTTAAAGCTTGAACTTTTGAACTTGCAACAGAACTTTTACAGCGCCTTACCAGTATAATCAAGCTTACTTGAACTCCCATCCAACCTCAATCCATTGAAGTAACTGGGTTCAACGCGCCTCTGCGTCAGAAGCAGGATGGAGAGCTTGTCCTTTCAGACCCTAAGGTGAGACTTCACGGGGAATCGTGGAAGGGTATCGTGGAGGGTTGGAAGAGAGTGGAAGGCTTGAGCATAACTCAGTCAGTAGGTAATACTCCCTTTTCACGCACAGGGGAATATGGCTGCGAGCCGGAGAAGCCAGAGTAGAGGGCCCTTCCTGTCCATCTTCAGAGTCCTGCGCTTCACCATTGAAGAAGCATCAGCACTCGAAGCCAGACCTGCGTCTCCGTGGGAATCAGGTGAGCGTTACAGATCCCTAGAAGGGGCGTGCTGTAAATATGATATGATGCAAATGTATGTTGTAAGACAATGGTAGTTGAATATATGTTTCCAAGGTGAGCATGGGAACTATAGAAGTTTAGATTTCTTTGCATTAGTTTGATCAATCATGTATGGGGTATGATTTGTAATTAAATAAGTGGGAGTGTGTAAACTGTTGCAAAATGTATACCCTTAATTCTGGCTGACTGTGCGGTCGGAGTCCTCGCCTTGTGGAACCGATATTTTCACCTAGTTGGTTCTTTTCTTTTTCTTGTTCAGTCGAAGTAGTGAAGGGTTTCTTTCCATAGTTGGAAAAAGACAACATTGTAGTCAAAGATGTTGTGAAAGAGATGAGGAAGAGATGAAGAAGTAAAGAGGATTTGGGCCGGCATTGTGTTTTTTTGATAATATGCTGTCTTTTGTGTAAAATTATGAAGTATATTTAAAGCGAATATCTAAGTGAGGTGATTTTGGTGAAAACGAACAAGGTGATTCACAGTTGGGAAACTTGAGAAAATGGGAAGGGGAAAAAGGAAGCTCCTTGGTTTGAAATGTTGTGCCATGCGTTCGGCTTCTGTGTTTTAGGTCGTTGATCTTGTATGTAAAATTGTTAGACTGGTTTGAAATATGGAGACTCCACTGAATCACTTTTGTCAAGTGCTTCCTAGATATTGGGTAAACATTTTAAAATACCATTGAGAATGGCTGCGGAAACTAAGGGCAAAATCCTCAATTCTTGGCCTAATGAGGGGACCTATGATAATGGAATGTTGGAAAACCTGTATACTTTCTTAGTCACTTGGCACAAGAGATCAAAGTTAGAGAATTGTCTAAATATATTAGAGTTATGGTGGATGTATGAGAAGGGCGGGAAGGACCACAATGTTAAAGTTGCAGAGGAAGGGCCGAGAAAGCAGGGTGCCGGAACTCTTTTTGCACCGCCCCCATATGGATGCTATCCTTTATCACCAGCACTTCGAACCTCCATTTTCTCTAGCGGCCACTTCATTGGTTTGCGAGACAGACAAAGGTAATGCTTGCAACAGCTCCAATTCCTAAAAGATGGGATACCAAGGAAAGTGGAAGGGTAACTCCTTGAAAAGTCATTACCAGGGAAAGACTGAGAACGGAGTGCGGAAAGGAAATAACTCCCCTGATTGCTAATCTAGCAGAGTGATTAAGGGTGGAGGAGCAAGAGAGAGTGAGACTGGCATCCGAAAGACTAAACGAAGGGCAGAGAATGGGCAAAAAAGTGGGGACTGTGTCTTTTCCTGCTTGGATAGAAGATAGGCTGCGTATGGCAGTGGAAAAGCAGGTGTGGAAAAAGTCGGAAGAAGCATTGGGCTAGCTGAGGAAGAGGTAGTGCTGTTACAACTGCAGAGTATTGAAGAGCGACAAGAAGTGAATAGGCAGGTAAAAGACGTGGAATAAGGAAGGTAGAGTCATGGACAAGTTCTTGTTAGATTGGATAGGTCAGTTATCAAAGGGGTCAACGTGGCCTTGAGGACAAAAATGTCACTACAGGTACAGGACTTGAGCAAGGAGGATGGGATCCAGTACATTACCGTAGTGCTGAGTATGGTTCTGCACCCATAGAAATGACAGGTGATGTGGTAGCAGGGGCAGGAGATGAGCATGGATGGGAATCCAATGTTGAGCATGGAGAACAGGCTGTAGCAGCCCCAACTCCTGCTCTAGCAGCACTGAGGGAGATCACACCATTGGGTTATAGGACACGCTGTGTTACTCATATGGCCATAGTGAATAGCAAGGGGAAGACAGAAAGAGACCCAGTAAAGGTGAGTGTGACTCAATTTCCATTGCTCCAGAAGGGTCCGGGAAAGGCGTATTATGTCCCATGGTTACACAAGGACCAGACTAAATTGATGAAGACACTCCCTTTGCTAATTGCAGGAGCGGGCAAGTGGATTTACGCATTAGAGCAGCATACTGCCGTTGTCATGTTGGCCATAGAGGACATGAAAAGCTTATTCATGGCTCTAATGGGGGAACGGTCAGGCGAGCTTTGAAGGTGATCAGGATATCGAGGAGCACAGTTGAGTATGAACACCCATGCTGGAGAAACCTGCAGTAATTACAGGGCTTGTATCTGAATATGCCAGATATAAATGCAATTCTGGCCAAGACAGTGAAATTGGATGACGATCATGCCGCACATATCCAGTTAATTCTGGAGATGTCGAGGGCAGAGACAGGAGAAACATGGGATAAGAATGTAGCTATTTTCATGCTATCTATCACATGCTAAAATGGGGACGTCACAAAGAAGCCCTGCATAATCTTGATAAGGTATTAGTAGAGTAGAGTCCGATGGTTGGCCAGAAATTCAGGCACATATTGTGCATTTTTGTAGAAGTAGGCAAAAAAAGGAAAAAGAGAGCACGGAGCAGGAACAAAAGGCAAAGGCCAAGCTTGTTCAGAAAAAACTAGTGAAGATCTGTTTGAAAGTAGCAGTGATTGCTAGCTCTCCACAGAGAGACAGCAAGGACAATCGGGACATCAGGGACATATTGAACCAGGTATGGGACAAGGTTGGATGCACAGGTATGCTCCTGGACAAAGGCAAATGAGAGGGTTTCCAAGGGCTATAGGAAGATTTTCATAAGGAGGTAGGTAATTTGGTGGGTACGGAGGAATGGGGCCCCGGCTTAACGGGCAGATGGGAGCTAATTATGGAGGATTGCATGGGATCCAGTGTTGGTTATGTGGAAGGATGGGACATGTGGTACGAGATTGTCAGAGAAGGCCACAGTATTTCAACAAAGGTGCCCAAATAAATGCAACTCCTGACCATGCTGTATTCCCCAGGTTGTGTGCAAATACAGCAGGTACGAGTTGAACAGGACCCGGCGCTGTACAGACCTACGCATTTCAACCCACTATGCCAGAACAGGAATCGGTACAGGAATGGGAGAAATATCCTTTAACCCAAGGAACGGTCACTCACTACACTGGACCAAGTGTTTTCGGAGGGAATCATTTCCCGCTCCCAGGTCCTAACATGTATCTGGATTAGGACAGCCCACAGGGATTTCTGATGTGTGCAGTCTTGTCTTTTACTGCTGATCTGGAAGAGGTGTAATGGTAGATGACTAAACAATCTCATTTGTGGTTGATACAGGGGCTACTAAATCTTGCATCAAGGAAGGTGAGTTCCCCGTGTCAGGCAAAACGATGGACACATCTGCTCCCTTGTTGTACTGTACAGGCACCCCATCAAATCTCATGAGCAGAGATCTCCTAGTAGACTCTGCATGTCAATCGCATTCACAGAGGAAAGTTTAGTATGTTGGACTGCAGGTTTGTATACGTGCTATAATGACAGAGGGGATGCCTGTTCATTCAGCTTTGCTCCTTTATGAAGTAATGGTTGCGTAGAGTTGGGTCCTGGGAGTCAGCGATCAGACATGGTGGATACAATTGATTTTTTGTTTTGGCCAGCTGAGTCACTGGATATAACGCCAGGCACCATTGTCACGATTCTCTTATAAGCAGTGGTTATTAAGGACAGTGTGGCTCTTTCAATCACTGATGCGGAAGGCCTATAGTGGCACAGTCTTATGTATTGATTTGACTTTATCATTAAGGGATGTGTCCAACAAGCAATTGTTTGAGGATTCCGAAGACACAGGAAAGATGGTCTGTGAGATTGGGGTGCCTTGCTAGATATCGATAGAGCGAAGGGAAGTACCACAGACCATGCTCATTGTTAAAATTTCCAACTGCGCCATACATTTGAAAGTCCCTTTTCTAGTTCATGAAGTTCAAGGTCCTGCTAAAGTGCATTGTGGAACATCCAGGTTCTATACATTCCTATGTATATACATTGGCGCATCGCTGCAATGTAATTCACTACGTAGCCAGACTTTAAGAATTATTTTTTTCCTTACTTGCATTTCTGCAACTCTACATGTGTAAACTGATTTACATAATTGTCAGCATTTCTGTAGCATTAGCGCAAAAAGTTGCTCATCTTTACCATCTTCTCTTCAATTCTTATAGAATGATTTTGTTCCTCATTCGTCTTATAATTGCATCAGCTCCTACTTCGTATGACATCATCAGGCTCCTCTTCATATTTGTCCAAATGCACATTTCATCTGGTACCTCATCCAAAAGAACACTATGCCTTTGTGCATTTATATAGAGTTTTCTCAATGGATACTTTGTCTCAAAGGTTCTCTGTTGTATTGGGTTTCTTACTGGAATTGCACATGTCGTCATCTCTGGTTCCCAACAATATAGGCAACATGGGGGCAGCTCTTTGAGTTTGGATGCCTGACTTCACTATGTAGGAGGTTTTGTCTTATTGGGGTAAATTCCGGGAAATCCTCCAATGGAGGAACATCTGTGCATTCTTCCAATTGTGTGTCTGTATCTCTCTGAAAAGCTGCCACTTTTAAATATTTTGGCATATCAGCCTCCATTTAAATGTGCTGATTTCCTGTTTCATTTTCACTCAAGTGAAATACTATACAATTCTCCTGGTGACAACACACTGTCTCATTGGAATCATAAGGGTATACATATTGAATTTTGAACATCCCTTTGGGTTGAGAATCCAGGTACTCTGGCAACACACCCTGTGCATCTACATATCTCTCAGGGATATTTCCAATCACCATGTTATTGAAATCTGCAGTATAATGTGATTTTTGTATGGCCATTCCTAGCACGGAATTCTCTTCTAAATGAATTTCTTGACATCCTCTATTATCCACCATGATTTATTTTGACGGACCCCTCCCCAACATCTGCCAATGGGCTATATTCATAATCCAGCCCTTGCTGTTTCATGGATTCATTCAAGCGCACAAATGCATCAGAATCCTTCATTTGCTGTTCATTCTTGCGCTTTAGTGTTATAGCAACCTGCTTGGTGAATGCAGGAACAGTAATATCCTTCTTCACCTGTAGTTCAATTGCATATGACACATATTGTGCACAATGATAAGCCTTTCTTTTGTCTTCAAATTCGGGCGCAGGCCCGCCTAGCCGGGGCCATATTTTTTGGTTAAGGAAATCTAACACCATGCACATTGATTGGTTGATTGATATTTTATTTCTATCGCGCTCGTACACAAGTGTTTCAGAGCGCGACAAGGCAAGGTAGGGGAACAGGGGAGAACAAAACAGCAATCTTACTAGGCCCAGTGACATTGAGAACGCGCAAGTGCATGGGAGGGAGGGGAGGAGAAAAGTGCATGGAAGGGGGGAGAAGTGGAAAGTGTGAATCAGAGGAGAAACAGATAAATAACAATAAATAAATACATAAATAATAAAGGCAACAAACAGTGTTAATGCAGTCAGCAATTTGCAAGTGCTAGGTTTAAGGCAGCAGACAGGGTATGTCTGATAGGTGCAGGAAGAAAAAGGAGGGCTGTATGGGTACAGATACAGACCCCAGTGCAAGGGGTGGCCCGGAGGCAGAGCGGGAGGGTGGCAGGATGAGCAGGTACTTGGGCTGAAGGACAGACGGTGGCCAGGTGCACAGTGCCAAGAGAGAACAGATCAGCATGGGAGAGGGGGAGCGAAGGCAGAAGAAAAGAGGAATGTCTTGAGGTGCTTCCGGAACCGGAGATGGTTCTCCTCAAGTTTTAGAGTGGCAGGGAAGCTGTTCCAGAGGGAGGCCACCGCGGAAGACAAAGATCTACCCCCAGCTCGTTTCTTAGAAAAACGACTGATGCTGAGGGAGTTGGAGGTAGAGGAGCAAAGAGCTTGAGAGGGGAGGTATTTGCGGAGGGATAGCTGAAGGTATTTTGGACCCAGGCCCCAGAGAGCCTTGTGGAAAATGCAGAGCGTTTTGAATTTATCCTTGCATCCTCTGGGAGCCAGTGGAGAGATTTCAGAGCTGGAGAGATACGATCCCAGGACTTGAAGCCAAGGACAAGGCTCACAGTCCTGTTCTGGATTAGTTGCAGAGGGCGAAGAGTAGAGGCAGGCAGATTTAGAAAGAGGTTGTTACAATAGTCCAAGCTAGAGAGAACCAGAGCTTGGGGTACCATGAGCTTCTGGGGGAAGGAGAGGAAAGGCAGAGTACCTCTGAGGAGGTGCAGTTGGAAATTTGGCTTTTTAGAGACCTCAGAGATGTGGGCAGAGAAGGAAAGGGTGGAGTCAAAGATGACCCTTAGGTTCTTAGCCTCGCAGGTGGGGGTACGAGGAGGGTTAAGGGAGGCCGGCCAGAGAGTGAAGGGAAAGGATGGTGAAGGTGTGCCGATGAGGAGGGTCTCCGTCTTGCTGGCATTCAGACAAAAATCATTGGCAGCACACCAATCTTGAATGTCAGTTAGGCAATCAGAGATGAGAGAGGGAGAGGAGGTGGCAGAGGGCAGCCTGAAAATGAGTTGAGTGTCATCAGCGTAGCACTGGAAATTTGAGCAGAAAATGGCAATGCAGTGTGCGAGAGTTGCCAGGTATTGGTTGAAAAGACAGGGCGAAAGTTAGACCCCTGGGGAACACCACGGGTAGAGAGGAAATAGATGAAAGGAAGGACCCAAGTTGGACCTGGGAGGGTCGTTCTGAGAGGAAAGAGGTCAGCCAGGCCAGAGCCTGATCAGTGATACCCAGGTTTTCACGGAGATGGTTGAGCAGGATGGTATGGTTGACCGTGTCAAAGGCAGAAGAGAGATCGAGGAGCATGAGGACAGAGGGAATGTTAGAGTCAAGGTTGGAGAGCAAATCTTCACGGATGTTCAGGAGAGCAGTTTACATGCTTCTGGCAGCTCTGAAGCCAGACTGATGGTCATGGAGACAGCCAACAGAATTGGAATGAAGATTAAGCTGAGAGATGGCCAACTTTTCCAGGAGTTAGCCAAGAAAGGGAGTAATGGAAATTGGGCGATAGTTAGCTGGACATGAAGGATCAGCAGTGGGTTTCTTGAGAAGAGGATGCCCAAAGGAGTGCTTCAGAGGGGAAGGATCCAGAGGCAAAGGAGTGGTTGCAAAAATCAGCAAGGGCTGGAGCGAGGGTGTCAATGTGGTCCTTGATGGTTTTAGAGGAACAGGGATGAACCTGTTTTGAAGAGGCTTTCATAGATCAGACTTGTCTAGCAACCTTGTCAGGGGTGAAAAGAGGAAAGGACGAGAAGGATGGTGGGAGGGTGGCTAAAGGAGGGTCAGCAAGCACAGATGGAGAGGGAAGAGGAGCGGTGTGGGTGGAGAGGGTGGACAGGATGTCCTGGGTTTTTGAAATGAAGTGAGAGGCAAGGGCATTGCAAAGAGCCTGGGAGGCAACAGGAGGGGTAGAGACTGCAGCAGGGTTGCCCAGCTCCTTGCAGATTTCAAAGAGTTCGGCCGAGTTGTTAGATGCCGCAGAGATACGAGCTTGAATGTGGACTCTCTTCTTGGTGAGGACAGAGAGTCGGTATTGCCTTTGTAGCAGGCGACAGGCTAGTTTGTGAGAGGATGAATTGGAAGTCCTCCATTTCCTCTCAGCTGCCCTACACTTACGTTTAAGTGTAGCTAGGTCAGAGTCATACCAGGAATTGCACTTGGCTTTGTACTTCTAACGGATCCTCATGACAGGGGCAAGAGCATCAAGCGTATCAGAAATTGAAGAGTAGAGCAGAGACAGGGCTGTGTCAGGATGTGAGGCAGCCGAAGGTGAAGGGGTGGGAGAGAAAGTTGCGGCAAAAGCCTCAACTGACACACACTTCATGGGCTGGATGTCCGAGAAGGTAGGTGGCAGTGTTGGGGTAGGCTTGGCTTGGGGGGAAGAGAGGGGTAGATGAGCTGAGAGGAGGGAGTGATCGCTCCAGGAGAGAGGAGTGGTCAGAGGGATGGAGAGGGGGAGGTCAGAGGAGATCAAGACATTGAGTGTGTGCCCTGCAGAGTGAGTCGGGCCAGAGGGGAGGAGCGACAGGGAGAGGGAGTCGCAGAGGTCACGGAAGAGTACAGAGGAGGAGCAAGGAGAGTCTAAATGTATATTTAGGTCACCGAGGAGGAGGAGTTAAGTGGTAGAGGCCAGGAGGGAGGAGGAGAGGTCTGCCCACTCAGAGAGAAATGAGGTGATTTGACCAGGAGGTCGGTAGATGGTAACCACAGTAAGAGAATGGGTAGGCAAGAGAGAAAGCCTACAGACAAGGCATTCAAAAGAGGAGTAGGTCTGAGTGGGAATGATAGAGGCAGGAATCCACTCATGAAAGATCAGGGCTACCCCCCACGGGACAGGGAGGATCTGGGTGCTGAGAGGATCTTGTAGCCATCAGGGAGGAGAGTGTCAAAGCTCGTGACAGAGCTGGCCACAAACCATGTCTCAGTAAGACCAAGGACATCAAGGTCTAGTTCTTCATGGAGGTGGCAGATGTCAGAGGAGTGTTTAACGGCAGAGCGAGAGTTGAGAGTGGCAATATGAAGAAGGTTGCCATCCTTAAAGACCTTCCGGGGAGGGGTACAGATCAGAGGTACGCCCTTTGGAGGAGAAAGAGTCATAGGAGGGGAAGAGGAGGAGGAGGAGAGAGAGGGCAAGGTAGCCAAGGGGGGAGAGGAGGGGACAGCAGGAGATGAGAGGAATTTGATGAGGTGAGGGAAGCACCTATCAAAGAGGAGGAGATTGGCCTAAGGGCCTTGGACCATGACAGTGCCATTTAGGTAGACATTAATGATGACTTTAGAGGAGTTGAAGGAAGCCATTAGAACTTCCCAGCGAGTGCCATCATTAATGGGAGAGGAGGAGATGGGGCAGAGCACAGAGAACATAAGAGGAGTCCATAGATCTGGTGAAGGAACGACAAAGAGGATGTCGGTAAGGGTTTGTCTGGCGGAAGCATTGGAGTAGGTGTTGGCGATGGGAAGACCAGGGTCAGAGGCAAAGATATCCTTTTTGAACTTCTTCCTACCAGACTTAGTGAGAAGGGAAGGCTAGTCAATGGAGAAGAAATTGGAGAAGATAGGAGAAACAGAAAGCGCCATTGGGGTGGAAGTGAGGAGAGGATGGAGATATGGGGGGGGCTAAGGCAGATAGGTGTGGGACAAAAGAAAGTGGTGAGGTCATTGGGCTGGCAAGTTACAGAGAAGAAACAGTATACAAACAAAATACAGAGAATTTCGCAATGGGCAGCAAGATTTGACTTTTTAGAACAAAGCAAAAACAGCAAGATTTGGCTTTTTAGCACAAAGCAAAAACAGCAAGATTTGACTTTTTCAATCTTGAAATCGGATGTTAGCAAAGGGTTTTAGGAAGCACTGCGCAGCAGGATAACAACATGGGAGTAACAAGCAGAAAGAACAGTGATAGTCAAAGGCAGTAGAAGTGAGTCCATAAGGAGGGAACTAACCCATAGTTCTGGAGGTGGCAAAGTCAAGGCAGTCTGGATTTCTTAGAGGAGTGAGGTGGCTGCATCATTGTCGTTAAGGTCCAGGGAGAGCCCCAATTAGCGTTCCGGAAGCGGACAGGGAGCTGACAGGGGCCTTAGAAGTGGACCCTTGCTGAGAGGGCCAGCTGAAGCCTGCTGGTCCCTGATTGGATGTAAGAAAACACTCAGCAACCAATGGGAGTGCCGCACAGGGAGCGGTGGTTCAGCACAGCATGCCTACACAACAAAGAAAACCACAGCGGCCATCTTGGAAGGGCCAAAATCAGTCAAATAAGCAGCAATAGTAAGAAAAAGTGTGTGCTTTCAAAATAGCAACGCAGCTCCAGGTATTAAAAAGCTCAAAAAATGGCTGCACGATGAAAATGCCAAATAAAACAGTCCTTTCCAACAATATTATGCAACATCCTGTGTAATATCATTGTCCAGATAAAAATAATTTTGTGTTCCACTCACTATCCACACATTGTGGTAGATGGCTTTTTGTCCAACATTAATCATTAGCATGCACCTTCCTGCAATTTGATTTTCAAAATCTGGATTGTCCAAACAAGAGATATATTGGTTTTTAATTCTACATTTCGTGATCTCCTCCCTTTCCATTATTCTCTGCAGTAGTTTCTCATTAATAAAACTCTTTTCCTTTTCATGCACCAAAGAGGCTTTTATCATTTTTAGAATGGCCATTTATACCAATATGAATCCATGGCTGCTCATCTTCCATATGTATTTCAGCAAGAGTGGTGATGTGTTTTTCTGTGTCTGATTTAAGGATGGTGTTCTGTTTACACTTCTTCTCTCACAATGTGTGTTCATCTATTTCAGTTTGCCATTTCTTCCTAGGATCCAAATAAATCTGCACAATTTGTTTTTCTTTTTCACTTTGCATTTTGTCCTGACACATCAAAATAACGGTGACACTAGGCACACAGCTATTCTGGAGCTACACCTCCACTGCATCATTTGATTTGGCAACAGTGTGGCATTCATTTACGCTGATGTTTTGTGACTTTATTTATTTTAGACCTTAATGTTTTTTTAGTTAAAGACCACAGAACCCCATTTACCCCATTAATGAGAGGAGACAATCTTTTCAGGCAATCTGTTCCCATCAAGAATGTAATTTCACAAATAGATGTGATCAATACTTCCTGTTTCATTATGTGTTTTCCTATCTTTATGTCAACTTCAGTGACACCTTCGATAGGCACCTCCTCACCGTTAAAATTATGTACTGTGCCTTCACTCTGTCTCACTTTGATCTGATTCTGTGGAGATCTCCCTTCATTGATACTTTTTACCAATTCTTTGGACATCATTGTGGCCTGTGCACCTGTGTCAATCATTGCAAATGTATTGCACTACTCTTCCACAGTAATGGGAGCATAATATCTGTCTTCAACTTCCTCTAATACACACAAAAAGTGTGAATTTTACTGATTTCAGGATTCACTTTTCTCAGTCCCTTCTCACTCTTGGCTATGCACATCGGTAACCGAAAGGACATTTTACCCTCTTTTCTGTCCATTATCATTTGAGTCTTACCCATCTCTCCATGTTCAGAGATCATTTGGAGTGTGGCCACTGTTCGCCCTTCCATCCAGGGATCATCAGAGTTCACAGTGCAATTCTCCAACTGAATATGCGTATAAACATCACCTGATAATCTGTCATTTTCTAATTCTGGGCATTTGTTGGTATTTGGCATAATTTAATTTATTCAAAAATCTGTGGCTCAAAGAACTCTTTAGGTGATTGATCTGTACCCTCCTTTTTAGTACTTATTCTTCCTGCCTGTATTTTATTAGCATCTTGATTGTCTAGGCAGGGTGTATATTCACATATACTCCCTCATCAATTATTTTATCCGTGCATGCGTTGTGTTTCTTAAATCTGTCTCTTTGTTCCTTTGGAATTTCATGTTCTTCTCGTTTTCTTTTTTCACTTGTACAAATTTCCAACGTCTGATTCAATGCCAGGTTAAACCAAACCTCTTTTTTAGATGTGTTTGCAATTTCTGTGTCATGTTCATTTGCAGGGATTTTCGTTTTTAAATCATTAAACAGCTCAGGGTCATTATGCAAAACCGGATCAGGGGAATCTGTCTTTTTATCATTGCAGGTGTCATGAATATTTAGTCACTTATTATCAGAAGCCACCAGGTCACTTCTATGACCTTCTGCCCCTTCATTTGATGACTGTTTTTGAGCTGTACAGATTTTTCCTATTTGTTCAGTCAACATTTTTACTTGGGCCTCGAGAAACTGGAATCTTTCCATTTCTCTAGAATCTTCTCTTTGCGGCCTATGCCGATATTGGTTGTTCTCCCCCTGGTTAAATCTATTCTGGTATCTCTCAGGAGAGTGATTCCTATTTGAATTGTTTCTGAACACTTGATTCAGGTGGGGCGGGGAGCGGGGTGTACCTATTCTTTGGTTGTAATCCCCGGTGGCGGTGATTGATTGCATTGACGTTGTGCATAGTTCATATTCTGCCTCGCGTCCTGTCTCTCATTTTGTGAGTACTGTCCCCTATGCCGATTCCCATTTTCAGTAAATTGATCCACACACTGTGGTCTGTCCTGGTTACCATATATCATGGTGTTGGGGTCAAATCTGCTCTGTGCTCCCAACGTTTGGTAAGGACTATTACTTCTTTGATCTTGATTTTGTCTCTGATTATTGTTCATGCCTGACATATCAGGTCAATATCCTGCCCGGGGTCTGTCTCCTAAGTACCTAGTGCTAACTCTTCCTATTACTAGGATCATGTGACTGAAACATCGGTGCCAAGGGCGGCAACCTCTGTGGAGTACCCCTCTGTTCGGGTGTCATATTATTTTTGCCTGGACTTTGAGCGGACTCAAGTGACATTTTAGCTGACCTGATCTCCATTATTGTTGCCAAGGATTCTTTAGATTTTGATCTTGTTTCTTTAATTTTATCGGCCTCTCTTCCCTGACAGTAGAGTACTTCTTACAGTTTTGTACTTTGGTGCACAATCCATTTTAGGGATTTCTCACGATCAAACTCGTGGACTAACTGTGATATAATGTATTTCTGCAAGCCATAAAAATAGGCCGTTTTAAACTCATTGGAATTGGGGTTAACATATACATCAAAATGAGTGAAAGCTCTTTTTAAGTCTTGAAGAAATTGGCAAGGTGATATATTTGGCCCAGCTGTGATCATTTATGCAACTTTTTGGTGCCTCCTGTGATGACTGAAATGGAGAAAAATGATGCCTAACCTCTTTTTCAAATTCTGCCCAGGACATGTTCTTCTGTTCATTAAATCCCCTGATGATGCTCGCTGTGGGAGCATCCAGAGTTAAGTGAAAGTATTGTCTGTATTGTTCCTTGGGTATGTGTAGGGCCTTAAATATATCGCGCACCGCTTCTAAGTGGTCCTCTATACAACACTCCCCTCCTTTTTTGAACGGTTTGATCAGTGCTTTGATTGACTTAATTATCTTCATAGGGCTACTTGGCGCTATATCTGGAATTGCATTACTTTGTGGTTCAACCATTGTCCCAGGTGTATGGGATGGGTGGCAACCCCCAATGGGTGAGTCAAACCCCCCAAAGGTGCTGCAACCAAGCCCAGACACAGCCACTGGGGCACTATCTCACCGTGTAGAAATGGAATTCACCTCAATCACATTGAATGTGGTGCCCTGTTGCTTGTCTTGGGACCTGAAATCGCATATTTGCAGTTCCAAATCTTTGCACTTTTTAAGATGTCGGTCTGCCTCCTTATGCAAGTATGTGTTTTCATCACCCAGTTTATTAATCACATTTTGCATATCGCTCGTTTGCATTTGACATTCATTAAACTCGTTGTCTCGCTTGTCCCTTTCTTGAAACATTTTAGCTATCTCTTGTTCAACAGCCTGAAGCTCACCTTCTTTTTCTAAATTCTCTCTTTGTAAAACTTGTATTTCTAAAATAGTCTCGTCTTTATCTTGTCTAATGTGACCTACCAATCCTTTCAAGTGTTTTAATTCTTGCTCACTGTCTTCAAACAGTTTTTTCCTTTGAGACAATTGAGTGTCGAATTCTTTACTCTTTGATTGTATGTCCTTTTGACATACCTCCAGTTCTGCTCTTAACCTTTTCTCCTGTTCACTAGCGCACTCTAATTCGACTTTTAGTCTGCTAATTAGCCTGGCTTCATTTTCTTGCATTCACACCTATTTCAAATGAACCATGTTTTGGCACATAGCCGTATCAAACAGTCTTTCTCTGCAGGTTTGTCAGCAGCATTTAATAATCTCAGAAGACAGACCTGAATGATGCTACCCTCTTCAAAAATGTTGTCCAGTGGTTCTTTCTGAACTTCCCCATATATACGGTCATGACACTCTGTGGCATTATTTGATGACCATCTTCCATGTGAATATAATTTTGCCTCCAAATATTTCACCAACTCTGGGAATGTGGCACCAATTTGAGACATTCTGAGATTCACTTTCAGTGTCACACTGCTCTCACAAAATGAGTTCCCTTTAATGCACGTATGGCAGTATGGAACACACTTGCCACGCCTAGTAGATGCTCTACAGTCTGTTTCCACAGGCCCAACGTACCATTTATGTAGGAGGTTCTTATTGGGGTAAATTTGGGATTTGGCAGTATTTTCTTACCATAATATTTTGGCGGTAAACTGGCCTTACATTTAGAGATGGTTTAGTATTACTCCATTTTGGTGATAATATAATATTAGATTGTGTTGGTGTTAATTTTAGTGGTATCTTACTTTGTGGTATTTTCAGAATTACCTTATGTTTGTGGTATAGTGGTGAGCATGGTTTTTTTATACTACAGCCCCATCATAAAACAAACCTTCCTCTTTATTAGAATGTCTTTTGGTCGCCTGTAGAGAACCCCCAGACATTTCACTTCAGAGAACCCAATGAGTTTATTCAGAACGCCACCTATGGTTTGTGGCTGGTATTACTGGCTTATGTACATCCAGTAATCTATGGGCCTCATTCCGAGTATGGCGGTAAGGGATAGCGGCCACCGGTAACGAGATCGGTGGCGGTATTCCCTTACCGGCATACTCCGAGTTCCCTCTGCGCCCTCACCCTTAACGCCTGCTTTGAGCAGGTGTTAAAGTCGAGGGCGCAAAGGGGCCTGCAAGCCAATAACGGTGACCGTAATGAAAGGTCACCGTTATTTGCATCTTCCCCATTCCCATTGAGCCCTATGGGGGGCTCATTTGGGAATGGGGAAGAGCCTTGGTGAATGGGGAATCAACGCCCCGCCAACCTTGAAATGGGGCGGTGATTCCGCCATCCACCAAGGCGCTGCCAGTCCGGGTACGGCGTCAACCAAGGCGTTAATAGCGCCATTGGTTAGCGCCGTACTCGGAATGAGGCCCAATGTGTCTTATCTGACACTGCCTTCTTTTCAGCATGCAAAGAAGGAATCACTCACAACACTTAGACACACCTTCCTACCTTGCAGGTATTTATACACTTTTCTTTGCTTGCTATTTTAGCTACAGTTATAAATTGGGAAATGCATTACCGCTCTGGTACAAACATCAAACCCTTGTGATTCCCTGTATAGACATGATTCACAGATGCATAAATGACAGCAAAATCCCAGCCATTTTTTTTACACTCTGTATTGTTATAACAATTATAAACAGAAATACATCTTACCACATGATATCACAGCATCACCTACAAAATATAAAAGAGAACAGAACAAACAGGAATATTGCAAAAAAATGAATTTGGTTTTTAGCACTTTAAACATAAAAAAAGAAATACTGCATGTTTATTTCTCTCTAACTCCCTGCACTGCCAATAAAGTGTATCAACTCACATTCATCATTCGATTTTCCTCACCTGGCACTAACTCATGAAGGCCAGTGTAGTCTGAAATTCTCATTATCAGGACTTGGTTCATACGACCTTGCTGCTTTGCAGACCCAGTGCCAAAAACTCCTTTGCATGTGTGGGGAGCTTCCAGCTGTTAAGTTCGTAGCTAGCGCTCACACCCACATGGAGTCCAGCAAATGTAGCACCGTCTGTCTCCCCGTCCCAGCATGATCTGAATCCTTCCCCCTGATTATTCCTTAAGAAAACTCTAAGTCCACCCTCTGTTGACGGGGATCATCCACCTGCAATTCCTACCATTCAGAATAAAAGAATGTGCCCTGTACCAGTCCTCGTTTTTCAAGACAATGAAGATTTCAGCTGTAAAGCAACTGTTTCTGTTTTCCTTTCCTGCTGGTGCATATTTCTGCTCTCCACAAGAAAAAAAATGCTCACATAAACTGAGTGTGCATCTCTTCATGGAAAATAAAGTGAATTTCAAACTGTGCATGTAAAAACATATGAAAACATCCAATTTATAAAAGTGTGTACCTCTTCATTTAAAATGACAGCACACTGTGCTAGAATTATTTTTTTTTTTACTAAATGTTCTGAAAAATATTGTATACTGGCAATAAAATCCCCATATATGTATCCTTACAACCTCTACACTCCCCCCTCTGTGTGATTCATCGACCACTTCATCATGAACCTTCATACCAAGACATCCTCGTCTAAAATGCTGCTTCTTTGGGATCCAAATCTTTATGACTACCTTCAAGCATCCTGCAGATTTCACATGCTCGTCAACACTCCAGGTCATAAGTGTGTATTGTCCATTGAGGCTACAGTAAACCCACTTTCCCACGTACATCTTGCGGTATCTTGGATACAGAAACTTTGTTCCTTCAGGTGCGTGTATGCTGGCTTTCACGTAGTCTCTGATTTCCTCATCTGAGTTTTCCTCTAGATTCAACATCAATCATAATCTTCATTCCCACTGCTTTCTTTGCAGTCTTCTTGCATTGTATGATTATAACTCTGATCACACAGAATCCAAGCATGATCAGCACCAACAGAGCTCCAAGAAACTTGAACAAATCTGCCATCCACTGGGGGACTCACAAAATGACTGATCCAAACCAGCTGTCATCATCAATGTCTTTCACTTCGTCAATCATCTGGACGTGTACGTTCGTCAGCATCAAACGTGCAACATGATTCTTCAATTTTGGCACAAACGCCTCCATCCATGGCTGTAATCATATCAAGGACATACCTATTCTGGAGAGTCATGAGGGTGTCCAGTCAACTGGTCGACAACAAACTGGTCGACTGCAATTTGGTCGACACCATTTGGTCGAATGCCAAATGGTCGAATTTTTTTTTTTATATATATATATATGTGTTTTGTGGGTTTTCGTGTGGGGAAAAAAAATAAAAAAGAAAAAAAAGGGGGTTGGGGGGGGATCCCCCCCAAAAAAAACCAAAAAATGGGTAAAAAAAAAAAAAAGAAAATTCGACCATCATGAGTCCTATTGCTCTCAGCTCCTCCTTGATTGCGTTGAAATATTTAATGGTTGGGTAAATCGTCTGTAGCAACTCCCATCGGGTTATCTGTAACCACTTAGTATTTGCATCCGTCTGGATCCTGGGTATAAAGATTATCATGAATATTGATGAGATGAGAATATTGATGAGGTCTTACTGAACAATCTGTGTTTATATGGGATAGAATCCAAAACTTCTATTGATTTTGCTGAGAAAAAGTTCTCTCTTTTTAATCAATTCAAAAGTTCTGCAGATCTCTCCTTTCTCAGATGTGTGTCTGTTTTTGGGAATTCATCAATACTCAGATTACTTTTCAGAATCACCAATGCTGGAACATGAACAATCACTAATGAATATAGTTCTCCCCAATCCTTGGGTAGCTTCATATAAGCTCTGGATCGACAGGCCCAGTAGTGATCCATTATCACTGCTGTCCCAATGTTCATTCCTGGTGCATCAAAAATTAAACCACAATTCTGATTTTCTCCCAGCTTCCTCGTGCCATTATTTATGAAGCACAACTTTGCTTTATCCAGAGGCACTATCTGCAATGGTCCTCCTTTGTCCTCAATCCATGTCAGTAGTTTTGCAATCTTTGCCCCTAATGTTTTACATAGTCTTTCCACATTTTCTACAGTCGGCTTGTAATGACCAACCATTACCCAATCTCTGCAGATTACCACACCTTCTTCCCAGCAATCTGGTGAGAGTACTGAACACCAGATCTGCATTTGTCTTCTTTCTTTCCATCTTTGAATTTCTTCTTCAGTTTTGCCTGGACTTTCCAGTCTTCGGTTTATTCCCCATCGTATTCCTCCTCCCTTCTTTCCAGGCTGCTTGTATCTTATCACATGATTTTTAGTGTGTGCTCTTGTCTTTATATCTTGCACATAGTCATCTTCATCAGGATCTGTCCATTCAGTTGCCCATTTTAGAGAAGCTCTTCGGCCCATGAACTGGCCTCTTGTACGACAGAATGCTATGTGAGATAGGCAAAGTGCTGTTTGAACGTCTATTTGAATAGCTATAAAAACCTTAGACTTCCCCATACTATAAGGCAGGAGTGCACATAGATAGCATTCCTCCTCATCAGTTTGTTTGCCCACCTCCTTCATATGCTGGTAGCAAACATTGTTTCTCAAGTGTGCTGTGCTGTCTAGATAATTGTTTAACTTAGAATCATCCTCTAGTGCATGTCTTTTGGGTCTCCTACTTGCCACATGTGCTTTTATAAACATCTCATGAAGTATTTAAGCATAATTCCTTCTTACTTGAGGAATTATAGGGACACTTGTCAGTGAAATCAGTGTTTGTACATGTGCTAATAGTGTAGGGTTGGTTACAAAAGATCTCTTCTTTTGCCTCTCCCTAAGAATCTGTATGTGGCGCTCAGCAAGAATTTCTAAAAGATGTTTTCCAGAATAAGGATTTCTAGTGACATTTGTCACAGAACCAGGTGCCTCCACATAGGCTACTGGAATAGGAACAATCACATAAGGTCTAGGTTCTCTTACAACTTGAACCTCTCTTTAACCTCAGGAGAAGGGAGAATTAAAGGAACTCTCCTTTTTTTCAGACCCATGACATATGCAGCATGAATCACCAAAATCAAAATAACGACACCAAACATTAAGCAAACATATATCATCCACCAATATAGTATGCTCCCCCAACGTGATGGCCTTGTTCATCATCTGTACTCACTTTCTGTAATAGAAGTGGCTTATGGACCACATGATTTGCCTATAATTAACTTTAAGGAAAGAAAAAATGCTTTATTCAGTCAATCTCATAAACTATTTTGACACCTGCTGGATTTGCTCCACAAGTTCCACAAGCAACTGACTGATTGCTGGACGGTTGATATGATTTCTGATAAAGACAAATGTACTGTTCTTTCGCCAAACAAGATAGGGATGTTATTCAAGCAAGTAAGAAAAGATCAGAGCTAACAAATTGTGTACGTCATTGTTAGACAACACCATTCATCTGTTCTCGAAGATGCACCATATAATAGATTAATCTGTTTGTTTATGTCATATAGCAATTGATTAATAGCAAGTTGATTCCTTGGGTCTCTCAAAAATGTGTAAAAGTCAGATGGCCTACCAACAAGATGTGGTCAATTTTCAATCAGGAAATAAAAGACCATTCCCAACAGGACAATTTGTACGTTCACAAATAAATGGCAGATAGCAAATGAGTCTGTTTGCAAAGTACATGCATCAGTCAATTTATTGCAGGTCGATTCCTGGGATCCCTTAGAAATACACAAGTGCTAGTACGTCGTCCACCAAGATAGGGGTATTTACTAATCAAGAGGTAAAGAACCAATCCAAGTAGTTTGTTATCTTCGTGAGAGAGAAACATCTATATTTTCGAAGAAATGCTCTGGTAATTGTCTGATCTGATCTAGAATTGCTGCCAGAAGTCGTGTAATCGCTGGACCATTCTTAGGATCTTGGATGAAAGTATGAACATCAACATGAGAGCCAACAAGAGTGGGGTAAGTCTGAGTATGAAGATGAATACAGCAAGAAGTAGTCTATGTACGTCCACATCAGTGTGTACCATAAAATCCCCCAAAAAGAAATTCTGTTTGAAAAGAATCAGGGAACTGCTCCCTCTTCCAGTCATCAAATATGAAATCCAGGTCTGGCGTTTCTCTGTTTTCTTTTTTGCAGTCCAAAGTTAAATGTCAACACACTCCTGTGGCTCAAGAACAGTAACGTATTCTCACTCCTTGTTGTAGAAAATACAAAGAGGCAAAGTACTCTTTAATTATCCTTCAAATAGTCTATGCTTCCTTCTTCCTCATCATCAATCTAGTCTGCACGTGCTGAACTGCTTCTTCTTGACTTGCTTCCGAATGGGGTGAGGGTGCGGGGGTCTCTCCAGCATTGATTTTAACGTCACCTTGACGGATCCACGCTCTTCTTCCCACAACTTTAACAGCTGATGGAGTAGTGTCCTCCATAATAAAAGGGCCTCCAAATCTAGCCTTGTGCCACTTCCTTGTGAAATTCCAAATTAATATTTGGTCTCCTGAAAATACCATTGGTACAGAAAGTTCCTGCACTCAGGTAGCTGAATGGTCTTCATCTGTGTTCTGAGCCCGACACTCCATCCGCTTGACTTGGTCTGAAATGTCAGAGATACTTGCGGTCATACATGTTAAGTAATCATGTAACTCAGTTCCTAAAAATTCTGATGTTGTTTGGCCATCACTCCTAATTCTTGATGGAGGAGTTAGAGGTGTTCTCATTCGCATACCAGTAACTAACTCATAGGGAGTGAGGTGGTGGTCTGAGCCAGGCTGATTCATAAGCGCATATAATGCAAGGGGCTGGCAATTCAGCCACCCCTTCTTCAGTGTCAATTTTAACTTGGCTATCTGTTCCTTAAGTCGACCGTTGAGCCTCTCACATATCCCATTTCCTTGTGGGTGATAAGGTGAAGAAAACATGTGCTTTATACCAAGCAACAAACTAATTTTCTCAAATACTTTGTTTACAAAATGGGGGCCATTATCTGATCTCAGCACCTCACATATTCCCCCATCTAGAAAATACTTCTCAAACTAAGGACTTTGCAGCGCAAGTGGCATCTGGTTGTGTGCACAGACCAGCCTCGATCCACCATGAAAAGGTGCACACCACCACTATCATATACCTATAGCTATTACAAACTTGCAGCATTTCAACAAAGTCAATATGTACAGCTGAGATGGACCATTTGGTCGAGGAATAACTCCTCTGACTGTTCGCAGCATGTGCCCAGCAGTAAACTTTTGATATACAATGCAATTTACTACATAAATTGCAATGTGCTCTGACAGGTTCGGTACGAACCAGTCCTCCGCAATAGTTGCTGCAAGGCTTTCCCTAGTGACATGCGCAGAGTAGTGTAGCTGTTCCAGCACCACCCTTAATAAGGCTACAGGCATCACTGGTTTACCAGTGCTATCCTGTCACCACAGTGCTTCTGTGGGGGATAAAGAACACCCCCTCTGCGTCCACATGTCTTTTTCTTCCTGTGGAGCCCCACCTTTAATTTCCTTAAGCTGTATCTCCGACAAATGATTAAAACTTTCATTCACAATCATCATCACAACAATCTTTTCTTTCACATCAGGCATATCAAAACTCATTATGTCTAATGAATATGCAACCCTTTTGCCTCCTCGTTCGTGGCTTGATTTCCACGCAAAATAAAGTCTGTCCTTTTAGTGTGTTCTGCGCGCTTAACTATTGCAATGGCTACTGGGAGTTGCAGTGCTTTAATGAGCCTATCCAATAGAGCAGCGTGTTGCACCGGGTGCCGTCCACTCAGAGGTAGCCCCTCCTTTTCCATTGTGCCAATCCTGCGTGCATGGTTGCAGTCACATAGGCAGAGTCACTGTACACTATTACTTCCTGATATACGCGTTTCTCAAGTGGGATAACAAGTGCCACCATTTCTGCAGCTTGTGCTGATAAATAAAATGGTAGTCTTGCACTGGGTATAACTTCAAACTCCCCATTATCCTTATGCTTTACTACAGTAGCACCTGTATACCTTTGTCTATCAGTTTGATTGATTCTTGATGAACCATCAATAAAAACAACTTCCCCTGCAGCGAGAGCATTTTCTTTTACTCTCAGGATATCATCATAGAACTCCACATAATTCAAACAATCATGCACTTGGTCCTCCTCTGCCAATGGTTCAGCAACCAACATGGCAGTGTTCACTGTTTTACATCTGACTATCTTAATTGTCAGATTTGATATTGCCACTTCATATGTAGAAGCTCTTTGAGACGTCAGGGTACATTTAGGTTTCTCTAAGACAGCAAACAAAGCATGCTCAACAAATAACATCATAGAGCACCCCATCACTATGCTGGCAGACTTCTATATGGCGAACGTGGCAGCAGGCAATGACTGTCCGCAAGGAAAGTGACCCTTCATTAGTGGATCCAAAATCCCACTATATTATGCAAGTGGCTTGTACCCTAAAGTGGTTCTCTGTGTAAGTACTGCTGTCATGAATGCTCCATTCATGTGCGAAAACAAAAAGAATTCCTCAGAATAATTGGGAATTTCTAAGAGTGGAGCCGTATAAATTGCTTTTTTCAACTCATCAAATCCTTCCTCCATTTCCTCAGTCCATTCAATCTTTCCCTGACTTTGTTGTGCCCTTTTCAGGACTTGCAAACAATGGCCTTGTATATGACCTGTAATCAAATACCCATGCTCTAACATAATTGCACAGACATAAAAGCTGTTGCATTTACTTTATCATGTGTGGTTTCACTGTTTTCAAAATCACCTCAGCCCTTTCAGGTGTGACTTTCTTTCCTTCATGTGAAATTTGCTGTCCTATATACAACACTTCTTCTTGACAGTTCTGCAATTTCTCTTTATCCATCTTAAATCCTTTTTCTGCAAGAATAATCATTAACTGAATCGAGTCTCATCTACACTGTTCTTCGGACGTGCTGCAAACTAAAACATCATCTACATACTGCAACACAACACTTGGCAAATCTATATTGCTTAAATTCATCTGTAGGACTCTGTTGAAAATTGATGGAGACTCATAATACCCTTGGGGCAAACGTGTACTTTTCAATTTAGTCTGATGAAACATAAATGACGTAAGATCTTGGGAGTCTTTATGCAATGGGATTGAGAAAAAAGCAATTTTTAAATCAATGTTTATTTGTTTGATTAACATAGCGCAAAACCAAACCTGCAGGTAGCCGGGCGCAAACATTACAAGGATACTTGAGAACTTCGTTACAATGGAAAAACAGAATAGGCAGTGGGACAGTTCAGCAAAGTTACAGTCTGAATATGCTTATACAATTAATGCCAATTTTCAGAAGCATAGAATACTAAGTAACCATCAGCCACAGTGTTGTAGTCCCATAAGGATTCAGAGAGATTCCTAAATAATAGCAGTGGTAGAAGGGAAGTCCTGAATGGGGGGTAAAGTTTTACAAAGGGCATAGTCGGGGGTAACACTCAGGATGAGTGGTTCTGGCTGGAGAGGGTGGATACCTTAGATGTCATTAGATCGTATCCATGAAAGAACCTTACGCCCGAAGCTAAGGTAAGGTTGGTCTTTTCTGAGTTCTAAAGGGAGTTTATTCCATGTTGGGCTGCTATGACTGGGAAACTAGCACTGCCAGCAGTGCTCTTTTTTATATCTAGGCACCATCAGGGTATAAGCGTTGGTCATTCTAGTAGGGCAGTTTGAGATTCTCTTGCTAATTCTATTTGCTAAGTAGGGAGGAGCTATGTTGTTGAGGCCTTTGGATGTAAGCGAAAGAATTTTGAGGGTGATTCTATCTTTAATGTTTAGCCAATGGATGTTCCTTCTGGAGGTAGAGACATGGGCTCTATTAGGAATGTTTAATGCTACTCTAAGAGCGTTATTTTGGAGTTTGTTGAGGGTATACTTGTTAGATCCCGTGTAAAGTGCATTGCAGTTGTCCAATCTGGATATGATAAGTGCATTAGCTAGGGTAATACAGATAGCCTCTCTTAGGAATGGTCTACATGCTCGGATCAGTTTACAAGTATAAACTGTGGAGGAGGCTTGGGAATTAATTTGTTTTTTAAAAGTGAGTGCTGAGTCCAGATAAACCCCCAGGGTTTTGACTGCAGGCATCACTTTGATGACATTGTTGTCAATGTTAAACGCGGCATACTTCGGGTCAAGTTTTTTAATTGCTGTCTCTGTGCCGAGGATCAGAATCTCTGTTTTGTCATCATTCAGGCAGAGGCCGTGGGATGCCATCCAAGCTTGAATGAGGAGATATATCTTATTTACCAAAGCTGAGTCTTCTAAGAAGTTACCCGAAAGGGGGATAAGGATCTGAGTGTCATCTGCATAGTTAGTGTAGATGACGCCCAGTCTGTCCAACTTGTCAAACAAAGGTTTGGTAAAGATGTTGTACATAGTAGGAGACACGCATGATCCCTGGGGGACACCGCAGGAGACTTGTATAGGATCTGCAGCTGATACGGGGGAGAAGACGTTCATTGTCCGGTTGGCAAGGAAGGATTGTACACCCTCTATTCTAGGAGTCAACAATTGTCCTGTATTTGCACTCTGTTGTATCTGCATTGATGAGTGCTGTGAGTGCCCTTGTGGCAGAATCAATGGTGCTTGTTGTGTTTGTAAAGCCTGTTATGTTCGCAGTGCTTGCATCAGATACACTGTCTGATTTTGGGCAGACACATCTCTACTTTGTGTGCTATATGCTGGAGTACAATCAGTTCCCCGTCTTGAGAATTGCCCATTGTGTACATACCCTTGGCTTCCACAGGTTTGCGATATGTGTCCTGTCATTCCACAAGTCCAACATACAGGAGGGGATTTTCTGAGTTGCCCATCATGCATGCCTTGGTTACCACCTTGGCTAGTCTGAAAACCTCCTTTATTACTCTGAAAGCCTCCCCTTCCACGGAACTCTCCTCTACCTCTTGGCATAAATCCACTTCCTCCTTGATCCGGCTCCCGTTGGTTATTCACCTGCGGCATACCTGCGGTTTATTGCGATCCTGACCCTTCTCCACTAGTTAACATTGTCCCTTCAATAGCATATTTGGACAATTTCTTCTGCACTAATTTAACTTCCTCAACCTTTCGAGTATCCTCCTTTTTCGTCTCTTGCAACAGTTGGCAATGATATTAAATTGTCAGCTGTATTTCTGGCCATGGCTTCGCTTCCATACCCACCAACTTCTTGAGCTGTCTTTGTACTTGCTCTGGAAATCCCTGACATAAAATATGATAAAACACTGGCATAGATTTCCCCACCGCTTTCACGTTTCCAAACTCAACTGCTCTTGAAAATTTGGAATGTACATAAGCGGATCCTACCCCTCCTGCATCTTGCGTGCCATGATAGCTCACATATCTGACGTATCAGGATGTTGTACCAAAAGCGCTTTCCAGACTGCCGCTCTACAATTATTGAATGTCACGCCATTGTGGGCTGTGTTCTGTGCAGTGACTCCTGCATATTCTGCTCTTGACCAAATGTCATCAGCTCTTTCCCCAAGGATGGCTGCAAGGAGACCGTTAATGTCCCCTATAGCTAATGTGTTACCTCCAGTCATTTTTCTAATTCATAAATTTTCCGGCACCTGACGTTAAACTGGGAAGATTACATCTTAAATTGTCCTTATCAATTTGGGGCCACAGAATATACTGTGGTCTGACCCCTCCTTTCTCTAATAAGGGAAACTGCAAAACCCCAAAATCGCAATCAGCTTCCATCGTTTGCCTATCCATAGTAGGGACAATGGTTCCAGATCACCTTCTTCCTGGCAATGACCTTAACCTGTTTACATATGGTGAACACTCGCCTCTTACATTCTTGGATTGCCCTTTACGTCTACCTGGCCGTGTCACTGAGTGTGGATTCATCGGTTTAGGTAGGTCCAGGTCTAACCATCTAACCTCTATGTCTGTCAATAAACATTCTTCAAACCCACATGCACCGGTTCCTTCTTCCCCATGGAAGGTTTGCCTTTCTCCATCTGACATTTCCTGTCCCCAACTCATGTGACTTCCCTCCTTCCTGTCCCTATTCATAGTCATCCTGTCCAAAGACAGAGCTCAGTGCTCAGAACTAAATGGATTTCCCTCCTTTCCTCATGATTTGGAAATCTCAAATTGATCATCTTTCTCTTTATTTTTCAATTCAATTTTTGTCTTCATTTCGTGATATGCTTTCATAATTCTATCTCCTATAGTTTCTTCTTCAAAATCGCCTTCTAGATTTAATCTAGAGGGCCCTGGCATCAGCTCTTGAGGTGGGAAGATCTCCTCGATGTCCTCCCATGCTACTACTGGATTCGGATTCCTTAACTCTTTCTCAATACGATCAATGTTGCGTGCTCTCTTCTCCGTTTTTGTTCTATCTCCTCATCAAATGCTCATCAATTCTTCACCTCTACCCTAAATCTTTCTTCTTCCTGTCTCTTCATCTCTCTCCTCTCATTTGCCCTACGTAGTTCATCGTCTTTTCGTCTTCTCATTCTCTTCTCTCTTAACTTCTCTTCTTCTTTGTTTCTTTTCTTTACTAGCTTATCCTGTTCTTCGATCGCTTGCTACTTATCATCATACTTTCTTATCTCTTCTGCCCTTTCTTCCTTTCTCAGCTGTTCTTCCTGGTATATCTGTTCTCATCTTTGTCTATTCTTTCATTTAAGCTCTTCTTCTTTCAATCATTTCTCTCGTTCCCTTTCTTTTTTATCTTGCTTGTCCATATCTTCCTTTTGCCGTACCTCCCCAATGTTCGTCCCGTCAAGTTTGAGCAATATCTGACCTCCCATCCACTCATTTTGTATGAGCGCTCAGGTTTGAGTTTCTCTCCTTTCCATATCTTAATTTCTCTCTCTATATCCAGGGTCATACCTGGTCGTTCAACCCTCTCTTTGGCCAGCACGACTGCAGAGATCGCATCTTTTTCCAGATCTTTCTCTGACCTTTCATCACTGCTATGAGCAGGTGGTTCATACGTTGAATTACTATATCCCGCCGCTGACTTAAGCTCTCTGAGTGGATGGACTCTTTCATCCTTTACACTTTTGTTGTCTACTTCAGGCACAATAGGGGGAGCAGAAGACTCATCACCCCCCTCTTTGCACTGGTTAAGCATCCAGTCTTCAGGCACGGGTCTTCCCTTTCCTCCTGGTACATCTTCCAAAGCTCTAAACTAGCTAACCTTTTCTCCAACTTTTTTCCTGTGTACGCTGGGTGCAAATATGTGGTCAAGTGTTGCAAAACTGCTTTTGACAATGATCCCCCTTGTGGCCATTGCATGAACATTTATTCGCCGTCCCTTAACCTATTCTGCACTGTACTGTTTAGGTTTGGGTGCATGTTTCAGCAACTGCTTACATATGTGCATAAGCAGGGTAATATCCTCCATTGTGACAAGGCTCACTCGCCTGTCAATACTTACTGTGCTTTACACAAATAACACTCTAAACAGACAAACAATATAATATGAGCGTGCACCAATTGTCGCAGCTCCAAAACTTTATATTTCGTTTTACTTCAATCCTCCTACTTAATCAATGCTCTCAATAACCAAAATAAATAATTCTCTCTTGTCTCTTAAATACAATTCTATTCTTTTGTCGCTCTTCGACACTTCACTTCTTTTTTTACTCACATCCACATAATATACATGACATACAGACAAGACTGGCCGGCCCACATATATCTTGTTGCCGACGCCCCTCGCGGCTTTCTTATTGCCCCTAATTTACTCCTGATGGGGAGTGTAAAATGCCTTCCTTAAAAGACCTGTCTGTTTGTCTCCTATATATCTACTTAGATTTTAAGATATTTTCTTCTGTCGTTCCTGAACGCAGGTCTCTGGGCTAACCTATGGAAAGCTCTTTGTCCATATATCTCTTTTCAATATTCTTTATTACTATCCTAAGACCCAACCACCCCTCCGTAATCCTTTCCCATTGTTAGTTTCCCCATGCATACATTTTGCCACATTCCTCAATCTACTCACCATTTGATTTTCAACTTCCGAATCTCGGGATCGTCTCCTCCTCAACCAGCCACTTCAGCCTTCGGTCCGCTTAGGTTCCCATAGAAACTGGGAGGGGATTTGCCCTTGAAAACAAGGGACCCGTCCCACCTATACTTGCAGGTTTTTATCCTTAAACTAACGGCCGCTATCTACTGGGAGCTTCACATTCTTCCAGCTAAATGGCGGAGAACGTCCGATATTACCAGGACCCCAAAGCTTACTAGATCAATGGGTTTTTAACCATCCTCTCTCTGCTACCCAGTGAACTCTTATACCCAAGAATTTTGATTTAGCATTTATATAGCTCTACAAACCCTCAAGCATCACGGTGTATGGTGTTCATTTATCGACCTCGAAAGGATGAAAGGCTGAGTTTGGCCCTGCCGGAATTCGAACCTGCATTAGCAGACTCTGCACAGATGTCAAAGCGAGCGCTCTACTCGCTGTGTTATCGGACCGGCTACCAAGATATTAAGACGAGGTAGCAATACTCAGAGGTGGATGGGGATGCAGAAGTTACTCATACATCAATAATAAAAATACATCAGGAGTCGGCAAAGTGCGTTTCTGTTTTATTATCAATTATCTAAAACAGGGAGTACAACGGCATCATCCGACGCTGCACAGCTCGATCTCAATACATTTCAGAAAAAACAGACCTTTATTACAAAAACTCGTCATAACTTACATCTCACTACATGGCAAACTACAAAACTTATGAATAATTGTGATTGACTCTCACTGAACATCCAGGTATACGTTCTATATAGCCAGATGTTATAATAGGGTACCTAAGTCAGGTGGGCATGTAAGCTCATCCCAAATAACTGGTCATCATCAATGTCACTAAATACACAACGATCAATTGGTTCTACAATCTCTAGAGCTCTTTATTACATGACCCTCTATGATTGGTTTGGCACCCTTGTACCCTTCTCGAATATTCTTCACGTTAGTAGCACGCACGCTACCATCCCAGGTGCATGGAGGATCGGCATGATCATGCCTCCTCACCAATTAGCCCACCATCTATTAACACTCCTACAGTCCGTCGCACAATTAGGCTTTGAACTTGGCCTTGTAGATGTTGCCTTCATCTGGGAAATAAAAGGAGTGTAGCTTCTCTATGCCCTCTTTGTTTCGGTACAGCTTAACCCAAGCTATTTCGATCTCACCCATGTGACTTGGAGACCACTCTTTTGAGCTTTTTGCAGCATTTAATCCTATTAAATGATGAACTCTTGACGCCTTCAGTGTTTTTTTCATATTGCTTCAAACAAGAGCATGATCTTTCTCGCGTTCATTGTAACTTTTTGACAGGCATCCATTTCACTGTGGCCTTGTTTACTTGGTGCTGAGTTTCTTGAAATTTCCAACCTCGCCACACATTTGAAAGTCCTTTTCTAGTTCATGAAGTTCAAGAGCCCGCTAAAGTGTGTTGTGGAATATCCAGGTTCTATAAATTCCTATGTATATACATTGGCGAAATCTAATTCACTACGTAGCCAACCTTTAAGAATTCTTTTTTCCCTACTTGCGTTCTGCAACTGTACATGTGTAAAGTGATTTACATAATCTTCAACGTTTCTGTAGCATGAGCATCTTCATCTCGAGCCCAAAATGCTGCTCATCTTTACCATCTTCTCTTCAATTCTTATAGAATGCTTGCGTTTCTGTTCCTCATTCGTCTTCTAAATGCGTCAGCTCCTACTTCGTATAACGTCATCAGTCTCCTCTTCCTGTTCAAATGTACATTTCTTCTGGTACCTCATCCAAAAGAACACTATGCCTTCGTGCATTTATATAGGGTTTTCTCAATGGATACTTTGTCTCAAAGGTTCTCTGTGGTATTAGGATTCTTACTGGAATTGCACATGTTGTTATCTCTGGTTCCCAACATATAGGCAACATAAGGGCGAGCTTTGAGTTCGGATGTCTGACTTCACCTCTACAGTTAGTTTGGGGAAACAAACTGCTGGGTCTTTACTCAGCTTTGCGCAAGAGAAGGCAGTGGTTTCTTTGATGTTTGTCAGGTTGCTGCTTAAGGCAGAATGTTTGAAATGAAGACTATACCAGGCATTGTAGACAGTATTCTGAGCAGCCTGATTGGTTGTCAGGAGGTCTGTAATGGAATCCATGATCTAATGAACCTTTATGGACATAGCCGAGAGCTGTACTGGGAGTTATCGACCATGAAGACAGAGTTAAAGTCTCAAGCACAACAAGTGCATTCGATGTACAATACAAAGGTCAGTAGTAGTCAGTACAATACAAAGGTCAGTACAAAAATGTGTCTTTGTGGTCACAGGAAAATGGCTGTGCTGTATAACGTCCTGTGTGACCACCTGGGCAACAACCATCCTTTATATGTTTGAGGTAGACAACTTTTGACAGACATCAGAAATTACTGGAACCTCTGTGTTCCATGGGGTATCCCATTCCGATTCATGAGGAACTACAGGATGCTGACTTAATGGGATCTTATTATTAAGTGATCTTAACATGTCATTGATAATGTCAAGTGACCCCAGAACAGATGCTCTAAGGGTCTTAATCAAATTCAAAATGCTGTTCATCTCAGACATTCCCTCTTGGCAACTAGGCATCTGTGGTAATTGTGGGGTAGATGGACCCTTGAGACCAGAGAACGAGTGGCTACTGACTCCTTGGGGCATCACCACCTTGAAGTCCCAAAATTGTCCAATGCAGATGTTTTCCCATTCCGACTACTAAGCGTGATGGCATTGCTTTTGTCAAACTTTCGAGGGAACTGGATCCCAACCTTGTATTTCATGGTTAGTTGGCTCTGGTAAGCCTCCTACAGCCGATATTCTATCCTCCCTGTCTTCAGATATTGTGGAAATAAATGTGTTGTCTCTCACGAGGGTCTTTTTAGCTATTTGAATTTGCTCTCCTAGTTTCATTGATATCTGTCTAAAATAAAGTACCCTCCACCTTCTTCTTATTATTACTTTCAATAGTTTTATCAGATTTTTTTACCCTCCTATGACCCTAGTTTTTTAGGTGGTTTATGGGGTATAACATATATATTAATTCTAAAGTGCCAGGTGCTAAGAATCAATGTGTCAAAGTGCTAGAGTGCTTTATTGGCTAGCTTAAACAAAAATAAAAAAAGCACTGGCTCTAGAAAACACTATGGTGGGTATTGAGAACTCAAGTATCAGGATGTACAAAAAGGGAAAGTGCTGCGGAGCATTAGTGATAAATAGATAGTCGGACTGACACTCAAACGCAGAGAGCACAATGAGCAAGGAGGGCCATTCACTCACCCTACTCCAGAGGACTCGGCTGGGAACATGGTTGTTAATCCTATCAGTCATGTCAAGGCACTAGCAGCGGATGGGGGGGTGAAAGGCCAAAAAACATAAATTGCGATAAATGTCATCGGTAGTGTAGAACTAGGTGCTCCCAACTCAGATCCAAAAAAACAAGTAAAAAATAATTCACAAAAAACTCAAGGAGTGTACCATGTGCAGAACAAAAAAAACAGAAAAAAGTATTGATACAGTGCGGCCGGGAAGAGGCCTAAAACAAGCCAACTTTGACCTTTCCCTTTCAGACCCAACATTATATGGCCACAATAAGAACATTAGCGTATGTTAATAAAAGTGTAACAAAAATATCATCCTAGCAAGGTAATTGTCTGGTCATCACCAGCCATCTAAACATCTCTTTATAATGTTTAAAAAAACTACTGGGGTTTTTCAACTCATCATAAGAAGATGACCACCCACCACAAGCGTCACAACCCCCTTGATCAGCCCAAAAAATGCACTAATCCCATTTCAGGAAAACAATTCAGAAAAGGGCTTCATTTTAATAGGACCACTTTACCTCAGACAGTTAGGGCTACAACGCCCCACCAAAATGGGCCAATAGGCATCGAAGCAACCTGGCATATACAGCCTCTATTCATTTCCTATTCCCCCATCTGCTTGTGCTCACCATGTAGTTCCTTATCGTGTTACATGTTGCCATCCCTGGTGCTATTTCTTCTAGCACTCTTCCTGCGATGAGCGGCCTTCTCGAAAAAATGTGACTGGTCAACTGCTGATCACCGTTCCAGGACCACAATTTCTGCTAATTGTCCCATATTAGTCATATTATTCATTTCTTATTATGGATGCCTGGAAACGCTTGCTGTGGCCTTCACAAACATTATGTATTCCTTCCCAGTCTGATGAGGCAGTACTTAGTGCCTTGGACCTTGCATTTGTCCCATGATAAACACTTCCCTTGCACTGTGCTTCTTTCTGACAACTGTGGCCTAATTCACTACAATGGCAGTTTATTGCTTCAATTTAAGGCCTGTTCAAAAAATGGTGGAGCTTTTGCTCATAACATCTAGCATCCCTACAAACACAAGACTATGGGGATTTACCACCACTTTTTCCACACCGCCGTACTATGGGTTTGGCCATGCAATGGGTGATTTACCTCCAGCATAATGCTGAATGTAAATCCTCCCAATTTCCACTGGAAAATCGGCAAAATTATTTATTATTATTTATTATTTAAATTAATGCAGCAATAATTACGCCAGTGGTTAATCATGCCAAAATCCCCAATGGAGTCCTGTGCACTCCACATTAATGGGGACTAACACCGCCACCATCACTTGTAAACCAGCAGTGAATCCGCTGGGCCAAGTGGCGGTAACAGTAAGGAGGCCCATGTTTTCCAAATGTCTTACAAATGCATATGCTCATAATGTATACACAAATAATAGCCTAGTGATCTGTAGAGGTATGCAAAAAGGGAAAAGTGGTGAGTTGTGTGTATGTGCTGTGGTAGAAAATAAGAGAGCATGTGTTGCACTTTGCAGCTTTTTAGTGTGGTGCCATGCGCTGCACTGCGCACAAGGGCGACACTGAAGGTGTTGTCAATTCCTTATAAGGTGTAATGCATGCAGGTATGTTGTGTCATGCTCCAGGTCTTTTCTGCTAGTTTTTTATGCAAATGGGGGGGTAAAGAATATAATGTCATGCAGTGTGTTGTGGGTCGGGTTCGAGTGTGAAGCAATGTGTTACATACAAATAATGTGCTGCTCCCTCCCTGTGGCATGCAGTGCATGTGAGCAGTGCTATGCTAGGTGTGCCAAAGCTTGACATGCTTAAAATGCTATCCCTGCCTATGTTATATAAAAATGATAAGCAAAACCTACATCCTGAAATATGCTACTGTTCCAGTAACACATATTCTTTGTATCACTTTTTGGGGCCCTGATGTCCTGCTAGATGATTGTCCTTACACAATACCTCTGCTCCTGTGGGAGGTGGTGCACCTGCATCTGAACAATAGGGTTTGCTGAGGTGCGCAGCCTACAAAACATGCCCACAATTCGCTCAGTCCTGAAGCGCCGGCACGGCCCAAATGGTATATTCGCAATAGGCTCCAGAGTGTAACAAAATCAAAGAAAGAGTCCTGGAGGATAAGCAGGGAGCTATAGGCAACAGGGAGGGCCACAGGCACAGATCACAATGGTTGGTTGGGAGTAGTGGGGGAACCATGAAAGGCCCATTCATGGCCCCTCTACGCTTCACTGGAGCGAGTCACCTTGGACTATACGGGCTGCAGCTGCAGATTGTCTCCATCATGCCCCTCCTCTCCCTCCTCCATGCCGAAATGTAGTTCAGATCAGACAGTGGGAACAGCCCTCTCACAGCTCCACTCCATGCCTTCTGTGGTGAGTCTCTTTCTGCCGAGAGATTTACAGTTATTTTTTGTTCCATCTACGTTGTACACTTTAATATAACATATTGGCCATGTGAACCTATTTGTATTGCTGAAAGATTGTCTGAATTGCAAAATAAGCATAATAGGCCATGATTTGCATTTTGGAGAAAGAAGTTGTTGAAATTGTATTATTTCACGATTTTGCATAGATATAAACAGACATTGATCTTTGGGAAAATGCTCTTGAGATACATGGTTGCAGAGACTGCATTTATATTTCCAAGTGATTGAAATATGTAGGATTCAATTTATATGGTTGTATTCTACTTCTTGTACTTCTAGTAAGTATATTAGGAATTCTTAGAAATCCTCCTGTGTCTTTATGTTGAATTGTATAATTCTTGTCAGAGGTCCAATACCTGTCTTTCCCCTGATACACTGCATATTGTGTCAGGATCTAAAGTTGCATTTCCATGAAGAACAAGCAGTTGTAAACATAGCGGTTCGGAGCAATGCAATTAAATATTTCCCACAATTGGTGGCAATTGGAATAGTAGATTGATTGCTACTTTTGCGTAGCAATACACTACACTTGTGTTCTTAAATTTAAAAATAGCAGAGAATGTGTCCTCTGGTTCATTTAAAGGATCTACATTTGTATTTTTCTATTTTTAATGGGGATTATTTGGAGATCTGATGCAGTTTTATTTTGTACTAGTTGAATTAATAAAAGGTTTTCATTTTACAGGATACATATCTTGGTGTGGATTATAAAGTGCACGTAGTCTGTTGTTTTCAAGCATGCAAGGAATGTTAGTTTTGACTTTATCTACATCATAGGTTAGTACGTTTAGCCAAATGAGTGTAAGTGAAAGTTCTTTGTAACTGATACCTTCTTTGAAGACTGTGCTGTCAATGTCTAAAAGTGTATGGTCAAGACGTACATCTTGTGACTTGTGAATCGTAACAGCATATGCAAGAGAGAAAGAGAATAATTAGGCTCTGCATACATACATACCTTTAAAAGGAAGAACATTTGCTTTTATGTGGGAACATGTTTTAGTTTCTTTAATTTTTGCTAGGCCGTAAAGACACCCCGCATATGGAAACTAAGGCACAATCACCATATACTAGTGATATGACAGACACAAGGTTCGATTTTCAAAAGGACTGTGGTTTATTTCAAAGTATGCTCAGTCAGCCGACTGGGGTCTAACGTCTCGCAACGTGTGTCACCCAGACCTTGTGAGATGCAAGAGAGCGATCATCACTCAAGTGGCAACATATATACAAACATACAATCTTTGAAGGCAAATCAAACCGCCCATAATGTATCTTCTAGAACTAGGGTTCGGTGATTGACAATCATAACAAATATGACTCGTTATGACAAGTTTCTTATTCAATCTAATTATAATTATTTTAGCAACAGTTACAGAGACAGTTCTTTGTTATGGAGAACATAAAGCACTTGTTCAGCAAGGATAACATGTTCGTGAGATAGACCCATTCCATACTACGTTATCTACTCGTTTCTATTCGTGAACTAGGGGCCCAGCCTGCTCTGAGGCAGATCAGCGAAGGAGGACCGCTAGAAGAATATAATTCATGCTTTAACTGCCTATTGCTATAGCTTTGGTAAAACAGGCCGACACCTGGGCTGCTGATTAAATGCTGTTTCTGCTTGCCTCCAAGGACTTTTTGAAGGAGGAAAACAATGTATTTCTGTACTGTTTGGAATTATTGTCTGGGTTGATCTTTCAACATGCAGGCTGTGGCCTCGCACCGTGTATAAGTTTTCATAATAAAATACAGTTTGCAAAGCATTTGACAGAAAGGAAAAAAGCAAATGGCGGATGTTACACAAAATGGACGGCCTTTGGTTATACTGACGATTCTGTGTTTGCAATGTTTGTCACATGATGCGATTGGTTTCCGGGTAACACAATTTACATACTATACATGATTAGGGTTGTTTCTGGACTAACAGTTTGACAAAGTTGATGAGGACAAAGTGGATATTATTTTATTTTGGATTCATTTGAAAGCCAATAACTGTTCCAATTGCTCCATTAACTAAACCTTGCTCTTAGTCAAGGTTGCATCTTAGTATCAGTCTGCAGTTTAGCAGAGTTAACACTTTTTCCAATCTAGCTGTGTTTGAGATAGATTTGTCCAGGTTATGTGGGGGTGTTGTTGCTCATTACCACACAGGGAGTGTCATGGCATACACTTCTTGTTTGTCTATGCAGCTGATGCGGACTACAGGTTGCTTTTAAGCATTGTTTCATTACATTGGTCACAGTTCATCTGGGGCAGATGTGTTTTGGCCATACAGTTAATTTAACAATCTAATTTTTAATGATGATTTTGCATGTTCAGTAAGTGCACCAATTCTAATGGGAGGAGCAATAGTTGGTGCAAAGTTACACCTCCAATTGTGTAAGCAGCTAGACACGTGGAGGCTGTTAGAACAGCTGAAAAGTTAATTGTTTTCTCTTCTAAAGATTCTGTTTTGTTACATTGCCAGGTTTTATTTCACTGTGTATTTTGCCAAAAAAGTTTGGCTGAAAAAAGACATTGGGCCTCATTATGAGTGTGCCAGTCCGGTAACAACGGTGCCGGTAAGCTACCGGCACCGTTGTTACCAGACTGGAATTTTCCGAGTGCTGCATGCTGGTGCCTTTCCGCCCATCAGATCTGACCTGGGGGGCAGAACGGCACCTCCTCGCAGACTTTGACGGATGCACCGGCACTGTTGCACACAGTGCCGGTGCATCCGTCCACCCCATTCACATTGAGTCCTATGGGACTCGAATGGGAATGGGGCGATACTTTTTCTGCCACCTGGCTTCAGGGAATGCCGGGGCTGTAATGATCCAGGGATTCCCCATTTCCAGGTGCCAGAAAAAAAACATAACTCTGGCGGCAGCCTGCCATTTTTACCGCCGGAGTTATTATGAGGCCCATTTAATTTCTTTTTTTATATTTGGGGGTGGTCCCTATTCACCCGTTCCCTATTATCTAGTCCCTATCACCTACACAGCCCTACCACTTTTATCCCATTAACCCCCCAGACCCAATATTTTTCAATTAGTTTTTTCAGCCAAAAATGTTGGTGATTTTTACCCTTGTAAAAATGTTTGAATTGTTTTAATTAAAAAACTTTTCCCAGAAGCAACTTCACCACTTACATACAAGAGCAGGGGTTTGTAATTAGTACAATTGCAAGTAGTGTTTTCATGTTTTACTTCATGTCCAATTTGTTCAGTGACTTCGAGGTACATTGTGAGTTGTTCATCCTTTATGAGCACTGACAAGTCTTATTCAGATTGTTTGCATTGATACATGGGTTCAATAGAGCCGTAACCTGAAAGCAAAGCGTAAATGCCTTGAGTAAGGCTGTAACACCTTGCATTGATGCCACAGTTCATTTTCAATGTGTATGGCAGAGAAAAGGGATAGATTGCAACTTGCATTTCCACCACCACCAGCCTCTCTGCCATACAAATGTTCCAGCATCTTCGCCGGCATGGATTTTCATGCCAGTTCAAATGCTGGAGATCCTTATGGTGTCCGCCTGCTTAATGCAAAAGCATAAAGTGGGTGGAGCCCATAGCGATTCATTGTAGATGCTCCCTGCAATACGAACGCTCACATGTACAAGTACATACTCACATGTCGGACAGGGTTTAATTGTATTTGTGAACACTGCTTACCAAGCACGCATGGTAAACAGTGTTCACAATTGAAATGAAATTGTGCAAGCAGGGCAAGTGGCGCTCACAAACAAAAGTAAACACTGCCTGGCATGCCAGCATTATTGCAGTATGTGCAAAGTATTAAGAGGTTTGTTATGTTGTGTTTATTCTCTTCTGTTAGATACAAGGCCAATTGTAACCATTGTGAATCCTCATTGTCTTCAATGTTGCAGTACATATCTACTGTTTTTTACTTTGTTTGTGGAAAGTTCTGTGAAAACAGACACATACTTTGTGTGGAATTTCAGCAGACGTGGTTTGAAATGTTGCTATTTCTTTTTAGTATGTGTTTAAAAGAAGGGTAGTGGTTGAAAATTGTTGGTTGGTATTTTCTAAATTAGTTGAATTTTGTACTTCTACTTCTGTTCCAAAATATTTACTTTGTATGTCTTCTATTTTTTACATAACTTCTTGTGCTTTTCCAGTTAGGAGACAGCAATGGAGTTTTTGTAATTCTAGAGCAAGACGTTTAACACTCTGGGCCTGATTCATGGAAGTGTTTTATAATGGCGCAATCCCATATGAAAACGTTCCATGAATCAGGCACTGTATATTTTATGCGAAAGGGTGCATTTTGTAGAATGATCTGTTGCTATCATTTTTATGTGATGAAAGGGCTTTTACAAGATGTTCCTGAAATGCATCCTAAAGATGCCCTCATAGTCCTTTGTGCATGCACACTGGACAGGCAGCCGTAGGGCGAGTGTATGACGTTCCCTTGTATTTACCTGACCAATATTTTCTTTGTTTTCTACAGAGTTGAGTTTTAGTTTGCATTTTTTGTATATGTTGTTATTGATTATTGGTATCTGGGAAGAGATTAGTCATGGGTACTGGTATGAGGATGAGGGATGTGGCAGTCATTATATGGATTAATATTGTATACTGGAAAGAGGGGTAGGGATGTGGAGGCAATGAAATGAATCACTATTGGGGAGTGGCATAAGGAGACATTGTTTGGCTAATGATATGGATTGGTATTGTGTAGCAGTGTGAGGAAAATGTATATATGAGTAATGGCATGGAGGTCCTTTTCATACTGGGGATAAGAAGAGGGATGTAGCGTTAATGGCAATGATGAGGAGTGTGTAATGGGATGGGAAAAAGGAATGTGGGCATACCAAAATGGATTAGTAATGGGTACTGGGATGAGGAAGAGGGGTTTTGTGGAAATTATATGGATTATGATTGGGAACTGGGACAAGGAAGTAGGGGTATAGGTAATGAGAAGGATCATGATTGAGGGATTTTACTATATACTACTGTAGGTATATCATGATGAGCAATGGGAGTATTGCAAAGAAAACATGGTTTACTGTTGTTACTGCAATGTGGCAGAGCGATATGGAGGTAATTTTTTGAATTACTATTGTGTATTGTGTGTTGTTATTGATTATTGGTATATAGGAAGAGATTTGTGTTGGATACTGGGACGAGGAAGAGGGATGGGCAGGTAATGATATGTGTTACTAAATGAAAAATAGGGATGTTGAGGTGGTGATATAGATGACTATTGAGTAGTAAAATGAGGAGGAGGGATGTGGGGCTAATGATGTGGGTTACTATTAGAGTACTGAATGAGGTATAGTGATGTATGGTAATGATATGTATTAATATTGGGTATTGACATGAGGAAGGGGGTGTTTGGGAAATTATATGGATTAGTATTGGTTATAACTGTGATGAACGGGTATATATGTGTAATGACATGGACTATAGTTGGTACTGGGATGAGGAAGAGTGATGAAGTGGTAATGGTAATAATTGTGATTGGGTAATGGGATGAGAAAAAGGAATGTGGGGGTAACATCATGGATTGGTATTGCGTACTGGGATGAGAGGTGTGTTGGGGTAATTATACAAATTATGAGTGGGAACTGGTATGAGGAAGAGGGGTGTATAGGTAATGGGAGCTGTAAGCCAAAACATTTGTAGAGTCATAGGTTGCTGGTGCTTCATGTACTGGGACGAGGAAGATGGGTGTGGGAGTCATGCAAAAGATTACGATTCCACAAATGAGATGAGGTGATGTAGATGGAAATGTATTAATGAGCACATTATGAATGGATAGTGTTATTAGGCAGAACCATATCAGGGTAATGCACACTGCAATTATGTTAGCAAAATTGTAATGATTTCAAAGTCAAAAGATGCACAAACATCCACATATCACATAGTGGGCTCACCCCATGTTGACCTCTTTTGAAAAGAAATATAAAAGTAATGACTAATCCATGCATTTAATTTTTAGCCAACAGGAATTCAATACTGTCAAATCTCTGATAAATGACAAAAATATAGTCATCAAGAATGCTGACAAAGGTGGGGGTATCATGATTTTAGATGCATACAAATATGATGCAGAAGTGCTGAATATTTTTAATAGCACCCATTTAATGGAAACCAGGTGAATTCAGTACGAAAACAAATTGGACAAATACCACAAAAATATTACAGCTTGGTTTTTTGACGATCAAACAACACACCTTTCTAAATCCACAAAATCCTAGAACTCTGGTGGTTTACATTTTACCCATATTCCATAAGATATGATATGATATGGCATTTGTAACGCGCCTATACCCACCTAGTTGTCCAATTCTTTCACTTCCGGTACTATCTTAGAACAATTGGGCAAATTCATAGATTTCTCTCTGAAACCTTTGACCAAGGAGACCCCAACTTTCCTGGCCAATTTCAGAAATGTGATTAACAAGATTGAATATGAACCGTTTATCTCACGAATGGAGCTACTTGTCATGATGGACATACAAGTCCTCTGTTCTAACATCCCACAGGGGATGACTTGGAGAGTTATAAAATACTTTTTAGATGTAAGGGAAACACCACATTCTAGAATTGTTGGAAATAACTCTAATTTTCATCTATATATTTCAAATTTGGAGGAGCTCTTCATTCTCACATAGCAGAATCCGTTTCTACCAGCAATCAAATGTTTTAAGAGATGCATTGATGACATCTTAGTTATTTGAGACACTCAAAAGGGACAAATTGAAGATTTTTTACATAGATTAGCATCTTAAAATCCAATTTGAAATTCACCTCAATGGTTGATAAACAAGAAATTGCCTTTCTCGATCTTATTATAGAAGACTTAAGTCGCAAAATAGGTGTAAGTCTTTATTGAAAACCTACAGGCTGGAAATCCATTCTCCATTTTGGTAGCTTGCATCCAATTTACTTAGAGAAAATATATCATATGGACAATTCTCAGAGCTAGACACAATTGCACAACATTAGAAGAATTTTATATTCAGCCAGAAAGCGAGGCCAGAGACGGCCTGTTTCACCGAACGCCCGCATCGAGGCCTGTGGGCGTTCTTTCCCACTTTTCTCTGCTGAATGAAGACCTGCTACAGCCATCGTTTCCCTGGCTGCCCAGAGGCACAAATGGCCCCTTTGATTTTGCGGTAGGCAAGTGTGCATTTTGGGTTGATGCACACAATGTTGTGCTAAAGAGTCTTAATTGAACAGGGAAGATACCAGCATCCTTACAAGATAATCCAGCCTGTGCAAGCTCCTTTCTTTGCAGATTTCTTTTATTTTCCTGCACTTTCGCTCTGTCTTTGTAGGCTGTGTTAAGATGGCCACCTGTACGTTAGGCCTCTGTATGCACCCTGTTGCCTGAGCCTGCTCCCCTCCCATTGGATGGTTTGGTCTTATCAACCAATCACGGGAGGCGGGAGCTGGCCCGTTTCACCTAAGGCCTGCATCGAGGCCCGTGGGAATTCTTTCCCACTTTTCTCTGCTGAATAAAGACCTCCTACATTGGCGCTCCGCCAGCCCTGCTTTCCCTGGCTGCCCAGAGGCACACATGGCCCCTCTGCTTTTTCGATAAGCACCTGTGCACTTTGGGTGGATGCGCACATCAACTCCACTCTATCTCTTCACATTTGAAGCTCTCCTCTCCCCTTGCAACAGCACACTGCTCGCAGTCACTCAGATTCAAAGTCACCAGACCCATGAAAAGAGTGACAGTGGCTGCCTTTGCCTCCATCTAATCTCCTCCACCTACTCCTGAGGCTGACTCCCGCCCTGACACAGCCCTCGCCAACTTCAATCTTTCTATCTTCATCACCATTGACACTCTTGCCCCTGTCACGAGGGTCCGACTGAAACCTTCCAAAAAGTGCAACTCTTGCTATGACTCTGGTCTGGCTGCCCTCAAATGCAAGTGTAGGGCAGCTGAGAGGGAACAGAATGCATCTTGCAGATGCTCTGACAAACAACTGGCCTACCACCTCCCTCAAAGGCAATATCGATGCTGCATCCGCACAAAGAAAAGAGTCTTTTTTCAAGCCTGCATCTCTGCTGCATCAAACAACATGGCTGAACTTTTCAAAGTCTGTAAGGAACTGGCCAATCCCGCAGCAGCCTCCTCTTCTGTCACACCCACCCAGGACCTCTGCTCGGCCCTGGCCTCTCACTGCACCACAAAAACTCATGACATCCTTTCCTCACTCACTCTCACACCACATCATTCTGGAGCCTCTCTTGCCCCCAACCCCCATCAGTTCTCCTCTCTTCTCTCACTCCAATCACACCTGATGAGGTCGCCAGACAAGTCCAGTCCATGAAGGCCTCATCCAAACAGTTGAGTCCTTGCCCTTTCAAAACCACTAAGGACAACATTGACTCTCTTGCTCCAGCCTTAGATGATCTCTGCAATCTCTCTTTCAACACTGGAGTTTTCCCAACCTCTCTCAAGCGCTCCCTTGTGCACCCTCTGCTTAAGAAACCCTCGGCTGAACCCTCCATTCTGGCAAACTACCACCCCATCTCCATCAGCCCTTTTCTGGGCAAACTCCTTCAGAAGCTGGCTATCTCTCTGCTCACCCTCCACACTGAATCTTTTGGTTGCCTCCAAGACCATCAGTCTGGCTTTAGATCATCCAGAGGCACGGAAACTGCTCTCCTGAACACCCGTGAAAACCTGCTCTCAAATCTTGACACTAACACTCCCTTTGTCCTCATTCTTCTTGACCTCTCCTCTACCTTTGACACGGTAAACAACAACATCCTGCTCGCATGTCTCCATGACACCCTGTGAATCACAGGTCAGGCTCTGGCGTGGTTTGCCTCCTTCCTCTCTGACCACCCATTCCAGGTAAAACTTGGTTCCTTTCTCTCTACTATCACTCTATCAACCTGCGTTGTCCCCCAGGGTTCTAACCTATCTCCCTGGTTCTTCAATGTCTACATAGCTTCCCTAGCACGCGTGATTGCCAGCTTCATCCCTAACTTCTGGTGTTATGCGGATGACATACAACTCTCCTTCAAGCTACCCTCAGTCACCGTTTCTACCTCGCTCTTATCTGACTGTCTGTCCACAATTCAGTCATGGTGTGCTGCAAACGACCTCTACCTCAATGCCAGCAAAACTGTGATTGTTTGCATTGGGTCTCCTGCTCCCGCTTTCCCACTCTCACTCTGGCTGGCCTCCCTCAGCCCTACACCTGCACCCACCTGCGAGGCTAAAAAACTGTGGGGTCATCTTCCACTCCACTCTCTTTCTCCACTCACATCTCAGACAACCACTGACTTTTGAATCATGGCGTGTTCTTGCTGGACTTCTTGAATCATGTGTGCTTCCACTGACTTTTGAATCATGGCGTGTTCTTGCTGGACTTCTTGAATCATGTGTGCTTACCACTGACTTTTGAATCATGGTTTATTCTTGCTGGACTTCATGAATCCTGTGTGCACACTCTTGACCTCTGAATCACTGCATGCTCTCAGTGGTTTTTTGTGCATGTCATGCGCATTTCATTTGTATGTTGCTCCTGTTCATTGTATTTCGTCATCATTGCATTCACTCAACATTCTTTCTCTGATCCCTTGTCTTCTCTACCTTTACCTTACTTACCCTCCCATCTCCCCCCCCCATGCTACCTCCACCTTAGCTAATGCTCTTACACTATCTGAAATGTCATCAGGCCTAGTACGATAGTTATTGTTTGTTTGTCTCCTGCCTCCCTGTGATGCTGAAATGCATTGGAGGGACAGGGCCTCCCTGTACTTGTCCTATACTCCTTTTATCATGTGTGTTCTGTTGCCTTCTGCACAGGACTCCATGAGGGACTCCTGGCAGTGCAGCTCTTCCTCTTTTTGGTTGTGTTGAACAGGCCCTTGGGATACCCTTATGGCACCCATGGGTGGGGGTACAACCCTGTACACCTGGTGTATGTTTTTGGGCACCTATTTGTGGCCCACAGAGCAGGGTATGGGCTGGTGGCAGCTCCATCCTGAATTTGACAGGTGCTCTGTGTACCCCTCCATTTTGGGATACTCAGGCCCTGCCATTGTCAGTCCTCGAAAGTCTGCTGGCCGGAGACAGGGACAGCCGAGGAATCTGAAGTGAAGCACCAGGACGTCGAGGCCATCAATGACCGCCACAGTTGATGGCCTCGTCGCTGTAACCTCGTCGACTGGAGCCGCAACACTCCATTGACTAAGACACTTAGAAATCATGGACTCCCTTGCTCATCACCGTCGACCGCTTTGTCTCGCCAGAGAAAGACAAGGTCGCCGATGAACCAAGGAGAATCTGCCAGAATCTGCCAGTGGTTTTTCCGCTACCCGAAGACACCGACGAAGATCCGAAAGCCAGCCGAGGTCGAGTCCCAATCGCTGACGCCAAACACTGGTGATGGCCTTTGCTGGGCTTACGTTCTTCCTTGATTCTTTGCGGCAACAAACTCTCATCATGGAGGTGCACTGCACGCCTGATCTTCGCAGGACGTCCATAACCGATCGTCGACGAGCACCACAAGGACCGAAGCTGCTGTCTCAACGACATTCTTCTCCTTTTCTTCAAGGAATCTCGACGATCTGTGGCTCCTGCCTTAAAGGGAGTTCACTCAAGAAGGATCCGTCAACGACCCGACATCGAACTCTGCTAAACCAGGTACGTTGGGGTAGTAGAACCTTTTTAGAAGGAACCAAGACTATATTAAACAATATATGAACTGGGCTTGTTGATACACTTTATTTACAGGTTGCCCATGTGGGGGGGATCCTCACACAGATCTGTGTCTTGCGGTAGGGACCCAATATTCTGCCAATTGTCTAACCCAACTTGTTTTCCTTCCATATCTGGTGTTGGTTCACTTTGCTATTACACTTGTATGTCATTTACAACTGTCAGCAGTTGGTGCATTTAATAGGAGTCAAGAGTCAACTGTGGTACCACAAAGATATTGTATATATCTATCAATATTATATTGCCAGAGCACAAAGTGTGTTATTGTTTGTGTATATATTCTGAACCTTATTTATATAAAGAACTGTGTTATCACTAACATAGTGTGTGGACATTCCTTTGTGGGGGGTTGGGGACTACACTGTACTTAAGAACCAGCCTGCATCACCTCCTGATAGCTATGCCTTGATTGTTCGTCCATTGCTACCAACAATAGAGAATCTTGGCTGGGGTGCTCTGTGCTTCTACTCTGCCATATAGAGGGCAGGAGTACCGATAACCCCCTTCAGTCTTTACACTCTCCCGCCCCCTGCCCTCTTTCTGTACTGTCTTTTCGGCCTAGTACGATAGTTAATGTATGTTCTTCTCCTGCCTCCCCCATCTCCCCCCTGCCCTCTTTCTGCCAATGCTCTTGCACTATCTGAAATGTTGTCAGTCCTAGTGTGATAGTTAATTACCCATTATTAATGTCTCAAGGCCTTCTAAGAATGTTATTGTTGTTTTACCTTGTTCCCCCACCTGCCTTGAAGAGCTTTGAAACACCTGTGTATAAGAGCTATACAAATAAACTATCAAATTATATCATATCATATCAGACATCTCTAAAAAGTCCAACTACCAGCTGCACCTCCTCAGAGGTACTCTTCCTTTTCTCACCTTCCCCCAGAGGCTCATTGTCTCCAGAGCCCTGGTTCTCTCAAGACTGGACTACTGCAACAGCCTCTTTCTCAACCTCCATGCCTTCACTGTGTACCCTCTGCAACTCATCCAGAACAGAACAGCAAGATTTATCCTTGGCTTCAAGCCCTGGGACCGCATCTCTCCAGCACTGAAATCCCTCCACTGGCTCACCGTGGCTGCAAGGATCAAGTTTAAGACCTTATGCATTGTCCACAAGGCTTTCTGTGGCCTGAGACCCACCTATCTGCATCAATGCCTTTCCAAATACTATCCCTGTCGAGCCCCCTGCTCGTCAACCTACAACCTTCTGCGATTGAACTGGTTCTCTAAGCAGAGATTTGGAGGGAGATCTTTATCTTCAGCAGGGACCTTCCTCTGCAACAGCCTCCATGCCGCCCTCTGTCTTGCGGCCGGTATCTTTAAGTTCTGGAAACTCCTTAAGTCATCCCTCTTCTCATCTTACTTGTCTCTCTCTCTGACCTGCTAACCTCTCTCTCCACTCTCCCTCCCCTCCCACACAGCATGCCGACTGGCTGCCAGGCGTACCTCAGAGTCTCACAGGTCCCTGGCCCCCTCGCCAGTCGTCCTGCACTTGCCCCATTGCTACGGCACTTGGTCAATGACCCATGAGAACGACTTCTCTCAGCACTTATCAGTTTTCTGACTAAGCGGCCGCACTTGTTCTCACCAACCCCACCACACCCCCTTCACTTACCCCTCCCCTCACTCTCCTGTACCTCTGTGCACTTATTCGATCTGAACGTACCTTGTCTGAAGATTGTCCATCATTTCTCCCCTCTCATCATTTCTCCCTCTCTCACTGCACCCTATGCTCTTGGAAATTCTGCTGAATTGTCGTCAGACTTATTTGCTTTTATCTACCCTGTTAAATATATTTTATGCACTTTGCCTGGGCAGATTTTGCATCGTTGAGAAATTCAAGAGCGCTGAATGACTGTTGTTTTTGCTCCCCTTGCTCCCACCCCTCCATGAGTGCTTTGAAACACTTGTCTTGTGTATAGGCACTATACAAATAAACATTACCATACCATACCATTTCTGGTACACTGCAAAGAAGAGGTTATCCCAGACTTATTTAGACCATTTAAACAAAGAGCTAAATGCCAGAATAGAGCAGTTATATTATAATCTCAAAACAAAATAAAAGATTCAGACAACTTTGTGTGTGCTACCACTTTTACCCTACACAGCAGTGCCAATAAAGATTCATCTTAATAAATCGCATATTTTAAGCTCAACAATACACAACTTCAACATCCTCAATTTGTATTCGTCAAAGGGAAGAAACTAAATCAACCACTTATTGCAGACAGAAAACATAATCAACCTGTACAGAATTGGACCACGCTTTGCGGACTAGACTCCATTAAAGGAAATTTCCTGTGAGGATGTTCCAGTGGATGTAAATTTAAGTCTGTGAAAACGTTGTATCTGAGAAAAAAAATCTCTACACTAAATACCCATAACACTTGCAAGAGTACAATTGGTATATAACTGAGGATGATAGGATCTTATAGGAAAGGTGGACCCCTGCGCTGATCTGTTCTCTGTAGAGTGATGAAAGTTCTTCCTGGAGCCTGGTATTGAGGTTCCAGTGGGACAGAGCTCCTAAACTCCCAGTGATTGTGAAAATAGAAACTTGGGTTTGGAACCTCGTTTGCAATGGCGCTGGATATGGCAATTGCCAAGTGGTATGGTAGTACCCTATTATTCCTTTCCAATAACTATGGGACACAGTTGGATTTTAAGGTTGGTCGATTTTTATTGGTGCATTGGTCAGGTCACAGAAACTGCGTGTGTAACGGAACTACAAATACCTTGGGTTTTGTAGTCCATTCGCATTACTAAAGCTTCCTTCAGGCGCAAGCCAGTCTGCACCAGTATAAATTGAATTTCCAGTTCCCGTCACATCTATTAGCACCTACAATTAATTCCTGAATGCACCCTGCCACTTTACATTGATTTTAGCTTTTACATTTGTATTTTTATATATTTGTTTCTTTTAGATCAGATTGACTTTTAATCATCCATTAATTGCCTGAAATCTTCTGCATCTATTTGCTGTGTGAGCAGCAGAATGACCTTGAAAACATTGTCTTTGCTGCCTTGTGTGTAATGGAACTACAATACCCTTGGATTTTGGAGGCCAGTCACATTACTAAAGCTTCCTTCCGGTGTGTCAGCACTGGTGCATCAGAGGCAAGCCAGTCTGTGCCAGTCTGCTCTATACACAAAATCGTGGCCCGAAACTAGACTGCTGTAGCTTTTATGACTACTATTGTGAGAAGTGTAGGTCTTTTTGGTGCTTGTGATTAATTTTTAATTCTGGACTGTCAAGTGTAATCATGAGCTTTCATCCAGAACTCAAACTGCTGTTGGCCGCACAAAAACCTGCACGTGAATCGATCGTTAGTAAATATATCGGGCTTAAATTGTTAGACATAGAGTCAGCTTGCACACACTTGCAGACATGGGATATATCTGCAAGGAGAACTATACTACAATTTACCAGCCGAACGTGGCCACTGTGATGGTACCCCCCCCATATCAGCACAGCACAGCAATGAACACATTGGATCGGGATACCCTTGATAAAATTAGTAAAAACTCATCTACACAAGACACTATTATGTGCAGTAGAATTCATTTCCCCAGATACAAATAGTCCTGTGCTTGGGGAGCTTAAAAGGAAAGCAGATGACTTGCAGTGCAACGGTGGCGCTGCATCTAGAGCACAATGAAATGGGTTTCATTTTTTTTTTTTTCCTCCGGTCATCAACAATGAAACTCTGGTGCTCCCTGTGATGTGAATTACTGAAAGATAATCGAATGTGGCTGCACTGGAAATGTTTCTCATGTCCGTGATATGGACATAAAGGTATTTAAGAGCAGGATAAATCGAATTTGTTTATGGGAATTTAAATGAATATGATTCACAGACTGTTGTGTGCAGTCGATAATCTTCGTGCAATTCATGGACTGGAATGAATTTGTAAAGACATGCAGCAATCACATGAAGGTGAAATGTCAATATTACACAGTTTGAGGCTAATGATATTAGTGATGCGACTGTAAAGTCAATGTATAGTGTTCATGTATTTAGTGCAGTGGAACACGGTGCAAGTAATTGGGATTGGTGTAATGTTATTGGTTCTGTGGAGTAATTTAGCAATCCTGTTTAAAGTGTTTTAAGGGTCACAATGAACGTTTTTAAGTGCAATGTTTGTATGGAGAAGTTTGATATGGTAGTGAGTTATGTTTCTGGCCTGGCTGGGAAGGCTCTGAATGTATATTTAAAGAGGAAATGGCAGTGGCTTAATGGTTTTCAAAAAACTGCACAATATGGTAAAGTAAAAAAAGTATTGTGATAACATTATAGTATGTTTTGTTTTGTTTGTGCTGAATTATTTTTACAGATGTGTAGATTTAACACATTTTTGAGGATTTTCAGGGTGAGCCTATGGATTTATAGGTATTGATATGGACCTTTAGTGAACAATGTTGTACATGAGACATTTGGGAAAGGAAATGCATTACACTATTTGTATATTTAAGTTTTGGTTGGTAAATGTTTAAATGCTTGAAATAGGTGGGACATTAAGCTAGGTGATGTGCAAGCCTCTGATTATATGGAGTGTATGAGTCTCCACAGTACATTTTGGTATATCAATAGGAGTGATGTGAGTTTAGTGAATGGCATATGCAGTTGTAGTAAAAGAGGTCGTGCCTCTGGTATGAGTGGATTTGGGTGTAATAGGCCCTAATGATAAGCTCTTTGAAGTGTATGATGAGTTTGTATCCAGAGCATGTGGTGTGTCTGGTGATAAAATGAAAAGGATTCACACTTGTGAAAGTGAAATGAAATTTTATGGATTTTTGCGCAAATATTTTCCGGATGCGTTTGTGTCTGCAAGATCGGTACACTTGATGGGTTGTATGGCCAACTTCCTATTCTAGTGTTTTTTTTTCATGTACTGTGCCTATGCAGTTACGCTGTTTTTGTGTGATCTTTGTTTAGTTCGTATCTTTTCTTTATTTTCCTACTTTTATATGTTTCTTGGGGCAAGTTGAGTATGAGAGTGTGAGTGCAACCTGCAGGTTCTTTGTGTGAGAATGAGAGGTGGTGTTGTATGGTATGTGGTGTATTGCTAAGGTTAAAGAATGTTAGTTTGTGTATTTGGTTGGTTGCGTTAGTGCTGCGGGTGTGGCAGACCCGAGACTCTGTGTGGCAGGCGGAGTGGAAGGAGTGTAAGCCGTGCTGTATGAGCCATTAAGGTGATGGAATGTGGTTAGTTTGTGGTTTGTGCTCGTAAGTGGCAGTTATGAGATCCAGTGGTGGCAGTTCTGGATATATGGTTGGTTTGTGATATTTATGATGGTTGGGGAATGTTAGTTACGCGAATGTAGATGTACTCTGAGAGGGTTGAGAAAGTGGTTAGTAATTGTGAGGGTGATGAATGTTTGTTTAGGTGGTTTGATGTGAGTTCCTGTTCAGTGCTTGTTGTTGGGGTGTGTGTCTGTTATAAAGAAAGGGGATGTGTAGCATGCTGCTTGTATTGGTGCACAGATGCAAGCAGTGGAATGTTGCCTGGTGACTGGAACCTTTACTACATCAAGGTTCTAGTGGAGACAGTTAAGACACACAGGATGGGAGAGAGATGGATAAAGATGTTTCTACCTTGTGCTCCTACCCTCTTTCCATAACTTCCCTGTAACTCAATAAAGCTAACTTCTTTTATATATATATCTGCCTCCAGCCTGGTCCCTATATATATTAAGAACCCAAAATGCTACAGGTTCTGGCTGCCTACCAGAATGAGCACTGTCTTATCATCGTTAAGACAGAGTTCATGTTGTGCCATCCAGTTCTGGATGCTTTGGTAGATTTTGTTGAGGGCTGCAGAGTCAGTATTGTAGCCGCCTGTGATAGGCAGAAGGATCTGCATATCATCCTCGTTGTTGGTGTTCAACCAGGTAGTCGAACAAGAACTTTGTGAATATATTGTAGAGTGTCAACGATACACACACACCTTGGGGCACTCCACAGATTGGTGGTGCTGGCATGGCAGCAGCTATGTTAGAGAAAACTCTCATTGTCCGATTAGACCAAAATGACTCAGTCCAGGCGATGGCTTTGGTAGAGAATTGGGCAGCGGATGAAAGGTGTTCACATAGGATTCTGTGGTTCACTAGGTTAAAGGCCGCTGAGAGGTCAACGAGTAATAGAATGGCTAAGTTGCCTTTGTTTATGATCTTATCCATTTGTATTTTGAGCTCTAACTTGAGTTTTATTGTCTTTGAGTCATCCCTTGGTGTTTACGCACAGGTGGATAGCACAATAAAAACAAGTCACAGTATCATTTTAGACTACTAAGGTTAGTCAAACCTTGTCTAACCTTGTCTGCAAAAAATTGCAAAACCTTAGAGAGGGCAACAATCATGCCGAGACTGGATTATTATAATGTGCTCAAGAGCAGTTTTTGCAAAAATCGCATCTGCAAACTTCAGATGTTGCAAAATTATCCATTTAATATTGTCAAGAATGATCCTGGAACAGAGCACATTTCTGCTTTTAGGAAAGACCTTCACTGTCTGCCGGTTGCATCCAGAATCCGATTTAAAATAAAGTTAGGACTCTTAGGGAGTGGGGACATGGGAGCACCAGCACTGTTGCTAACAGTGCTGTTGCTTCCTTGACCGGTCTGCCTACTGTTGTCGCTGCACCCGGCAAGGTCAGACCTGTCAGCACAGCGCCTCCGGCAGGCAAATTTGTAGTTTGTCGGTCAAGAAACAAGGGTGCCGGTTAGCTTAACAGCACCAAGTTTTCCGGTCTGGCAAATTTGTAATGAGGCCCAAACACTCTTCCCATAAATGCCTCTATGGGTCGGCCCCTTCTTAGCTCAAAGAGAGTATCACACAACATACTCCCTGTAGGTCCACACGGTCTTGTAACACCTCGGGTCAAATATGCCCCAGAGCAAAACAAGTAAGGGGGAAGGGCCGATCATTCCCTGTCCAAGTAACTATTTCGTGAAACAATCAGCCGGCTGATTTGCGTAAAGAAAGGAATTTGTTTACAAATTGGAAATGGCTAAAGACCACCTTTTTAATTAAATAGCCTTCCAATACCTTGTCTTCTTGTGATATGTCCTTGGTGTAAATGTGCACCCAAATGCCTGCTGGCTTTGGTGTGTAATAAATAAATAAATAATGAAATAAATAAATACACCAACATTTGTGATCAATGGCAAATAATTTAATCTCACTGCGCATTGCCTAAAACAATTATCTGTTTTGAAAGTCTGCCATCTTTTAAACATAACAATACCACTGTCAAAATCAGTCTGCGATTGATAAACTTCTTTGAGCGATGGTTGCATTAGGGTGGATTTCGAGTTTAACCTCTCAAAGGTGGGCATATGTCATTGTTGGAGCCGGTAATGAGAGATGTTGCCCTATTTATTGGGAAAATCAGGACCGGCTTAAATTGGAGCGTACCTTTTGCAAAGCCCAAGAGTACATACATATTATAAGAGAAGGAATTTACAATGCCATACAAAATGGCATTATGGGGGAGATCAACGAGAATGCAGTGAAGGCCATGTCTAGTGGCCTATTAGTGGTTTATAAAATAATGTGGGCTGTGCCCACTGGCCATGGCCAAAATGTATGGCCTGGTCTGGTAGTGTTCTAATTTATGCAGTGGGCATGGCCAAAGGCCGTGTCCACTGGCCAATGGTGGAAGTGGGCGGAGAAAATCTATGGAATAACAAAACCCTTGAAATTTAATGAATAAAACTTTAGTTAAAGAACATTTAAGGTGAGAAACGTAATGCAACAAAACCTGCACATTTCAGGTAAAGCCACCTTAATGAAGCACCCCCAGTTGTGTGGCCTATGACCACAAAGATGGCATCAGGGATGACATCACTGATGACATCAATAATGACATAATTTATTACAAACACAAAAGTCAATGCATTAAAAAATCCAATATTATTTCAAGATTATTTTTACTTACTGTGCAGTATGTGTTTTATTTCAATTTTAACATGTTAATCACTTACAAAAGTCACACACAAAGAAATATACATCTACGTACATGTTTTCAAGCAAATGTTGAATTTTAAAACTTCATTTATTTTCTATACATATGTAAATATGCTATACATGTTTACATAACTGTAAATAGAGGTAAATATACATATTTAGTTGAACATGGAAAAAAAATTAAAAATCTGAACAATATGATCTAAATAGTTATCATATTTATGTGAGCAGACTTCTGTATTCACCCATTTAGAATTTAGATGCATGGAAGTGCTAATCATCCAAAAATGTATTGTGCACGAATAACTGTAAATTGATGTATATATATAAATTTTTTGTTGAACATGGAAAAACATTGGGGGTCATTCCGAGCTTGGTGCTAAGGGAACAACGATGCTGGTAGAGGAATACCGGCAACGATTAACGCTATGGGCTATTCTGACCAGCCCGACCGCTATTAGCAGCACCGTAAAGTACGATGCTGTAAATAGCGGTCCGGGCGTGGGCACGCGACCCACCTTGCCGGCAATAGCGGCATGCCTTAAACTGGAGTAGATCACAAGTGAAAATGACATGCAAATAACAGCTTCAAAAAGGCAAAAAAAGTGGTTATCGGCATGCCGTAAATACCGGCATCGCCGACCTACCGTAAAATGCCCTGAGCAGTGTTCACAACTGCCACAGGCGCACACAATCAGCACAGGTGGAGGCAATGGAGTCTGGCACAGTACAAAAGGAGCACACCCACACACCACACCCCCTCCCACACCAAGATGATTCCAATAGTAGTAGCATTACTGGAGCCAGAGGACATGCTTGCATTGTCACAACATCAACAACAACAACAGCCGCCACTGCAGAGGAGGAGGACATTGAGACAGGGCCAATCCCTCGCATCAGAGCCAGTCCTTCTATCCTAACCCCTGAGCAGATCCACACCCTGTACCGTCTGGACCGGGACACCATCACCACCATAGTGGTCCTGATACACAACGACATAGTGAGCCTCATTGAAATACGCAGCGCCATCCCCCCTCTACTGAAGGTGGTGTCTGTGCTCTACTTCCTTGCCACAGGCACCTACCAGCACACAGTGAGGCACATGCATGGCATATCACAACCCTTATTTTCCCCGATACTGAACCAAGTGCTGGATGCCCTCCTCAAGCACACAAGGGACTGCATATCCCTACCATGGACTCCCCAGGAGATATTTGATACAAAAGTTGGCTTCCATGCACTGGCAGGCATGCCAAATTGTGTAGGTGCCCTCGACTGCATCCACGTAGAGTTGCTGGTCCCGCATGCCATGCAGGCAGTGTACCGCAAGCAATACCACTCCATCAATGTGCAGATGGTATGCAAGGCCAGCAAGATCATCACACATTGTTGTGCCCGATATCTCGAATCAACTCATGACTATATGTTCCTGTGGAACTCCATGCTACCACGCTTCTTGGAGCGACATGCTGGACGACGTGCCTGGCTGCTTGGTAAGCTGCATGACCGGCATATGGCATTGAAATGGGGGGAGAGATGCACACAACACCCTGGTGTCATTGGTGTGGTGACTGCATGATGTGCACATCACTGAACACTGTGCCCCAAAGCATCACAAACGGTACATGACACCCAAATAACATAGGAATGAAGTAAGGTTGACACCTATCACTACATGACTAACAGGAAACCACGCCACATCCCGCAACACGTGCACCACTCATCAGCGGCCCTCACCCTCCATAACGCCATCCTGCACCATGCAGTGCATATGCACTATGTTGCTGTCTCCAGCATATCACCACACAGGACAAGCATCCCTGGGAGTGCCTCAAACTGAACCTACCACGGAATTCACTGTCTGGCACAGGGCCGGCACACTCACAGGAGTGCTGCATGTCACCATGGGAATGATCAGCACTGATTGCCCAATATTGCACATACTACTGCCAAGGCTCCCTCTAAGTAAATCTCATAGAACACAACACCCCACTAATTTGACACTAACACAGCTGTATGCGTACACGATGCATGTGCAACAAGACGTCAGTGCACACCATGTATCATCTTGAAGATGCAACCCACACCATCAGTACATGGCACAGTCCACATTGAGGGACTGAAAAAGGCATCAATACATCCAGGGACATGTGCATGTGGCCAACGTAAACCTGCAGGCATGTGTGACTAGTAGAGCTATCCATCATGATTCGCCTGACATTTACCTTTAATGGCCTCTCATGCAGGTGATAGTGGCTATCCCTTGAAGCCGTGGCTCTTCACCCCTGTCCGAAACCCACAGAACAGGCACGAGGAGGACTACAATCGTTCCCATACCCGTACCCATGTGGTCATCGAGCAGACCTTTGGCCTGTTGAAGGCACGATTACGCTGCCTCAGCCAGTCGGGTGGGGCACTCCTCTACAGGCATGAGAAGGTGGCCAAGATCATCATGGCATGTGTCATGCTGCACAATATGTGCATCCGCCGGAACGTGCCCCTGCCCCCTGACATTGAACTGCTACCACCTGGTGATGATGAAGGGGAAGAAGAAGATGAGGCTGGACATCATTGCGGTGCCGATGCACAGGAGAGACGTGTGTGTGCAAGTCAGTGATTGCACAATATTACTGACACACATGGCAGCAGAGGGTGACATGATGGTTGGACAGAGGGCACTGGGTGTGGAGGTACATTTACACTATGCACTGTAAATGAATGGATGACACATGCGCAATGATGAATGTCCACTCAGGTCTTGTTTTTCACATAACCGTTGTATTAAATGTAACAATGTAAACATAAGTGCAAAATCCCTCTACCACCTTCACCCCTCCCCCTGCCCCCCACAACTCCCCCACACACCCTCATCCCCCTCCCCCTCCCCCCACAACTCCTCCAAACACCCTCACCCCTCCCCCCACAACTCCCCCACACACCCTCCCCCCACAACTCCCCCACATACCCTCGCCCCCCTCTCTCTCTCCCCATAACTCCCCACACAAGTCCCATGGAGTCTCCAAAGCCTACATGAGGCTGCCCTGAAGATTATTTGCCACTCCCTGGTCCAGGGGGCGGCATGTCTTGCCGGCGCAGGGTACGGGCTGACCTGCGGAGCGGGCTTGTTTGTGTAGAACTGGAGCAAGACGGTGTGGCCACCTGCTGTGATTGTGTAGCGGGATGCCCTGCCTCCATGGCATCCCCTATGTGGCCTAACACCTGACGGAGGGCCGAGACCTCCTCGCAGAGGCGGCTGGTGTTGTCAGCGAATGATTTGGCCATGGAGGCAGTGTTGTACGTGATGGACCAGCCTAGAGCAGCTAAGTCCTGACACCACTCCTCTCTGGCCAGTCTGTTGTCCTGGACAAACTCCCGCACAAGGACAGTGAGCAGGTCGGACCGCTGAGGCCCTGTGGGTGCACCTGTGGAGGTAGTCGACCCCTGCCTTTCCTGCCCAGCCTGCTCAGCCTCCCTAGTCGTGATAATTGAACTGAAGTGTCCCAGGCTCCATATGCTCCTGACCAGACTGCTCCGGGGTGGTGGCGTGCTCTGTATCGAGTGACCATACGTGGGGGGATGCCGGTAGAGTTGGGGTATGGAGCACTTCCGAAACATCGTCCTACATGGGCACCCAGATGTCGTCTTGTTTGTCCACCACACCCAGGGGTGCCGTGGCTGCCACCTCCCCAGCCAAACTCAACTCCTTGGATTGTGGTGCCTCGCATGAATCATCAGGATGGCCAAAGGGTGGAGGTGGTGGTGGTGGTGGTGGTGGTGGTGGTGGTGTTTCGCCCTCTACAGGCCTTGGTGGCACCGGTGCAATGGGTACCTGGGGTGGCTTGCCTGTTGGTAGCTGGCGCCCCCTGGGTTGTCCCCTCGAGGTTGAAGGGCGGTTGCTGTCATCCCGGGACCTCTTCCGGGGTGTGGCCTGTGCAGGGGTTGCGTCCTGCCCCTCGCTGTCATGATCAGTGCCTGTGGGGGTCGAAGAGAGGGACGGCATGAGTGATGTTTTGATAGGAATCATACATACATTTGGACAATTGCACATCCACACAATTGGGGGATAATAGGCATTTGTGTTTGGATGAGCACGTTCTTTGATTCATGGGTGTTTATGCAGGCATACGTCGGCGTCACTCATGTTGGCCAGGAGCATTGTTATCTGACATGCATAGTATTTTGGCCATGCACGCTGTGTGACTCGTGGCATTTACATCTTTGTGTGATATGTGTCATATACGATGTTGCCAAGCACCAGGCATCTGCATGTGTCTGTAATGCATCAGCCTACTTTGCTGGGAGTGTGTGTGGGACCATGGCTTGACTCTTTGAACTGACATATTCGTTGACTTTCATCAGATTTGGCATTGCAATGCTTACTTTGGACACTCACCTCCATCGCCCAATGTTGTGGCGCCACACACCATCTCGCCAACACCTCCGATGCCTTCCATCCCTATCATGCTGGCGCAGATGTCCTCCCATGGGGTGAGCTTGATCGGGGAACTGGGATCTCCTCCTGTTCCCATGGCCTGGCTGCGATTCAGAGAGAGGATGTTTCGTACCCTTAGTCACAGGTCGTCCCAGCACTTGCGACAGTCTTTAATCGTGCGTGGGGTGTTCCCCACAGCACTGACCTTCTGGGCAACAAGTGCCCAGATCTCTTTCTTCTTAAGCACTGCCTCTCACTTCATGTTGTTTGAGAACACTATGCCAGCATGCTCCTGTAGTGCATAGCTCTCAACTCACACGCTTTTGGCGGGTGTCACCCGCCTTGTAAAGGGCTGAATCACCCACCAAGCCTCATGCACGCCCATTCATTCCAATGGGCCTCTCACCCACCAAAAACAAAATCGGGTGATTTCACCCGCCTTTGCAGCACAAATGGTTGAGAGCTATGGCTTTTGCAAAAATCAGCAGAGTCCCAGGGGTCCTGTGTGGTGAGGATGGCAATAGATTGTGTTTTTAAAGAAGGCCGCTGTGCTCCTTCCCGTTCCTGTGCGATGACGCTACTTCCGGTTCCGCTTAGTAGAGGTGACTGTAAATAGCGGTGACCGCTAATAACAGTCACCGCTATTTATGGTCACTGCTAATGCCGCATTGGACCATGTAGGTAGTGTTATCTGCGCTAAGCTTGATGCCGGAAAGGGCATTTCGGGTGCCTTTAACAGCATGGCGCAAATTACCTTACCAAAATGGCGTAAAGCTCGTGCCCTCGAAGTTGTAATAGTCCTCTTTTAGCGGACTGGTGACAGCCCAGATACGCTATTTACGCCACGCCGGTAAGGAACGTTACTTACCTCCAAACTTGGAATGAGAGCCATTATATTTTTCAGCGCAACATAAAAGGCCAATTTCTAGAGGTGATGAAGTAAAATAACAAATAAGGGGAATAGGTAATTTTTAGCCAATATAATGGAAGGCCTACATAATATATTCCAGTAATGGGCTGCTTAACTTTTGTTTGTTGCATTGTCGGTTGCTTTACTTTTATGTGTTGATTTATATTCAGTATGATTATTGTTTTCTTGTAATACATCATTATGCATTTACTTGCTTTAGTGTATGTTGTGATGTGCGTATTTTAGGTGTTCATGATAACTTATTTCCTTGTTTTAGTGTATGTTGTAATGTGTATGCAGTGGAGAGAGTGCATGGCCCTGAATCATGGATTATTTGCGCTGAAAAAAACTCGATTTGTGCGCCATTCGGCCTGCAAATCCCTGTTTAACAAATGGGGATTTGCGGGCAGAATGGCGCATAAATCCCGTTTTTTTCAGCGCAAATAATCCATGAATCACAGTCCATATGTTTTGCGTGGCCATAATAATGTTGGCCTCATATTGTTGCTTGAATTACGTATTTTCTTGCTTTAGTGTATGTTGTAATGGTATGGTATGGTATAGTAATGTTTATTTGTAAAGCGCTACACAAGGCAAGTGTTTCACAGCGCTCGAGGAGGATGCAACAAGGGAAAAAACAACAGTCATTCAGAGCCCTTGCATTTCTGAATGATACAAATCTGCCAAGCAGGGTAGGTGCATATAATACAATTAACAGTGTAGATAATAGCAAATAGGTCTGCCGATGATTCTGCAATTTTTCCAAGTGCATTGATGTGCCACCATGCAGGGAGGGGAGACAGAGAAGATAGACAATCTTCAAGGCCTGGTGTGTTCAGATCGTGCAGTGCACAGACGGTACAGGGAAGGGGAGTGGGGTGGGAACAAGTGCAGGGGAGGGGGGAGGCCAAGTGTGCCCAGTCAGTCAGAAACTGGGGTAAGTGCAGAGAGATGCCTCTCAGGGATCATTAACCAAGTGCAGTAGCTACGAGGCAAGTGCAGGCCCGAGAGAGGTGCGGGAGGACTTGGCGAGGGCGTCAGGGACATGTGAGACTCTGCGGTACACCCGTCAGCCAGTCAGCATGCTGTGTGGAAAAGGAGGGCGGGCGGGATAGAGTGGGGTGAGAGGTTAGCAGGGTAGGGGGAGAGAGAAGGAAGAGGAGAAAAGGAGTGTTTTAAGGAATTTACAGAACTTAAGGAGTTTGTGCTCAAGACAGAGGGCGGTAGGGAGATTGTTCCAGAGGGAGGCCCCTGCTGAGGATAAAGATCTCTCGCCAAATCTCTGCTTATAGAACCGGCTCACTTGCAGAAGGTTGGAGGTAGATGAGCTGATGGCTCAGGAAGGACAGTATTTAGGAAGGCATCTTTGGAGATAAGTAGGACCCAGGCCAATGAAAGCCTTGTGGACAACGCAGAGGGTCTTGAACTTGATCCTTGCAGCCATGGGGAGCCTGTGTTGGGATTTCTGTGCTGGAGAGATGTGTTCCCTGGGCTTGAGGCCACGGATAAGTCTCAGGGTTCTGTTCTGGATGAGTTGCAATGGGGGCAGACAGAGACAGCTAGGTTATGAAAGAGGCTGTTGCAGTAGTCCAACCTTGAGAGACCCAGGTCTCTGGAACAGTGAGCCAATGGGGGAAGGTGAGAAAAGTAAGAGTACCTCTGAGGAGGTGCAGGTGGTAGTTAGACTTTTTAGAAATGTCCGAAATATGAGTGGAGAAGGAGAGAGTGGAGTTGATGATGACCCCAAGGTTTTTTGCCTCACAGGTGGGTGCGGGCACAGGGCCAAGAGAGGCCGGCCAAAGTGAGAGTGGGAAAGGGGGAGCAGGAGTCCCAATGCGAATGATCTCAGTCTTACTGGCATTGAGGTAAAGGTTATTTGCAGCACACCATGACTGAATTGCGGACTGACAGTCATATATGAGCGAGGTTAGAGGAGGTGGCTGAGGGTATTCTGAAGGAGAGTTGCTTGTCATCCGCATAACACTGGAAGTTTGAGGTGAAAGTGGCAATCACACGTTCCAGGGCAGCCATGTAGACATTGAAGAACCAGGAGGATAGGTTAGAACGCTGGGAAACACCACAGGTTGAAAGATGAAAGAGTGACAGTAGAGAGAAAGGACCTAAGTTCCACCTGGGATGGGTGGTCGGAGAGGAAGGAGGTTAACAACGCCAGAGCCTGACCTGTGATTCCCAGTGTGTCACAGAGATGTGCAATCAGGATGTTGTGGTTTATCATGTCAAAGGCAGAGGGGAGGTGAAGAAGAATGAGGAGAGAGGGAGTGTTAGTGTCAAGATTTGAAAGTAGGTCTTCACAGGTGTTCAGAAGAGCAGTTTCCATGCCTCTGAATGCTCTGAAGCCAGACTGATGGTCGTGGAAGCAACCAGCAGATTCAGTGTGGAAGGTGAGCTGAGAGATAGCCAGCTTCTACAGGCATCTTCTCCAATAGTTTGCCCATGAAAGGGGTGATAGAGGTGGGGCAGTAGCTTGCTGGAATGGTGGGCTCGAGAGAGGGTTTCTTAAGCAGAGGGTGCACTAGGGATTGCTTAACAGAAGTTGGGAAAACACCAGTGGCAAAAGAGAGATTGCAGAGATCAGCCAAGGTTGGGGCGAGAGAGTCAATGTTGTCCTTAATGCTTTTGGAGGGGCAGGGATCCACCTGTTTGGATTAGGCTTTCATAGACGGGACTTGTCTGGTGACCTCAACACGTGTGATGGGAATGTGAGGGGAGAGGATAAGTGGTGGAGGGGCCAAGAGAGGCTCCAAAGGTGTTGGTGCATGATGTGATGTCAAAGTGAGAGAGGAAAGGATGGGCGGCGCTGTTGCACGCATAGCTGGATGCAGCAACCTGCGTGAGCTCCGGTGAAGGCTGAGGCCAAATACGCTGAAATCCTGCAAATATGGCTAGATTCATTCTGGAAATGGTTTGAAGGACGTCAAAAAGGTTGGCCCTGGTATGGGTGAAAAATCTAAGGGATCCGTGTATGAATTCTGGTGATACGTTGAGTTGAAGGAGGAGTCCTGCAAGAAGCACCACTTGGGATCCAGAAGAAATGAGAAGCGAGCCCGTCACTGGGCACAGAAAACCGATCCTCCTCCTGCACCTGCCTTCCACAATCCTCTATCCATTAACTGTGTGGACGAAAACACACGGCGGAGACATAAGCAGTGTACAACCCTCTCCAACCGCCCGACTGCTCCACCGCTGGCACCCTGGGAGGACCCGTCGAGCACTAGCGAGCAGCAAACCCCGTGGGGACGGGGAAGCCGGCAACATCTTGCCCCGTTGGGCAGCCGGTAAGTCCCATGATGCAGGAGTTGACCCAGCTCTGGTGACCGGCACAAATTGTCCCCGCAAATTATTTGAGTGTGGCAGACCATCGGCCCAGCCCTGAGTTTCTGGGGCACATTGACTTGAGCAAGGTGAACCATTTGCTTGCATCCCCCCTTTGATGAGGACCCACATGGCACAACCACCCTACGGCGCCCACGGAGCCCCACCAGCACATCACATAATTGAAAAGAGCCCTGGTGCCACTGTAGACCGGCAAACACTGTGATGGCTGAGATTGCCTGAAGGACACACGTAGCCAAAAGACCTAACGCCTGGGCCATTACTTGGGAAATCACACGTGCGGATGCCACGTAATTATCCACACTATGCTGGGCGATCCCACTCTGAACCTCCACGGCCCACTTGAAAGGTCTGTATTGGTCGATTTGAATGTGCCAGTCACCCCCATAAGACACATATCTCGTTGCTTGATACGGAGCGGCCCCACACTCGGTCTTTCACCGCCCTAGACAACGGGACGACAGGCAGCGCCACAGCGGGCACAACAATTATGAACTTTAATAAGCACTTTGGGATAAGATGACATAGCGGACTGGAGTTGCACAGCCCCACTCAATATATGCACCCTTGAGAACTGCACAGGGCAGCTAAGCTGCAATACCCCAATAACATGCACATACGAGGAAACTCTACCCCAGTGCAGCTACGACCCTACAATCCCGTTGCTGGAGTGAGAGTAGGAGCACTCATTGGTGACTATTTACTGGGAAAGAGGAACCATGCAAGGGAAGGTCCCTAAAATAATATCGGACAGATCTCTAAGTCCCACAAGCTATTAGTTACATTATAAGGACAGGTCGCAGATAGACAGCTATTGAAAGGATAATATTACGGCAGGGCTGGCGCATGAACAGAGACCCTACACCACGTAACTGTAGGACTCTCCTATGCCTAGCTGTGACCCTGCCCCTTGTCATGGAGAGCGACAATGGAGAAGACCACAACAGCACATTTATCTGCTATTCGAGGACAAATAGGACCAGAGGAGGAGACTGGGGCAAACCTGAAGATAATGCCCAAGGGGATAGGCCCCAAAAAGGGAAAAGTTGCCATAGACAAATGCACAACTACGGTCGTCAGAACAGACACCATGGCTGACCCCAATGCCGGGCAGACCCCCCAGGCCATGTCTACCTCTCCAGCAGCTAACATGGATCCCCATGCAGTATTTGCATCTATGTAGAAGGGATTGGCAGCCTTGAATGATAAACTGGACGGGATTAATACAGAGGTAACGACCATCAGGAATCAACTAGAAAAGTCCATCGGCCGTATCACAGAAGCGGAGTAACAAATCAGCATGACTGAGGACACAGAAGAGGCTTTAGGCAACACAGTGACGGAGATGGCAAACGACCTAGGTTCGGTGAAACTGAAGTGTGAAGACTTGGAAGCCAGGTCACGCCAAAATAATAATATTCACATAGTGGGGGTCCCGGAAGAAGCACTTAAGGCCACCAATGGAACTCGCTGTGGAGGAACTACACAAGGATTTGCTTGGAGACCCGGGCTGGTCCTCCATGTTTGTCGTGGAAAGGGCGCACAGATCCCAGGCACCGTGCCCCAAACCTGGTGCCTATCCAAGGCCAAACATTGCAAGAATAATGAACTACAGAGATGGAGATCTGGGTCTACATGCCGCTTGAGACAAACAGGAACTGAACCGGGCTCAAATGTGATTCGAATATTCCTGGATTATACATTCACTGTACAACAAGAGAGACGTTCTTTCACAGGTGTCAAGAGAATTCTCTGTGAACGCAAAGTTCCCTATGCAATGCTGTAATCGGCCAGGCTCTGCATGCAGCACAATAATAAGACATAGTTTTTCACCTTTCCGGAAGAGGCCGCCAGCTTTCTGGAAGCACACATCCCGATGCAGGCAAAACAGACACCAACCGGCGCGGAAGCCAACACGTATAAATCCCTGACGCATGGCCAGGAGTGACGATAAAATCACACAGATTATGTGTCAAAGCAACAAACAAGTTCAAAAAGCTAAGTGGACAGATGAACAATGGCCCTTGGACTCGGCCACCACGGCAGCGTTCCCCGATGCGTGCACATTGACCAAACGGACCACTAAGGAATGGGGGAGAGGAGGGACACTGCATAGTTGAAGTTTGGGGAACTATGAGGGTGGAGGAGGAGGGCGGGGATGTTTGGAGGGGTGTTACAGTTAAAAATGCACAGGTACGGATCACAAGGTTATACAAGGAACCTCTGGGAAATTTCTACAACACATACTTATTAGTCAGCGCGGATACAAATGGCTAAGAATGATATGAATGGGATCACATAATTAAGCTGGAAGGTACGAGGGCTGGGGATGCCCGTGAAAAGGAGGAAGGTAATAGCATACATTAACAGACTGGGAGCCCAAATCGTGTACCTCCAGGAGACCCATTTATTAGGATATCAAGCAGAAAAGATAGCGCCCAGGTAGGGTAAACATCGCTTTTGCACGTCGTTCTCTAGCAGAGCGCGGGGTGTATTGACACTGATACATAAAGCACTGCCATTCACCCACTACAACACAGAAAGTCACCCTGAGGGGGGCTATGTACTGGTACAAAGGATGCTAGCTGAAGAAGAGGTACTACTTTTGAATTTATATGGTCCAAACATTGATGATCCATTGTTTTTCTCCAAGCTGTTTAAGAAATGTGCCATCTACCCCACTGCCCAGAAGGCGACTTCAATACAATTTTCGATACTCGCATAGACTGCACATCCAATGCCCCAAGAACACTTACCAACGCAGCCTGCATGATACATACTCACATTACAGATCTGGGGCTCCGCGACGTGTGGCACTCTCTGAATGGCCCACAATGGACTTACACGTGTTACTTGTCTGTGTACGACATGCACTCAAGGATTGACAGCTGACTATTATCGCAGAGGGCTCTGGGATGGGTGTCCAAGGCTACTATACTCCCTAGAACAATGTCAGTCCATTCCTCAATCTTGATGCATATGCAAATCCCTAAAATCGCACCACAAAGGCCCCCATGGAGGTTCAAAGCTCCAGCTATGGCAGATCATGTATATAAGAGCAACCTGACCCAACACATCAATGCATATTTTGAAAACAATGATGGCACGGTGAAGACACAGGAGACACTGTGGCAGGCCTTTAAAGTGTATATTAGAGGCATAGCCATGTCCACAGAATTTGGGGTACTTAAAGATATCTGTAGAGATCTGAAAAGACGGGAAGAGGAGATAGCTAAATTACAAGAAAAGTACATCACAGACCCCAGCCCACAAACTAAACTAGGCATTAAGACCCAACTGGAGGAGTATAGGGCTGCAGCGGATCGGGAGATCCGCTATTGTGACAAACCAACCGCCGCAAGACGGTATGGTGAACAGGAACGGCCGAGGCGGTTTCTGGCAAATATGATAAGGGGGGAGTGGGGTAGCACACTTATTCCCTGCATAACCCGTCCAAACGGGGTAGTGGTGACAGACCAGAAACAGATATAGAAAGTGTTTTACGACTTCTACTCCCAGCTGTACTCCCCCCAGAGTGCAGCCACGCAGGAGGAGATAGATGACTTCTTATCAAAGATACTTACCACACTTCTGTCCACTGGGACGAAAGAGGCATTGGAGGCCCCAATTACACAAGCAGAAATCGCAGAAGCTATTAAATCTTTGCCCAATTGTAAAGCACCAGGCTCCGATGTGCCTTGGGGCCGAGTTTTATAAAGAATTCACTGACACCCTGGTGCCCAGACTACATGCCATTTGGACCGAAGACCTCGACACAGGCAAGCTGCTTGGGACCACCCGAGGAGTGATCATAACAGTGTTACTCAAACCAGGTAAGAATCCTGAAGGCTGTGGGTCTTATAGAGATCTCTCATTGATCAATACAGATGCAAAAATCTTCGCAAAAATCCTTGCCACACGGTTGACCCCCATGATGCCTCATATGGTCCGCAAGGACCAGGCAAGTTTTATACCGGGCAGGCCGAGAGTGATGGATATCAGCCGCTGCTTCTATATACTGGCCTTGATTCCCAAGAACATGCATGGTGTGGCACTGGCATTAGACATGCAGAAGGCCTTCGATACTGTCTACTGGCCCTTTCTATTAAGGGTCTTGCACAATTACGGGTTTGGCCCAAACTTTATAAAAATGGTAAGAGTGCTATACACACAACCTTATGCAAGGGTTTGTGTCAATGGGATGCTTTTGGAAATAATAGGACTTGCAAGAGGCATACAGCAGAGCTCTCCGTTGTCACCCCTCATGTTTGCTTTAGTTATAGAACCACTAGCTGACTTATTGAGGTCCAGATTTAGCAGGGCTGGGATCCAGCTAATAGACAGAACTGAGATAATCACATTATACGCTTATGATATAATGTTATATTTGAGGAACCCTGAACATAACATGGGGAAAGCACTAAGCACCGTCAAAGAATTTGGGGAATACTCTGGGCTAAAATTAAACGCAGCCAAATCTGAGATATTCCCTCTGACAGAAGCCACCCTGAAACCCACAGCACTCCATGGCCTACAATGGAATCCCATTCAAGTGAAATACCTAGGTGTGCAAGTGGCAAGGACGGCGCAACTCACCCGTGCCTTAAATTATGAGACACTCGCTGTAGCACGCTGCACAAAGCTCAAGCGATGGCGATTCCTACCGATCTCTCTCATGGTCAGGCTTGCACTGGTTAAGATGATCATTCTACCCAACTTATTCTATCTGTTTAGCACTGTCCCTGTGTGGCCGGGTAGATCCCTCTTCTCGAAAATTCAGGGGGCATGCACAGCATTTGTGTGGAATGGCCAAGCAAGAGTAGGATGGCAGATATTCACCTTTCAATACCTGCAAGGGGGGCTAGCTGCGCCCGATTTCAAACTATATTATCTGGTAGCACAGGCTCATAATGCCACACAATGGGCCCCCGCCGACCTACAAACACAGCACCCAACCACTGACCTGCATAAGAGAAACACAGTGAAACTCCTACATAAAGCAGTAGCAGCACATCCCAGACATAATCACACTACTGACACCCCATTGGTGACGTGCACTGCCTGGCCAAGAATAGCAGGGAAATCTGGACAGGGGGTTCTATATCACCCCAAACATGCCACTGTGGGAGACACACTACATTCCCCCTATGCAAGACACAAAAATTGCTACACACTGGAAAAGCAAAGGTATCTACCACTTTTGAGACCTCTTCCCGGATAAGCAATTCATAGCCTGGGAAGACGCTAAGAGGATAGTAGGAGACACTCTGCTGCAAAAATGTAACTACTTGTGCATGAGATCAGCCATGGCTAAGGTTTGTGGTGTATTCCTGGCTGAACCCACAATACATCTGGGTCTGGGGTATATATTTACTGCTGGGAATACCAAGACATCGGCCTCTACGCTATATAAAATTGTGATGACAACCCGAGGACCAGTAGCCTAGGGAACAAAAGAGAAGAGGGAGCGGTATTTGGGCCACACCATCACTGATACACATTGGAAACAGATTTGTGGACTGACGAAAAACATTTCATGCAATTCACGATACCGGCTAATACATTACAAAACTGTACACAGAACACATTACACACCGGCTAGACTGAAAAGCATATACCCCTTGATGGATGGTAAATGTCCTAGATGCGGAAGTGAGGGTGCAGATACATCCACATGGGGTGGGCATGCACCCAGCTCTCTGAATACTGGGCGGAGGTGGAATGAATACTGGGCGGAGGTATGTAATGCATTAGATTTTATGGCAGATCAACCTATAGAATGGGGTCCCATGATGTGTCTGCTGGGGGAGGTGGGGTAAATGAACCCCATATGGCATAAACTGCTCAATCGGAGTCTATTGCTGGCTAAACAAGCGATCTTGATGAAGTGGAAAAGCGTTGAACCACCCATAAAAAAGGATTGGGAGAGAGGCATGCCATGGGCGAACGATTATGAAGAAATGTATACCAAACTGTTACCCACTCAGAGTCTGCCCAGAGACATATGGGGCAGATTCAGGCAATACCTCTCTGACAAAAACGCAGAGGAGACCGGTTCTGACACAATGTAATTATGTGTACTATTGTATCCTAGAAATGTAATGCAAAACAATAATGATGTGTAGAATGTGAAAATGGAAGACGTGATGATATATCTGTGCAAGTTAAAATAAAAGTTTTTTTTAAAAAGCGAGAGGAAAGGATGTCTTGGGTTTTTGCAGTGAAGTGTGCAGCCAGGGTCGAGCAAATGTCCTGGGTGGGTGTGGCAGAAGAGGAGGCTGCTGCAAGATTGGGCCGTTACTTACAGACTTTGAAAAGTTTGGTCGTGTTGTTTGATGCTGCAGAGATCCGGACTTGAATAAAGACTCTTTTCTTGGTGCGGATGCAGAGTTGATATTGCCTTTGAATGAGGCGCAGGCCAGTTTGTCAGGAGGTCCGCCTTATGAATACCATATCCGCTCATCTGCCCTTCACCTGCATTTAAGGGCAGTCAGATCAGAGTTGTACCAAGAGCTGCACTTTTTGGGGGGCTTCAGTCAGACCCTCATGACAGGAGCAAGAGTGTCAAGGGTGTTAGAGATAGATTGAAATTAGTAAGGGCTGTATCAGGGTGGGAGTCAGCTGCAGGAGTAGGAGGCGAAGAGTAGGTAGAGGCAAAGGAGGTCGCTGTCATGCTTTTCATGGGTCTGGTGACTTTGAAACCTAATGGCCATGCCAGGTGTGCCGATGAAAGATGAGAGGAGAGCTTCAGGTGTGAAGAGAGAAGAGAGTGGTCCGTTCAAGAGAGAGAGCTAGTCAGAGGGATAGTGAGAGGGAGCATCCAAAGTTTGGCCAGCTGTGTGCGTGGGCCAGAAGGTATGATAGAGAGCGAGTGAGAATCGCATAGGTTGCAGAAATGTCCTGAGGAGTCAGGGGAGTCCAGATGGAGGCTGAGGTCACCCAGCAGGAGGAGTTGAGAGGAGACCAGGTCCGCCCATTCTGAGAGGAAAAGAGTGGACTGTCCTGGTGGCCGATACAAGGTGGCCATAAGGAGAGAAGATTTAAGATAGAGAGAGAGCCTGCACACTAGGCACTCGAAGGTGGAGTAGGCCTGAGTGGGGCTGATGGACACAGGTATCCATTCTGGGATGATCAGCACCACACCCCCTCCTGACCTCTTTTACCTGGGCACAGAGAGGTTCTTGTATCCTTCAGGGAGGAGACTGTCAAAACTTGTGACAGAGCTGTCCTTAAACCATGTATCCATGATGGGGAGCACGTCTAGATCCATGCTTTAAAGGAGGTTGCAGATGTCAGACGAGTGTTTGACTGCAGAGTGAGAGTTTAGCGTGGCAATATGGAGCAGCTTACCATCTTTGAAGGTCTTCCGCAGGGGGCGCAGGGGACGGGGGTCTCCCCGAGGTTGGCAAGGGAACCAGAGAAAAAGTGGAGGATGGATGGGGAGCCAAAGCCGACAAGGGAGCCAGGATAATGAGGCAAGGCAAGGGCACCTGTACAGAGGAGGAGGACGGCACAGTGGGCAAGGGAGCCTATGGAGAGGGGGGGCACAGTGGGCAAGGGAGCCTGTGCAGAGGAGGGGGATGGCACAACAGGCAAGGGAGCCTGTCCAGGGGGAGAGGTAAGGTTTCAGCGATGAGGTAGGAGCCTGTCAAAAAGAAGAAGGTTGGGTTGAGGACCCTGAACCATGATCGGTCCATTTCAATAGACATTAATTATGACACTGGAGATGGTGAAGAGGTCAAGGAGGACCTCCCAACGGGTGCCACCATTAATGGGAGAAGAGGCGATAGGAGAGAGAAAGGCGACCATGTACCAGGTCCATTGGTCGGGTGAGGTTACGACAAAGAGAATGTCAGTGAAGAGTCTCTCTGCCGGAAGCCGTGACATAGGTGTCTGTAATAGGAAGGCCTGGGTTGGAGCCAAGTATGTCCTTCTTAAATTTCTTCCGGCCAGAGCTAGTGATAGGGGAGGGATAGGAAATAGAGAAGCAGTAAGAGAAGATAGGCCAGACAGATAGTGACATAGCTAGCTGTGATGGTGAGGAGGACACTTACCACACTGATGAGGCACATGGAAGGGGTGAAAGGGGGTGCTCAGGCAAAACACAGTGGGTGTACAAGGCGGGGCACTGAGGACAACGCTTTTCACAAAACAGGGACTTTCAATGCAAGAAGGAAGCAGAGCAGATTAAAAACGAATTTACAGGCACAGCAACCTTCCGTGTAGGAAGCAGACACAGGCTAAAAACGATTTTACAAACATAGCTACCCTCAATGCAGGAAGGGGGCACAGGCAAAAAACGATTTTACAGGGACTGCAAGCTTCAATGCAGGAAGTAGGCACAGGCTAAAAACGATTTTACATTCACAGCTACCCTCAATGCAGGAAGGAGGCACAGGCTAAAAACAATTTTTAGGCAGCAGCTACCTTCAGTGCAGGAAGGAGACACAGGCAAAAATGATTTTACATACACAAGTACCTTCAGCGCAGGAAGGAGACAGAGGCTAAAAACGATTTCACATGCACAGCTACCTTGAATGCAGGAAGGAGACACAGGCTAAAAACGATTGTACAAACAGAGCTACCCTCAATGCAGGAAGGAGGCAAAGGCAGAAAAACTATTTTACATGCACAGCAACCTTCAATGCAGGAAAGGGCACGGGCTAACAACGATTTTAAAGGCACAGCAACCTTCAATGCAGGAAGTAGATACAGGCTAAAAATTATTTTACAAACACAGCTACCCTCAATGCAGATAGGAGGCACAGGCTACAAACGATTTTACATGCACAGCTACCTTCAGTGCAGGAAGGAGACACAGGCTGAAAACTAGTGTACAGGCAGTGCAACCTTCCATGCAGGAAGGAGACACAGGCTAAAAACGATTTTACATGCACAACTCCTTTAGTGCAGGAAGGAGACACAGACTAAAAACGATGTTCAAGCAAGCAGACACAGTCTTGATGGTGGATGGCACATGACGTATAACGCAGCAATGTAGTAGTCGGTATCAATGTGAAGCACTACAGTGAGTGAAATCAGAATGCAGGCTCACTGCAGTGCAAGGGGCAACTGCAACGGTGGATTACTTTGAAGGAAGCTGGAGTAAGTTCAGTGGGCCAAGGCAGCCACAAAGTTGCAGTACTCACGTGAAGACACAATGTGGAGAAAACAGTCCAGGGGACCCCTGCATGAGAACACGACTTTGCAGGCTATTTTAACTGAGAGGTCTGGCAAGTGGGAGCATTGCCAGGCATTGACAGGAACGGAGAGGGCCTGTCATGCGGGCCTTAGGTCGACTGGCTAAAGTTGCTGGAACTGGCTAAAGAAGAAGCTAGCGAGCTAATGGGAGGGGAGCAACTCAATCCACAGTGTTCATCCAGAAGGCTACTGAGAGGGCAGCCATCTTAACAGGGCCATAAACTGCAGAAAGCAGTAAAACAGATTTTGAATTTTGTTTTTGTTAAAGTGCGTGCTGCAAGTTACATCCCCCGAAATGCAGATGGAATGCTGGTTATTGCTCACATGCAATCTAAAGATATTGGCACAGCACAACACTTCTGGGGCTGCAACTTATGCTTACCCAAAACAAAGAGGTCATCAATGGGTCAGCAGGAGAATGCAGAGCTCCGGAGCGCGGTCTTCAGCTGTTGTTCATGCAATCTATTAGATTTGTATATTGCGCCAAACGCCCATGGGCCTCACGGCACTCCAAGACAATTACAGCAAAGAACAAAAAGCAATTATCAGAGGGGGGATCTGGGTCAATCAGGGGGTGAAAAAAGCCTAGCCCATATCAAATAAATATGTCTTAAGTTATTTTTTAAACTGGGTGGTTGACTCACAACCCTTAAGAGCAGAGGGAAGATGATTCCAAAGATACAGGGACCAGGCATAGAAGCCTGAGCCAGCAATCCTCTTCAACAGAACTCGTGGTTGCTGTAGGAAAATGTCTTTGTTGGACTGAAGAGTTTGCAGAAAGTTAACTCTGGCGATTCTGGCTGAAAGGTAGTTTGGAGCTTCAGCTGGCAGACAGTTATGGACTAATATGGTGCCTTTAAATCTGATTCTTTGTCTGGCAGGCAACCAGTGTAGTCTTCTGCAAGCACCAGTAACATCGGTGCGTCGACCAAGGTCACAAACGGCCCGGATTGCTCCATTCTGGATTACCTGAAGGGTTTTTACAATTGCCTGGGTGGATCCAATGAGCAGGCTAAATCAGCAGTCTAATTTAGTATTAATAATGGCAGTCACAATCATAGCCCTGTTGGTCTCAGAAAGGTATGGACGAATTTGCCATAGCAAGTGGATGTAGAAAGAGCAGGACGATTTAAGGTGGAGAACATGGGAATCAAAGTAGACCCCTAATGTTGTGACATGATCAGAAACCTTAATAATATTACCTGCAATATAAAAACAGCTACCTTGAATGCAGGATCGGAGCACCTACCCCCCTTGACCAGTCTATCAGCCAGAATGGCATGATCGATCAAATCAAAGGCGGCCGAGAGGTCCAAAAGAAGTATCAATGCCTTTATCAATTATCTCAGCAATGTTAGATTTAAGAACAAGAATAGCAGTTTCGATTCCATGATTCACACGGAATCCAGTCTTTTGAACAAAGCTTTGATATTGATTAAGCGCAAGTTTATATAAAATCTTCATTAAAAAAGGGACATTGGTGACTGGCTGGACATTTCCAGGATCTCCAGCATCAAGATTCTCCCTTTTCATTAGAGGGGTGATCCATGCCTCCCTAATGCTATCTGGAATGAAAGCTTCAGAAAATGACTTTCCAAGAGTAGTTACCCAAGGTACATGGAGATTCTGGAATTCTTGAAAAAGCCATGCAGGGAACTATGCCCTTTCCATGACGTTAGTTTCAGCTTAAGTATAACTTCCTGAACTTCACTTTCTGATACCTCATGAAAGGAAAAACATGGAGATGCTGAGTCATGAGGGGAGCAGGCAGGGGATGTGACTTTATCATGGGGTTGAAGTAGGTTAAGTTAGTCTAATATGTTTTGTTGATGCAGTGTAATTTTCTAGGCAAAACAATCATGGATGTGTTGGCACCATGCATTGTCTGCTCCAGGAAGGATATCCACAGGACTACCCTTTAGTTCTGAAAGCACCTTAAATAATTCCCTTTGCCTGGTTTCTGCTGTCTCAATCCTGGCGTTAAGTTTTTCTTCTTTGGCTTTCAGCAAGACATTCTTAAAGAGCTTTACAGATGTCTTATAAATACTAAGGGAAGCATCAGAAGGATGTTTACGCCAATGGTGTTCAGCTCCCATTTGTTCTGCCCTAGCAGTGAGAATATCTGAAGAAAACCACATTTTAGAAGAAAGTGATTTCCTTTGATGTGAGTGTTTGAGGGGCTAAGAGTTCATATGAATGATTAATAGCCCTCTTGACTTAACGTTGTCAAGAGGGAGGTCATCATCCAGAGGGGGATATAGTGGAAGAGCAATAGAGGCAAAGGCCTAGTGGGTAATACCCTTGGAATTCCTAAAGGTGACAGTTTTTGTAGTAGATTGAGGGGGTTTAACCATCACTGAAGGAATATAAGCCTCAAAAGCAAGCAGCAGATGAGCTGACCAGGGGCAGGTCTGGGCCTTGACATTGAGAATCTCCTTCTTGTGAGACACTATCCAGTCAATAATATTGCCACTGAGATGGGCGGGTTCTGTGGCATGTTGTGTAAATCTGAGATTACCTGGGGTGTGTAAGAGGAACACTGTGTCTCGGCATGAAGGATTATTGGCCCATAAATTAAAATCACCCAGAACAAGCGTGGGAAAGTTTAATTTGGTTGTACAGCTGAGAAGGGCCAAGAGTTGTTCTTCAAATAGGGGCGTAATCTCAGGTGGCCTGTAGAGAAGCAGGATGCTGAGAGTAGTAACAGGATTTCATTTTAGTTTTGCTAGCATAGACTCACAGTGATCGAGATGGGGTTTGTTGGAAATGTACAGGTTCAAGCTTTTTCAAAATATCAAGGCAACTCCCTCCCCCTTTCCTGTGTCCCGGTCCATATCAAGATGGCATATCCCTGAGGGATTGCGAGAAGTGTAGAGTGGAAACAAGAGCGGTGGAGCCAAGTCTCAGTTATGACCATGATGTCGGGTTTGAACTCAAGTATAAAATGTGCTACTTCTATGGCATGGCGGATCGAGGGGCGTGTGTTAAGTAACATGCATTTAAGGCATGTTTGATTAAGCAACTTGGATGGTTCAGGGTTACGAATGTGCAGTGGCGCTTATGCAAGGCATTTCCCTGTTCAGAGAGGAGCTAGTAGTTTCCTCACCAAGATCATGATTGCAGAGGGGAGAGAGGACAGGGATAAATGTATCCTATAACTCAATTGCTTCAGAAGCCATCCGTTGAGTAGAGGGGGCAGGTTGGGGGTGAAGTCCTCTATTGAGGCGGTGGGTCTTACCCGGCAATTCCTCTGAATAGCAGACAATAAGGAGCAGCGTGTAGACATAATGTTGTGAGATCTAAGACCAGATAAGAAGCATCTGAAGTACTAAAATGCACAAGTAAAAAAAATGCATGCACTTAATATATCAAAGGCTTGGATTTCGTAGGCTTCACTACAGCAGATATACTAATTTAAAAAGACTATGAAAGCACAACAACAAATTTCACAAATTAAAATGTTGATAAAAAGCACGGCGAACTAAAACAAGTCAATACATATAAAGTGAGTCAGTCAAGAAGAAAGCTTTTTTTTTATAGCCGGCACAAACCGCTTAGAAGCGCAGGAGCTAACGCGCCTGGCAACGTCTACTAGAAGACAGAAGTGTATGGGAAATGTAGTTATGTGCTCTTTGGTAGTGTGGGGATCAGCTCTTAAATGTGAACAAGAAGCGTGGTCAGGTAAGAAGCAACTGAAGTACTAAAATGCACAAGTAAAAAAAATGCACGCTGTTAATGAATCGAAGGCTTGGATTTCGTAGGCTTCACTATTGCAGATATACTAATTTAAAAAGACCATGAACGCACAACAACAAATTTCACAAATTAAAATATTGCTAAAAACAAGTAAATTCCTATAAAGTGTGGCTAAGTGTTACTAATGTAACTTAGTCAAACTTGGGTGTATTTTACATTTAACTTGAAAGTCAAACTTGGGTGTATTCTGCATTTAACTTGAAAGTCAAACTTGGGTGTGTTCTGCATTTAACTTTGGCCAGAGTGTAACCTGCTAGCCCAGTGACTGTTGCATACCGCTGTACTTGCTTTCTCCTCCCTCTGCCTCCTCTCTCTCTCTCATGGCACTTTCTGTCCCTCCAACCTATTCCAACTTCTTCTCCATCAACTATCCTTCCCTTCTCATTAAGTTTGGAAAGAAGAAGTTTAAAAAGGATATCCTGGCCTCCAACCCAGGTCTGCCTATTGCTGATACCTATTCTAGCGCCTCTTCCAGGCAGACCCTCACTGACATCCTCTTTGTCATTCCTTCGCCAGATCTATGGACACTGCATATGATCTCTGTGCTCTGCCCTGTCTGCTCCTCCCCCATTAATGGTGGCACTCGTTGGGAAGTCCTCAAGTATTCCTTTGAATCCCCCAGAGTCATCCTAAATGTCTACCTAAATGGCACTGACATGGTCCAAGGCCCTCAGCCCAATCTCCTCCTCTTCAATAGGTGTTTCCTCCACCTCATCAGCTTCCTTTCATCTCTGGCTGTCTCCTCCTCTCATGCCATGGCTACCTTGCCCACTCTTCCCTCCTTCTTTGGCCCACCTCAGGCTACCTCCACACCTCTGCAGGGCGTTCCTCTGATTTGTACCCCTCTCCGGAAGGTCTTTAAGGCTGGCAGCCTTCTTCATCTTGCCACTCTCAACTCTCGCTCTGCTGTCAAACACTCATCTGACATCTGCCACCTCCTTGAAGAACTGGACTTTGATGTCCTCGGTCTTACAGAGACATGGTTCACAGCCAGCTCTGTCATGAGCTTTGACACTCTCCTCCCTGATGGCTACAAGATACTCTCCACACCCAGATCTAACCGGCCCGGAGGGGATGTAGCCCTGATCTTTCTTGAGTGGATCTCTGCCACTATCATTCCCACTCAGATTTACTCCTCTTTGAATGCCTTGTCCTCAGGCTCTTTCTCTCTTAGTCATTCTCTTACTGTTGCTACTCTCTACCAGCCCCTGGTCAAATCACCTCTTTTCTCTCCGAGTGGTTGGATCTCTCATCCTCCCTCCTTGCCTCTACCACTCAACACCACCTAGGTGACCTCAACACCCACCTCGATTCTCCCTGTTCCACCTATGCACTCTTTTGCGACCTCTGCGATTCCCTCTCCCTCTCTATCCTACCCTCTGGCCCGACTCACTCTGCAGGACACACACTTGATGTCTTGATCTCCTCTGGCCTCCCTCTCTCTATCCCCCTGACCACTCCTCTCTCCTGGAGTGACCACTGCCTCCTCTCCTCTCATCTCTCCCTCTCTTCCCCTAAAGCCAATCCTACCCCAACATTGCCACCTACCTTCTCGGACATCCGGCCCATGAAGCGTGTGTCAGTTGAGGCTTTTGCTGCTACCTTCTCTCCCTCCTTCCTCCTCTGACTGACTCACACCCTAACAGAGCCCTGTCCCTTCTCTACTCTTCTATTTCTCATACTCTTGATGTTCTTGCCCCTGTCATGAGGATCCGCTTGAAGCCCAAAGCCAAGTGCACTTCCTGGTATGACTCCAACCTTGCTACACTTAAACGAAAGTGTAGGGTGGCTGAGAGGAAATGGAGGGCTTCCTGTTTATCCTCTGACAAACTGGCCTGTCGCCTACTCCAAAGGCAATACCATCTCTCTGTCCACACCAAGAAGAGAGTCCACATTCAAGCCTGTGTCTCTGCGGCATCTAACATCTCAGCCAAACTCTTTAAAATCTGCAAGGAGCCGGCCAACCCTGCTGCAGTCTCTACCCCTCCTCTTGCCTCCCAGGCTCTCTGCAATGCCCTTGCCTCTCACTTTATCTAAAAAACCCAGGACATCCAGTCCACCCTCTCCTCCAATCCCTCTCGTCTCCCGTCTCCGTCTGTGCTTGCTGACCCCCATTCAGCCAGCCCCTCACCCTCCTTCTCATCCTTTCCTCTTTTCTACCCTGATGACGTTGCTAGACAAGTCCGATCTATGAAAGCCTCATCAAAACATGTTCATCCCTGTTCCTCTAAAACCATCAAGGATCACATTGATATCCTCTCTCCAGCACTTGCTGATTTTTGCAACCACTCCTTTGCCTCAGGATCCTTCCCCTGCCCTCGGAAGCACTCCCTTGTGCATCCTCTTATCAAGAAACCCACAGCTGATCTTTCTTATCCGGGCAAACTATCACCCAATTTCCATTACTCCCTTTCTGGGCAAACTCCTGGAAAAGCTGGCCATTTTCGATTCTGTTGGCTGTCTCCATGACCATCAGGCTGGCTTCAGAGCTGGCAGAAGCACGGAAACTGCTCTCCTGTACATCTGTGAGGATCTGCTCTCCAACCTTGACTCTAACATTCCCGCGGTCCTCATCCTACTTGATCTCTCCTCGGCCTTCGACACGGTCAACCATACCATCCTAGTCAACCGTCTCTTTAATAACCTGGGTATCACTGATCAGGCTATGGCCTGGCTGACCTCTTTCCTCTCTGATGGATCCTTCGAGGTCCAACTTGGGTCCTTCCTATCATCTATTTCCTCTCTACCTGTGGTGTTCCCCAGGGGTCTAACCTCTCGCAAAGGCTTTTTAACCAATGCCTGGCAACTCTCGCCCACTACATTGCCATTTTCTGCTCAAATTTCCAGTGCTATGCTGACAAACAACTCATTTTCAGGCTGCCCTCGGCCACCTCTTCTACCTCTCTCATCTCTGATTGCCTAATTGCCATTCAAGATTGGTGTGCCACCAACAATCTTTATCTGAATGCCAACAAGATGGAGATCCTCCTCATCGGCACACCATCACCATCCTTTTGCCCTAACTCACTGGCTGGCCTCCCTAGGCCCTCCTCCTACCCCCACCTGTGAGGCTAAGAACCTCAGGGTCATCTCTGATTCCACACTTTCCTTCTCCGCCCACATCTCTGATGTCTCTAAAAAGCCAAACTTCCTACTGCACCTCCTCAGAGGTACTCTGCCTTTCCTCTCCTTCCCCCAGAAGCTCACTGTCTCCCAAGCTCTGGTTCTCTCTACGTTGGACTATTGTAACAGACTCTTTCTAAATTTACCTGCCTCTGCTCTCTGCCCTCTGCAAATAATCCAGAATGGGACTGCAAGACTTGTCCTTGGCCTGAAGCCCTGGGATCATATCTCTCCGGCTCTGAAATCTCTCCATTGGCTCCCAGTGAACACACGGATTACATTCAACACCCTCTGCATTGTCCACAAGGCTTTCTTGGCCCTGGGTTCAATCCACCTTTAGCTATCCCTTTGCAAATAACTCCCCTCTCAAGCTCCTCGCTCCTCTACCTCTAACTCCCTCAGGGTCAGTCGTTTTTCAAAGAAATGAGTTGGGGTAGATCTCTGTCTTCTGCTGGGACCTCCCTCTGGAAGAGCCTCCCTGCCACTCTAAAACATGAGGAAAACCATCTTTCCGTGTTGAAAGCACCTCAAGACCTTCCTCGTTGCATCTGCCTTCGTTCCCCCATTCACCTGCTGATCTGTTCTCTCTCGGCACCATGCACCTGGCCACCCTCTGTCCTCTGGGCCAGGTACCTGCTCACCCTGCCACCCTCCCGCAGTGCCTTCCACTGGGGTCTGTATCTGTACCCATACAGCTCCTCCTTTTTCTTCCTGGACTTATCAGATCTACCCTGTCTGCTGCCTTAAACCCAGCACTTGCCTCTTGCTGGCTGCACTACCACTGTTTGTTGCCTTATTATGTGTTAATGTATTATTATTTATCTGTTTCTCCTTGCTCCGCACACTTCATTTCTCCCTCCTTCCATGCACTTTTCCCCTCCCCATCTCCCATGCACTTGCACGTTCTCAATGTCACTGGGCCTAGTAAGATCGCGGTTTTGTTCTCCCTTGTTCCCTTTCCCTTGCCTCGTCATGCTCCGAAACACCTGTGTATGAGTGTGATTGAAATAAAATATCATATCAATATCAATGTGTATGCAGTGGTGGTTCCTCAACACCCTTGGTATCTCAGAACGTGCACTTGACTGCCTGTCCTTCTTCCTAACTGACTGCTCCTCCCAAGTCATCCTGGGCACCTTCTCCTCTCCTACTTCCTTCTCCGCCTGTGGTGTCCCCCAGGGCTCTATCCACTCGCCTTGGCTCTTTTAACATTTACCTTACTCAGCAGGCACTCCTCATCTCCTCCGTCTCCCCCATTTTCCAATGGAATATGTTGATGACAGAACTCTTCTTCAAACTTCCTGCTGATCTTCTTGCACTTTCCATCATCCCTGACGCCTCTCTGCCATCCAGGCCTGTTGCACTTCCAATGATCTCTGACTCAATGCCATCAAAATTGAGATCCATCCCATTAGCAACCCTGCTCCTGACTTCTTCCCTTCACCCTGGCCTTCTTCTTTGGGCTCTCCCCCTGCTACCTCTTCTGAAGCCAGAGACATTGGGGTCATCTTTGACTCCTCTCTCTCCTTCCTCCCTCACACTCAGGACATGTCCCACTTTCAGCTCTTCCTTCTCAAAGGAATTCTACCTTTTCTGACGTTCTGCCAAAAGCTCAGTGTTACCCAAGCCCTGGTTCTCTATAGGCTTGACTAATGCATTAACCTCCTTCTAAATCTTCATTCGTCCACTCTGTGACCATATAGCTAATCCAGAATAGGGCAGCGAGACTTATCCTTGGCCTTAAACCCAGAGACTGCATCTCTCCTGCCCTAAAAAGTCTTCACTGGCTCCTGGTCACTTCACAGATTAAATTCAAATCCCTCTGTACAATCCACAAGGCTGCCTGGGGTAGGGGGCCACTCTATCTTCAACTCTCGCTTACTAAATATTCCCTGTCTAGACCTCTGTGCTCCTTTGGCACCCACTCTTTATGTGTGAAGCATTTCATTAAACAGAGGGCAGGAGGTCGATTGCTTTTCTCAGCTGGCTCCCTTCTTTGGAACAACCTCCCCCTCCCTCTTCATTGTTATGCAGAATTATATGCAGTACACTTTGGTAACAGCACACACAATTAAGACTACAAGTGACAGTACAAATTCACCTTTGGTACAATCCCGTACTACACAGTAAAGTGGTTGCGATGGCTGAGCAGCCAGACTTATCTCATGGGGGAGTGAGCAGTATCAATAGTTACACAAAGGACAGCAATTACTATGATTCAAACAAACACTGACTCAGGGTTTCTGAGTAAAAGAATATACATTTATTTACACATCAGTTATAAAACATTTCACTAAAGTAAAGCAGTTGAAAAATCACACTTTTAATACACTACACCACACCCAATAGATTCTGGACAAGTTAGGCTCAAAATGAAGTGTGAGCAAAATGGCACTCCGGTGATTCAAAAGGGAGGGGCAAGACAAAGTTAGGCAGAAATTGAGTAGCACCAACAGTAAGTAAGCAGGGCAATCTAGAAAAAGGAACTACAGTGAGGAAATCAGATTAAAAAGGGGCCTGGGCCAAAGTCAATGGGTCAAAGTCTTTTGATCAAGATCACACAGTTCAGGGTAGTTCGCGGTTAAGTCTTTGCCAAGAGTTTAGAATGAAGTTGGTCGATAGAAAAGTTAGCTTAAAGAATGTAGAAGGACAAGCCCTCTGATAGGAGAAAGATTTCACACACTTTCACCGCGGCTGGACGAAACGAACAACCGGGTTTGGAACAGTACCTTAAATGGAGAAGAGGCTGTAGCTGCAGCAGAAGTTCCTGGCAGATCCTGCAGGCTCATGGTTCCTGAAGCGACTGTCGGACTGACATGAAGTAGGAAGACTGGAGGGTCCTGCAAGGCCAAGGGAAGAAACCAGCTGCAGAGCAAAGCAACGAATAACAGGTGCGCTCCTTAAAACGCAAGCAGGGTCTGCTCCTCCTGGCTATCCGGTTCACTGTAGCTCTGTACAGCAAATTCGACCAGAGAAGGGAGGCCTGGCGAGCAGTTTGGTGAACTGGTTGTTCCCACCAGCTCAAGGGGGGAAGATTCTTTGCAGATCTTCCCTGTCATTGGAGTATGAAGATTCGGACCTGCAGCAGGGCTTCAACGTGAGGTTCAGTCTTTGTAGGGGTCCTCTTCTGTCAGCTCCTCTTCGGTTCTTTCGTTCCAGTGGCGACTCTGCCGTTCCAGCCCCAGAGACCTGCTTTTTATGCAGTTTTCCCCCATTCACACAGCCTGGCTCTCAATCACACAGCAGGGTGGCTGTCCTGCCGGGACAGTCACCAAAGCCAATCAGATCAGAGTGCGACATGGGTTGTCAAGGAGACCCTGCGCAGGGAGTCCTAAACCCCCCCCTTACATCCTGTCCCCCAAGACATACAGGTGCTAAGGAGGGCTTCTGTGGGGAAGCCCGCGAAAGGACGGCGAACAAAGGAACCAAACCTGGTTTGGTGCGCAGAGTAATCACGAGAAAGACTTTTACAAAAAGAAATGGCAAATAAACCCAGCCAGAACCAAAATAAAACGTATATGGTCTAGCGGGTTTAAGGTCGAGGCTACCAAGATAGCCTAAAACAATATCAGGGTTATTTAAGATAACCGCGGTAGGAAAAATAGGGTAGTTACCACTGCCACCTGCCAAGTCTTAATGAAAAGGGAGCAAAACAATTCTCCAAGAGAGACAGACAAAAAGGGATAACTAGTAACCCTTTCCAGTTCTCTATGTGAGATAGGGTGTACTGGGTCTGTGGTTTTACAGAGGCTAATAAAGTAAATGGCAACTTTATATGTTCTGGTAGACCGTAGTCAGTCCCAGAAAATGGAGTCTGAGTTGGGAAGCCTAAAAGACAACCCTGTGTCACTGCACTGAAGGTACTGTGTAACACACAGTAAAAAGATGATGCCCATGGAGTAGGTTAGGATCCACAGTCTATGAATACAAGAAAATGTTAAATACACACAGAAAAACACATGTAACAGTGGGAAAAAAAGTCTCACACTCTTACCAGGTGAAAAAAATAAATCCTAGAGATCCAGCAAAGCTGCTGAGGGACTCACTAGGTAAGGGAAATGAGCCATTCTGGAGAATTCTCCCTAACACTCGCCCCACCAGACTAAGGGACAGGAGGATTTAATCCACTCCTGGATGAATCTCTTCACTCTAGTTGATTGTAAACATCCTAGAGAGACCATCAGCATTTTGGTGGTGACATCCTGCTCGGTGCGCTATGGTGAAATCAAAACCTTGCAGGCAGATTGACCATCTTAGAAGTTTTGGGTTCTCCCGTTTCATTTGCCTTAACCATCTCAAGGGTTGGTGGTCTGTCTGAATCACAAATGTATGGTCTAAACGTCTTCAGAGACCACAAAATGGCAAAACATTCACGCTCTATGGTTGCCCACCTTGTTTCTGGTCCTTCAGTTTCCGACTGATGAAGCAAATGGGGTGCTCCCTACCTTTCTCATCCAGTTGCCTTAGGACTGCACCTATACCTATATTGGATGCATCTGTCTGCACAATAAAGGGTTGGTGATAATCAGGAGCTCCTAGGACTGGAGCTTGAAAAAGGGCTTTCTTCAGGTTTTCAAAGGCTTGAGTGCACTCCTCATTCCATCTAATATGTTTAGGGAATTTTGGAGAGGAGATTACATTCACGGGAGAAGCTATAGTCCCATAGTTATCAATGAAATTCCTGTAGTTCCCAGTGAGATCTAGGAAAGCTCTCACTTGGGTTTGAGTAGTAGGGGTGGCCCAGTTTTGTACAGCTTGTGCTTTGCTATGCAATGGCCTTATTTCACCTCCTCCGACCTCATGACCAAGGTAGACCACTTTACTCTGACCAATTTGACATTTGCTTGCCTTCATGGTCAGATGGGCCTGCTCAAGAGACATATCCTAAGTGATCAAAATGTTCTTTCCATGTAGGGATGAACACTGCAATGTCATCCAAGTATGCCATGCAGAAGTCCTCCATTCCATTCAGAACTTGATTGACCATCCTTTGGAATGTAGCAGGTGCATTCTTTAATCCAAAAGGCATAACCTTAAACTGGTAGATGTCTGCTGGGGTTGAGAATGCAGTTTTCTTCTTGGCATGGTCTGTCGGGGCTATTTGCCAGTAGCCTGACGTTAGATCAAATGTACTGAGGTACTTGGCTTACCCAAGTCTATCCACCATTTCATCTGTCCTTGGCAAAGGATGGGCATCAGTCTTAGTGACTGCATTTAGAGCTCTATAGTCCACACAGAATCTCAACTCATTGGATCCTGCCTTTGGTACTAGAACAGCTGGACTTGGCCATGGACTTGTAGAGGGCTCTTTAACCCCGAGATCAAGAATCTTGTTGACCTTTCCTTTGATGTGGGATCTCACATGTTCTGACATTCTGTAACCTCTGCTTTTGACAGGTAAACAGTCACCAGGGAGAATATCATGCTGGCCCAAGGGGTTAAGCCTGGTGAAAGTGAAAACAGAGGGGCAAACTGATTTAACAGAACTTTGCACTCCTCCTGTTGTTCAGATGTCAGTTGAGAAGAGAGATTAACTCCTATTTTCTCATCCAAAGGTTGGCCTCTGAGGAGGTCAGGTAGAGGTTCACGGTTGGTATGGAAGACTCTGGGAGCCTCCTTAGGTCTGCCTAAGTCCACCAAATAGTTCACCTCTCCAGGTTTGCCCACAACCTTGAAGGGTCGTATCCATTTGTCCTGCAAGGCCTTCTGCCTTGTTGGCATCATAACTAATACAAGCTGGTCTTGAGTAAACTCAACCATGCTGGCCTTCTGTTCATGTCAATGTTTGACCAGAGCCTGACCTGCTTTTAAGTTATCACTAGCTTCTGCCATCATGTGTGACATTCTCCTCCGCAGACCTATCACATAGTCAGTCACTCTGACTGGCTTGGGGGAAGGAGCACTCTCCAACCCCTCCTTAATCAGGGCCAAAGGACCTCTGACTGGATGGCCATATGTCGAACGGGAAATCATATCATGCCTCCTTTATTGTATATATTGGCCTAAGCCCAGTCGCTCTGTGAAGAATCCGTGTTGCAAGGTCCTGACCTTAGATCAGTGTTAGCCACCATCTTTGGTTCATCCGCCATTTTGATTCTCACTCCAAAGTCACCCTGTGTTCTAAGATAGTGGACAGTGTTGTTCCGCTTGTAACATGGTCGTCTTGACCTCCGCATACGAGTTAATGCTTAAACTGCCCGCAGGCCAAATGTTAGGGTCATGTAATGAGACCTTGTCCTTCGTTGACCTGTGGATAAAGGATTACCTGTACCAACGATACTAATCCATGAATATACATTATGCACAATACTGTTCGAGCATTAAATGTGAACACTTGTTTGACTATATTGTATAAGAATATGTACGAAGGCTCAATGCGGAATCCAAAGACACACTGTTGCTATCGTAACCTATTGGAGTATGTATTAAGGATAATCCATAAATGTGTAGATGCATAAATTAGGAATGAACTTGGCATGAACCCCTAGCCCGAGAAAATGGTTAACCTGCAAATGGGCTGGACATCAGATTACATATTGTATAAGAGACACGACCATTCTGATGTACAGCCCCACTCACTTCACACACTGAACAGGGCTGGTATTCGCTGTGTTGTACTGAGGGCCTGATAGCTATCTGTTGTTTTGTCCTTTGAAAACTGTTCAGTTGTAGAATAAAGATCTGTGTATCTTTATAAACCCGTGTTTTGGGGTACTCCGCCTCGATATTCTCTTTTTTGCTTTCACAGATGACGCCCGAATAGGGACCCTCAATATTGATGCCAGCTCGTTGACGCGGCTATCGGACCGGGATCGGACAGTGTAAAGGGGGCCCCTTTCCTGAATGAGAAGCGACGCCTCAGCAGCGCTGCACGGCCTGATCCCTGGACAGTGAGCATGTGGTCCGAGTCGGCATCTTGACGAGGGTCCACATATCGAGGCGGGCAGATTTGCCGAAATCACCAAACACGAGGTAAAGTTTGTTAGAAAACTTTGAAATCCAATCGGACCTCCTTAGGATTTAATCAGGAGAGTCGTGACCCGATTCTTAAGTATCCTGATAATTTGTTTTGGCGCATTGCACTCGCGAGTTCAATTATTGACCAGGTAACACCAGTATTCTGATATGCCTGGGAAATTGTCTGCCTGCTTCAGGGCGTTATTCCGCAGTGATAGACAATCTTTGGAATTTAGCCGACCGGCACCAATGGAGGGGTCGCCGGCATGTACTATGTACTGTAAGCATGGCATTGGTAGTATGGTATTCAATGATATTTGGCACAGACAAACTAGACATGCTTCCGAACTTCAGTGGCCAATCAATGGTAGTTTCGAAATCCCTCGTATTGAGTACTTAGAATTCATTTTATTGAAGAAAAAGGCTAGACCTGCAGCATTCAATGTATTACAGAATTGGAAGAAAGAAGCTTCATAGCAGCTTAAGAGTAGAGAAAAGCATGCGCGCCGTCATAAGACGAACGCTGAAAAAGCGTTGTTATATGACCAAGATAGACAGTCTGAGTCAGATAGGAATATTGATAGGGCTTTCTCACTTGGTGTCCAGAAAATCTATCCTTCTAAAGACTTTCATGTTTCTGATGAACTTATCGATAAATTGTTAAATGAACGAAGGCCTGGTGCCACTGCGCCACCTCCGTATGTTCCTCTTCCTGTTGGTTTTCCTCCTCCTGCTCCTCCTTCTCCTCCTATCGTTCCTCTAGCTGCTCCTCTTCCTCCAGTTGTTGCTCCTCCACTTTTGCCTATTGTACCAGTGATAGCACCTCCGTTGAACTTGCCTACTCTCCCTCTTCTAAGTGGTTCTATACCGCTCGTGGTAGATCAGGGAGCGGGATCGAGGGTTGTCACTCACAATACTGTACCTCTAGAGAAGAAACATGAGTTAATTGCGTGGGCTAGGCATTGTATGGAGAGGGGTGATCAAGCTAATGTTTTTGCCACACTTTCTAATATGGACAATTTTCCTGAGAAAAATGTTTTTATCGATGTATATACCTATACATAAGGACAGTAGATACCTGTTCACGTTCACCTTAGGGGGACGCTCGTTTACCTTTACCCATGCACCGCAGGGTTACACGGAAAGTCCTAGCATCTAGAGTAGAGCTTTGAAAGAAAAGCTTGATATGCTTGAGTTGCCCTCTACTTGTACACTGCTTCAATATGCTGATGACTTGCTTTTCGCTGCTGATTCAGGGAGCGCTTGTAAGGAGGGCACTGTGTTGTTGCTTATTCAGCTGGTTAAACATGGATATAAAGCTTAATTTCAATATTGTTGTCTGGAGGTCGCCTATTGAGGCTATCTCCTGTCAAAGGAGGGAAGAAGGTTGTCGTCTAAACGGATAAAACTAATTTCTTGCATGTCTGTCCCAAATACACAGAAAGAAGTTAGAGCCTTGATAGGAATGGCTTCTTACTGTAGGCAGTGGATCCCCAACTTTTCACTTCTGATTAAGCCGATGTTGGCTCTGACGAAGAAGGGCATTTCTTCGCCATTGCCGTGGAACATGGAGCACCAGCGTTTATTTGATTTGCTCAAGACTGCATTGTGCTTGGCACCGGTTTTGGGCACACCAAATTATGAAAAGGCCTTTGTGTTGTTTGTGCATGAATGTGATGTGCTTTGGCTGTATTAACGCAGGAACATGGAGGGAAGAATAGGCTGTGCGGTTACTTTTCTTCCGCCTTTGATCCTGTAGCATGTGCTTTGCCAAGATGTTTGGGAGCTGTCGCTGCTGCTGCTGCGTCTGTAAAACAGAGTGAGGGAATGGTCCTAGCCCATGCTTTAACCCTGATGGTACCTCACTCTGTGGATGTTCTACTGAACGGAACTCAAACACAACACCTCACTTCCGCACGGTTGACAAGATATGAATTGATCTTGTTTGCACCACACATACAAATTAAGAGGTGTTGTGTTCTTAATCTGGCTGAACTCTTAACTTTCCCGCAAGGTACTGCTTGCAGTGACAAAGAATCACATGATTGCCTTTACATTACCGAACAAGAGACAAAGGGTAGAATTGATCTAAAAGACACTCCATTGAACAATCCGCAAGGGGAGCTGTTTTGCGATGGCTCCTGTTTAAAACTTCCAGATGATACATCCACAGCTACTCATGCAATCACTACAATGAGCACGGTCATGGAAACCAAGAGAATCACGCATAACTGTGCGCAGGCCGCAGAGATTATAGCATTGACCCGAGCACATGAACTTTCTAAAGGGCTTACTGTGAATATATACACTGACAGTCAGTATGCCTTTGGGGTGGTTCACAACTTTGGGAGACTTTGGTCAGAAAGAGGGTTCTTGACTTCACATGGTACAACAATCCAGCATGGCTCCTTGATAGCATGGCTACTCTCAGCGCTTGTGCTCCCTACTCAGCTAGCTATCGTAAAATGCACAGCGCATCAGAAGATTGTAGATGATGTAGGAAAAGGGAACGCTTTTGCTGATCAGATAGCCAAACAAACTGCCACTGATCTCTCTTCAGACATGTATACTTCCAGGGAGGCCATAAATGCCTGTACTATGGATGAGGGTAATGATTCCGTTAGGGATATCCAAGCTGATGCCACATTGGAAGAGTCTAAGAAATGGGCTGAGGGCTTGGGGAAACTTGATGACAATGGGTGTTGGGTGAACAGAGTTAAAGGGAATTGGCTACATCCCGATGCATACATTATGATGATGGTTGTTATGGCTCATGGTCCCACACACATATGAGTTCGTAAAATCACAAAAATGTTGGAAAAAGTATGGGAAAATGATAAAATCTCTAAAGTAGCTGAACGCTGTGTACAGGAATGTATGATTTGTTTTCAGCATAATGTGTGAAAGGGCACATCAACTCCTAGGGGTAGTTTTGGTCCACCTTCTGTCCCCTTCGAGGTCATCCACTTTGATTTTATTGAGATGGAATGGTGTAATAATCTAAAGTACGTGTTAGTCGTCATCTGTGCTTTTAGCAAATAGGTTGAGGCTTTTCCTGTTAAAGACGCTACAGCCATGACTACTGCAAAGACTATGTTAAAAGAGTATTTCCCGAGATTCGGGCTACCAAGAGTCATCTGGTCGGACAATGGTCCACATTTTATCACTGCTGTAATTCTGCAGATATGTGCGGGATTGCAGATCGATAAACGGTTCCATTCGGCCAGACACACTCAGAGTGCCGGATTAGTGGAAAGACATAATGGTATCATCAAAAACAAGCTTGCTAAGACTTGTGCCGGCACCAAACTAAAATGGCCGGACGCCTTGCCGATCGTGTTGTTATCAATGTGAACAACCCCTCAAACTAAGACTGGGCTCTCTCCCTTTGAGGTGGTTATGGGGAGGCCTGCTAATATCTGGAACATTCTGAAATGTCGCTCTTTGCGAAATGTTGAAATTGTACTTCTTTCAGATCACTGCAGCCAGTTGACTAAAAACTTGTAATTGATTTATCACCAGGTGCGAGAGGCTTTAGCTGTACGACACGAGGGCCCCGGTCACAGCATACGACCTGTGGATTGGGTCCTCGTAAAATCCTTAGAGCGATCTTCTTTCCTCGCACCTCGTTGGCAGGGCCCCTTCCAAGTCCTGCTGGTCACACAGACTGCGGTGCAGGTGTCAGGCTAGAAAAATTGGATCCATGCGACACATACCACAATAGATTCCACACCCAGTGCCATACGCTACAGAAGAAGCTGAACTCCTCATCAGTACTGCAACCAACAATCCCGAAGCAGTAACTAGCATCGAAAGTGTGTCAGGGATTCTCCCTGATCCTGCAAGGTCTTGGGAAACAGCCATTTCATCCCAACACTCTCCAACCATTTTGTTTCCGGAGGCGATCCCGAATTGTGCCTCTGACCTTGCTTCCGCTCATTCACCGCTTCCAGTGGGAAGTGACGACACGTTGTTCACGGATCAATCAGTACCAGGGATCACAAGGTACGATCTGCGTCCAAGGAAATGGACTTACGGCACGGTTCGGCTGTGCGCTCGGAGAAGAAGAAAGTCATTAAGGGCTTGCCTTTTGACCCAATGAACTGTTTGAAAAGGGGATTCTGTTGGCTAGGGTTTATGGAAGGACTAAGAAGACGCTCGGCATGGAGGTCGCCAGCTAAGAACACTGGTGCTTTTGTTCAATGCCTGCAACCACTTCCACTCGTACAGGAATAATGAGTGAACGTGTGACCAGCTGTGAAAATGGACAATCAGTTACGTGGGCCCTGAATACGTACTGCTGTTTTGTGATAATGTTAATTGGTTTTATAATAGTCATTGTTTTAGGCTTCTGGTAACTAGAAGAAGTACATCCGCTTGAGAATTTGTTGCCGACTGAAAATGTACCTACTGATCCTACTCCTTTCGTGCATCTGCACACTCTATCTCCTAGGGACTCTCAGCACAGATATCATAATAATACACTATTACTTATCATGAATGCTACACATGCCATCTTTAACAAATCTAGTTGTTGGGTCTGTTCACATTTACCGCAACACAGGGATAAGGGGCTAGATTGGTATATTCATCCTCTACCTTTGACAACTGCATGCTATGCTTCTCTTAAGCACTATTCTTTGGTCGCGGGAACGATAGCATCTCAGGGAACTTTGATGGGACTAATTTGAATAAGTTTGAAAAACGTGTTCTGACTCCCTTGGGATGCTCGCTCTTCGCGAATAGGAGTAAGCCTAATGTTGCTTCTATTAGGCCTTCTGATAGACTGTCCTTTTCAATCTTTGATTTCTTTCAAAATGGATCCTATAGGCAACAAGGATGCCACGCCTCCTTCTTACACTGTCAACCATAGCCCCGATTCAGTTTCTTTCTGCATACAGAGGAATAATACTCAGTCAATGGGTGATTTTAAAGGTTGCGCCAACGTTGCGAATTTGATTGGGGAGGACAGACCTTTGTATGTAGGCGAACCTGTCTACTTTGTTTGCGGTAATGTAACATTTCCATGGTTACCCAGGGATTGGCAGGGAACTTGTTATTTAGGGATCCTGCTACCCGGGGTATTCATAGCCAGTACCATAGAAGTTTCAAAGGCTCGTCCATAGCGGGACGAGGATGGTGACACTTCAGCACAAATTCGTGGCAATGTAGCTAAATCCTTTGTGCCATTTTGGGGACAAATAATGAACTTTGAAGATATCAGGAGACTAGCGAGAGTACTGGAGAGAACCATCAACCGGACCACTTACATACTTTATAATATGACTCTAGAACAGAAAGCAATAAGGTTAGTAGCACTTCAGAACCGGATGGCATTAGATGTCCTCTTGGCTGAACGTGGAGGGGTATGTGAATTAGTGGGGTCCGCTTGCTGTGTTTTCGTGCCAGATTCCTCCCCAACTATCTTCAAGGCAATACAGAATCTGCATGTCTTATGTTCAGAAGTGCATGTTCCTGAGGGAAACTGGGATTTTAGCGCTTGGTTCTGGGACTTTTTACGATCTTGGGGATGAAAGCTACTTTCAGTCTTGCTGATCATTTTAGGAATTCTGCTGTTTCTTTGCTGTTGTATACAATGTCTTCCTGGTATATGTTCGCTGTTAGGAGGATGTTGCACACAGGCGATGGGAACGTTAGGACGCAAGGTATACTCCCCATACAAAAACTCCAATGAATATGTGCTGAAAGAAATCCTAGTAACCAATCTAATGGCAATTGATATCTCCGATAGTGATTCAGGGTGTGTGGACTTTGAGACATGGAGTTATTCGTATAGTGACCAGAAGTAGTTTAGCGCTTGGCTTAGGCCAAAAGGAGGGTTTGTCGAACGGGAAATCATATCATGCCTCTTTTATTGTATATATTAGCCTAAGCCCAGTCGCTCTGCGAAGAATCTGTGTTGCAAGGTCCTGACCTTAGATCAGTGTTAACCGCCATCTTTGGTTCATCTGCCATTTTGATTCTCACTCCAAAGTCACCCTGTGTTCTAAGATAGTGGACAGTGTTGTTCTGCTTGTAACATGGTTGTCTTGACCTCCGCATATGAGTTAATGCTTAAACTGCCCACAGGCCAAATGTTAGGGTCATGTAATGAGACCTTGTCCTTCGTTGACCTGTGGATAAAGGATTACCTATACCAACTATACTAATCCATGAATATTTATTATGCACAATACTTTTCGAGCATTTAATGTGAACACTTGTTTGACCATATTGTATAATAATATGTACGAAGGCTCAATGAGGAATCCAAGGACACACTGTTGCTATTGTAACCTATTGGAGTATGTATTAAGGATAATCCATAAATGTATAGCTGCATAAATTAGGAACAAACTCGGCATTAACCCCTAGCCTGAGAAAATGGTTAACCTGCAAATGGGCTGGACATCAGATTACATATTGTATAAAAGACATAACCATTCTGATGTACAGCCCCACTCACTTCACGCACCGAACAGGGATGGTATTTGCTGTGTTGTACTGAGGGCCTGATAGCTATCTGTTGTTTTGTCCTTTGAAAACTGTTCAGTTGTAGAATAAAGATCTGTGTATCTTTATAAGCCCATGTTGGTGTATTTCCTTTTGGGGTACTCACCCTCGATATTCTCTTTTTTGCTTTCACACATAGAGAAGTTCAAAGGAACTGTATCCAACTCCCTCCTTGGGGACTTCTCTATAAGCAAAGAGAAGGCATGGCAGTAGAAGGTCCCACTTTCTTTTAAGGGGTTCCTCTAAAGCACCTATCATACTCTTCATAGTTCAATTACACCTCTCTACCAGTCCATTTGTCTGTGAATGGTAGGCTGTAGAGAACTTGTAAGTGACACCACAGTTTTTCCACATGGCTTGCATGTAGTGGGACAAAAAATTGGATCCCCTGTCGGATATCACTTCCTTAGGAAACCCTACTCTGGTAAAAATACCAAGTAGAGCCATAGCCACAGCCTTAGCCGTAACAGTTCACATAGGTATGGCTTCTGCGTATCTTGTAGCATGGTCTACTACAACAAGGATAAACCTGTTCCCTGAAGATGTGGGAGGGTCAAGGGGACCAACAATGTTGATGCCCACCCTCTCAAAAGGAACTCCCACCGCTGGGAGAGGCACCAGGGGTGCCACATTCCTGGCTCCATTCTTGCCAGAGGTTTGATAAGTGTGACAGCTCCTACAGAATGTGTCAACTTCTGAACCTATCTTAGGCCAGCAGAAGTATAAAGAGAGCCTTCCCTTGGTCTTTTCGAAACTCAAGTGACCAGCCAAAGGTATCTCATGTGCCAACTGTAGGATCTGGAGTCTGTTTTCTAGGGGCCCTTCAAGTCTTTTGCAGTCCCCAGGGATAGACTCAGCCGGTTCACTGTAGAAGAGGCCATCTTCTCAGCTTCACCTATGCTTTCCAACTTCTTGCACTTCAAGTTGGTTAGCAGCCTGTTGTCGAAGACCTTCGAGAGTAGGGCACTCTCTTTGTCCTCTGCTGAAGTCTGCCCTGTTGGGTCCACCTTCTGCCAGTAAAGACTGCAGTTTAGGATGGTCAACAGGGTCAGGATCTCCTACCAAAACAGTGTCTTCCTCCAGATCTGATTCTTCAGAAACTGGATCAACCACACAGGGTTGTACCTCACACTCTGCCTCAGCAGGAGGAGGAGTCACAGGTGTGACCTTGGACAATCTTGGGGATGTTCTTGTTGGTAGCACAGGGGGCCATCTGTCTTTTTCTTGGAGGTCTTGGGTTTCCGCTTTGCCTCTTTCGTTCTAGATATAGCAGTGAGCAACTCCTGTGGAGTGGGAGTGATAGCTTCCTCTATCAACTCCTCTGGAGAGCCTCTTAAGGTCCTCTCTCTTGCAAGCCCAGTGAGCTCCTGTCTCCTTTTACTGGGAGGCCTGGGGGTACTTGACACAACTCCAAGAGTTTTCAGGTCATTACCCAACAGGACTCTCCCAGGTACTTCATTCTGCAAAATAATGGGGATTTTGACAGTCATATCATTAAACTGGATGAGAGCTGGTAACTGGGGAAGCATTTGCACAGGGCATCCAGCTAACTTGGTGAGGCGTTTGGGTGCCTTAGCAACATCCTCCACCTTGAAAAATGATTCATCCGCCACATTAATGCTGGCTCCAGTGTCTCTGATGGCAGAGGTCTCCTGGCCATTCACAAGAGCACTATCTTTAAAATACTCTTTAGTATTATCTGGGATGGAATTATAGACATCTAAATTCTGTTGTTCCCACAAGCCCAGGGACACTAAAGAAACACTAGCTGAGACTCGCATGGGTTCATCAGCCAGAAGGTGAAAGTTTTCACTTGCCATTTGTACTTATTCCTCTGGGGAGAAGGCTAAGGAGACAGTGTGGAGCCCTGAAGGTTTACCCTTACATCTGGGATCCCCTTTCACATGGTCAGTTGACCCACAAACATAACATTTCCAAAATGTTTTGGTGAATGGGGGTTTGTTCTAGCCTCCACCTGGTTTGGATCCAGATAGTACACTAGCCTGATTTGGTTTCCCAGGTGGCTTACCCTTATGTTGCTGTTTGTGGCCCTCTTTTGTGTTGGAAGTATTAGAATTCTCCTTGTTATCTTTCTTTGGCTGTTTCCCCTCATCCTTCTTCTGAGTTGCCCCAGAATCCTTGTGAGTAGCCCTGTTGGCAACCCACAAGTCAGCAGCCTTAGCTAACTTCTTTGGATCTATTTCCTTAGAATCAGCCAAGTGCTGTCTGAGCTCAGGTGAGCAGGCATCATAAATTGACTCCAACATAACAAGATTTCTCATACCTTCATAAGTGTTTACTCTGTAACCCTTAACTCAACCATCTACGTTTTTCAAACATTCACATACCCAGGTAGCCCAAGTGGTATCATCATGCTTTTTGAGGGTCCTAAACCTCTTAAGGTACTGGGAAGGGGTCTTCCCAAATCTAGCAATTAAAGCTAGCTTCACACACTCATAATCCATCCTATCCACCTCCCCCAATGTCATCACAATATCAGATGCAACAGTGGGTAGCCTAGAGAAGAGCCAGGGAAGCAACTGATTCCCTGTAATGTCTTGAATCCCATGGTTATACTCAAACATTGCCAACCAATCCAAAATATCAAGCTTAGTCTTATAAATACCCACAATTTCTTTTGGCATACAGGGTCTCTTAGGACTGGGAGACCTAGAAGACTCTGGGAGAGATTTTCCAAAGACAATGTTTTCATTTCGAAGGCATGATTATCTCCATTTCTCTGTGCTTTAGTTCTTGATGCTTTTGTTCAGTTTGGGCATTTAAACATTTAACTTCCAATTCAAGCCTCATCTTTTCTGGAGCAATGAATTCAGGACTGAATGTAGGACCTCTAGGGGTCCCAGTCGACAAAGGTTGAGGTTGCTGAGCCGGCAGAGGACCAGTGAGGCCTACATTGTGAGACACATCTACTTCTTCTAACTCATCAATAATAGACATATTATCATCCTCAATATTTTCCACATTTGCTGAGGGGTCAGGTATTTCAGACCTACCCTCCAGACTTTGTTTCTCTAACAATTTTTCAATCAATTCAGACTTTTTGCCTCTAACAGAGAGATTCCTTTCTCTACACAGATTTTTCAGATAATCCACAGTGTAACTAAGGGGGGTCTCCTGACTGTAGCTTTCCATATCAGATATAATTAATATTGCTTTTTAGTGATGTTTAGCCTTGTGGTTAGTTGATCCAAGATAATAGCAGCACTCTATGTGTAATCACTATACTTGATCCCACTGCTGCCACCAGTGTTAGGCAGAATTATATGCAGTACCCTTCGGGAACACCACACCCAATTAAGACTACAAGTGACAGTACAAATTCACCTTTGGTACAATCCCGTACTACACAGTAAAGTGGTTGCGATGGCTGAGCAGCCAGACTTATCTCATGAGGGAGTGAGCAGTATCAATAGTTACACAAAGGACAGCAATTACTATGATTCAAACAAACACTGACTCAGGGTTTCTGAGTAAAATAATATACATTTATTTACACAAAAGTTATAAAAAAATGTCACTAAAATAAAGCAGTTGAACATTCACACTCTTAATACACTACACCACAACCAATAGATTCTGTACAAGTTAGGCTCAAAATGAAGTGTGAGCAAAATGGCACTCTAGAAATTCAAAAGGGAGGGAAAGACAAAGTTAGGCAGAAATTGAGTAGCACCAACAAGTAAGTAAGCAGGGCAATCTAGGAAAAAAAAATACAGTGAGGAAATCAGATTAAAAAGGGGCCTGGCCCAAAGTCACTGGTTCAAAGTCTTTTGCTCAAGATCACACAGTTCAGGGTAGTTCGCGGTTAAGTCTTTGCCAAGAGTTCGGAACAAAGTTGGTCAGTAGAAAAGTTAACTTAAAGAATGGAGAAGGACAAGCACTCGAATTGGGGAAAGATTTCACACACTTTCACCGCGGCTGGACGAAACGAACAACCGGATTTGGAACAGTACCTTAAATGTAGAAGAGGCTGTAACGGTGGCCGAAGTTCCTGGCAGATCCTGCAGGCTCATGGTTCCTGAAGCGACTGTTGGACTGACATGAAGTAGGAAGACACCAGCAGCAGAGCAAAGCAACGAATAAAAGGTGCACTCCTTAAAACGCAAGCAGGGTCCGCTCCTCCTGGCTATCCGGTTCACTGTAGCTCTGTACAGCAAATTTGACCAGAGAAGGGAGGCCTAGCGAGCAGTTTGGTGAACTGGTTGTTCCCACCAGCTCAAGAGGATAAGATTCTTTGCTTATCGTCCCTGTCGTTGGAGTATGAAGATTCGGACCTGCAGCAGAGCTTCACCGGGAGTTTCAGTCGTTGTAGGGGTCCTCTTCTGTCAGCTCCACTTCAGTTCTTACGTTCCAGTGGTGACTCTGCCTTTCCAGCCCCAGAGACCGGCTTTTTATGCAGTTTTCCCCATTCACACAGCCTGGCTGTCAATCACATAGCTGGGTGGCTGACCCGCCGGGACAGTCACCACAGCCAATCAGATCAGAGTGCGACATGGGTCTCCAAGGAGACCCTGTGCAGGGAGTCCTAAACCCCTCCCTCACATCCTGTGCCCCCCAGACATACAGGTGCCTAAGGAGGGCTTCTGTGCAGAAGCCCACGAACGACGGCGAACAAAGGAACCAAACCTGGTAAAACACGAGAACGACTTTTACAAAAAGAAATGGCGAATAAACCCAGCCGGAACCAAAATAAAACGTATATGGTCAAGCGGGTTTAAGTTCGAGGCTAATAGGATAACCTAAAATAATACCAGGGTTATTTAAGATAACCGCGGTAGGAAAAATAGGGTAGTTACCACTGCCATCAGCCAAGTCTTAAGAAAAGGGAGCGAAACAATGCTCCAAGTGAAACAGACAAAATGGGATAACTAGTAACCCTTTCCAGTACTCTATGTAAGATAGGGTGTACTGGGTCTGTGCTTTAGATAGGCTAATAAAGTTAATTGCAACTTTTATATGTTCTGGGAGTCCCAGAAAATTGAGTCTAAGTTGAGAAGTCTAAAAGACAACCCTGTGTCACTGCACTGAAGGTGCTGTGTAACACACAGGAAAAAGATGATGCCTATGGAGTAGGTGAGGCTCCGCAGTCTATGAACACAATAAAATGTTAAATACACACAGCAAAACACATGTAAGAGTGGGAAAATAAATCCTAGAAATCCAGCAAAGCTGCTGAGGGACTCAGTAGGTAAGGGAAATCAGCCATTCTGGAGAATTCTCCCTAACACTCATCTTGAGCAGGACTTTCCTAATTTCTGGAAGCTCCTCAATACTTTCCTCTTTACCTCCTCCTTCCTCCCTCTCTCCTCTGCTAATCTCACAGTTGCTTGTTTGGTGTTCAGGGCCCTTATGTATCCTCGGGGCCCTGACGTCCCACACTGAATTGCCCCAGATTCTTTCTATCCTCAGCACTTGCCTCAGCTCTCCCTCCACCATGGAGACTCGCACTTACCTTTCATTGCACTTGAGCTCATCCATGAGCACCCCAGCACCTATCCCATACCCCCCCTTGTGAACTCGCACGTTCTGAACACTCACAAGGCATAGTAGATGTGTCCTTCCACCTCCACACTGTATTTACATTTTGTATGTATTTGTTTTTCTTTTTTAATGTATTTTAAATGTTTCACATCCCCTTGTTCCCTCTCTGTTGCCCTGTCGGCGCTTTAAAACAGTATTTACTTTCTGTATAAGCGCCTAACAAGCTAACAATAAATATATACATAAATAGGTCTTTAGGTACAAAACAGAAAATTCAACATCACATAAATACAATAATCACATCAGCTTTCAAATTAAAAACTAAAATCATCACGACATGCCGATAAATACATACAACTCTATTACAAGGTTCAAGGTAGTTGTGCAGGTACGTGGAAAGATAGTCTCAGCTTTTTCACTGTGTAACATAGCATAATATTTAGGGATTAAACTGGGTTTTGGTGTTTTGGATTACCTGGATCTGACACAGGCATGCAAGGTAGATATATGTGGCCATCTAATGCACCACTTCAAGGTTTTCAGTAGACTTTTAAAGTTTCATTGTATCCATGTTGTCACGAATGGCCCAACGATGGAATATTGGTTTGAAATAGTCTCTCCTAAAAGCCTTATATTAATCCCAGATCAGCAGAAAATGAAGCACAGTTTCCTCTGCCGTTCCACAAAGCTGACAAAAGCTAGTATTTGCTTCTCCCCAAGACTTAAGGAAAGATGCAACCCTTAGGGTGCCCATTCTGAACTCCAAAAAAGTGTTCACGCAAAAAGGTAGAAAAATCATGTCTAGGTAGGCTTCAAAACCCAAGATCAAGCTTGTTTTGAAGGTACCACCCACCTAAATGCAGCCCTGTACTTGCTTCCTCCATTCTTCTTATGGAAAATAGTAAGGCTGCATTTTTGACCTTTAAGGTGGTGGCTCTGCCAACGGTGTTTGGGCATGTCAAGCATGTCAAGTTAAGTGTGGCAAGAATATTCTCTATGTGTTGTAGCCAAAGTAGGGATTTAACACCCTGAGGTGTCAAAACATGTGTTAGGGCCTTCCCATAATTTGCAAGGTCAGGTGTACCCCACAGCCTGACCCAATATATCACAGGTCTTAATTTGACCTCATCCTGAATAGGACTATAATCAACCGCAAAAGATCATTGGGGGAGCATTATGTTAGCATTAATAGTTCTTTTAGAAATGTATTTTCTACAATCTGCAATGGCTGATGGTTTCCAAAACCCCATATATCTGCAACATAAAGGGCTTTGGCCTTTGCCTGCATCTTTTAGATTTCCAAACAGGGAAATAGCACACTTACTGTGCATCCTGAATACATGTCTAGCCACACCACTATACTTTACTAAACTGGTTCTGGACTTTTTGACCTAGGCTAACCACGACCCAGTCATAGAGAAACAGATACCCAATAATCATAGGCTTCCACTTCCTCCAGCCTAATGCCATCTACTATAATACAATGCTCTCGTCTTTTGGCATTGCTGGGTCATAAGCTCACAATCTTTGTTTTCCCAACATTTAACGCCAGACCTAACTCTTTACATTTAGACAGGAAACAGCCCATGGTCCATTTTAAACCCATTGCATTTGTAGAGAGGAAAACTGTGTTTGCATAAAACAAAGCAGGAAACATTCTCTTCCCATTTGCACGGTGTCCAGGCAGTTTATCAATACATCCTCAATGACCTTGTTGATGTTAAATGTTAAATCTTAAAGGTATTTATATCATGCATAGTCACCAACGGAGTTGGTCCCCAGGCGCTCTGGCTGGTCTGTGAAACAAGAAGGTGGGCGGGTTGTGTTAGTCGGGTGAAGAGGGAGTACGAGAGTGAGAGAGGTGGTGTGCTGTTGGCGGCTTCAGTTCGGTATACAATGTGCGCTGAGTTTTGCAGTGAGTATTGGACTGGTGTGAGACCTCATGTGCTGTTGGTGCTGTTTATGTGTTGTTGGTTTGTTGTTGGTGCTGTGTGGTGAAATGTGTGCGGTTTGCTGGGCGAGAGATGGCTGTGTGATTTTTCGGGTGAGTTAGGTATGCAGAGATTTGAAAGTTGGGTTAGTGGGGTGTAAATCCTGGTTATGGCACATCTTGTTTGATATAATTTCTATTCCTATGGGTGGGGTTAGTTGCTGCTTTCCTTACTTGACCGTCTGACTGTTGTGGGTGAGGGCACGGCATGCTCCCGGCTGTATACTAATGAATTTTGTATAATGTGATTTGGTGTGTCTATTCTTCCTTCTCAGGTGTAGAAGCTGAGGAATGGATGCACCCTATTACTTTGCTATCTATTGTGATCTAAGTCTGTTGGAGCATGGGTGTGGTTCATGGCCAGGGTGCTTCTGTCTTGGTCTGCCCATATATTCAGTCTTTAGTGTCCTCCTATCATGGCTGTCTCTCAGTTTGTAGTTTGGTATGTCGTGGAGTGTCTTCCTTAGATTCTGTTTGTAGTCGATTGCTTGGTGGGAGCCGGGTTCAGTATATTCATTCATCCTTGTTTTAGTTGTGTGTGTGTCCCTGTGGGCGGTCTTCTAGTTATTACGTTTCCTGAATAGTAGGTGGTTTCTTGTGTTACGTATGTTCTTTGGTAAATCGTTCCAGGTTTTCGGTGCCTGGTGAGAGAAAGAAGTGTATAACCGTGCCATTTACAAAATATCTGCACTTTGTTATATTGATGTTTAGTTGTGTACAATTTAACTGCATTACAAGCAATCAAGTCCAAGAGAGGACCTAACCAGGTCCTCTCTTGGATCAGTCTCGAGGTCATCGCGGCTTTCAGATTTCGGCAAAGGGAGACAGCAGTTAACCTTCTTCTTCATACTTGGTTGTCAAGATCAAGCGTCAGTTTCAACTTCAGCTTCTGAACGATTTCTAGCAGTGAGAGGCCCCCAGATATACTAGTTGATCTCCCATTCATTCTGCTGGGTCACACTCAGGCAACCAATCAGGCATATAGTGCACTCAGGCCATTCTCCTCCCTCTCAGATACTCACAACAAGGAATGTGTATTGGGACAAGTACCCAGCCATTCAACATTACACACTGCATTAAAAGCAGTTTCGGGCAAGGCTGTCTCAGTCATTGTGTCAGATACTAGACATCCACAACATGAAGTGCATATTGGTCACACACTCCATTCACCCAGGTGCCACCCACAGGGTGTACCCATAACATACAGTCACTGGGAAGGTTCCAGCCAGCCTGGCCTGGACTTCACAGCAACACCATATATGGAACTTCCACCCAACAGCCAGTCAGGGGGAAGGGACAGAGTCAGGGCTTCCCAGGACTTGGGAAAACAAGGTAACAGACAATAGAAAGCAAGAGGCCACAGGGGCCATCTTGTTTCCTATCAGGAATCAACTGATTCCAATGGCAGGGCCTTGGTATCCCAAAATGGATCTGCCACCAGCCCATACCCTGCTCCATGGGCCACACAAAGGTGCCCAAAAGCATACACTAGGGGCACATGGTTGTACCCCCACCCATGGGTGCCACAAGGGTATCCCATGGGTCTCTACACCAAACCAGAAATAGGAAGAGCTGCACTGCCAGGAGTGCCACATGGACTCCTGGGCAGAAAACAACACCGAACACAAATGAAAAAGGACTGCAGGACAAGGACAGGGAGGCCCTGTCCCTCCAATGCATTTCCAGCATCACAGTCATGCTTTGTGAAGAATGATTCATAGCATGTTGGGAGAATGTGGTCTCAGCGGGGAGAACCTTGAGGAGAAGCAAACCAGTTCTGTACCAAGAGAGAGCTCAAATGTTAGTATGAATAGGACATAGGGGAAGCAGGGGAAAAAGTATGTAAGAGTTCCACAAGAAGCAAGAGATGGTTGCCAAATGGAATTAGCTTCAAAAGTCACCATAAAGTGAGGAAGAAATGGAAAACTACACAAATTAGCAGGGAAATATAAGGCAAGAAAAAGGAGAAAGGAGAGAGAGAGGAGGGAGGTGCTTGAGGGAGATTTTTTTTGGACCCTCTGAAAGCTACAGATGGGAAATGCACAGATCGACTCATGGGGATTGGATTGATAAAAGATGATTTGAGGCCTTTCCTGGGAAAGCAGTTTTGAAAGAAGCCTGACCTGTCAGCAAGCGTGTGGGCTAGGATAGACCAGACTGGAGAGGAAGAATCCAGTGACGGATAATCTAGAATGGGACTGCTGTTGCAAAAGATGCCAAGGACATTCAACACATGAAAGCAAGGAATATTAATGAATGGTGAGTTATGAAAACAAGACAAAAAAATAATAAAGTTCCTCACGTAGCTAATTGGCAAAGTGTCAAATTTGACATAAAACAGCATTTTGTCTAACTTCTAGTACTGAAGGGCAATGAACAGTCTGTCCTAAATATACTTGGAAAATGTTTCTTCTTGTGCAGAGGCTTTAAAGTATAATTCTTCTCAGTACCTCACTTGTAAGGGTGCCCAAATTCTCTATTATCTATTTATCTTTTTCTAATTTAAATGAACTTAATCATTTCTTGCAATGTCTTTGCATTGTCTCAATTTATTGTAACACAAATGTTAACACAATACAATAACATTAATTGTTTTAAAATTCAAAAGCTCCTCGTGCTTTTGATGCTCAACACAATAACAATGACAAAAATGGTTCTTATATTCAAAAGTTCCTTGTGCCTTTGATTGCCAATCTATGTTTCGATCATTGGGATATGATATGATATGGCATTTGTAATGCACCTATACACAACTGTTTCAAGGTGTGACGAGGCAAGGGAGGGGGAACAGAGGGAGGAGAGAGAACGATCTTACTAGGCCAAGTGACATTGAGATTGCACAAGTACGGTGGAGGGGGTAGGGGAAAAGTGCCAGGGGAAAGAGGAGAGGGCAGTGCTGTACATGGGATCAAAACCATAATGACACGTGTGGCCAGCAGGTGGCAGGTGCAAGGGTAAGTGCAGACAGCAGGTATCAATAGTGCAGGTAGGGGGACTGTAGGGTTCCAGATACAGGCGCAAGTGCAAGGTTGCAGGGAGGCAATGCTGGTGTGCAACTGGGTGGGTAGGGACCTAGGCCCGGAATTAGAGGGCAGCCAGATGACCAGTGCAGTATCAGACATGAAATCAGCATTCTTTTCAAGGCTAGCAAAATATCGGTTTTTGATCATCCCAATATATATATATATATATATATATATATATTTTATTGCAAACATTCTCAAGTTAATGAAAGGTCCATGTCTTGATATAGATGTATGTAACTATGTGATTCTAAACTAGGCAATCAAATAATTCAATTAATAATAATATGTTATATTGAAAGTAAATATCACTTGAATAATCTTGTCTGAGGTAGTGTGTACTGTTATGTACCATCAGATATACCAACAAGGTAGCTTTATGGCGTCGCTACATCGACGATCTGTTTATAATATGGGAGGGCAGTGAATTGGAATGGATGAGTTTCTTCAATACCCTAAATGCGCAGAATGGCAGTCTCAAATTCACCGAACATCATGATCCAACAGAAGTGGTATTTTTGGATATCAAAGTCAAGATCAAAGATGGAGTGATCACTACGGAAACATACCGAAAACCAACTAGTACTAATTCATTACTCCATGCAGATAGCGCACACCCGAGATGCCTTAAAAACAGCATACCATATGGTGAATTTCTACGTATGAAAAGAAATTGTAGCGAGAGTGAAACATTTGAAGAAAATGCAATCAGAACAGCGGCTAACTTTGTAGCAAGAGGCTATAAGAAGTCAACAATCAATAGCGCATTTAATCAGTGTGCTAAACTAACCAGAGGGGCTATCCTAAGAAAAAACAAAGAAAAAAGCCAATTGAAACTACAGGATACAAAAACTGACAATATAAGATTTATTACAACTTACAACAATGGGGCCAGAGAAATCCAAAAAATTATAGGTAAACATTGGTCAATACTAAAGAAAGATTTGGATATTAAAGAGCACATCCAGCCAAATGCAAGTGTAACATTCAGGAAGGCCAAATCATTACAAACAGAACTGTCGCCAAGTCTTTATATTACTCCTGTTCAATCTACAACTCAGTGGCTAGCAAGCAACCAAAATGGTTTTTACAAATGCACTAAATGCAAAGCTTGCAAATATGGGATTTCTCTCAAACACTATATACACCCGCGGACAAAGAGAAAGATTATGATAACTAAACACATTACCTGTTCTACGTCTTACGTAGTGTATGCAATTACATGCGACTGTAACCTCTGGTACATCGGAAGCACAAAGTTGGAAGTGAAACTACGTGTATTGCAACACCTTCGGGCCATCAAAAATAAAGATCCGTTTTATCCTCTCGCAAAACATTTTGAAGAAAAGCACAATGGTGATATATCATCTTTAAAATATTTTGGAATAGATAAAATATCCCCACACCCAAGAGGGGGCAATCGGGAAAGAAAATTGCGACAAACAGAATGTAAATACATTGTGGATTACCATACTAAAAACCCGGGAGGTCACAACAAAGATGAAGAACTTTACACCTTTGTGGGGGAATAGAACTTCCTCGGAATGATCTATGTTTGAGTTAATACTTTTCTACACAGTGCCAATATGTATTCATAATACCCTTTCTTGGACATAAGATTTGGTTTTAAACAAGTATCAATGTCTGTATATATTGTTGTAAAACAAATGGTTTTAACAATTTTCTAAGAAGCTTCCTTAAATATATTGTGATATGTGTGTTAAATTACAGATCTCCATTTTTAACATTTACCAGTCCACGTTTTAAACATCTATGCATTTCAATTAATGTAGATCCTGGAAACATGATGAACAAAATACAATCAATGAAAGAGTACACCATTATAAGATATTATACCTAAGGGTGAATAGTCATATAATGGGACTGATCCAACACTAAGGATATCAATTTTAAAGTGCTAAGAGGTAATTTAATTAAAGTATGAAATTTTGTCATTACTGTCCATCATAAGAAATTATGAATGATAATCACGTATCAATTGTATGCCATATAAAATGCAAGCACTATGCACTTTATTGAGGCGATCATGGAAAATAATATTTACTATCATTAATTTTTCCTTTTTTGTATAAAAACAGTTACATGACAGTTCATCTAACTTAAGACCATATTAATTTTTGCATTATATATCCATATATCAATGATGGAGAGCAAATAATAATGGCGTCAAATATATGCAAAACTATAAAATTGCTTTTAATTTCTAGCATCGTGCACTTTAAGCACAATGCACTTTAAGGCCATAATACATCATGTACCTTTTAGCTATGACAACTGTGTAGAGTATGTGCAAAAATATTATAATATTGCTCCAAACCTCTATTACTGTGCACTCTAGGCACCATGCACTTTAAGGTTATGATCAAATAGTATACAATCAAAAGACGAGCGGGTACCCTGGCAGATCTTCAGGGAAAGCTAATACCTCTAATAATGAAGCTAAAAATAAAGCTTCACCTCTTGGAGGTGAAGAACCACAAGGAGTGTGAGGGAACTCTACATTTGGATAATATTACAAATATTTTGACACACTTATTTTACAATGATAAGAATTAACAGCGTACTTTAGTTTATTGAATGCTGAAAGAGACTCTTCAAAGTTGCACCAGGTGTGAGCATTAACACGGAGGCCCAGTCACCCTCTCCTGTAGGGTGAGTTCTCAAGCTATACACCAACCAGCAGCCTTGTTCACCGAAAGGAACGATAGTTTATTCAATGATGCCCACCCCCTCCCTGTCCTTTGTAGATGAATGGGACATACTCAGCTCGATTACATACATTAAGCCAGCAGATACCCGTGTGCAGTAGCACAGAGAATCCAAAGCCAGGATCTGTGCAGTCATGATAGATCGTCCGTAGATCAGAGGGATGCCCAGCCCACAGAAGATCTGGACATAGACGAGGATACAATCTTCTTTTTTTATTGCATATGTTTTATACAAAACCTTTACAAAAGAAGATTATCAACTTGAAGCAAAATCAGAACAAAACTAATAGATTTACATTTACATTACGTTCACTTCCCTAAAAACAACAAGTTAAAATTCATCTTAAAACCAGCATATTGACCACAGATTTACATTATACAGTGTGCAAAACATTGCATGTGCAAAAACGCGAAGGAATATGTGCTTAAGCCCACAGCACAGAGGTTGAATACATAAGTGCAAGTAGTTTGAATACAGGGGATACACGTTTAAGCATCGTCATTCCTACTGAATCATATTTGGCATCAATTCCTATTTAATTGCGATTAAGAAGCAGGTGAGCGAGATGATCAAAGAAACATGTTAAAATTCATCTTAAAACCAGCATATTGACAACAAATTGCTGTGATACTGTGCAAACCATTGCATGTGTAAAAACGCTAAGAAATATGTGCTTAAGCCCACAGCACAAAGGTTGAATACAGAAGTGCAGGTAGTTTGGATACAGAGGATACACGTTTAAGCATCCTCATTCCTATTGAATCACATTTGGCATCAATTCCTTATTAATTCCTTAATGCTGCCTACATTCTGGGAACCAGAGTGTGAGACACGTGCAGTGCGAGTGAAAATACCAATCCCAAGGAGAATCCTGGAAGCAGGGTTCCCATTGAGAAAACCATACCTGCATACGTGGCATTATGATGGCCATTTGAATGAAATTATAGAAGAAGTGGGAAAAATTAGCAAAAGGGAAGATTGGTGAGATTATACGAAGCAGGGCTGATGCACCCAGAAGAGATCCAGAGACAGGAGAAATTAGACATTCTATAGGCGTCGAGAAAGTGTCGAAGATGAGCAACATTTCAAGTTCGAGATGAAGATGTTTATGCTACAGAAACAATGAAGATTTTAAGTCCTTTTATATGTGTACAGATGCAAGAAACACAAGTAGACAACGTATTCTTAGGGTTAGCTATGTAGTGAATAGATTGTGGCATGCGCCAAACATATATATAAGAGTGAATGAACTATGGACGATTCCACAAACGTACTTTAGCAGAGCTGGACCTAGAAAAGGAAAGGCTTTTCCAGTGTGTCGCAGCAGAACAATAATTGAATTACACAGGTGAACCAACAAAGGCGAGGCTGGACCAACACCAAGAAGTCAAAGACGCTCTGGGCCTGAAGGATCAAACAGTAGTTACAAACGGGTGAAAAAAACAAACTGTTCAGAAGACGGGCACGAGAACAATGAAGACGTCAGAGGTTCATTAAATAAGAGTATTTTAAATGCAGCAGAACTCTAAAACATGGTCTTCAGTCACATTGATGTGTGGAAATGGATAATCATGATGTGCTACGCCAACTCCAGGAGACAGAGTATGTTGTACTCTCCCTTTTTCCCAGGCACGAAGAACAAACTCAAGGCCAATATTCAAAGGGCTAATTGACTGGCAGACAGCAGAGTGATGATGGATAGTAGGCTGATTGGCGGGAAGCTATTGTCAAGACCAGCCCACCAGCACCTGGAGGCCAGCCTGTGTGCTGCTGGCGTATGTGGAAAAGTACAGTGAGGTAGGAGAGTGCCAACCAATTATAGAGGGCCACGTAATAGAGAGCCGTATAGTTTGTGTAACCAATCGGACGTCGTGTATTTGATGACATTCATAGTGACCTGTATGGGGGTAGGGCTCAGTTGCCCCACCTGATGTTAGAGACCCGAGCACTTTCCCTGACAGTAAGGAACATATACCTAGGTGTTCTCTTTAAGCCTATCACTTTTCCAAATACATTTTTGAAGTTTGCCACGTAGGATGACATCAATAGTGACAGGTTTTTGCTATATGACCTGCTTTTATGAAACTTGCTGAGTGAGAAGATTGAGAGAATCGACAATATTCGTTGTAACTCCCTGTTTTAGACTATTGTTAATAAAACAAAAGTGATTTTCCAACTTCTTGGGTTAGCTTTATTATTGATGTTTAAGTATCATCTGCATCCCCATCCATCCCAAAGTATTGTTATCTCATCTTAAAGGACTGGGTCGGCAACCCCAGTTCATGTGGTAGCAGAGAGATTATGGTTAAAAGCCCATCGACCTAGTAAGCTTTTGGGTCCTGGAAATATCGGACGTCTTCTGCCATTGAGCTGGAGGGACGTGAAGCTCCCTGCAGATAGCGGCCGTTAGATTAAAAAAACTTGCAAGTACAGGTTGGACGGGTCCCTCATTTTGAAGAGGAAATTCCTGTTCTGACTTCTACAGGAAGCTGAGCGGACCAAAGGCTGAAGTGGCTGGTTGAGGAGGCGACGATCCCAAGAGTCGGAAGTCGAAAACGCGAATGCTGAGCAGACTGAGTGAGGTGGCAAAATACAAATGGGTATTGAGTGAGGGAAAAGTGATAAGGGGAAATACGTAATGGAGGGTTGGTTGGGGTAAATAACTTGAGACGATGAGCATCAAGTTAGTAGGTAATAAACTCGAGACAATGAACGTCGAGTATTAAGTAATTGACTTGAGACGAGGAGCGTCAAGCAATGAAGGTATATAGACATAGAACATTCTATATGATAAGCCCAAGATCCTACATCAATGGATGTTTAGAAGGAGCTGTTTCAGAGTCCCAAGGTTGATGACGTAGAATACAAACACATTGTTCTGTTAAAGGGAACAGCTCAAACTCCGTGGAAGTAATTTTAGGGGCAAAGAATAGTCATGAGTAGCATGGACTGAGATACATGTGGGTCAGCCAAGGCTGTCAGTATTGTCTGTTTGTTTATATGTTGTATGACATGTATGTGGTGAAGAAATTGTTAAAATTGAAGAAACGAGAAAGAAAGCAGAGATTTGAAATTGTATTATTTATATATTTAGTTGCCTGACAGTGTTTAAGTGAATATAATAGACTGAAATAGAACGTGATATAAAAGGTTTGGAGCTGCAACGATTGGTTCACAATCATATTGTATTATTTTTCTGAAAAGCATACACAGGAAAAAAGTCTGAAAAGAGGTTAGCGAGCTTAGAGCTCTGGAAAATGTATCGGGGAAAGAGACAACCCATCTCCTGAAGACTGGATGCTTAACGAGTGCAAAAAGGGGGATGAGGAGCCTTCTGCTCCCCCCGCTGCACCTGAAATAAATGTCAATAGTACAAAGGATGACAGAGTGTACCCATTAAGCAAGCTTAAGGCAGCAACAGGGTACAGCAATCCAACATATGAATCGCCTGCACAAAGCAGCGACAGAAGTCCAGAAAAGACTCCAGAAAGGGATGTAATCTCTAAAGCCCCACAGGACAAGGAGAGTAGTGATCGACCAAGTACATCCCTAGACATAGGGCGGGAGATAAAGAGATGGAAAGGAGAGAAATATAAGACTGATGAGATAGCACTCCTACAAAAAATGAATGAATGGGAGGTCAGATTTTGCTCAAACTCGATGGAAAAAGCAATGAGGAAGTTCGACACAGGGAAGATCAGGACGAAACCAGATAAAATGGACAGAGAACGAGCAAAATGATTAAAAGAAAATTAGCTTAAATGAAAGAATAGACAAAGACTGGAACAGCTGTATCAAGATGAGCAGTTGAAAAAACAAGAAAGAGCAGAGGAGCAAAGGAAGTATGATAATAGGCGAAGAGCAATCGAAGAACAGGATAAACTAGAAAGGAAAAGAGAGGAAGAGGAAGAACAGAAATTAAGAGATAAAGAAATACATAGGGCAAGTGAGAGAAGAGAGGTGAAAAGACAGGAAGAGGAAAGAGTAAGGGAGGAAGCAAAGAAATGAAGAAAGGTTGACAAAGAGATGGAACTCAAAAGGAGGCAAAGGGCACGCGGCATTTATCGCATAGAGAAAGAGTAAATGGAACCTAATCCAGTAGTAGCATGGGAGGACATAGAAGAATTCTTCCCGACACATGAACCAATGCCAGGTCCATCTAGAACAAATCTAGAAGTCGATTTTGACATTAAAAGCATTCTGGACAAAATCAATAAGGTCTATCATGAGATGAGGACCAAATAAGAATAAAAAGGAAAGGGAAAAAATGATTGATTTGAAAATACGCAGTCGCAAGGCAAAGAGGGAAGTTTGTACAATCTTGAACATAGAGCTTTGTCTTTGGACAGGCTAACTCTGAACCAAGACGAGAAAGAGGGATATCACACAAGTTGTGGACAGGATATGTCAGATGAGGACAGAGAAACATTTTTGGAGAGGAGGGAGCTAATGCATGTGGTCCTGAGGAGTGTCCTCTGGCAGACAGGGAAGTAAGATGGTCAGATCTGGACGTACCCAAATTACGGACGTCAAAATCTCTCTGGCTCAGCTGTGCTGACCCAAAGGGTAATCCCATAGTGATCCCATAGTGAGAGGGCGAGTAGGCTAAGGTCACTACCGGGAAGAAGATGGAGTGGAACCATGGTCCCTGCTGTGGAAAGGCAGACGGTGGGGGGTGAATGCGATTTTGGGATCTCTCAATTCCCGTTGTTAGAGAAAGGAGGGGCCAGACCGCAATATATACCTTGGCCACAGGTGGATAGCGATAATTTAAGTTGTAAACTCCTCAGTTTAACTTCCGGTGCTGGGTAATGGATACATGAATTAGAGAAAATGACAGATGGAAACATGTTAGCTATAGAAGACATTAAAGGTCTTCTAGCTGCTATCCTTGGGGAGAGAGTTGATGACATTTGGTCGAGAGCCGGATACGCCAGTGTCGCTGCACTGAACACTGCTCACGACAGAGTACTGTTTAGTAATTGTAGAGCGGCAGTCTGGAAAGCGCCTAGAGTGCACTATCCAGATACAACAGATATAGGAGCTATAATGGCACGAAAGATGCAGGAAGGGGAGGATCCTCTTGTTTGCATTCAGATTTTTCAGGAGGAATGGAGTTTGGAAACACAGGAACCGTGGAGGAAATCTAAACCTGTATTTTATCATATATTATGTCAAGGATTGCCAGATCAAGTGAAGAGACTGCTGAAGAAATTGGTGGGTATGGAGACAAAACCATGGTCAGAAATACATCTGACCATTGCACATTATTTCCAATTGTTGCAGGAGAAAAATCAAAGGAAAGATGATGTTAGGAAAGTTGAAGAAGCAAAGTTAGTGCAGAAACAAATGTCAAAATACGCCATAGAAGGGGCAATGTTCACTAGTGGAGAAGGGTCATGATTGCAGCAAGTAGCAGGCATGCCAAAGGTGAATATCCAACTGCAGTTTGACGAAGGTAACAATGGATTTGAACCAAGGTATAGGGGAGGCTTCCAGAATAAAGAGGGAAATTTGCAGAGTAACCAAGGTGGGTTTCAAGATATTCAGAATGACAATCAGACCATATAGGGAGGGCAAATTAGGAGACTCCCTCCTTTATGCTGGACATGTGGAATGACAGGGCACATAGCATGAACACGTGGGAGACAAGGGTTTGTGCAGAATGGGCAGTTCTCCAGAGTGGGGACCACTTATCCAGCTGCATACAGCCAACAAAGTAGGGACAGGTTTGCTCAAAATCAGACAGTGCAGCAAGCACAAGCACCGAGAATACAACAGGTTTTGCAACCACAGTAGGCATCATTGAATTTACCACAAGGGCAGTCACAGTGCGCACCCATGCAGATGCAACAAGACTCAAACATGTGGCAGTTACTGACTCCTAGGATAGGGGGTGTCACTGTCGAGGGAGGGAATACTTTCACGGGCATGGGAATAAGTATGTACCCACAATAGGACAGCTCACCGGGTGACTTGATGTGTTCAGTATTATCCATACGCCAAATCCTCAAGAGGAACCGAGGGTTGACGTCACTATAGGAGGCAAACCTATTTCTATTTTGATAGACAATGGTGCAACGCGCTCATGTATACGGGAGGGAAAATGTACATTATCGGGAAGTGCCATGAATGCTCAAGGTTTCACAGGAGCTACAAGTAGAGTTCCTTTCACTGAAAGATTGACAAGTCTCTATATAAGAATGTGATATGTCTGTGCCATTATTGTATTCAAGGCAGACACCAGTTAACATACTGTGCCGAGAATATGATGATTTATTTTACTGATGAAGGCATAGTGTGTTCAACGGCAGGAATGCATTACTTAAACATGAGTGAATTTATCATAGCATGTACAGGGCTAAAGGCCATACGAGTGGTACCGTTAAAGCCAGAGGTCTTTCACTATGGGGTACACATTTTGTTAACACGGCTACCTGGTTTAGTGGGCAAGACTCTGAGAATACTGATGAATATTTGTTCAGTCCTAGGTTACCCGTGGATGAAGAGGGGGGACAGTTCTTTCCCTTAAAATTACTAGCAGCTACAGTGTGAGGGGAATTAGCTATGCTTGGAAGAGTTGATATTGATGGCAGGACATGGACTACAGTGATTGCCATTGGAGAGGTTTACAGGTTGACTTACGTCACTGATGAGATGTTTAGAGAACACCCGTCAGATGACGAAGTAGTATTTGAAGTGAGTATCACTTATTGGATTAGGACAATAAGACGCAAAGTTCCCCAGAAAATGATGATAGCGCGGCAGCACCCCACATTTTTTGATGAAAGATATGACGAAAGTGCCTCTTTCATTATGGTCTGCAAGCCCTTATGACTTAGGCCTATTGAAAGGGGTTCGAGAAGTTAAGATTAAACTGAAGCCAGGAGCAATTCTGCCTTGAGCATAACAGTATCTCATGTCTCGAGAGGCAGATGAGGGTATTTTTAAGAACATATCTGCCATGATGGATCAAGGCATCTTAGTGACGTCAGAGTCACCATGCAATACTGTGGTGTATCCTGTGAAAAAATCGAAGAGGGGTTGTGGTGTTTAGTGGAAGAGATGCACCTAATTAATCAGATTGTAGAGGCTGAGTTCCCTCTAGTTCCTAATCAAGTGACGATCCTATGTAGTATCCCGGTTGAAGCACGATATTTCAATGTGATTGACTTGAAAAATGCATTTCTCTCAATTCCATTGCATAAAGATTCTCAAGATCTAACGTCATTTACGTTCAGAAAGACTAAGTTAAAAAGCACAAGTTTACCTTAGGGGTACTGTGAGTCCCCATCAATTTTCAATAGAGTCTTACAGATGGACCTGAGCAATATTGATTTGCCAAGTGTTGTGTTGCAATACATAGATGACATTTTAGTCTGCAGCACATCAGAGAAAGAGTGTAGACGTGACTCACTTCAGCTAATGCTTATTCTAGCAGAAAAGGGATATAAAGTGGAAAGCAGAAATTGCAGTATTGCCAAGAAGAGGTGTTATATATAGGTCAGTTAATATCGCATGAGGGAAAGAACGTTACACCTGCAAGGGCTGAGGCAATTTTGAAAACGGCAAAGCCACACACAGTAAAGCACATGCATCAATTTTTGCGATTATATAAATATGTTAGAGCATGGGTATTTGATTATAGTTCATATATAAGACCCTTGCTACAGGCTCTGAAAAAGGCACAGGCAATGCAGGAAAAGATTGTCTGGACTGAGGAAATGGAGGAAGGATTTGACAAATTGAAAAAGGCAATTTGTACAGCTTCAATTTTAGGGATTCCCATTTATGCTGAGGAATTCCTTTGGTTTTCACCTTCGGATGGCAGTCACGACAGCAGTACTCACACAGAGAACCACGTTGGGGTACATGCCTTTAGCATATTACAGTAGGATTCTAGACCCAGTAATGAGGGATCACTTCCCTTGCAAACAATCTTTGGCAGCCGTTGTGTTCGCCATTGAGAAAGCTGCCAGCATAGTTATGGGGTGTTAAATGACGTTATTTATTGAGCATGCTTTCTTTGCTATTTATGGAAAATACTAAAGGTACCTTAACGTCACAAAGGGATTCTACCTATGAGGTGGTCATATCGAATCCAGCTATGAAAATAGTCAGATGTAAAATAGCGAACCCTGCCATACTTATAGCAGAACCACTTGCAGAAGATGAGCATGCACATGATTGCTCAAATTATGAGGAATTCTATGATGTGATCCTGAGGGTGAAGGAAAATACTTTAGCACTTGGGGAAATTCTCTTTATTGACAGATCTTCAAAAATCTATCAAAATGATTGGACAGAGGTACAAGTGTCACTGTGGTAAAACACAGGGCTAACGGGGAATTGGAAGTATTGATAAGTGCACGACTACCGTCTCACTTTTCAGCATAGGCTGCAGAATTAGTGGCACTGATTGTCGCACTCATAAAAACACGCAGGCCAGGAAGTAACAGTGTACAGTGACTCTGCCTACGTAACGTCAACAGTGCAGGCAGTGCTACAATGTTGGAAAAGGAGGGGCTACCTCCGAGCGGACAGCACGCCAGTGCAACATGCTGCATTATTGACAGACTTATAAGAGCACTACAGCTCCCAGTAAGCATCCCGGTCATCAAGTGTGTAGCGCTCACTAAAGGAGCAGACTTTATCTCACGTGGAAACCAAGCAGCAGATGAAGAAGCAAAATGAGTTGCATATTCTTTGGAAATAATGAACTTTGATACACCTAATGTGAATGAGAGAATGGTGGTGATGATGAGTGTGAATGAAAGTTTTGATAACTTATCAAGTGCTTAATAAATGGAGGTTCAAGGTGAAGCACCACAGGACGAGAAAGACCTGTGGACATGGAGGGAGTGTTCTTTATCCCCTTCTGAATCAATGTGGTGACATGAAAGCACTGGTAAACCGGTGATGCCTGTAGCCTTATTAAGGGTGGCATTGGAGCAGCTTAACTACCCTGCGCATGTCACTAGAGAAAGCCTCGCAGCAGTTATTGCGGAGGACAGGTTTGTACCAAACCTGCTAGAAAGCATTGCATTTTATGTAGTAAATTGCATTGTATGTCAATGTGTACTGCTGGGCACACACTTGGAATAGTCAGAGGAGTTATTCTGCAACATAATGGTCCTTTTCAGCATTTATATATCAGCTATGTCGATATACTGCAGGTCTGTAATGGATATAGATATATGACAGTGGTAGTATGTCCTTTTTCAAGGTGGATTGAAGCCGGTCCTTGCACACACCCTGATGCCACTTGTGCTGCAAAATATTTAGTACCAGATGTATTTCCTAGATGGGGAATATGTGAAGTATTAAGATCAGATAATGGACCACATTTTGTAAATGAAGTATTCGAGCAAATTAGCTTGTTGCTTAGTATAAAACATGAGTTCTCTTCAGCTTATCACCCGCAAGCAAATGGAATATGCGAGAATCTCAATGGCCTGCTTAAGGAAAGGATAGCTGAGCTGAATCTTACATTGAAAAAAGGATGGTTACACTATCTGCCTCTTGCAACATAAGCGTTGAGGAATCAACCCGGCTCTGGCAATCATCTTACACCACATGAAATAGTGACAGGGAGGTGAATGATGACATCCCTCATCCTACATCAAGAAATAGAAGTACCCAGACAACAGCAACATTGTTAGGAAATGAGTTACATGCATACTTAACCTGTATGACTACATGTGTCTGTATCATTTAAGAACAGCTCAAACGGATGGGATGTCAGGCTCAGTACACAGATGAAGACCATACAGCAACCAGACAAAAGAAAACTATTACTGCCAAAATATTTCCCAGCAGATCAGGTGTTGATCAAGAACTTTGTCCACCAGTAGCACAAGCAACGATTTAGTGGTCCTTTCATTGTGCAGGACATCACACCATCAGCAGTAAAAGTCTTGGGAAGATGAGCTTGGATATTTCTCGGCGATGTGAAAGTGGATACTCACCCCCACAGGAAAGTTGAAGAAGCAATGTTAGTGCAGAAAATATTTACAAAATACGCCATAGAAGGGGCCATGTTGACTAGTGGAGAAAGAGCAGGATCACAGCAACCAGCAGGCATGAATAGCAACTGTGAATAACCAACTCCAGTTTGACCAAGGTAACAATGATTCATGCTGAGGGGTAGGAGAGGCATCAGAGGAAGAGGCTTCGAGAATAATCAGGGAAGTTTACAGAGTGACCAAGGTGGGTTTCAAGATATGCAGAATGACAATCAGGGCAAGGAGGGAGGGCAAATTAGGAGACTCTGTCCTGTATGTTGGACACGTGGAATGACAGGGCAAATAATACGAACATGTGGGAGCCAAGGGTTTGTGCTGAATGAGCAGTCCTCAAGAGGGGGGACTGCTTATCCACCTGCATATAGCCGACAAAGTAGGAACGGTTTGCTCAAAATCAGACAGTGCAGCAAGCACAAGCGCTGAGAATACAACAGGCTTTGCAACCACAGCAAGCACCATTGAATCCGCCACAAGGGCAGTCACAGCGATCACAAGAGCTAAGAATACAACAGGCTTTGCAACCACAGCAAGCACCATTGAATCCACCACAATGGCAGTCACAGCACACACCCATGCAGATGCAACAAGGCCCAAACATGGGGCAGTTACTGACTCCTAGGATAGAGGGTGCCACTGTGGAGCAAGGGAATCCTTTCACGGGCACAGGAACAAGTATGTACCCACAATAGGACAGCCCACTGGGTGACTTGATGTGTTCAGTACTATCCGTAATGCCAAATCCTCAAGAGGAACTGAGGGTTGACGTCACTATAGGAGGCAAATCTTTTTCTTTTTTGGTAGACACGGGTGCAACGCGTTCATGTATACGGGAGGGGAAATTTACATTATCAGGAAATGCCATGAATGCTCAAGGTTTCACAGGAGCTACAAGTAGAGTTCCTTTTACTGAAATATTGCCAGTCTCTATATGAGAATGTGATATGTCTGTGCCATTATTGGATTCAAGGCAGACACTAGTTAATATACTGGGCCGAGATTTAATGACAAAGTTGAATATGACGCTTTCTTTTACTGATGAAGGCATAGTGTGTTCAACACCAGGAATGCATTACTTAAACGTGAATGAATTTATCATGGCATTTACAGGTTGAATGGCCATAGAAGGGGTACCGTTAGAGCCAGAGGTCTTTCACTATGGAGTACGCATTTTGTTAACATGAGTACATGGTTTAGTGGGCAAGACTGTGAGAATACCTGATGAATTTTTGTTCAGGCCGAGGATACCCATGGATGAAGAGGAGGGATGAGTCTTTCCCTTAGAATTACAAGCAGCTACAGTGCGAGGAGAAGTAGCTATGCTTGGAAGAGTTGATATTGATGGCAGGACATGGAGCACAGTGATTGCCATTGGAGAGGGTTCCATGTTGACTGACGTCACTGATGGGGATATGTTTTGAGACCACCCGTTGATGACGAAGTAATCTTTGAAATGAGTATCACTTATAGGATTAGGACAATAATAGGCAAAGTTCCCCAGAAAATGATGATAGCGAGGCAACGCCCCGCATTTTTTGATGAAGATATGGCAAAAGTGCCAGTTTCATTATGGACTACATGCCCTTATGATGTAGGCCTGTTGAAAGGGGTTGGAGAAGTTAAGATTAAACTGAAGCAGGAGCAATTCTGCCTCGAGCATGACAGTATCCCATGTCTCGAGAGGCAGATGAGGGTATTTTTAAGATGATATCCCCCATGATGGATCAAGGCATCTCAGTGATGTCAAAGTCACCATGCAATACTGCAGTGTAGGCGCTAAGGCAGGTGCTACTACTAGCCGACTGCCCTGTTACTCGATAACAGTCCTTCTTACACCCTGTATTCTTGTATCGCTCTTTATGTTATGTATGTTTTCTATGCATGTAACTCAAGCTTAAATATTCTTGTATCTGCTGAGCCCCGCTAACCCTGGGTTTGGAGCGCATTATCAAATAATAAACTAAACTAAACTAAAGGGGGGTTTGTAGTGTTTAGTGCGATCAATTTATCAGATTGTAGAGGCCTAGTTTCCTCTTGTTCCTAATCCAGCGACAATCCTATGTATTATCCCTGTTGAAGCCTGCTTAAGGAAGGGATATCTGAGCTGAAGCTTACCTTGAACAAAGGATGGTTACACTGCCTGCCTCTTGCATTATATGCATTGAGGAATCAGCCAGGCTCCCTCCGCCCCATGAAATAGTGACAGGGAGGTGAATGAGGACATCCCTCACTCCTCCAACAAGAACTAGATGTGCCGAATTGCTAGGAAATGAGTTACATGCATACTTGACGTGCATGACTGCAAGTGTCTCTGTTATTTCAGAACAGCTCAAACGGACGGGGTATCGGGCTCAGAACGCAGATGAAGACCATACAGTAACCAGATTAAAAGAACTATTACTGCCAACAAATTTCCCATGAAATAGTGCCGAATTGCTAGGAAATGAGTTACATGCATACTTAACGTGCAGAAGGAATTCTGCAGATATACTCCATGAGAAGATTAAAAAGCTCATGAGACAAGAGAGGTACTAGGGAGGATGATCATGACTTGAATGATTACCTGCATAGTACAGCACATTTGGGAAACAACATGTGGTATCAGCGCATGAAAGAAGTGGGAAGAGAACCTCAAAGGAGGAATGCTATGTATGTGCACTCCTGCCTTATAGTATGGGGAACTCTAAGATGTTCATAGCTATCAAAATGGATGTCCAGATGGCACATTGTCTAACTCACATTTCATTCTGCCAAACAAGAGATCAGTTCATGGGCCAAACAGCCTATCTAAAATCAGCAACGGAATGAACAGATCCAGATGAAGATGACTATGCACAAGACACAAAGACAAGACTAAGAGCGCATACCAAAAATCACGTGATAAGATGCAAGCAGCCTGGAGTGAAAGGAGCTGGACTCAGATGAGAGTCCAGGAAAATCAGTAGACGAGATTTGAAGTTGGAAGGAAAGAGAACAGATGCAGATCTGAGATTCAGTACTTTCACCAGATGGCTGGGAAAAAGAGTGGTAATCTACAGAGATTGGGTAATAGTTGCTCATTACAAGCCAACTGTTGAAAATGCGGAAAAGCTGTATAAACCATTATGGTCAAAACTTGCAAAACTACTGACATGGGTCAAAGACAAAGGAGGCCCTTTGCAGATAGTGCCTTTGGAAAGTACAAATCTGTGTTTTGGAAACCAAAGCACAAGAAAAGTTTGAGAAAATCAGAACTGTGGTTGAATTTTTGAGGCACCAGGAATGTGTATTGGAGGAGGAGTAATAATTGATCACTACTGGGCTTGTGGAAGCTGCCCAAGGATTGGGAAGGACTATGTTCCATAGTGAATGTTCATGATCCAGAATTGGTGATTCCTAAAAGTGATCTGTACATTGGTGAGTTTCCAAAAGCAAATGCTCGTTTGAAGAAGAAGAGATCTGTGGAGCTGATAAATCGAATGAAGAGAGATAACTATTTCTCAGCCAAGTCAATAGAATCTTTTGACTCTATTCGTATGAGTACAGATTATTCAGTAAGACTTTGTCGATATTCACAATAATCTTCATGCCAAGGATCCAGACAGCAGCAAATACTAAGCGAATACTAAGTGGTTACAGATAACCATATGGGAGTTGCTGCAGAGAATCAACACAACTATCAAGGGATTCAATGCTATCAAGGAAGAGCTGAGAGCCATACGACTGATGACTCTTCAGAATAGATACGTCTTGGACATGATCACAGCCGTGGATGGAGGTGCTTGTGCCAAAATTGGAGAATCATGTTGCATCTTCATACATCTCATGATGATGAAAATGGCACCTTGACAGAGGCCATAGAGATGCTGACGAAGCTACACGTCCACATGGTAGATGACGTGGAAGACATTGATGATGATAGTTGGTTTGGATCACTCTTTTTGTGGGTTCCAAAATGGACGGCAGATATGTTCAAATTCCTTCGAGCCCTGTTAGTGATGCTTTTGCTTGGATTCTGTGTAATCAGATTGGCTATCTCACAATGTAATAAGACTGCAAAAAAAGCAATAGGAATGAAGATCATGACTGATGTTGAATAAGGATGTAAGACTAAGGAGCTGACAGATGAAGAGATTAGAGACTATGTGAAGGCTAGAATCCATGCACCTGAGGGACGAAGTTTGTGTACCCAAAGAACCACAAAAAGTATGTGGGGGAGTAGATCTACTGCAGGCTGAGGTGGCAGTGCATGCTTATGACTTGGAATAAGGATGAGCAGGTGAAATCAGCTGGATGGCTGAAGGGAGTCATACAAATATGGGTCGCTAAAAGGCATTTCTTCAGACCAGGATGTCTAGATGTGACGGATGATGAGAGAGTATTTGATGAATCCCCCAGAGGGTGGCGTGTATAGAAGGTGCCAAGTACCCCCACCCCAAGCACTGCTCCCATGTTGCCTATATGCTGAGAACCAGAGTGTGTGACATGGGCAGTGCCAGTGAAAATACCAATGCCAAGGAGAATCTTGGAAGCAAGGTTCCCATTGAGAAAACCATACCTGCATACGCGACAATATGATGGCAATTTGAATGAAATTCCAGAAGTCCGAAAAATTTGCAAAAGGGAAGTTTGGTGATGTCACTCAAAGCAGGGCTGATGCACCCAGAAGAGATACAGAGACAAGAGAACATAGATATTTTGTAGGCATCGAGAAAGTGTTGATGATAAGCAACATTTCAAGTTTGAGATGAAGATGTTTATGCTACAGAAATGATTAAGATATTAAGTTATACGTGTAGAGATGCAAGAGATGCAAGAAACACAAGTAGAAAAAGTATTCTTAAGGCTAGCTATGTAGTAAATAGATTGCACCATGCGCCAAACATGTATATATAAGAGAAAATTAACTATGGACGATTCCACAAAAGTACTTTGGCAGAGATGGAACCAGAAAACAAAAGGCTTTTCCAGTGTGTCACAGCTGAAAAGCAATTGAATTACAGAGGGAACCACAGAAAGGCTTGAACAACTCCAACAAGTCAAGGCCGCTCTAGGCCTGAAGGATCAAACAGTAGTTACAAACGTGTGAAAAGAAGAAACTCCTGTTCAGAAGACGGGCACAAGAAAAATAACGGCGTCAGAGGTTCATTAAATAAGAGTATTTAAAATGCAGCAGGACTCTAAAACATGGTCTTCAGTCAGATGGATGAGTGAAAATAGATAATCATGACGTGCTACGCCAACTCCAGGAGACAGAGTATGCTATAGTCGCTCTTATTCCCAGGCACGATCAACAAACTCAAGGCCAATATTCAAAGGGCTAATCGGCTGGCAGACAGCAGAGTGATAATGGATAGTAGGCTAATTGGTGGGAGGCTATGTTCAAGACCAGCCCACCAGCACCTGGAGGCCAACCTGCGTGCTGCTGGAGTATGTGGACAAGTACAGTGACGTAGGAGTGTGCCAACCAATTATAGAGGGCCACGTAATAGAGAGCCCTATAGTTTGAGTAAGCAATGGGGCATTGTGTATTTCATGATGTTCGTAGTGACCTGTATGAAAGGAGGGCTTAGTTGCCCCACCTGACATTAGAGACCCAATCACTTTCCCTGACCAGTATGGAACGTATACCTTTATATTCCCTTTAAGCCTATCACTTTTCCAAATAAGATTTTGAAGTTTGCCATGTAGGATGACGTCAATAGTAATGAGCTTCTGCTATATAACCACCTGCTTTTTTATGAAACTTGCTGAGTGAGAAGATTGAGAGAATCGTTGATGTTCATTGTAACTGCCTGTTTAAGATTATTTTTAATAAAACAGATGTGATTTGCCAAGATCCTGAGTTAGTTTTATTATTGATGTTTGAGAATCATCTACATCTGCATCCTTCTCAAAGTATTGCTATCGCGTCTTAAAGGGCTGGGTCAGCAACCCCAGTTCATTATCTTTGCCAAGTAACTTAATTCTATCTGATTCAAAGAAAGAACGTGTGATGACGAGATGTTGGAGTGTTTCTACTAGATTTCCTTCAGAGCAAAATTGACACGTAATGTCTGATCCCTCAAACCCATTTTGTCCCAGTGTTTCATCCACTCTCTGGTACGAAACAAATTGAATTCGAATCTCATGTATAGATTCCGTGCTTTTTCACATGGAAAGCACTGCAGGTATGCAAACCGTGTTGATCATTTTCTTATAAAACAGGCATTTTTCTGGTGCAAACTATATTTACTTAATGCATCAATGCTACACAACCAGTCAAAGCAATAGAGCTTTCTTTTTTACAGTTTCTGGTCGTGAAATCAGTTCTTGTTCCTTGGCACCAATCGTTGCCAATATATGTTGTATTCTATCATGAAATTGCATCAAGAATGGTGGAGAAGCATCACTTAGCATGTGACCTAGCTTTTCACATAGCGAGTTTCTCTGAGGATTCATCATTTTGGAATAGTTGTTTAGTAATCTCCAGTGATGTTTGGAAGATAAAGAAGATATTCCCAGTTCATGCCTAATGATTAGATTTGGCAATAATTTTGCAAGGCCCAGAGTCTCTTTCCAAATATGACCCTGCAATTGATTGAGAAATTCTCCCATGTCTAACAGACATGTCCAGTCCATAGAGTAAGATGGATTCAACTTTTAGCGTGTACAATTCTATGGCTGGAATAAGAGCGAATTTGCAGGTTTTTTCAACACATTAATTTGGGAAAGAAGCGGTCTAAGTTTAAGGATAAGTGAATTCCCCCACATACTTGCAGAAGAAGTGTCACATAAATTGTAACCAAGGTAGCGCAGTTGAAACACGTTAAATTGCGCCGCGTTCCATCATCCACCTCATGGATTTCATTGTTTTCCTACCAGCAAAGACAAATATCTTTGATTTTTCTGCATTAGGATGTAGATTAAATTTGTAAGCATATGCCATGAAAATCTGGAGTTTGCTTTGAAGCCCAAACAGAGTTTTATCGACCAAGATTAAGTAATCGGCAAATGCCATCCAATTAATGTGAACTTGTCCAAACTAACAGGAAAAGTGTTGTGAAATCTCCATAAATCATCAAGATCACACAGATAGAGATTAAACAGGACTGAGGCCAAGTTATAACCCTGCTTAAGCTCTATGGACATTGGAAATTGCTTCAGTTAATGCCCCTTCTTGGTTAATACGCGCACAATAACTGGTGTTTTGGAGCAGCATTGAGATTAGCCAGGTTATGGTAGGAGAGATACCATACAAATTGGTATTAGCTTGAATGACATTTTCGAGATCATTAAGAAATAAAATAGAGAATACTTTAGAGGATGTATCCATTTGAGCGAAAGGCCTATAGTTCGAAAGGTTTGTGTGGTTACCTTTTTGGAAAATTGGTATGATTAGGGATTGTGACCATGATTCCGGATTTTGTAGTGCCAGAGTTGTTTGATAAGTTTGCATGTAATGACAAACCCATACCTCAGCGGGAATGGAAGAGTCCAGGGACAAAACCGTGCAATGGAACGTTTCCCTTATAAGAGCCCAAATAGATTTTTTGTCATGTTTACTTTATGTTCTGATTGTCGGCAATGTGCATCTGTATTTTTAAAGATTTATTTCTATTATATTATTCTATTCTTGTGAATCTGGATAATTTGCTTTTTACGCAGCATGTATTGTTCAGCTGGAAGTCTGCATGCTAAAAGTTCCCTCAATTGTTTGTTTTTGGTCATTTTAGAGAATGCAACATTTAAGTTGTATGTGTGTTTTTTGCATGTAAAGTTAATCTGGGTTGGGGGTGTTTGACAAGTTTATTAAGAACGGTACCAATAGTGTAATTGATGAAGTTCTCAGCTTGCTGTAGATCTGTCTCGCAGGTATAAACTCCATTCATAATCATTAGATGTCTCCTAACTATAGCAATGAAATAATGACATTACGAGGTAGGAGGTAGCCATGGCTACCCCCTTACCGCATACCAGTTCCGGGTTCTCGGAATGGGTACTTACCGGGTCATTCCAACCTTGGAGGACCCGGTAAGTCACCATTCTGAGAACCATTCCCCATTCCCATTCGAGCCCCTATAGGGCTCAATGGTAATGGGGAAGGAGCTAATAATAATAGCGGGCCCGTTATTAGCTCCTTAGTTCTTTAGCGGCTCCTGCTAAGGGCGCTTGGTAAAACCAGGCACACTTAGCAAGATCCGCTAAGGGACCTCGTAATGCAGCGGTAAGGGGTTAACGCAACAGCATCCTTACCGTTGCCGTTAACCCCTTACCCCGGACCTCGTAATGAGGCCCATAATGTATTATTCCACTGAAGGGAGAGTCCTGAACGCTCAACTTCTAGTAGTGAAAGAACGGGCACTATTTTGTGTGTCCAGTGTATCCAGCATCTATGATTAACATTAAGTTTAATGATCATATGATCCCCTAGGCACAGATTGAATATCATTTCCTTTTCACATCTGTTTACTAAGTCTGAAGAAACATAGAAATAATCTATGTGAGATTTAAGATTCCCTCTTTTTGAGCTAAAATCGAGGTCACCTCCTACAAATTCCACCCCGTAGATGTCCCATTGCAAGTAGAATGTATCCCACTTTGACATCTAACAACGGAGGCAGAATCACACCTTAAGGAGCTTTGGGGTTGGTTAGAGAAGGTGCAACTAGCACAATTGAAGTCACCACCAATAACAACCAAGTAATCAGGATTTGCGATCGATGGCATCCTCAAGGATTTTAGTGAGTTGTTCAAAAATCACTGATAAGACAATCTTAATAGGGTTCCAATAAAGGCTAATGATGAGACAAGTGGTGTTTTCAGTATCCTGTACATTTATTTCTAGGGCAAACAACTCCTCGGAAGATGAGATCATCTTAGTTTTAGTTTTTAAATAATTGTTTAACAAAACAGCAAGCCCCCCAACAGGTCTACCAACTGGACCTACTTTAGCCTGTTAAGTGGAAGTGTTGTAGCTTCATGGTTTCCTGAATAAGAATAACCATAGGTTTATTAATAGTTTCAAGAAAATTGAACCATGTATACAAGTTCTTAAAGCCACAGGAATTCCATGATATAAACCTCACCATAGCCATGCTACAGTTGGGGATTCCCCTGTTTAAGAGATAAGACCCTTTTCCTCAAAGGTTCAACCCATGAACAGTCCTGAATATCACTAGCCAGGAAAGATAGTTGTTTAAGCATATTTCCGTTTGGTGCTGTCGAGGTGATATTATTTGGCTGATTTATCTTTAGTACCTCAGTTGTTTTGTCATAAGTCTCAATAAATGGCTGAGATTCTTCTTTAGAATTCAACAGTGTAATGTGAAGCCCAATAACAGAAGATTGGTACGATGTTCCCAAATTAGTTTAGTGATAATGAGTGAGTGAAGTTGACGTGTCGTACAGTTGCTGTTTTTCAGGGAGAGTGTCACCCAGTCAATGTCGTCGGAATTCAATATCCTCAGTAATGGAATTTGCTTACAGATATTAAAAATGAAGGATTGATTTATTCTATCCGTTCCATTGATTTTAATATCACTCTCCGACCCGAGAGTTTTCAAAGTTGGGCGATTCAAAGAATTGGAATTTGATGCATCCAAGGCCCATGAACCTGGTTGACCTGGTGCGTCTTTTGTGGATTTTTTTTTAGGAGACAGTTTGCCTACAATATTTGCGTTCGTAATTGGGTGCAGTGTTGATTCCTCTAAGGTGTTAAATTTGAAATTAGAAGACACAGAGATGCCTGCAGATGCAGGAATACCACATGCTTTTTCTTTTCCCATAATGAGGAAGTAGTTAGACATCTTGGTTTGTTTTATGCTGTTCCCCCCAGTGAGAAGTCGATTAGGTAACGGCATTGAGTCCACTGACTGAGTACACAACTGTGGATTAGAGACAGTGCCTATAACGTTGAAAGAATTACCCCAGCCAGCTTGTTTTTTTGTCCATTTGATGGTAGCATCAGACTTCGACCCTTTAATAGTAACATCTGAGTTTTCTTGTAAGTAGTTTTTACTTTCTTTATTCAGCTGATTTAGATCTATGATCTTGTCCTCTTCGGACAAGTTACAAAAGTTCTTGACAGTGGAATTCTGTCCCGTGATTTTACAGATTTTTTTTTTTTAGAGACATATCTGTTCACTTGATTCTATTTTCTCTTCTTTTCTTGGCTCTAAGCTCTCTATGTTTGATTTATCGAGAAATGAAGGCCTCAGGTGTCATAAAGTGGTGTGAAGTAGATGCAGGAGGAGACTTGTTTGGCGAATTCCGATCAGATGTTTTGTCCATTTGTTCCATCATATCCGTTAAGGGGGGATGGACTATTGGGAGCATTGAGATCATAACTTATGACCTCTTGATTTGTATTTGATACCTGCGTTCTAGACCTGTGACCACACCCTGCTGAGTCCATTAATACGTTTAGAACTGATTCAAGTTCTGCCATTTTAGCCAAATTGGTATTAACAGTTTCCCATATATCCTTGGTGTTAAGTTCGAGCGTGTTTTCGGAGACATGATTGAATCACTGCTGGCATTCTCTCTCGGCAGTGTTAAGTGCAGTTGCGAGGAATGAGAGACCATAGTTTGAGTTATGCTTCCTACGCCAAGGTTACTGGAAGATTAGTAGGACTTCCAATTGTGGTGTTACTGGGTTTGGATCTTCTGGGAAAAGGAAAGGATGGTCTATTTGAGACTCATTCAACCTGTTAGGTTTTTGAGTTGTTTCCCTAGATGGAGAATTCCACAAGATCTCATATACAAGGGTTCTCAGTATTTCACCTGAGTGCAAACTTCTTGGAGTGGTATAAAAATGTAGTATAACACATTTTATTTAATCTTCACAAGATAGAAATGGAAATACCTCTGTATCCATTTTCTTGTGGGTATCACATACATGGCTGAGGTGGTAGAACAGCACATTCATAAATCCAGAGCGACCACAATTCTATCCCTCTCTGGTATCAGATAGTCTTGGGGACATTGGAGGAAATAACTATTGCCCTCTACTGTTTCTGTTTTGGAGGGGTGGCCTGGTGTTTTTAACAGTGAGAGGCAATGTCCAGTCTAAAGGTGGAGTCCCTGTGAGCTTGATCAACTTTCTCTGTACTCGGAAATCCATTGGGGTAGGGTCCCCAATTTATTTCAGTTGAGCCATATCCCACTCTGACACCATATTTAAGAAACTCTTGGTGGCAACAGTAAAGACACGCATAAGTTATCACAGTTCAAGGGTATTTATTAAACTGTAAAGGTAGGCTGGAAAAACGCTTAATCTAAATCTAATATGGGAGCAAACGTCGACCATCAAATAATATTAATAATAAGGCAGTCCTAGTGGTGTTTTGTCAAATAAAAGGGCCTGTACTAAAAAAAAAACTATTGCCAATCCTTACGCTATATACAAAAAGAAGTGTGGGATAATGTTCTTAAGAAAGAAGGAAGTGTTCACAAATGCTAAGTCAAGATGCAGTACTTGAGATCTCCCTTCCCCACATTTTCAGCATGTGACAAGGGTTGACTTTGGAGCACAGCCCACACTCAAGCTTTTCCAGTACTGCTTTCAGCAATCAGGGCCTTCAGTGGTTAAGTCTCTTTTCTATAAAAAAAACAGTCTCTTGCCACTGTGGTCCTGATAATGAACAAAGAGTTCCTTTTCACATGTACATCGGCTGGTGTCTTTCACCTCTGGATCCCCTTCTTCCGGGCGCATATCCTTAGAAAGTTCTTAATTATATTAGAACTCCTAAAAGTTATGTTCTCCTGCTTTGAAGGGTTTGTTAGGTTCCAAATATCTAATCAAAAGTTCAACAAAAAGTTTTTCTTTGTATTAGGGTGATAGTTCTTCACCCATGGGTCCCCCCTCTTCTGGGTTCAGACCCCTCTCGAATATCACTTCTCTTTATTGGGTGTCATGCCCCTGCAGTATCACACAACTCCTTCCTAGCCACAGAAGCCAAATGCAGTTGACACCTCCCACATTGGTTGGCACAGGCTCCTGATTTAGATAGCAACAGGCACCTCAAGGCAGCCAAAGGGAGGGAGAGACTTAGGGAGAGGTTGTGGATGGTTTAGGGAACTTGCAATAGGATAGGACTGGAAAACACAGGGAAAAACACCTAACCTGACCATGTAGCAAACACTTGTCTCAACCATTCATTCTTAGATAATCAGTACCCTTCTTGGTTAGGATACAGACTCCTGTGTCATACATTCATACACCTTCACTGAATAAGCGACAAACATAAGCACATAAAGCATGAATGACCTGAAGACATGGATGACTGACACACACATGTGCACATAATATTGATCACAATACTCTTCTTAACTGGCAATGCCTCAAGAGCGTGACTCAACCCCCCTTCCTGCGGTCAGACCATTGTATAGAATTAGAGGTTGGCTTGAAAACGTAATGGATTTGTACAAACATGAAATGCACTCAATCAGCAGCCAAAAACAAACATAGTGTTACTTCATGACATGCATTGAATGCTGCTCCTGTATTCTGAACGTTCCGTTCTATGAAACATTGATATGCTTCTTATGGTTCACACTGCTAGTTACTAACACCGCGTGCATTTGGGAAAGGCACGCAAATTCACACAGTGGTACACGATAAGTTCAGCAATCATTTCAAGAAACAACAATATTGCATATTCAAAGTTCCCAACCACTTAACTGAGGTCTGCGGGGGCTCGCCGGCACCTCCCCAGGCAAAGATACTCCTGCGTTGTACGGATTCATGCCATGCTTCTGCTACACTTTGAATGCAAACAGAACGCTGCTTGGAAAGCAGCGTTTCACTGCTGGGCCCGGGTCTTGTCAAGTTCATCGTCCGGACCGGGTCCTTTGCATATGCCGCCTACATTCGCTGTGTCTCTGCACCTGCTCCCTCCGGCCAGTACCTGCCACGCCAACAATCACTAACAGGCAGCATGGGCCGAGGGATGCCTTAAATAACAATTGGAACATACCTGCCTCTCTCTAGGCCAATGGCACCACAGAGGCTCATGGGAGCAGTTTCCTGCCTGATTTTGCCCAAAACAACCTCCTAGGACTGCATTTCTGGCCCCTTTTACTCACATTATCTCCTCCTCTAGGGCCCTTCCCTGGACCTGGCTTTCTCGAGTGAGACCGTTGAAATAATCTGCCCAAACGGTCGGCATGAACCACCTCAGCCGACTCCCAAGAGTCATCCTCTAGCCCACAACCCACCCAAGATATGAGGTACCAAAGTCGTACACCACACCACATGGAGTCCAAAATCTTCTGCCCTTCAAATTCATCTTAACCATACTTCATCACCTCCAAAGCCTTTCTTGTCACCACCCCAGGAGCTGCAGGTTTAACCAGAGAAACATGTAAGACTGGATGAATCCTCAAATGAGAAGGCAATCGTAAACGTACTGCAGTATCAGACACACATTTCACCACAGTATAAGGTCCTATGAAGCGGGGTCAAAAATGTACAAGATCCAAACAACTTAATATGTTGGGTGGACAACCATACTCGATCGCCCACCACATACTTGGGACTACATCTTCTCTTTCGATCAGCTTGTTTCTTATTATTCACCTTGGCCTTATTCAGATTTTGGTGTGCTTACTCTTGTATCTCAAGAATCTCTTGCGCCCGGGTCCTGTGCAAATTCCTCCTACACTGGCTGTGTCTTCGCACCTGCTCCCTCCGGCCCGTGCCTGCCACGCCAACAATCAGTAACTGGCAGCACGGGCCGAGGGATGCCTTAAATAGCAAATGAAACTGTCAGAACAACTGAATACTTGATATGGAGCGAGTTGCCTCGTAGTGTAGACGAAGAAGTCTTCCAAATAATGTACCTGTCTGATCGTTAGAATTCACAACCAGAATGGTCTATTAATGGAAAGACAGGAGACCGATGACACTGGCGTCGTGGAACTGGATGCAAGGTAGACAGGAATACACACCACTGGCGTCGTGGAACTGGACACAAGGTAGGCTGAAGTACACACCCCCAGCTGTAGACAAGGCAATAGTCAATATCGTATAACCAGGAAACCCAAAATACTCAATAAAATAATAAGCAGCCAAGTGAATTCACAGAGAGGGGAACCAGGAATTAGGAATTGGCTAAGGCAGAACATGAAAGAGTCAAATTAGCAGAATAACAGTCTTACCGTATTGGACTCCTGTCCGACGGCCAAAACGAAGTTCAAGAGCAACTGAAATGCGTGGCAAGTTCCTTGATGGCAAACGTACACCCAGAAGTCTCTAGTCCGTGTACTTAGTCCCCAAATACAATCTATTTTCCAGGCACTGTGCAAGGTTCCGTGAAGCAAGGAGAGCAAGGTAAGGTAGACGAATCAGAAGACAATCCTATGAGTTTTCCAGGTCAGGCAGCATGCAGGCGGCAAGGTACTTAAACGTGTCCAAAGATAAACCCAAAATCGGTCCGTGGTCAGGCAGGGTGCATGCGACAAAGGCAGAATCAGAATCCAGATAAGCAAAACTATAGCGGTCTGTGGTCAATTCAAGGAAGGCAAGAAGAAAAGTTTACAAAAACCAAACAGCAAGGTTCGTAACGCCACCGAAGGTTGTTCAGAAGCGCCGGCAACTTCAGGGGGAAGGGCTTAAGAAAGATGAATCATGTGACTGCATTGCGTGCTGCCGTCAGCGCAGGGCGGGCCAACCTGCGGTGTAGAGGACGCCAGCGTTGCCAAGCGACCTTCCAGGCGCCAGGCTGCGTTCCGGGTAAGCAGAAAGTTTTATGGATGCGGCCCGCATCCTGGTGCAAAAGCATGCGATTAAGAGCGTGCCTACACTTGTATTTCGCTACTGCCCGCACCTTCCCTGCTACTTTACCAGGACGGCAGGGAAACCTGACAGAAACACACCTGCCTGTCTCTGGGCCAACTGCAACCCAGAGGCTCATGGGAACTGTGGTTTCTTGCCTGATTTCACCCAAAACAACTTCCCAGGATTGCATTTCAGGCCCCTTTTCCTCACATCGGGTTCCTCTGGCATGTCATGCATTCAAAAAACTTTCCTTAGTATATTTTTTAATTGTTGCACTCACGGGTGAGTGGGTGCTGGCTTTTCACCCTTGAGTCGCCCTCCTACCCTTTCTTAATTGTTAGCCTCCCTCCGCCGGTTTCACTATGGCTTTCAACACAATCTTCGTTGTGACTTTTACGAATCTTAATGCGCCTCATTCCGAGTATGGAGGTAGCCATGCTGCTTTAGCCGCATGGCTACCCCCATACCGGGTACCGGGTTCCTGGAATGGGGAAATACCAGGCCATTCTGACCTTGGAGGGCCCAGTATTCCCCCATTCCAGGAACCCAGACCTGGTACAAACCCATTCCCGCTTGAGCCCCCCATAGGGTTAATGGCGGGCCCCTTGTTAGCATCCTCGTCTGCTAGCGGGTCCCGCTAAGGAAGCCTGGTTTTACCAGGCATCCTTAGCGGGACCCGCAAGCAGACCTCGTAATGGGGCGGTAGAGGGTTAACGGCGCCGGCAGCTCTACCAGCGCCGTTAACCCTGTACCGCATTCCTTCTAATGAGGGCCAATGTCTTTTTAAACAGTTCTCTGTGGACATCCCTAGGCCGGGTTCACTCTTGTCAACACACTGTATTTCAGTACTTTAGACTTTGCCCCCTCTTTATCAGCATCCCTCCTTCGGGTTCACTATTGCCAATTTTGTCTTTTCCATTCAATTCTTACGATTTGGGATTCACTTCCTTTAGCTTCACAATCATCTGTCGGTCAAAGACTTTTGACTGTACAGAGGGCTTTACAAGACCCCTTTAGACCACTTTGACCCCTCCTGTCACCTTTCCCAAGGGCTTCTGTTTATGGTAGTTTCTATAATTGGGTAATCACCCAGTTTCCTGAGTGAGCACCAACATGGTGCCGGACTCCTCTGTTGCTGGTTTTCCCACTTTTACATCAATTACTCTTTCAAAGTCAGTCAGCCGTTTGCTACTTTCCATTCAACACAGTTTGGTTTATTATGGCCTCTCCCCTCGACTCACTGGCTGTGATGAACGGCTTTGCTTTCTTTCTCCTCAGAGTCAAGGTTGTTACCATGGAGACAAGCGTGTCTACCTGGCTTTGTTATCAGTGGAGGAGGGTCTTGTGTACTGTAGACATTTGCTCCAACACATGCTGGCTATTGTTTGTGGCCTTACGAATCTTTCTGCACAGGACTCAGGGGCCTTGGTCAGAAAAAGCAAGGTCGCTTCTCTCCTTGTCACCCTCTCAGTATACACCGTCTTTCTCCTCCTCTTGAACTGCCTTGCTAAGTTAGCTTCCTGGACGTGCGGTCTGCTTTGCTTTTATTGTGCTCTTGTGCTCCACCTTTTATTCCTGTGGGGAAAGGAAAGGGCCATTAAGTGTGTGAGGTTTTGGTCAATTGCCTAACTTTGCCTGACCCTTGGGTTGGGACATGTCATGTAAACAGTTTTATTAGTCAGTTGTTTGTTGTGGGATAAGACAATGTTCATGGTGTCTGATTGTCCTACGGGGTAGGATGGGGAAAAGGTTCTGTATGGGATTACAACCCTTGTACGAGGGGTTTTGATAAACACAGAATGGTGAGAGAGACAGGAATGACTAGAATTATTATCATGAAGTAAACCAGTAGGATTGTGGGAATGGTAGTGTTTTGTTAAAGTTGATTGGGTCTTCAGAAAAGAATAAGTAGCGGGACGTGGAGAAGAACAAATGGGTTTATATGTGTAGAAAATTGGAATACACATAAATTGGGAGAGATAGTTCCTGGGTGCAACAGGGTTTGGGATAATAGAGCCTTTGTTATGCACGGAGGTGTTATGGGATTTGGGTAGGAGGGATTCAGTGGGATGGAGTCAGATATAATACGGCCTGTAAAGGCTTCAGGGATCTCGTACTGTGCTCCTACTTCCCGATATAATACTGTGTCTCACCTGGGGTGTTTCCTCGAGCATAACCCCATACAGGTGATCCTCTCTCGTTCATCTGCCCCTAGGGTTGGGGTCGGAGAGCATCAACCCCTCCCAGGCCACCTAGAGAAAGGATTCTCGAGGTCTGCCCAGGAGAATCCCCTCAGGTTTCTCACAACAGTGTCAGGTAAGATTTTCATATTAATGATACATCTTCCTGACCTGTCTCAACCCCAGAACCTTTTACTGGACTGGTAGATTATTTTTTACCTATACATCAGTGAGTGGGAATCTTTTTCCACACTCACAGAGTCTTTTACTCCTTTTATGGGTGTCATTTTTTAGACTCTTCATGGTGTCTTTTAAAAGTTATCCTCTTTGACAACATTTTGGCATTGAGTGCCTATTGTTGCTGGGTTGCCCTAGGGGCTCCCCTTTTAACTTTCTCTGGCTCAACTTGTGAAAACTACAGTTCCCAAGGGTAGAAAGAATCTTTGGATCCCTTGTACATGTTATTAGGTGAGACCAGCACCCCCGCCTTATGTGGAGTGCTAGGGAGATACTGAGTATCCCCTTTCTCATTTTAAATGTAACTTTTATGATACAAGGACAAACTTACCTTTAATGGCTGGTGGCAGTGAACCTTTGTATTCATTTGATGCACATTTAACATGGCCTGTTTGCACAGCCCTGGTAAAGGCACCTATGGGTGCTAATTTTACCAAAATGGCCACTGTTGTGTTTTTTCACCATTTTAGTGTTCCTTGTCCTTTCTTGTTCCTTTCCCTGATATCCAGGGTGAACAATTCCTTAGTGCGATTTGTATCTTTGGCGGGAGTCCTATATATTCCCCGTCCAGGCTCCAGAGTGTCTGTGAAGGCAGGAATTGAGGTTGAAGTCCAAAACTCTGCAGCCCTTTGTCTTCCAGGTGGACTGCGATATTCCAGTTCAAACAGGAAGGCCACCTGTCCTGAAAGGATTGCCACCCCCTCCCAAGTTTGAATGTTGCAAGGCTTTTTGATTGGTTGGGTTCCTGTATAAAAGTCTGAACCTGGAAGCTGAAGAGGTAGTCGACCACTGGACCAAAACTGAAGAGGATGATGAAGGAAACATGGCTTAAATGATTTCCAGCTAATGGAAGCCTGCTGTATAACCATAGCCTGCTACAACCCTTCCTTCCAATCGACCCAGGTACTGCGAAAACATTAACCCTGACCCAGAGCCTTGTCAGACCCACTAGCCTCAAGAATACCTGCAATTTGAGCCATCCCAAGCTGTGCAGCAACTTTACGAGGCTGCAATACCCCAATACCATGGGACCTCAAGCCATTGTGTGGTGCACAGTCTTCCGAATTCCAAATCTCACTGAAACTTTGTTCGAATTCTGCTGAAAGTCTCCAGTCCAAACATTCCCCATCCCAGCGTGGTGAACCTTGCAAACAACGAGAATCCGACCAGCGATATTCTGTCTTCTTCTGTGCTCCAGAAAAAGGCGGCAAATCCACAGAGCTGCATCCACCCATGAGGAAAACCTTGACTAGAGCGTTCACCATGATCCTTGCTGCAAAATTCCTTCCAGTGTCCGGTCATCTGTCTTCTTAATGAAGGAATTCAATGACTGGGTTTTTGGCTACAGATCCTGAAGTTCTCCTGCTGCAAAATATTCTTCGGTGCTGAGGTACGGTGCTGGCTTGGGTATTTCCTTACCTTAAGTCTCTTGTGATTCCTGTGTAGCTTTGGGGTGTGTCTGTCATTAGGAGTCCTCTCGTCCAGTGCACCCAGGGCCCTGCTGGATTCCTCATGTGAAGCCTCTGCACCCTCAACCAACTCTAAAGTAAAATACTCACTTGTTTGAACAGTTCTTCTTTAGGAACTCTGACTTTTACTACTTAAGATCCTATCCTGACACTGCCGGTTGGACACGAGTGACCCCCCTTCTGCCACTGAGAACACTCATGCTCCAAGAATAAGGGAAATATTTTTAAAGGATTGGGCCTTTTGCCTAGAAAAGAAAATAAGTGTTTAAAAGTTACTTACTTGCAAAAGAGGTTGGTTGGTAACTGTAACTCTGAGAGTGAACAGTTACAAAAGTTATTACTTACCTTAGAAATGTTCTGTCATTCTGAAAAGTATGTATAAGGTTATTACTTACTTTAGAAATGTTCTGCCATTCTGAAAAGTAGATATAAGATTGTTTTACTTATCTTAGAAATAATTTGCGATTCTGGAAAGCATATGTAACATCTTTCTTTCCTTAGAAACTGTTTCGCAATTCTAAAATAACGTTGATGTAAGGTTATATAAATCATGTGTGATTTGGTTGTGCCTCTTCCCAAAAGTAATGCTGGTGGTTTCACTTCACTATTCCTGTTAGGATAAATGTATGAGTGTCCCCAACGCGATCTTGCTTCTCGTGACTTTCTGTTAGTCTGTCCAGAATAAGTCTGCATTAGGTTTTACCTACCTAGAATAACTTTGAATCATTCATAAAGTGTAACACTTGGTTTCGCTTTCCCTGGTCTGTTGTAGACAGACACAAAAACAGTCTTAGGTTTATACCTGCCTTTAAGGAGGCTCCTCCAGACCCACCAGAACACTGTACTCCCACCGACTCATAATCCCCAGAGTCAAAGGTGCCAAAGCAGGTAGTGCAAGCTTCCCCTTCATTGCTGCCAGGCAATGAAACTCCCTGCCACATACCCTTACGGCTGAACCGTCCCACCTCGTTTTCTGCGAAGCCCTCAAATCCTGGCTGTTTGACTACCTTGTGCACACTATGTTCTTGTTACTGTCATTGTTCATGCTGCATGTACCTTACCTCTGTAACAGTGCTGTGATGCCTATGGACTGTTGTGCGCTATACAAATAAAAAATCAAAATAAAAAATAAATAAGCTGCTTATAGCTCCTGTAAAAAGTGTATAGGTTTGACTTATATTGAGTATAACTGTGTAATCCTAAAATAAGTTACAGTTACTACTTCCCTTAGTCTGTGAACTGAAAAGGAACTGTAATTGAATATTAGACCCCAAGGTCCAACTCCCCTAGAATAACTGTTATCATGAATCAGAGTTATAGGTTTATACCATTCCTAGAAACTGTGTTTCACTAGATCAGAAAAGTACATTGTCGAGTTGATATTACTATGTGATTTCTTGCAGAGCGTCCCGGTACAACTGATAGGGTCTACTACACTGGTATTACTGAAAGTAGTCTAAAAGTAACTATTGGTTTTAACCTCCCTGGAATTCCTGTTAGGTTTTCCAAATAAGGTTTATGCTTTGGTCTGTGAACTTTAAAGCATAGTGTTGTGTTTTTATAATTGTGATTATATATAATGTGATTGTACTTATTTCCCCCAAGATTTATCTGGGCCTACTTGTATTTAAATAAACCATTTATTTTTATAATACATAGTATTTCTGTGTTTCTTTTGACCATTTGTATTACACTGTAATTTGTTCTGATTCTACAGCCCTCTCTCCTTCCTGGCTCTCTGTCTACGATACCCTGAACTCAGGTGGTACATCCTTATACTAAGAGTGGAGTCTTGTGCTGCCTCATTTGAATGGTTTTACTAAGCCCTTAGTTGGCTTTCAGAAAAACTGTCCTAACACACAGATCCATACAGCTACAAAGGGAAGACTTTGAGGTCATTAGCAAACTGCAATGCAATTTAGATGCAGAACGAGAGCGATGTTTAAAGATGGAAAATATGGGGCATTAGACACACAATTGCAGGCCAACTTTAACAGGTTTAAGCCGGCTGGCTTATAGAGACAAACAATTTGCTGAAAGTGAGCAAGAATGCATCCATTTAAAAACAGTATTAGATGATGTATGACAGGACAAAGATGTTGCAATTTCAGAAATTCAATCCCTTAGAAAAGATAAAGATAAGGAATTCCGTGCTATGGAACAAGAAATATTTAAATTACTGGTTGAGAATGAAGAACAATCTAAAGCAGTTGACCGTTGTCAGACACAGATTAAAGAGTTACAAGAGATAATCACTAAAGTCAGGGGTGAGAATTCTATATTTTTCCATGAAGCACAGCAGCTTCATGTGCAGTGCAGAAAATTGAAACAGCAAATCTTTGATCTTAAGTCTCAAGAAAAGCGACAATGTACCATGTTCACTGAAAATGAATTTGGTCACAGCCGTAGCCAGAGAAAATTACCAGCAGCTGTCCAAATGATCAGGCCTGGTTATGACCCAATGTTAGGGTCTGAATCACCTGCAACTGCTCACACACATTCTCACCCACACGAGAACAGGAGTGAGGGACAAAATTGCACATACCAGAATGCACCATGTAGTCCTTCAAAAATTATTAATCTATTAAAACCTTGATTAGACCGTTCAAAAAAAGGATGTGATTGCTGTAAAGAAGATCATTTGGAAGTGGTCAATGATATATTCAAATCTCTACAGATTCCTAGGGAACAATATGGGCAGTATTTTCACCTCACTCTAGATGTTGCTTCTGCCAGTCTTATCCGTTTTCTGAATGAAGAAAATGTGTCATGGGCAGACTTTGAGAAACAAATTAGACACCAATTCACGCTCTATCAGTCTATACAGCAAGCCAAGAAAGCTCAACCAAATGAATCCCCTTGCCAGTTCTTTCAAAAATGCAACCCCTTAAGTGCCAAGGACGAGCTATCTCGTCCTTGGCACTTGGGAGGTAATCCCAAGGACGAGATACCTCGTCCTTGGCACTTTTAACCAAGGCCTTATTATGCATATGGTGGTAGTGATAAACACTTGCATGTACTATTTTTAAAATCCAAGGTGATTATGAGTTGTATTGCATGTGACATTTACTTTATAGGTTACATAGAAAGTTATTGCATGGGGGAAATAACTAATATCATTATGAGTTAGACGGTAAATGGAAAAGTGTCAGTAACAGAATTCCCACCACTTTTACCACTCTGGCAAATTAAGCTTTGCTCAAAAATGGGCATTCATTCCTCCTGTAGAATTAACGCTGGCACAATTACCACCAAAAATCATCCGTAAACCGCTGGCACTAATTACTCCAGAGGAATTACTCTTCAGCAGGGCTGGCCTTAGGACAGGGCGGGCCGGGCTGCCGCTTGGTACGCCATGCCCCTAGGGCGCCATTAGCCCCCTGCTACGCCAGCTCGGGGGAGTCTTTCAAGGGCTCCCCTGAGCTGGTGTAGTGTCAGAAGGTGTAGCAGGCACCCTTGTGTTATTAAATGCACCCACAGGGGCGGGCGCATCTAATGACAATAGGGTGCTGATGCTTTGCATCAACACCCTATTCATATGATTATTTCCCCGCTCTGATGCGGGAGTGAGGCAGTTTGCATTGGAACAGGGCGCTCATGCATTAGCATGAGCGTCCTATTCCAGTGATTAACCCCCTGTGAGGCGCCAGAGCGGGAACGTAGAAAAAAAATGTGGCGCATCCTGCCTCCTTTGCCTCCCCCTGTGGACCATGGGCGCGCGGGAAGGGCGCTAAGTCGCCCAGGGCCCTGCCCAACTCGTAAGGCGGCCGAGGTGCAATCCCAACTCAGATAGCTGATATTTATTGAGGGGTTTAAAGTTATAAGAGGAAGGGGTATGATACCTTAAGATCCCCATTGCGCAACAATGGCGACGGATAAGAAGTCAAAAAAACGCGAAACGTGACGGACGTGATATTTAATGTGAGCATATCATAAACAGCAGACCGCGCCAGTGTATTCTTAAAACTGTGAATGCAGAATTTAGACAGCATGAATTGGAATGTTTTTTTTTTTTTTAAATGTCAAGTGGGATCTAATTAAGTGCTGTGGCAATATCATGTCTGCTTTGATGTGCGTACAATGCAATAGACTCACACTGTCAAGGATTAAATGCCTCTCAGGGGCTGTCCCTCCCCCGAACGTGTACTGCTTTTGTGAAACCGAGTAAAAATGTCATGCTGTTAATCTCTGTTGCTGCTGAGCCCTTTTAAAAAACACGCGCGTCAATTTGGATTTAATACAGGTTACGTTTGAGCGCAGGGCATAGTTTATCTTTCTAAACCATTCGGAATGCAGCGCAACATATCATACCACCCCGAGCAGTGGTCTCATATTCGCTTGCTTGAGTGACATTCAGTAATCTAATACAATAAGTCACAGTGCAATGAAGACTGCAGGCCCCCTGCAGAAACTGGACCATCTGACCGCGTTTTACCTTTTGTGCTAGCTTCGTGTTTGACATTTTTTGACATTTGTTGATGAAAAGTTACTGCTACGATGCTGTTCAGTTTCCGTGTGATCTATGGGCTGTTCCAGAGTTATTATGAGGTTCCTGCCGTTTATTGCGGAACGTGGTAATGTTTGGATACATCACACTCAGGGGTGGACTGGCCTTTTGGGAACTCGCCAGATTTCCAGGTAGGCCTCTGCACCCCGGGCCTCTTTTATGTGGGAACCTACGTTATTTCCAAATGTTCTCATAGTAAAAAGGGTGGGCTTGCTGAAATGGTGTAGTATGGGGCCACTTTGAAAATGATTTCCAGGGCCTCTTTTGGTTCCCAGTCTACCCTTGATCACACTGAACCGAGCATACTTATTACAGCGGAGACCGAAGCAGAAAATGTTTTTGGCAGATCATACCTTGAAACTGAAGACTCAGAAAAAATAAATAATAACCTTAATGATGTTTCAGGTAGTTTTGTCTGTGTCTCTCCCAACTTTACAAATTGCTCCTAAAAAAAAGCCACGCCCGAAAACTGCTCTAAAGATACTGCAAAATGCAGCTACATAATTCAGATAATTGGAATCCCGATACACAACCCTCTGGTCACACACCTGGGCAATCTCTGCTTCCCTAAATATCACAGCCCCAGCAACACAACTGCCAATTCTCAAGTCTTTATGCCACCAAATGGAGGGAGCGTTGCAGTCAAAGGCCTCATTTAGAGTGTGGCTGTAAATCACCCAGTAACATTTAATATTGAGATTACCTTTACCGGCAGTGGCTGCCAATCCTGGCAGAGGAGGGAGCCAAAGAGGCAACCATGCTGGTAGGCAACCTCATTGCCAAAACTGCACCCAGCAAGCAAGTTCAACTGTGGTACCACGCCCATGACCTTCTGAGAGCTGTGTCGATGTACTCGTGGAGAGCAAAGGTCTGCCAAAACCCTGGGATAATCTGAAGAGTAGAGTGTGATGCATCCTGGCAGAGCATCGCAAAGAATGTATGGCCACAGGTAACAGATCTGTTGCTGACCACTTCATGCATCCTTGGGAGATGAAGGTTGTGTCAGATGTGGATATCGCTGAAGCAACATGGTATCTCTCCCTGAGCTGATGACATTTGACAGACACCAGAAGGTGCTTTATGACTCAGGGGTGGAGTTGTCCTCATTTGCATCAGGAGATAAGCAGACCCATGGCTCAGCTTTTGACTTAGCAAGAATGTTAATGAATGTATACCAGCCTACAAAGGAGATCAGCCCAAGGCTACATGTGATGTTTATTAAAGAAAATAGAAATGATGTTATTAGAAGTTCAAATCATGTATAAATAAAAGAGTGCCATAGGAACCATAAATCATATGATAATGACTCCGATATCCTTGGAAATCACATGAGACAACCTTTCTGTTGACCGCACCCCCTAACAATTGGACCATGGGAGCTAAAGTATATTAGCTGAAATGTGATGATAGATTCCCTGAAAATGTTTCAAAGCAGAGATTCAGGGAGATGGAATAGGTTAAGGAACTCATGGTGGCAACAGCAAAGACTGACACAAGTGATCACAGTTCAAGAGTGTTTATTAAACTGTATATGCAGGTTTGAAAAAACCTAATCTAAACCTAAATCTAAGATGGGAGCAAGCTATGACCATCAAATAATAATTAGGCAGTCCTAGTGGCGTTGTGTCAAATAAAAGGGCCTATATGAAGAACAACATATTGGCAATCATTAACACTAAATACAAAAAGAGTGTGGGATAGGGTTCACAAGAAAGAAAGAAGTGTTCACAAATGATAAGTCAGGATATGGTAGCCGGGTGTCTCCGTTCCCCACATTTTAAGCATGGGATAAGGTGGGACTCCTGAGCCTAGCAAAAGCTCGAGTTTTCCCAGCACGAGACTGCAATTCTGTTCTCGCATAGCAGGACCTCCGATGGTTAAGTCTCTTTTATACAAAAAGTCTCCTGCCTCTGAGGACCTCAGAGGACCTGATGTATTCAAAATAACAAACAAAAGGTTTTTTTCTGAATGTACGTTGGGTGATGACTTTTCACCCCTGGATCCTCTTTTTCCGGGCTCAGACCTTCTCAAATGTTGGTCTCCCTCTGTCGGGTTCCCTACGGCTTTTCCCAAATGTAACAGATTTTAAGGCACAGCAAACCCCAGCCAGAGACTTCTTTCCCTGACACTGAAGGTGGCGCACAATAAAATGCCTTTTTATTTTTATTATTATTTGAACCCTAGGTTCCTTTTTGAAGAGGCACCCAACCCGTCTCACACTCACCTTAACAAACACCCCACGTGGCAGTGGACCATGAACCAGGCAGGTGTGTAACAAAGAAATATTTATTTCTTTTTAGAATTCAAATGAAAAATCAGAGCGGAACAAATTTTAGGGCAGCAATCACCAGTGTGGTAACAATATAACGCAAAATGTTATAATACAATGAATTCAACTTTCTGACTTCATTGATATACATTTTACATAGAAATGGTAGCAAAATTACTTTTTTCCCACAGTCATAGATGGCACTTAAGTTATGCACTCCCCCTGCCACACTCCCCCAAACACCAGCTAACTGAATTCTGTGTGGATGGAAAGCAGTGGCAAGGAGTCAGCAAGAAGAGGGAAAAAAACGATTTTAAAATTTGACCCACCACCCCAGAATGGGAGGCCAAAAATGAAAAATGAAAACCTTCAAATTGAGCAAAATAGCATACTTGGATTGCACTTGTTACGTAGAGATCAATTTACATTTGCGGTTGAATAGATATGATGGACATTTGTGTGGCTGTTCTAAAGAGACAAGGAAGCTTACAGGCTACTGAGCAGGGTACTAAAGCAACATGAACACAGGTGAGAAAATTGATTGTGGGAGGAAACCAATGCAGCAAAAATCACATGTGGCAAAATTGCAATTTCTTATTTCACACGGGCTTTAAATTGGGAAACAGCTAAGAAAATGAGTTTAGCAGGCAAAATCGGATGGGAAATAAAGACACAGAACAGATAGGATACTGAGGGGAAGGGGTCACTCTTATGGGATGGTGATATGTGTTTTTTATGGGAAATGCAAATCGGATTTTAAAAGGAAAGTAAACCACACGGGCAAAATTGGTTTTGTGAGCACAATGATTTGTTCTACTGAGACTATTTGTTAAGGCTATAATTAGTAAAAACACTCGACAAAATTGTTACTTTCGTAATTAATGTGAGTTTTCAATGAGAAATTAATTAATTTATTCCAAATGATAATAAGGACTTACATAGGTAACTGAAGGAAATAGGAAATAAACATGTTAACAGATATAGACTAAACAGATTCTTCTAGGGAAAGGGTGAACAGAGGATACTGGCAATTTGGAAATTGACTAGGGTTTTTATGGGATTTAAATGGGGTTTTGAACAAGATGCAAGGTAAAATAGCAGGATATGCAGTTTATGGGTACTTTTTGATGGGATACGTACAAGGCAAGCCTGGTTTTGGTAATTTGGACAACCAGCAGGGTCTCTAGGTGGAGGGGCCAAGGATCTGGTCATGGGCAGCAGAGTCAAGAGATTTGGGTACTGGGTCCGTTGGGCTCTTCTTGTTGGGAACAGCTGGGCAAAGTTGGGTCACTGGGAACAGTGGCATGGGTCAGCTGGCCAAAACGGTCTGGTCACTGGACTCTCCTAAAGGGATCTTGAGCCTTTTCCTGCTTTCTGCCTGAATTAATGGGATGAATGGGGTTCTGGATAGGTGGTTCTGTCGGGATTTGGGTCAGCTACCTCTGGACCTGGTTCTGGATCTTGGAATCTTGTAGGGTGAATTTTGAATGTTGAATCCTGTGTCTCCCTGTCTTCCTCTTATATAGGCAGAGTGACAAAACTGAATTTTACAATATGGGTGGAAGTATCCTGAACGTACCCCCTGAATGTGATAGGCCAGGCTCTTGGGGTCGCCTCTTCACTCCAGGCTGATTGGTCTAAGGAAGTTACATCAGTTTAAGTGTATGCATTTTATGACTTGCTTTGTCTCACCACAGTTACTTTTACCAAAATAAATTATGGAACAAAAATCTCATAATTACTGTTGTCACCATCACAAAAATCAAATAGGCAGATCCCATATTTTACAAGGAATATTCCGGTTCGAACGCCAATTCTGTGCAATGTTGCCTCGCCCTTGGGCGACATTTCGCCGTTTTCAGGAGGAACATATTAACACAAATTCTGCAAATGGCTATACATAAGCATAATAGGATTTCGTATATTTTTCCCAAGTTTAATATCTGTGCCATTTATGCTTCCTCCACGTGCCAGAAAGATGCACATAGTCTTATTATGCTTATCTAAAAATCACATAAAAACGTTCATATCACCACATTACTGCTTATTCAGATTGCGGAGAAAAATGTCTTAATATGAAAAAGTCTTTCAACCAAATGGGCTGGATTTGTCCCCAAATGTGGCCGGTCATTCCAACCCCCAGCCAAAATGTCTTCCCTGGGTCAGCTTGCACAAAGGTTGTCATGTCTCCCCCTTTGAAGTCCTCTAGTGGATACTGGGAATGAACGCAGAGGAAATCACACCTATGAGCCAAACACAGGGCTTCCCCCCATCCTTTTTCCTTGGGAGCAGTTCTGCCTGGTAGTCTGGGAGAACCTGTAATTATCACGCGGCCAGTGTCATGAGAACAGGGCCCTTGCAGCCTTGCTCACTAATAGTCACTAATAGCTTTCCAAAGGTCATTTTCTGCCTTGCAACAACAGATTTACATGTGTTGCGGTTTTTCCCGTACACAGCTTTCCTTTGCATTTACTTTCTAAAAGCCTTTTATAGATCTGGTCAGTTTCTAGAAACAGAGATATGTTTGAAAATAGTTCCTTGGTAATTGACACGAAGTATCTTTCTTTTTGAAGTACTTTGCATGTGTTAGTTTATTTCAAACAAGTAAATCCAAGCCGTGTGAACTTGAAGGAGAATTCTTTTGCTTTTCATGGACTTAACTAATGAAACAATACCATTCTGGGAAGGATGGCTTTATCTTGATGGGCTTCAAAATGAAATACATGGACAGTGCTGAGTTTTAATAGAACAAAACTGTGTGATGTTTGACATGAAAGTAGGCACCAATGTGATGCCGTTTGAAATGCAGGTCATTTTCTTGGGCAGCCTTGAACGTTTCAATGACAGAACAGCAATGCAGAGCCATTCTGAATTTGATTTGTTTTCTCGGAATTAACATGAATGAAACAAAATGCAGCTATCCTTGGGGTGACTGTGTTCAACTCTCGCCCTATATGTGCTCAGCAGACAAAATCACTGCCATTTTTGGGTGACTGCTGAAATGCAGTTTTTGGTGGTGGGAATTTCTGTGGGTCTGGTAAATGTACCCAACACAAACAACTTCACATGTTGTATTCACAAGTCGTATTGTCCTTTTAGACAATCCACTGTAGACATCCCTCTGTCGGGTTCACTCTTGCCAACACAATGATCATCGGTGCATCATGATTTGCTCCTTTCTGCAGGCATCCCTCCGTCGGGTTCATATTTGCCAGCCTCTCCGTTTTTTCTACTTTCTTACTATGCGTGATTCACTTCCCTTGGTTTTCCAATGATTTGTCCGTCAAAGACCTTCGACTGTACAGGGGATTTTGCTAGACCCCTGTGTGACCAATTTCACCTTTTCTTGCGGCTCTCCTAGGGCCTTCTGGTATTGGTAGTTTCAACAAATGTGGAATCAACTAGAGTCTCTTAAGAGTCTCTTAAGTGAACACCCACATGGTGCCGGACCCCTCTGCAGCTGGTTTCCCCCTAACGTGTTAACAGTTCTTTGAACTTCCCTTAATTTGCCAGTGGTAGAACAGCACATTCATAAATCCAGAGCGACCACAATTCTATCCCTCTCTGGTATCAGATAGTCTTGGGGACATTGGAGGAAATAACTATTGCCCTCTACTGTTTCTGTTTTGGAGGGATGGCCTGGTGTTTTTAACAGTGAGAGGCAATGTCCAGTCTAAAGGTGGAGTCCCTGTGAGCTTGATCAACTTTCTCTGTACTCGGAAATCCATTGGGGTAGGGTCCCCAATTTATTTCAGTTGAGCCATATCCCACTCTGACACCATATTTAAGAAATTCTTGGTGGCAACAGTAAAGACACGCATAAGTTATCACAGTTCAAGGGTATTTATTAAACTGTAAAGGTAGGCTGGAAAAACGCTTAATCTAAATCTAAATCTAATATGGGAGCAAACGTCGACCATCAAATAATATTAATAATAAGGCAGTCCTAGTGGTGTTTTGTCAAATAAAAGGGCCTGTACTAAAAAAAAAACTATTGCCAATCCTTACGCTATATACAAAAAGAAGTGTGGGATAATGTTCTTAAGAAAGAAGAACTAGTTACTCTTACCTTGTAACGTTCTTTCGATGGGATGTTCCTCCGACGTATTCCTTATCTTAGATAGAAATCCTTCAGCTTTGCTGGCCTCGGAAAATTTTTTCGCCAGAGGGCGCTGCGCGTCGATGATCGCCGAGTCGATGACCCTCGACGGCCTCCGTGCCGACGTCGACGTCATCCTGCCTATAAAGGCCGCGCGCAGCGTCCGTTGCTCAGTTCCGTTTTGTAGTCCCCAGTAATGTTTTTGGATTAGACTAATCACCTTGAAGGAGCATAGGCTGCAAACCCACAGGAAGTCATACTGCGGGGATGGATGGGAGGGTCGATAAGGAATACGTCGGAGGAACATCCCATCGAAAGAACGTTACAAGGTAAGAGTAACTAGTTCTTCGAAGGGATTGTGTCCTCCGACGTATTCCTTATCTTAGATAGACTCCCATAGCAGTGGTATTGTGACTGGAGGCGGGAGTAATAAAAGTTATGTTACCCTTCCAGAATGGACAGAGTGTAACACAGCCTTGCCGAATCTAGTTTCTTGACTAGAGGAGGAATCCAGGCTATAGAATTTGGTAAATGTATGTGCGGACGACCATGTGGCAGCCGCACATATATCTCGAATTGGCACCCCTCTTTGAAGGGCTGAGGATGTTGCGATACCCCTGGTAGAATGAGCCCTTAGATTTTGAGGAGGCTCCTTTCCTGCCAATTTGTAGCACTCCAGAATGGCTAAAATAATCCATCTGGAGATGGTTTGTTTTGTTATTGGAAGGCCCAACTTATGTCCTGCATAACCTACAAAGAGTTGGTCTGCTTGTCTGATCTTAGCCAATCTGCTGATATAGAAGCTCAAGGCTCGCTTAGGGTCCAGCCTGTGCAGTCTCTCTTCCTCCTTCCCCGGATGAGGAGGAGGGTAGAAAGAAGGTAATATAATCTTCTGAGTGATGTGAAACTCCGAGACTACCTTCGGGAGGAAGTTAGGCTTCACCTGAAGAACAACTTTGTCCTTGTAAAAGATTGTATGTGGAGGTTTACACGATAAGGCTTGCAACTCGCTAACCCTTCTAGCAGATGTCAATGCTATTAGCAAAACAGTTTTGAGGGTGAGAAGCTTCAATGAACAAGAGTGTAGTGGTTCAAAAGGGGCACCCTTTAGGAAGTTTAAAATTAGGTTTAAATCCCATAAGGGAACTTGAAAAGGTTTCGGGGGATAAACATTAGTTAATCCTTTTAGGTATTGTATTACCAATGGAATTTTGAAGTATGAAGGCTCCTCTGCAGTGCGCTTAAAGATTGATAGCGCTGCGAGATAGCCCTTAATTGTGCCAACCTGTAGGCCTGAATTAGCCAGGTAAAGTAAGAATGACAACACCATAGGTGTACCACAAGAAAAGGGTTCAATATTCTTTTCTCTGCACCAGCTGCAAAATTTGTTCCAACGGCAGCGGTATAGAGTTTTAGTTGCCGGCCTTCTGGCCGAAAGCAACACCTCCATAACATCATCCGGAAGGTCCCAATCCTTGTACCTCAACCTTTCAGACACCAAGCGTGAAGGTTGAGGGTCTTGATGGCTGGATGGAGAACCTGACCTTCCTTCTGCGAGAGAAGATCCTCTCTGTATGGCAGTCGAATTGGAGGGCAGATGGACATGTCTAGAAGGTCCGGGTACCACGTTCTCCTGGCCCAATCCGGGGCAATTAGGATCATGGTCTTCCGAAACCTTCTCAACCTCCTGATCATTTGAGGAATGACAGGGACCGGAGGGAACGCGTACAGAAGTGGGAACTCCCAGTCCACTACGAACGCATCTCCTAGAGCTCCTCTCGGGGGAAATTCCCTTGAGCAAAATCTGTCGCACTTCCTGTTGATACTGGTGGCGAACAGATCCACTTGAGGGGTTCCCCAAAGGGCGAAGATCTCTTGAAGGACTTCCTGAGCTATCTCCCACTCGTGAGAGACTGTGCTCTGCCTGCTCAGAGCGTCCGCTGTCAAGTTCTTCTCTCCGGCTAGGTGAATTGCCGATAGAGAGATTCCTTCCTGAATTGCCCAAAACCAGAGCTGCATCGCCTCTCTGCACAGTGGTAGTGAGCCTACGCCTCCTCTTTTGTTGAGGTAGTGCATGGCCACTGTATTGTCCGTCATTATTAGGACGTTTCTTCCCCGTACAGACGGCAGAAAAGCCTTCAGCGCTAGTCTGATGGCTCTCAGCTCCAACAGGTTGATATGTAGTCTGGACTCCGATGGAGACCAACGACCGCTGATGGTCAAGTCGTTGGCGTGAGCTCCCCACCCCGTGAGTGAGGCATCCGTGACTACTGTTATCTCCGGCCATGGTTGCCAAAACATTTCTCCTTTCAGGATGTTCTCCCGACAGGCCCACCACTGAAGGTCTCGGGCTACTTTGACCGGGATCCGAAGGAGATCTGTCATCCTTCCTGAGAACTGTGACCACTGAGTTCTCAGTGCCCACTGGAGGGATCTCATTCTCAGGCGAGCCTCCGGCACGAGGAATATGCAGGATGCCATGAGGCCTAGCAACCTCAGAAAGTCGTAGGCTGGGAGATATTGGGCATTCTGAAATCTGATGACCATCTGCAGAATATCTCGAGCCCTCACCTCTGGTGGCAAGGCTTTTCCCAGGGAAGTGTCCAGGACTGCTCCAATGAATTGGAGTCTCTGTGATGGTATCATCTGTGACTTCTTTAAATTGAGGGAGAAGCCCAGCTTGTGAAGGAAGTGGCAAACATAATCTAGTTGTCTCTGAGCCTGTTCCGAAGATACAGCTCTGATCAACCAATCGTCTAGGTAAGGGTAGACATGAATCCCTTCCCTCCTTAGACTTGCAGCCACAACCGACATTAGCTTGGTAAAGACCCTCGGGGCGGAGGTTAGCCCAAATGGCAGAACTCGAAATTGATAATGAGAGCTGCCAATTGCGAACCTCAGGTATCTCCTGTGCCTGGGATGGATCGGCACATGGAAATAAGCGTCCTGGAGGTCTAGAGATACCAACCAGTCCTGAAGCTGGAGGGCCTGAAGGATCTGAGAGAGAGTCACCATCTTGAACTTGTCCTTTCGGAGGAATTTGTTCAATTCCCGTAAGTCTAAGATGGGTCTCAGTCCTCCGTCCTTCTTCGGTATTATGAAGTAGGGGGAGTACCAACCCTTGTTCCTTTCCGCTACAGGTACCAGTTCTATGGCACCTTTCTCTAGCAGGTCTAAAACCTCCTGCAAGAGGAGCGGATCTGGAAGCTTCAAAGGGTTGTTCCCCGGTGGATGACTCTGAGGGATATGTAGGAAGGGCAGGCAGTAACCTTGGGCCACTGTCTCCAGAGCCCAAGCATCTGACGTAATAGCCTGCCATTCCGTCAGATGGTGAGTTAACCTGCCCCCTACTGGTGTTCTGTGAGGGGAGACCTCAGAGTGGTTTTGAAGCGGCTGATGCAGTTGCCGAAGGTAAAGTGGCTCCTGCTCCTGCGGGTGCGGCTTTCTTTCCCCTACCCCGTCCACCACGGGTAAATCTTCCTTGGCCTCTTTGAGCCGGTCGTCCCCTGCCCCTTCCATATGAGGAATAGTAACGAAAGGACCGTCCTCTCCACGATGATCCCGAAGGACGAAAGGTATTCTGACGGATAGCAGCTCCCAATGACTTGGCTGCTGCCTTGGACGTTTGCAGTTTCTCCAAACTGTCATCCGCCTTCTTTCCAAAGAGGGTAGAACCGTCAAAGGGCATATTCAAAAGCCTGGTCTGCACGTCAGAGGCAAAACCAGACTTCCTCAACCACGCATGCCTGCGGATTGTGGTACTTGCCGCCATGGCCCTGCTGATACTGTCAGCAGAATCTAGGCCAGTTTGTAGGGTCTCGCACATCGCATCTTTACCATCCCTGATGATGTTTAAAAATGCGTCCCTTTCCTCTCCTTCTTGGAGGCAGTCAGCCGCTGATGAAGCGCACTCCCAAAGGGTGTGGCTGAACCTAGCGAGCGTACAGGTCGCGTTAATAGACTTTAACGCCATGCTACAGGCAGAAAAAACCTTCTTAGCCATGGCATCATACTTTTTGTCATCCCTATCCTGCGGAGCAGTGGGGTATGCAGATGTGCTGCCTGATGAGGTTGCAGCCTGTACAACCAAGCTCTCAGGAGTAGGGTGTTTTGACAAATATTCAGGGTCAGAACTAGCCACCCTGTATTTTGTTGACAGTTTTTTATTTACTGCCGGGATAATTTCTGGCGTTTCCCAGTTTGTCAAAATCCTTCTCTGTAGAGCAGAGTGAAATGGAACCACAGGATCCTCCTGTGGGCCCTTGTCCAGTATGTCAGTGAGGTCATCCTGCTGAAAGGCAGGAGAAGGTGCAGACCAACCCATAAATTCTATGATTCTAGACATCAGAGCTCTATATGGAGTCTCCGCATGTTCTCCTGGGTCTGGTTTGATAAATTCTGCTTCAGGAGAAGTGTCCAAGCCACTAGCTTCCTGAAGTGCATCCTGAAGATTTTTTAATCTTCCTTCCTCAGAGGCGAAAGTCTCTGGCTCTGGTGATGTGGTCCTCTGTAAATCAATATCTTGGTCTGAATCCTCCCTTTCCTCAAAAATCGAGGTTAAAGGGGGATACATTGGTTTTTGGAATGGTATAAACCCCATTTCCAATGCAGAAGGAGCCATCATCACAGGCCTTGAAAACGTCGATGTCGTCGACACCGACGTGAAAGTACTCGAAGGCGCCGTGAAAAGCGTCGAGAAATGTGTACTAGGCCTCGAAGAACTCGAAAGGATCGGAGTCCTGCTCGAGAACGACGTCGACGTTCTCGGCGTCGAGTCGGAGGTCTTTTGTCTAACCGTTGGCTGTGGAGTAGCCGTGGTTCTTTCCTTCACCGGCGTCGATATCGGCGTCGACGTCGGCGTCGACTCGATCGACTGATGCGCCGATGAATCCTTCGACAACGGCGTCGATGGCGCCGACCTCTGTTTCGAAGGAGTTTTCGACGATGGCGTCGATGATGCTTTATCTCCCGATGGCTCGAGGCGCTTTCGGGTTGACTTTTCCGCCGGGTACTGCGACTCGCGGCGTTTAGATTTTTTGGGTTTTTTACCCGGGGTATCACCCTCAGCTGTCTTCGAGGGGGACGAGGCCGCTTTCTCGAAGACGCTTAGCATCTTTTTCCTGAATTCCTCCCACTCAGCTTGCGAGCTGCGTTTTGTGGGGCAATGAACTCTCTCAGGAGAACTCGACGAAGATGACGAAGGGGATCTCCTACGTCTCTTCTTCGAGTGTCTCGATGTCGACGAGTGGTGGGAGCCACTTCGTGATCTAGATCGAGAGTGTTTTTTATGGTGAGGAGACGAACGTCTCGACTCTACCGAAGAAGCTTTCGAGGAAGTTAAAGTTGACCTACCTCTCTCGAGCTTCCCCCTACGCTCCTTCAAGGCTTTCGCCGTCATGGAAAGGCATTCCTCACACTCCGAACTCTGGTGCGTGATTCCCAGACACCACAAACAGACCCTGTGAGGGTCCGTCAACGACATTTTCTTCCCGCAGTCTCGGCACTTTTTGAAACCGGACCGAGGGGTCGTCGGGTCGGAGGAGGATGCCATCGATATCGAGGTAAATAGTAGTTATTATATACGTTATCTTGACGAGAACTGAGCAACGGTGTTCCGAGGCACAACGAAGCGCGGAAAAACGGAACTGAGCAACGGACGCTGCGCGCGGCCTTTATAGGCAGGATGACGTCGACGTCGGCACGGAGGCCGTCGAGGGTCATCGACTCGGCGATCATCGACGCGCAGCGCCCTCTGGCGAAAAAATTTTCCGAGGCCAGCAAAGCTGAAGGATTTCTATCTAAGATAAGGAATACGTCGGAGGACACAATCCCTTCGAAGGAAGTGTTCACAAATGCTAAGTCAAGATGCAGTACTTGAGATCTCCCTTCCCCACATTTTCAGCATGTGACAAGGGTTGACTTTGGAGCACAGCCCACACTCAAGCTTTTCCAGTACTGCTTTCAGCAATCAGGGCCTTCAGTGGTTAAGTCTCTTTTCTATAAAAAAAACAGTCTCTTGCCACTGTGGTCCTGATAATGAACAAAGAGTTCCTTTTCACATGTACATCGGCTGGTGTCTTTCACCTCTGGATCCCCTTCTTCCGGGCGCATATCCTTAGAAAGTTCTTAATTATATTAGAACTCCTAAAAGTTATGTTCTCCTGCTTTGAAGGGTTTGTTAGGTTCCAAATATCTAATCAAAAGTTCAACAAAAATTTCTTCTTTGTATTAGGGTGATAGTTCTTCACCCATGGGTCCCCCCTCTTCTGGGTTCAGACCCTTCTCGAATATCACTTCTCTTTATTGGGTGTCATGCCCCTGCAGTATCACACAACTCCTTCCTAGCCACAGAAGCCAAATGCAGTTGACACCTCCCACATTGGTTGGCACAGGCTCCTGATTTAGATAGCAACAGGCACCTCAAGGCAGCCAAAGGGAGGGAGAGACTTAGGGAGAGGTTGTGGATGGTTTAGGGAACTTGCAATAGGATAGGACTAGAAAACACAGGGAAAAACACCTAACCTGACCATGTAGCAAACACTTGTCTCAACCCTTCATTCTTAGATAATCAGTACCCTTCTTGGTTAGGATACAGACTCCTGTGTCATACATTCATACACCTTCACTGAATAAGCGACAAACATAAGCACATAAAGCATGAATGACCTGAAGACATGGATGACTGACACACACATGTGCACATAATATTGATCACAATACTCTTCTTAACTGGCAATGCCTCAAGAGCGTGACTCAACCCCCCTTCCTGCGGTCAGAACATTGTATAGAATTAGAGGTTGGCTTGAAAACGTAATGGATTTGTACAAACATGAAATGCACTCAATCAGCAGCCAAAAACAAACATAGTGTTACTTCATGACATGCATTGAATGCTGCTCCTGTATTCTGAACGTTCCGTTCTATGAAACATTGATATGCTTCTTATGGTTCACACTGCTAGTTACTAACACCGCGTGCATTTGGGAAAGGCACGCAAATTCACACAGTGGTACACGATAAGTTCAGCAATCATTTCAAGAAACAACAATATTGCATATTCAAAGTTCCCAACCACTTAACTGAGGTCTGCGGGGGCTCGCCGGCACCTCCCCAGGCAAAGATACTCCTGCGTTGTACGGATTCATGCCATGCTTCTGCTACACTTTGAATGCAAACAGAACGCTGCTTGGAAAGCAGCGTTTCACTGCTGGGCCCGGGTCTTGTCAAGTTCATCGCCTGGACCGGGTCCTTTGCATATGCCGCCTACATTCGCTGTGTCTCTGCACCTGCTCCCTCCGGCCAGTACCTGCCACGCCAACAATCAATAACAGGCAGCATGGGCCGAGGGATGCCTTAAATAACAATTGGAACATACCTGCCTCTCTCTAGGCCAATGGCACCACAGAGGCTCATGGGAGCAGTTTCCTGCCTGATTTTGCCCAAAACAACCTCCTAGGACTGCATTTCTGGCCCCTTTTACTCACATTATCTCCTCCTCTAGGGCCCTTCCCTGGACCTGGCTTTCTCGAGTGAGACCGTTGAAATAATCTGCCCAAACGGTCGGCATGAACCACCTCAGCCGACTCCCAAGAGTCATCCTCTAGCCCACAACCCACCCAAGATATGAGGTACCAAAGTCGTACACCACACCACATGGAGTCCAAAATCTTCTGCCCTTCAAATTCATCTTAACCATACTTCATCACCTCCAAAGCCTTTCTTGTCACCACCCCAGGAGCTGCAGGTTTAACCAGAGAAACATGTAAGACTGGATGAATCCTCAAATGAGAAGGCAATCGTAAACGTACTGCAGTATCAGACACACATTTCACCACAGTATAAGGTCCTATGAAGCGGGGGCAAAAATGTACAAGATCCAAACAACTTAATATGTTGGGTGGACAACCATACTCGATCACCCACCACATACTTGGGACTACATCTTCTCTTTCGATCGGCTTGTTTCTTATTATTCACCTTGGCCTTATTCAGATTTTGGTGTGCTTACTCTTGTATCTCAAGAATCTCTTGCGCCCGGGTCCTGTGCATATGCCTCCTACACTGGCTGTGTCTTCGCACCTGCTCCCTCCGGCCCGTGCCTGCCACGCCAACAATCAGTAACTGGCAGCACGGGCCGAGGGATGCCTTAAATAGCAAATGAAACTGTCAGAACAACTGAATACTTGATATGGAGCGAGTTGCCTCGTAGTGTAGACGAAGAAGTCTTCCAAATAATGTACCTGTCTGATCGTTAGAATTCACAACCAGAATGGTCTATTAATGGAAAGACAGGAGACCGATGACACTGGCGTCGTGGAACTGGATGCAAGGTAGACAGGAATACACACCACTGGCGTCGTGGAACTGGACACAAGGTAGGCTGAAGTACACACCCCCAGCTGTAGACAAGGCAATAGTCAATATCGTATAACCAGGAAACCCAAAATACTCAATAAAATAATAAGCAGCCAAGTGAATTCACAGAGAGGGGAACCAGGAATTAGGAATTGGCTAAGGCAGAACATGAAAGAGTCAAATTAGCAGAATAACAGTCTTACCGTATTGGACTCCTGTCCGACGGCCAAAACGAAGTTCAAGAGCAACTGAAATGCGTGGCAAGTTCCTTGATGGCAAACGTACACCCAGAAGTCTCTAGTCCGTGTACTTAGTCCCCAAATACAATCTATTTTCCAGGCACTGTGCAAAGTTCCATGAAGCAAGGAGAGCAAGGTAAGGTAGACGAATCAGAAGACAATCCTATGAGTTTTCCAGGTCAGGCAGCATGCAGGCGGCAAGGTACTTAAACGTGTCCAAAGATAAACCCAAAATCGGTCCGTGGTCAGGCAGGGTGCATGCGACAAAGGCAGAATCAGAATCCAGATAAGCAAAACTATAGCGGTCTGTGGTCAATTCAAGGAAGGCAAGAAGAAAAGTTTACAAAAACCAAACAGCAAGGTTCGTAACGCCACCGAAGGTTGTTCAGAAGCGCCGGCAACTTCAGGGGGAAGGGCTTAAGAAAGATGAATCATGTGACTGCATTGCGTGCTGCCGTCAGCGCAGGGCGGGCCAACCTGCGGTGTAGAGGACGCCAGCGTTGCCAAGCGACCTTCCAGGCGCCAGGCTGCGTTCCGGGTAAGCAGAAAAATTTATGGATGCGGCCCGCATCCTGGTGCAAAAGCATGCGATTACGAGCGTGCCTACACTTGTATTTCGCTACTGCCCGCACCTTCCCTGCTACTTTACCAGGACGGCAGGGAAACCTGACAGAAACACACCTGCCTGTCTCTGGGCCAACTGCAACCCAGAGGCTCATGGGAACTGTGGTTTCTTGCCTGATTTCACCCAAAACAACTTCCCAGGATTGCATTTCAGGCCCCTTTTCCTCACATCGGGTTCCTCTGGCATGTCATGCATTCAAAAAACTTTCCTTAGTATATTTTTTAATTGTTGCACTCACGGGTGAGTGGGTGCTGGCTTTTCACCCTTGAGTCGCCCTCCTACCCTTTCTTAATTGTTAGCCTCCCTCCGCCGGTTTCACTATGGCTTTCAAAACAATCTTCGTTGTGACTTTTACGAATCTTAATGCGCCTCATTCCGAGTATGGAGGTAGCCATGCTGCTTTTAGCCGCATGGCTACCCCCATACCGGGTACCGGGTTCCTGGAATGGGGAAATACCAGGCCATTCTGACCTTGGAGGGCCCGGTATTTCCCCATTCCAGGAACCCAGACCTGGTACAAACCCATTCCCGCTTGAGCCCCCCATAGGGTTAATGGCGGGCCCCTTGTTAGCATCCTCGTCTGCTAGCGGGTCCCGCTAAGGAAGCCTGGTTTTACCAGGCATCCTTAGCGGGACCCGCAAGCAGACCTCGTAATGGGGCGGTAGAGGGTTAACGGCGCCGGCAGCTCTACCAGCGCCGTTAACCCTCTACCGCATTCCTTCTAATGAGGGCCAATGTCTTTTTAAACAGTTCTCTGTGGACATCCCTAGGCCGGGTTCACTCTTGTCAACACACTGTATTTCAGTACTTTAGACTTTGCCCCCTCTTTATCAGCATCCCTCCTTCGGGTTCACTATTGCCAATTTTGTCTTTTCCATTCAATTCTTACGATTTGGTATTCACTTCCTTTAGCTTCACAATCATCTGTCGGTCAAAGACTTTTGACTGTACAGAGGGCTTTACAAGACCCCTTTAGACCACTTTGACCCCTCCTGTCACCTTTCCCAAGGGCTTCTGTTTATGGTAGTTTCTATAATTGGGTAATCACCCAGTTTCCTGAGTGAGCACCAACATGGTGCCGGACTCCTCTGTTGCTGGTTTTCCCACTTTTACATCAATTACTCTTTCAAAGTCAGTCAGCCGTTTGCTACTTTCCATTCAACACAGTTTGGTTTATTATGGCCTCTCCCCTCGACTCACTGGCTGTGATGAACGGCTTTGCTTTCTTTCTCCTTGGAGTCAAGGTTGTTACCATGGAGACAAGCGTGTCTACCTGGCTTTGTTATCAGTGGAGGAGGGTCTTGTGTACTGTAGACATTTGCTCCAACACATGCTGGCTATTGTTTGTGGCCTTACGAATCTTTCTGCACAGGACTCAGGGGCCTTGGTCAGAAAAAGCAAGGTCGCTTCTCTCCTTGTCACCCTCTCAGTATACACCGTCTTTCTCCTCCTCTTGAACTGCCTTGCTAAGTTAGCTTCCTGGACGTGCGGTCTGCTTTGCTTTTATTGTGCTCTTGTGCTCCACCTTTTATTCCTGTGGGGAAAGGAAAGGGCCATCAAGTGTGTGAGGTTTTGGTCAATTGCCTAACTTTGCCTGACCCTTGGGTTGGGACATGTCATGTAAACAGTTTTATTAGTCAGTTGTTTGTTGTGGGATAAGACAATGTTCATGGTGTCTGATTGTCCTACGGGGTAGGATGGGGAAAAGGTTCTGTATGGGATTACAACCCTTGTACGAGGGGTTTTGATAAACACAGAATGGTGAGAGAGACAGGAATGACTAGAATTATTATCATGAAGTAAACCAGTAGGATTGTGGGAATGGTAGTGTTTTGTTAAAGTTGATTGGGTCTTCAGAAAAGAATAAGTAGCGGGACGTGGAGAAGAACAAATGGGTTTATATGTGTAGAAAATTGGAATACACATAAATTGGGAGAGATAGTTCCTGGGTGCAACAGGGTTTGGGATCCTAGAGCCTTTGTTATGCACGGAGGTGTTATGGGATTTGGGTAGGAGGGATTCAGTGGGATGGAGTCAGATATAATACGGCCTGTAAAGGCTTCAGGGATCTCGTACTGTGCTCCTACTTCCCGATATAATACTGTGTCTCACCTGGGGTGTTTCCTCGAGCATAACCCCATACAGGTGATCCTCTCTCGTTCATCTGCCCCTAGGGTTGGGGTCGGAGAGCATCAACCCCTCCCAGGCCACCTAGAGAAAGCATTCTCGAGGTCTGCCCAGGAGAATCCCCTCAGGTTTCTCACAACAGTGTCAGGTAAGATTTTCATATTAATGATACATCTTCCTGACCTGTCTCAACCCCAGAACCTTTTACTGGACTGGTAGATTATTTTTTACCTATACATCAGTGAGTGGGAATCTTTTTCCACACTCAGAGTCTTTTACTCCTTTTATGGGTGTCATTTTTTAGACTCTTCATGGTGTCTTTTAAAAGTTATCCTCTTTGACAACATTTTGGCATTGAGTGCCTATTGTTGCTGGGTTGCCCTAGGGGCTCCCCTTTTAACTTTCTCTGGCTCAACTTGTGAAAACTACAGTTCCCAAGGGTAGAAAGAATCTTTGGATCCCTTGTACATGTTATTAGGTGAGACCAGCACCCCCGCCTTATGTGGAGTGCTAGGGAGATACTGAGTATCCCCTTTCTCATTTTAAATGTAACTTTTATGATACAAGGACAAACCTACCTTTAATGGCTGGTGGCAGTGAACCTTTGTATTCATTTGATGCACATTTAACATGGCCTGTTTGCACAGCCCTGGTAAAGGCACCTATGGGTGCTAATTTTACCAAAATGGCCACTGTTGTGTTTTTTCACCATTTTAGTGTTCCTTGTCCTTTCTTGTTCCTTTCCCTGATATCCAGGGTGAACAATTCCTTAGTGTGATTTGTATCTTTGGCGGGAGTCCTATATATTCCCCGTCCAGGCTCCAGAGTGTCTGTGAAGGCAGGAATTGAGGTTGAAGTCCAAAACTCTGCAGCCCTTTGTCTTCCAGGTGGACTGCGATATTCCAGTTCAAACAGGAAGGCCACCTGTCCTGAAAGGATTGCCACCCCCTCCCAAGTTTGAATGTTGCAAGGCTTTTTGATTGGTTGGGTTCCTGTATAAAAGTCTGAACCTGGAAGCTGAAGAGGTAGTCGACCACTGGACCAAAACTGAAGAGGATGATGAAGGAAACATGGCTTAAATGATTTCCAGCTAATGGAAGCCTGCTGTGTAACCATAGCCTGCTACAACCCTTCCTTCCAATCGACCCAGGTACTGCGAAAACATTAACCCTGACCCAGAGCCTTGTCAGACCCACTAGCCTCAAGAATACCTGCAATTTGAGCCATCCCAAGCTGTGCAGCAACTTTACGAGGCTGCAATACCCCAATACCATGGGACCTCAAGCCATTGTGTGGTGCACAGTCTTCCGAATTCCAAATCTCACTGAAACTTTGTTCGAATTCTGCTGAAAGTCTCCAGTCCAAACATTCCCCATCCCAGCGTGGTGAACCTTGCAAACAACGAGAATCCGACCAGCGATATTCTGTCTTCTTCTGTGCTCCAGAAAAAGGCGGCAAATCCACAGAGCTGCATCCACCCATGAGGAAAACCTTGACTAGAGCGTTCACCATGATCCTTGCTGCAAAAGTCCTTCCAGTGTCCGGTCATCTGTCTTCTTAATGAAGGAATTCAATGACTGGGTTTTTGGCTACAGATCCTGAAGTTCTCCTGCTGCAAAATATTCTTCGGTGCTGAGGTACGGTACTGGCTTGGGTATTTCCTTACCTTAAGTCTCTTGTGATTCCTGTGTAGCTTTGGGGTGTGTCTGTCATTAGGAGTCCTCTCGTCCAGTGCACCCAGGGCCCTGCTGGATTCCTCATGTGAAGCCTCTGCACCCTCAACCAACTCTAAAGTAAAATACTCACTTGTTTGAACAGTTCTTCTTTAGGAACTCTGACTTTTACTACTTAAGATCCTATCCTGACACTGCCTGTTGGACACGAGTGACCCCCCTTCTGCCACTGAGAACACTCATGCTCCAAGAATAAGGGAAATATTTTTAAAGGATTGGGCCTTTTGCCTAGAAAAGAAAATAAGTGTTTAAAAGTTACTTACTTGCAAAAGAGGTTGGTTGGTAACTGTAACTCTGAGAGTGAACAGTTACAAAAGTTATTACTTACCTTAGAAATGTTCTGTCATTCTGAAAAGTATGTATAAGGTTATTACTTACTTTAGAAATGTTCTGCCATTCTGAAAAGTAGATATAAGATTGTTTTACTTATCTTAGAAATAATTTGCGATTCTGGAAAGCATATGTAACATCTTTCTTTCCTTAGAAACTGTTTCGCAATTCTAAAATAACGTTGATGTAAGGTTATATAAATCATGTGTGATTTGGTTGTGCCTCTTCCCAAAAGTAATGCTGGTGGTTTCACTTCACTATTCCTGTTAGGATAAATGTTGAGTGTCCCCAACGCGATCTTGCTTCTCGTGACTTTCTGTTAGTCTGTCCAGAATAAGTCTGCATTAGGTTTTACCTACCTAGAATAACTTTGAATCATTCATAAAGTGTAACACTTGGTTTCGCTTTCCCTGGTCTGTTGTAGACAGACACAAAAACAGTCTTAGGTTTATACCTGCCTTTAAGGAGGCTCCTCCAGACCCACCAGAACACTGTACTCCCACCGACTCATAATCCCCAGAGTCAAAGGTGCCAAAGCAGGTAGTGCAAGCTTCCCCTTCATTGCTGCCAGGCAACGAAACTCCCTGCCACATACCCTTACGGCTGAACCGTCCCACCTCGTTTTCTGCGAAGCCCTCAAATCCTGGCTGTTTGACTACCTTGTGCACACTATGTTCTTGTTACTGTCATTGTTCATGCTGCATGTACCTTACCTCTGTAACAGTGCTGTGATGCCTATGGACTGTTGTGCGCTATACAAATAAAAAATCAAAATAAAAAATAAATAAGCTGCTTATAGCTCCTGTAAAAAGTGTATAGGTTTGACTTATATTGAGTATAACTGTGTAATCCTAAAATAAGTTACAGTTACTACTTCCCTTAGTCTGTGAACTGAAAAGGAACTGTAATTGAATATTAGACCCCAAGGTCCAACTCCCCTAGAATAACTGTTATCATGAATCAGAGTTAAAGGTTTATACCATTCCTAGAAACTGTGTTTCACTAGATCAGAAAAGTACATTGTCGAGTTGATATTACTATGTGATTTCTTGCTGAGCGTCCCGGTACAACTGATAGGGTCTACTACACTGGTATTACTGAAAGTAGTCTAAAAGTAACTATTGGTTTTAACCTCCCTGGAATTCCTGTTAGGTTTTCCAAATAAGGTTTATGCTTTGGTCTGTGAACTTTAAAGCTTAGTGTTGTGTTTTTATAATTGTGATTATATATAATGTGATTGTACTTATTTCCCCCAAGATTTATCTGGGCCTACTTGTATTTAAATAAACCATTTATTTTTATAATACATAGTATTTCTGTGTTTCTTTTGACCATTTGTATTACACTGTAATTTGTTCTGATTCTACAGCCCTCTCTCCTTCCTGGCTCTCTGTCTACGATACCCTGAACTCAGGTGGTACATCCTTATACTAAGAGTGGAGTCTTGTGCTGCCTCATTTGAATGGTTTTACTAAGCCCTTAGTTGGCTTTCAGAAAAACTGTCCTAACACACAGATCCATACAGCTACAAAGGGAAGACTTTGAGGTCATTAGCAAACTGCAATGCAATTTAGATGCAGAACGAGAGCGATGTTTAAAGATGGAAAATATGGGGCATTAGACACACAATTGCAGGCCAACTTTAACAGGTTTAAGCCGGCTGGCTTATAGAGACAAACAATTTGCTGAAAGTGAGCAAGAATGCATCCATTTAAAAACAGTATTAGATGATGTATGACAGGACAAAGATGTTGCAATTTCAGAAATTCAATCCCTTAGAAAAGATAAAGATAAGGAATTCCGTGCTATGGAACAAGAAATATTTAAATTACTGGTTGAGAATGAAGAAAAATCTAAAGCAGTTGACCGTTGTCAGACACAGATTAAAGAGTTACAAGAGATAATCACTAAAGTCAGGGGTGAGAATTCTATATTTTTCCATGAAGCACAGCAGCTTCATGTGCAGTGCAGAAAATTGAAACAGCAAATCTTTGATCTTAAGTCTCAAGAAAAGCGACAATGTACCATGTTCACTGAAAATGAATTTGGTCACAGCCGTAGCCAGAGAAAATTACCAGCAGCTGTCCAAATGATCAGGCCTGGTTATGACCCAATGTTAGGGTCTGAATCACCTGCAACTGCTCACACACATTCTCACCCACACGAGAACAGGAGTGAGGGACAAAATTGCACATACCAGAATGCACCATGTAGTCCTTCAAAAATTATTAATCTATTAAAACCTTGATTAGACCGTTCAAAAAAAGGATGTGATTGCTGTAAAGAAGATCATTTGGAAGTGGTCAATGATATATTCAAATCTCTACAGATTCCTAGGGAACAATATGGGCAGTATTTTCACCTCACTCTAGATGTTGCTTCTGCCAGTCTTATCCGTTTTCTGAATGAAGAAAATGTGTCATGGGCAGACTTTGAGAAACAAATTAGACACCAATTCACGCTCTATCAGTCTATACAGCAAGCCAAGAAAGCTCAACCAAATGAATCCCCTTGCCAGTTCTTTCAAAAATGCAACCCCTTAAGTGCCAAGGACGAGCTATCTCGTCCTTGGCACTTGGGAGGTAATCCCAAGGACGAGATACCTCGTCCTTGGCACTTTTAACCAAGGCCTTATTATGCATATGGTGGTAGTGATAAACACTTGCATGTACTATTTTTAAAATCCAAGGTGATTATGAGTTGTATTGCATGTGACATTTACTTTATAGGTTACATAGAAAGTTATTGCATGGGGGAAATAACTAATATCATTATGAGTTAGACGGTAAATGGAAAAGTGTCAGTAACAGAATTCCCACCACTTTTACCACTCTGGCAAATTAAGCTTTGCTCAAAAATGGGCATTCATTCCTCCTGTAGAATTAACGCTGGCACAATTACCACCAAAAATCATCCGTAAACCGCTGGCACTAATTACTCCAGAGGAATTACTCTTCAGCAGGGCTGGCCTTAGGACAGGGCGGGCCGGGCTGCCGCTTGGTACGCCATGCCCCTAGGGCGCCATTAGCCCCCTGCTACGCCAGCTCGGGGGAGTCTTTCAAGGGCTCCCCTGAGCTGGTGTAGTGTCAGAAGGTGTAGCAGGCACCCTTGTGTTATTAAATGCACCCACAGGGGCGGGCGCATCTAATGACAATAGGGTGCTGATGCTTTGCATCAACACCCTATTCATATGATTATTTCCCCGCTCTGATGCGGGAGTGAGGCAGTTTGCATTGGAACAGGGCGCTCATGCATTAGCATGAGCGTCCTATTCCAGTGATTAACCCCCTGTGAGGCGCCAGAGCGGGAACGTAGAAAAAAAATGTGGCGCATCCTGCCTCCTTTGCCTCCCCCTGTGGACCATGGGCGCGCGGGAAGGGCGCTAAGTCGCCCAGGGCCCTGCCCAACTCGTAAGGCGGCCGAGGTGCAATCCCAACTCAGATAGCTGATATTTATTGAGGGGTTTAAAGTTATAAGAGGAAGGGGTATGATACCTTAAGATCCCCATTGCGCAACAATGGCGACGGATAAGAAGTCAAAAAAACGCGAAACGTGACGGACGTGATATTTAATGTGAGCATATCATAAACAGCAGACCGCGCCAGTGTATTCTTAAAACTGTGAATGCAGAATTTAGACAGCATGAATTGGAATGTTTTTTTTTTTTTTTAAATGTCAAGTGGGATCTAATTAAGTGCTGTGGCAATATCATGTCTGCTTTGATGTGCGTACAATGCAATAGACTCACACTGTCAAGGATTAAATGCCTCTCAGGGGCTGTCCCTCCCCCGAACGTGTACTGCTTTTGTGAAACCGAGTAAAAATGTCATGCTGTTAATCTCTGTTGCTGCTGAGCCCTTTTAAAAAACACGCGCGTCAATTTGGATTTAATACAGGTTACGTTTGAGCGCAGGGCATAGTTTATCTTTCTAAACCATTCGGAATGCAGCGCAACATATCATACCACCCCGAGCAGTGGTCTCATATTCGCTTGCTTGAGTGACATTCAGTAATCTAATACAATAAGTCACAGTGCAATGAAGACTGCAGGCCCCCTGCAGAAACTGGACCATCTGACCGCGTTTTACCTTTTGTGCTAGCTTCGTGTTTGACATTTTTTGACATTTGTTGATGAAAAGTTACTGCTACGATGCTGTTCAGTTTCCGTGTGATCTATGGGCTGTTCCAGAGTTATTATGAGGTTCCTGCCGTTTATTGCGGAACGTGGTAATGTTTGGATACATCACACTCAGGGGTGGACTGGCCTTTTGGGAACTCGCCAGATTTCCAGGTAGGCCTCTGCACCCCGGGCCTCTTTTATGTGGGAACCTACGTTATTTCCAAATGTTCTCATAGTAAAAAGGGTGGGCTTGCTGAAATGGTGTAGTATGGGGCCACTTTGAAAATGATTTCCAGGGCCTCTTTTGGTTCCCAGTCTACCCTTGATCACACTGAACCGAGCATACTTATTACAGCGGAGACCGAAGCAGAAAATGTTTTTGGCAGATCATACCTTGAAACTGAAGACTCAGAAAAAATAAATAATAACCTTAATGATGTTTCAGGTAGTTTTGTCTGTGTCTCTCCCAACTTTACAAATTGCTCCTAAAAAAAAGCCACGCCCGAAAACTGCTCTAAAGATACTGCAAAATGCAGCTACATAATTCAGATAATTGGAATCCCGATACACAACCCTCTGGTCACACACCTGGGCAATCTCTGCTTCCCTAAATATCACAGCCCCAGCAACACAACTGCCAATTCTCAAGTCTTTATGCCACCAAATGGAGGGAGCGTTGCAGTCAAAGGCCTCATTTAGAGTGTGGCTGTAAATCACCCAGTAACATTTAATATTGAGATTACCTTTACCGGCAGTGGCTGCCAATCCTGGCAGAGGAGGGAGCCAAAGAGGCAACCATGCTGGTAGGCAACCTCATTGCCAAAACTGCACCCAGCAAGCAAGTTCAACTGTGGTACCACGCCCATGACCTTCTGAGAGCTGTGTCGATGTACTCGTGGAGAGCAAAGGTCTGCCAAAACCCTGGGATAATCTGAAGAGTAGAGTGTGATGCATCCTGGCAGAGCATCGCAAAGAATGTATGGCCACAGGTAACAGATCTGTTGCTGACCACTTCATGCATCCTTGGGAGATGAAGGTTGTGTCAGATGTGGATATCGCTGAAGCAACATGGTATCTCTCCCTGAGCTGATGACATTTGACAGACACCAGAAGGTGCTTTATGACTCAGGGGTGGAGTTGTCCTCATTTGCATCAGGAGATAAGCAGACCCATGGCTCAGCTTTTGACTTAGCAAGAATGTTAATGAATGTATACCAGCCTACAAAGGAGATCAGCCCAAGGCTACATGTGATGTTTATTAAAGAAAATAGAAATGATGTTATTAGAAGTTCAAATCATGTATAAATAAAAGAGTGCCATAGGAACCATAAATCATATGATAATGACTCCGATATCCTTGGAAATCACATGAGACAACCTTTCTGTTGACCGCACCCCCTAACAATTGGACCATGGGAGCTAAAGTATATTAGCTGAAATGTGATGATAGATTCCCTGAAAATGTTTCAAAGCAGAGATTCAGGGAGATGGAATAGGTTAAGGAACTCATGGTGGCAACAGCAAAGACTGACACAAGTGATCACAGTTCAAGAGTGTTTATTAAACTGTATATGCAGGTTTGAAAAAACCTAATCTAAACCTAAATCTAAGATGGGAGCAAGCTATGACCATCAAATAATAATAAGGCAGTCCTAGTGGCGTTGTGTCAAATAAAAGGGCCTATATGAAGAACAACATATTGGCAATCATTAACACTAAATACAAAAAGAGTGTGGGATAGGGTTCACAAGAAAGAAAGAAGTGTTCACAAATGATAAGTCAGGATATGGTAGCCGGGTGTCTCCGTTCCCCACATTTTAAGCATGGGATAAGGTGGGACTCCTGAGCCTAGCAAAAGCTCGAGTTTTCCCAGCACGAGACTGCAATTCTGTTCTCGCATAGCAGGACCTCCGATGGTTAAGTCTCTTTTATACAAAAAGTCTCCTGCCTCTGAGGACCTCAGAGGACCTGATGTATTCAAAATAACAAACAAAAGGTTTTTTTCTGAATGTACGTTGGGTGATGACTTTTCACCCCTGGATCCTCCTTTTCCGGGCTCAGACCTTCTCAAATGTTGGTCTCCCTCTGTCGGGTTCCCTACAGCTTTTCCCAAATGTAACAGATTTTAAGGCACAGCAAACCCCAGCCAGAGACTTCTTTCCCTGACACTGAAGGTGGCGCACAATAAAATGCCTTTTTATTTTTATTATTATTTGAACCCTAGGTTCCTTTTTGAAGAGGCACCCAACCCGTCTCACACTCACCTTAACAAACACCCCACGTGGCAGTGGACCATGAACCAGGCAGGTGTGTAACAAAGAAATATTTATTTCTTTTTAGAATTCAAATGAAAAATCAGAGCGGAACAAATTTTAGGGCAGCAATCACCAGTGTGGTAACAATATAACGCAAAATGTTATAATACAATGAATTCAACTTTCTGACTTCATTGATATACATTTTACATAGAAATGGTAGCAAAATTACTTTTTTCCCACAGTCATAGATGGCACTTAAGTTATGCACTCCCCCTGCCACACTCCCCCAAACACCAGCTAACTGAATTCTGTGTGGATGGAAAGCAGTGGCAAGGAGTCAGCAAGAAGAGGGAAAAAAACGATTTTAAAATTTGACCCACCACCCCAGAATGGGAGGCCAAAAATGAAAAATGAAAACCTTCAAATTGAGCAAAATAGCATACTTGGATTGCACTTGTTACGTAGAGATCAATTTACATTTGCGGTTGAATAGATATGATGGACATTTGTGTGGCTGTTCTAAAGAGACAAGGAAGCTTACAGGCTACTGAGCAGGGTACTAAAGCAACATGAACACAGGTGAGAAAATTGATTGTGGGAGGAAACCAATGCAGCAAAAATCACATGTGGCAAAATTGCAATTTCTTATTTCACACGGGCTTTAAATTGGGAAACAGCTAAGAAAATGAGTTTAGCAGGCAAAATCGGATGGGAAATAAAGACACAGAACAGATAGGATACTGAGGGGAAGGGGTCACTCTTATGGGATGGTGATATGTGTTTTTTATGGGAAATGCAAATCGGATTTTAAAAGGAAAGTAAACCACACGGGCAAAATTGGTTTTGTGAGCACAATGATTTGTTCTACTGAGACTATTTGTTAAGGCTATAATTAGTAAAAACACTCGACAAAATTGTTACTTTCGTAATTAATGTGAGTTTTCAATGAGAAATTAATTAATTTATTCCAAATGATAATAAGGACTTACATAGGTAACTGAAGGAAATAGGAAATAAACATGTTAACAGATATAGACTAAACAGATTCTTCTAGGGAAAGGGTGAACAGAGGATACTGGCAATTTGGAAATTGACTAGGGTTTTTATGGGATTTAAATGGGGTTTTGAACAAGATGCAAGGTAAAATAGCAGGATATGCAGTTTATGGGTACTTTTTGATGGGATACGTACAAGGCAAGCCTGGTTTTGGTAATTTGGACAACCAGCAGGGTCTCTAGGTGGAGGGGCCAAGGATCTGGTCATGGGCAGCAGAGTCAAGAGATTTGGGTACTGGGTCCGTTGGGCTCTTCTTGTTGGGAACAGCTGGGCAACGTTGGGTCACTGGGAACAGTGGCATGGGTCAGCTGGCCAAAACGGTCTGGTCACTGGACTCTCCTAAAGGGATCTTGAGCCTTTTCCTGCTTTCTGCCTGAATTAATGGGATGAATGGGGTTCTGGATAGGTGGTTCTGTCGGGATTTGGGTCAGCTACCTCTGGACCTGGTTCTGGATCTTGGAATCTTGTAGGGTGAATTTTGAATGTTGAATCCTGTGTCTCCCTGTCTTCCTCTTATATAGGCAGAGTGACAAAACTGAATTTTACAATATGGGTGGAAGTATCCTGAACGTACCCCCTGAATGTGATAGGCCAGGCTCTTGGGGTCGCCTCTTCACTCCAGGCTGATTGGTCTAAGGAAGTTACATCAGTTTAAGTGTATGCATTTTATGACTTGCTTTGTCTCACCACAGTTACTTTTACCAAAATAAATTATGGAACAAAAATCTCATAATTACTGTTGTCACCATCACAAAAATCAAATAGGCAGATCCCATATTTTACAAGGAATATTCCGGTTCGAACGCCAATTCTGTGCAATATTGCCTCGCCCTTGGGCGACATTTCGCCGTTTTCAGGAGGAACATATTAACACAAATTCTGCAAATGGCTATACATAAGCATAATAGGATTTAGCATATTTTCCCCAAGTTTAATATCTGTGCCATTTATGCTTCCTCCACGTGCCAGAAAGATGCACATAGTCTTATTATGCTTATCTAAAAATCACATAAAAACGTTCATATCACCACATTACTGCTTATTCAGATTGCGGAGAAAAATGTCTTAATATGAAAAAGTCTTTCAACCAAATGGGCTGGATTTGTCCCCAAATGTGGGCGGTCATTCCAACCCCCAGCCAAAATGTCTTCCCTGGGTCAGCTTGCACAAAGGTTGTCATGTCTCCCCCTTTGAAGTCCTCTAGTGGATACTGGGAATGAACGCAGAGGAAATCACACCTATGAGCCAAACACAGGGCTTCCCCCCATCCTTTTTCCTTGGGAGCAGTTCTGCCTGGTAGTCTGGGAGAACCTGTAATTATCACGCGGCCAGTGTCATGAGAACAGGGCCCTTGCAGCCTTGGTCACTAATAGTCACTAATAGCTTTCCAAAGGTCATTTTCTGCCTTACAACAACAGATTTACATGTGTTGCGATTTTTCCCGTACACAGCTTTCCTTTGCATTTACTTTCTAAAAGCCTTTTATAGATCTGGTCAGTTTCTAGAAACAGAGATATGTTTGAAAATAGTTCCTTGGTAATTGACACGAAGTATCTTTCTTTTTGAAGTACTTTGCATGTGTTAGTTTATTTCAAACAAGTAAATCCAAGCCGTGTGAACTTGAAGGAGAATTCTTTTGCTTTTCATGGACTTAACTAATGAAACAATGCCATTCTGGGAAGGATGGCTTTATCTTGATGGGCTTCAAAATGAAATACATGGACAGTGCTGAGTTTTAATAGAACAAAACTGTGTGATGTTTGACATGAAAGTAGGCACCAATGTGATGCCGTTTGAAATGCAGGTCATTTTCTTGGCAGCCTTGAACGTTTCAATGACAGAACAGCAATGCAGAGCCATTCTGAATTTGATTTGTTTTCTCGGAATTAACATGAATGAAACAAAATGCAGCTATCCTTGGGGTGACTGTGTTCAACTCTCGCCCTATATGTGCTCAGCAGACAAAATCACTGCCATTTTTGGGTGACTGCTGAAATGCAGTTTTTGGTGGTGGGAATTTCTGTGGGTCTGGTAAATGTACCCAACACAAACAACTTCACATGTTGTATTCACAAGTCGTATTGTCCTTTTAGACAATCCACTGTAGACATCCCTCTGTCGGGTTCACTCTTGCCAACACAATGATCATCGGTGCATCATGATTTGCTCCTTTCTGCAGGCATCCCTCCGTCGGGTTCATATTTGCCAGCCTCTCCGTTTTTTCTACTTTCTTACTATGCGTGATTCACTTCCCTTGGTTTTCCAATGATTTGTCCGTCAAAGACCTTCGACTGTACAGGGGATTTTGCTAGACCCCTGTGTGACCAATTTCACCTTTTCTTGCGGCTCTCCTAGGGCCTTCTGGTATTGGTAGTTTCAACAAATGTGGAATCAACTAGAGTCTCTTAAGTGAACACCCACATGGTGCCGGACCCCTCTGCAGCTGGTTTCCCCCTAACGTGTTAACAGTTCTTTGAACTTCCCTTAATTTGCCAGTGGTAACTTTTGTTCAACACAGTTCGGTTTCTTATCGGTTCTCCCCTTGACTCACCGGCTGTGATGAACCACTTGACTTTTCATGTCCCTGGAGTAAAGGCATGCACCACGGCAGCAAGCATGTCTCCCTGTACTGCTTATCAGTGTAGAGAGCTCCGGGTACCCTTGACATCTGCTGCAACACACGCTGGCTATTGTTTGCAGTCTTATGATTCCTTTCACAGAGGCTTTGAGGGTTGGGCTGGAAAAGGCAAGGTTGCTTCTCTCCTTGTCGCCCCTTCGGTTCTTGCCGCCTTTCTCCTCCTCTTAAATTGCTGTACTGGGATAAGTGTCTCATTGTACGGTTTGTCTTGCTCGTAGTGTGCTCTCGTGCTCCACCTTTTATCCCTTTGGGGAAGGGAAAGGGCTGTCCGGTGTGCTTGATTCTGGTCAGTTGCCTGGCTTTGCCTGACCCTTGTGTTGGGGCATGTCAGGTAAACGGCTCTGGTGTTAGTCTGTTGTCTTTTGTGTTGTGCAAAAGTGTTTGTGTCGGAAAAGGGGGCAGGGGTAGAGTTTCTGAGTATCCTACATGGTAGGATGGGGAAAAGGTGTTAGAAGAAGAGGGATACCGCATCTCACTCATTGGTGTCCTACTTCCACTCTCTACGGACCCCCAATCTAGGTGATCCTCCCTTACTGGTCCACCCCCAGGAACTGGATCATTAGCGATGGCCGCGTACTGGCCACCTGGATGACAGCTCCAGGGAAGCTCAGGGAGACACCTTCAGGTTTCTCACATAGCTTAAATAAATGAGATATCCGTATAGAACATTTTGTGTTCATAACTGTTATTTTATTTAATTAAAAAATCAATCATTCAAACCTCCAACCTCGTGCCGAAACATGACTTTTTTCATTAAGTCTGGCATGATGTGAAGAATTCACAAATATATGTATTGTTAGGTTTATTTAGACATTACATAAAGGTGTCATGTTGTAGTTTTTAAAGGCATAATAGTGGTAAAAAAATGCAATTTCCCAAGGGTGGAGTTTTAAGACCATAGGGATGATGTCCACTAACTTCGGGAACCAATCATTGCAAGGGGAGGACAGCAGATGTTCAATCCAGATCAAGAGCCAATAAACTGGCACATTTTAAATGTAATCATGTGGTTTAGATTTCATAAGGTGTCGCACAATGGGAGTCGGGGAGAGCAGTCTGATATCAACTGAGTTGGAACTGCTGACCACATTGCTGGAGGAGACCAGGGAAATACTAAAAGCTGTCTCGTCCTAGATAAGGAGAGGCAAATCAAGGGGATGGATGCTGGAGGCTAGCCGTGACTTAGGCCATCTGACCAGATCCCTGTCCTTTCCCTATGAGATATCTAGGAGCCCTGACGAGGACTTTTCCTGAGCAAAAAGAAAAAATGGGATTCTATGTAGGTAAACAAGTCTTGAGGGGATCTGTTTGATTTAATATCTTCCCATTATTGATTGGGTGGGCAGACTAAGCAGAGCTTTAGTATTTTTACTATATGATAATTTAATTAATTCCCCTAATGATAACTAACACAGGCTGATTTTGTTGAAATTCAAAATCAACAATATCACTTCCAGTGTGAATAAAAATATAGTCTCTTGGGGTCTCCTATTTCTCATTGCTAACCCCAAAATTCCCTGAAGGTAGAGGTGCATAAAATACAAAATTCCCAACACTTCACCATTCCTCAAACACTGTTTTAAAGCTGAGGGGTGCTGAATGTAAACTGAATATCTGGGGTTTGTGCTGGGGCAGTAAAGTGTCTTGCCAAAATAAAATAAAAAGTTAAGTACCTGATTGAAAAGCACACTCTCTACTGAGAGTGGCAACGTGACTTCTGGTAGAAGAGTAATTCTTCATGGCATTGTGGTGAAGGAAGAAGGGTTCTATATATATAAGAAGTGTTTTGTTTTTAAAAGTAGGTTGTGCTCCAACATTGCTAGCATTTCCAAGTGCACAGGATGATAAAAAATGCTGAGTGCTGCATGTGTGAACCTGTGTTTGTAAATCGGAAGGTATTGCATGTTATTTGAATTACACTTCATGTAAAGTGTATTGCTAAGTGTCTGATCCAGTCATGTTTCAATATGCTATATGTTATTAAAAGTGAACCCCATGCAAAGTGTTTTGACTGTACATGTTGTGGAGCTAAAGAGTCTGTCATCTTCTTGAACCAACTAGTGTTATCAATTTGTGTAAAAAGAGAATTCTTAGGAAAGAAAAACATTTCAGCCACGGAGTGAGGTGGCGTGATTTGTGATTTTGTACAAAAATAATATTCCTAATATGATTCAGAGGTTATGTAACAGGTGTGTGAATTAGTGCTCTGCCTGCTTGTTTTAGGCTGCAGAATCTTTCCTTCAGCGCTTGAAAGCCATCTCCATTGTGTATCTGGTATGGATGCGTGCTTCATTGTAGTGTCTCTCCTGTGGGCAATGGGGGGAGGGAGAGGGGGGTCATGATATGGTTAGTAGTGATGCAGGAGGGTGTAGCCTGTGTCACTTGTGATAATGGATCAAAAGAACATGTCACAACACACATTTGAAGAAATCCCCCATTTTTGGCATATGCATACATCTTTGATTGGCAAAATGGGCAAAGCTGCTATTATGTAGGGAGATGTGCACTTCTGATCTTCATCCTGCTCGCCCCTCATATTCTAGGTATTCCGTCTGCATACTTACCACCCAACCTTTACCTGAGTATTCTCTCTGTATGCTCAATCCCCCTTCATTTCTCAAGGATTTTCTCACCATACTCACCCACCATCATTTCCAAGTTAGTCCTCTGCATACTCACCCCCTATCATGTTGCTACTGGTTATACTGTCAGGTCATCCTCAACTGCCAGCCTGTGCATATAGCAGTGGAATGTCATACTTATGAGCCATGCCCATTGACCTCTGTGGTTGGCAATGTAAACTTGAGGGTCCTGAAAAGCATTACCATGGAATTGTGTGTTGAGCTAGGAATCTGGGAACAATTGTGAGCGATGGCTAGCTCCATATCACGTCATCAGCACATTGGTGTTTTTTGCATCTTGCAATTCCTATACAAACCCGTTCCCAGGCACATGGGGCCATCGATAATGGGACATCTGTATAGTATGGGGCACCTAAGACGTTGGGGAGTTGGCCGATACCATAGACTCTCCCTTTGGTGGTATTGGTGGCTTCCCTTGGTGGTTGGTAGTGCAATATGGGCTGCAGCAAGGCATTGAAGGCCACATAATACATTTGTGAGCATGCATGCGCATGTTGACCATGATACATGCAACATGCCAACTGAGTCCTGGAAGGTGCCAGTGGCAAGGGAATGTTGGACAGACATCAACCTAAGGTGACGGGTATGGCTGTGTATATGCAAATGTGAATCCCTCTGTATGAGCTGCAGAACGTCCATTATGTTATTCATAAGAGGTCACTATATAGCTGCCAGTGAGGGTCCAGGGGGAGGGCTTTAGACTGAGGATTCTTCTTGGCTGTTCTGCGCTCTGCTTCTGTATGGTATAAAGTGTCTTGTCTTTAAATATTCTGAACAGCTCTACGATATGACGTGACAGGGCTCTTTCCTGGTGGATGGTGGGTTTAAGGTGATTTGCTCAAATAGACTTCCTCAAAGGAGAATTAATCACATTTGTTTTTCTTGACAGGTTGATTTTGCTGCATAAATATGCAAGTGGGAGACCCTCGAATCCCCTCCCCCCTTAAACCTACTACATTAATTATTTCCCTAAACCCACATATATATGCAGAAAAATCTGTTGTAAAAAATGCGTCAAATTCTCCTTCGACAAAATGTATTGCACCAAAACCTCCCATTCCCGGATAGTGTAGTTTGTGTAGTGTACTAGTTGGCCCTTTTATATGGCCTGCTGCTGCTAGCAGGTACCTGTGTTTGCTTTCATAGGACTTAATACTATTACCGTGAAAAAACTGAGTTTTCTTTGTTTGTGAGGCTGCAAAACCTAATTGTTGCTCTAATTATTTAATCCAAAAGAAAAAACAGAATCCCAAAATTCTAAAAAGAAAAGAAAAAGACTGTAGGGGAGGTGGCTTTTCCTTATTGTTCTTATTGGTGAAGATCTTTGTTGAGGGTAACCTAAGCTCAACGTTGCTAATAATACCTAGGCTTTATAGTAATTACAATGTATTCCTCTGTACCTCTGTTATAAGGTTGCCTCACTCTTTCTTTCATTTATTATTTACAGAAAAAAACACATGTAAAATATACATTTAACAGAATGAAAACAAATTCCAATACATCTATTGCAAATACACACTCACCTTATATATTATTCAAAAGATTTCAAAATTCAAATATAAACCGTTTCTGTAATGCCCTTTCCAGTTAATTTCTCTTCTCCCAATTAACTTCTGCGTGCATTTCTAATTATCATTAATCACAAATTCTTTAAAATTCTTGGTATATGAAATATTTCTGAGAATTCTTAGTGCTGAGACGTGTTTTGATCCTTCTTGGATCTTTTTTAAGGCTTTAAAATTAATACATCAACAATAAATATATTAGTTTGAATAAAATGAAATTTCTAAAAAGTACTTGCTGCAAAAAATAGGTCAGCATCTGTAATATTTTCCAAAAATGATTGTTAGCTTTCATATTGTTTATCAATTTGTATCCATTTACAATTTTTATCAAATATTACTTACTTATTGGGTAATAACAAAGCACGCCAAAGTGACAACTTAGTTATGTGTGATGGTAATGTGACAATTCACTACATGTCATCACTTCTCTCTGAGGGGGAACTCCTTCCCATGAGGCCAGGAAGGTGAGACCGCTACCTGATAATCCCCCTGGGAGCGGTATAATTAGGTAGGGACTCCCCCCATGGAGAAGGACGACCATCCAAGATGTAGCCCTTATAGGAAGATCACACCCATTCTAGCCTCTTCTTCCTCTGCTAATCTCTTTGTAGAGACTATGTCTATGTGTTTTTGTAAAGCAGACTATCTCATAGTCCTGGAAAGTACTGAGATGAAGAACAACATCAGGAACATAGCTAACTCAAGTACTGAGATGAGGTGGGAAAAGGAAGCAATGAAGAACCATGCTAAGAAGGAACTGCAGTGGTATAGACTTCTGCAGAGGCTTGGTCCCACTTATGTGATAAAGACCAAAGAAAGATTGCCTGAAAGAGAGACACAACCAAACAAGATGAGAGACGCAGAGAAGGCCAGGAAGGAGCTGAGAGCAGTCCGCTCCTGGAGTCAAGAAGACAACGGGACTCCTTTACCCCACAGCGTCCAGATGGTACCAGGAGGCTGACAGTCGGTGATGTGAATGCAGGAAGCAGCGCCCCTACCGTTACTCCAAGGGAGTAATCCGCAATGCAAAGGAACCGAGTTGCAGAGAAAGCTGCGCAACACTCTGAGCAGGAGAAGGACCTCTGGAAGAACCAGCCACTTATCCCAGGTACAGACACGGTAACGGGAGAGGCATGGGGACCGGTAAGGGCCAAAAGGTGCTGGAGGCACAGACCCTGTACCAAGATTACTAGCAGGACCATTTTATTTGTGTCAGTACTTGGCAAGTGAGGCTGCCAAGGGGACATAGAGATGTGAAGAGAAACCGGGGTCGCAGACCCAACCCAAGAGAGTGATGAGTCATCTTCCTCATGGCAGTACTTGGCAGAGAAGTTCAACCACGTGGGCCAAGCCAAGGAAGAGGAGAAACATGTGTCCAGGACCTAATACAAGAGAGCAATATGAGTCATCTTCCTTGTGGCAGTACTTGCCAGGGAAGTGTACCAAGTGGGCCAAACAAAAGAAGAAGAGAGAAACCAGAGTTGCAGACCCTCACTACACTCAGAGTTGTGTGTTGTAAGCGTGAAACCTAATGAAGAGAAGTCTAGGGGAAGGGAGCCATCTTCCTCATCACAGTACTTGTCAGGGAAGTGAATCAAGTGAGCCAAACCAAAGAAAAAGAGGGAAACCAGGGTCGCAGACCCTCACAACACTCAGAGTTGTGTGTCGTAAGTGTGAAACTTAATGAAGAGAAGAACAGGCGAAAGGAGTCATTCCCCCTGGTTATAGGAGACTGCATCATACCTACCAAGAGAAGGGAGTTATTTTCCTGTTAATGTGGACCGGGAGGAAGGTCCAACAAGCTTGAGGAAGGGAATCATTCCCCCGGGCTAATTTGAGACTGAGATCAAATGCCAGGGCAAGGGAGGCATTGTCCTGGCTTATGAAGTAACTGTTACTTTTGAACTTTGTGACCCGGGGAAGAGAATCATCCTGCCAGGTCTATTATTTTGAACTTTGTTTTGAACTTTGTGACCTGGGGAGGGGAGTAATTCTGCCATATTGTTTAAGTTTAAGAGGTAACGCCAGGAGAAGGGAGGCATTCTCCTGGCCCACCAAGCGACATTGGAAGGAACTTGGACAATAACCCAGGAGAAGGGAGGCATTCTCCTGGGATCAGCACAGTGCTTTGTTATTTATTAGTTTGTAGTGTAAGGGCCAGAAGTAAGGTTTACTTGACACAGGATGGTGGACACTTTTACTATAACAGACATCCTGACAGGAACCCTAGATCTTTAGTTGAAGCAGGGAAACCCCTCCCAGAACTAAGGAAAGATAGGCTTTCTCTTTCTTTAATCTATAGCCCCAAATATGCCACCTTTGTGTCAGAGTCCTTGTTCTGCAGCCTTACAGTAAGTACACAGGTTACTTGCTTGATATGTAATGCTTAGTGTTCAGTTTCGATGTACCATATGGCAAATCTGTTTAGAAAGTATTTCTAGTTTCTTTCTCATGTCTCCTAAAATGATACAATATCAGTGTAGTTGTTCTATCTATTTCCAGAGTTTTCAATAGTGTTCTTCAATTTGCAAATTATTCATAAAATGACCTACGTTTTGAATAACCAGACTTTGTAATGACCAGACTATAAAGAGGCCATTCGTAAACTATTGTAGAACCTCATCCGTCTTTGGTTTGAACAGTTTTCCTATCATAAGGAAGATCTAAAACACTTTCTTGTATGTCTGGTGTTAAATTGAATGTTGTAGGGTAAGCATGGTGTCTCCCAATAACACCGTGAGACATTCCTCAAGCAACAGGATCCGTGAGGTCTCGGTTTACCAAAAACCATTCATAAGACGATTCCTTTGGCAAATTCAAACGTTCTACCCCTCTTCTATTATCTCTTAAATGTTTCGATCTTGAGCAGTATTTCAGTATAATAGCGGGACAATAGAAAGGTCGACTGAATCTGCCTCAATATGAGACCAGCATTTTTTAAGGTCTCTTCTAGCGGCCACCCAAGTCTTGGTTTCTTTTTCCATGGAATCAAAACCTGTGAAGCAGGTATCTTGCTGTAGTGATGACTGATTAAAGGTTCCCAAGGCCAACTCCCTGGATGTTTTGCAATTGATAGCCAGGGATCAGGACCATTAGGGAGAGCCTCAGGACCATTGGAGAAAGGACAGAAGAATAAGACATGGGTTCTGAATCTTTAGACTGAACTGGGGCAAGAGTGACTCTTTGCCTAAGCATATCAGCCAGCAGATACAAATATTTTTATGATGGAAACATTTCAAGAAGTCATTCTGAATCCAAAACAGAAGAGTTTGTCCTTCCCCCTCCTTAGCATAACAGTACAAAGGCATGGGTGAGCAGGTTGAGTCCACCAGCGTGCAACCAGGTTGAAAACTGTGGGAAGGTTAGTGTGTGTGTGGGAACAACAGCCAAAGAACCATATGGCTGCTGAACAATGAAAGTCACAGACCTAGGACACAGTACATTAGCCAAAAACACATTTGGTACTGTAGGATAAGGTCACAAGACGTCTGGTACTGGAGAAAAACTAACTGGAATCCACAGCAATAAAGAACTCTGCAGTAACGATTCGGGATACTCGTATTGAATGACAGTACCTGAATTCTGAGGGCACACTTGATCGGCCTCATACAACACTTCACCTTGTGCTGAGCATCGTACGAAGGAAGATAATCACTCATCTGAAGGTGTGGGAAGGCACTTTTCGCACTGTTCATTTGTCTTTAAGGATGGCAATTTTTCAAAGTAAAAGACTATTACCAATAAATCCTCCTGGCACTACGCCAGGAGTTAGTATTCATTTTGTTGATTTTAAGTGTACACTTATACCATGTGCAGTAGATTATGTTTTATCAGATGGCAAAACAAGAGCGGATACCTACTTACATATGTCCATAGCGCTCTCCTGAAACAGCCATCCATAATATTCTTTTACCCCACCCCATACTTTTGCCTGCATATGTTGAATACTACTTCAACCACTGTGGAATGATTCCCGCACGTAAGGCACAAGATTTGATCGGCTCTGGATTGACCAGGCAGCTTGACATCTGCGAAAGGGTTTGAGTTCCTGAGACATACATCATCTCTCCTTAGTAATCAAAAGAACTATTGTAAAAAAATGTACAATGTTAGAAAAAAATGGAATTGAGTTTTTTCTCTTTAATTTTGTAAAAGCTAAAAGGAGTGGGATTACAAGGCGCCACAGACCATTAAAAACATTGTGTCCATTAACGTATCCTGTTGTTTCCACAAAGTAAGTTATTTCATTGTATTTTACTTCATGACCTTTACTTCGAAAATACTTTGAATTTCATGTGTATTTGTGTGGTAAGGGGAAAAAGGATGACGACGGAGAGTTTGGGGGTGGCAGTGAAGGGGAAGGGAGCATGTGGAGAGCCCCCGCAAAAAACGAATTCGAAGTTTATTTTCAGAGTAATTTCAACGAAGTGAATTACATTGAAGTAATTTCCTTGGTTGAAATGACTTGGAACCACCTGTTAATATTCACATAGAGGTACCACAGTAAATCATTTCACGCAAATCAGTTCCCTGGCCTGACTGCTACGGCTGAAGACCTGCAGTTCAGGTTCAACAACTGAGGCTGGTTATATAGTAGGGTGGGTTGGCCTGGTGAATGCGCGATGGGGATGACGACACCAAAGTTCTAAATTCTATAGCTGCATTATACAGCATTTGATGTAATACAATAGCACTGACTCAAAATTAAAATCAGTTTTTTAATTATATTTCATACTTTTCATCAAAGATACAAATGATAACACAATAAACAATGCAATTACTCAACCATTAATTTAATTCATTAGAACCATACAGCACACTCAATCAAACCAAGTACACAATTAAATCATAAACTCAATAGAACTGTGTACAAAAGAAATTACAAATTAACAAGGGGGGTCCTGGGAGTTCCTCTGCCAGACATAAGTCCTGGTTACGAGAGACTTACCCAGAGTCTTTAGCTCACTATCTTTCACAGAGAAGAAATATCCCAAACATACCAGTCTTTGTCCTGCCCTGGAGCAATCCAGCACCGAAATGCTAGGCAATTCTCCTCTGAACAAGTGTACTAACAGAAACCCCAGACACGTGTTTCGGTCTGGTTGGACCTCATCAGTAAGGTGGATCTGTGCCTCTCTAAGACTAGTGAGCAAGGGGTCCACGTCTGGATTCCCCTAGTAACTCAGGGTGAGACCCAAAGTTACTTAAATATGCAAATTAACAAGGGGGGTCCTGGGAGTCCCTCTGCCAGACATTAGTCCTGGTTACGAGAGACTTACCCAGAGTCTTTAGCTCACTATCTTTCACAGAGAATAAATATCCCAAACATTACAAAATTACAAAAGAAATTACAACATTGAGGGAAAAGTTGTGAATTACACAATGCTGAAGCCAAAATAAAACTGTACTTGAAAATATATAATTTGATGGGTAGGTAGGAGAAAAACTGGATGACTCAATTTTGCTGGAAGTGACTTCCTGCTACTCCAAGAGAGGACCCGCCGGTTTTGACGTTGAAAAGTTGATTTATGAACATATGCATCAGGGGAATTGGTAAATAATCTCGGCCGTGCAATTCACGTACGGCCAGCCAAACATAGCATCAGGCACCTTTAGAACCTTGGGGAACTTTAAGGGAATGGTATCAAAGTACCCAAAAAGATAAGCAGCTGAAAAACTTGCCACACTGGAGGCCCTCCATTTAAGGATTGTCCAAAACAGCACCCCCAGTGGCCCCAATACTCAAGATTGTACTAAAGTTAATGTTTATTGGACCCACTGGCTTTGCAGGGAAGCAACCATTGGAGACCGGGCTGATGCTGCAGTAATGTGAGCCACTTCCAAACGGATAGCAAACAGTGTACTTGGTATGAGTGTGTTGTATGGTTCGAATTAACTGAATTCATGGTTGAGTAATTGCATTGTTTATTATGCTATTGTTTGTATCTTTGAAGACATTTTATGAAATATAATTCCGAAATTGATTTTTGAGTCAAATTTTGTATTTATTGTTGATCCATTGTTCCAGATTTCATTTTTTCAGAAAACATATTTATTGTTCCCAAAATCTGGAAGTCAGGGACTCCTGCTTTTCTGTTTACCTAATACAATAGCAGACTTCCCAAGAAGTGTGGAGGGAGGGAGATTGGCCGAATGTTAGACGTTTACGGGACACACCAAATATGCTCAATTGTCATGCGTCTTTACAGTATAAGTGAAGGGAACGGAGGCTTTCATGACAGAGTACCAATTCTGTGTCCCAAACTGCAGTTCAGTCTCCACTGACAAATCTGGGATAGTGAATGTTCATTAACCTAGTGTTAGGAAGGGCAGCCTTTTATAAAGCAATTTATGGTAACTTTATGGTGGTTTTAGTGATGCTCGTTCAGTAGAGTTAATGGTACTTTGGCCCACAAGTGAATGGTGCTCTGGTTCGCCAATCAGGAGTTGGGCAGAGAAGAAAACATCCGGTCAGGTGCTTGGGGAGGCGTGCAGTGGTACACAGAAAAACTGTCCAATAGTTTGTTTTGCTGTGGAACATTGTGTAAAAGACTTCTGTGCGTCATAATGATACCTGCAGAGCTGCTGTTACAAAATGGAGTGAAGAGAGACCTGTCCCAAGAAATCTCGAGAAATGGCTCTGAGATCCGGGCTCAGTGCAAGTTCCCAAGCAGTGTGCCTGGCTGATCTATGCTGGAATGCACAGGCTCAGCTCTTGTACTCCAAGGGTGGAAGTGCTGCATACATGACCGATGAACTTTGGATAACAAACCAGCTCTCGCAAACACACACATATACCCACACACAATCAAGTCTCACATGTTAGACAAAAAGTAGATAACATGTGTGGGGCTTTCTCTAGCTCAAAGCCATTATGCAAATTGCACAGTTTGTATAAGTAAGGTAATTGATATTGATATTTTAGTTCTATCGCGCTCGTACACAAGTGTTTCAGAGCGCGAAAATAATAGCTGCCACCACCTTAAATGACTAGTGAGTACCTCTGAGGTTCATTATTGACAGTCTGAGCCCAGCCAAGCACCGTGCCAAAGATTAATGTGTCCATATCTCGGCCAAAAATCAGTGTCAGAGTCAGACACCTGAGCCATTCTAGAGGGGATGGGGGCTCTTACAGGTTGTGTTGAGAGGACACCATAGGGATTCTCAGAGCCAGTCCTGACCCAGAGACCAGGTGTGGGAATTGGGAGGGCCCCAGTGCATATTCATTCTTCATGTGCCTGCATATTTAAATGAGGTACTACTGTAGATCATCCAGTACCTGCGCTGCCTAATCCGGGCAAAGTTCTTTCTGTTTGATCGATAGAACTTCAAGTACTGGCAGCCATAGTGATGTAACAGCCAGCAAACAACCTGATCCTAAGAGAGACAGCCAACAGCTGCAGGACACAGAACAAACTGCTCAGCAGGCTGACGTAAGCAGAGCCGCTATACGACTTGCACCAGCAAAATTCCAACACTAGTGAATGCGCTGAGATCTCACGTGATGTTCACATTTTCATCAAAAGAGATATTGTACTCATCTGCAAGGGAGCCCGCAGAGCAGTTCCTTCCTCAAGATGGTATCTTGAACCGGCCCGGAAAGCCCTCTTATGAACAGGGACATTGAGTGCAGCGGGACACCATTGCCTGAAACTGGCGGTTCTGCATGCAAGACAGAGGTGGGACTTTCATCCCCTTTTGTATGTTCTCTCGCCTGTAACACCTTACCCTGGAAAAAGGACAGGCAGCGTTTGGACACGGGAACCAAGTGAGGAAGAGAGCCAACATAGGGGCAAGGGTAAAAGGGGGAACAGGCAGCAGGAAGGTGTGGGTTATTCAGGTGAGGTCAAAGAAAGGGGAGGCCTAAGGGGCCAGACAGTAGAATGAATGAGTACAGGAGTGTGGATGAGAATTGATAAAGGAGTGTGCAAGATGAAGTGTTCGCTGGTGGTAGAAAGTCGTACCTCATTTTAGTGTGAATACAAGGTGAGTGAGAGCGAGAGTAGGTTGTGAATGAGGAGGTGAGTGGGATAGTGGAAGGAGGGTGACTGGGTAAGATTGTGTGAGTGGAGAAGGGAGAGTATAAGTAGAGTGGAGAGAAGTAGTGGTGTGGAAATGGGAGAATAATAGTGGTGTGGAGAGGGGTAAGAGAGTGGTAAGAAGTAAGATCAGAGGGTGTATGTAGGCAGTAGGAAGAGCATATCGGAGGGATAGAAGAGAAAGTGTGAGGAGAGAGAGTAGGGATGGTGAGTGGAGTATTAGAGAAGGAGATTAGAGGACAATAAGGAGAGTGAGAGAGAGACACAAGGAGATGAAATGGGCTTGGAAAGTAAGAAACAAGTCAGGCTTCAGTGTCTGTAAGGCACTAACCCTGGCATCTTCCTGTATGGGGTACATATTACAGGGACCACCTAGATGTTTCCCAGAGGGAGTTTAGTTAGAGAAGGCATTAGTCTTCCATCACCGATAGAAAGCTTCTTATATTGTAGGTGTTACCGATCTTTAGTGACAAACCTGTGGCTGAAGAACATCTGGATTAGGAAAGAAACAGCCTTCACTAGACGAGAAAGAGAGAGATAGCTCTTAGTGATCCACCTTACTAATCTAAAAATGGAAACTTTTAACTGTCTACGAGGGTTGATGTGTTCTTGAGGCTAACTTTAACAAATCCCTTAAACAAAACAAGAAAATAGGAGGTGAAACCGTAGCAAAATGATTCTTACTATTTGTGCTGGAGGCTCATTGTCTTTGGTGTTGCAGGAAGCATCCATTTTAATCAGAACAGGTCTCAGCCACTTACCTGCCCTTCCATATTATAGCAGACAAATATGCTAATTTCATCCTCCATTGATGGCACACTGGGGTATCTTTGAGATTGTCAGCAAATTCATCCTCTGACTTTGAAGATCCTGCATGTCTCTATCCACATGGATGCAGAGTCTTAAAAAGGGAAGCACCATAAGCGAATCCCGACTTGACGAATTCAGACAAGCCGATCTGGGGGCACTGAAAGTTGTGCTTATTGACTGTGATGCATCAGGAATTTCAAGTGCCTGAATACCGTAATTCATTCTGTGGGCTAGCGGAAGTGATTCCAGGTGAGTGATTCAAGGGAGTGCTACCCAGAATGAAGGTGAGCAGGAAGCCGCATTTGAGGGCACACAAGGAGGGGCAGTGGAAAGTGAACTGTACGGGGTAGTTTCCAAGAGGAGTAATCCTGCCGCTGGTGGTGTTGGGAGTGGTTTGCAGGTATGGCGTGAGGGCCACCCATTAAAGAGGAACAACCGAGATTGTGAGTGGGCCAAGGATGTTAGTGTGCAACATAGGGAAACAGCTTGATTGACTTCTGGCTATAGAAGTGCCTCAACACTAGAGAATTTTGCACCTGGATTCTCACAATGAAGAATTTGATGAGTGTAGCTTTGGAGACAACACACTGAACCTTAACAAAATTATCTGACTAGCTCTAGCCACAGAAAGTGACTACATAGCAGACTTTATAATATTGCCAGAAATCATATGCTCCATATTGTTAGCTTCTGAATTCATTCCACCTTGCAATGGATGGGAGGCTATTTATGGACTTGAAATCAGCAAGTTAATTCACAAACATTCTATAAAGATCAAGGACCTAGCTTAGCCTGTGAAAGTGGTAATTCCCCAAAAAATACAAACCCAAACTCAGAATAAAGGGACACACCCCAGTAGGGAATGAGACCAGGAGAAATATTGTGAGTCCAACAAAGTATGCTTTATATAATAGTAAAGTGAGGCACACAGACGACTCTGCTGCTCCGAGAGTGCTCTGCCAACAAGACAGAAACATGACATTTTAACCACTATACGCATAATTGATGACAATTTCTATGTGTTACATGATGCCGGCACGATGATCCGGCACATACTTGCAGGATGACAGCAGCGATAAAATGTGGGCCATTATCTGTGCTGTGGGGTCTTTTAGTGGGAAAGCCTCAACCCATTTGCTAAAGGCACAGATCACAACTAAGGCATATTTATAGTTTTGGCCATGTTCCATCTCAATGAAATCAAAATGGATCACCTCAAAAGGCATGGAGGGGGGACCAAAACTGCCCTTCAGTGTCGGTGTTCCCTTCCCAATGTTATGTCGTAAACATATCATGCATCTCTGGACTAAACGTTCAGCAGTTTTCTGGATATTAGTGTTATACCAGACGGGATCTAATTGTTGACAAATCTTTTAAGCACCTATGTGTGTTGAGCCATGGTGACCATAGCAGTGACATAGGCATTGGGTAGCATCCATCTTTGCTTCTCATTATCCACCCAACAACCCTCATTGTCTAGACCCGCTGGACCCTTAGGCCGCTGTCTGATTTCTTCTGGAGTAGCTTCAGCCTGCATTTTTTTTATACCACTAACCCCTTCGTCCATCATACAAGTATCAGTAACCCATCTTGCTGAATCGAGCATGTACATTTTTGAGTGCAAATCAATAGCAGTCTGTTTGGCTATTCTGTCAGCAAAAGTGTTTCCTTTTCCTACATCGTCCGTCACTTTCTGGTGCGCGGCACACTTCATTGTGTAGTTGTGTAGCAAGCGCAAGTGCTGATAGCAATCAGACTTTCAGAGTGCCATGTTGAATTTTTGTTCCATGTGAGTTCAAGAATCCTCTCTCAGCCCATAGTCGGCCAAAATTATGAACCACCCCAAATACTTATTGGCTATCTGTATAAATGTTTACACTAAGCCCTTCAGAAATTTCACAAGCTCTAGTTAATGCAATGATCTATGCAGCTTGCGCAGAGTTATGCAGAATTCCTTTACTCTCCACAAAGGTGCTTAATGTGGTGATTGCATAAGCAGTGGTAGATGTAGCCATCACAGAATAGCTCCCCTTGTGGACTCTTTGAAGTTGTATCAATTAAATCAATTCTGCCCTTTGTTCTGTAATAAAGAGGCAATCATTTGACATTTCATCACTGCAATCCTTCTCTTGTGGAGAAGGCAATAGTTCAGCCGGATACAACGAACAACATCTCTTAATTTGAATATGCAGAGCAAATAGAATCAGCTTGTACCTTGGTAGTCGAGCTTATGTGAGATGTTGCTTCTACGTTCTGTTTAATAGAACGTCGACGTATTGGGAAACATCACGGTTAAAGAGTGACCGAAAACTATACCCTCAGTTTGTTTAATGCAGCAGCAGCAGCTACAGCTCTCAAACATCTTGGCAAAGCGCATGCAACAGGGTCTTACGTGGAGGAAAAATAGCTGCATGGCCTATTCTTGCCACCATGTTCCTGTGTCATAACAGCCAAAGCACATCCATCACGTTCATGCACATACAAAACAAAGCCTTTTTCGTAATTTGGTGTGCCCAAAACTGGTGCTGAACTCAATACAGCCTTAAGCAAATCAAAAACCTTCTGACAATTCATGTTCCACGGTAAAGGCAAAGAAAATATTATTATTATATATTATATTATTATATTATTATATATTATTACTAAGGGGGCGTGGCTAACCACCACGTAGGATAGCCGTGTCTTTGAAAGCTCCACTTCATATGCCCAACGATTTGCCGCGAACTTGAGCAAAAATATACAGAAACGACTGAAAGCCAACCTAACTGTCAACGAAGAACTGGGGCAGCCGAGACAGAAGTCGGGAGCGGCTCCGACACCCTGTTCGGCAGATGTGACTTGAAGAAGACGAGGCATCCAGAAAATGGCGGCTCCCCCATGACCAGCCTTCGTATTGAAGCCTACGCTCCCAATAACGGCAGTGCGAGCTGGTCCGGTACGTGCGCACCCCGCGATCACTGAAAAGGTTGGGTGCAGGGAGACCGGGGCACCAACATCCAACTGAGCGAGCGTGGGCTCGGCTCGCACCCCAGTGATCCAGAACGACGGAGGAGAGGAGAACCCGGGCAGCCCTGGTGCGCGTGTGCGGGGCACAGAGCTAGACCCACACCAGCCAAACAGCGCGAGCGAGGAGGGAGACAGCTGCGCAGCGCTGGCAGAGGAAGGCCCCCTTGGAGATGAAGACGGCCCCTTGTTGATGTACCGGAGGACCCTGCACGGCAACCGCAGGACAAGGAAACAAGCAGAACCTCCAGGGCCCGTCGGCCCCTGCTCCACCGCAGGCTGGGCGAGATGTGCCTAGCGGTCCCAGCAGAGGACGGGCATGCACGCCCTGCGCCAGAGGACTGTAGCTGCGCTTGGGCCCGGTCACTGGCCCGACAAGACCGTGGGAGGTGCCCGTGAGGCGGCCAGAGGACGGAAGGTGAGGAGTTGGGGGGGGCTTCAGGATCCCCATTGCTCCGCCATAAGGTGCCCCGGGTTCCGACCTCCTGGGCCCTTGGCCCTAACAGACTCGCACCCAGCACGGGGCAGCCCCCAGGGATAACCCAGGGTACTGGTTAAAGCAGACGCATTCACATCACTCCAGGCTGTCTCTGGGACCGCGGGCCCGGCCTTGGCCCAGTTTGGACATTAGATTAGCCGGCAACGTGTGGCGGCAAACGTGTACAATAAGCACAGCGTGCGCATCACCCCAAGCACAGCGTGCAAAGGCTGTGCCCCCCGGCGACCCCCCGCTCACGGACTCTGCCGGGATGGGACCCCGCACAGTCCTCCACGTACAACTGGTGCTGCAGCACCCCGTGACACAGAAGCAGCATGTGCCATACCTGGGCGGCAGCACGGCCTGCATCTGGGAGCAGGGCACTGCCCCCTCCACACAAGCGCGAAGGGGAGACCGACGCAGCGGCCCCCTCCTCATCAATATACAGAGGCCTGCCTGGCTGTGACACCACATCTCAAGAGCTCACCCACCCTGGGCACCCTCGGCTCTACGCCAACTCACCTGAACTGGCCTTAGGGTCGGAAGTACGATGCAGACAAGCTGAACAGGCCAGGGGTGGCCCCCAAGCAGCACCCCCACTGGACGTACCACCCCAGCTGCTGCTAAAAACGCACGCAAAACAAGGGGGGGTCTGCCGGATCCGGAGGCTATGTCTGGCAGAGGCGCACGAAACAAACAAAGGCAAACCACCATGGAGACCTTCACCGCCCCCGGGACACCCAGACCCGACGTAGGCCCATCCGAAGGGAGGGCACTCAATGCAGAGGTGCCCGAGCCAGCGAACTCGCAACTCTTGGAGGCCATAAAGACCCTCCAGAAAACCGTGGAGAACAAGATTGACGCAGTGGCCATAGACCTGAACCTGCTACGGCAGGATGTGCGCTCCATCGCCAGTAGAACGGACGCTCGAGTCCCAAGTGCACGACAACACCGAATCTAAGATGCAACTCCTGAGAGATGTGGACTCCCTCACACAGAAGGTGAAAAACCTGGAAGATAGGGCCGATGCGGCCGAAGGATGGGCCCGGCAATATAACAGTAGGATCATCGGCCTTCCCGAAGGAACTGAGGGTAACAACCCTACGAATTTTGGCGAAAACCTCCTCATACAGGAAATTGGAGCCAGGAAGCTTTCCCAAGGATTCACCATAGAGAGAGCCCACCCGTCCCTTGCTAAGCGGCCGCCCCCGGGAAACCCGCCCAGACCCATAATAGCCAAAGTGCTTAATTACAAAGACAGAGAGACAATTTTGGCCTTTTCGAGACTGGGAGGTGTCATACGAAGAGACTCTGCTAAGGTTGCCATTTATCCTGACTACACCCTCCAGGTCCAGAGGAGCAGAGCACAATTCTCTCACGTAAAAGCCAGACTAAAGAACGTGGGCCTGCGGTACATGCTACTATACCCGGCCAGACTCAAAGTTCTACATAACAACAGAGCCCACCTATTTGACACCCCGGCTGATGTCGGCGAGTGGATGGACAGAGAGCAGGTCCCCGACCTAGAACAGAAACAGCGCAAACCTTAGCCGTCAGCAGAGCGAAAGCTCATCCGCACCATCCCCAGGCTACACTAGCCAGTCGCCCAGCCCAACACTATGAAAGTGCGGCAACCCCGCCAACACCGGAGCCTTACTAGACACGTAATACTCCAAAATCGCATCACCTGCAGTTAAGCTACTCCCGCCTCAGGAATAGTTTGGGTATTTCACCCGCCCGTAGGGCACCAAGTGACCTAGGTCTATGGAGCGGAAACGGGAAAGTCAGAACGGGGGTAACCTCGCTAGACGTGTTTTGTTCAGAAGAATGTTGAAGGTTATCGTTCACCGGGAAGGGAACCCCTGGAGAGGAACCCAGTTAAAGTTAATGTTATTTAGGAACCAGACCAAGACCACCTCCCGCAACCTCGACCAGGAACAACCCACTAGCCCACGACACCACGCAGACCATGGCTGACAAAATCAAAATAATGTCCTGGAATGTGAGAGGCCTGAACAGCTACGTTAAGCAACACTGCATTTACTCCCTCATGAAACGCCACAGTCGGAATTGCTCTCCTGCAGGAGACACACCTCAATGCAACCAAACTCGCTGCACTGGCCAAAGCCTGGAGGGGCACTTTAATAGGCTCTGCATACTCCACATATCCCCAGAGGAGTCCTAGTATGGATCGCACCATCCATCCCCATCACCTTGACTCTCACCAAAACAGACAATGAAGGCAGAATGGCCCTGATACGAGGCACCATAGAAGGAAAGGACCTTTGCCTGGTCTGCACCTACGCTCCCAACCACGATGCCACTGTTTTCTTCCGCTCACTGTACTCCCGCCTGAGCCCATGCGGTGAGAGCATCATAATATGGGGAGGTGACCACAATTGCACCCTGCACCCGTGCATAGACAGATCAGACAGCAAACATATCCACCCCTCCCCACCAGCCAAAGTGCTAAACGCCCTCACGCAACAATTTGCCTTGAAAGACCTGTGGAGAGAACAACACTTTGAGACCAGAGCCTACTCCTTTTACTCCCCCCCGCACAATGTACACCCCAGAATTGATAGTATCTTCGTCAGTGAGGAACACATAGCCCTTTTCGAGGACACACAGTACCTAGCTAGGGTGCACTCTGATCACTCCCCATTGATCACCATTTGGACCTTAACAGCCCCTAGACCTCCCGTCCCGACATAGAAGCTCAGAAGCGAAGTGTTGCTAGACAAGGACTTTAACGGGCAAATCAGACAAGGCATGATAGACTATTGGCAAACCAACATGAGCAGTGTCTAACACATACGGACAGCTTGGGAAGCGTGCAAGGTAGTGATAAGGGGAGAAATGATAGCCGCCGTGGGAGGGGCTCAAAGGCACACCACGTCTCTGCTTGTGCGCACCGAAGCCGAACTGGAGGACTTAGAATCAGCGCCATCCCCTGACCCCGCCCACATGAACAAAACGATCAAACTCAAGCAAGCGTGCCTAAAACACCGGGAGACACTGAGGAAATTGAGTTATGCGAAATACACTGAAAGAAACCACGCCCTGGGCGATAAACCTGTTAAGCTACTCGCGTGGCTATACAAACATGAGACCCCTAGAACTCCCATCTGCCTCCTCCAGGGCAGGGACGGCCTGAACATCCACACACAGGCAGAGATAAACCAAGTGTTTGGAGAATACTACCAGACCTTATACTCAGACCCCGCACCACCCACAGACACCGAAATCGATGACGTGCTTGACATCATCAGGCTACCGCACCTTGACGAGCACTTGGCCGAGTCCCTAGACGGCCCCATCACACCCGACAAGGTCATAGCCACCATTAGAACATTACCCTCGGGGAAAACGCTGGGGCCCGACGGGCTCCCTGGTGAGTTTTATAAGCACTACGAGGACTTGCTAGCCCCACTACTATCCCAGGTGTATAATGAGGCATACGAGGAGGGTCACCTCCCCGACACCATGAGTGAAGCAATCATCATCCCCCTACTGAAACCTAACAAAGACAGCTTCGACTGCAGCTCGTACAGGCCTCTGTCCATGCTAAATGTGGACTATAAGGTACTAACGGCGCTGCTAGCAAGGAGTCTACAAGCAGCTATCCCGCACCTAATACACCATGATCAAACCGGGTATGTGCAGGGCCGCTCCATCACCGAGAACCTACGCAAGCTGCATCATGTCATACACAGCACAAATAATGGACCTGGGAAGAGTGCGGTGGTGTCCCTCGATGCCTCCAAGGCTTTCGATTCGGTCAGTTGGAAATGGCTTTACGCCACCATGACCAAGATGGGGATAGAGCCCACCTTCCTAAACTGGGTCAAACTCATCTACACTAACCCCACCGCTAGAGTCCGAACCAATAACACCTTCTCCGACAAATGGAGCCTCTCCAGAGGAACTCCACAGGGATGCCCCCTATCCTCCTTATTAAACATCCTAGCCATCGAACCGGTAGCTGCATACCTTAGGCAAGAGTACGGTGATGGCGGGAGTGACCCACCTAGTCTCCATGTATGCGGATGACATGCTCCTCCATCTGCAAGACCCTGAACACATTTTACCCTACATTCTGGAGACACTGGAGGGGTTTCATAGATGCACGGGGATTCAAATTAATCCAGATAAGTCTTATCTATACCCCTTAACCGCCCTAGGCAAGACCAAGAAAGAACACCTCCCCTCGCTAGCACTTAAATGGGAACACACCTCATTCAAATACATGGGCGTTATAATCCACTGCGATCTCAGAACTGAACACATACTAAACACTAAAAGAGCTAAAGAAGGCCTTGTTAAATCGTTCGACTTTTGGAGCAGGTTGCCCCTGTCGGTAGCTGGCAGAGCGTGGCTGCTCAAAATGGTAGCACTACCACAACTCCTGTATTTCTTTACCAACGTCCCGTACAACATCCCGCAACAATTTTTGAGGGAGCTCAATAAACTCTGCTGAAAATTCTTATGGCATGAAGGAAGACACAGAGTCGCCCTCGAAGCAACTCAAAGACGGTACGATAAAGGAGGCCTCAAAATCCCTAACTTCGAAACTCTACTATTTGGCAGGCCAACTGAAGCATGTGATACACTGGATGGTCGACGACGCCTCCACAGACACTCGCCTGCTACAGCCCGCAAACTCCCCGAAATTGCTCAGAGACTTGCTCTGGACCAGGCCAGAAGAGAGTCACCAAGAACCATATCTAATACGCCTGGGTACCCAGATCTGGAAAAGGGCCTGCAAAACCACCAAGCTGGCCGACCCCTACACCCCACAGATCCCCATAGCTGCAATCATGTCAACCAGACCGGAGGGCCAGAAAGCGATAAGGAACATATGGGAACCTTTTGGCATCGCCACCTTGGGAGACCTTGTGGATGACCAAGGTGTTCTTAAGTTCGCTGAACTGCAGGAAACCACAGAGATACTGTCAGGACAATTCCTCCTACATAGAGCAGTAGTGAGCAGGCTTTCGAAACGTTGGCCGGAGATGGAGGCCTTAGACACTGGGCACAAAGCCATCGAGAACCTACTGTGCGTGGCAGAGGGAGGCCACGAGACTTCAAGGCTCTACGAAGCCCTGCTGAACTGCGCCACGCAACAAGGACTCAAGAGCAGGGTAAAATGGGAACATGAACTTGGCACGATGTTCGAGGACAAGGAATGGGAGGCTGTGACACAATACCACAAAAAGGCATCCAGAAACACCCACTTCCAGCTCATACAATTCTACATCATTCATAGGGCATACCTCACTCCAGACATTATCTCCAAATTCAGCAGTGTGTGTGCCGCAATGTGGCCCAAATGCCAAGCACCCTCGGTTGGAATGACCCACATGTTCTGGGGATGCCCGGCAATTCAAGCATTCTGGACACAGATCCACGCCAAGGTAGCCGATGCAGACATATCACTAGACGTGCAATCCCCCAACGCTTGCATCCTGGGCCGATACTCTAAAAGCAAAAAAAACAAGCCATTGAACAGACTTAAAGACCTAATGTATATCCTACCAAAAAGAAAAATCGTCATGGCCTGGAAATGCCCCAAAACCCCCAGTGTTGTAACGTGGTGGGAGGACCTCCGCAGATGGACTACAGCCGAAACGGGGGCCTGGGAGCTAGCACAGAGACAGCAAAAAATGGACACCTCTGAGGATCTATTACAGTGGGTGGCCCTTACGGTGGCCCTGTTCAGCATGAAGGCAGATAGCTCAACTGAAGGAGACCCGGACAGCCCACGCTAACCCTGGGTGTACGCACACTGCAGAGCACTGTTATGAACTTGGTCTATTTGGAAGGGTGGTGGGGGTGGGAGTTATCGCCAATACGCAGTTGTCTTGGAAACGATAATATGGTTGTATTGTTATTAAATAAAACATATTTAAAAAAATATATATATATATTATTATTAAATGTCATTCTTTGTCAGTGCCAACATAGGTTTTATCAACAATGAAGAATTCAGGATCCACTGTCTACAATATGAGACCATGCCTATTAAAGCTCTGACCGCCTTTTGTGTATTTGGAACAGACATATCAGAGATGCTCTGTATCCATTCAGGTGTCAGTCTTCTTTCCTCCATCGACAGGAGATAGCCCAAATAGGCGACCCCCTGTCGACAATACTGACATTTCTTCAATTAAGCCTTATGCCCATGCTCTGCTAAATGAATAAGCAGCAACACGGGGCCCTCTTTGCAGGCATCTTCAGAATCAGCAGCTAGAAGTAGATCATCAACATATTGCAACAACGTGCAAGTGGAAGGCAACTCGAGCGTATCAAGCTGCTCTTTCAACGCTCTACTATAGATACTTGGACTCTCAGTGTACCCTTGCGACACACGAGTAAATGTGAACGAGCGTCACCCTAGGGTGAACGCATACAAATATCTGCTATCAACATGCACAGGGATACTAAAAGCGTTTTTCAAATCCACAACACTAAAATGTGTAGCCATGGCTGAAATCATAGTCAGAATTGTGGTGACATCAGGTACAATCGGAAACTGTGGAGCAACGACCTTAATAATTGCACGTAAATCAATAATAAAATGAAAAGGAATCGCATTATCCCCTTTCTCATAGACTGGTAAAATCAGACTATTGCACACACTCCCCGCAATTTCTTCAATTACACCTCGGTCTACGAAATCAGAAATAATACTTTTCAAAGCCTGTTCACCTTCAACCAAAATCTTACACTGCGGAATACGCAGCAATTTAACATCTGGTTTCAACACAATTTTAACTGGCTCAGCCTGTACTATTCCAATATAATTCTCATTAACTGCCCATAAACATGTGGGAACCTTATTCAATTCATTTGGTAAAGGCATAGACAAAAATTATGGAACGGAAGTTTGTTTGGGCAAAATCGTTAAGTACACTCCATCTGGAGAACAGTAAATCACAGCATTCACTTTCTTTAATAAGTTCAATCCCAACAAATGTTCGCCACAATTTGTTGTCAATAGAAATGGACAGGAATCAGTGAATTCTCCCAGTAGAATTGGTACCGGCCGAGAGACCGGACTAACCACTAGCGTACCAGAGAACCATACAGAAATGATGCTCTGCCTTGACAGTGGAATATCTGGAACCCGTGAATGATCAATAGAACACTTCTGTGCTCTTGTATCTATCAAGAAGAGATGCTCCCTATTCTCCACCTTCATTTCAATGTAGGGCCCTTTCTGATCGACAGGAATAGGTACCGATTCTAGACCCTGTTTCGGGCGGTCCTAACGGAACAGTTTATCATCAGAAGAGAAATCTTCAGAAAAGTAGACATTCAAAGGATTATCAAAAATATTCCCACTATTAACACTCTGTTGCTGACTATCTTGTGATGGTGTCTGTTGGTTCTGTGCAAACTGATTTCTATAAGGACCCCCTATCCCAGGACAGCCTCTGTATCGTCTACTCATAGCGCCATACGTGCTATTTGATCTCTGCTGAAGTATCCGGCATTGTGCTCGCCATTGACCATCCTCTCTACAATATGCACACTGGTTTATGTGTACGGGACCCAGATGTGCCCCACCCTGTGGTGTAAATTGGCCTCTGAACTACGTATTCTCACCTCTGACTCCTCTAGCTATTTGCTGCAATAACACTCTAGTCTTCAGGACTCTCTTCTACTTTTCCACCTTCTCTTTCTCTGTATTAACCCTATTTGCATAGTACTGAGCCATATGTAACACTTCAGATTGTGATTTCGCTTGCCAAGCACTCTCAGAAGTCATAATCTGTGATTGGATTTTTAGGCAATAATCCATGCACAAATTTATCAATAAACAGCCTCTTTCCTGGCTCTGTACTTAAATCTTGACAACTAAAATCTGAAAATACTTGCTCAAATCTGTTAAAATACTCAGTTGCACCCTCTGACTTCTCTTGCATGCAAGCCGTAAGCTTATCCCATATGATTCTTTTTCAGGAACCAGAGTTTTTAATTTAGTCATTATTCTATCTGGCAACATCAGTATCACCAGTGGCGGTTTCTCGCCAGCATTCCTTTCCCCATCTACTCGTACTAAGGCATCCCATGTATCACCGATCCTTGCCTGATCATCTACAGTTCTAAACTGCTTCCACAAATCAGCAGGAAGTATCACGGGAAACAACAAATCTATATCACCCAGCGTGAAAACTGATGAATGCAATACAGATTCAATTTCTTTATAAATTCCTGTTGGATTATTCCTACTATCTGGAATTGATTGCCTAATGGTATTCACTTCCTGTCTCGAAAATGGTACATGGACAAACTGTGAGATATAATGTGCTTCAATTGTGGTGGCAGGTGTTCCTGCTACAGCATTAACTGGAATCTCTACTTTCGGAACAAATGTCGCTCATTGAAATTGTAAAGTAGTTAAATCTGAGCATCTATTAAGCAACAAGGCTAAAGCAAGTGACAAAGAAATCAATGCCATATCGGGCGAAAATGCTCTTTTATAAATAACCATCAAATCTGCGGGACAACATTCCTTTCTCTTTGTAAATTCATCTTGTAAATATTCAACCATCACTTGTAACACTTTCCTTTGCATTGCCGGAGCATGACTAAACCTGTCATGCACTTCAATGGGAGAAATTGAAACATCCGAAATCCATCTAAGAGCGTCTCTGGTGCAAATGCGCATTTCTTCACTCATTGGTTTCAATGGAGGAAGAAATTGCTTCTGCACATATGAAGCCAGCCGTCCATTATCATCCATCACACCTTTCTGTCACCGATCTGGCTCCCTTTTAAACTCAAACACCTTTGCTACACGCTCATATATTTTCTCTGCAGTGTCCCTTGAGCGGGCAAGGACATTCAAATCCCTCAACCCCTGTGGGACATTCATGTCCGTCAAATCACTCCAGATATCAACTAAATACGTTCCCATCCTTTCTATCAAACTATTCTGTTCAGGAATACCCCCTTGGTCAGAAATTGCACCTAAAACAGCCAATTCATCACCCTCTTCTATGTACTTTTTAGCCTGCGTATATAATTCTCTCTTTCTGTCTTTAGATACTGAGCCACGAGTCACTATTCTTGGATCAGCTCCCGCCCCTTTAACCACTACAGGTGGAGCAGAACCACCTGGCAAAGAGAGTTCATACAAATCTTGTACAATAGGTAGCGTAGGCAATACTGCTGGCGGTGTAGACGGGATTATGGGGATGGCAACTGTTGGCACGGGTGGAGGTGCAGGAGGAGGAACAACAACAGGAAGAAGAGGAACACCAACGGGGGAGGCACATAAGGAGGTGGTGCAGTTGAAACTGTTCTACGTTCATTCAATAATTTATGAATTAACTCGTCTGATGTATGAAACTCCTGAGAGGGATACATCTTTCCACATCCAATTGGAAAGTCCTATCCATACCTCTAATGGATTCTGACTGTTTCTGCTGATCATGCAATAATGCTTTCTGAGCATTCGTCATGTGTCTACGTGCATGCTTTTCTCTACTTTCCAGTTGCTGCATAGCTTCCTTTCTCCAATATTTAACTGCATCAAATGCTGCAGGCCTAGCCTTCTTTCTCAACCATACAGATTTTAAATGCTCTAGGCGGGCAATTTCAAAACTACCATAAACTGGCCACTGAAGTTCAGAAACATGTCTGGTCTGTCTGTGCCAAATTTCATTAAATAAGATAGCTCCCGGGCCATACTTACAATACATTAAATAAGCTGGCGACCCTTCGGGTGGCGGCGGTTGGCCTTGTTTCAAAGATTGTATTTCCCTGCGGAATAATAACCTGAAACAGGATGACAATTTCCCAGGCATAGTTACATCGCGATCTTACCTGGCTACGTTTGTTTCTGCAGAGACAACACTTGCAACAAATATCAGGATTTTTAGGAATAGGGTATGTCTCATTTCAATCAATCAGGGTCCGATCGGACATAAAATCGTCGTGGCTGGTGTTTTTCAACAAACAGGCCTCGATACGGGGAACCTTGTCATGATGTCCTACTAAACGCTGCTCACCGTCCAGGGATGGGGCGTGCAGTACTGCGGAGGAATCACATTTCACTTTGCAGGGGCCCCCGTCACTCTCCAATCCCGCTCCTGTAGACTTGTCTTTGTCTAGCAATGTGACATCAATCTTGAGGGTCCCTATTCAGGCGCCATCTGAAAGATGAAAGAATATCGAGGCTTAATACCACATAATAGAAATACACCAGTCACAAGGTCAAAGTATAATGAACATTTATTAACAGGCAGCTGTCTGGCTCTCAACACCCCGCAATGTGTGCAAGCAGACACCGTGAGATGAGAGAGTTTTCCACAATCCCGGACACATTGTCCAGCCCCTCTTAGTGTAATACATTTACCTAGGGTTCATAGCCTTAACACATAACTAACTCATGTTTAAACATCTTTGAATAGATTGTTATTTTCCTTTAAACATTTCACATGTTTTCCAAACATAAGACACAAAGGTAACATTCCTTATTTTGCTTGCTTATATTTGTCTATCAATTGTTCTTGAGTTTAAAGTCAGCTTAGTTTCAAGGAGCGAAAACAAAGATTTCTGCAAGAACAGCATGTTCAACTATTCATCATTCTACTTTGCTGTTTGAACGGAGAAAGCACTATTAGAACAGATGGTATCTAAATTAATGATGAGTACGGCTTTTGTTTAACTCCAAGGTTTCTAAGTGTAGGACAAACAATCCACTTTAGCAGCTTCAACATTATTATCTACATTGACATCATGGAAACAGTTCAAAGTTCATTTTGCTCTGCTGGAGCCAAAAACACAAATTCTAAATACGGGACAGAAAGTAAGAGGTGATCAAAATGGCAGATGATTCAAAATGGCGGCGTAGTCAGCCTGTTTCAGGTTCACTCAATGCGATTTATAGTGCGATGCGAATGTGCTTAGGCCAATGTTTGCTATCAGGCGGTATTCATGCAAAATATACTTTTACAGGGGCATGTTTGTGGAGACAAATGGTTTTCACAGGCCAGGCTTCGGCCCGGTCACACACATGTCAATGATCTCAGAGAAAGAGAAGAAATACATTTTCAGTTTGCAACAATTCGAGCACAAGCTTCTGTGAGAACAGGACAGCCGTGGTGCAGACAGGGGAGGAGGAGGTGGGGCTGCTTGGGTTAACTGGGTGCGGCGCTGCAGGAAGGGATAGAGGGCTTGTTTGGAATCACAGTGCAGCCTAATAAAAGATGGAGTTGGGAATAGTACAAAATGGAGTCTGGGGACGTATGAAATTGAGTTTATTATGTGTCATGTAATGGCTTCCAAGCTCTGTCACCAGTAGCCTGGACATAGGGATGTCTCCAGCAATTGAATAAGCATAACTTCCACCTCATACAGGATGCAGAGGGGGTTCAAAAGGACCATTCCTCCCTTACATTTGCAATATTGAAGGGTGGGTAGGAATCTGAGATCTCCCCAACAAGCAATGGAGTGTACCAGATTAAAAATGCATGCATGACTAGTTGAGAACGTACACATTGCTGTGTAGTTTTAAATTGAACAATAGCTATGTTATACTACTGTTTCACTGCTGGGCCCGTGCACCTTTCATTATATTGCCTTACATTTTCCAGATGGATTGCATAGTCATGTTCACATCCTTTCATGCCTGCCCAAAATTCTGAGCTACAATCTATAACCCTCACTACCCCACCCCTCCCACCTTCCCACTAATCAGTGTAATATCATTTAGTTGACATACCTGTAAGGAGAGAATCCTGGCAGACAATTATCGCATGCCTGGCATAAGAGACCGTTCAGTCTGTGCTCGGACACTTTAAAAATGGTCAACATTATTATATTACCAAGTGTAACATAATAGGTATATTTTTTTTACATGCAGAATAACTGTATAATTATCTAGTTATGACAGCCGTGCCACCCCTTCCAACATCACCTTCACCAAAAGCTTAAAAACGTACCCCTTTCCTCCACCTAATCCAGCCAAACCTCCTCTTCACTAGCCTTTAGCATCATCTTCCTATTCTTTTGGGTACCGTCTGCAGTGCCTCGATTTGTGGTGCTATCCTCTCATGCGCTTGGATGCTGCCACCACCCCTGGGGCATTGCATTCCATCCTCAGTGCCAGCCACCACCGGAATGGCAACACTGTTGGATGGGGCTGCCATGTTGGGACGTTGTGCATGTGCAGCGGACCAGCATCCTGGCTCCCTGCATGTGCAGTGCGTCTGTCTTGGTGCGCTGCCCCCACCAATGGGGAACGTGAGGTTGAGCCTTAATCCCATGGCGATGCCTTGAAAAGCAATGTTGATGACAGGCAATGTGTGTCGCAATCCTCTTCTGCACCATCAGGAGACATTACGTGCCTCACAGTCTTGCCTAGCCCTCCTGTATCCTGTTCTCTCCTTGTTGTTCCACTCTTGCCTCTTGACCTTTCACTGCCTAAGTTCCTTCTGCTATATCTGGCTCCTTGCTTCTCTTCCTTCCCATTGTTTGGCCTCCTTACCTTCAGTCATCTTTCAGTACCACCCCTGTCACCCCTTTCCCTACAGTGTCTACACTGTCCTGGCGCCACCACACTGGGCAACGATTGCATTACGTGGTGTTGGGAGGGACCTTTTCTTAGCGATTTCATTATATCTGACTGGAGCTGTCTAGAAGGGGGCATGTCCACGCTGCCTGTCTACCAGGCCAGGGACGTACCCTGGGAACACCATGCACAACGCCAGAAGCTTCTGGATCCGATACCCAGGTAACAAAGCAGAGCAAAGAATGCAAAATGAGGCTAAGCTTAACACCTTGGTGCTAGGACGCATTGCCCAGCACTGTGATATGTCAGTTGATTCCAGAGGTGTAGTATACTGTTGTTTGATGTTAGGTTGAAGGGTTATCCTAGCACTTCAAAGTGATTGCGATACACTGAAGGTGCCTTATCAATCTACTATAAACAAATGAATATTCATGAAGTGCCATCTAGAAGTGGCATTCTTGGTATGCATGTAGTATATTTGAGCATACAGGTTGAGAATGTCAGTGCAAGGAGGTTAATGAAGAGCCTGGTGTGCAACTCGGAGCAGCCATTCTGTGAGGCCATAGCAACGTTGGGAAGGGGTGACCCTTGGTCATAGTCTCAGTACTGGTACTAATGAGGATATGTCCTGAGGCACCCTTGAGTAGGCTGGTATGTCTGGCAGTGGACAGTGGCAGTGGCTGGTCCAATGTCATGACTCATGAGGACGTTCTGCCTGCGACTGCCAGGAAGTGAGAAATGCAACAATGCAATGCATTCTGGGGCAAAGCGGGTACTAAATGGCACACAATGACGTTCCCTACTTACCAGAGTTCCAGTTCATGACAGTGTTTTTTTGATTTTTAAAATGTCTCCCCTACTGGGAATTCGAACGTGAGCAGTGCTAATGACAAAACAGTGCAACAGTTCACTGTGCTATCTTGCTGGGGCTGGATGAGTGTCGTTTTATTTCAAAAGACTGCTTGGGAATTGATATATAAACCCGATTCCCAATTTCAAACAGTCTATTGAAATAAAACAACACCAATCCACCCAAGCCAGTGTAACAACTCACTCTGCTATCTCACAGGTGCTTGTTTGGTGTTGTTTTTATTCAATAGACTGCTACGGAATACGGATCTACGCGATACGTCCACAGCTGATTTTACCACGGCCGGAAAGTTCACATGAGAAAGGTGCAAACCACCAAAAGTTCACACCTTTCTCATGCGAACACACATACATACCCACACCCCTACCGACAACACACCCTCAACACACCCCCACCAACACCCCCAACATAAACAAACCCAGCGTACCTTTTTCTTCACGCTGAGTCCCTGCGGCGCCAGTTCCCTTTCACTTCCGTGATCGGGAACCGGGGCCGCAGGGTCCTTTTCTTTTTCTTTTTTCTTTAACGGGGGCTGCAGGGGTTTCCCCCGCAACCCCCGCTCACTATACTGTTTATTTTTTCAGTTTTTTTTGTTTCTGGGTGTGCTGCGGGGGTGTCCCCCGCATCAACCCGCTCACTATACCACACAGTATAGTGAGCAGGGTGTTGCGGGGGACACCCCTGCAACCCCCGTTTTCTTTTTCTTTTTTTTTTTTAATTGCATGCAATGCTACCACCAAAGGTTCAAACTTTTGGTGTTTGAACCTTTGGTGGTAGCATTTGTAGAACTTTTTGTTCATGCAACTGTTTAGATACAGTCTTTTTGTACAATACCTGGAATTCAGTGGTGGAAATGGAAAAAATTTAATGGGCATCCCACAAGAGCCACGGTAGTGGCAAAGTTCGGAGGAGTGGGCAGAGTTCCGAGGGGGTTAGCTGGCAGTTGAACTATGCCCAAAAGAAATGTTTAAAATAATAGTTTAATAATGGTGACATTTCTTTCATGTTGCTTCTTTCCAAACTCCACACTGTACATCAAATCCACTGTAAACCACTTCCCATGGCAGTGGTTCGCCTAAAACACTGTTGGTAATGCAGTGTTTTTCCGTACATTAAGGGATCCATAAATACGCTCTACAGTAGAAGGCTACCAGAGTAGCTCAGCAGGTTGAGAGACCGTTACTGAGATGTTACATGTTAAAAACTGGTTGTTAATCGTATGACGTTTTGCAAGAAAAAAAAACAAGTGCTATAAAATGTGTTTGGCCAGGGGATGTGTTGGGCTGGTCACTTGCTAGGTGGAGCTGGTGGTATTTCTGCCCCTGTAGTGAAATCAAATGTTGGCACTCATGAAGCTACAGTTTAATTTCCTATAACTGCTGTCAGCACAACAGAAGGATTTATTTGTGATTAAGCAGTTTGACAAGCACATAACATCAAAGGAAGGGGTACACAAATTACAGGGTATTTGCGTGGCAGGCCGACAAAAAAAGAAACACATTTCAAAGAAAACTAGTGAAGTTAAGTTTAAGCAGCATTTTTGGAAATTACTTTTGTTTTCAATGAAAGTGTACAATCCACATTTGGAAAACAATAGTGCTTTTAACAGTGATGGCCCCCACCCTAGGGATGGCCATGGCCCATTGATTCCCGTGGTGTCCCTTTCAGGCCAGAGGAAAGAAAACAGGTGCGGAAAATAGAGCCTGCAAACGCATGAATGACGACTGGAGAAAGGAGCACAGACTTGGGCTCGGTAAAGGCTTGTCAGGGCTGAGGCAGCCCGGCACCGAGATCCAGGGAGACATCTGATGCTAGATCTCAGACCTAATGACCAGCGCTGTTTGGTATATAAAACCCAATTTGGCAGTGGGTTTTATACAGGGGAGGAATTGGGCTGGAACAAGATGGAACTTGTCCTCCTGGAAAAATCACCTTGCCGGAGCACCGTTCCATGTAAACGTAAAGCCCAAAAAGTTGAGGATTTATTTTGTTTCACAAATCTCCTTAATACTGTGAGTTGGAAGACTGTTTTGCATTTGAAATCGGCAGGGAATCTTGACTCAATGCCAGCACAATATGCAATTTAGTCATTGTTGACACGGTTAAGAATGTACATGCAGAAACTGAGTTTTTTGTAAAATTGGAGAAGCTGTTTTGTTCTGTTTTGTAGTACATCTGTCATTCACTCTGTGTTTGTAAGTGTTCAAATATAAATGTTAAAACAGGTCATGCAGTTCAAACACTTAAGTCTGATACAAGGAGGATATTCCAATATTCTGCCTGTAAAGCTGTCCTCCAAAACCTCGAGCCTCTTCTGGAAACCCTCAATGTATTTGTAGAAGGTAGACATATAAAGAGAGCAATAGAGGCAACATTCGGCACGTCATTGATTTCAGCTTCACTTTGGCACGTGTGCTTTTTGAAAACATATTGAAAAGGACCCAGACTCTATCAAATATGTTACAACAAGCAGATCCTGACTTGGCCTCAGCTGTCATCCTTGTTGGATGCAACAATACAAAATGTCTGGGACGGAGCAGTCCACCTGAGCAGTAAGTGTGATATTGCAGCACCTACAAATGGTGAGGCTGAATCGCATGATTGTCGACTGCCTTTCCACTTAAAAATGAGTGCCATAATGGAACCTCTGGGGCAGCGACCAAAACTGTGCACAAAAAATGATTTCACTATACATATTATGTATGTCGTTTTTGACCGAATAATCGCAAAACTAAAATCCTGCTTTTCAAAAGATTCTTTGCTAGTCATGGAAGTTATACATGCACAAAATCCCATCTGATTATTGTCTGTTTTGAGAAATTGTCACCAATGGCCACATTCTATTCCTGTGACCTGGAGAACTTGTAAACAGAACTAAAGCAGGCACTGGTAACCCTGGCAAGGAAGAAGGCATCTGATGCCATTAAGGGGAACACAATTCTGGATTTCACAAACTTTCTGGAGCCGCATGCTGTTCCATTCTTTGAACTGTACCTACTTTATAAAATTGCTTGTGTTTTGCTGCTGAGTAGCGTTTCATGTGAAAGAAACTTTTCTGCACCAACATTTATAAAGTCTTATCTGCTCACAACAATGACCGAGAACTCGCCACACTGGCAATTGAGTCCAGACTTGCTGCCCAAATAAACATGGATGTTGTCATTGACAGGTTTACATTGAGCCACAGAAATTCACGTTTTAATCTTTATTAATGTAAATGGTTTTGTGTAATCCGTGAACACAAACACGCATTTTCAGATTCAGTCCTACCTTTAACATTTTTTGCTTTCAAGTTAAATTACATGTTGCAAATTGAGTGAGGAAAAACAGTTGAAAATAAATTGATTTGTAAAAAATTCTAGTCTTGTAAATCAGATCAGTTCTGCGTTTGTGTGTCCTCAGGAGAAGTACTTTCTGCAGTGATGCTAAAGCTTACACATTAGTTAATTAGCAAATCTATGAAGGCACTATTGGAGGGCATTTGCGACTCTGCTTTGTATATGATGGCAGCATTTGCTGCATGTCTACACCTTTTACATGGTGACTTACCAGGCGTGGTAAGGAGCATTTGAATGTGCACTTAAAACATGATGGCCAGACCAGGACATGGTGTGTGAGGCTATACCTTACACATTGTGACTTCCAGCCTGTGTTACATCATTTGAGTTTGGACTCATGGGGCACTGATTTGCATATGGGGGCTCAACCAATTAGTGGGGCTTTTGAAGTTGCAGTTTGCACTTTATTGTAACCACTGCAAGGGTATACATTACATATGGTGCATGTCCAGGCATGTGATGTTATTATTGGTGGATTTAAGGTTTCATTTACATCAGAACATGCCATACAGGGGCTGGCTTGGGCAAGGCTGTCATGTCACTGTTGGAACTGGCATTATGTTGACCGTGATTAAGTATTATGTGTAAATGACAGGCTGGCACATTGCTCTGAACAGTGCCGTATTTTAGAGAACCATGGCGTATTTGAACATTACCTCAGGAAGGTTGGCACTTTAATGAGCAACTCCCCGTAATTGAGCAACACAGGTCATTGTAAATTGCCAGCATTTGACAAACACTACTTTGAAGTAACATGGCATTTGGTGCTAACATCTTCCAACTTAAAAACATATATATGGGATACATTACTCACCGTAATCGTATTTCTGATGCTTGTATCTGCTTAGATTCACATGCTGTGCATAGGCCGACATCTAGTGGAAGCTGCGGAGTATTACAGTTTGTTTTTCGAAACTCGAAAATGGGCGTCGACACAGGCGTGCCAGTAATACTATCCCTAGTGTGACGTCCACTGTACCCAAGATCCCTCACGCGTCTGGGATCCTCAGATTGTATTTTTTCGGACATGAGGAAGCATGAGGAGTAGCGTGAGTACAGATAATCCAAGCAGATAGACAGAAAGGTAAGACTACAAGCAATCATGCGCCTTCTCTCGGAGGGGAGGAAGGGTGGGTCGCATGTGAATCTAAGCAGATACAAGCATCAGAAATACGATTACGGTGAGTAATGTATCCCTTCTGAGGCTTGTGGAATCTGCTTAGATCACATGCTGTGCATAGATTAGCGAGCAGTACCCGAAGAAGGAGGTGGGATGTGAGAAGGGTCATGAGCAAACAGGTGTCTTAGAACCGCTTGTCCCACTTGTGTATCTGTCTTGGAATGAGTGTCAATGCAGTAATGCTGAGTAAAAGTGTGAATAGAGCTCCAAGTAGCTGCTTTGCAAATGGTGTCGAGGGGAACATTTGCAATGAAAGCCAGAGTGGCCCCAATGCCTCTAGTAGAATGGGCCCTTGGCGTAAAAGGCAGAGTTTTTTCAGAAAGAGAGTAACACAGCTGTATACAGTTGATAATCCACTTCGAGATCGCGCCTTTAGAGACGCGATCCCCCTCTCTGCCTGTAGCTACGGAGACAAACAGTTGATCTGTTTTCCTTAGCGGTCTGGTTTTATTTACATAGTAGAGGACCGCCCTACGCACATCAAGGGTGTGTAGTTTCACCTCAGCTGAGCTTTGCGGGTTCTGGAAGAAAGCCGGAAGCTCGATGGACTGGTTTACATGGAATTTAGATATAAATTTAGGTGAGAACCTAGGGTGTGTGCGTAAAACCAGTTTGTCTTTGTGGATAGTAAAGAAAGCATCCTGCACTGACAGAGGCTGAATTTCACTGACCCTTCTTATAGAGGTAATGGCTACTAAGAAGGCCGTTTTATAAGTCAGGTGTTTGAGACTACTTTTATGCATGGGTTCGAAAGGGGGGCCCATGAGCTTAGCTAGCACCACATTGAGGTCCCATCCTGGCGGTGGGTTCGAAATAGGAGGGTGAAGTCTCTTTACTCCTTCCATGAAGGCTTTAACTACTGGTACTTTCCACCACGATACTTTGTTATGGGATGTGGTGTAAGCCGAGAGGGCTGCCAGGTGTACTTTCAGAGAGTTAAAAACCAAACCTGCGTCCAGCAGGTGGAGCATGTATGTTACAACGTTGGAAGGAGTGCAATCAACTGGGTTGATTTGTTTATTCTGGCACCAAATAACAAATCTCTTCCACTTGTCAAAGTAACAGTGCCTTGTGTTTGGTTTCCTGGATTCTTTTAGGATGTCCATACACCTCTGTGGTAAATTGAGATGCCCAAACTCTATGACCTCAGGAGCCATGCTGCCAGGTTCATTGAGTTGGGTTCCTGGTGCACTGTTTGACCTTGTTGCTGGGACAGTAGGTTGTACCAGGCTGGGAGTTTGATGGGCTCGCACACCGCCATCCTGCGTAGGTGTGGAAACCATGGTTGTCTCGCCCACATGGGAGCAACTAGGATGAGCGTCATCGATTCCTTGTTCATCTTGTACACCACCTTCCTGATGAGAGGAGTTGGTGGAAAAGCGTACGCAAACATCCCTGACCAGTTCATCCACAGGGCGTTCCCTTGGGAGTCTGGCTGGGGGAACCTGGATGCAAATCCTGGGCATTGTTTGTTTTCGCTTGTGGCGAATAGGTCTATAGTGGGGAAACCCCACTGAGAGAAGAGATCTTCTACGATATCTCTGTGAAGGACCCATTCGTGTTCTTCTGGAAGGGAGTCTCTGCTTAGGGCATCCGCTAGGGAATTGAGCTCCCCTGGAACATGTTGTGCTGATAGGAAGATGTTACGTCTGAGTGCCCATATCCAGATTTTCTGGGCAAGCTTGGACAGATTTGGCGAACAAGTCCCTCCTTGTTTGTTCAGATAGAACATGGCTGTCGTGCTGTCCATCCGGATCTGCACCGACAAGTTTAGCAGATGGGGCTCGAACGCCCGAAGCGCTCGGAATACTGCCAGAAGCTCTAGCAGGTTGATGTGGTTCTTGGCTACTGAGTGAGACCAGAGACCCTGAGCTGTGTGGTGGAGATGGTGAGCTCCCCACCCAGTCAGGCATGCATCTGTAGTCACCACTGCCTGTACTTCGGGATCGTAAAAGGGTTTTCCCCTTGCGAGATTCTCTCTTGTCCACCAGTGTAAGCTTTGTACGAGTGTTGGCGAAACGACCACTAGATCGTCCCACTGACCACTTGCCTGAGACCACTGTTTCGCCAACCATTCCTGCATGGGACGCATGCGCAGACGCGCGTGGGGGACCAGGTAAATGCATGACGCCATCATGCCCAGTAACCGCATTGCTTTGCGTACCGTTATTTGTTGACCTGACTGATAATGTGGAATTTGCAGTAGTATATTCCGAATTCTCTCTTCCGAAGGGAAGGTCAACCCTTTTTGAGTATCTAGGATTGCTCCTAGGAACTGTTTTGAGGTGCTTGGCACCAGACTTGACTTCTTCTCGTTGATAGAGAAGCCTAATCCGTGGAGGAGGTCGATAGTCCTCTGAATGTTTGACCTGCAAATTCCTGGGGTTTCCCCCGTTATGAGCCAGTCGTCCAGATAAGGGTACACTGGAATTGCCTCCCTGCGTAGGTGTGCAGCTGCCACCGCCAGTACCTTGGTGAATACCCTTGGTGCTGAAGCTATCCCGAAGGGCAGTACCTTGAATTGGTAGTGGCGACTGTCCACCTTGAAGCGCAAGTATTTTCTGTGCGCTGGGAGCATGGAAATATGAAAATAAGCATCTTTCATATCCAAGGTTGCCATGTAATCCCCCTTTTTTAGGAGGGGGATTACCTCTTGTAGCGTGGTCATACGGAATTTTTGGGGCTTGACATACTTGTTGGCAGGCCGTAGGTCCAATACTGGGCGCATTGTCAAATCTTTCTTTGGCACAAGGAAGTAAGTTGAATAGATACCCTTGTTTACCTGGTGTCCTGGGACGAGTTCTATCGCGTCCTTTTGTAGCAGAATGGCGATCTCCTCGAGAAGGATCTTCTGATGTTCTAAGGAGTGTATTCTTTGTCGTGGAGGGTGGTTCCGGGGACGCTGCAGTAATTCTATACAATATCCTGTGGACACTGTTGACAGCACCCATCTGTCTGAGGTGATCCCTTCCCAAGCCTGGGTGAAGTTGGAAATGCGTCCCCCTACTGGGGTTGCGTGAGAAGGGACCCTGAACTGAGCGTCACTGCTTTGGTGGAGGCGTGCCACCTCCCTTGTTGGGGCTGCCTCTGCCTCTTCCACGACCTCTCTTGTTACCCCTGCCGTAACTCTGGGTAGACTGCTGGTTGTTGTTCCATTGTGTACCCTGTCCTTGGGCATAGTTGCCTCTTTGTGAATTTTGGCCGCGTGGGCGACGAAAATTACTGTTCCCCCTCTGGTTAGGGGGTTTGTTGGTAAGCTGGCCAAGGGATTTGAGAGTTTCGTACTCGTCCTTGGCATTCTTAAGTGCGTCTTCGACCGCTTTCCCAAACAATAGATCGGGTTCCACCGGCTTGTCTATTAATGAAGCCTGGGTTTCTGTTTTGAACCCCGACTGCCGTAACCACGCATGTCTCTTGATAACAGTACCTTCTGCTATCAATCTTCCTGCGTTGTCCGCGGCGTCGAAAGTTGCTTTTAATATGCAACCAGACACGGCTCTCCCTTCTGCCGAGATCCGAGCCAACTGGCCTTTTAACGGTTCAGGAGCAGAGGCTATGAGCGCCGCGACCTCTTCCCATTGATGGCAGTTGTAACTTGCCAACAGGGTGGTGGAGTTTGCAATCCTTGCTTGGTAGGCGGACGTTGAGGCTACCTTCCTGCCAAACCCGTACAGTCTCTTGCTCTCCTTGTCGGGAGGAGCTTCTGACGACGATAAGGGTGTCCCAGCCCTCTTCCGAGTGTTGGTAACCACTAGGGAGTCTGGTTTCAGATGACCTCTTATATAAAGAGGGTCAGACTGGGCTGCCCGAAAAAGTTTTTCGACTCTGGGGTTGACGGCTCTGGTGAGGTTAGGATTCACCAGGGATGGATCTATTCTACGTTGGATGGATTTAAGGATAGGGATGGTCTGAGCGACCGGCCTCCTCTCTCCCACCAACTCTTCTGCGAAGTCCCTTTCCTCCTGTACACCGTGGGTGTCGATGTGAAAATGTTCTGCCGCGCGAGCGAGAACTTCATTAAGGAGGGGCTGGTTATCAACTGGCGAGTCGGTAACTGGGGCTTCGCTTTCTACCGGGGAATCTACTCTGTAAATTTCCTGCTCGTCTTCTACCTCCTCCATGTCCTCATCATCCGCATAGTATTCAGTCCCGGTTTGTTCCTCCATAATTGTAAACTCCTGGTCCCCTTCAGGGAAAGGCTGTCCTTGGTATCTGGGGTGTGGAGTAGAGTATGGAGTAGAGTAAGGCTGCACCTCGAAGGGTTCAGGTCTTTCGAACCGGGCCTTTTTACTTAGGGGGATAGGATCAGAGGAGCCTGAGGGTGTGGCCCCTTGAGGGTCATACGAAAGGAAATGTTCTGGGTTCTTGTCATAAAAATCAGCTAAGGAAGACATCCTTGACATGACCCCGTCTATGTCTTCACTGGACCATTCTTTGGAACAGGGTATGGCTTTAGTAGGCAACTTAGAGGACTTATCAAGGGTAGCCTTGCTGGATGTTGATGTCCCAGTAGATTTATGTTTGTCTGTCTGCTTAGGGTGGAAGGATGGTTTTACAGGAGTGGAAGGCTGTGCTTTCCGCTGTTTCCCCCCCTCCCCGTGCGTGGAAAAATGTTTTCCCTGCCCCTTGGAGGCCCCAGAGACTTTCGACGCCTGGCGTCGAGGGTCGGGAGAGGTACCTTGTTTTGAGCGTGGGGCCTCGCTGGTGTTAACTGCGGCCTCGGTCTCCTGGAGCGCGGCCTGGGGGTGGAAGTCGTCTTCGTCTTCCGACGATCGAACTTCCGTTAATCTAGGGAGCGAGGCACTCTTGGCAAGAGTGGATGATTGCCTTGCGTCATGCGGCGATCTCGATCGAGAGCGCCCAGAGGACACCGAGTCGGACCGTTCTATCTGTGCCTCTTTCCGAGAAGTCGACGTCGTCGAGGTTCGGTTGGACTTAGTGTGCTTAGTGTGTGTAGCGCTTGCGTCGCCCCGAGGGTCTTCCCCATAGCCGCCCTGCCGGACAACCTTCCGAGGTCGGGGACCTGCGCTCGGCAGTCTTTTGACGCCGTAATGCCCTCGCCGTCCGAAAGTACGGCGTCGCTGCCATCGCTGAAGGCGCCCTCCGCTGCCATGGCTGCCTGCCTGGCGTGGTGGGCCCAACGCTTTGTCGAACGGTCCTTAAGTGTCTTAGGCTTAAACCTACTACACGCTCTGCAGTTCGCTTCGGGGTGGTCCCTCGGCAAGCAGAGATTGCACGTGGCGTGCCTGTCGACCCAAGGGTATTTGCGGTTGCACTTGGGGCAGAATTGGAAAGGGGTACCCTCCATACGCACCTTGAGGCAGCGGGCTGGTAAGTGTAGGAAATATATAAGGTGTACCTATATACCAAGAGTCAAGAGTATGTACCACCCCCCACTCTCCCTACTTGCAGGGCCGAGGCCAGCGGCCTACTAGGCCCGGGCCGAGGCCAGCGGCCTTCCGAGGCCCAGATCCGTCGTGCAGCAGCCGACGGTCGATGTCTTCTCCAGCCGTCGTCGAGGGTCGACGTTGGGGTGGGGAAGGATGTCAATAAATAATTTTAACTTCAATAATTAGCAAAAGTATGGCTAAGGCCAGGGAACTCCGCAAGATGCTTCCGACCAGTATGGCGGAAAAAAACAATCTGAGGATCCCAGACGCGTGAGGGATCTTGGGAACAGTGGACGTCACACTAGGGATAGTATTACTGGCACGCCTGTGTCGACGCCCATTTTCGAGTTTCGAAAAACAAACTGTAATACTCCGCAGCTTCCACTAGATGTTGGCCTATGCACAGCATGTGATCTAAGCAGATTCCACAAGCCTCAGAAATATATATATATTCTGGCACTTCCAAACCCAATGCTGTGCACTGCATGTTCTCCTGGGTCAATATTAAGACTATTGTCATTTCTACTGACCTATGATTCATGGCATTCTGCTTAAATTTGATGCCCTGGCATTTGAAGTATCAGAATCTGTAATGTCTTTCCAACATAATGGCTTGTTGTATAAATGCACGATTTTTACTTCCGCAGTGCCACTTTGGACTACTTTGCCCACGTCAATTTGGGAAAAGTGTAACACATTGATTGCCCTTTTATAGATGGCCCCCGCTACTTTTGTCTGTGGCCCCCTCTGTACCTCCCCCCTGAATTTGTTTCCTGGAGACGCCATTGTTCATAAGTGAAGTTCAGAGTATGTATTCCAGAGAGGGAAGAGTGCTGGTGGGGTCCCTAGAAAAACTTAGAATGATAAGAGTTCAAGGTATGGTATCTGAGAGCCGTTCATGCAACATACATTGGGCACCAGAGAAGCCAGTCATGGTAGGACACCCAGGCAGACAAGTCTTAGCAAGTGAAAATCTCACAGGGGCACAGAAGAGCAAAATTACAGTGGGGCACTGGGGAGCAGTGAAGAATAGGTAGCAAGTCAAATGTTGAGAGGGGTCAACGAGGGGCTCAAACAATCAAGTTACATATAGCATGGATAACATGGTCCAGCATGGCATGCTAACGGCATGACAGCATGAACAAAGCATGAGAAAGCATAGCAAAGCATGCAAAAGCCTGATTTGGCAAAGCAACCTGGTATCCTCCCCACTCCTACTACTGCCCTTTGCAGAAATCTACCATTTCATTTTCTATTTTTGCCACATCGCTGCCCCCTCTTTAATGGATACATTGTGTACTGTATGCAACAGTGACTCGGGAATTGGGAGATGAGGGGATGGAGCAGTCTGGTTATGCCACTCATTACCATAGGTAAAGTGGTAAGGGTTAAGGCACACATTTCAGGTTCAGAGAATGGGCTGCCTGATATATACAAACCCCAGATTCTCACTTTACTTTCCTTAGTATTTTCGTTGACAGGCTCAGGGCCGTCTCAAACCCCACTCTAACTAGCTCAGATGTTGTGCTTAGTGGGACTTTGGCTCGTCAGGGAATGTGCAGCAGCCAGAATCCCTATTAAAAGGAATATTATGAGGAAATGAATACCCACTCTCGTAAGTAAAGAGGATATTGCAAGTCACCTTGCAGTTTGTAACCTTGCAAAGTCTGCTTCTGGCTAAGTTCCCCTGTTTGATCACAAAACTCCTGATTCACAATATTGGTATAACTCTTATAATCTATGGGTAGGGATTTTTTCATCCCAAAAATAAGGCACAATTGAGGGTAAATGAATCTATTTATTATAAACAGATCAACTCTAAAGTTTATAAAATAATGCATGGGTTTGTCTTTTTGTGTAGTGCATCCTTAAAATAATGACTTCTTGTGGATCCCAATTTCGTCAACTGAATAAATTAAGGCTATGGATAAGGGCTTTGCAGATAATGGAATTATGGGGAAGGAACGGCTGAAACATTTGACAAAATTATATAAACACGATTTACCTGAGGAAGTAGTCCCAAGAGATCATAACTCTAATCGAGAAAAGGTGGTGACAATGACCTACACTTTCACAATGACAGAGGTTTCTATCGCCATATCCTGTCCAAAAGCAGACGAAGAGCTGGGTCCAGGTGTCATCCCTGTTGGCCTTCTCAGAGAAGAACCAAAGATATGGGATTCCTTTCTTCCAACATTTTTAAATTAAATAACATTGATTGGGGGTTGATACAACATAGCTGGCAGGGGCTAATAGTATTTCCCATATATAAGAAAGGTACACACAACCTCCTCCAAAACTACAGACCAATTTCCTTGCTCTGGGGATGATACTTGGCAAATCCTACAAAATAGACTGGAACAGTGGTGCACCACAAATTAAATGTTATCCCCCTTGCAGTCCGGTTTTAGAGAAGATGTGTCAAACGTAGACCAGGTATTTCGGCTTTTACTGATACTATAAAAGTGTGTCCTTTTAAAGGGGCAAAATAATGATCTTGCCTTTATTGATCTCCAAGCTGCGTTTGGTCTTATTCCACAAGCAAAATTATGGTACTCATTGGAGCAACTTGCAATCCCATATGAACGAATTAAGGCTATCCGATTGCTATTTACTGGAAACTTTGCAGTCGTTAGAGGTGACCAGCAAATGGGTAACACATCTCCCTTTAGAATTGAAACAGGAATGAGACATGAGTGTGCTCTGGCCCCTCCGCTATTTTCCTTTTACAACTATAACTTAATTATTAAATGGCTTTGGAAGCAGATGCCCCAAAGAAACCAGAGAATGGTGATTTTATGTTTTGCTGATGACACCATTTTAATATCTAAAACGCCAATGGGACTTCAAAAACAAATATCCACTTTTAATAGCTTGGCAGAAGACAAACGGCTGATAATCAATTTAGCCAAAACCAGAATAATGATTTGTCAACCCCCAGGCAAGAAGAGACTTGTACGACCAACATTCACTATAAATGACACCCCACTTGACATTGTGGATGTATTTGACTGCTTGGGAGTGAGAATTTATAACAGAGTAAGTTGGCAACCACAAAAAGAGAGAAGCAGTGATATCCTTAGCCAAGGAGGAGAGGGAATAGTGAAATTCTCCATACAACTTGAAAATAGAATCGCATTGTGTGCAGTAGAGGTCGCAACTTGTGGCTGCTGCCACCTATGGTTCAGAACTTTGGGCAGACAATAATTGCAATTCAGTAACAATAAAGGACAATACAATTTTGAAGAGAATGTTGAAACTCCCAAATAGCGCTACGTCAATAGCAACTAAGATGGAGATAGGCCTCAATCGAATTGAGTCTGTGCAGGAATTAAGACTACTTACGTTCAGGGTAAAACTATGGAATCCTATGAATCTGAACCCCTTCTGTGAATCCCTGGTGTATGTCTTAGGAACAAATGGTCAGGAATCCTACCATAGTTTAGATATGTTAGATCAATGTTAGCCAATTTATGTTTATCCAAGCTATGGAATAATCCTTGTTGTTTTGGACTGCGAGCCAAGGACCTTCTCAAAAGGGCATATAACGAGTGGGTAATGTATATATCATGGGAGGTTGAGCTGAACTCTTGATTTCTATAGAGTTATGGGGCTGAGAAACCTAAAAGCGTTTGAACCCTACCTGGACAGACTGAGACCAAAGGACCAGACACTGCTAATGAAAATGGGAGTAAGAATTCTCCCTGTCAGAACACACACAGCCTTTTGGCGGGGAGGTGATCCACAAAGTGTCTGCCTTGTCTTTACCATGACAAATCATTATTACACTTTTTATTGTTCTAGCCCTTGTACAAAACAATTAGGAAGACCTGGCTGAATCTGATGTTTAGGAGTAAGAAAATAAGAAATACCCAAGTAGCCTTCAGTAATTAAATAACAAGATGGCTCTATTATATGTCCAGGATTGCTGAAAAGAGGATTTGTATAATCTTGTAGGAGGCCTACAAGGACATTTAAATTCAATGATATGTGTCATGAAGTTCACTTTAAGGGTATGCCCTTTGTAATTTCATCTTTTATGTAAATTATGACAATGATGAAAATAAAGCGTGATGCAAAGTGATTTTCCAAGGATCACATTAATTTGGCCAAGTAGGGAAGCCAGGATTTGAGTCCAGATTTCTGAGTTCTACAGTTTGCAGTGTAGGTAGTAAACTATGTCTCCTCACATCTCCTCTCCTCATCCAGCTTGCCATCCCTAAATAGCACTCAGCCAGAACCTTTCAGTCCTCTGGGTCCAACTATCTGCAGGTAAAAACATTTCTCCAAGCAGAGAGTTGAAGGAAGCTCCCTCTCCTCAGCTTGCGCCTCCCTCTGGTACAGCCTCCCTCATCTCATCAGGCTTGATCCGGCTCTACTTAAGCTCTGGACACTTCTCAAGACCTTCCTTTTCTCCTCTGCCTTCCATCTCCCGCTCCCTTGCTTACCTCTTCACCTGCCGCTGCGACAGGGGCCTGGTCCCTTCTGAGTCTTACAGGAACCAGACCAACCCCCTACCACTCCCTCACAGCATCCTTCGCCAGCACTTGCCATTGGGCCACCTTTTCCGGCTACCTACCCAGTCCTCCTACCAGGGTGCACTTACCTCCCCTACCCCTTCTTTCCCCTGGCACTTTCTGCCTCAGCCTGCACAACACTTGCCCCCCAGGAGTTCCCCCTCCTTTGCACTTCTCCTTCTACCCCCCACCCCCTTGCACTTATCTCCTTAAGCACTTGCACAGTAGTATTGTGCAAGGCAAATATAACCGTCTCTTTGCTTTCCTGTTGCTTTTTTTCTCATGATATCCCATGCTCCCCCCTCTCCTTTCTTGTCTTGTGGCACCTGCAAATACTTGTGTATAGGCGCCGTACAAATGAACAAAAAATAAATTTCAGTTTACACCAACATACAATGCTTTTCCCATAGTTGTTTAGCAGTGGGCACAGCAATATACCTTTATGATATTTAACCTTAAACACATGGCCCACCTCTTACCTGTCTCAGCCCCTGCTTACCTGAGCTCTGGATAGCTTTGGTGCCCCTCTCTGTGAAATGGATTAGGGATGAAAGGCACAGGTTGAGACTGTAGTCCCCAAAAACCCATAGGGAAGCACTACGTTATAACAACTTAATCACACACAAGGAGAGACAATAAGGACACCCTTGGCCAGCCCTAGTATTACTGTAATCAGAACACACTAGAAATAGACTTTTCCCTCTATCTGATCGATCCACAAGCTGATTATGAAGTTTCCTATCGCCTCATATTTATATGTTTACTCATTCATATCTGTTTATTGTATTTTTCTACCTTACATCTTACTGTCATTCCATTCTATGTACATGTTGTAACTAAGCTGGAAGTATTCCTGTTACTCACCATGTAAAGATGGCCAGATACTCCTGGGTCGGGTGCGCCATACAAATAAATAAATGAACAACATAATCCTGGGGTATGCTATCATTAGTTGTTTTTTATATCACTTATTTCCTTTATCGCAGTACGCCGACTTTTTGTAATTTTTTATATTAAAAGGGGATAGCTCAGGGGCAATCTTACTTGTCTTGGAAGTAAGATGACATGGATCAACACAGGTTCGGTCCCCGGGTCCACACTTAGAAACCTCTTGGAATTAAGCACGTTAGAAATAACCTATCATATCAGATCAAATCTCAAGACACTATGGGCTTCATTCCTAATTTGGCAGTAATTTGTTGGTAATTACGCTGAATTACTGCCAAATTCAGTTACTGTAAACTGTCACTTGGTCCCGTGGGTCTACCATGGGATTACAAGTGATGGTTGGGTGGTGTTTGTCTGCATTTCCCGCGTCTGTAGGACTCCATAGGGTTTTTGGCCGAAATACTGCGAGAAATGATTCTGCTGTGGTAATTCCGCTGATTTTGGGCTTCAAAGTGGAGGATGTAGGATTTGGCAGAGCGGTAAAAATAGTGGTAATTCTGTTACCATCCAAGAAGGTGGCAGTAACGGAATCACCACCACTCTTTTACTGACCAGCTAAACTCGAAATGAGCCCATATGTGTACACTATCGTTATATCTAAAGCAGCTGCCTAAGAAAACAAAAACATTAAAAATACTAAAAAAATAGTCATTTTTAATATATAAAAACTTCTTTAAACATATAAAAATCATGTCCTTTAAGAAAACATAAGAGTCTCTATACAGGAGACTGTAAACTATAACATCCTGGCCAGGACTGTCTCAAGGTCCGACTGTGCTGCAGTACTTTCTCCTCTGTTCCTGTTGTTTTATAGCAGGCAGCATGTTGTTCTGGCAGACAGGCAGCGGCATCAGAGTAAGGGGGGCAACCCAAAAGGTTTTATCAACTGGGCTGCTTATGCAAAGTACAGCTCAGCACTCATTAGCAATATGGAGCGAGTCCCCTTAATGTTATGTGACCTGCCTGCGTATACTAGTTGCAGCCTGGCATTTATTGCAGCGTGGGTTGCTCCCAAACGCTCACTCAGCCCGGCCCACTTCTGCCAGCAGCGGCTCGGGGAATCCGTGTGGGCCTGGCAGGGCGCAAATCTATTTTACAATTGACAAAGTGCTCCCTTGACCCTCAAGGGGTGTGCCGGCATGCATCCCTGGAGGTGAAGAAAGGAGCCCCCCCCCTCTGGAGTGCCAGTAATTATGCAGCCCGGCCCTGCGGGAGTTAGTTTTGGCATGCCCCTTCCTGTCATTTACTCGTATTCCTTCGTATTCATCACACAACGGGGGATCTTTTAATGTTTTTCTTTCCGTCTCCACAGCAGGGGGTTACAGTTGTCTTTTAAAAGGTAAACTAGGACCCTGTGTTTAATGAAGGTGACTTGCAATGGACCAGCTCCACCTCCAACTGCTTTTCCGGCCAAACAGTGACAATTTACTGACTTCACTTTTTTACCTTGCAGTGCTCTTCCATCAGGCTCTGAGGAGTGTCCCTGGTCGAAGTTCAAAGACAAGGGGCTTCATTATAAACCTGGCGGTAGCCGTACCTGTAAAAACAGGCACGGCTGCTGCCGGAGTTGCATTTTTTCCAGCACCCGTCAATGAGGAATTGCCGGGTAATTCCGATATTGTCGGACCCAGTAATTCCTGCATTGCTGGGTGCTGGTGCCTGTCAGTCCCCATTTCCATTTGAGCCCAATAGGGCTCAATGGGAATGGGGAAGCCGGATGCACAGGCACTTTTATAAACAGTGCCTGTGCATCCGTCATGCTGTGCTCGTGGGTGGCGCTCTTCCCGCCAGGCCAGACCTAGCGTGCTGACAGGCGCCCGTGAGCACAGCTCGTAGTATGGCGGTCCAGGAACTACGGTACCAGTATGCTTACCGGTACCATAGTTGCTGGACTGCCATGCTTATAATGAGGCCCAAGGACATTGCCTGTTTTTGCCTTCTACGGCCTGCATAGAGTCAGGGACTGGAACGCCTGTCTTGTTTCCAACATCAAGGAGATCTTACAGTGATTATAATTTTGAGTAGAATGATACACGAATTACAGAAAAAGTGCTGTACTGCAACATAAACAACATAGAGCTGTGATTATTATTCACAGAAATGTTTCACCTACAGTCACATACCAAAAAGCCCGGGCCAACCATCACTCACAGAATCCTCACAACTTCAACCACATCCCTCTCAGTTCCACCCCATCCCTGCTGCTCTCATGCAGCCCGAAACATGGCACAAAATATATAAGCACAAGGAACTGCTCATCTTAAAGGTGTTAAGCTGTACCCAGTGCCACTCATTTTATAACGGTGCTCAAATTAGAAGGTGATTATTTAAATAGGAAGGTTTTTAGTTTCTTTCTAAGGCATTTCAAATTTGTTTCAGTTCTTAAAGTATCGGGTAGTGTGTTCCATTTTGCTATTGCTTTGGTAGGGAAAGTCCTACCTAAGCCATTTGATTTTTTTGATGGCTTGGTCTGTAAATGACCTTTGTTCATGCATCTGAGATTTCGAGTTGGTTCACATCTCTTGAGTTGCTTTTGGAGGTATATTGGGCCATTTCCATTTGTGGAGCGGTGAACCAACATCAAGGATTTGAATGTGATTCGTTCCTCTATTGCTAGCCAATGCAAGTCCCTCCTTTCTCCTGTGATGTGGTCTCTTTTTGTTTTGTCAGTGATGGTTCTGACCGCATTGTTCTGGATCACCTGGCATTGATTTATGCATTTTTTACTGGCTCCCAGCATTAGGGCATTTCCATAGTCTAATCTTGAAAGAATAGTGGCTCTAGCTATGGTTGTGCTGTGTTGCTTATTTAATATGGGTTTGATTTTCTTCCGGAGCTTTTAGTAGTATTGGCAATTTCTTTTTAAGTATGCTACCTGGGCGTCTGCTCCAAGTTATTCCTGCATATAGATTTCTAGGGCCTCATTACGAGTTTGGCGGTAGCCATGGAGCTATTAGCAAATCGAAAGCTGTAAGATCAGCAATCCTGCTTTACCCTTGTCCAGGAGTCGCAGCATTTCTGCCTGTAGATCCAATAGTGCAGATTCAGTGCTGTGTGCTTTCCTGAATCCTGACTGCTGTGGGTGGAGGAGATTGTTGCTGTCTACGTACTCTTGTAGTGGTTCTGTGGCAATCTTGTCCAATATTTTCAATAGGAAGTTGCAGTTGGTGATGGGTCGAACATTTGATGGGTCCTGTTGAATAATTTCTGTTTTTTTGGGCAGGGGTGTGACTGTTACTGTTTTTATTGTCGTTGGTACAATGTGGTCTCTAAAGGAGGCATTTACCATTCATGTAAGGAATGAAATGAATATTTCTGGCTTATTGAGTATCAGTTTTGGAGGTAGTATGTTTTCTGTACATGATGTGCAGCTTATTTTGGAGAGAATCTTCCTCATGATGTCCGTGGTTATAGTTGTGAAATGGAATTTAGGGCTGTGAGTTTTTTGGGTTTCTTCACTGATATGGTTAGGTTGGGGTGGGCTGATTGTCTTGCACTTTGTTATAGTCTCTCTAGCTTTGAGTATTTTGTTTTGAAATGCTATTTGTACATTTTCGCAATCTGTCTTGGTGAGTTGAAATGGTGGGGAGAGGGCTTTGGGTTTCTCTATGGATTTCAAAATTTGGAAAAGTTTACCTATGGAGTTTGTGGGAGAATTAATTTGTTCATTAATGTGTTTTTTTTAATATGGTCAGCTTATTCTTTTATTCCATATGTGCATTCTTCCAGTTGGTTTTATTTGCTTCTCTGCAGTCTTTCAACCATTTCCTTTCAGGTTTCTTTTTTCTTGTTTGAGCGCAATGGATTCTTCATTGAACCATTTTTGATGGTTTATGTTGGGCCTGACCTGTTTGACTTTTACTGGAGCTCATCACTAAAAAGGGAAGGAATATATTGCCCCCTGACGATTGCGTAGCCGCTAACAGGAGTAACGCCCTCTTTGAGGCAATCAAACACTGTTCCAACCCATTGCTTGACCCAGTAATCCCCAAGTCCACACTGTTCAGGAGTAAAACAAAGTTACCCGGAGTACCTATTTTTGTGAATTGTAAAGCCCTCTCCATGAGTCAGATTTACTTAATGCAATTTCTTTGAAAGTCATCCACCTTAATCGCAGACAAAGATGTTTATCAAAGTGGCAATGTCGTAATTAATATTCTCATTAATATAATTGAGGGACCTACCAACGTAAAGACCATGCAGTGGTATCTTTCTCCCTGTCTTGTAGTTTGTTTGTAAATATATCACTTTACATTTGTACTTCATAACATTCTTCATGGCAGATGTCCATACTGCACACAAGCAATAAAGGTGCACAGTATTAGTCTAAGATGAAGCTTCATCGTTACCACATCTGGGACAGATTCCGAAAGATTGCTTCTTATAACAGAACATTCATTTCTACCTACCAGGGCTGAGCCTTCTTTCTCCACTTCCCTAAAAAATAAACAAATATGAGATTTAATAAAATATATTTTTGTTCAAGGGAGAATATGCACTAATCATGACCACCTACATATCACCCAAAGTAGCAGTTACATCACATGCCTGCTATTCTTGCATGGCATAACTGTCTGTTAGCAGACACCATCACATTCTCCTCACAATTTGCCAGTCTAAAGAGGAACACTGAAGCCATACTGAATACTGCGAGCCCATACAGTGCGTGTCTGTATAATTCCAAACAGAGGATCCTAGGAACTCACATATGGTGAAGCTTCATTTTCATTGGGCGCATTGAGGAGTTGTCGAAAATGAATAGAGGTATCACTTTAGAATTAGATTCCGTTTGATGTTAACAGGCAAAAAACACCTTAAAGATTACTGAAATGTGCATTTAAGCACTACTGCGGGAACAGGGATCAAATTCAAAGGGTTGTAAAAAGCACTTTACGTTCAATTATGTAATTTCATATTTGTATAGCACCCAAATGTTATGGCTTCGAGAGGGGGGGTCCTGTCTGACAACCGCAGTCTGTGAAAGCAATGTGGACACAGAGCCAGGGCGACTCATATGGACACAAGGCGACTCATATGGACAGATACATATGGACACTTGGCCGGGGCAACTCATATGGACTAACTCATATGGACACAGGGCGACTCATATGGAAACAGGGTGACTCATATGGACAGACACATATGGCCACAGGGCCAGGGTGACTCATATGTACTAACTCATATGGACACAGGGCGACTCATATGGACACAGGGCGACTCATATGGACAGACGCATATGGACACAGGGCCAGGGCGCCTCATATGGACTAACTCATATGGACACAGGGCGACTCATAAAGACACAGTGCCGGGGCGACTCATATGGACACAGGGCCAGGCCGACTACTATGGACACAGGGCGACTCAGCAGTTTGTTTTGGTCCTGTGTCCATATTGCTTTCACAGACTGCAGTTATCAGGCGGGTCTCTCCACCCCTCCCCACTTCAAAGCCATAACATTTCGCTGCTATACAAATATCAAATTACATAACTTGATTAACATAAACTGCTTTTTACAACCCTTTGACCTCTATGGTTTGCCTTTGGGGAAGTCTGACAGAAAAACTGGAATGTTTTGGTAATTGGGGTTTTAGACCGCTCTCCACTGAATGGCCTATGTTGGGGAAGCTGGATGGTAAACAATGGGATGATTTGAGAATTTAGGATGTTCTGCTAGACCTGCGGGTCTAGTAACTATGTTTACCTACTCGGCCTAAGGGAAATGCACAATTTCTAAGCTCTACCAAGCTTTGCCTAGGCTGTCTTGGGCACTGTTGTGATTGGGAGAGGGAATGCAGTGATTCGCCGTCCCCTATGAGGGAACGGATATGTGCAATGCGATGGTTCTAAATAGTGCCATCATTGCACACGTATGGAGCGTGTAAGTCGCTGTAGGAGCTCAGCACTGCTTATTATAAGGATAATGTAGTCTAGAATGAGGTTACACTAAGGTCTGAGCTACACCACCTAGTAGTGATATATGTAAATCTACAATTTGAAAGCAACGTGGTTGGCAAGCTAGAGAGTACCAAGGATCATACAAATATCTAAATATCACTAAGGTCTTCAATTGCCAGCAGTGTATGCCTCAAATTTTGTATTCACTTCAAATTTCAATTAAATGTTTTACGAGGTTTCATTAAACCAAAGACGAATAACAGATTGTTTACTAACCAACATACAAAAGAAAAAGTTCTGTCATTTATAACTAACAAGCAAAGAAAAAGCCAACATGCCTTTCAACCTATCACAGGTTATCAGGGCTAAATTGAGACTGTATCTGTAGATCTAATCTGCAACAAATACAAGCTGAATAGCTTGCACTTGAAGTAACTTGATATTTAGAACATTCCACCCCAAAGGAAAATAAATATAACATAGCCTGTGTTCCTGAGACTCGCTTCTACGCCTGAGATTCTGAGTGAAAATGGTTTGGTCTTAACTGGGGTCACAACATTCCAGGTACATTACCTACTTGAATCACTTATGTACAAATAGTGTTCCAAGCATCTATATTGGAGGGATCACTTTCAGGCTCCCTCCGACGGCTTTCCTCGTGGGCGCCCACGAGGAAAGCCCTAAATATCAAGTTAATTCCAGCGCAAACTATTCAGCTTGTATTCGATGCAGATTAGGAAGCGATCTACAGATGTGATCTCAATTTAGCCCCGATGAAAACCTGCGATATGTTGAAACATGTGTTGACTTTTTCTTTGCTTGTCCAGTTAGAAATACTGAACTTTTCTTTTGTATGTTGAGTTAGAGTGAACAATCTGTTTTTCGTGTTTGGTTTAATAAAAGCTCATAAAACATTTCATTGAAATGTGCAGTGAATACGGAATGGGACATCAAAATACAACCACTTTTAGGCATATCCTCCTGGCAATTCAAGACCTTCTATGGGTTGGCGCTGGAACTAGATATTGAGGTGGAAGAGAAACCAATATGAGGAACTAAGAACTAAAGCAAAAAAGAGGCTAGGACAGGGCACATACTTGGTATTAGAGTCCAGGGACTAGAAAGAGGGATAGGGACTTTAGAATTACCCATGAGAAAATACTGTTCAGGAGTAAAATAAAGTTACCCCGAGTACCTATATTTGTGAATTGCAAAGCCCTGTCCATGAGTCAGATTTACTTAAAGCAATTTCTTTGAAAGTCATCCACCTTAATCGCAGACAAAGATGTTAATCAAAGTGGCAATGTCGTAATTAATATTCTCATTAATATCATTGAGGGACCTGCCAATGTAATGACTATGCAGTGGTATCTTTCTCCATGTCTTGCAGTTTGTTTGTAAATATATTGCTTTATATTTGTACTTCATAACATTCTTCATGGCAGATGTCCATACTGCACACAAGCAATAAAGGTGCACAGTGTTAGTCTAAGATGAAGCTTCATCGTTGCCACATCTGGCGCAGATTCCCAAAGATTGCTTCTTATAACAAAACATTAATTTCTACCTAAAAGGGCTGAGCCTTCTTCCTCCACTTCCCTAAAAAATAAACAAACATGAGATTTAATAAAATATAGGTTTGTTCAAGGGAGAATATGCACTAATCATGACCACCTACATATCACCCGAAGTAGCAGTTACATCACATGCCTGCTATTCTTGCATGGCATAACTGTCTGTTAGCAGACCCCATCACATTCTCCTCACAATTTGCCAGTCTAAAGAGGAACACTGAAGCCATACTGAATACTGCGAGCCCATAGTGCGTGTCTGTATAATTCCAAACAGAGGATCCTAGGAACTCACATATGGTGAAGCTTCATTTTCATTGGGCGCATTGAGGAGTTGTCGAAAATGAATAGAGGTATCACTTTAGAATTAGATTCTGTTTGATGTTAACAGGCAAAAAACAGCTTAAAGATCAGTGAAATGTGCATTTAAGCACTACTGCGGGAACAGGGATCAAATTCAAAGGGTTGTAAAAAGCACTTTACGTTCAATTATGTAATTTCATATTTGTATAGCACCCAAATGTTATGGCTTCGAGGGGGGGGGGGGGGGGGGTCCTGTCTGACAACCGCAGTCTGTGAAAGCAATGTGGACACAGAGCCAGGGCGACTCATATGGACACAGGGCGACTCATATGGAAACAGGGTGACTCATATGGACAGACACATATGGCCACAGGGCCAGGGTGACTCATATGTACTAACTCATATGGACACAGGGCGACTCATATGGACACAGGGCCATGGCGACCCATATGGACATATGGACACAGGGCGACACATATGGACACAGGGCGACACATATGGACAGACGCATATGGACACAGGGCCAGGGCGCCTCATATGGACTAACTCATATGGACACAGGGCGACTCATAAAGACACAGTGCCGGGGCGACTCATATGGACACAGGGCCAGGCCGACTACTATGGACACAGGGCGACTCAGCAGTTTGTTTTGGTCCTGTGTCCATATTGCTTTCACAGACTGCAGTTATCAGGCGGGTCTCTCCACCCCTCCCCACTTCAAAGCCATAACATTTCGCTGCTATACAAATATCAAATTACATAACTTGATTAACATAAACTGCTTTTTACAACCCTTTGACCTCTATGGTTTGCCTTTGGGGAAGTCTGACAGAAAAACTGGAATGTTTTGGTAATTGGGGTTTTAGACCGCTCTCCACTGAATGGCCTGTGTTGGAGAAGCTGCATGGTAAACAATGGGATGATTTAAGAATTTAGGATGTTCTGCTAGACCTGTGGGTCTAGTTACTATGTTTACCTACTTTGCCTAAGGGAAATGCACAACTTCTAAGCTCTACCAAGCTTTGCCTAGGCTGTCTTGGGCACTGTTGTGATTGGGAGAGGGAATGCAGTGATTCGCCGTCCCCTATGAGGGAACTGATATGTGCAATGCGATGGTTCTAAATAGTGCCATCATTGTACAAGTATGGAGCGTGTAAGTCGCTGTAGGAGCTCAGCACTGCTTGTTATAAGGATAATGTAGTCTAGAATGAGGTTACACTAAGGTCTGAGCTACACCACCTAGTAGTGATATATGTAAATCTACAATTTGAAAGCAATGTGGTTGGCAAGCTAGAGAGTACCAAGGATCATACAAATATCTAAAATATCACTAAGGTCTTCAATTGCCAGCGGTGTATGCCTCAAATATTGTATTCAATTCAAATTTCAAAGAAATGTTTTACGAGGTTTCATTAAACCAAAGACAAATAACAGATTGTTCACTAACCAACATACAAAAGAAAAAGTTCTGTCATTTATAACTAACAAGCAAAGAAAAAGCCAACATGCCTTTCAACCTATCACAGGTTATCAGGGCTAAATTGAGACCGTATCTGTAGATCTAATCTGCAACAAATACAAGCTGAATAGCTTGCACTTGAAGTAACTTGATATTTAGAACATTCCACCCCAAAGGAAAATAAATATAACATAGCCTGTGTTCCTGAGACTCGCTTCTACCCCTGAGATTCTGAGTGAAAATGGTTTGGTCTTAACTGGGGTCACAACATTCCAGGTACATTACCTACTTGTATCACTTATGTACAAATAGTGTTCCATAGCGTCTATATTGGAGGGATCTCTTTCAGGCTCCCTCCGACGGCTTTCCTCGTGGGCGCCCACGAGGAAAGCCCTAAATATCAAGTTAATTCAAGCGCAAGCTATTCAGTTTGTATTCGGTGCAGATTAGGAAGCGATCTACAGATGTCATCTCAATTTAGCCCCGATGAAAACCTGCCATAGGTTGAAACATGTGTTGACTTTTTCTTTGCTTGTCCAGTTAGAAATACTGAACTTTTATTTTGTATGTTGAGTTAGAGTGAACAATCTGTTTTTCGTGTTTGGTTTAATAAAAGCTCATATAACATTTCATTGAAATGTGCAGTGAATACGGAATGGCACATCAAAATACAACCACTTTCAGGCATAATCTCCTGGCAATTCAAGACCTTCTATGGGTTTGGCGCTGGAACTGGATATTGAGGTGGAAGAGAAACCAATATAAGGAACTAAGTACTAAAGCAAGAAAGAGGCTAGGACAGAGCACAGACTTGGGATTGGAGTCCAGGGACTAGAAAGAGGGATAGGGACTTTAGAATTACCCATGGGAACACACTGTTCAGGAGTAAAACAAAGTTACCCGGAGTACCTATTTTTGTGAATTGTAAAGCCCTCTCCATGAGTCAGATTTACTTAATGCAATTTCTTTGAAAGTCATCCACCTTAATCGCAGACAAAGATGTTTATCAAAGTGGCAATGTCGTAATTAATATTCTCATTAATATAATTGAGGGACCTACCAACGTAAAGACCATGCAGTGGTATCTGTCTCCCTCTCTTGTAGTTTGTTTGTAAATATATCACTTTACATTTGTACTTCATAACATTCTTCATGGAAGATGTCCATACTGCACACAAGCAATAAAGGTGCACAGTATTAGTCTAAGATGAAGCTTCATCGTTACCACATCTGGGACAGATTCCGAAAGATTGCTTCTTATAACAGAACATTCATTTCTACGTACCAGGGCTGAGCCTTCTTCCTCCACTTCCCTAAAAAATAAACAAATATGAGATTTAATAAAATATATTTTTGTTCAAGGGAGAATATGCACTAATCATGACCACCTACATATCACCCAAAGTAGCAGTTACATCACATGCCTGCTATTCTTGCATGGCATAACTGTCTGTTAGCAGACACCATCACATTCTCCTCACAATTTGCCAGTCTAAAGAGGAACACTGAAGCCATACTGAATACTGCGAGCCCATACAGTGCGTGTCTGTATAATTCCAAACAGAGGATCCTAGGAACTCACATATGGTGAAGCTTCATTTTCATTGGGCGCATTGAGGAGTTGTCGAAAATGAATAGAGGTATCACTTTAGAATTAGATTCCGTTTGATGTTAACAGGCAAAAAACAGCTTAAAGATTAGTGAAATGTGCATTTAAGCACTACTGCGGGAACAGGGATCAAATTCAAAGGGTTGTAAAAAGCACTTTACGTTCAATTATGTCATTTCATATTTGTATAGCACCCAAATGTTATGGCTTTGAGAGGGGGGGGGGGTCCAGTCTGACAACCGCAGTCTGTGAAAGCAATGTGGACACAGAGCCAGGGCGACTCATATGGACACAGGGCGACTCATATGGACAGATACATATGGACACTTAGCCGGGGCAACTCATATGGACTAACTCATATGGACACAGGGCAACACATATGGAAACAGGGTGACTCATATGGACAGACACATATGGCCACAGGGCCAGGGTGACTCAGATGTACTAACTCATATGGACACAGGGCGACTCATATGGACACAGGGCCATGGCGACCCATATGGACATATGGACACAGGGCGACACATATGGACACAGGGCGACTCATATGGACAGACGCATATGGACACAGGGCCAGGGCGCCTCATATGGACTAACTCATATGGACACAGGGCGACTCATATAGACACAGTGCCGGGGCGACTCATATGGACACAGGGCCAGGCCGACTACTATGGACACAGGGCGACTCAGCAGTTTGTTTTGGTCCTGTGTCCATATTGCTTTCACAGACTGCAGTTATCAGGCGGGCCTCTCCACCCCTCTCCACTTCAAAGCCATAATATTTCGCTGCTATACAAATATCAAATTACATAACTTGATTAACATAAACTGCTTTTTACAACCCTTTGACCTCTATGGTTTGCCTTTGGGGAAGTCTGACAGAAAAACTGGAATGTTTTGGTAATTGGGGTTTTAGACCGCCCTCCACTGAATGGCCTATGTTGGGGAAGCTGGATGGTAAACAATGGGATGATTTGAGAATTTAGGATGTTCTGCTAGACCTGCGGGTCTAGTAACTATGTTTACCGACTCGGCCTAAGGGAAATGCACAATTTCTAAGCTCTACCAAGCTTTGCCTAGGCTGTCTTGGGCACTGTTGTGATTGGGAGAGGGAATGCAGTGATTCGCCATCCCCTATGAGGGAACTGATATGTGCAATGCGATGGTTCTAAATAGTGCCATCATTGCACAAGTATGGAGCATGTAAGTCGCTGTAGGAGCTCAGCACTGCTTGTTATAAGGATAATGTAGTCTAGAATGAGGTTACACTAAGGTCTGAGCTACACCACCTAGTAGTGATATATGTAAATCTACAATTTGAAAGCAACGTGATTGGCAAGCTAGAGAGTACCAAGGATCATACAAATATCTAAAATATCACTAAGGTCTTCAATTGCCAGCAGTGTATGCCTCAAATTTTGTATTCACTTCAAATTTCAATGAAATGTTTTACGAGGTTTCATTAAACCAAAGACGAATAACAGATTGTTTACTAACCAACATACAAAAGAAAAAGTTCTGTCATTTATAACTAACAAGCAAAGAAAAAGCCAACATGCCTTTCAACCTATCACAGGTTATCAGGGCTAAATTGAGACCGTATCTGTAGGTCTAATCTGCAACATATACAAGCTGAATAGCTTGCACCTGAAGTAACTTGATATTTAGAACATTCCACCCCAAAGGAAAATAAATATAACATAGCCTGTGTTCCTGAGACTCGCTTCTACGCCTGAGATTCTGAGTGAAAATGGTTTGGTCTTAACTGGGGTCACAACATTCCAGGTACATTACCTACTTGAATCACTTATGTACAAATAGTGTTCCAAGCATCTATATTGGAGGGATCACTTTCAGGGTCCCTCCGACGGCTTTCCTCGTGGGCGCCCACGAGGAAAGCCCTAAATATCAAGTTAATTCAAGCGCAAACTATTCAGCTTGTATTCGATGCAGATTAGGAAGCGATCTACAGATGTGATCTCAATTTAGCCCCGATGAAAACCTGCAATAGGTTGAAACATGTGTTGACTTTTTCTTTGCTTGTCCAGTTAGAAATACTGAACTTTTCTTTTGTATGTTGAGTTAGAGTGAACAATCTGTTTTTCGTGTTTGGTTTAATAAAAGCTCATAAAACATTTCATTGAAATGTGCAGTGAATACGGAATGGGACATCAAAATACAACCACTTTTAGGCATATCCTCCTGGCAATTCAAGACCTTCTATGGGTTTGGCGCTGGAACTGGATATTGAGGTGGAAGAGAAACCAATATGAGGAACTAAGGACTAAAGCAAGAAAGAGGCTAGGACAGAGCACATACTTGGTATTAGAGTCCAGGGACTAGAAAGAGGGATAGGGACTTTAGAATTCCCCATGAGAAAATACTGTTCAGGAGTAAAACAAAGTTACCCCGAGTACCTATATTTGTGAATTGCAAAGCCCTGTCCATGAGTCAGATTTACTTAAAGCAATTTCTTTGAAAGTCATCCACCTTAATCGCAGACAAAGATGTTTATTAAAGTGGCAATGTCGTAATTAATATTCTCATTAATATCATTGAGGGACCTGCCAATGTAATGACTATGCAGTGGTATCTTTCTCCATGTCTTGCAGCTTGTTTGTAAATATATTGCTTTATATTTGTACTTCATAACATTCTTCATGGCAGATGTCCATACTGCACACAAGCAATAAAGGTGCACAGTGTTAGTCTAAGATGAAAGTTCATCGTTAACACATCTGGCGCAGATTCCCAAAGATTGCTTCTTAGAACAAAACATTAATTTCTACCTAAAAGGGCTGAGCCTTCTTCCTCCACTTCCCTAAAAAATAAACAAACATGAGATTTAATAAAATATAGGTTTGTTCAAGGGAGAATATGCACTAATCATGACCACCTACATATCACCCGAAGTAGCAGTTACATCACATGCCTGCTATTCTTGCATGGCATAACTGTCTGTTAGCAGACACCATCACATTCTTTTCACAATTTGTCAGTCTAAAGAGAAACACTGAAGCAATACTGAATACTGCGAGCCCATACAGTGCGTGTCTGTATAATTCCAAACAGAGGATCCTGGGAACTGACATATGGTGAGGCTTCATTTTCATTGGGCGCATTGAGGAGTTGTCGAAAATGAATAGAGGTATCACTTTAGAATTAGATTCCGTTTGATGTTAACAGGCAAAAAAAAAGCTTAAAGATTAGTGAAATGTGCATTTATGCACCATTGCGGGAACAGGGATCAAATTCAAAGGGTTGTAAAAAGCACTTTACGTTCAGTTATGAAATTTCATATTTGTATAGCACCCAAATGTTATGGCGTCGAGGCGGGGGGTGTCCTGTCTGATAACCGCAGTCTGTGAAAGCAATATGGACGCAGGGCCAGGGTGACTCATATGGACACAGGGCGACTCATATGGACAGATACATATGGACACTTGGCCAGGGCAACTCATATGGACTAACTCATATGGACACAGGGTGACTCATATGGACACAGGGCCAGGGCGACTCATATGGAAACAGGGTGACTCATATGGAGACACATATGGACACAGGGCCAGGGCGACTCATATGTACTAACTCATATGGACACAGGGTGACTCATATGGACACAGGGTGCCACATATGGACACAGGGCTACTCATATGGACACAGTGCCGGGGCGACTCATATGGACACAGGGCCAGGCCGACTCCTATGGACACAGGGCGACTCAGCAGTTTGTTTTGGTCCTGTGTCCATATTGCTTTCACAGACTGCAGTTATCAGGCGGGCCTCTCCACCCCTCCCCACTTCAAAGCCATAACATTTGGGTGCTATACAAATATCAAATTACATAACTTAATTAACAAAGTGATTTTTACAACCCTTTGACCTCTATGGTTTGGGTTTGGGGAAGTCTGACTGAAAAACTGGAATGATTTGGAAATTTGGGGTTTTAGACCACCCACCACTGAATGGCCTGTGTTGGAGAAGCTGCATGGTAAACAATGGGATGATTTAAGAATTTAGGATGTTCTGCTAGACCTGTGGGTCTAGTTACTATGTTGACCTACTTGGCCTAAGGGAAATGCACAACTTCTAAGCTCTACCAAGCTTTGCCTAGGCTGTCTTGGGCACTGTTGTGATTGGGAGAGGGAATGCAGTGATTCGCCGTCCCCTATGAGGGAACTGATATGTGCAATGCGATGGTTCTAAATAGTGCCATCATTGTACAAGTATGGAGCGTGTAAGTCGCTGTAGGAGCTCAGCACTGCTTGTTATAAGGATAATGTACTCTAGAATGAGGTTACACTAAGGTCTGAGCTACACCACCTAGTAGTGATATATGTAAATCTACAATTTGAAAGCAATGTGGTTGGCAAGCTAGAGAGTACCAAGGATCATACAAATATCTAAAATATCACTAAGGTCTTCAATTGCCAGCAGTGTATGCCTCAAATATTGTATTCAATTCAAATTTCAAAGAAATGTTTTACGAGGTTTCATTAAACCAAAGACGAATAACAGATTGTTTACTAACCAACATACAAAAGAAAAAGTTCTGTCATTTATAACTAACAAGCAAAGAAAAAGCCAACATGCCTTTCAACCTATCACAGGTTATCAGGGCTAAATTGAGACCGTATCTGTAGATCTAATCTGCAACAAATACAAGCTGAATAGCTTGCACTTGAAGTAACTTGATATTTAGAACATTCCACCCCAAAGGAAAATAAATATAACATAGCCTGTGTTCCTGAGACTCGCTTCTACGCCTGAGATTCTGAGTGAAAATGGTTTGGTCTTAACTGGGGTCACAACATTCCAGGTACATTACCTACTTGTATCACTTATGTACAAATAGTGTTCCATAGCGTCTATAATGGAGGGATCTCTTTCAGGCTCCCTCCGACGGCTTTCCTCGTGGGCGCCCACGAGGAAAGCCCTAAATATCAAGTTAATTCAAGCGCAAGCTATTCAGTTTGTATTCGGTGCAGATTAGGAAGCGATCTACAGATGTCATCTCAATTTAGCCCCGATGAAAACCTGCCATAGGTTGAAACATGTGTTGACTTTTTCTTTGCTTGTCCAGTTAGAAATACTGAACTTTTCTTTTGTATGTTGAGTTAGAGTGAACAATCTGTTTTTCGTGTTTGGTTTAATAAAAGCTCATATAACATTTCATTGAAATGTGCAGTGAATACGGAATGGCACATCAAAATACAACCACTTTCAGGCATAATCTCCTGGCAATTCAAGACCTTCTATGGGTTTGGCGCTGGAACTGGATATTGAGGTGGAAGAGAAACCAATATAAGGAACTAAGAACTAAAGCAAGAAAGAGGCTAGGACAGAGCACAGACTTGGGATTGGAGTCCAGGGACTAGAAAGAGGGATAGGGACTTTAGAATTACCCATGAGAACACACTGTTCAGGAGTAAAACAAAGTTACCCGGAGTACCTATTTTTGTGAATTGTAAAGCCCTCTCCATGAGTCAGATTTACTTAATGCAATTTCTTTGAAAGTCATCCACCTTAATCGCAGACAAAGATGTTTATCAAAGTGGCAATGTCGTAATTAATATTCTCATTAATATAATTGAGGGACCTACCAACGTAAAGACCATGCAGTGGTATCTTTCTCCCTGTCTTGTAGTTTGTTTGTAAATATATCACTTTACATTTGTACTTCATAACATTCTTCATGGCAGATGTCCATACTGCACACAAGCAATAAAGGTGCACAGTATTAGTCTAAGATGAAGCTTCATCGTTACCACATCTGGGACAGATTCCGAAAGATTGCTTCTTATAACAGAACATTCATTTCTACCTACCAGGGCTGAGCCTTCTTTCTCCACTTCCCTAAAAAATAAACAAATATGAGATTTAATAAAATATATTTTTGTTCAAGGGAGAATATGCACTAATCATGACCACCTACATATCACCCAAAGTAGCAGTTACATCACATGCCTGCTATTCTTGCATGGCATAACTGTCTGTTAGCAGACACCATCACATTCTCCTCACAATTTGCCAGTCTAAAGAGGAACACTGAAGCCATACTGAATACTGCGAGCCCATACAGTGCGTGTCTGTATAATTCCAAACAGAGGATCCTAGGAACTCACATATGGTGAAGCTTCATTTTCATTGGGCGCATTGAGGAGTTGTCGAAAATGAATAGAGGTATCACTTTAGAATTAGATTCCGTTTGATGTTAACAGGCAAAAAACACCTTAAAGATTAGTGAAATGTGCATTTAAGCACTACTGCGGGAACAGGGATCAAATTCAAAGGGTTGTAAAAAGCACTTTACGTTCAATTATGTAATTTCATATTTGTATAGCACCCAAATGTTATGGCTTCAAGAGGGGGGGTCCTGTCTGACAACCGTAGTCTGTGAAAGCAATGTGGACACAGAGCCAGGGCGACTCATATGGACACAAGGCGACTCATATGGACAGATACATATGGACACTTGGCCGTGGCAACTCATATGGATTAACTCATATGGACACAGGGCGACTCATATGGAAACAGGGTGACTCATATGGACAGACACATATGGCCACAGGGCCAGGGTGACTCATATGTACTAACTCATATGGACACTGGGCGACTCATATGGACACAGGGCCATGGCAACCCATATGGACATATGGACACAGGGCGACACATATGGACACAGGGCGACTCATATGGACAGACGCATATGGACACAGGGCCAGGGCGCCTCATATGGACTAACTCATATGGACACAGGGCGACTCATATAGACACAGTGCCGGGGCGACTCATATGGACACAGGGCCAGGCCGACTACTAAGGATACAGGAAGACTCATTAGTTTATTTTCCTGTGTCCATATTGCTTTCACAGACTGCAGTTATCAGGCAGGCCTCTCCACCCCTCCCCACTTCAAAGCCATAACATTTCGCTGCTATACAAATATCAAATTACATAACTTGATTAACATACACTGCTTTTTACAACCCTTTGACCTCTATGGTTTGCCTTTGGGGAAGTCTGACAGAAAAACTGGAATGTTTTGGTAATTGGGGTTTTAGACCGCCCTCCACTGAATGGCCTATGTTGGGGAAGCTGGATGGTAAACAATGGGATGATTTGAGAATTTAGGATGTTCTGCTAGACCTGCGGGTCTAGTAACTATGTTTACCTACTCGGCCTAAGGGAAATGCACAATTTCTAAGCTCTACCAAGCTTTACCTAGGCTGTCTTGGGCACTGTTGTGATTGGGAGAGGGAATGCAGTGATTCGCCGTCCCCTATGAGGGAACTGATATGTGCAATGCGATGGTTCTAAATAGTGCCATCATTGCACAAGTATGGAGCGTGTAAGTCGCTGTAGGAGCTCAGCACTGCTTGTTATAAGGATAATGTAGTCTAGAATGAGGTTACACTAAGGTCTGAGCTACACCACCTAGTAGTGATATATGTAAATCTACAATTTGAAAGCAACGTGATTGGCAAGCTAGAGAGTACCAAGGATCATACAAATATCTAAAATATCACTAAGGTCTTCAATTGCCAGCAGTGTATGCCTCAAATTTTGTATTCACTTCAAATTTCAATGAAATGTTTTACGAGGTTTCATTAAACCAAAGACGAATAACAGATTGTTTACTAACCAACATACAAAAGAAAAAGTTCTGTCATTTATAACTAACAAGCAAAGAAAAAGCCAACATGCCTTTCAACCTATCACAGGTTATCAGGGCTAAATTGAGACCGTATCTGTAGGTCTAATCTGCAACATATACAAGCTGAATAGCTTGCACCTGAAGTAACTTGATATTTAGAACATTCCACCCCAAAGGAAAATAAATATAACATAGCCTGTGTTCCTGAGACTCGCTTCTACGCCTGAGATTCTGAGTGAAAATGGTTTGGTCTTAACTGGGGTCACAACATTCCAGGTACATTACCTACTTGAATCACTTATGTACAAATAGTGTTCCAAGCATCTATATTGGAGGGATCACTTTCAGGCTCCCTCCGACGGCTTTCCTCGTGGGCGCCCACGAGGAAAGCCCTAAATATCAAGTTAATTCAAGCGCAAACTATTCAGCTTGTATTCGATGCAGATTAGGAAGCGATCTACAGATGTGATCTCAATTTAGCCCCGATGAAAACCTGCGATAGGTTGAAACATGTGTTGACTTTTTCTTTGCTTGTCCAGTTAGAAATACTGAACTTTTCTTTTGTATGTTGAGTTAGAGTGAACAATCTGTTTTTCGTGTTTGGTTTAATAAAAGCTCATAAAACATTTCATTGAAATGTGCAGTGAATACGGAATGGGACATCAAAATACAACCACTTTTAGGCATATCCTCCTGGCAATTCAAGACCTTCTATGGGTTTGGCGCTGGAACTGGATATTGAGGTGGAAGAGAAACCAATATGAGGAACTAAGGACTAAAGCAAGAAAGAGGCTAGGACAGAGCACATACTTGGTATTAGAGTCCAGGGACTAGAAAGAGGGATAGGGACTTTAGAATTACCCATGAGAAAATACTGTTCAGGAGTAAAACAAAGTTACCCCGAGTACCTATATTTGTGAATTGCAAAGCCCTGTCCATGAGTCAGATTTACTTAAAGCAATTTCTTTGAAAGTCATCCACCTTAATCGCAGACAAAGATGTTTATCAAAGTGGCAATGTCGTAATTAATATTCTCATTAATATCATTGAGGGACCTGCCAATGTAATGACTATGCAGTGGTATCTTTCTCCATGTCTTGCAGTTTGTTTGTAAATATATTGTTTTATATTTGTACTTCATAACATTCTTCATGGCAGATGTCCATACTGCACACAAGCAATAAAGGTGCACAGTGTTAGTCTAAGATGAAGCTTCATCGTTGCCACATCTGGCGCAGATTCCCAAAGATTGCTTCTTATAACAAAACATTAATTTCTACCTAAAAGGGCTGAGCCTTCTTCCTCCACTTCCCTAAAAAATAAACAAACATGAGATTTAATAAAATATAGGTTTGTTCAAGGGAGAATATGCACTAATCATGACCACCTACATATCACCCGAAGTAGCAGTTACATCACATGCCTGCTATTCTTGCATGGCATAACTGTCTGTTAGCAGACACCATCACATTCTTTTCACAATTTGTCAGTCTAAAGAGAAACACTGAAGCAATACTGAATACTGCGAGCCCATAGAGTGCGTGTCTGTATAATTCCAAACAGAGGATCCTGGGAACTGACATATGGTGAGGCTTCATTTTCATTGGGCGCATTGAGGAGTTGTCGAAAATGAATAGAGGTATCACTTTAGAATTAGATTCCGTTTGATGTTAACAGGCAAAAAAAAAGCTTAAAGATTAGTGAAATGTGCATTTATGCACCACTGCGGGAACAGGGATCAAATTCAAAGGGTTGTAAAAAGCACTTTACGTTCAGTTATGAAATTTCATATTTGTATAGCACCCAAATGTTATGGCGTCGAGGCGGGGGGTGTCCTGTCTGATAACCGCAGTCTGTGAAAGCAATATGGACGCAGGGCCAGGGTGACTCATATGGACACAGGGCGACTCATATGGACAGATACATATGGACACTTGGCCAGGGCAACTCATATGGACTAACTCATATGGACACAGGGCGACTCATATGGACACAGGGTGACTCATATGGACACAGGGCGACTCATATGGAAACAGGGTGACTCATATGGAGACACATATGGACACAGGGCCAGGGCGACTCATATGTACTAACTCATATGGACACAGGGCGACTCATATGGACACAGGGTGACACATATGGACACAGGGCGACTCATATGGACAGACGCATATGGACACAGGGCCAGGGCGCCTCATATGGACTAACTCATATGGACACAGGGCTACTCATATGGACACAGTGCCGGGGCGACTCATATGGACACAGGGCCAGGCCGACTCCTATGGACACAGGGCGACTCAGCAGTTTGTTTTGGTCCTGTGTCCATATTGCTTTCACAGACTGCAGTTATCAGGCGGGCCTCTCCACCCCTCCCCACTTCAAAGCCATAACATTTGGGTGCTATACAAATATCAAATTACATAACTTAATTAACAAAGTGCTTTTTACAACCCTTTGACCTCTATGGTTTGGGTTTGGGGAAGTCTGACTGAAAAACTGGAATGATTTGGAAATTGGGGTTTTAGACCACCCACCACTGAATGGCCTGTGTTGGAGAAGCTGCATGGTAAACAATGGGATGATTTAAGAATTTAGGATGTTCTGCTAGACCTGTGGGTCTAGTTACTATGTTTACCTACTTGGCCTAAGGGAAATGCACAACTTCTAAGCTCTACCAAGCTTTGCCTAGGCTGTCTTGGGCACTGTTGTGATTGGGAGAGGGAATGCAGTGATTCGCCGTCCCTATGAGGGAACTGATATGTGCAATGCGATGGTTCTAAATAGTGCCATCATTGTACAAGTATGGAGCGTGTAAGTCGCTGTAGGAGCTCAGCACTGCTTGTTATAAGGATAATGTACTCTAGAATGAGGTTACACTAAGGTCTGAGCTACACCACCTAGTAGTGATATATGTAAATCTACAATTTGAAAGCAATGTGGTTGGCAAGCTAGAGAGTACCAAGGATCATACAAATATCTAAAATATCACTAAGGTCTTCAATTGCCAGCAGTGTATGCCTCAAATATTGTATTCAATTCAAATTTCAAAGAAATGTTTTACGAGGTTTCATTAAACCAAAGACGAATAACAGATTGTTTACTAACCAACATACAAAAGAAAAAGTTCTGTCATTTATAACTAACAAGCAAAGAAAAAGCCAACATGCCTTTCAACCTATCACAGGTTATCAGGGCTAATTTGAGACCGTATCTGTAGATCTAATCTGCAACAAATACAAGCTGAATAGCTTGCACTTGAAGTAACTTGATATTTAGAACATTCCACCCCAAAGGAAAATAAATATAACATAGCCTGTGTTCCTGAGACTCGCTTCTACGCCTGAGATTCTGAGTGAAAATGGTTTGGTCTTAACTGGGGTCACAACATTCCAGGTACATTACCTACTTGTATCACTTATGTACAAATAGTGTTCCATAGCGTCTATATTGGAGGGATCTCTTTCAGGCTCCCTCCGACGGCTTTCCTCGTGGGCGCCCACAAGGAAAGCCCTAAATATCAAGTTAATTCACGCGCAAGCTATTCAGTTTGTATTCGGTGCAGATTAGGAAGCGATCTACAGATGTCATCTCAATTTAGCCCCGATGAAAACCTGCCATAGGTTGAAACATGTGTTGACTTTTTCTTTGCTTGTCCAGTTAGAAATACTGAACTTTTCTTTTGTATGTTGAGTTAGAGTGAACAATCTGTTTTTCGTGTTTGGTTTAATAAAAGCTCATAAAACATTTCATTGAAATGTGCAGTGAATACGGAATGGCACATCAAAATACAACCACTTTCAGGCATAATCTCCTGGCAATTCAAGACCTTCTATGGGTTTGGCGCTGGAACTGGATATTGAGGTGGAAGAGAAACCAATATAAGGAACTAAGTACTAAAGCAAGAAAGAGGCTAGGACAGAGCACAGACTTGGGATTGGAGTCCAGGGACTAGAAAGAGGGATAGGGACTTTAGAATTACCCATGAGAACACACTGTTCAGGAGTAAAACAAAGTTACCCGGAGTACCTATTTTTGTGAATTGTAAAGCCCTCTCCATGAGTCAGATTTACTTAATGCAATTTCTTTGAAAGTCATCCACCTTAATCGCAGACAAAGATGTTTATCAAAGTGGCAATGTCGTAATTAATATTCTCATTAATATAATTGAGGGACCTACCAACGTAAAGACCATGCAGTGGTATCTGTCTCCCTCTCTTGTAGTTTGTTTGTAAATATATCACTTTACATTTGTACTTCATAACATTCTTCATGGAAGATGTCCATACTGCACACAAGCAATAAAGGTGCACAGTATTAGTCTAAGATGAAGCTTCATCGTTACCACATCTGGGACAGATTCCGAAAGATTGCTTCTTATAACAGAACATTCATTTCTATGTACCAGGGCTGAGCCTTCTTCCTCCACTTCCCTAAAAAATAAACAAATATGAGATTTAATAAAATATATTTTTGTTCAAGGGAGAATATGCACTAATCATGACCACCTACATATCACCCAAAGTAGCAGTTACATCACATGCCTGCTATTCTTGCATGGCATAACTGTCTGTTAGCAGACACCATCACATTCTCCTCACAATTTGCCAGTCTAAAGAGGAACACTGAAGCCATACTGAATACTGCGAGCCCATACAGTGCGTGTCTGTATAATTCCAAACAGAGGATCCTAAGAACTCACATATGGTGAAGCTTCATTTTCATTGGGCGCATTGAGGAGTTGTCGAAAATGAATAGAGGTATCACTTTAGAATTAGATTCCGTTTGATGTTAACAGGCAAAAAACAGCTTAAAGATTAGTGAAATGTGCATTTAAGCACCACTGCGGGAACAGGGATCAAATTCAAAGGGTTGTAAAAAGCACTTTACGTTCAATTATGTCATTTCATATTTGTATAGCACCCAAATGTTATGGCTTTGAGAGGGGGGGGGGGTCCAGTCTGACAACCGCAGTCTGTGAAAGCAATGTGGACACAGAGCCAGGGCGACTCATATGGACACAGGGCGACTCATATGGACACTTGGCCGGGGCAACTCATATGGACTAACTCATATGGACACAGGGCAACACATATGGAAACAGGGTGACTCATATGGACAGACACATATGGCCACAGGGCCAGGGTGACTCATATGTACTAACTCATATGGACACAGGGCGACTCATATGGACACAGGGCCATGGCAACCCATATGGACATATGGACACAGGGCGACACATATGGACACAGGGCGACTCATATGGACAGACGCATATGGACACAGGGCCAGGGCGCCTCATATGGACTAACTCATATGGACACAGGGCGACTCATATAGACACAGTGCCGGGGCGACTCATATAGACACAGTGCCGGGGCGACTCATATGGACACAGGGCCAGGCCGACTACTAAGGATACAGGAAGACTCATTAGTTTATTTTCCTGTGTCCATATTGCTTTCACAGACTGCAGTTATCAGGCAGGCCTCTCCACCCCTCCCCACTTCAAAGCCATAACATTTCGCTGCTATACAAATATCAAATTACATAACTTGATTAACATACACTGCTTTTTACAACCCTTTGACCTCTATGGTTTGCCTTTGGGGAAGTCTGACAGAAAAACTGGAATGTTTTGGTAATTGGGGTTTTAGACCGCCCTCCACTGAATGGCCTATGTTGGGGAAGCTGGATGGTAAACAATGGGATGATTTGAGAATTTAGGATGTTCTGCTAGACCTGCGGGTCTAGTAACTATGTTTACCTACTCGGCCTAAGGGAAATGCACAATTTCTAAGCTCTACCAAGCTTTACCTAGGCTGTCTTGGGCACTGTTGTGATTGGGAGAGGGAATGCAGTGATTCGCCGTCCCCTATGAGGGAACTGATATGTGCAATGCGATGGTTCTAAATAGTGCCATCATTGCACAAGTATGGAGCGTGTAAGTCGCTGTAGGAGTTCAGCACTGCTTGTTATAAGGATAATGTAGTCTAGAATGAGGTTACACTAAGGTCTGAGCTACACCACCTAGTAGTGATATATGTAAATCTACAATTTGAAAGCAACGTGATTGGCAAGCTAGAGAGTACCAAGGATCATACAAATATCTAAAATATCACTAAGGTCTTCAATTGCCAGCAGTGTATGCCTCAAATTTTGTATTCACTTCAAATTTCAATGAAATGTTTTACGAGGTTTCATTAAACCAAAGACGAATAACAGATTGTTTACTAACCAACATACAAAAGAAAAAGTTCTGTCATTTATAACTAACAAGCAAAGAAAAAGCCAACATGCCTTTCAACCTATCACAGGTTATCAGGGCTAAATTGAGACCGTATCTGTAGGTCTAATCTGCAACATATACAAGCTGAATAGCTTGCACCTGAAGTAACTTGATATTTAGAACATTCCACCCCAAAGGAAAATAAATATAACATAGCCTGTGTTCCTGAGACTCGCTTCTACGCCTGAGATTCTGAGTGAAAATGGTTTGGTCTTAACTGGGGTCACAACATTCCAGGTACATTACCTACTTGAATCACTTATGTACAAATAGTGTTCCAAGCATCTATATTGGAGGGATCACTTTCAGGCTCCCTCCGACGGCTTTCCTCGTGGGCGCCCACGAGGAAAGCCCTAAATATCAAGTTAATTCAAGCGCAAACTATTCAGCTTGTATTCGATGCAGATTAGGAAGCGATCTACAGATGTGATCTCAATTTAGCCCCGATGAAAACCTGCGATAGGTTGAAACATGTGTTGACTTTTTCTTTGCTTGTCCAGTTAGAAATACTGAACTTTTCTTTTGTATGTTGAGTTAGAGTGAACAATCTGTTTTTCGTGTTTGGTTTAATAAAAGCTCATAAAACATTTCATTGAAATGTGCAGTGAATACGGAATGGGACATCAAAATACAACCACTTTTAGGCATATCCTCCTGGCAATTCAAGACCTTCTATGGGTTTGGCGCTGGAACTGGATATTGAGGTGGAAGAGAAACCAATATGAGGAACTAAGGACTAAAGCAAGAAAGAGGCTAGGACAGAGCACATACTTGGTATTAGAGTCCAGGGACTAGAAAGAGGGATAGGGACTTTAGAATTACCCATGAGAAAATACTGTTCAGGAGTAAAACAAAGTTACCCCGAGTACCTATATTTGTGAATTGCAAAGCCCTGTCCATGAGTCAGATTTACTTAAAGCAATTTCTTTGAAAGTCATCCACCTTAATCGCAGACAAAGATGTTTATCAAAGTGGCAATGTCGTAATTAATATTCTCATTAATATCATTGAGGGACCTGCCAATGTAATGACTATGCAGTGGTATCTTTCTCCATGTCTTGCAGTTTGTTTGTAAATATATTGTTTTATATTTGTACTTCATAACATTCTTCATGGCAGATGTCCATACTGCACACAAGCAATAAAGGTGCACAGTGTTAGTCTAAGATGAAGCTTCATCGTTGCCACATCTGGCGCAGATTCCCAAAGATTGCTTCTTATAACAAAACATTAATTTCTACCTAAAAGGGCTGAGCCTTCTTCCTCCACTTCCCTAAAAAATAAACAAACATGAGATTTAATAAAATATAGGTTTGTTCAAGGGAGAATATGCACTAATCATGACCACCTACATATCACCCGAAGTAGCAGTTACATCACATGCCTGCTATTCTTGCATGGCATAACTGTCTGTTAGCAGACACCATCACATTCTCCTCACAATTTGCCAGTCTAAAGAGGAACACTGAAGCAATACTGAATACTGCGAGCCCATACAGTGCGTGTCTGTATAATTCCAAACAGAGGATCCTGGGAACTGACATATGGTGAGGCTTCATTTTCATTGGGCGCATTGAGGAGTTGTCGAAAATGAATAGAGGTATCACTTTAGAATTAGATTCCGTTTAATGTTAACAGGCAAAAAAAAAGCTTAAAGATTAGTGAAATGTGCATTTATGCACCACTGCGGGAACAGGGATCAAATTCAAAGGGTTGTAAAAAGCACTTTACGTTCAGTTATGAAATTTCATATTTGTATAGCACCCAAATGTTATGGCGTCGAGGCGGGGGGTGTCCTGTCTGATAACCGCAGTCTGTGAAAGCAATATGGACGCAGGGCCAGGGTGACTCATATGGACACAGGGCGACTCATATGGACAGATACATATGGACACTTCGCCAGGGCAACTCATATGGACTAACTCATATGGACACAGGGTGACTCATATGGACACAGGGCGACTCATATGGAAACAGGGTGACTCATATGGAGACACATATGGACACAGGGCCAGGGCGACTCATATGTACTAACTCATATGGACACAGGGCGACTCATATGGACACAGGGTGACACATATGGACACAGGGCGACTCATATGGACAGACGCATATGGACACAGGGCCAGGGCGCCTCATATGGACTAACTCATATGGACACAGGGCTACTCATATGGACACAGTGCCGGGGCGACTCATATGGACACAGGGCCAGGCCGACTCCTATGGACACAGGGCGACTCAGCAGTTTGTTTTGGTCCTGTGTCCATATTGCTTTCACAGACTGCAGTTATCAGGCGGGCCTCTCCACCCCTCCCCACTTCAAAGCCATAACATTTGGGTGCTATACAAATATCAAATTACATAACTTAATTAACAAAGTGCTTTTTACAACCCTTTGACCTCTATGGTTTGGGTTTGGGGAAGTCTGACTGAAAAACTGGAATGATTTGGAAATTGGGGTTTTAGACCACCCACCACTGAATGGCCTGTGTTGGAGAAGCTGCATGGTAAACAATGGGATGATTTAAGAATTTAGGATGTTCTGCTAGACCTTTTGGGTCTAGTTACTATGTTTACCTACTTGGCCTAAGGGAAATGCACAACTTCTAAGCTCTACCAAGCTTTGCCTAGGCTGTCTTGGGCACTGTTGTGATTGGGAGAGGGAATGCAGTGATTCGCCGTCCCCTATGAGGGAACTGATATGTGCAATGCGATGGTTCTAAATAGTGCCATCATTGTACAAGTATGGAGCGTGTAAGTCGCTGTAGGAGCTCAGCACTGCTTGTTATAAGGATAATGTACTCTAGAATGAGGTTACACTAAGGTCTGAGCTACACCACCTAGTAGTGATATATGTAAATCTACAATTTGAAAGCAATGTGGTTGGCAAGCTAGAGAGTACCAAGGATCATACAAATATCTAAAATATCACTAAGGTCTTCAATTGCCAGCAGTGTATGCCTCAAATATTGTATTCAATTCAAATTTCAAAGAAATGTTTTACGAGGTTTCATTAAACCAAAGACGAATAACAGATTGTTTACTAACCAACATACAAAAGAAAAAGTTCTGTCATTTATAACTAACAAGCAAAGAAAAAGCCAACATGCCTTTCAACCTATCACAGGTTATCAGGGCTAAATTGAGACCGTATCTGTAGATCTAATCTGCAACAAATACAAGCTGAATAGCTTGCACTTGAAGTAACTTGATATTTAGAACATTCCACCCCAAAGGAAAATAAATATAACATAGCCTGTGTTCCTGAGACTCGCTTCTACGCCTGAGATTCTGAGTGAAAATGGTTTGGTCTTAACTGGGGTCACAACATTCCAGGTACATTACCTACTTGTATCACTTATGTATAAATAGTGTTCCATAGCGTCTATAATGGAGGGATCTCTTTCAGGCTCCCTCCGACGGCTTTCCTCGTGGGCGCCCACGAGGAAAGCCCTAAATATCAAGTTAATTCAAGCGCAAGCTATTCAGTTTGTATTCGGTGCAGATTAGGAAGCGATCTACAGATGTCATCTCAATTTAGCCCCGATGAAAACCTGCCATAGGTTGAAACATGTGTTGACTTTTTCTTTGCTTGTCCAGTTAGAAATACTGAACTTTTCTTTTGTATGTTGAGTTAGAGTGAACAATCTGTTTTTCGTGTTTGGTTTAATAAAAGCTCATATAACATTTCATTGAAATGTGCAGTGAATACGGAATGGCACATCAAAATACAACCACTTTCAGGCATAATCTCCTGGCAATTCAAGACCTTCTATGGGTTTGGCGCTGGAACTGGATATTGAGGTGGAAGAGAAACCAATATAAGGAACTAAGTACTAAAGCAAGAAAGAGGCTAGGACAGAGCACAGACTTGGGATTGGAGTCCAGGGACTAGAAAGAGGGATAGGGACTTTAGAATTACCCATGAGAACACACTGTTCAGGAGTAAAACAAAGTTACCCGGAGTACCTATTTTTGTGAATTGTAAAACCCTCTCCATGAGTCAGATTTACTTAATGCAATTTCTTTGAAAGTCATCCACCTTAATCGCAGACAAAGATGTTTATCAAAGTGGCAATGTCGTAATTAATATTCTCATTAATATAATTAAGGGACCCACCAACGTAAATACCATGCAGTGGTATCTTTCTCCCTGTCTTGTAGTTTGTTTGTAAATATATCACTTTACATTTGTACTTCATAACATTCTTCATGGCAGATGTCCATACTGCACACAAGCAATAAAGGTGCACAGTATTAGTCTAAGATGAAGCTTCATCGTTACCACATCTGGGACAGATTCCGAAAGATTGCTTCTTATAACAGAACATTCATTTCTACCTACCAGGGCTGAGCCTTCTTTCTCCACTTCCCTAAAAAATAAACAAATATGAGATTTAATAAAATATATTTTTGTTCAAGGGAGAATATGCACTAATCATGACCACCTACATATCACCCAAAGTAGCAGTTACATCACATGCCTGCTATTCTTGCATGGCATAACTGTCTGTTGGCAGACACCATCACATTCTCCTCACAATTTGCCAGTCTAAAGAGGAACACTGAAGCCATACTGAATACTGCGAGCCCATACAGTGCGTGTCTGTATAATTCCAAACAGAGGATCCTAGGAACTCACATATGGTGAAGCTTCATTTTCATTGGGCACATTGAGGAGTTGTCGAAAATGAATAGAGGTATCACTTTAGAATTAGATTCCGTTTGATGTTAACAGGCAAAAAACACCTTAAAGATTAGTGAAATGTGCATTTAAGCACTACTGCGGGAACAGGGATCAAATTCAAAGGGTTGTAAAAAGCACTTTACGTTCAATTATGTAATTTCATATTTGTATAGCACCCAAATGTTATGGCTTCGAGAGGGGGGGTCCTGTCTGACAACCGCAGTCTGTGAAAGCAATGTGGACACAGAGCCAGGGCGACTCATATGGACACAAGGCGACTCATATGGACAGATACATATGGACACTTGGCCGTGGCAACTCATATGGACTAACTCATATGGACACAGGGCGACTCATATGGAAACAGGGTGACTCATATGGACAGACACATATGGCCACAGGGCCAGGGTGACTCATATGTACTAACTCATATGGACACAGGGCGACTCATATGGACACAGGGCCATGGCAACCCATATGGACATATGGACACAGGGCGACACATATGGACACAGGGCGACTCATATGGACAGACGCATATGGACACAGGGCCAGGGCGCCTCATATGGACTAACTCATATGGACACAGGGCGACTCATATAGACACAGTGCCGGGGCGACTAATATGGACACAGGGCCAGGCCGACTACTAAGGATACAGGAAGACTCATTAGTTTATTTTCCTGTGCCCATATTGCTTTCACAGACTGCAGTTATCAGGCAGGCCTCTCCACCCCTCCCCACTTCAAAGCCATAACATTTCGCTGCTATACAAATATCAAATTACATAACTTGATTAACATACACTGCTTTTTACAACCCTTTGACCTCTATGGTTTGCCTTTGGGGAAGTCTGACAGAAAAACTGGAATGTTTTGGTAATTGGGGTTTTAGACCGCCCTCCACTGAATGGCCTATGTTGGGGAAGCTGGATGGTAAACAATGGGATGATTTGAGAATTTAGGATGTTCTGCTAGACCTGCGGGTCTAGTAACTATGTTTACCTACTCGGCCTAAGGGAAATGCACAATTTCTAAGCTCTACCAAGCTTTACCTAGGCTGTCTTGGGCACTGTTGTGATTGGGAGAGGGAATGCAGTGATTCGCCGTCCCCTATGAGGGAACTGATATGTGCAATGCGATGGTTCTAAATAGTGCCATCATTGCACAAGTATGGAGCGTGTAAGTCGCTGTAGGAGTTCAGCACTGCTTGTTATAAGGATAATGTAGTCTAGAATGAGGTTACACTAAGGTCTGAGCTACACCACCTAGTAGTGATATATGTAAATCTACAATTTGAAAGCAACGTGGTTGGCAAGCTAGAGAGTACCAAGGATCATACAAATATCTAAATATCACTAAGGTCTTCAATTGCCAGCAGTGTATGCCTCAAATTTTGTATTCACTTCAAATTTCAATTAAATGTTTTACGAGGTTTCATTAAACCAAAGACGAATAACAGATTGTTTACTAACCAACATACAAAAGAAAAAGTTCTGTCATTTATAACTAACAAGCAAAGAAAAAGCCAACATGCCTTTCAACCTATCACAGGTTATCAGGGCTAAATTGAGACTGTATCTGTAGATCTAATCTGCAACAAATACAAGCTGAATAGCTTGCACTTGAAGTAACTTGATATTTAGAACATTCCACCCCAAAGGAAAATAAATATAACATAGCCTGTGTTCCTGAGACTCGCTTCTACGCCTGAGATTCTGAGTGAAAATGGTTTGGTCTTAACTGGGGTCACAACATTCCAGGTACATTACCTACTTGAATCACTTATGTACAAATAGTGTTCCAAGCATCTATATTGGAGGGATCACTTTCAGGCTCCCTCCGACGGCTTTCCTCGTGGGCGCCCACGAGGAAAGCCCTAAATATCAAGTTAATTCCAGCGCAAACTATTCAGCTTGTATTCGATGCAGATTAGGAAGCGATCTACAGATGTGATCTCAATTTAGCCCCGATGAAAACCTGCGATATGTTGAAACATGTGTTGACTTTTTCTTTGCTTGTCCAGTTAGAAATACTGAACTTTTCTTTTGTATGTTGAGTTAGAGTGAACAATCTGTTTTTCGTGTTTGGTTTAATAAAAGCTCATAAAACATTTCATTGAAATGTGCAGTGAATACGGAATGGGACATCAAAATACAACCACTTTTAGGCATATCCTCCTGGCAATTCAAGACCTTCTATGGGTTGGCGCTGGAACTAGATATTGAGGTGGAAGAGAAACCAATATGAGGAACTAAGAACTAAAGCAAAAAAGAGGCTAGGACAGGGCACATACTTGGTATTAGAGTCCAGGGACTAGAAAGAGGGATAGGGACTTTAGAATTACCCATGAGAAAATACTGTTCAGGAGTAAAATAAAGTTACCCCGAGTACCTATATTTGTGAATTGCAAAGCCCTGTCCATGAGTCAGATTTACTTAAAGCAATTTCTTTGAAAGTCATCCACCTTAATCGCAGACAAAGATGTTAATCAAAGTGGCAATGTCGTAATTAATATTCTCATTAATATCATTGAGGGACCTGCCAATGTAATGACTATGCAGTGGTATCTTTCTCCATGTCTTGCAGTTTGTTTGTAAATATATTGCTTTATATTTGTACTTCATAACATTCTTCATGGCAGATGTCCATACTGCACACAAGCAATAAAGGTGCACAGTGTTAGTCTAAGATGAAGCTTCATCGTTGCCACATCTGGCGCAGATTCCCAAAGATTGCTTCTTATAACAAAACATTAATTTCTACCTAAAAGGGCTGAGCCTTCTTCCTCCACTTCCCTAAAAAATAAACAAACATGAGATTTAATAAAATATAGGTTTGTTCAAGGGAGAATATGCACTAATCATGACCACCTACATATCACCCGAAGTAGCAGTTACATCACATGCCTGCTATTCTTGCATGGCATAACTGTCTGTTAGCAGACCCCATCACATTCTCCTCACAATTTGCCAGTCTAAAGAGGAACACTGAAGCCATACTGAATACTGCGAGCCCATAGTGCGTGTCTGTATAATTCCAAACAGAGGATCCTAGGAACTCACATATGGTGAAGCTTCATTTTCATTGGGCGCATTGAGGAGTTGTCGAAAATGAATAGAGGTATCACTTTAGAATTAGATTCTGTTTGATGTTAACAGGCAAAAAACAGCTTAAAGATCAGTGAAATGTGCATTTAAGCACTACTGCGGGAACAGGGATCAAATTCAAAGGGTTGTAAAAAGCACTTTACGTTCAATTATGTAATTTCATATTTGTATAGCACCCAAATGTTATGGCTTCGAGGGGGGGGGGGGGGGGTCCTGTCTGACAACCGCAGTCTGTGAAAGCAATGTGGACACAGAGCCAGGGCGACTCATATGGACACAGGGCGACTCATATGGAAACAGGGTGACTCATATGGACAGACACATATGGCCACAGGGCCAGGGTGACTCATATGTACTAACTCATATGGACACAGGGCGACTCATATGGACACAGGGCCATGGCGACCCATATGGACATATGGACACAGGGCGACACATATGGACACAGGGCGACACATATGGACAGACGCATATGGACACAGGGCCAGGGCGCCTCATATGGACTAACTCATATGGACACAGGGCGACTCATAAAGACACAGTGCCGGGGCGACTCATATGGACACAGGGCCAGGCCGACTACTATGGACACAGGGCGACTCAGCAGTTTGTTTTGGTCCTGTGTCCATATTGCTTTCACAGACTGCAGTTATCAGGCGGGTCTCTCCACCCCTCCCCACTTCAAAGCCATAACATTTCGCTGCTATACAAATATCAAATTACATAACTTGATTAACATAAACTGCTTTTTACAACCCTTTGACCTCTATGGTTTGCCTTTGGGGAAGTCTGACAGAAAAACTGGAATGTTTTGGTAATTGGGGTTTTAGACCGCTCTCCACTGAATGGCCTGTGTTGGAGAAGCTGCATGGTAAACAATGGGATGATTTAAGAATTTAGGATGTTCTGCTAGACCTGTGGGTCTAGTTACTATGTTTACCTACTTTGCCTAAGGGAAATGCACAACTTCTAAGCTCTACCAAGCTTTGCCTAGGCTGTCTTGGGCACTGTTGTGATTGGGAGAGGGAATGCAGTGATTCGCCGTCCCCTATGAGGGAACTGATATGTGCAATGCGATGGTTCTAAATAGTGCCATCATTGTACAAGTATGGAGCGTGTAAGTCGCTGTAGGAGCTCAGCACTGCTTGTTATAAGGATAATGTAGTCTAGAATGAGGTTACACTAAGGTCTGAGCTACACCACCTAGTAGTGATATATGTAAATCTACAATTTGAAAGCAATGTGGTTGGCAAGCTAGAGAGTACCAAGGATCATACAAATATCTAAAATATCACTAAGGTCTTCAATTGCCAGCGGTGTATGCCTCAAATATTGTATTCAATTCAAATTTCAAAGAAATGTTTTACGAGGTTTCATTAAACCAAAGACAAATAACAGATTGTTCACTAACCAACATACAAAAGAAAAAGTTCTGTCATTTATAACTAACAAGCAAAGAAAAAGCCAACATGCCTTTCAACCTATCACAGGTTATCAGGGCTAAATTGAGACCGTATCTGTAGATCTAATCTGCAACAAATACAAGCTGAATAGCTTGCACTTGAAGTAACTTGATATTTAGAACATTCCACCCCAAAGGAAAATAAATATAACATAGCCTGTGTTCCTGAGACTCGCTTCTACCCCTGAGATTCTGAGTGAAAATGGTTTGGTCTTAACTGGGGTCACAACATTCCAGGTACATTACCTACTTGTATCACTTATGTACAAATAGTGTTCCATAGCGTCTATATTGGAGGGATCTCTTTCAGGCTCCCTCCGACGGCTTTCCTCGTGGGCGCCCACGAGGAAAGCCCTAAATATCAAGTTAATTCAAGCGCAAGCTATTCAGTTTGTATTCGGTGCAGATTAGGAAGCGATCTACAGATGTCATCTCAATTTAGCCCCGATGAAAACCTGCCATAGGTTGAAACATGTGTTGACTTTTTCTTTGCTTGTCCAGTTAGAAATACTGAACTTTTATTTTGTATGTTGAGTTAGAGTGAACAATCTGTTTTTCGTGTTTGGTTTAATAAAAGCTCATATAACATTTCATTGAAATGTGCAGTGAATACGGAATGGCACATCAAAATACAACCACTTTCAGGCATAATCTCCTGGCAATTCAAGACCTTCTATGGGTTTGGCGCTGGAACTGGATATTGAGGTGGAAGAGAAACCAATATAAGGAACTAAGTACTAAAGCAAGAAAGAGGCTAGGACAGAGCACAGACTTGGGATTGGAGTCCAGGGACTAGAAAGAGGGATAGGGACTTTAGAATTACCCATGGGAACACACTGTTCAGGAGTAAAACAAAGTTACCCGGAGTACCTATTTTTGTGAATTGTAAAGCCCTCTCCATGAGTCAGATTTACTTAATGCAATTTCTTTGAAAGTCATCCACCTTAATCGCAGACAAAGATGTTTATCAAAGTGGCAATGTCGTAATTAATATTCTCATTAATATAATTGAGGGACCTACCAACGTAAAGACCATGCAGTGGTATCTGTCTCCCTCTCTTGTAGTTTGTTTGTAAATATATCACTTTACATTTGTACTTCATAACATTCTTCATGGAAGATGTCCATACTGCACACAAGCAATAAAGGTGCACAGTATTAGTCTAAGATGAAGCTTCATCGTTACCACATCTGGGACAGATTCCGAAAGATTGCTTCTTATAACAGAACATTCATTTCTACGTACCAGGGCTGAGCCTTCTTCCTCCACTTCCCTAAAAAATAAACAAATATGAGATTTAATAAAATATATTTTTGTTCAAGGGAGAATATGCACTAATCATGACCACCTACATATCACCCAAAGTAGCAGTTACATCACATGCCTGCTATTCTTGCATGGCATAACTGTCTGTTAGCAGACACCATCACATTCTCCTCACAATTTGCCAGTCTAAAGAGGAACACTGAAGCCATACTGAATACTGCGAGCCCATACAGTGCGTGTCTGTATAATTCCAAACAGAGGATCCTAGGAACTCACATATGGTGAAGCTTCATTTTCATTGGGCGCATTGAGGAGTTGTCGAAAATGAATAGAGGTATCACTTTAGAATTAGATTCCGTTTGATGTTAACAGGCAAAAAACAGCTTAAAGATTAGTGAAATGTGCATTTAAGCACTACTGCGGGAACAGGGATCAAATTCAAAGGGTTGTAAAAAGCACTTTACGTTCAATTATGTCATTTCATATTTGTATAGCACCCAAATGTTATGGCTTTGAGAGGGGGGGGGGGTCCAGTCTGACAACCGCAGTCTGTGAAAGCAATGTGGACACAGAGCCAGGGCGACTCATATGGACACAGGGCGACTCATATGGACAGATACATATGGACACTTAGCCGGGGCAACTCATATGGACTAACTCATATGGACACAGGGCAACACATATGGAAACAGGGTGACTCATATGGACAGACACATATGGCCACAGGGCCAGGGTGACTCAGATGTACTAACTCATATGGACACAGGGCGACTCATATGGACACAGGGCCATGGCGACCCATATGGACATATGGACACAGGGCGACACATATGGACACAGGGCGACTCATATGGACAGACGCATATGGACACAGGGCCAGGGCGCCTCATATGGACTAACTCATATGGACACAGGGCGACTCATATAGACACAGTGCCGGGGCGACTCATATGGACACAGGGCCAGGCCGACTACTATGGACACAGGGCGACTCAGCAGTTTGTTTTGGTCCTGTGTCCATATTGCTTTCACAGACTGCAGTTATCAGGCGGGCCTCTCCACCCCTCTCCACTTCAAAGCCATAATATTTCGCTGCTATACAAATATCAAATTACATAACTTGATTAACATAAACTGCTTTTTACAACCCTTTGACCTCTATGGTTTGCCTTTGGGGAAGTCTGACAGAAAAACTGGAATGTTTTGGTAATTGGGGTTTTAGACCGCCCTCCACTGAATGGCCTATGTTGGGGAAGCTGGATGGTAAACAATGGGATGATTTGAGAATTTAGGATGTTCTGCTAGACCTGCGGGTCTAGTAACTATGTTTACCGACTCGGCCTAAGGGAAATGCACAATTTCTAAGCTCTACCAAGCTTTGCCTAGGCTGTCTTGGGCACTGTTGTGATTGGGAGAGGGAATGCAGTGATTCGCCATCCCCTATGAGGGAACTGATATGTGCAATGCGATGGTTCTAAATAGTGCCATCATTGCACAAGTATGGAGCATGTAAGTCGCTGTAGGAGCTCAGCACTGCTTGTTATAAGGATAATGTAGTCTAGAATGAGGTTACACTAAGGTCTGAGCTACACCACCTAGTAGTGATATATGTAAATCTACAATTTGAAAGCAATGTGGTTGGCAAGCTAGAGAGTACCAAGGATCATACAAATATCTAAAATATCACTAAGGTCTTCAATTGCCAGCAGTGTATGCCTCAAATATTGTATTCAATTCAAATTTCAAAGAAATGTTTTACGAGGTTTCATTAAACCAAAGACGAATAACAGATTGTTTACTAACCAACATACAAAAGAAAAAGTTCTGTCATTTATAACTAACAAGCAAAGAAAAAGCCAACATGCCTTTCAACCTATCACAGGTTATCAGGGCTAAATTGAGACCGTATCTGTAGATCTAATCTGCAACAAATACAAGCTGAATAGCTTGCACTTGAAGTAACTTGATATTTAGAACATTCCACCCCAAAGGAAAATAAATATAACATAGCCTGTGTTCCTGAGACTCGCTTCTACGCCTGAGATTCTGAGTGAAAATGGTTTGGTCTTAACTGGGGTCACAACATTCCAGGTACATTACCTACTTGTATCACTTATGTATAAATAGTGTTCCATAGCGTCTATAATGGAGGGATCTCTTTCAGGCTCCCTCCGACGGCTTTCCTCGTGGGCGCCCACGAGGAAAGCCCTAAATATCAAGTTAATTCAAGCGCAAGCTATTCAGTTTGTATTCGGTGCAGATTAGGAAGCGATCTACAGATGTCATCTCAATTTAGCCCCGATGAAAACCTGCCATAGGTTGAAACATGTGTTGACTTTTTCTTTGCTTGTCCAGTTAGAAATACTGAACTTTTCTTTTGTATGTTGAGTTAGAGTGAACAATCTGTTTTTCGTGTTTGGTTTAATAAAAGCTCATATAACATTTCATTGAAATGTGCAGTGAATACGGAATGGCACATCAAAATACAACCACTTTCAGGCATAATCTCCTGGCAATTCAAGACCTTCTATGGGTTTGGCGCTGGAACTGGATATTGAGGTGGAAGAGAAACCAATATAAGGAACTAAGTACTAAAGCAAGAAAGAGGCTAGGACAGAGCACAGACTTGGGATTGGAGTCCAGGGACTAGAAAGAGGGATAGGGACTTTAGAATTACCCATGAGAACACACTGTTCAGGAGTAAAACAAAGTTACCCGGAGTACCTATTTTTGTGAATTGTAAAACCCTCTCCATGAGTCAGATTTACTTAATGCAATTTCTTTGAAAGTCATCCACCTTAATCGCAGACAAAGATGTTTATCAAAGTGGCAATGTCGTAATTAATATTCTCATTAATATAATTAAGGGACCCACCAACGTAAATACCATGCAGTGGTATCTTTCTCCCTGTCTTGTAGTTTGTTTGTAAATATATCACTTTACATTTGTACTTCATAACATTCTTCATGGCAGATGTCCATACTGCACACAAGCAATAAAGGTGCACAGTATTAGTCTAAGATGAAGCTTCATCGTTACCACATCTGGGACAGATTCCGAAAGATTGCTTCTTATAACAGAACATTCATTTCTACCTACCAGGGCTGAGCCTTCTTTCTCCACTTCCCTAAAAAATAAACAAATATGAGATTTAATAAAATATATTTTTGTTCAAGGGAGAATATGCACTAATCATGACCACCTACATATCACCCAAAGTAGCAGTTACATCACATGCCTGCTATTCTTGCATGGCATAACTGTCTGTTGGCAGACACCATCACATTCTCCTCACAATTTGCCAGTCTAAAGAGGAACACTGAAGCCATACTGAATACTGCGAGCCCATACAGTGCGTGTCTGTATAATTCCAAACAGAGGATCCTAGGAACTCACATATGGTGAAGCTTCATTTTCATTGGGCACATTGAGGAGTTGTCGAAAATGAATAGAGGTATCACTTTAGAATTAGATTCCGTTTGATGTTAACAGGCAAAAAACACCTTAAAGATTAGTGAAATGTGCATTTAAGCACTACTGCGGGAACAGGGATCAAATTCAAAGGGTTGTAAAAAGCACTTTACGTTCAATTATGTAATTTCATATTTGTATAGCACCCAAATGTTATGGCTTCGAGAGGGGGGGTCCTGTCTGACAACCGCAGTCTGTGAAAGCAATGTGGACACAGAGCCAGGGCGACTCATATGGACACAAGGCGACTCATATGGACAGATACATATGGACACTTGGCCGTGGCAACTCATATGGACTAACTCATATGGACACAGGGCGACTCATATGGAAACAGGGTGACTCATATGGACAGACACATATGGCCACAGGGCCAGGGTGACTCATATGTACTAACTCATATGGACACAGGGCGACTCATATGGACACAGGGCCATGGCAACCCATATGGACATATGGACACAGGGCGACACATATGGACACAGGGCGACTCATATGGACAGACGCATATGGACACAGGGCCAGGGCGCCTCATATGGACTAACTCATATGGACACAGGGCGACTCATATAGACACAGTGCCGGGGCGACTAATATGGACACAGGGCCAGGCCGACTACTAAGGATACAGGAAGACTCATTAGTTTATTTTCCTGTGCCCATATTGCTTTCACAGACTGCAGTTATCAGGCAGGCCTCTCCACCCCTCCCCACTTCAAAGCCATAACATTTCGCTGCTATACAAATATCAAATTACATAACTTGATTAACATACACTGCTTTTTACAACCCTTTGACCTCTATGGTTTGCCTTTGGGGAAGTCTGACAGAAAAACTGGAATGTTTTGGTAATTGGGGTTTTAGACCGCCCTCCACTGAATGGCCTATGTTGGGGAAGCTGGATGGTAAACAATGGGATGATTTGAGAATTTAGGATGTTCTGCTAGACCTGCGGGTCTAGTAACTATGTTTACCTACTCGGCCTAAGGGAAATGCACAATTTCTAAGCTCTACCAAGCTTTACCTAGGCTGTCTTGGGCACTGTTGTGATTGGGAGAGGGAATGCAGTGATTCGCCGTCCCCTATGAGGGAACTGATATGTGCAATGCGATGGTTCTAAATAGTGCCATCATTGCACAAGTATGGAGCGTGTAAGTCGCTGTAGGAGTTCAGCACTGCTTGTTATAAGGATAATGTAGTCTAGAATGAGGTTACACTAAGGTCTGAGCTACACCACCTAGTAGTGATATATGTAAATCTACAATTTGAAAGCAACGTGGTTGGCAAGCTAGAGAGTACCAAGGATCATACAAATATCTAAATATCACTAAGGTCTTCAATTGCCAGCAGTGTATGCCTCAAATTTTGTATTCACTTCAAATTTCAATTAAATGTTTTACGAGGTTTCATTAAACCAAAGACGAATAACAGATTGTTTACTAACCAACATACAAAAGAAAAAGTTCTGTCATTTATAACTAACAAGCAAAGAAAAAGCCAACATGCCTTTCAACCTATCACAGGTTATCAGGGCTAAATTGAGACTGTATCTGTAGATCTAATCTGCAACAAATACAAGCTGAATAGCTTGCACTTGAAGTAACTTGATATTTAGAACATTCCACCCCAAAGGAAAATAAATATAACATAGCCTGTGTTCCTGAGACTCGCTTCTACGCCTGAGATTCTGAGTGAAAATGGTTTGGTCTTAACTGGGGTCACAACATTCCAGGTACATTACCTACTTGAATCACTTATGTACAAATAGTGTTCCAAGCATCTATATTGGAGGGATCACTTTCAGGCTCCCTCCGACGGCTTTCCTCGTGGGCGCCCACGAGGAAAGCCCTAAATATCAAGTTAATTCCAGCGCAAACTATTCAGCTTGTATTCGATGCAGATTAGGAAGCGATCTACAGATGTGATCTCAATTTAGCCCCGATGAAAACCTGCGATATGTTGAAACATGTGTTGACTTTTTCTTTGCTTGTCCAGTTAGAAATACTGAACTTTTCTTTTGTATGTTGAGTTAGAGTGAACAATCTGTTTTTCGTGTTTGGTTTAATAAAAGCTCATAAAACATTTCATTGAAATGTGCAGTGAATACGGAATGGGACATCAAAATACAACCACTTTTAGGCATATCCTCCTGGCAATTCAAGACCTTCTATGGGTTGGCGCTGGAACTAGATATTGAGGTGGAAGAGAAACCAATATGAGGAACTAAGAACTAAAGCAAAAAAGAGGCTAGGACAGGGCACATACTTGGTATTAGAGTCCAGGGACTAGAAAGAGGGATAGGGACTTTAGAATTACCCATGAGAAAATACTGTTCAGGAGTAAAATAAAGTTACCCCGAGTACCTATATTTGTGAATTGCAAAGCCCTGTCCATGAGTCAGATTTACTTAAAGCAATTTCTTTGAAAGTCATCCACCTTAATCGCAGACAAAGATGTTAATCAAAGTGGCAATGTCGTAATTAATATTCTCATTAATATCATTGAGGGACCTGCCAATGTAATGACTATGCAGTGGTATCTTTCTCCATGTCTTGCAGTTTGTTTGTAAATATATTGCTTTATATTTGTACTTCATAACATTCTTCATGGCAGATGTCCATACTGCACACAAGCAATAAAGGTGCACAGTGTTAGTCTAAGATGAAGCTTCATCGTTGCCACATCTGGCGCAGATTCCCAAAGATTGCTTCTTATAACAAAACATTAATTTCTACCTAAAAGGGCTGAGCCTTCTTCCTCCACTTCCCTAAAAAATAAACAAACATGAGATTTAATAAAATATAGGTTTGTTCAAGGGAGAATATGCACTAATCATGACCACCTACATATCACCCGAAGTAGCAGTTACATCACATGCCTGCTATTCTTGCATGGCATAACTGTCTGTTAGCAGACCCCATCACATTCTCCTCACAATTTGCCAGTCTAAAGAGGAACACTGAAGCCATACTGAATACTGCGAGCCCATAGTGCGTGTCTGTATAATTCCAAACAGAGGATCCTAGGAACTCACATATGGTGAAGCTTCATTTTCATTGGGCGCATTGAGGAGTTGTCGAAAATGAATAGAGGTATCACTTTAGAATTAGATTCTGTTTGATGTTAACAGGCAAAAAACAGCTTAAAGATCAGTGAAATGTGCATTTAAGCACTACTGCGGGAACAGGGATCAAATTCAAAGGGTTGTAAAAAGCACTTTACGTTCAATTATGTAATTTCATATTTGTATAGCACCCAAATGTTATGGCTTCGAGGGGGGGGGGGGGGGGTCCTGTCTGACAACCGCAGTCTGTGAAAGCAATGTGGACACAGAGCCAGGGCGACTCATATGGACACAGGGCGACTCATATGGAAACAGGGTGACTCATATGGACAGACACATATGGCCACAGGGCCAGGGTGACTCATATGTACTAACTCATATGGACACAGGGCGACTCATATGGACACAGGGCCATGGCGACCCATATGGACATATGGACACAGGGCGACACATATGGACACAGGGCGACACATATGGACAGACGCATATGGACACAGGGCCAGGGCGCCTCATATGGACTAACTCATATGGACACAGGGCGACTCATAAAGACACAGTGCCGGGGCGACTCATATGGACACAGGGCCAGGCCGACTACTATGGACACAGGGCGACTCAGCAGTTTGTTTTGGTCCTGTGTCCATATTGCTTTCACAGACTGCAGTTATCAGGCGGGTCTCTCCACCCCTCCCCACTTCAAAGCCATAACATTTCGCTGCTATACAAATATCAAATTACATAACTTGATTAACATAAACTGCTTTTTACAACCCTTTGACCTCTATGGTTTGCCTTTGGGGAAGTCTGACAGAAAAACTGGAATGTTTTGGTAATTGGGGTTTTAGACCGCTCTCCACTGAATGGCCTGTGTTGGAGAAGCTGCATGGTAAACAATGGGATGATTTAAGAATTTAGGATGTTCTGCTAGACCTGTGGGTCTAGTTACTATGTTTACCTACTTTGCCTAAGGGAAATGCACAACTTCTAAGCTCTACCAAGCTTTGCCTAGGCTGTCTTGGGCACTGTTGTGATTGGGAGAGGGAATGCAGTGATTCGCCGTCCCCTATGAGGGAACTGATATGTGCAATGCGATGGTTCTAAATAGTGCCATCATTGTACAAGTATGGAGCGTGTAAGTCGCTGTAGGAGCTCAGCACTGCTTGTTATAAGGATAATGTAGTCTAGAATGAGGTTACACTAAGGTCTGAGCTACACCACCTAGTAGTGATATATGTAAATCTACAATTTGAAAGCAATGTGGTTGGCAAGCTAGAGAGTACCAAGGATCATACAAATATCTAAAATATCACTAAGGTCTTCAATTGCCAGCGGTGTATGCCTCAAATATTGTATTCAATTCAAATTTCAAAGAAATGTTTTACGAGGTTTCATTAAACCAAAGACAAATAACAGATTGTTCACTAACCAACATACAAAAGAAAAAGTTCTGTCATTTATAACTAACAAGCAAAGAAAAAGCCAACATGCCTTTCAACCTATCACAGGTTATCAGGGCTAAATTGAGACCGTATCTGTAGATCTAATCTGCAACAAATACAAGCTGAATAGCTTGCACTTGAAGTAACTTGATATTTAGAACATTCCACCCCAAAGGAAAATAAATATAACATAGCCTGTGTTCCTGAGACTCGCTTCTACCCCTGAGATTCTGAGTGAAAATGGTTTGGTCTTAACTGGGGTCACAACATTCCAGGTACATTACCTACTTGTATCACTTATGTACAAATAGTGTTCCATAGCGTCTATATTGGAGGGATCTCTTTCAGGCTCCCTCCGACGGCTTTCCTCGTGGGCGCCCACGAGGAAAGCCCTAAATATCAAGTTAATTCAAGCGCAAGCTATTCAGTTTGTATTCGGTGCAGATTAGGAAGCGATCTACAGATGTCATCTCAATTTAGCCCCGATGAAAACCTGCCATAGGTTGAAACATGTGTTGACTTTTTCTTTGCTTGTCCAGTTAGAAATACTGAACTTTTATTTTGTATGTTGAGTTAGAGTGAACAATCTGTTTTTCGTGTTTGGTTTAATAAAAGCTCATATAACATTTCATTGAAATGTGCAGTGAATACGGAATGGCACATCAAAATACAACCACTTTCAGGCATAATCTCCTGGCAATTCAAGACCTTCTATGGGTTTGGCGCTGGAACTGGATATTGAGGTGGAAGAGAAACCAATATAAGGAACTAAGTACTAAAGCAAGAAAGAGGCTAGGACAGAGCACAGACTTGGGATTGGAGTCCAGGGACTAGAAAGAGGGATAGGGACTTTAGAATTACCCATGGGAACACACTGTTCAGGAGTAAAACAAAGTTACCCGGAGTACCTATTTTTGTGAATTGTAAAGCCCTCTCCATGAGTCAGATTTACTTAATGCAATTTCTTTGAAAGTCATCCACCTTAATCGCAGACAAAGATGTTTATCAAAGTGGCAATGTCGTAATTAATATTCTCATTAATATAATTGAGGGACCTACCAACGTAAAGACCATGCAGTGGTATCTGTCTCCCTCTCTTGTAGTTTGTTTGTAAATATATCACTTTACATTTGTACTTCATAACATTCTTCATGGAAGATGTCCATACTGCACACAAGCAATAAAGGTGCACAGTATTAGTCTAAGATGAAGCTTCATCGTTACCACATCTGGGACAGATTCCGAAAGATTGCTTCTTATAACAGAACATTCATTTCTACGTACCAGGGCTGAGCCTTCTTCCTCCACTTCCCTAAAAAATAAACAAATATGAGATTTAATAAAATATATTTTTGTTCAAGGGAGAATATGCACTAATCATGACCACCTACATATCACCCAAAGTAGCAGTTACATCACATGCCTGCTATTCTTGCATGGCATAACTGTCTGTTAGCAGACACCATCACATTCTCCTCACAATTTGCCAGTCTAAAGAGGAACACTGAAGCCATACTGAATACTGCGAGCCCATACAGTGCGTGTCTGTATAATTCCAAACAGAGGATCCTAGGAACTCACATATGGTGAAGCTTCATTTTCATTGGGCGCATTGAGGAGTTGTCGAAAATGAATAGAGGTATCACTTTAGAATTAGATTCCGTTTGATGTTAACAGGCAAAAAACAGCTTAAAGATTAGTGAAATGTGCATTTAAGCACTACTGCGGGAACAGGGATCAAATTCAAAGGGTTGTAAAAAGCACTTTACGTTCAATTATGTCATTTCATATTTGTATAGCACCCAAATGTTATGGCTTTGAGAGGGGGGGGGGGTCCAGTCTGACAACCGCAGTCTGTGAAAGCAATGTGGACACAGAGCCAGGGCGACTCATATGGACACAGGGCGACTCATATGGACAGATACATATGGACACTTAGCCGGGGCAACTCATATGGACTAACTCATATGGACACAGGGCAACACATATGGAAACAGGGTGACTCATATGGACAGACACATATGGCCACAGGGCCAGGGTGACTCAGATGTACTAACTCATATGGACACAGGGCGACTCATATGGACACAGGGCCATGGCGACCCATATGGACATATGGACACAGGGCGACACATATGGACACAGGGCGACTCATATGGACAGACGCATATGGACACAGGGCCAGGGCGCCTCATATGGACTAACTCATATGGACACAGGGCGACTCATATAGACACAGTGCCGGGGCGACTCATATGGACACAGGGCCAGGCCGACTACTATGGACACAGGGCGACTCAGCAGTTTGTTTTGGTCCTGTGTCCATATTGCTTTCACAGACTGCAGTTATCAGGCGGGCCTCTCCACCCCTCTCCACTTCAAAGCCATAATATTTCGCTGCTATACAAATATCAAATTACATAACTTGATTAACATAAACTGCTTTTTACAACCCTTTGACCTCTATGGTTTGCCTTTGGGGAAGTCTGACAGAAAAACTGGAATGTTTTGGTAATTGGGGTTTTAGACCGCCCTCCACTGAATGGCCTATGTTGGGGAAGCTGGATGGTAAACAATGGGATGATTTGAGAATTTAGGATGTTCTGCTAGACCTGCGGGTCTAGTAACTATGTTTACCGACTCGGCCTAAGGGAAATGCACAATTTCTAAGCTCTACCAAGCTTTGCCTAGGCTGTCTTGGGCACTGTTGTGATTGGGAGAGGGAATGCAGTGATTCGCCATCCCCTATGAGGGAACTGATATGTGCAATGCGATGGTTCTAAATAGTGCCATCATTGCACAAGTATGGAGCATGTAAGTCGCTGTAGGAGCTCAGCACTGCTTGTTATAAGGATAATGTAGTCTAGAATGAGGTTACACTAAGGTCTGAGCTACACCACCTAGTAGTGATATATGTAAATCTACAATTTGAAAGCAACGTGATTGGCAAGCTAGAGAGTACCAAGGATCATACAAATATCTAAAATATCACTAAGGTCTTCAATTGCCAGCAGTGTATGCCTCAAATTTTGTATTCACTTCAAATTTCAATGAAATGTTTTACGAGGTTTCATTAAACCAAAGACGAATAACAGATTGTTTACTAACCAACATACAAAAGAAAAAGTTCTGTCATTTATAACTAACAAGCAAAGAAAAAGCCAACATGCCTTTCAACCTATCACAGGTTATCAGGGCTAAATTGAGACCGTATCTGTAGGTCTAATCTGCAACATATACAAGCTGAATAGCTTGCACCTGAAGTAACTTGATATTTAGAACATTCCACCCCAAAGGAAAATAAATATAACATAGCCTGTGTTCCTGAGACTCGCTTCTACGCCTGAGATTCTGAGTGAAAATGGTTTGGTCTTAACTGGGGTCACAACATTCCAGGTACATTACCTACTTGAATCACTTATGTACAAATAGTGTTCCAAGCATCTATATTGGAGGGATCACTTTCAGGGTCCCTCCGACGGCTTTCCTCGTGGGCGCCCACGAGGAAAGCCCTAAATATCAAGTTAATTCAAGCGCAAACTATTCAGCTTGTATTCGATGCAGATTAGGAAGCGATCTACAGATGTGATCTCAATTTAGCCCCGATGAAAACCTGCAATAGGTTGAAACATGTGTTGACTTTTTCTTTGCTTGTCCAGTTAGAAATACTGAACTTTTCTTTTGTATGTTGAGTTAGAGTGAACAATCTGTTTTTCGTGTTTGGTTTAATAAAAGCTCATAAAACATTTCATTGAAATGTGCAGTGAATACGGAATGGGACATCAAAATACAACCACTTTTAGGCATATCCTCCTGGCAATTCAAGACCTTCTATGGGTTTGGCGCTGGAACTGGATATTGAGGTGGAAGAGAAACCAATATGAGGAACTAAGGACTAAAGCAAGAAAGAGGCTAGGACAGAGCACATACTTGGTATTAGAGTCCAGGGACTAGAAAGAGGGATAGGGACTTTAGAATTCCCCATGAGAAAATACTGTTCAGGAGTAAAACAAAGTTACCCCGAGTACCTATATTTGTGAATTGCAAAGCCCTGTCCATGAGTCAGATTTACTTAAAGCAATTTCTTTGAAAGTCATCCACCTTAATCGCAGACAAAGATGTTTATTAAAGTGGCAATGTCGTAATTAATATTCTCATTAATATCATTGAGGGACCTGCCAATGTAATGACTATGCAGTGGTATCTTTCTCCATGTCTTGCAGCTTGTTTGTAAATATATTGCTTTATATTTGTACTTCATAACATTCTTCATGGCAGATGTCCATACTGCACACAAGCAATAAAGGTGCACAGTGTTAGTCTAAGATGAAAGTTCATCGTTAACACATCTGGCGCAGATTCCCAAAGATTGCTTCTTAGAACAAAACATTAATTTCTACCTAAAAGGGCTGAGCCTTCTTCCTCCACTTCCCTAAAAAATAAACAAACATGAGATTTAATAAAATATAGGTTTGTTCAAGGGAGAATATGCACTAATCATGACCACCTACATATCACCCGAAGTAGCAGTTACATCACATGCCTGCTATTCTTGCATGGCATAACTGTCTGTTAGCAGACACCATCACATTCTTTTCACAATTTGTCAGTCTAAAGAGAAACACTGAAGCAATACTGAATACTGCGAGCCCATACAGTGCGTGTCTGTATAATTCCAAACAGAGGATCCTGGGAACTGACATATGGTGAGGCTTCATTTTCATTGGGCGCATTGAGGAGTTGTCGAAAATGAATAGAGGTATCACTTTAGAATTAGATTCCGTTTGATGTTAACAGGCAAAAAAAAAGCTTAAAGATTAGTGAAATGTGCATTTATGCACCATTGCGGGAACAGGGATCAAATTCAAAGGGTTGTAAAAAGCACTTTACGTTCAGTTATGAAATTTCATATTTGTATAGCACCCAAATGTTATGGCGTCGAGGCGGGGGGTGTCCTGTCTGATAACCGCAGTCTGTGAAAGCAATATGGACGCAGGGCCAGGGTGACTCATATGGACACAGGGCGACTCATATGGACAGATACATATGGACACTTGGCCAGGGCAACTCATATGGACTAACTCATATGGACACAGGGTGACTCATATGGACACAGGGCCAGGGCGACTCATATGGAAACAGGGTGACTCATATGGAGACACATATGGACACAGGGCCAGGGCGACTCATATGTACTAACTCATATGGACACAGGGTGACTCATATGGACACAGGGTGCCACATATGGACACAGGGCTACTCATATGGACACAGTGCCGGGGCGACTCATATGGACACAGGGCCAGGCCGACTCCTATGGACACAGGGCGACTCAGCAGTTTGTTTTGGTCCTGTGTCCATATTGCTTTCACAGACTGCAGTTATCAGGCGGGCCTCTCCACCCCTCCCCACTTCAAAGCCATAACATTTGGGTGCTATACAAATATCAAATTACATAACTTAATTAACAAAGTGCTTTTTACAACCCTTTGACCTCTATGGTTTGGGTTTGGGGAAGTCTGACTGAAAAACTGGAATGATTTGGAAATTGGGGTTTTAGACCACCCACCACTGAATGGCCTGTGTTGGAGAAGCTGCATGGTAAACAATGGGATGATTTAAGAATTTAGGATGTTCTGCTAGACCTTTTGGGTCTAGTTACTATGTTTACCTACTTGGCCTAAGGGAAATGCACAACTTCTAAGCTCTACCAAGCTTTGCCTAGGCTGTCTTGGGCACTGTTGTGATTGGGAGAGGGAATGCAGTGATTCGCCGTCCCCTATGAGGGAACTGATATGTGCAATGCGATGGTTCTAAATAGTGCCATCATTGTACAAGTATGGAGCGTGTAAGTCGCTGTAGGAGCTCAGCACTGCTTGTTATAAGGATAATGTACTCTAGAATGAGGTTACACTAAGGTCTGAGCTACACCACCTAGTAGTGATATATGTAAATCTACAATTTGAAAGCAATGTGGTTGGCAAGCTAGAGAGTACCAAGGATCATACAAATATCTAAAATATCACTAAGGTCTTCAATTGCCAGCAGTGTATGCCTCAAATATTGTATTCAATTCAAATTTCAAAGAAATGTTTTACGAGGTTTCATTAAACCAAAGACGAATAACAGATTGTTTACTAACCAACATACAAAAGAAAAAGTTCTGTCATTTATAACTAACAAGCAAAGAAAAAGCCAACATGCCTTTCAACCTATCACAGGTTATCAGGGCTAAATTGAGACCGTATCTGTAGATCTAATCTGCAACAAATACAAGCTGAATAGCTTGCACTTGAAGTAACTTGATATTTAGAACATTCCACCCCAAAGGAAAATAAATATAACATAGCCTGTGTTCCTGAGACTCGCTTCTACGCCTGAGATTCTGAGTGAAAATGGTTTGGTCTTAACTGGGGTCACAACATTCCAGGTACATTACCTACTTGTATCACTTATGTATAAATAGTGTTCCATAGCGTCTATAATGGAGGGATCTCTTTCAGGCTCCCTCCGACGGCTTTCCTCGTGGGCGCCCACGAGGAAAGCCCTAAATATCAAGTTAATTCAAGCGCAAGCTATTCAGTTTGTATTCGGTGCAGATTAGGAAGCGATCTACAGATGTCATCTCAATTTAGCCCCGATGAAAACCTGCCATAGGTTGAAACATGTGTTGACTTTTTCTTTGCTTGTCCAGTTAGAAATACTGAACTTTTCTTTTGTATGTTGAGTTAGAGTGAACAATCTGTTTTTCGTGTTTGGTTTAATAAAAGCTCATATAACATTTCATTGAAATGTGCAGTGAATACGGAATGGCACATCAAAATACAACCACTTTCAGGCATAATCTCCTGGCAATTCAAGACCTTCTATGGGTTTGGCGCTGGAACTGGATATTGAGGTGGAAGAGAAACCAATATAAGGAACTAAGTACTAAAGCAAGAAAGAGGCTAGGACAGAGCACAGACTTGGGATTGGAGTCCAGGGACTAGAAAGAGGGATAGGGACTTTAGAATTACCCATGAGAACACACTGTTCAGGAGTAAAACAAAGTTACCCGGAGTACCTATTTTTGTGAATTGTAAAACCCTCTCCATGAGTCAGATTTACTTAATGCAATTTCTTTGAAAGTCATCCACCTTAATCGCAGACAAAGATGTTTATCAAAGTGGCAATGTCGTAATTAATATTCTCATTAATATAATTAAGGGACCCACCAACGTAAATACCATGCAGTGGTATCTTTCTCCCTGTCTTGTAGTTTGTTTGTAAATATATCACTTTACATTTGTACTTCATAACATTCTTCATGGCAGATGTCCATACTGCACACAAGCAATAAAGGTGCACAGTATTAGTCTAAGATGAAGCTTCATCGTTACCACATCTGGGACAGATTCCGAAAGATTGCTTCTTATAACAGAACATTCATTTCTACCTACCAGGGCTGAGCCTTCTTTCTCCACTTCCCTAAAAAATAAACAAATATGAGATTTAATAAAATATATTTTTGTTCAAGGGAGAATATGCACTAATCATGACCACCTACATATCACCCAAAGTAGCAGTTACATCACATGCCTGCTATTCTTGCATGGCATAACTGTCTGTTGGCAGACACCATCACATTCTCCTCACAATTTGCCAGTCTAAAGAGGAACACTGAAGCCATACTGAATACTGCGAGCCCATACAGTGCGTGTCTGTATAATTCCAAACAGAGGATCCTAGGAACTCACATATGGTGAAGCTTCATTTTCATTGGGCACATTGAGGAGTTGTCGAAAATGAATAGAGGTATCACTTTAGAATTAGATTCCGTTTGATGTTAACAGGCAAAAAACACCTTAAAGATTAGTGAAATGTGCATTTAAGCACTACTGCGGGAACAGGGATCAAATTCAAAGGGTTGTAAAAAGCACTTTACGTTCAATTATGTAATTTCATATTTGTATAGCACCCAAATGTTATGGCTTCGAGAGGGGGGGTCCTGTCTGACAACCGCAGTCTGTGAAAGCAATGTGGACACAGAGCCAGGGCGACTCATATGGACACAAGGCGACTCATATGGACAGATACATATGGACACTTGGCCGTGGCAACTCATATGGACTAACTCATATGGACACAGGGCGACTCATATGGAAACAGGGTGACTCATATGGACAGACACATATGGCCACAGGGCCAGGGTGACTCATATGTACTAACTCATATGGACACAGGGCGACTCATATGGACACAGGGCCATGGCAACCCATATGGACATATGGACACAGGGCGACACATATGGACACAGGGCGACTCATATGGACAGACGCATATGGACACAGGGCCAGGGCGCCTCATATGGACTAACTCATATGGACACAGGGCGACTCATATAGACACAGTGCCGGGGCGACTAATATGGACACAGGGCCAGGCCGACTACTAAGGATACAGGAAGACTCATTAGTTTATTTTCCTGTGCCCATATTGCTTTCACAGACTGCAGTTATCAGGCAGGCCTCTCCACCCCTCCCCACTTCAAAGCCATAACATTTCGCTGCTATACAAATATCAAATTACATAACTTGATTAACATACACTGCTTTTTACAACCCTTTGACCTCTATGGTTTGCCTTTGGGGAAGTCTGACAGAAAAACTGGAATGTTTTGGTAATTGGGGTTTTAGACCGCCCTCCACTGAATGGCCTATGTTGGGGAAGCTGGATGGTAAACAATGGGATGATTTGAGAATTTAGGATGTTCTGCTAGACCTGCGGGTCTAGTAACTATGTTTACCTACTCGGCCTAAGGGAAATGCACAATTTCTAAGCTCTACCAAGCTTTACCTAGGCTGTCTTGGGCACTGTTGTGATTGGGAGAGGGAATGCAGTGATTCGCCGTCCCCTATGAGGGAACTGATATGTGCAATGCGATGGTTCTAAATAGTGCCATCATTGCACAAGTATGGAGCGTGTAAGTCGCTGTAGGAGTTCAGCACTGCTTGTTATAAGGATAATGTAGTCTAGAATGAGGTTACACTAAGGTCTGAGCTACACCACCTAGTAGTGATATATGTAAATCTACAATTTGAAAGCAACGTGATTGGCAAGCTAGAGAGTACCAAGGATCATACAAATATCTAAAATATCACTAAGGTCTTCAATTGCCAGCAGTGTATGCCTCAAATTTTGTATTCACTTCAAATTTCAATGAAATGTTTTACGAGGTTTCATTAAACCAAAGACGAATAACAGATTGTTTACTAACCAACATACAAAAGAAAAAGTTCTGTCATTTATAACTAACAAGCAAAGAAAAAGCCAACATGCCTTTCAACCTATCACAGGTTATCAGGGCTAAATTGAGACCGTATCTGTAGGTCTAATCTGCAACATATACAAGCTGAATAGCTTGCACCTGAAGTAACTTGATATTTAGAACATTCCACCCCAAAGGAAAATAAATATAACATAGCCTGTGTTCCTGAGACTCGCTTCTACGCCTGAGATTCTGAGTGAAAATGGTTTGGTCTTAACTGGGGTCACAACATTCCAGGTACATTACCTACTTGAATCACTTATGTACAAATAGTGTTCCAAGCATCTATATTGGAGGGATCACTTTCAGGCTCCCTCCGACGGCTTTCCTCGTGGGCGCCCACGAGGAAAGCCCTAAATATCAAGTTAATTCAAGCGCAAACTATTCAGCTTGTATTCGATGCAGATTAGGAAGCGATCTACAGATGTGATCTCAATTTAGCCCCGATGAAAACCTGCGATAGGTTGAAACATGTGTTGACTTTTTCTTTGCTTGTCCAGTTAGAAATACTGAACTTTTCTTTTGTATGTTGAGTTAGAGTGAACAATCTGTTTTTCGTGTTTGGTTTAATAAAAGCTCATAAAACATTTCATTGAAATGTGCAGTGAATACGGAATGGGACATCAAAATACAACCACTTTTAGGCATATCCTCCTGGCAATTCAAGACCTTCTATGGGTTTGGCGCTGGAACTGGATATTGAGGTGGAAGAGAAACCAATATGAGGAACTAAGGACTAAAGCAAGAAAGAGGCTAGGACAGAGCACATACTTGGTATTAGAGTCCAGGGACTAGAAAGAGGGATAGGGACTTTAGAATTACCCATGAGAAAATACTGTTCAGGAGTAAAACAAAGTTACCCCGAGTACCTATATTTGTGAATTGCAAAGCCCTGTCCATGAGTCAGATTTACTTAAAGCAATTTCTTTGAAAGTCATCCACCTTAATCGCAGACAAAGATGTTTATCAAAGTGGCAATGTCGTAATTAATATTCTCATTAATATCATTGAGGGACCTGCCAATGTAATGACTATGCAGTGGTATCTTTCTCCATGTCTTGCAGTTTGTTTGTAAATATATTGTTTTATATTTGTACTTCATAACATTCTTCATGGCAGATGTCCATACTGCACACAAGCAATAAAGGTGCACAGTGTTAGTCTAAGATGAAGCTTCATCGTTGCCACATCTGGCGCAGATTCCCAAAGATTGCTTCTTATAACAAAACATTAATTTCTACCTAAAAGGGCTGAGCCTTCTTCCTCCACTTCCCTAAAAAATAAACAAACATGAGATTTAATAAAATATAGGTTTGTTCAAGGGAGAATATGCACTAATCATGACCACCTACATATCACCCGAAGTAGCAGTTACATCACATGCCTGCTATTCTTGCATGGCATAACTGTCTGTTAGCAGACACCATCACATTCTCCTCACAATTTGCCAGTCTAAAGAGGAACACTGAAGCAATACTGAATACTGCGAGCCCATACAGTGCGTGTCTGTATAATTCCAAACAGAGGATCCTGGGAACTGACATATGGTGAGGCTTCATTTTCATTGGGCGCATTGAGGAGTTGTCGAAAATGAATAGAGGTATCACTTTAGAATTAGATTCCGTTTGATGTTAACAGGCAAAAAAAAAGCTTAAAGATTAGTGAAATGTGCATTTATGCACCACTGCGGGAACAGGGATCAAATTCAAAGGGTTGTAAAAAGCACTTTACGTTCAGTTATGAAATTTCATATTTGTATAGCACCCAAATGTTATGGCGTCGAGGCGGGGGGTGTCCTGTCTGATAACCGCAGTCTGTGAAAGCAATATGGACGCAGGGCCAGGGTGACTCATATGGACACAGGGCGACTCATATGGACAGATACATATGGACACTTCGCCAGGGCAACTCATATGGACTAACTCATATGGACACAGGGTGACTCATATGGACACAGGGCGACTCATATGGAAACAGGGTGACTCATATGGAGACACATATGGACACAGGGCCAGGGCGACTCATATGTACTAACTCATATGGACACAGGGCGACTCATATGGACACAGGGTGACACATATGGACACAGGGCGACTCATATGGACAGACGCATATGGACACAGGGCCAGGGCGCCTCATATGGACTAACTCATATGGACACAGGGCTACTCATATGGACACAGTGCCGGGGCGACTCATATGGACATAGGGCCAGGCCGACTCCTATGGACACAGGGCGACTCAGCAGTTTGTTTTGGTCCTGTGTCCATATTGCTTTCACAGACTGCAGTTATCAGGCGGGCCTCTCCACCCCTCCCCACTTCAAAGCCATAACATTTCGGTGCTATACAAATATCAAATTACATAACTTAATTAACAAAGTGCTTTTTACAACCCTTTGACCTCTATGGTTTGGGTTTGGGGAAGTCTGACTGAAAAACTGGAATGATTTGGAAATTGGGGTTTTAGACCACCCACCACTGAATGGCCTGTGTTGGAGAAGCTGCATGGTAAACAATGGGATGATTTAAGAATTTAGGATGTTCTGCTAGACCTGTGGGTCTAGTTACTATGTTTACCTACTTGGCCTAAGGGAAATGCACAACTTCTAAGCTCTACCAAGCTTTGCCTAGGCTGTCTTGGGCACTGTTGTGATTGGGAGAGGGAATGCAGTGATTCGCCGTCCCTATGAGGGAACTGATATGTGCAATGCGATGGTTCTAAATAGTGCCATCATTGTACAAGTATGGAGCGTGTAAGTCGCTGTAGGAGCTCAGCACTGCTTGTTATAAGGATAATGTACTCTAGAATGAGGTTACACTAAGGTCTGAGCTACACCACCTAGTAGTGATATATGTAAATCTACAATTTGAAAGCAATGTGGTTGGCAAGCTAGAGAGTACCAAGGATCATACAAATATCTAAAATATCACTAAGGTCTTCAATTGCCAGCAGTGTATGCCTCAAATATTGTATTCAATTCAAATTTCAAAGAAATGTTTTACGTGGTTTCATTAAACCAAAGACGAATAACAGATTGTTTACTAACCAACATACAAAAGAAAAAGTTCTGTCATTTATAACTAACAAGCAAAGAAAAAGCCAACATGCCTTTCAACCTATCACAGGTTATCAGGGCTAAATTGAGACCGTATCTGTAGATCTAATCTGCAACAAATACAAGCTGAATAGCTTGCACTTGAAGTAACTTGATATTTAGAACATTCCACCCCAAAGGAAAATAAATATAACATAGCCTGTGTTCCTGAGACTCGCTTCTACGCCTGAGATTCTGAGTGAAAATGGTTTGGTCTTAACTGGGGTCACAACATTCCAGGTACATTACCTACTTGTATCACTTATGTACAAATAGTGTTCCATAGCGTCTATATTGGAGGGATCTCTTTCAGGCTCCCTCCGACGGCTTTCCTCGTGGGCGCCCACGAGGAAAGCCCTAAATATCAAGTTAATTCAAGCGCAAGCTATTCAGTTTGTATTCGGTGCAGATTAGGAAGCGATCTACAGATGTCATCTCAATTTAGCCCCGATGAAAACCTGCCATAGGTTGAAACATGTGTTGACTTTTTCTTTGCTTGTCCAGTTAGAAATACTAAACTTTTCTTTCGTATGTTGAGTTAGAGTGAACAATCTGTTTTTCGTGTTTGGTTTAATAAAAGCTCATATAACATTTCATTGAAATGTGCAGTGAATACGGAATGGCACATCAAAATACAACCACTTTCAGGCATAATCTCCTGGCAATTCAAGACCTTCTATGGGTTTGGCGCTGGAACTGGATATTGAGGTGGAAGAGAAACCAATATAAGGAACTAAGTACTAAAGCAAGAAAGAGGCTAGGACAGAGCACAGACTTGGGATTGGAGTCCAGGGACTAGAAAGAGGGATAGGGACTTTAGAATTACCCATGAGAACACACTGTTCAGGAGTAAAACAAAGTTACCCGGAGTACCTATTTTTGTGAATTGTAAAGCCCTCTCCATGAGTCAGATTTACTTCATGCAATTTCTTTGAAAGTCATCCACCTTAATCGCAGACAAAGATGTTTATCAAAGTGGCAATGTCGTAATTAATATTCTCATTAATATAATTGAGGGACCTACCAACGTAAAGACCATGCAGCGGAATCTGTCTCCCTCTCTTGTAGTTTGTTTGTAAATATATCACTTTACATTTGTACTTCATAACATTCTTCATGGAAGATGTCCATACTGCACACAAGCAATAAAGGTGCACAGTATTAGTCTAAGATGAAGCTTCATCGTTACCACATCTGGGACAGATTCCGAAAGATTGCTTCTTATAACAGAACATTCATTTCTACGTACCAGGGCCGAGCCTTCTTCCTCCACTTCCCTAAAAAATAAACAAATATGAGATTTAATAAAATATATTTTTGTTCAAGGGAGAATATGCACTAATCATGACCACCTACATATCACCCAAAGTAGCAGTTACATCACATGCCTGCTATTCTTGCATGGCATAACTGTCTGTTAGCAGACACCATCACATTCTCCTCACAATTTGCCAGTTTAAAGAGGAACACTGAAGCCATACTGAATACTGCGAGCCCATACAGTGCGTGTCTGTATAATTCCAAACAGAGGATCCTAGGAACTCACATATGGTGAAGCTTCATTTTCATTGGGCGCATTGAGGAGTTGTCGAAAATGAATAGAGGTATCACTTTAGAATTAGATTCCGTTTGATGTTAACAGGCAAAAAACAGCTTAAAGATTAGTGAAATGTGCATTTAAGCACTACTGCGGGAACAGGGATCAAATTCAAAGGGTTGTAAAAAGCACTTTACGTTCAATTATGTCATTTCATATTTGTATAGCACCCAAATGTTATGGCTTTGAGAGGGGGGGGGTCCAGTCTGACAACCGCAGTCTGTGAAAGCAATGTGGACACAGAGCCAGGGCGACTCATATGGACACAGGGCGACTCATATGGACAGATACATATGGACACTTGGCCGGGGCAACTCATATGTACTAACTCATATGGACACAGGGCAACACATATGGAAACAGGGTGACTCATATGGACAGACACATATGGCCACAGGGCCAGGGTGACTCATATGTACTAACTCATATGGACACAGGGCGACTCATATGGACACAGGGCCATGGCGACCCATATGGACATATGGACACAGGGCGACACATATGGACACAGGGCGACTCATATGGACAGACGCATATGGACACAGGGCCAGGGCGCCTCATATGGACTAACTCATATGGACACAGGGCGACTCATATAGACACAGTGCCGGGGCGACTCATATGGACACAGGGCCAGGCCGACTACTATGGACACAGGGCGACTCAGCAGTTTGTTTTGGTCCTGTGTCCATATTGCTTTCACAGACTGCAGTTATCAGGCGGGCCTCTCCACCCCTCTCCACTTCAAAGCCATAATATTTTGCTGCTATACAAATATCAAATTACATAACTTGATTAACATAAACTGCTTTTTACAACCCTTTGACCTCTATGGTTTGCCTTTGGGGAAGTCTGACAGAAAAACTGGAATGTTTTGGTAATTGGGGTTTTAGACCGCCCTCCACTGAATGGCCTATGTTGGGGAAGCTGGATGGTAAACAATGGGATGATTTGAGAATTTAGGAAGTTCTGCTAGACCTGCGGGTCTAGTAACTATGTTTACCTACTCGGCCTAAGGGAAATGCACAATTTCTAAGCTCTACCAAGCTTTGCCTAGGCTGTCTTGGGCACTGTTGTGATTGGGAGAGGGAATGCAGTGATTCGCCGTCCCCTATGAGGGAACTGATATGTGCAATGCGATGGTTCTAAATAGTGCCATCATTGCACAAGTATGGAGCGTGTAAGTCGCTGTAGGAGCTCAGCACTGCTTGTTATAAGGATAATGTAGTCTAGAATGATGTTACACTAAGGTCTGAGCTACACCACCTAGTAGTGATATATGTAAATCTACAATTTGAAAGCAACGTGATTGGCAAGCTAGAGAGTACCAAGGATCATACAAATATCTAAAATATCACTAAGGTCTTCAATTGCCAGCAGTGTATGCCTCAAATTTTGTATTCACTTCAAATTTCAATGAAATGTTTTACGAGGTTTCATTAAACCAAAGACGAATAACAGATTGTTTACTAACCAACATACAAAAGAAAAAGTTCTGTCATTTATAACTAACAAGCAAAGAAAAAGCCAACATGCCTTTCAACCTATCACAGGTTATCAGGGCTAAATTGAGACCGTATCTGTAGGTCTAATATGCAACATATACAAGCTGAATAGTTTGCACCTGAAGTAACTTGATATTTAGAACATTCCACCCCAAAGGAAAATAAATATAACATAGCCTGTGTTCCTGAGACTCGCTTCTACGCCTGAGATTCTGAGTGAAAATGGTTTGGTCTTAACTGGGGTCACAACATTCCAGGTACATTACCTACTTGAATCACTTATGTACAAATAGTGTTCCAAGCATCTGTATTGGAGGGATCACTTTCAGGCTCCCTCCGACGGCTTTCCTCGTGGGCGCCCACGAGGAAAGCCCTAAATATCAAGTTAATTCAAGCGCAAACTATTCAGCTTGTATTCGATGCAGATTAGGAAGCGATCTACAGATGTGATCTCAATTTAGCCCCGATGAAAACCTGCAATAGGTTGAAACATGTGTTGACTTTTTCTTTGCTTGTCCAGTTAGAAATACTGAACTTTTCTTTTGTATGTTGAGTTAGAGTGAACAATCTGTTTTTCGTGTTTGGTTTAATAAAAGCTCATAAAACATTTCATTGAAATGTGCAGTGAATACGGAATGGGACATCAAAATACAACCACTTTTAGGCATATCCTCCTGGCAATTCAAGACCTTCTATGGGTTTGGCGCTGGAACTGGATATTGAGGTGGAAGAGAAACCAATATGAGGAACTAAGGACTAAAGCAAGAAAGAGGCTAGGACAGAGCACATACTTGGTATTAGAGTCCAGGGACTAGAAAGAGGGATAGGGACTTTAGAATTACCCATGAGAAAATACTGTTCAGGAGTAAAACAAAGTTACCCCGAGTACCTATATTTGTGAATTGCAAAGCCCTGTCCATGAGTCAGATTTACTTAAAGCAATTTCTTTGAAAGTCATCCACCTTAATCGCAGACAAAGATGTTTATCAAAGTGGCAATGTCGTAATTAATATTCTCATTAATATCATTGAGGGACCTGCCAATGTAATGACTATGCAGTGGTATCTTTCTCCATGTCTTGCAGTTTGTTTGTAAATATATTGCTTTATATTTGTACTTCATAACATTCTTCATGGCAGATGTCCATACTGCACACAAGCAATAAAGCTGCACAGTGTTAGTCTAAGATGAAGCTTCATCGTTAACACATCTGGCGCAGATTCCCAAAGATTGCTTCTTAGAACAAAACATTAATTTCTACCTAAAAGGGCTGAGCCTTCTTCCTCCACTTCCCTAAAAAATAAACAAACATGAGATTTAATAAAATATAGGTTTGTTCAAGGGAGAATATGCACTAATCATGACCACCTACATATCACCCGAAGTAGCAGTTACATCACATGCCTGCTATTCTTGCATGGCATAACTGTCTGTTAGCAGACACCATCACATTCTTTTCACAATCTGTCAGTCTAAAGAGAAACACTGAAGCAATACTGAATACTGCGAGCCCATACAGTGCGTGTCTGTATAATTCCAAACAGAGGATCCTGGGAACTGACATATGGTGAGGCTTCATTTTCATTGGGCGCATTGAGGAGTTGTCGAAAATGAATAGAGGTATCACTTTAGAATTAGATTCCGTTTGATGTTAACAGGCAAAAAAAAAGCTTAAAGATTAGTGAAATGTGCATTTATGCACCACTGCGGGAACAGGGATCAAATTCAAAGGGTTGTAAAAAGCACTTTACGTTCAGTTATGAAATTTCATATTTGTATAGCACCCAAATGTTATGGCGTCGAGGCGGGGGGTGTCCTGTCTGATAACCGCAGTCTGTGAAAGCAATATGGACGCAGGGCCAGGGTGACTCATATGGACACAGGGCGACTCATATGGACAGATACATATGGACACTTGGCCAGGGCAACTCATATGGACTAACTCATATGGTCACAGGGTGACTCATATGGACACAGGGCCAGGGCGACTCATATGGAAACAGGGTGACTCATATGGAGACACATATGGACACAGGGCCAGGGCGACTCATATGTACTAACTCATATGGACACAGGGCGACTCATATGGACACAGGGTGCCACATATGGACACAGGGCGACTCATATGGACAGACGCATATGGACACAGGGCCAGGGCGCCTCATATGGACTAACTCATATGGACACAGGGCTACTCATATGGACACAGTGCCGGGGCGACTCATATGGACACAGGGCCAGGCCGACTCCTATGGACACAGGGCGACTCAGCAGTTTGTTTTGGTCCTGTGTCCATATTGCTTTCACAGACTGCAGTTATCAGGCGGGCCTCTCCACCCCTCCCCACTTCAAAGCCATAACATTTGGGTGCTATACAAATATCAAATTACATAACTTAATTAACAAAGTGCTTTTTACAACCCTTTGACCTCTATGGTTTGGGTTTGGGGAAGTCTGACTGAAAAACTGGAATGATTTGGAAATTTGGGGTTTTAGACCACCCACCACTGAATGGCCTGTGTTGGAGAAGCTGCATGGTAAACAATGGGATGATTTAAGAATTTAGGATGTTCTGCTAGACCTGTGGGTCTAGTTACTATGTTTACCTACTTGGCCTAAGGGAAATGCACAACTTCTAAGCTCTACCAAGCTTTGCCTAGGCTGTCTTGGGCACTGTTGTGATTGGGAGAGGGAATGCAGTGATTCGCCGTCCCCTATGAGGGAACTGATATGTGCAATGCGATGGTTCTAAATAGTGCCATCATTGTACAAGTATGGAGCGTGTAAGTCGCTGTAGGAGCTCAGCACTGCTTGTTATAAGGATAATGTACTCTAGAATGAGGTTACACTAAGGTCTGAGCTACACCACCTAGTAGTGATATATGTAAATCTACAATTTGAAAGCAATGTGGTTGGCAAGCTAGAGAGTACCAAGGATCATACAAATATCTAAAATATCACTAAGGTCTTCAATTGCCAGCAGTGTATTCCTCAAATATTGTATTCAATTCAAATTTCAAAGTAATGTTTTACGAGGTTTCATTAAACCAAAGACGAATAACAGATTGTTTACTAACCAACATACAAAAGAAAAAGTTCTGTCATTTATAACTAACAAGCAAAGAAAAAGCCAACATGCCTTTCAACCTATCACAGGTTATCAGGGCTAAATTGAGACCGTATCTGTAGATCTAATCTGCAACAAATACAAGCTGAATAGCTTGCACTTGAAGTAACTTGATATTTAGAACATTCCACCCCAAAGGAAAATAAATATAACATAGCCTGTGTTCCTGAGACTCGCTTCTACGCCTGAGATTCTGAGTGAAAATGGTTTGGTCTTAACTGGGGTCACAACATTCCAGGTACATTACCTACTTGTATCACTTATGTACAAATAGTGTTCCATAGCGTCTATAATGGAGGGATCTCTTTCAGGCTCCCTCCGACGGCTTTCCTCGTGGGCGCCCACGAGGAAAGCCCTAAATATCAAGTTAATTCAAGCGCAAGCTATTCAGTTTGTATTCGGTGCAGATTAGGAAGCGATCTACAGATGTCATCTCAATTTAGCCCGATGAAAACCTGCCATAGGTTGAAACATGTGTTGACTTTTTCTTTGCTTGTCCAGTTAGAAATACTGAACTTTTCTTTTGTATGTTGAGTTAGAGTGAACAATCTGTTTTTCGTGTTTGGTTTAATAAAAGCTCATATAACATTTCATTGAAATGTGCAGTGAATACGGAATGGCACATCAAAATACAACCACTTTCAGGCATAATCTCCTGGCAATTCAAGACCTTCTATGGGTTTGGCGCTGGAACTGGATATTGAGGTGGAAGAGAAACCAATATAAGGAACTAAGTACTAAAGCAAGAAAGAGGCTAGGACAGAGCACAGACTTGGGATTGGAGTCCAGGGACTAGAAAGAGGTATAGGGACTTTAGAATTACCCATGAGAACACACTGTTCAGGAGTAAAACAAAGTTACCCGGAGTACCTATTTTTGTGAATTGTAAAGCCCTCTCCATGAGTCAGATTTACTTAATGCAATTTCTTTGAAAGTCATCCACCTTAATCACAGACAAAGATGTTTATCAAAGTGGCAATGTCGTAATTAATATTCTCATTAATATAATTGAGGGACCCACCAACGTAAAGACCATGCAGTGGTATCTTTCTCCCTGTCTTGTAGTTTGTTTGTAAATATATCACTTTACATTTGTACTTCATAACATTCTTCATGGCAGATGTCCATACTGCACCCAAGCAATAAAGGTGCACAGTATTAGTCTAAGATGAAGCTTCATCGTTACCACATCTGGGACAGATTCCGAAAGATTGCTTCTTATAACAGAACATTCATTTCTACCTACCAGGGCTGAGCCTTCTTTCTCCACTTCCCTAAAAAATAAACAAATATGAGATTTAATAAAATATATTTTTGTTCAAGGGAGAATATGCACTAATCATGACCACCTACATATCACCCAAAGTAGCAGTTACATCACATGCCTGCTATTCTTGCATGGCATAACTGTCTGTTAGCAGACACCATCACATTCTCCTCACAATTTGCCAGTCTAAAGAGGAACACTGAAGCCATACTGAATACTGCGAGCCCATACAGTGCGTGTCTGTATAATTCCAAACAGAGGATCCTAGGAACTCACATATGGTGAAGCTTCATTTTCATTGGGCGCATTGAGGAGTTGTCGAAAATGAATAGAGGTATCACTTTAGAATTAGATTCCGTTTGATGTTAACAGGCAAAAAACACCTTAAAGATTAGTGAAATGTGCATTTAAGCACTACTGCGGGAACAGGGATCAAATTCAAAGGGTTGTAAAAAGCACTTTACGTTCAATTATGTCATTTCATATTTGTATAGCACCCAAATGTTATGGCTTCGAGAGGGGGGGTCCTGTCTGACAACCGCAGTCTGTGAAAGCAATGTGGACACAGAGCCAGGGCGACTCATATGGACACAAGGCGACTCATATGGACAGATACATATGGACACTTGGCCGTGGCAACTCATATGGACTAACTCATATGGACACAGGGCGACTCATATGGAAACAGGGTGACTCATATGGACAGACACATATGGCCACAGGGCCAGGGTGACTCATATGTACTAACTCATATGGACACAGGGCGACTCATATGGACACAGGGCCATGGCAACCCATATGGACATATGGACACAGGGCGACACATATGGACACAGGGCGACTCATATGGACAGACGCATATGGACACAGGGCCAGGGCGCCTCATATGGACTAACTCATATGGACACAGGGCGACTCATATAGACACAGTGCCGGGGCGACTCATATGGACACAGGGCCGGGCCGACTACTAAGGATACAGGAAGACTCATTAGTTTATTTTCCTGTGTCCATATTGCTTTCACAGACTGCAGTTATCAGGCAGGCCTCTCCACCCCTCCCCACTTCAAAGCCATAACATTTCGCTGCTATACAAATATCAAATTACATAACTTGATTAACATACACTGCTTTTTACAACCCTTTGACCTCTATGGTTTGCCTTTGGGGAAGTCTGACAGAAAAACTGGAATGTTTTGGTAATTGGGGTTTTAGACCGCCCTCCACTGAATGGCCTATGTTGGGGAAGCTGGATGGTAAACAATGGGATGATTTGAGAATTTAGGATGTTCTGCTAGACCTGCGGGTCTAGTAACTATGTTTACCTACTCGGCCTAAGGGAAATGCACAATTTCTAAGCTCTACCAAGCTTTGCCTAGGCTGTCTTGGGCACTGTTGTGATTGGGAGAGGGAATGCAGTGATTCGCCGTCCCCTATGAGGGAACTGATATGTGCAATGCGATGGTTCTAAATAGTGCCATCATTGCACAAGTATGGAGCGTGTAAGTCGCTGTAGGAGCTCAGCACTGCTTGTTATAAGGATAATGTAGTCTAGAATGAGGTTACACTAAGGTCTGAGCTGCACCACCTAGTAGTGATATATGTAAATCTACAATTTGAAAGCAACGTGATTGGCAAGCTAGAGAGTACCAAGGATCATACAAATATCTAAAATATCACTAAGGTCTTCAATTGCCAGCAGTGTATGCCTCAAATTTTGTATTCACTTCAAATTTCAATGAAATGTTTTACGAGGTTTCATTAAACCAAAGACGAATAACAGATTGTTTACTAACCAACATACAAAAGAAAAAGTTCTGTCATTTATAACTAACAAGCAAAGAAAAAGCCAACATGCCTTTCAACCTATCACAGGTTATCAGGGCTAAATTGAGACCGTATCTGTAGGTCTAATCTGCAACATATACAAGCTGAATAGCTTGCACCTGAAGTAACTTGATATTTAGAACATTCCACCCCAAAGGAAAATAAATATAACATAGCCTGTGTTCCTGAGACTCGCTTCTACGCCTGAGATTCTGAGTGAAAATGGTTTGGTCTTAACTGGGGTCACAACATTCCAGGTACATTACCTACTTGAATCACTTATGTACAAATAGTGTTCCAAGCATCTATATTGGAGGGATCACTTTCAGGCTCCCTCCGACGGCTTTCCTCGTGGGCGCCCACGAGGAAAGCCCTAAATATCAAGTTAATTCAAGCGCAAACTATTCAGCTTGTATTCGATGCAGATTAGGAAGCGATCTACAGATGTGATCTCAATTTAGCCCCGATGAAAACCTGCGATAGGTTGAAACATGTGTTGACTTTTTCTTTGCTTGTCCAGTTAGAAATACTGAACTTTTCTTTTGTATGTTGAGTTAGAGTGAACAATCTGTTTTTCGTGTTTGGTTTAATAAAAGCTCATAAAACATTTCATTGAAATGTGCAGTGAATACGGAATGGGACATCAAAATACAACCACTTTTAGGCATATCCTCCTGGCAATTCAAGACCTTCTATGGGTTTGGCGCTGGAACTGGATATTGAGGTGGAAGAGAAACCAATATGAGGAACTAAGGACTAAAGCAAGAAAGAGGCTAGGACAGAGCACATACTTGGTATTAGAGTCCAGGGACTAGAAAGAGGGATAGGGACTTTAGAATTACCCATGAGAAAATACTGTTCAGGAGTAAAACAAAGTTACCCCGAGTACCTATATTTGTGAATTGCAAAGCCCTGTCCATGAGTCAGATTTACTTAAAGCAATTTCTTTGAAAGTCATCCACCTTAATCGCAGACAAAGATGTTTATCAAAGTGGCAATGTCGTAATTAATATTCTCATTAATATCATTGAGGGACCTGCCAATGTAATGACTATGCAGTGGTATCTTTCTCCATGTCTTGCAGTTTGTTTGTAAATATATTGCTTTATATTTGTACTTCATAACATTCTTCATGGCAGATGTCCATACTGCACACAAGCAATAAAGGTGCACAGTGTTAGTCTAAGATGAAGCTTCATCGTTGCCACATCTGGCGCAGATTCCCAAAGATTGCTTCTTATAACAAAACATTAATTTCTACCTAAAAGGGCTGAGCCTTCTTCCTCCACTTCCCTAAAAAATAAACAAACATGAGATTTAATAAAATATAGGTTTGTTCAAGGGAGAATATGCACTAATCATGACCACCTACATATCACCCGAAGTAGCAGTTACATCACATGCCTGCTATTCTTGCATGGCATAACTGTCTGTTAGCAGACACCATCACATTCTTTTCACAATTTGTCAGTCTAAAGAGAAACACTGAAGCAATACTGAATACTGCGAGCCCATACAGTGCGTGTCTGTATAATTCCAAACAGAGGATCCTGGGAACTGACATATGGTGAGGCTTCATTTTCATTGGGCGCATTGAGGAGTTGTCGAAAATGAATAGAGGTATCACTTTAGAATTAGATTCCGTTTGATGTTAACAGGCAAAAAAAAAGCTTAAAGATTAGTGAAATGTGCATTTATGCACCACTGCGGGAACAGGGATCAAATTCAAAGGGTTGTAAAAAGCACTTTACGTTCAGTTATGAAATTTCATATTTGTATAGCACCCAAATGTTATGGCGTCGAGGCGGGGGGTGTCCTGTCTGATAACCGCAGTCTGTGAAAGCAATATGGACGCAGGGCCAGGGTGACTCATATGGACACAGGGCGACTCATATGGACAGATACATATGGACACTTGGCCAGGGCAACTCATATGGACTAACTCATATGGACACAGGGTGACTCATATGGACACAGGGCCAGGGCGACTCATATGGAAACAGGGTGACTCATATGGAGACACATATGGACACAGGGCCAGGGCGACTCATATGTACTAACTCATATGGACACAGGGCGACTCATATGGACACAGGGTGACACATATGGACACAGGGCGACTCATATGGACAGACGCATATGGACACAGGGCCAGGGCGCCTCATATGGACTAACTCATATGGACACAGGGCTACTCATATGGACACAGTGCCGGGGCGACTCATATGGACACAGGGCCAGGCCGACTCCTATGGACACAGGGCGACTCAGCAGTTTGTTTTGGTCCTGTGTCCATATTGCTTTCACAGACTGCAGTTATCAGGCGGGCCTCTCCACCCCTCCCCACTTCAAAGCCATAACATTTGGGTGCTATACAAATATCAAATTACATAACTTAATTAACAAAGTGCTTTTTACAACCCTTTGACATCTATGGTTTGGGTTTGGGGAAGTCTGACTGAAAAACTGGAATGATTTGGAAATTGGGGTTTTAGACCACCCACCACTGAATGGCCTGTGTTGGAGAAGCTGCATGGTAAACAATGGGATGATTTAAGAATTTAGGATGTTCTGCTAGACCTGTGGGTCTAGTTACTATGTTTACCTACTTGGCCTAAGGGAAATGCACAACTTCTAAGCTCTACCAAGCTTTGCCTAGGCTGTCTTGGGCACTGTTGTGATTGGGAGAGGGAATGCAGTGATTCGCCGTCCCCTATGAGGGAACGGATATGTGCAATGCGATGGTTCTAAATAGTGCCATCATTGCACACGTATGGAGCGTGTAAATCGCTGTAGGAGCTCAGCACTGCTTATTATAAGGATAATGTAGTCTAGAATGAGGTTACACTAAGGTCTGAGCTACACCACCTAGTAGTGATATATGTAAATCTACAATTTGAAAGCAACGTGGTTGGCAAGCTAGAGAGTACCAAGGATCATACAAATATCTAAAATATCACTAAGGTCTTCAATTGCCAACAGTGTATGCCTCAAATTTTGTATTCACTTCAAATTTCAATGAAATGTTTTACGAGGTTTCATTAAACCAAAGACGAATAACATATTGTTTACTAACCAACATACAAAAGAAAAAGTTCTGTCATTTATAACTAACAAGCAAAGAAAAAGCCAACATGCCTTTCAACCTATCACAGGTTATCAGGGCTAAATTGAGACCGTATCTGTAGGTCTAATCTGCAACAAATACAAGCTGAATAGCTTGCACCTGAAGTAACTTGATATTTAGAACATTCCACCCCAAAGGAAAATAAATATAACATAGCCTGTGTTCCTGAGACTCGCTTCTACGCCTGAGATTCTGAGTGAAAATGGTTTGGTCTTAACTGGGGTCACAACATTCCAGGTACATTACCTACTTGAATCACTTATGTACAAATAGTGTTCCAAGCATCTATATTGGAGGGATCACTTTCAGGCTCCCTCCGACGGCTTTCCTCGTGGGCGCCCACGAGAAAAGCCCTAAATATCAAGTTATTCAAGCGCAAACTATTCAGCTTGTATTCGCTGCAGATTAGGAAGCGATCTACAGATGTGATCTCAATTTAGCCCCGATGAAAACCTGCGATAGGTTGAAACATGTGTTGACTTTTTCTTTGCTTGTCCAGTTAGAAATACTGAACTTTTCTTTTGTATGTTGAGTTAGAGTGAACAATCTGTTTTTCGTGTTTGGTTTAATAAAAGCTCATAAAACATTTCATTGAAATGTGCAGTGAATACGGAATGGGACATCAAAATACAACCACTTTTAGGCATATCCTCCTGGCAATTCAAGACCTTCTATGGGTTTGGCGCTGGAACTGGATATTGAGGTGGAAGAGAAACCAATATGAGGAACTAAGGACTAAAGCAAGAAAGAGGCTAGGACAGAGCACATACTTGGTATTAGAGTCCAGGGACTAGAAAGAGGGATAGGGACTTTAGAATTACCCATGAGAACACACTGTTCAGGAGTAAAACAAAGTTACCCCGAGTACCTATATTTGTGAATTGCAAAGCCCTGTCCATGAGTCAGATTTACTTAAAGCAATTTCTTTGAAAGTCATCCACCTTAATCGCAGACAAAGATGTTTATCAAAGTGGCAATGTCGTAATTAATATTCTCATTAATATCATTGAGGGACCTGCCAATGTAATGACTATGCAGTGGTATCTTTCTCCATGTCTTGCAGTTTGTTTGTAAATATATTGCTTTACATTTGTACTTCATAACATTCTTCATGGCAGATGTCCATACTGCACACAAGCAATAAAGGTGCACAGTGTTAGTCTAAGATGAAGCTTCATCGTTGCCACATCTGGGACAGATTCCGAAAGATTGCTTCTTATAACAGAACATTCATTTCTACCTAAAAGGGCTGAGCCTTCTTCCTCCACTTCCCTAAAAAATAAACAAACATGAGATTTAATAAAATATAGGTTTGTTCAAGGGAGAATATGCACTAATCATGACCACCTACATATCACCCGAAGTAGCAGTTACATCACATGCCTGCTATTCTTGCATGGCATAACTGTCTGTTAGCAGACACCATCACATTCTTTTCACAATTTGTCAGTCTAAAGAGAAACACTGAAGCAATACTGAATACTGCGAGCCCATACAGTGCGTGTCTGTATAATTCCAAACAGAGGATCCTGGGAACTGACATATGGTGAGGCTTCATTTTCATTGGGCGCATTGAGGAGTTGTCTAAAAATGAATAGAGGTATCACTTTAGAATTAGATTCCGTTTGATGTTAACAGGCAAAAAAAAAGCTTAAAGATTAGTGAAATGTGCATTTATGCACCACTGCGGGAACAGGGATCAAATTCAAAGGGTTGTAAAAAGCACTTTACGTTCAGTTATGAAATTTCATATTTGTATAGCACCCAAATGTTATGGCGTCGAGGCGGGGGGTGTCCTGTCTGATAACCGCAGTCTGTGAAAGCAATATGGACGCAGGGCCAGGGTGACTCATTTGGACACAGGGTGACTCATATGGACAGATACATATGGACACTTGGCCAGGGCAACTCATATGGACTAACTCATATGGACACAGGGTGACTCATATGGACACAGGGCCAGGGCGACTCATATGGAAACAGGGTGACTCATATGGACACAGGGCCAGGGCGACTCATATGTACTAACTCATATGGACACAGGGCGACTCATATGGACACAGGGTGACACATATGGACACAGGGCGACTCATATGGACAGACGCATATGGACACAGGGCCAGGGCGCCTCATATGGACTAACTCATATGGACACAGGGCTACTCATATGGACACAGTGCCGGGGCGACTCATATGGACACAGGGCCAGGCCGACTCCTATGGACACAGGGCGACTCAGCAGTTTGTTTTGGTCCTGTGTCCATATTGCTTTCACAGACTGCAGTTATCAGGCGGGCCTCTCCACCCCTCCCCACTTCAAAGCCATAACATTTGGGTGCTATACAAATATCAAATTACATAACTTAATTAACAAAGTGCTTTTTACAACCCTTTGACATCTATGGTTTGGGTTTGGGGAAGTCTGACTGAAAAACTGGAATGATTTGGAAATTGGGGTTTTAGACCACCCACCACTGAATGGCCTGTGTTGGAGAAGCTGCATGGTAAACAATGGGATGATTTAAGAATTTAGGATGTTCTGCTAGACCTGTGGGTCTAGTTACTATGTTTACCTACTTGGCCTAAGGGAAATGCACAACTTCTAAGCTCTACCAAGCTTTGCCTAGGCTGTCTTGGGCACTGTTGTGATTGGGAGAGGGAATGCAGTGATTCGCCGTCCCCTATGAGGGAACGGATATGTGCAATGCGATGGTTCTAAATAGTGCCATCATTGCACACGTATGGAGCGTGTAAATCGCTGTAGGAGCTCAGCACTGCTTATTATAAGGATAATGTAGTCTAGAATGAGGTTACACTAAGGTCTGAGCTACACCACCTAGTAGTGATATATGTAAATCTACAATTTGAAAGCAACGTGGTTGGCAAGCTAGAGAGTACCAAGGATCATACAAATATCTAAAATATCACTAAGGTCTTCAATTGCCAACAGTGTATGCCTCAAATTTTGTATTCACTTCAAATTTCAATGAAATGTTTTACGAGGTTTCATTAAACCAAAGACGAATAACATATTGTTTACTAACCAACATACAAAAGAAAAAGTTCTGTCATTTATAACTAACAAGCAAAGAAAAAGCCAACATGCCTTTCAACCTATCACAGGTTATCAGGGCTAAATTGAGACCGTATCTGTAGGTCTAATCTGCAACAAATACAAGCTGAATAGCTTGCACCTGAAGTAACTTGATATTTAGAACATTCCACCCCAAAGGAAAATAAATATAACATAGCCTGTGTTCCTGAGACTCGCTTCTACGCCTGAGATTCTGAGTGAAAATGGTTTGGTCTTAACTGGGGTCACAACATTCCAGGTACATTACCTACTTGAATCACTTATGTACAAATAGTGTTCCAAGCATCTATATTGGAGGGATCACTTTCAGGCTCCCTCCGACGGCTTTCCTCGTGGGCGCCCACGAGGAAAGCCCTAAATATCAAGTTATTCAAGCGCAAACTATTCAGCTTGTATTCGCTGCAGATTAGGAAGCGATCTACAGATGTGATCTCAATTTAGCCCCGATGAAAACCTGCGATAGGTTGAAACATGTGTTGACTTTTTCTTTGCTTGTCCAGTTAGAAATACTGAACTTTTCTTTTGTATGTTGAGTTAGAGTGAACAATCTGTTTTTCGTGTTTGGTTTAATAAAAGCTCATAAAACATTTCATTGAAATGTGCAGTGAATACGGAATGGGACATCAAAATACAACCACTTTTAGGCATATTCTCCTGGCAATTCAAGACCTTCTATGGGTTTGGCGCTGGAACTGGATATTGAGGTGGAAGAGAAACCAATATGAGGAACTAAGGACTAAAGCAAGAAAGAGGCTAGGACAGAGCACATACTTGGTATTAGAGTCCAGGGACTAGAAAGAGGGATAGGGACTTTAGAATTACCCATGAGAACACACTGTTCAGGAGTAAAACAAAGTTACCCGGAGTACCTATTTTTGTGAATTGTAAAGCCCTCTCCATGAGTCAGATTTACTTAATGCAATTTCTTTGAAAGTCATCCACCTTAATCGCAGACAAAGATGTTTATCAAAGTGGCAATGTCGTAATTAATATTCTCATTAATATAATTGAGGGACCTACCAACGTAAAGACCATGCAGTGGTATCTGTCTCCCTCTCTTGTAGTTTGTTTGTAAATATATCACTTTACATTTGTACTTCATAACATTCTTCATGGAAGATGTCCATACTGCACACAAGCAATAAAGGTGCACAGTATTAGTCTAAGATGAAGCTTCATCGTTACCACATCTGGGACAGATTCCGAAAGATTGCTTCTTATAACAGAACATTCATTTCTACGTACCAGGGCTGAGCCTTCTTCCTCCACTTCCCTAAAAAATAAACAAATATGAGATTTAATAAAATATATTTTTGTTCAAGGGAGAATATGCACTAATCATGACCACCTACATATCACCCAAAGTAGCAGTTACATCACATGCCTGCTATTCTTGCATGGCATAACTGTCTGTTAGCAGACACCATCACATTCTCCTCACAATTTGCCAGTCTAAAGAGGAACACTGAAGCTATACTGAATACTGCGAGCCCATACAGTGCGTGTCTGTATAATTCCAAACAGAGGATCCTAGGAACTCACATATGGTGAAGCTTCATTTTCATTGGGCGCATTGAGGAGTTGTCGAAAATGAATAGAGGTATCACTTTAGAATTAGATTCCGTTTGATGTTAACAGGCAAAAAACAGCTTAAAGATTAGTGAAATGTGCATTTAAGCACTACTGCGGGAACAGGGATCAAATTCAAAGGGTTGTAAAAAGCACTTTACGTTCAATTATGTCATTTCATATTTGTATAGCACCCAAATGTTATGGCTTCGAGAGGGGGGGGGTCCAGTCTGACAACCGCAGTCTGTGAAAGCAATGTGGACACAGAGCCAGGGCGACTCATATGGACACAGGGCGACTCATATGGACAGATACATATGGACACTTGGCCGGGGCAACTCATATGGACTAACTCATATGGACACAGGGCAACACATATGGAAACAGGGTGACTCATATGGACAGACACATATGGCCACAGGGCCAGGGTGACTCATATGTACTAACTCATATGGACACAGGGCGACTCATATGGACACAGGGCCATGGCGACCCATATGGACATATGGACACAGGGCGACACATATGGACACAGGGCGACTCATATGGACAGACGCATATGGACACAGGGCCAGGGCGCCTCATATGGACTAACTCATATGGACACAGGGCGACTCATATAGACACAGTGCCGGGGCGACTCATATGGACACAGGGCCAGGCCGACTACTATGGACAAAGGGCGACTCAGCAGTTTGTTTTGGTCCTGTGTCCATATTGCTTTCACAGACTGCAGTTATCAGGCGGGCCTCTCCACCCCTCTCCACTTCAAAGCCATAACATTTCGCTGCTATACAAATATCAAATTACATAACTTGATTAACATAAACTGCTTTTTACAACCCTTTGACCTCTATGGTTTGCCTTTGGGGAAGTCTGACAGAAAAACTGGAATGTTTTGGTAATTGGGGTTTTAGACCGCCCTCCACTGAATGGCCTATATTGGGGAAGCTGGATGGTAAACAATGGGATGATTTGAGAATTTAGGATGTTCTGCTAGACCTGCGGGTCTAGCAACTATGTTTACCTACTCGGCCTAAGGGAAATGCACAATTTCTAAGCTCTACCAAGCTTTGCCTAGGCTGTCTTGGGCACTGTTGTGATTGGGAGAGGGAATGCAGTGATTCGCCATCCCCTATGAGGGAACTGATATGTGCAATGCGATGGTTCTAAATAGTGCCATCATTGCACAAGTATGGAGCGTGTAAGTCGCTGAAGGAGCTCAGCACTGCTTGTTATAAGGATAATGTAGTCTAGAATGAGGTTACACTAAGGTCTGAGCTGCACCACCTAGTAGTGATATATGTAAATCTACAATTTGAAAGCAACGTGGTTGGCAAGCTAGAGAGTACCAAGGATCATACAAATATCTAAAATATCACTAAGGTCTTCAATTGCCAGCAGTGTATGCCTCAAATTTTGTATTCACTTCAAATTTCAATGAAATGTTTTACGAGGTTTCATTAAACCAAAGACGAATAACAGATTGTTTACTAACCAACATACAAAAGAAAAAGTTCTGTCATTTATAACTAACAAGCAAAGAAAAAGCCAACATGCCTTTCAACCTATCACAGGTTATCAGGGCTAAATTGAGACCGTATCTGTAGGTCTAATCTGCAACAAATACAAGCTGAATAGCTTGCACCTGAAGTAACTTGATATTTAGAACATTCCACCCCAAAGGAAAATAAATATAACATAGCCTGTGTTCCTGAGACTCGCTTCTACGCCTGAGATTCTGAGTGAAAATGGTTTGGTCTTAACTGGGGTCACAACATTCCAGGTACATTACCTACTTGAATCACTTATGTACAAATAGTGTTCCAAGCATCTATATTGGAGGGATCACTTTCAGGCTCCCTCCGACGGCTTTCCTCGTGGGCGCCCACGAGGAAAGCCCTAAATATCAAGTTAATTCAAGCGCAAACTATTCAGCTTGTATTCGATGCAGATTAGGAAGCGATCTACAGATGTGATCTCAATTTAGCCCCGATGAAAACCTGCGATAGGTTGAAACATGTGTTGACTTTTTCTTTGCTTGTCCAGTTAGAAATACTGAACTTTTCTTTTGTATGTTGAGTTAGAGTGAACAATCTGTTTTTCGTGTTTGGTTTAATAAAAGCTCATAAAACATTTCATTGAAATGTGCAGTGAATACGGAATGGGACATCAAAATACAACCACTTTTAGGCATATCCTCCTGGCAATTCAAGACCTTCTATGGGTTGGCGCTGGAACTGGATATTGAGGTGGAAGAGAAACCAATATGAGGAACTAAGGACTAAAGCAAGAAAGAGGCTAGGACAGAGCACATACTTGGTATTAGAGTCCAGGGACTAGAAAGAGGGATAGGGACTTTAGAATTACCCATGAGAAAATACTGTTCAGGAGTAAAACAAAGTTACCCCGAGTACCTATATTTGTGAATTGCAAAGCCCTGTCCATGAGTCAGATTTACTTAAAACAATTTCTTTGAAAGTCATCCACCTTAATCGCAGACAAAGATGTTTATCAAAGTGGCAATGTCGTAATTAATATTCTCATTAATATCATTGAGGGACCTGCCAATGTAATGACTATGCAGTGGTATCTTTCTCCATGTCTTGCAGTTTGTTTGTAAATATATTGCTTTATATTTGTACTTCATAACATTCTTCATGGCAGATGTCAATACTGCACACAAGCAATAAAAGTGCACAGTGTTAGTCTAAGATGAAGCTTCATCGTTGCCACATCTAGCGCAGATTCCCAAAGATTGCTTCTTATAACAAAACATTAATTTCTACCTAAAAGGGCTGAGCCTTATTCCTCCACTTCCCTAAAAAATAAACAAACATGAGATTTAATAAAATATAGGTTTGTTCAAGGGAGAATATGCACTAATCATGACCACCTACATATCACCCGAAGTAGCAGTTACATCACATGCCTGCTATTCTTGCATGGCATAACTGTCTGTTAGCAGACACCAACACATTCTTTTCACAATTTGTCAGCCTAAAGAGAAACACTGAAGCAATACTGAATACTGCGAGCCCATACAGTGCGTGTCTGTATAATTCCAAACAGAGGATCCTGGGAACTGACATATGGTGAGGCTTAATTTTCATTGGGCGTATTGAGGAGTTGTCGAAAATGAATAGAGGTATCACTTTAGAATTAGATTCCGTTTGATGTTAACAGGCAAAAAAAAAGCTTATAGATTAGTGAAATATGCATTTATGCACCACTGCGGGAACAGGGATCAAATTCAAAGGGTTGTAAAAAGCACTTTACGTTCAGTTATGAAATTTCATATTTGTATAGCACCCAAATGTTATGGCGTCGAGGCGGGGGGTGTCCTGTCTGATAACCGCAGTCTGTGAAAGCAATATGGACGCAGGGCCAGGGTGACTCATATGGACACAGGGCGACACATATGGACAGATACATATGGACACTTGGCCAGGGCAACTCATATGGACTAACTCATATGGACACAGGGTGACTCATATGGACACAGGGCCGGGGCGACTCATATGGAAACAGGGTGACTCATATGGAGACACATATGGACACAGGGCCAGGGCGACTCATATGTACTAACTCATATGGACACAGGGCGACTCATATGGACACAGGGTGACACATATGGACACAGGGTGACTCATATGGACAGACGCATATGGACACAGGGCCAGGGCGCCTCATATGGACTAACTCATATGGACACAGGGCTACTCATATGGACACAGTGCCGGGGCGACTCATATGGACACAGGGCCAGGCCGACTCCTATGGACACAGGGCGACTCAGCAGTTTGTTTTGGTCCTGTGTCCATATTGCTTTCACAGACTGCAGTTATCAGGCGGGCCCCTCCACCCCTCCCCACTTCAAAGCCATAACATTTGGGTGCTATACAAATATCAAATTACATAACTTAATTAACATAAAGTGCTTTTTACAACCCTTTGACCTCTATGGTTTGGGTTTGGGGAAGTCTGACTGAAAAAACTGGAATGATTTGGAAATTGGGGTTTTAGACCACCCACCACTGAATGGCCTGTGTTGGAGAAGCTGCATGGTAAACAAAGAGATGATTTGAGAATTTAGGATGTTCTGCTAGATCTGTGGGTCTAGTAACTATGTTTACCTACTTGGCCTAAGGGAAATGCACAACTAAGCTCTACCAAGCTTTGCCTAGGCTGTCTTGGGCACTGTTGTGATTGGGAGAGGGAATGCAGTGATTCCCCGTCCCCTATGAGGGAACTGATATGTGCAATGCGATGGTTCTAAATAGTGCCATCATTGTACAAGTATGGAGCATGTAAGTCGCTGTAGGAGCTCAGCACTGCTTGTTATAAGGATAATGTAGTCTAGAATGAGGTTACACTAAGGTCTGAGCTACACCACCTAGTAGTGATATATGTAAATCTACAATTTGAAAGCAATGTGGTTGGCAAGCTAGAGAGTACCAAGGATCATACAAATATCTAAAATATCACTAAGGTCTTCAATTGCCAGCAGTGTATGCCTCAAATATTGTATTCAATTCAAATTTCAAAGAAATGTTTTACGAGGTTTCATTAAACCAAAGACGAATAATAGATTGTTTACTAACCAACATACAAAAGAAAAAGTTCTGTCATTTATAACTAACAAGCAAAGAAAAAGCCAACATGCCTTTCAACCTATCACAGGTTATCAGGGCTAAATTGAGACCGTATCTGTAGATCTAATCTGCAACAAATACAAGCTGAATAGCTTGCACTTGAAGTATCTTGATATTTAGAACATTCCACCCCAAAGGAAAATAAATATAACATAGCCTGTGTTCCTGAGACTCGCTTCTACGCCTGAGATTCTGAGTGAAAATGGTTTGGTCTTAACTGGGGTCACAACATTCCAGGTACATTACCTTCTTGTATCACTTATGTACAAATAGTGTTCCATAGCGTCTATATTGGAGGGATCTCTTTCAGGCTCCCTCCGATGGCTTTCCTCGTGGGCGCCCACGAGGAAAGCCCTAAATATCAAGTTAATTGAAGCGCAAGCTATTCAGTTTGTATTCGGTGCAGATTAGGAAGCGATCTACAGATGTCATCTCAATTTAGCCCCGATGAAAACCTGCCATAGGTTGAAACATGTGTTGACTTTTTCTTTGCTTGTCCAGTTAGAAATACTGAACTTTTCTTTTGTATGTTGAGTTAGAGTGAACAATCTGTTTTTCGTGTTTGGTTTAATAAAATCTCATAAAACATTTCATTGAAATGTGCAGTGAATACGGAATGGGACATCAAAATACAACCACTTTTAGGCATATCCTCCTGGCAATTCAAGACCTTCTATGGGTTTGGCGCTGGAACTGGATATTGAGGTGGAAGAGAAACCAATATGAGGAACTAAGGACTAAAGCAAGAAAGAGGCTAGGACAGAGCACATACTTGGTATTAGAGTCCAGGGACTAGAAAGAGGGATAGGGACTTTAGAATTACCCATGAGAAAATACTTTCAGGAGTAAAACAAAGTTACCCCGAGTACCTATATTTGTGAATTGCAAAGCCCTGTCCATGAGTCAGATTTACTTAAAGCAATTTCTTTGAAAGTCATCCACCTTAATCGCAGACAAAGATGTTTATCAAAGTGGCAATGTCGTAATTAATATTCTCATTAATATCATTGAGGGACCTGCCAATGTAATGACTATGCAGTGGTATCTTTCTCCATGTCTTGCAGTTTGTTTGTAAATATATTGCTTTATATTTGTACTTCATAACATTCTTCATGGCAGATGTCCATACTGCACACAAGCAATAAAGGTGCACAGTGTTAGTCTAAGATGAAGCTTCATCGTTGCCACATCTGGCGCAGATTCCCAAAGATTGCTTCTTATAACAAAACATTAATTTCTGCCTAAAAGGGCTGAGCCTTCTTCCTCCACTTCCCTAAAAAATAAACAAACATGAGATTTAATAAAATATAGGTTTGTTCAAGGGAGAATATGCACTAATCATGACCACCTACATATCACCCGAAGTAGCAGTTACATCACATGCCTGCTATTCTTGCATGGCATAACTGTCTGTTAGCAGACACCATCACATTCTTTTCACAATTTGTCAGTCTAAAGAGAAACACTGAAGCAATACTGAATACTGCGAGCCCATACAGTGCGTGTCTGTATAATTCCAAAAGAGGATCCTGGGAACTGACATATGGTGAGGCTTCATTTTCATTGGGCGCATTGAGGAGTTGTCGAAAATGAATAGAGGTATCACTTTAGAATTAGATTCCGTTTGATGTTAACAGGCAAAAAAAAAGCTTAAAGATTAGTGAAATGTGCATTTATGCACCACTGCGGGAACAGGGATCAAATTCAAAGGGTTGTAAAAAGCACTTTACGTTCAGTTATGAAATTTCATATTTGTATAGCACCCAAATGTTATGGCGTCGAGGCGGGGGGTGTCCTGTCTGATAACCGCAGTCTGTGAAAGCAATATGGACGCAGGGCCAGGGTGACTCATATGGACACAGGGCGACTCATATGGACAGATACATATGGACACTTGGCCAGGGCAACTCATATGGACTAACTCATATGGACACAGGGTGACTCATATGGACACAGGGCGACTCATATGGAAACAGGGTGACTCATATGGAGACACATATGGACACAGGGCCAGGGCGACTCATATGTACTAACTCATATGGACACAGGGCGACTCATATGGACACAGGGTGACACATATGGACACAGGGCGACTCATATGGACAGACGCATATGGACACAGGGCCAGGGCGCCTCATATGGACTAACTCATATGGACACAGGGCTACTCATATGGACACAGTGCCGGGCGACTCATATGGACACAGGGCCAGGCCGACTCCTATGGACACAGGGCGACTCAGCAGTTTGTTTTGGTCCTGTGTCCATATTGCTTTCACAGACTGCAGTTATCAGGCGGGCCTCTCCACCCCTCCCCACTTCAAAGCCATAACATTTGGGTGCTATACAAATATCAAATTACATAACTTAATTAACAAAGTGCTTTTTACAACCCTTTGACCTCTATGGTTTGGGTTTGGGGAAGTCTGACTGAAAAACTGGAATGATTTGGAAATTGGGGTTTTAGACCACCCACCACTGAATGGCCTGTGTTGGAGAAGCTGCATGGTAAACAATGGGATGATTTAAGAATTTAGGATGTTCTGCTAGACCTGTGGGTCTAGTTACTATGTTTACCTACTTGGCCTAAGGGAAATGCACAACTTCTAAGCTCTACCAAGCTTTGCCTAGGCTGTCTTGGGCACTGTTGTGATTGGGAGAGGGAATGCAGTGATTCGCCGTCCCCTATGAGGGAACTGATATGTGCAATGCGATGGTTCTAAATAGTGCCATCATTGTACAAGTATGGAGCGTGTAAGTCGCTGTAGGAGCTCAGCACTGCTTGTTATAAGGATAATGTAGTCTAGAATGAGGTTACACTAAGGTCTGAGCTACACCACCTAGTAGTGATATATGTAAATCTACAATTTGAAAGCAATGTGGTTGGCAAGCTAGAGAGTACCAAGGATCATACAAATATCTAAAATATCACTAAGGTCTTCAATTGCCAGCAGTGTATGCCTCAAATATTGTATTCAATTCAAATTTCAAAGAAATGTTTTACGTGGTTTCATTAAACCAAAGACGAATAACAGATTGTTTACTAACCAACATACAAAAGAAAAAGTTCTGTCATTTATAACTAACAAGCAAAGAAAAAGCCAACATGCCTTTCAACCTATCACAGGTTATCAGGGCTAAATTGAGACCGTATCTGTAGATCTAATCTGCAACAAATACAAGCTGAATAGCTTGCACTTGAAGTAACTTGATATTTAGAACATTCCACCCCAAAGGAAAATAAATATAACATAGCCTGTGTTCCTGAGACTCGCTTCTACGCCTGAGATTCTGAGTGAAAATAGTTTGGTCTTAACTGGGGTCACAACATTCCAGGTACATTACCTACTTGTATCACTTATGTACAAATAGTGTTCCATAGCGTCTATATTGGAGGGATCTCTTTCAGGCTCCCTCCGACGGCTTTCCTCGTGGGCGCCCACGAGGAAAGCCCTAAATATCAAGTTAATTCAAGCGCAAGCTATTCAGTTTGTATTCGGTGCAGATTAGGAAGCGATCTACAGATGTCATCTCAATTTAGCCCCGATGAAAACCTGCCATAGGTTGAAACATGTGTTGACTTTTTCTTTGCTTGTCCAGTTAGAAATACTAAACTTTTCTTTCGTATGTTGAGTTAGAGTGAACAATCTGTTTTTCGTGTTTGGTTTAATAAAAGCTCATATAACATTTCATTGAAATGTGCAGTGAATACGGAATGGCACATCAAAATACAACCACTTTCAGGCATAATCTCCTGGCAATTCAAGACCTTCTATGGGTTTGGCGCTGGAACTGGATATTGAGGTGGAAGAGAAACCAATATAAGGAACTAAGTACTAAAGCAAGAAAGAGGCTAGGACAGAGCACAGACTTGGGATTGGAGTCCAGGGACTAGAAAGAGGGATAGGGACTTTAGAATTACCCATGAGAACACACTGTTCAGGAGTAAAACAAAGTTACCCGGAGTACCTATTTTTGTGAATTGTAAAGCCCTCTCCATGAGTCAGATTTACTTCGTGCAATTTCTTTGAAAGTCATCCACCTTAATCGCAGACAAAGATGTTTATCAAAGTGGCAATGTCGTAATTAATATTCTCATTAATATAATTGAGGGACCTACCAACGTAAAGACCATGCAGTGGTATCTGTCTCCCTCTCTTGTAGTTTGTTTGTAAATATATCACTTTACATTTGTACTTCATAACATTCTTCATGGAAGATGTCCATACTGCACACAAGCAATAAAGGTGCACAGTATTAGTCTAAGATGAAGCTTCATCGTTACCACATCTGGGACAGATTCCGAAAGATTGCTTCTTATAACAGAACATTCATTTCTACGTACCAGGGCCGAGCCTTCTTCCTCCACTTCCCTAAAAAATAAACAAATATGAGATTTAATAAAATATATTTTTGTTCAAGGGAGAATATGCACTAATCATGACCACCTACATATCACCCAAAGTAGCAGTTACATCACATGCCTGCTATTCTTGCATGGCATAACTGTCTGTTAGCAGACACCATCACATTCTCCTCACAATTTGCCAGTTTAAAGAGGAACACTGAAGCCATACTGAATACTGCGAGCCCATACAGTGCGTGTCTGTATAATTCCAAACAGAGGATCCTAGGAACTGACATATGGTGAAGCTTCATTTTCATTGGGCGCATTGAGGAGTTGTCGAAAATGAATAGAGATATCACTTTAGAATTAGATTCCGTTTGATGTTAACAGGCAAAAAACAGCTTAAAGATTAGTGAAATGTGCATTTAAGCACTACTGCGGGAACAGGGATCAAATTCAAAGGGTTGTAAAAAGCACTTTACGTTCAATTATGTCATTTCATATTTGTATAGCACCCAAATGTTATGGCTTTGAGAGGGGGGGGGGTCCAGTCTGACAACCGCAGTCTGTGAAAGCAATGTGGACACAGAGCCAGGGCGACTCATATGGACACAGGGCGACTCATATGGACAGATACATATGGACACTTGGCCGGGGCAACTCATATGGACTAACTCATATGGACACAGGGCAACACATATGGAAACAGGGTGACTCATATGGACAGACACATATGGCCACAGGGCCAGGGTGACTCATATGTACTAACTCATATGGACACAGGGCGACTCATATGGACACAGGGCCATGGCGACCCATATGGACATATGGACACAGGGCGACACATATGGACACAGGGCGACTCATATGGACAGACGCATATGGACACAGGGCCAGGGCGCCTCATATGGACTAACTCATATGGACACAGGGCGACTCATATAGACACAGTGCCGGGGCGACTCATATGGACACAGGGCCAGGCCGACTACTATGGAAACAGGGCGACTCAGCAGTTTGTTTTGGTCCTGTGTCCATATTGCTTTCACAGACTGCAGTTATCAGGCGGGCCTCTCCACCCCTCTCCACTTCAAAGCCATAATATTTTGCTGCTATACAAATATCAAATTACATAACTTGATTAACATAAACTGCTTTTTACAACCCTTTGACCTCTATGGTTTGCCTTTGGGGAAGTCTGACAGAAAAACTGGAATGTTTTGGTAATTGGGGTTTTAGACCGCCCTCCACTGAATGGCCTATGTTGGGGAAGCTGGATGGTAAACAATGGGATGATTTGAGAATTTAGGATGTTCTGCTAGACCTGCGGGTCTAGTAACTATGTTTACCTACTCGGCCTAAGGGAAATGCACAATTTCTAAGCTCTACCAAGCTTTGCCTAGGCTGTCTTGGGCACTGTTGTGATTGGGAGAGGGAATGCAGTGATTCGCCGTCCCCTATGAGGGAACTGATATGTGCAATGCGATGGTTCTAAATAGTGCCATCATTGCACAAGTATGGAGCGTGTAAGTCGCTGTAGGAGCTCAGCACTGCTTGTTATAAGGATAATGTAGTCTAGAATGATGTTACACTAAGGTCTGAGCTACACCACCTAGTAGTGATATATGTAAATCTACAATTTGAAAGCAACGTGATTGGCAAGCTAGAGAGTACCAAGGATCATACAAATATCTAAAATATCACTAAGGTCTTCAATTGCCAGCAGTGTATGCCTCAAATTTTGTATTCACTTCAAATTTCAATGAAATGTTTTACGAGGTTTCATTAAACCAAAGACGAATAACAGATTGTTTACTAACCAACATACAAAAGAAAAAGTTCTGTCATTTATAACTAACAAGCAAAGAAAAAGCCAACATGCCTTTCAACCTATCACAGGTTATCAGGGCTAAATTGAGACCGTATCTGTAGGTCTAATCTGCAAAATATACAAGCTGAATAGCTTGCACCTGAAGTAACTTGATATTTAGAACATTCCACCCCAAAGGAAAATAAATATAACATAGCCTGTGTTCCTGAGACTCGCTTCTACGCCTGAGATTCTGAGTGAAAATGGTTTGGTCTTAACTGGGGTCACAACATTCCAGGTACATTACCTACTTGAATCACTTATGTACAAATAGTGTTCCAAGCATCTATATTGGAGGGATCACTTTCAGGCTCCCTCCGACGGCTTTCCTCGTGGGCGCCCACGAGGAAAGCCCTAAATATCAAGTTAATTCAAGCGCAAACTATTCAGCTTGTATTCGATGCAGATTAGGAAGCGATCTACAGATGTGATCTCAATTTAGCCCCGATGAAAACCTGCAATAGGTTGAAACATGTGTTGACTTTTTCTTTGCTTGTCCAGTTAGAAATACTGAACTTTTCTTTTGTATGTTGAGTTAGAGTGAACAATCTGTTTTTCGTGTTTGGTTTAATAAAAGCTCATAAAACATTTCATTGAAATGTGCAGTGAATACGGAATGGGACATCAAAATACAACCACTTTTAGGCATATCCTCCTGGCAATTCAAGACCTTCTATGGGTTTGGCGCTGGAACTGGATATTGAGGTGGAAGAGAAACAATATGAGGAACTAAGGACTAAAGCAAGAAAGAGGCTAGGACAGAGCACATACTTGGTATTAGAGTCCAGGGACTAGAAAGAGGGATAGGGACTTTAGAATTACCCATGAGAAAATACTGTTCAGGAGTAAAACAAAGTTACCCCGAGTACCTATATTTGTGAATTGCAAAGCCCTGTCCATGAGTCAGATTTACTTAAAGCAATTTCTTTGAAAGTCATCCACCTTAATCGCAGACAAAGATGTTTATCAAAGTGGCAATGTCGTAATTAATATTCTCATTAATATCATTGAGGGACCTGCCAATGTAATGACTATGCAGTGGTATCTTTCTCCATGTCTTGCAGTTTGTTTGTAAATATATTGCTTTATATTTGTACTTCATAACATTCTTCATGGCAGATGTTCATACTGCACACAAGCAATAAAGGTGCACAGTGTTAGTCTAAGATGAAGCTTCATCGTTGCCACATCTGGCGCAGATTCCCAAAGATTGCTTCTTAGAACAAAACATTAATTTCTACCTAAAAGGGCTGAGCCTTCTTCCTCCACTTCCCTAAAAAATAAACAAACATGAGATTTAATAAAATATAGGTTTGTTCAAGGGAGAATATGCACTAATCATGACCACCTACATATCACCCGAAGTAGCAGTTACATCACATGCCTGCTATTCTTGCATGGCATAACTGTCTGTTAGCAGACACCATCACATTCTTTTCACAATTTGTCAGTCTAAAGAGAAACACTGAAGCAATACTGAATACTGCGAGCCCATACAGTGCGTGTCTGTATAATTCCAAACAGAGGATCCTGGGAACTGACATATGGTGAGGCTTCATTTTCATTGGGCGCATTGAGGAGTTGTCGAAAATGAATAGAGGTATCACTTTAGAATTAGATTCCGTTTGATGTTAACAGGCAAAAAAAAAGCTTAAAGATTAGTGAAATGTGCATTTATGCACCACTGCGGGAACAGGGATCAAATTCAAAGGGTTGTAAAAAGCACTTTACGTTCAGTTATGAAATTTCATATTTGTATAGCACCCAAATGTTATGGCGTCGAGGCGGGGGGTGTCCTGTCTGATAACCGCAGTCTGTGAAAGCAATATGGACGCAGGGCCAGGGTGACTCATATGGACACAGGGTGACTCATATGGACAGATACATATGGACACTTGGCCAGGGCAACTCATATGGACTAACTCATATGGACACAGGGTGACTCATATGGACACAGGGCCAGGGCGACTCATATGGAAACAGGGTGACTCATATGGACACAGGGCCAGGGCGACTCATATGTACTAACTCATATGGACACAGGGCGACACATATGGACACAGGGCGACTCATATGGACAGACGCATATGGACACAGGGCCAGGGCGCCTCATATGGACTAACTCATATGGACACAGGGCTACTCATATGGACACAGTGCCGGGGCGACTCATATGGACACAGGGCCAGGCCGACTCCTATGGACACAGGGCGACTCAGCAGTTTGTTTTGGTCCTGTGTCCATATTGCTTTCACAGACTGCAGTTATCAGGCGGGCCTCTCCACCCCTCCCCACTTCAAAGCCATAACATTTGGGTGCTATACAAATATCAAATTACATAACTTAATTAACAAAGTGCTTTTTACAACCCTTTGACATCTATGGTTTGGGTTTGGGGAAGTCTGACTGAAAAACTGGAATGATTTGGAAATTGGGGTTTTAGACCACCCACCACTGAATGGCCTGTGTTGGAGAAGCTGCATGGTAAACAATGGGATGATTTAAGAATTTAGGATGTTCTGCTAGACCTGTGGGTCTAGTTACTATGTTTACCTACTTGGCCTAAGGGAAATGCACAACTTCTAAGCTCTACCAAGCTTTGCCTAGGCTGTCTTGGGCACTGTTGTGATTGGGAGAGGGAATGCAGTGATTCGCCGTCCCCTATGAGGGAACGGATATGTGCAATGCGATGGTTCTAAATAGTGCCATCATTGCACACGTATGGAGCGTGTAAATCGCTGTAGGAGCTCAGCACTGCTTATTATAAGGATAATGTAGTCTAGAATGAGGTTACACTAAGGTCTGAGCTACACCACCTAGTAGTGATATATGTAAATCTACAATTTGAAAGCAACGTGGTTGGCAAGCTAGAGAGTACCAAGGATCATACAAATATCTAAAATATCACTAAGGTCTTCAATTGCCAACAGTGTATGCCTCAAATTTTGTATTCACTTCAAATTTCAATGAAATGTTTTACGAGGTTTCATTAAACCAAAGACGAATAACATATTGTTTACTAACCAACATACAAAAGAAAAAGTTCTGTCATTTATAACTAACAAGCAAAGAAAAAGCCAACATGCCTTTCAACCTATCACAGGTTATCAGGGCTAAATTGAGACCGTATGGAACAAGTTACTTACCTGTAACTGTTGTTCTCCAGCATGGGTCTGGCATGGATTCACATGCTCATGAATATTCCCCGTCGTCAGGCTGGGAATCCTCGGTAAAGAAAAAACCAGTATCAGTTTCGTTTCTGATCTGTCTTTCGTAGTAATAACCAATCACTGGTCTCTGCGTCATACTGACCACAGCCAATGACTGCCCTCTACCTAAGCACCGCCTCTGGCAGCCATCTTCAGATTTGGAAGCACGTGAAGTGGCAGTATGACCAAGTGAAGAGCCGCAGAGGGGTAGGCGGGAGGGTTCGCATGTGAATCCATGCCAGACCCATGCTGGAGAACAACAGTTACAGGTAAGTAACTTGTTCCTTCTCCAGCATGGGGTCTGGCATGGATTCACATGCTCATGAATAAAGAATACATAGCAGTACACACATGCACAACCACGGGAGGTGGCAAAGGCTCAACATTAAGCATCACATCAACTCAACATTAAGCATCTTACCTCCTCACCAGGCTCACCTCAGGCGAACAGGTTGCGCAGCACTGCTTGGCCGACCCTGGACTCCTCCCTGGAATCCCGGTCGACGCAGTAGAATTTCGTGAAGGTGTGCGTCGACCTCCACGTAGCAGCCCTGCATATGTCCAGCAGGGGCACACCAGATAGGAACGCCGTGGTAGCTGCGATCGCTCTGGTGGAATGGGCTCTCGGACGGCCAGGCAGCGGTCGGTTTGCCAACCGGTGACAGTACATGATACAGCCGGAGAGCCATCTGGAGATGGAAGCCTTCGAGAGAGCCTTCCCTTGATTGACAGGTCCAAAGTTCACAAAGAGTTGTGACGTCTTCCGAAAACCTTTCGTGCGGTCCACGTAGAACTTCAGCGCTCTAGCTACATCCAGCGAGTGCAAAGTCCTCTCAGCCGGCGACGAAGGCGACGGGAAGAACACAGGTAACACCAAGGGTTCGTTGAGATGAAAGTCCGACGGTACCTTGGGCATGAAGGAGGGGTGCGTCCTGAGCACTACCCTCGTGTCGTGGAAAGTCAAGTACGGTGCCTTGCAGGAAAGGGCCTGGATCTCTCCCACTCGTCGTGCGGAGGTGATGGCCACGAGAAAAGCTGTTTTCCACGATAGAAACTTCAACGGGGCCGAGTGCAGAGGCTCGAACGGAGGTCCCATGAGTTTGGTCAGTACCACGTTGAGCTCCCACGCCGGGGCCGGAGCCTTCACCGGCGGGAACGATCTGAACAGTCCCTTCATGAACTCTTTCACCAGACGATGAGACCACAAGGACGTCCTGCCCGTGGTTCTGGTGTATCGGGAGATCGCAGCAAGATGAATCTTGATGGACGCGTGTGCCAGACCAGCTTTGGCCAGCGTCAGCAGGTACGGCAGCACTTGGGGAGCCGTAATCCGTAGAGGGTTAATCTTCTGTGCGTGGCACCAGACAGAGAACCTCTTCCATTTGTGTCCGTAGCATTTAAGAGTCGAGGACGCCCTGGCCTTTGCAAGAACCTCTCTGCAGTCGGCCGGTATGTCGTATCCTCCAAACTCTAGCGCTGCAGGAGCCAGGCCTGCAAGTTCAGCGACTTCGGGTCGTGGTGGAGGATGGCGCCTCCTTCCCTGGAGAGTAGATCCGCGTCCGCCGGCAGCTTGATTGGCGGGGACGCCGACAAGTCCAGAAGGTCCGGGAACCATATCTGCCTCGGCCACGCAGGTGCGACGAGGATCATCCTGCACCGTGACCTCTTGAGCTGGTTGACGAGCCGGATTAGCAGAGGCAAGGGAGGGAACGCGTAGAGGAACAGGCCCTCCCAGGGGAACGAGAAAGCATCGCCCATGCTCCTCGTCTGGGGAAACCTGCTGGCGAACCTCCGGCACTTGGTGTTCGTCGCCGTCGCGAACAGGTCGATCTGGGGTGTGCCCCACCGTCGGAAGAGGCGATCCACCAGATCCTGCCGTAGTTCCCACTCGTGGCACGAGCGCAGCTCCCTGCTGAGTGAGTCGGCGATGGTGTTTTTTATCCCTGCCAGATGAAACGGCACCAGAAGAATCCCTTGGGCGACGGCCCAATGCCACAGGTCCTGCGCCTCCTTGGACAGCGCTGGGGACCTGGTTCCGCCCTGTTTCCTGATGTAAAACATGGTGGTGGTGTTGTCGGTGAAGATCCTCACCACCTTGCCCTTGAGGGACGGAAGGAAGGACCTGAGGGCCCAAAACACTGCACGGAGCTCCAGGACGTTGATATGCAGGGACTTCTCCGTCGGGAGCCAGAGTCCCCTTGCGTGCAGATTTTCGGTGTGCGCTCCCCACCCTTCTAGGGAGGCATCCGTGGTCACAGTCACCTGGTGGGCTGGGGTCTGGAAGTCCATGCCCGCCGTCAGATGCGCGCGGGTGCCCCACCACCGTATCGCTCGTCGGAAACTCTCGTCGAGCTTGATCCTTTCCTCGAAGCTGCCCGTCGTCTGGATCCAGCGCGCATCCAGGAACTCTTGCAACGGGCGCATCCGGAGCCTGCACATGGGAATGAGGTAGATGCAGGAAGACATCATCCCGAGGAGGGACTTGATGGACCTCACCTTGGCCGCGTCGGCCACCAACATCCGTTGCACCTTGCCCAAGATGGTCCTGGTCCTCTCCTCCGACGGGGAGGCCAGAAGGGACACTGTGTCGAGCCTCGCTCCCAGAAACAGTGCGACTTGCGCGGGCACCAGGTGGGATTTGGCGTAGTTCACGGAGAATCCCAGGTCCGTGAGGAGTTGGACGGTCCTTGCCGTGTGGACCACGGCGAGCTCCCTCGTCTTGGCGCGGATGAGCCAGTCGTCCAGGTAGGGGTAGACGTGAATCCCCTCGCGGCGCAGCTGCGCCGCCACCGGTGCGAGGCACTTGGTGAAAACCCTGGGTGCCGACCGCAGTCCGAAGGGAAGGGCTTTGAACTGGTAATGACGCCCTTGGACCACGAATCTGAGGAATTTTCGGTGCCCCTTTAGGATGGGAATGTGGAAGTAGGCATCCTCCAAATCCAACGACGATAGGAAGTCTCCTTCCTCCAGCTGACCCAGGACGTGCTGGAGGGTGACCATCCGGAACTTCTGCGCCTTGATGAACTTGTTCAGGCGTCGCAGGTCCAGGATGGGGCGCCATCCTCCCGTCTTCTTCTTCACGAGGAAGTAACGCGAGTAGACTCCGGAGCCCCGAAGCCTCTTTGGGACGAGTTCGATGGCGCCCTTCCTGAGCATCGCCTTTACCTCCAGGAGAAGTCGAGGGACGTGAAGTTCTTTCCTGGCCACGGGGGGGACGCGCGGGCACCTTCTTTGAAACTCGAGCGCGTGGCCCCGGGCCAGGGCGTCCAGCACCCAACGGTCGGTGGAGATGGACTCCCACACGCTGACGAAGCCCGCCAGCCGGCCTCCCACCGGGGTGCTTCGGTGGGGGCCCGACCCCACGGCCGGTTCAATCCTGCTTGGACGCGGCCTTGCCGCCTTGGCCCCCTTGGCGACGACGGCGGGGGCCGCCAGACTTGCCTCGTCCTCTGTAGGCCTCTTGCGACGACGAGCGGGCCGCTTGACGGTAGGAAGCGAAACCGCCGCCGGAACCTTTGGAGGCGCCCTTGCCTCCGCCGCTCCGAAAGGGCGTCCGCCGTTGCTGCAGCACTCCAAGGGCCCGGGCCGTCTCCGTATCCGCCTTGATGGCCTGAAGGGAATCGTCCACTGTCTTCCCAAACAGGTTGTTCCCGTCGAAGGGCATGTCCAGGACCCTGTTCTGGACGTCCTGCCGAAAGTCCGTAGCCTTGAGCCATCCGCGCCGTCGAAGGCAAACGCCGTTGCCCATCTGGCGGAACCCAGTGTCGGCGATGTCCGTCGCCACGGTGATGGCGTGGTCCGAGGCCACCTCACCTTCCTGCAGGATCTCAAGGGCCTCCGCCCTCTTGTCGTCCGGCAGAAAATCCAGCAGGGGAGCTATCTTGTACCAGAGTTCCCTGTCGTAGCGGGCCACGATAGCCAAGGCGTTGGCCGCTTTAATCGTCGTCGCCGCCGACGAGATGACTCTGCGTCCCATGGCATCCAATTTCTTTCCCTCGCCGTCCGGCGGGGAAGTCGACGTGGAGGCCGCACCCCCCCCCGCTTTCTTCCTGGCTGCCGCGGAGACGACGGAGTCCGGGGTAGGCTGCGCCCGGAGGCATAGGGGGGCCGAGTCCGGGACCCGGTACTTTTTCTCGTACCGGTCTCTTTTCGCTGGCGTCGTGGAAGGGTTCTTGAGGAGGGAAAGGCCCTCATCCCAAATGTCGTCCAACAGAGGCACTGCGAGGACCGTCTTCCTCTTGGTCTCGCGCCGTTGGTAAAGGAAGCCTTCCTTTTTCTTCTCCTCAGGGCAGAGTTGGAAAAGCTCGGATGCCCTGGCGATCATTGAGTGGAACGATCCAATCTCGTCGGGCGGAGAAGCCCTGGGGGGAGGCGACGACGGAAAATCCTCTTCGTATGCCTCGTCGTCCGTACCCGTCGCTGCCGTGTCAGTCCCCGTATCATCCCCTCGGGTGGACGGGGAGGAGGGCTGGATGGGGCGCGATGGTTGAAAAGGAGGCGGTGGATGGATCCTTCTTTTCTTGGTAGGGGGAACACCAGAAGGTCCCGGTTCTGGATCCCCCGACGGGAGAGGTTCCTCCGTCGGTAACGGTAGTCTCGTCCTTATCTCGGAGCATAAGGACTGTATAGCCAACAAAATGGCCGCTGAGTTGTCCTGCGGCGCTGGCAGAGGGGAATCCGACGGGCGAGCAGGGGCCCCGTCGGTATCCTCGACGATGTCGTCGTCGTCACCTGCGTCGGGGCCCATTCCGACGGGCTGGTCTTGTTCCACGCCTAGGCCGTGGCTTAAGACCTCGATCAGTTCCTCTTCTGAGGTTGAGGCCGAATCTCCGACGACGCCCTGCCCCCCCTTCTTCCCCACGGAGGGTTTCACGGGGGTCCTATCGATGGGCACGAAAGAAGACTCCCTCCGAGGAGGCAGGGAGATTCTGGGCCCCGAGGCCGCCACCACTGGTGCAGCCTCCACAGGCTGGGCCAGGGCCGCCGCGACCGTTTCGATAGAGGGCTTGGTCGAATGGATCAAGGCCTTCACCACCTTAGGTGCGCTCACCGCCTTATCCTTGAGGGAGGGGGCACTGCCACGCTCCTCCTCTGCCTTAGAGCTCGACCGGGGTCTCTCCAGGAGCTTCGCCGGGTGCTCGGCCTTCCTCTTACCCGACCCAGAGCGTTGGCTCGTGGTTGATGGTGCCGGGGAGGGTGCGCCCTGCCTGGCGCCCGTAGAGCCCGACCGTTCGGCGCTCCCGGTGCCAGCGGACTCGCGGTGCTTGGCCTTATGTTGGGCCCCCGTCGCCGGGGCGCCCTCAAAGGTCTTAGAAGACCGCTCAGATTTCTTCTTCTTCTCGCCAGACGGGCTCTTACCCTCCAGCCAGCTGGCGAGACGTTGATGGCGGTCCTTCATGGTCCGTTCCGACATGTTGCCGCAAAACGCACAGTCCTTCTCCACGTGCGTCTTGTCCCCATGAAGGCAGTAAAGGCAGAAAGAGTGTTCGTCCTCCTTGAAGACGTTCTGCAGCTGGCATCCAGGGCAGGCCCTGAACAGCTTTCCGGGCGTCGAGCTTCCCTTCTCCTGGGCCATCTCCGAGACCGGGCCTGAGAAGCTTCTGGAGTCCTCCGAAGTGTAGCTCGACGAAATCTTCACCCTTGAGGGGCACAGATGAATCCGACACGGGTCCCCGTTGATCGGATGTAGGATCGGTGGAGCTTGAGGCTCTTTTGACCGAAAGAATCGAAGTTTTTGTGAAAAAGCGCGAAAAAATAGCACTAACGCTCGAGAGCAATAGCACGAGGATCCCAACACATGAACGTGCGGTAAAAATCTGAAGATGGCTGCCAGAGGCGGTGCTTAGGTAGAGGGCAGTCATTGGCTGTGGTCAGTATGACGCAGAGACCAGTGATTGGTTATTACTACGAAAGACAGATCAGAAACGAAACTGATACTGGTTTTTTCTTTACCGAGGATTCCCAGCCTGACGACGGGGAATATTCATGAGCATGTGAATCCATGCCAGACCCCATGCTGGAGAACTGTAGGTCTAATCTGCAACAAATACAAGCTGAATAGCTTGCACCTGAAGTAACTTGATATTTAGAACATTCCACCCCAAAGGAAAATAAATATAACATAGCCTGTGTTCCTGAGACTCGCTTCTACGCCTGAGATTCTGAGTGAAAATGGTTTGGTCTTAACTGGGGTCACAACATTCCAGGTACATTACCTACTTGAATCACTTATGTACAAATAGTGTTCCAAGCATCTATATTGGAGGGATCACTTTCAGGCTCCCTCCGACGGCTTTCCTCGTGGGCGCCCACGAGGAAAGCCCTAAATATCAAGTTATTCAAGCGCAAACTATTCAGCTTGTATTCGCTGCAGATTAGGAAGCGATCTACAGATGTGATCTCAATTTAGCCCCGATGAAAACCTGCGATAGGTTGAAACATGTGTTGACTTTTTCTTTGCTTGTCCAGTTAGAAATACTGAACTTTTCTTTTGTATGTTGAGTTAGAGTGAACAATCTGTTTTTCGTGTTTGGTTTAATAAAAGCTCATAAAACATTTCATTGAAATGTGCAGTGAATACGGAATGGGACATCAAAATACAACCACTTTTAGGCATATCCTCCTGGCAATTCAAGACCTTCTATGGGTTTGGCGCTGGAACTGGATATTGAGGTGGAAGAGAAACCAATATGAGGAACTAAGGACTAAAGCAAGAAAGAGGCTAGGACAGAGCACATACTTGGTATTAGAGTCCAGGGACTAGAAAGAGGGATAGGGACTTTAGAATTACCCATGAGAACACACTGTTCAGGAGTAAAACAAAGTTACCCGGAGTACCTATTTTTGTGAATTGTAAAGCCCTCTCCATGAGTCAGATTTACTTAATGCAATTTCTTTGAAAGTCATCCACCTTAATCGCAGACAAAGATGTTTATCAAAGTGGCAATGTCGTAATTAATATTCTCATTAATATAATTGAGGGACCTACCAACGTAAAGACCATGCAGTGGTATCTGTCTCCCTCTCTTGTAGTTTGTTTGTAAATATATCACTTTACATTTGTACTTCATAACATTCTTCATGGAAGATGTCCATACTGCACACAAGCAATAAAGGTGCACAGTATTAGTCTAAGATGAAGCTTCATCGTTACCACATCTGGGACAGATTCCGAAAGATTGCTTCTTATAAAAGAACATTCATTTCTACGTACCAGGGCTGAGCCTTCTTCCTCCACTTCCCTAAAAAATAAACAAATATGAGATTTAATAAAATATATTTTTGTTCAAGGGAGAATATGCACTAATCATGACCACCTACATATCACCCAAAGTAGCAGTTACATCACATGCCTGCTATTCTTGCATGGCATAACTGTCTGTTAGCAGACACCATCACATTCTCCTCACAATTTGCCAGTCTAAAGAGGAACACTGAAGCTATACTGAATACTGCGAGCCCATACAGTGCGTGTCTGTATAATTCCAAACAGAGGATCCTAGGAACTCACATATGGTGAAGCTTCATTTTCATTGGGCGCATTGAGGAGTTGTCGAAAATGAATAGAGGTATCACTTTAGAATTAGATTCCGTTTGATGTTAACAGGCAAAAAACAGCTTAAAGATTAGTGAAATGTGCATTTAAGCACTACTGCGGGAACAGGGATCAAATTCAAAGGGTTGTAAAAAGCACTTTACGTTCAATTATGTCATTTCATATTTGTATAGCACCCAAATGTTATGGCTTCGAGAGGGGGGGGGGGTCCAGTCTGACAACCGCAGTCTGTGAAAGCAATGTGGACACAGAGCCAGGGCGACTCATATGGACACAGGGCGACTCATATGGACAGATACATATGGACACTTGGCCGGGGCAACTCATATGGACTAACTCATATGGACACAGGGCAACACATATGGAAACAGGGTGACTCATATGGACAGACACATATGGCCACAGGGCCAGGGTGACTCATATGTACTAACTCATATGGACACAGGGCGACTCATATGGACACAGGGCCATGGCGACCCATATGGACATATGGACACAGGGCGACACATATGGACACAGGGCCAGGGCGCCTCATATGGACTAACTCATATGGACACAGGGCGACTCATATAGACACAGTGCCGGGGCGACTCATATGGACACAGGGCCAGGCCGACTACTATGGACAAAGGGCGACTCAGCAGTTTGTTTTGGTCCTGTGTCCATATTGCTTTCACAGACTGCAGTTATCAGGCGGGCCTCTCCACCCCTCTCCACTTCAAAGCCATAACATTTCGCTGCTATACAAATATCAAATTACATAACTTGATTAACATAAACTGCTTTTTACAACCCTTTGACCTCTATGGTTTGCCTTTGGGGAAGTCTGACAGAAAAACTGGAATGTTTTGGTAATTGGGGTTTTAGACCGCCCTCCACTGAATGGCCTATATTGGGGAAGCTGGATGGTAAACAATGGGATGATTTGAGAATTTAGGATGTTCTGCTAGACCTGCGGGTCTAGCAACTATGTTTACCTACTCGGCCTAAGGGAAATGCACAATTTCTAAGCTCTACCAAGCTTTGCCTAGGCTGTCTTGGGCACTGTTGTGATTGGGAGAGGGAATGCAGTGATTCGCCATCCCCTATGAGGGAACTGATATGTGCAATGCGATGGTTCTAAATAGTGCCATCATTGCACAAGTATGGAGCGTGTAAGTCGCTGAAGGAGCTCAGCACTGCTTGTTATAAGGATAATGTAGTCTAGAATGAGGTTACACTAAGGTCTGAGCTGCACCACCTAGTAGTGATATATGTAAATCTACAATTTGAAAGCAACGTGGTTGGCAAGCTAGAGAGTACCAAGGATCATACAAATATCTAAAATATCACTAAGGTCTTCAATTGCCAGCAGTGTATGCCTCAAATTTTGTATTCACTTCAAATTTCAATGAAATGTTTTACGAGGTTTCATTAAACCAAAGACGAATAACAGATTGTTTACTAACCAACATACAAAAGAAAAAGTTCTGTCATTTATAACTAACAAGCAAAGAAAAAGCCAACATGCCTTTCAACCTATCACAGGTTATCAGGGCTAAATTGAGACCGTATCTGTAGGTCTAATCTGCAACAAATACAAGCTGAATAGCTTGCACCTGAAGTAACTTGATATTTAGAACATTCCACCCCAAAGGAAAATAAATATAACATAGCCTGTGTTCCTGAGACTCGCTTCTACGCCTGAGATTCTGAGTGAAAATGGTTTGGTCTTAACTGGGGTCACAACATTCCAGGTACATTACCTACTTGAATCACTTATGTACAAATAGTGTTCCAAGCATCTATATTGGAGGGATCACTTTCAGGCTCCCTCCGACGGCTTTCCTCGTGGGCGCCCACGAGGAAAGCCCTAAATATCAAGTTAATTCAAGCGCAAACTATTCAGCTTGTATTCGATGCAGATTAGGAAGCGATCTACAGATGTGATCTCAATTTAGCCCCGATGAAAACCTGCGATAGGTTGAAACATGTGTTGACTTTTTCTTTGCTTGTCCAGTTAGAAATACTGAACTTTTCTTTTGTATGTTGAGTTAGAGTGAACAATCTGTTTTTCGTGTTTGGTTTAATAAAAGCTCATAAAACATTTCATTGAAATGTGCAGTGAATACGGAATGGGACATCAAAATACAACCACTTTTAGGCATATCCTCCTGGCAATTCAAGACCTTCTATGGGTTGGCGCTGGAACTGGATATTGAGGTGGAAGAGAAACCAATATGAGGAACTAAGGACTAAAGCAAGAAAGAGGCTAGGACAGAGCACATACTTGGTATTAGAGTCCAGGGACTAGAAAGAGGGATAGGGACTTTAGAATTACCCATGAGAAAATACTGTTCAGGAGTAAAACAAAGTTACCCCGAGTACCTATATTTGTGAATTGCAAAGCCCTGTCCATGAGTCAGATTTACTTAAAACAATTTCTTTGAAAGTCATCCACCTTAATCGCAGACAAAGATGTTTATCAAAGTGGCAATGTCGTAATTAATATTCTCATTAATATCATTGAGGGACCTGCCAATGTAATGACTATGCAGTGGTATCTTTCTCCATGTCTTGCAGTTTGTTTGTAAATATATTGCTTTATATTTGTACTTCATAACATTCTTCATGGCAGATGTCCATACTGCACACAAGCAATAAAAGTGCACAGTGTTAGTCTAAGATGAAGCTTCATCGTTGCCACATCTAGCGCAGATTCCCAAAGATTGCTTCTTATAACAAAACATTAATTTCTACCTAAAAGGGCTGAGCCTTATTCCTCCACTTCCCTAAAAAATAAACAAACATGAGATTTAATAAAATATAGGTTTGTTCAAGGGAGAATATGCACTAATCATGACCACCTACATATCACCCGAAGTAGCAGTTACATCACATGCCTGCTATTCTTGCATGGCATAACTGTCTGTTAGCAGACACCAACACATTCTTTTCACAATTTGTCAGCCTAAAGAGAAACACTGAAGCAATACTGAATACTGCGAGCCCATACAGTGCGTGTCTGTATAATTCCAAACAGAGGATCCTGGGAACTGACATATGGTGAGGCTTAATTTTCATTGGGCGTATTGAGGAGTTGTCGAAAATGAATAGAGGTATCACTTTAGAATTAGATTCCGTTTGATGTTAACAGGCAAAAGAAAAGCTTAAAGATTAGTGAAATATGCATTTATGCACCACTGCGGGAACAGGGATCAAATTCAAAGGGTTGTAAAAAGCACTTTACGTTCAGTTATGAAATTTCATATTTGTATAGCACCCAAATGTTATGGCGTCGAGGCGGGGGGTGTCCTGTCTGATAACCGCAGTCTGTGAAAGCAATATGGACGCAGGGCCAGGGTGACTCATATGGACACAGGGCGACACATATGGACAGATACATATGGACACTTGGCCAGGGCAACTCATATGGACTAACTCATATGGACACAGGGTGACTCATATGGACACAGGGCCGGGGCGACTCATATGGAAACAGGGTGACTCATATGGAGACACATATGGACACAGGGCCAGGGCGACTCATATGTACTAACTCATATGGACACAGGGCGACTCATATGGACACAGGGTGACACATATGGACACAGGGTGACTCATATGGACAGACGCATATGGACACAGGGCCAGGGCGCCTCATATGGACTAACTCATATGGACACAGGGCTACTCATATGGACACAGTGCCGGGGCGACTCATATGGACACAGGGCCAGGCCGACTCCTATGGACACAGGGCGACTCAGCAGTTTGTTTTGGTCCTGTGTCCATATTGCTTTCACAGACTGCAGTTATCAGGCGGGCCCCTCCACCCCTCCCCACTTCAAAGCCATAACATTTGGGTGCTATACAAATATCAAATTACATAACTTAATTAACATAAAGTGCTTTTTACAACCCTTTGACCTCTATGGTTTGGGTTTGGGGAAGTCTGACTGAAAAAACTGGAATGATTTGGAAATTGGGGTTTTAGACCACCCACCACTGAATGGCCTGTGTTGGAGAAGCTGCATGGTAAACAAAGAGATGATTTGAGAATTTAGGATGTTCTGCTAGATCTGTGGGTCTAGTAACTATGTTTACCTACTTGGCCTAAGGGAAATGCACAACTAAGCTCTACCAAGCTTTGCCTAGGCTGTCTTGGGCACTGTTGTGATTGGGAGAGGGAATGCAGTGATTCCCCGTCCCCTATGAGGGAACTGATATGTGCAATGCGATGGTTCTAAATAGTGCCATCATTGTACAAGTATGGAGCATGTAAGTCGCTGTAGGAGCTCAGCACTGCTTGTTATAAGGATAATGTAGTCTAGAATGAGGTTACACTAAGGTCTGAGCTACACCACCTAGTAGTGATATATGTAAATCTACAATTTGAAAGCAATGTGGTTGGCAAGCTAGAGAGTACCAAGGATCATACAAATATCTAAAATATCACTAAGGTCTTCAATTGCCAGCAGTGTATGCCTCAAATATTGTATTCAATTCAAATTTCAAAGAAATGTTTTACGAGGTTTCATTAAACCAAAGACGAATAATAGATTGTTTACTAACCAACATACAAAAGAAAAAGTTCTGTCATTTATAACTAACAAGCAAAGAAAAAGCCAACATGCCTTTCAACCTATCACAGGTTATCAGGGCTAAATTGAGACCGTATCTGTAGATCTAATCTGCAACAAATACAAGCTGAATAGCTTGCACTTGAAGTATCTTGATATTTAGAACATTCCACCCCAAAGGAAAATAAATATAACATAGCCTGTGTTCCTGAGACTCGCTTCTACGCCTGAGATTCTGAGTGAAAATGGTTTGGTCTTAACTGGGGTCACAACATTCCAGGTACATTACCTTCTTGTATCACTTATGTACAAATAGTGTTCCATAGCGTCTATATTGGAGGGATCTCTTTCAGGCTCCCTCCGATGGCTTTCCTCGTGGGCGCCCACGAGGAAAGCCCTAAATATCAAGTTAATTGAAGCGCAAGCTATTCAGTTTGTATTCGGTGCAGATTAGGAAGCGATCTACAGATGTCATCTCAATTTAGCCCCGATGAAAACCTGCCATAGGTTGAAACATGTGTTGACTTTTTCTTTGCTTGTCCAGTTAGAAATACTGAACTTTTCTTTTGTATGTTGAGTTAGAGTGAACAATCTGTTTTTCGTGTTTGGTTTAATAAAATCTCATAAAACATTTCATTGAAATGTGCAGTGAATACGGAATGGGACATCAAAATACAACCACTTTTAGGCATATCCTCCTGGCAATTCAAGACCTTCTATGGGTTTGGCGCTGGAACTGGATATTGAGGTGGAAGAGAAACCAATATGAGGAACTAAGGACTAAAGCAAGAAAGAGGCTAGGACAGAGCACATACTTGGTATTAGAGTCCAGGGACTAGAAAGAGGGATAGGGACTTTAGAATTACCCATGAGAAAATACTTTCAGGAGTAAAACAAAGTTACCCCGAGTACCTATATTTGTGAATTGCAAAGCCCTGTCCATGAGTCAGATTTACTTAAAGCAATTTCTTTGAAAGTCATCCACCTTAATCGCAGACAAAGATGTTTATCAAAGTGGCAATGTCGTAATTAATATTCTCATTAATATCATTGAGGGACCTGCCAATGTAATGACTATGCAGTGGTATCTTTCTCCATGTCTTGCAGTTTGTTTGTAAATATATTGCTTTATATTTGTACTTCATAACATTCTTCATGGCAGATGTCCATACTGCACACAAGCAATAAAGGTGCACAGTGTTAGTCTAAGATGAAGCTTCATCGTTGCCACATCTGGCGCAGATTCCCAAAGATTGCTTCTTATAACAAAACATTAATTTCTGCCTAAAAGGGCTGAGCCTTCTTCCTCCACTTCCCTAAAAAATAAACAAACATGAGATTTAATAAAATATAGGTTTGTTCAAGGGAGAATATGCACTAATCATGACCACCTACATATCACCCGAAGTAGCAGTTACATCACATGCCTGCTATTCTTGCATGGCATAACTGTCTGTTAGCAGACACCATCACATTCTTTTCACAATTTGTCAGTCTAAAGAGAAACACTGAAGCAATACTGAATACTGCGAGCCCATACAGTGCGTGTCTGTATAATTCCAAAAGAGGATCCTGGGAACTGACATATGGTGAGGCTTCATTTTCATTGGGCGCATTGAGGAGTTGTCGAAAATGAATAGAGGTATCACTTTAGAATTAGATTCCGTTTGATGTTAACAGGCAAAAAAAAAGCTTAAAGATTAGTGAAATGTGCATTTATGCACCACTGCGGGAACAGGGATCAAATTCAAAGGGTTGTAAAAAGCACTTTACGTTCAGTTATGAAATTTCATATTTGTATAGCACCCAAATGTTATGGCGTCGAGGCGGGGGGTGTCCTGTCTGATAACCGCAGTCTGTGAAAGCAATATGGACGCAGGGCCAGGGTGACTCATATGGACACAGGGCGACTCATATGGACAGATACATATGGACACTTGGCCAGGGCAACTCATATGGACTAACTCATATGGACACAGGGTGACTCATATGGACACAGGGCGACTCATATGGAAACAGGGTGACTCATATGGAGACACATATGGACACAGGGCCAGGGCGACTCATATGTACTAACTCATATGGACACAGGGCGACTCATATGGACACAGGGTGACACATATGGACACAGGGCGACTCATATGGACAGACGCATATGGACACAGGGCCAGGGCGCCTCATATGGACTAACTCATATGGACACAGGGCTACTCATATGGACACAGTGCCGGGGCGACTCATATGGACACAGGGCCAGGCCGACTCCTATGGACACAGGGCGACTCAGCAGTTTGTTTTGGTCCTGTGTCCATATTGCTTTCACAGACTGCAGTTATCAGGCGGGCCTCTCCACCCCTCCCCACTTCAAAGCCATAACATTTGGGTGCTATACAAATATCAAATTACATAACTTAATTAACAAAGTGCTTTTTACAACCCTTTGACCTCTATGGTTTGGGTTTGGGGAAGTCTGACTGAAAAACTGGAATGATTTGGAAATTGGGGTTTTAGACCACCCACCACTCAATGGCCTGTGTTGGAGAAGCTGCATGGTAAACAATGGGATGATTTAAGAATTTAGGATGTTCTGCTAGACCTGTGGGTCTAGTTACTATGTTTACCTACTTGGCCTAAGGGAAATGCACAACTTCTAAGCTCTACCAAGCTTTGCCTAGGCTGTCTTGGGCACTGTTGTGATTGGGAGAGGGAATGCAGTGATTCGCCGTCCCCTATGAGGGAACTGATATGTGCAATGCGATGGTTCTAAATAGTGCCATCATTGTACAAGTATGGAGCGTGTAAGTCGCTGTAGGAGCTCAGCACTGCTTGTTATAAGGATAATGTAGTCTAGAATGAGGTTACACTAAGGTCTGAGCTACACCACCTAGTAGTGATATATGTAAATCTACAATTTGAAAGCAATGTGGTTGGCAAGCTAGAGAGTACCAAGGATCATACAAATATCTAAAATATCACTAAGGTCTTCAATTGCCAGCAGTGTATGCCTCAAATATTGTATTCAATTCAAATTTCAAAGAAATGTTTTACGTGGTTTCATTAAACCAAAGACGAATAACAGATTGTTTACTAACCAACATACAAAAGAAAAAGTTCTGTCATTTATAACTAACAAGCAAAGAAAAAGCCAACATGCCTTTCAACCTATCACAGGTTATCAGGGCTAAATTGAGACCGTATCTGTAGATCTAATCTGCAACAAATACAAGCTGAATAGCTTGCACTTGAAGTAACTTGATATTTAGAACATTCCACCCCAAAGGAAAATAAATATAACATAGCCTGTGTTCCTGAGACTCGCTTCTACGCCTGAGATTCTGAGTGAAAATGGTTTGGTCTTAACTGGGGTCACAACATTCCAGGTACATTACCTACTTGTATCACTTATGTACAAATAGTGTTCCATAGCGTCTATATTGGAGGGATCTCTTTCAGGCTCCCTCCGACGGCTTTCCTCGTGGGCGCCCACGAGGAAAGCCCTAAATATCAAGTTAATTCAAGCGCAAGCTATTCAGTTTGTATTCGGTGCAGATTAGGAAGCGATCTACAGATGTCATCTCAATTTAGCCCCGATGAAAACCTGCCATAGGTTGAAACATGTGTTGACTTTTTCTTTGCTTGTCCAGTTAGAAATACTAAACTTTTCTTTCGTATGTTGAGTTAGAGTGAACAATCTGTTTTTCGTGTTTGGTTTAATAAAAGCCATATAACATTTCATTGAAATGTGCAGTGAACACGGAATGGCACATCAAAATACAACCACTTTCAGGCATAATCTCCTGGCAATTCAAGACCTTCTATGGGTTTGGCGCTGGAACTGGATATTGAGGTGGAAGAGAAACCAATATAAGGAACTAAGTACTAAAGCAAGAAAGAGGCTAGGACAGAGCACAGACTTGGGATTGGAGTCCAGGGACTAGAAAGAGGGATAGGGACTTTAGAATTACCCATGAGAACACACTGTTCAGGAGTAAAACAAAGTTACCCGGAGTACCTATTTTTGTGAATTGTAAAGCCCTCTCCATGAGTCAGATTTACTTCGTGCAATTTCTTTGAAAGTCATCCACCTTAATCGCAGACAAAGATGTTTATCAAAGTGGCAATGTCGTAATTAATATTCTCATTAATATAATTGTGGGACCTACCAACGTAAAGACCATGCAGTGGTATCTGTCTCCCTCTCTTGTAGTTTGTTTGTAAATATATCACTTTACATTTGTACTTCATAACATTCTTCATGGAAGATGTCCATACTGCACACAAGCAATAAAGGTGCACAGTATTAGTCTAAGATGAAGCTTCATCGTTACCACATCTGGGACAGATTCCGAAAGATTGCTTCTTATAACAGAACATTCATTTCTACGTACCAGGGCCGAGCCTTCTTCCTCCACTTCCCTAAAAAATAAACAAATATGAGATTTAATAAAATATATTTTTGTTCAAGGGAGAATATGCACTAATCATGACCACCTACATATCACCCAAAGTAGCAGTTACATCACATGCCTGCTATTCTTGCATGGCATAACTGTCTGTTAGCAGACACCATCACATTCTCCTCACAATTTGCCAGTTTAAAGAGGAACACTGAAGCCATACTGAATACTGCGAGCCCATACAGTGCGTGTCTGTATAATTCCAAACAGAGGATCCTAGGAACTGACATATGGTGAAGCTTCATTTTCATTGGGCGCATTGAGGAGTTGTCGAAAATGAATAGAGATATCACTTTAGAATTAGATTCCGTTTGATGTTAACAGGCAAAAAACAGCTTAAAGATTAGTGAAATGTGCATTTAAGCACTACTGCGGGAACAGGGATCAAATTCAAAGGGTTGTAAAAAGCACTTTACGTTCAATTATGTCATTTCATATTTGTATAGCACCCAAATGTTATGGCTTTGAGAGGGGGGGGGTCCAGTCTGACAACCGCAGTCTGTGAAAGCAATGTGGACACAGAGCCAGGGCGACTCATATGGACAGATACATATGGACACTTGGCCGGGGCAACTCATATGGACTAACTCATATGGACACAGGGCAACACATATGGAAACAGGGTGACTCATATGGACAGACACATATGGCCACAGGGCCAGGGTGACTCATATGTACTAACTCATATGGACACAGGGCGACTCATATGGACACAGGGCCATGGCGACCCATATGGACATATGGACACAGGGCGACACATATGGACACAGGGCGACTCATATGGACAGACGCATATGGACACAGGGCCAGGGCGCCTCATATGGACACAGGGCGACTCATATAGACACAGTGCCGGGGCGACTCATATGGACACAGGGCCAGGCCGACTACTATGGACACAGGGCGACTCAGCAGTTTGTTTTGGTCCTGTGTCCATATTGCTTTCACAGACTGCAGTTATCAGGCGGGCCTCTCCACCCCTCTCCACTTCAAAGCCATAATATTTTGCTGCTATACAAATATCAAATTACATAACTTGATTAACATAAACTGCTTTTTACAACCCTTTGACCTCTATGGTTTGCCTTTGGGGAAGTCTGACAGAAAAACTGGAATGTTTTGGTAATTGGGGTTTTAGACCGCCCTCCACTGAATGGCCTATGTTGGGGAAGCTGGATGGTAAACAATGGGATGATTTGAGAATTTAGGATGTTCTGCTAGACCTGCGGGTCTAGTAACTATGTTTACCTACTCGGCCTAAGGGAAATGCACAATTTCTAAGCTCTACCAAGCTTTGCCTAGGCTGTCTTGGGCACTGTTGTGATTGGGAGAGGGAATGCAGTGATTCGCCGTCCCCTATGAGGGAACTGATATGTGCAATGCGATGGTTCTAAATAGTGCCATCATTGCACAAGTATGGAGCGTGTAAGTCGCTGTAGGAGCTCAGCACTGCTTGTTATAAGGATAATGTAGTCTAGAATGATGTTACACTAAGGTCTGAGCTACACCACCTAGTAGTGATATATGTAAATCTACAATTTGAAAGCAACGTGATTGGCAAGCTAGAGAGTACCAAGGATCATACAAATATCTAAAATATCACTAAGGTCTTCAATTGCCAGCAGTGTATGCCTCAAATTTTGTATTCACTTCAAATTTCAATGAAATGTTTTACGAGGTTTCATTAAACCAAAGACGAATAACAGATTGTTTACTAACCAACATACAAAAGAAAAAGTTCTGTCATTTATAACTAACAAGCAAAGAAAAAGCCAACATGCCTTTCAACCTATCACAGGTTATCAGGGCTAAATTGAGACCGTATCTGTAGGTCTAATCTGCAAAATATACAAGCTGAATAGCTTGCACCTGAAGTAACTTGATATTTAGAACATTCCACCCCAAAGGAAAATAAATATAACATAGCCTGTGTTCCTGAGACTCGCTTCTACGCCTGAGATTCTGAGTGAAAATGGTTTGGTCTTAACTGGGGTCACAACATTCCAGGTACATTACCTACTTGAATCACTTATGTACAAATAGTGTTCCAAGCATCTATATTGGAGGGATCACTTTCAGGCTCCCTCCGACGGCTTTCCTCGTGGGCGCCCACGAGGAAAGCCCTAAATATCAAGTTAATTCAAGCGCAAACTATTCAGCTTGTATTCGATGCAGATTAGGAAGCGATCTACAGATGTGATCTCAATTTAGCCCCGATGAAAACCTGCAATAGGTTGAAACATGTGTTGACTTTTTCTTTGCTTGTCCAGTTAGAAATACTGAACTTTTCTTTTGTATGTTGAGTTAGAGTGAACAATCTGTTTTTCGTGTTTGGTTTAATAAAAGCTCATAAAACATTTCATTGAAATGTGCAGTGAATACGGAATGGGACATCAAAATACAACCACTTTTAGGCATATCCTCCTGGCAATTCAAGACCTTCTATGGGTTTGGCGCTGGAACTGGATATTGAGGTGGAAGAGAAACAATATGAGGAACTAAGGACTAAAGCAAGAAAGAGGCTAGGACAGAGCACATACTTGGTATTAGAGTCCAGGGACTAGAAAGAGGGATAGGGACTTTAGAATTACCCATGAGAAAATACTGTTCAGGAGTAAAACAAAGTTACCCCGAGTACCTATATTTGTGAATTGCAAAGCCCTGTCCATGAGTCAGATTTACTTAAAGCAATTTCTTTGAAAGTCATCCACCTTAATCGCAGACAAAGATGTTTATCAAAGTGGCAATGTCGTAATTAATATTCTCATTAATATCATTGAGGGACCTGCCAATGTAATGACTATGCAGTGGTATCTTTCTCCATGTCTTGCAGTTTGTTTGTAAATATATTGCTTTATATTTGTACTTCATAACATTCTTCATGGCAGATGTTCATACTGCACACAAGCAATAAAGGTGCACAGTGTTAGTCTAAGATGAAGCTTCATCGTTGCCACATCTGGCGCAGATTCCCAAAGATTGCTTCTTAGAACAAAACATTAATTTCTACCTAAAAGGGCTGAGCCTTCTTCCTCCACTTCCCTAAAAAATAAACAAACATGAGATTTAATAAAATATAGGTTTGTTCAAGGGAGAATATGCACTAATCATGACCACCTACATATCACCCGAAGTAGCAGTTACATCACATGCCTGCTATTCTTGCATGGCATAACTGTCTGTTAGCAGACACCATCACATTCTTTTCACAATTTGTCAGTCTAAAGAGAAACACTGAAGCAATACTGAATACTGCGAGCCCATACAGTGCGTGTCTGTATAATTCCAAACAGAGGATCCTGGGAACTGACATATGGTGAGGCTTCATTTTCATTGGGCGCATTGAGGAGTTGTCGAAAATGAATAGAGGTATCACTTTAGAATTAGATTCCGTTTGATGTTAACAGGCAAAAAAAAAACTTAAAGATTAGTGAAATGTGCATTTATGCACCACTGCGGGAACAGGGATCAAATTCAAAGGGTTGTAAAAAGCACTTTACGTTCAGTTATGAAATTTCATATTTGTATAGCACCCAAATGTTATGGCGTCGAGGCGGGGGGTGTCCTGTCTGATAACCGCAGTCTGTGAAAGCAATATGGACGCAGGGCCAGGGTGACTCATATGGACACAGGGCGACTCATATGGACAGATACATATGGACACTTGGCCAGGGCAACTCATATGGACTAACTCATATGGACACAGGGTGACTCATATGGACACAGGGCGACTCATATGGAAACAAGGTGACTCATATGGAGACACATATGGACACAGGGCCAGGGCGACTCATATGTACTAACTCATATGGACACAGGGCGACTCATATGGACACAGGGTGACACATATGGACACAGGGCGACTCATATGGACAGACGCATATGGACACAGGGCCAGGGCGCCTCATATGGACTAACTCATATGGACACAGGGCTACTCATATGGACACAGTGCCGGGGCGACTCATATGGACACAGGGCCAGGCCGACTCCTATGGACACAGGGCGACTCAGCAGTTTGTTTTGGTCCTGTGTCCATATTGCTTTCACAGACTGCAGTTATCAGGCGGGCCTCTCCACCCCTCCCCACTTCAAAGCCATAACATTTGGGTGCTATACAAATATCAAATTACATAACTTAATTAACAAAGTGCTTTTTACAACCCTTTGACCTCTATGGTTTGGGTTTGGGGAAGTCTGACTGAAAAACTGGAATGATTTGGAAATTGGGGTTTTAGACCACCCACCACTGAATGGCCTGTGTTGGAGAAGCTGCATGGTAAACAATGGGATGATTTAAGAATTTAGGATGTTCTGCTAGACCTGTGGGTCTAGTTACCATGTTTACCTACTTGGCCTAAGGGAAATGCACAACTTCTAAGCTCTACCAAGCTTTGCCTAGGCTGTCTTGGGCACTGTTGTGATTGGGAGAGGGAATGCAGTGATTCGCCGTCCCCTATGAGGGAACTGATATGTGCAATGCGATGGTTCTAAATAGTGCCATCATTGTACAAGTATGGAGCGTGTAAGTCGCTGTAGGAGCTCAGCACTGCTTGTTATAAGGATAATGTAGTCTAGAATGAGGTTACACTAAGGTCTGAGCTACACCACCTAGTAGTGATATATGTAAATCTACAATTTGAAAGCAATGTGGTTGGCAAGCTAGAGAGTACCAAGGATCATACAAATATCTAAAATATCACTAAGGTCTTCAATTGCCAGCAGTGTATGCCTCAAATATTGTATTCAATTCAAATTTCAAAGAAATGTTTTACGTGGTTTCATTAAACCAAAGACGAATAACAGATTGTTTACTAACCAACATACAAAAGAAAAAGTTCTGTCATTTATAACTAACAAGCAAAGAAAAAGCCAACATGCCTTTCAACCTATCACAGGTTATCAGGGCTAAATTGAGACCGTATCTGTAGATCTAATCTGCAACAAATACAAGCTGAATAGCTTGCACTTGAAGTAACTTGATATTTAGAACATTCCACCCCAAAGGAAAATAAATATAACATAGCCTGTGTTCCTGAGACTCGCTTCTACGCCTGAGATTCTGAGTGAAAATGGTTTGGTCTTAACTGGGGTCACAACATTCCAGGTACATTACCTACTTGTATCACTTATGTACAAATAGTGTTCCATAGCGTCTATATTGGAGGGATCTCTTTCAGGCTCCCTCCGACGACTTTCCTCGTGGGCGCCCACGAGGAAAGCCCTAAATATCAAGTTAATTCAAGCGCAAGCTATTCAGTTTGTATTCGGTGCAGATTAGGAAGCGATCTACAGATGTCATCTCAATTTAGCCCCGATGAAAACCTGCCATAGGTTGAAACATGTGTTGACTTTTTCTTTGCTTGTCCAGTTAGAAACACTAAACTTTTCTTTCGTATGTTGAGTTAGAGTGAACAATCTGTTTTTCGTGTTTGGTTTAATAAAAGCTCATATAACATTTCATTGAAATGTGCAGTGAATACGGAATGGCACATCAAAATACAACCACTTTCAGGCATAATCTCCTGGCAATTCAAGACCTTCTATGGGTTTGGCGCTGGAACTGGATATTGAGGTGGAAGAGAAACCAATATAAGGAACTAAGTACTAAAGCAAGAAAGAGGCTAGGACAGAGCACAGACTTGGGATTGGAGTCCAGGGACTAGAAAGAGGGATAGGGACTTTAGAATTACCCATGAGAACACACTGTTCAGGAGTAAAACAAAGTTACCCGGAGTACCTATTTTTGTGAATTGTAAAGCCCTCTCCATGAGTCAGATTTACTTCGTGCAATTTCTTTGAAAGTCATCCACCTTAATCGCAGACAAAGATGTTTATCAAAGTGGCAATGTCGTAATTAATATTCTCATTAATATAATTGAGGGACCTACCAACGTAAAGACCATGCAGCGGTATCTGTCTCCCTCTCTTGTAGTTTGTTTGTAAATATATCACTTTACATTTGTACTTCATAACATTCTTCATGGAAGATGTCCATACTGCACACAAGCAATAAAGGTGCACAGTATTAGTCTAAGATGAAGCTTCATCGTTACCACATCTGGGACAGATTCCGAAAGATTGCTTCTTATAACAGAACATTCATTTCTACGTACCAGGGCCGAGCCTTCTTCCTCCACTTCCCTAAAAAATAAACAAATATGAGATTTAATAAAATATATTTTTGTTCAAGGGAGAATATGCACTAATCATGACCACCTACATATCACCCAAAGTAGCAGTTACATCACATGCCTGCTATTCTTGCATGGCATAACTGTCTGTTAGCAGACACCATCACATTCTCCTCACAATTTGCCAGTTTAAAGAGGAACACTGAAGCCATACTGAATACTGCGAGCCCATACAGTGCGTGTCTGTATAATTCCAAACAGAGGATCCTAGGAACTGACATATGGTGAAGCTTCATTTTCATTGGGCGCATTGAGGAGTTGTCGAAAATGAATAGAGATATCACTTTAGAATTAGATTCCGTTTGATGTTAACAGGCAAAAAACAGCTTAAAGATTAGTGAAATGTGCATTTAAACACTACTGCGGGAACAGGGATCAAATTCAAAGGGTTGTAAAAAGCACTTTACGTTCAATTATGTCATTTCATATTTGTATAGCACCCAAATGTTATGGCTTTGAGAGGGGGGGGGGTCCAGTCTGACAACCGCAGTCTGTGAAAGCAATGTGGACACAGAGCCAGGGCGACTCATATGGACACAGGGCGACTCATATGGACAGATACATATGGACACTTGGCCGGGGCAACTCATATGGACTAACTCATATGGACACAGGGCAACACATATGGAAACAGGGTGACTCATATGGACAGACACATATGGCCACAGGGCCAGGGTGACTCATATGTACTAACTCATATGGACACAGGGCGACTCATATGGACACAGGGCCATGGCGACCCATATGGACATATGGACACAGGGCGACACATATGGACACAGGGCGACTCATATGGACAGACGCATATGGACACAGGGCCAGGGCGCCTCATATGGACTAACTCATATGGACACAGGGCGACTCATATAGACACAGTGCCGGGGCGACTCATATGGACACAGGGCCAGGCCGACTACTATGGACACAGGGCGACTCAGCAGTTTGTTTTGGTCCTGTGTCCATATTGCTTTCACAGACTGCAGTTATCAGGCGGGCCTCTCCACCCCTCTCCACTTCAAAGCCATAATATTTTGCTGCTATACAAATATCAAATTACATAACTTGATTAACATAAACTGCTTTTTACAACCCTTTGACCTCTATGGTTTGCCTTTGGGGAAGTCTGACAGAAAAACTGGAATGTTTTGGTAATTGGGGTTTTAGACCGCCCTCCACTGAATGGCCTATGTTGGGGAAGCTGGATGGTAAACAATGGGATGATTTGAGAATTTAGGATGTTCTGCTAGACCTGCGGGTCTAGTAACTATGTTTACCTACTCGGCCTAAGGGAAATGCACAATTTCTAAGCTCTACCAAGCTTTGCCTAGGCTGTCTTGGGCACTGTTGTGATTGGGAGAGGGAATGCAGTGATTCGCCGTCCCCTATGAGGGAACTGATATGTGCAATGCGATGGTTCTAAATAGTGCCATCATTGCACAAGTATGGAGTGTGTAAGTCGCTGTAGGAGCTCAGCACTGCTTGTTATAAGGATAATGTAGTCTAGAATGATGTTACACTAAGGTCTGAGCTACACCACCTAGTAGTGATATATGTAAATCTACAATTTGAAAGCAACGTGATTGGCAAGCTAGAGAGTACCAAGGATCATACAAATATCTAAAATATCACTAAGGTCTTCAATTGCCAGCAGTGTATGCCTCAAATTTTGTATTCACTTCAAATTTCAATGAAATGTTTTACGAGGTTTCATTAAACCAAAGACGAATAACAGATTGTTTACTGACCAACATACAAAAGAAAAAGTTCTGTCATTTATAACTAACAAGCAAAGAAAAAGCCAACATGCCTTTCGACCTATCACAGGTTATCAGGGCTAAATTGAGACCGTATCTGTAGGTCTAATCTGCAAAATATACAAGCTGAATAGCTTGCACCTGAAGTAACTTGATATTTAGAACATTCCACCCCAAAGGAAAATAAATATAACATAGCCTGTGTTCCTGAGACTCGCTTCTACGCCTGAGATTCTGAGTGAAAATGGTTTGGTCTTAACTGGGGTCACAACATTCCAGGTACATTACCTACTTGAATCACTTATGTACAAATAGTGTTCCAAGCATCTATATTGGAGGGATCACTTTCAGGCTCCCTCCGACGGCTTTCCTCGTGGGCGCCCACGAGGAAAGCCCTAAATATCAAGTTAATTCAAGCGCAAACTATTCAGCTTGTATTCGATGCAGATTAGGAAGCGATCTACAGATGTGATCTCAATTTAGCCCCGATGAAAACCTGCAATAGGTTGAAACATGTGTTGACTTTTTCTTTGCTTGTCCAGTTAGAAATACTGAACTTTTCTTTTGTATGTTGAGTTAGAGTGAACAATCTGTTTTTCGTGTTTGGTTTAATAAAAGCTCATAAAACATTTCATTGAAATGTGCAGTGAATACGGAATGGGACATCAAAATACAACCACTTTTAGGCATATCCTCCTGGCAATTCAAGACCTTCTATGGGTTTGGCGCTGGAACTGGATATTGAGGTGGAAGAGAAACAATATGAGGAACTAAGGACTAAAGCAAGAAAGAGGCTAGGACAGAGCACATACTTGGTATTAGAGTCCAGGGACTAGAAAGAGGGATAGGGACTTTAGAATTACCCATGAGAAAATACTGTTCAGGAGTAAAACAAAGTTACCCCGAGTACCTATATTTGTGAATTGCAAAGCCCTGTCCATGAGTCAGATTTACTTAAAGCAATTTCTTTGAAAGTCATCCACCTTAATCGCAGACAAAGATGTTTATCAAAGTGGCAATGTCGTAATTAATATTCTCATTAATATCATTGAGGGACCTGCCAATGTAATGACTATGCAGTGGTATCTTTCTCCATGTCTTGCAGTTTGTTTGTAAATATATTGCTTTATATTTGTACTTCATAACATTCTTCATGGCAGATGTTCATACTGCACACAAGCAATAAAGGTGCACAGTGTTAGTCTAAGATGAAGCTTCATCGTTGCCACATCTGGCGCAGATTCCCAAAGATTGCTTCTTAGAACAAAACATTAATTTCTACCTAAAAGGGCTGAGCCTTCTTCCTCCACTTCCCTAAAAAATAAACAAACATGAGATTTAATAAAATATAGGTTTGTTCAAGGGAGAATATGCACTAATCATGACCACCTACATATCACCCGAAGTAGCAGTTACATCACATGCCTGCTATTCTTGCATGGCATAACTGTCTGTTAGCAGACACCATCACATTCTTTTCACAATTTGTCAGTCTAAAGAGAAACACTGAAGCAATACTGAATACTGCGAGCCCATACAGTGCGTGTCTGTATAATTCCAAACAGAGGATCCTGGGAACTGACATATGGTGAGGCTTCATTTTCATTGGGCGCATTGAGGAGTTGTCGAAAATGAATAGAGGTATCACTTTAGAATTAGATTCCGTTTGATGTTAACAGGCAAAAAAAAAGCTTAACGATTAGTGAAATGTGCATTTATGCACCACTGCGGGAACAGGGATCAAATTCAAAGGGTTGTAAAAAGCACTTTACGTTCAGTTATGAAATTTCATATTTGTATAGCACCCAAATGTTATGGCGTCGAGGCGGGGGGTGTCCTGTCTGATAACCGCAGTCTGTGAAAGCAATATGGACGCAGGGCCAGGGTGACTCATATGGACACAGGGCGACTCATATGGACAGATACATATGGACACTTGGCCAGGGCAACTCATATGGACTAACTCATATGGACACAGGGTGACTCATATGGACACAGGGCCAGGGCGACTCATATGGAGACACATATGGACACAGGGCCAGGGCGACTCATATGTACTAACTCATATGGACACAGGGCGACTCATATGGACACAGGGTGACACATATGGACACAGGGCGACTCATATGGACAGACGCATATGGACACAGGGCCAGGGCGCCTCATATGGACTAACTCATATGGACACAGGGCTACTCATATGGACACAGTGCCGGGGCGACTCATATGGACACCGGGCCAGGCCGACTCCTATGGACACAGGGCGACTCAGCAGTTTGTTTTGGTCCTGTGTCCATATTGCTTTCACAGACTGCAGTTATCAGGCGGGCCTCTCCACCCCTCCCCACTTCAAAGCCATAACATTTGGGTGCTATACAAATATCAAATTACATAACTTAATTAACAAAGTGCTTTTTACAACCCTTTGACCTCTATGGTTTGGGTTTGGGGAAGTCTGACTGAAAAACTGGAATGATTTGGAAATTGGGGTTTTAGACCACCCACCACTGAATGGCATGAGTTGGAGAAGCTGCATGGTAAACAATGGGATGATTTAAGAATTTAGGATGTTCTGCTAGACCTGTGGGTCTAGTTACTATGTTTACCTACTTGGCCTAAGGGAAATGCACAACTTCTAAGCTCTACCAAGCTTTGCCTAGGCTGTCTTGGGCACTGTTGTGATTGGGAGAGGGAATGCAGTGATTCGCCGTCCCCTATGAGGGAACTGATATGTGCAATGCGATGGTTCTAAATAGTGCCATCATTGTACAAGTATGGAGCGTGTAAGTCGCTGTAGGAGCTCAGCACTGCTTGTTATAAGGATAATGTACTCTAGAATGAGGTTACACTAAGGTCTGAGCTACACCACCTAGTAGTGATATATGTAAATCTACAATTTGAAAGCAATGTGGTTGGCAAGCTAGAGAGTACCAAGGATCATACAAATATCTAAAATATCACTAAGGTCTTCAATTGCCAGCAGTGTATGCCTCAAATATTGTATTCAATTCAAATTTCAAAGAAATGTTTTACGAGGTTTCATTAAACCAAAGACGAATAACAGATTGTTTACTAACCAACATACAAAAGAAAAAGTTCTGTCATTTATAACTAACAAGCAAAGAAAAAGCCAACATGCCTTTCAACCTATCACAGGTTATCAGGGCTAAATTGAGACCGTATCTGTAGATCTAATCTGCAACAAATACAAGCTGAATAGCTTGCACTTGAAGTAACTTGATATTTAGAACATTCCACCCCAAAGGAAAATAAATATAACATAGCCTGTGTTCCTGAGACTCGCTTCTACGCCTGAGATTCTGAGTGAAAATGGTTTGGTCTTAACTGGGGTCACAACATTCCAGGTACATTACCTACTTGTATCACTTATGTACAAATAGTGTTCCATAGCGTCTATAATGGAGGGATCTCTTTCAGGCTCCCTCCGACGGCTTTCCTCGTGGGCGCCCACGAGGAAAGCCCTAAATATCAAGTTAATTCAAGCGCAAGCTATTCAGTTTGTATTCGGTGCAGATTAGGAAGCGATCTACAGATGTCATCTCAATTTAGCCCCGATGAAAACTGCCATAGGTTGAAACATGTGTTGACTTTTTCTTTGCTTGTCCAGTTAGAAATACTGAACTTTTCTTTTGTATGTTGAGTTAGAGTGAACAATCTGTTTTTCGTGTTTGGTTTAATAAAAGCTCATATAACATTTCATTGAAATGTGCAGTGAATACGGAATGGCACATCAAAATACAACCACTTTCAGGCATAATCTCCTGGCAATTCAAGACCTTCTATGGGTTTGGCGCTGGAACTGGATATTGAGGTGGAAGAGAAACCAATATAAGGAACTAAGTACTAAAGCAAGAAAGAGGCTAGGACAGAGCACAGACTTGGGATTGGAGTCCAGGGACTAGAAAGAGGGATAGGGACTTTAGAATTACCCATGAGAACACACTGTTCAGGAGTAAAACAAAGTTACCCGGAGTACCTATTTTTGTGAATTGTAAAGCCCTCTCCATGAGTCAGATTTACTTAATGCAATTTCTTTGAAAGTCATCCACCTTAATCGCAGACAAAGATGTTTATCAAAGTGGCAATGTCGTAATTAATATTCTCATTAATATAATTGAGGGACCTACCAACGTAAAGACCATGCAGTGGTATCTTTCTCCCTGTCTTGTAGTTTGTTTGTAAATATATCACTTTACATTTGTACTTCATAACATTCTTCATGGCAGATGTCCATACTGCACACAAGCAATAAAGGTGCACAGTATTAGTCTAAGATGAAGCTTCATCGTTACCACATCTGGGACAGATTCCGAAAGATTGCTTCTTATAACAGAACATTCATTTCTACCTACCAGGGCTGAGCCTTCTTTCTCCACTTCCCTAAAAAATAAACAAATATGAGATTTCATAAAATATATTTTTGTTCAAGGGAGAATATGCACTAATCATGACCACCTACATATCACCCAAAGTAGCAGTTACATCACATGCCTGCTATTCTTGCATGGCATAACTGTCTGTTAGCAGACACCATCACATTCTCCTCACAATTTGCCAGTCTAAAGAGGAACACTGAAGCCATACTGAATACTGCGAGCCCATACAGTGCGTGTCTGTATAATTCCAAACAGAGGATCCTAGGAACTCACATATGGTGAAGCTTCATTTTCATTGGGCGCATTGAGGAGTTGTCGAAAATGAATAGAGGTATCACTTTAGAATTAGATTCCGTTTGATGTTAACAGGCAAAAAACACCTTAAAGATTAGTGAAATGTGCATTTAAGCACTACTGCGGGAACAGCGATCAAATTCAAAGGGTTGTAAAAAGCACTTTACGTTCAATTATGTAATTTCATATTTGTATAGCACCCAAATGTTATGGCTTCGAGAGGGGGGGTCCTGTCTGACAACCACAGTCTGTGAAAGCAATGTGGACACAGAGCCAGGGCGACTCATATGGACACAAGGCGACTCATATGGACAGATACATATGGACACTTGGCCGGGGCAACTCATATGGACTAACTCATATGGACACAGGGCGACTCATATGGAAACAGGGTGACTCATATGGACAGACACATATGGCCACAGGGCCAGGGTGACTCATATGTACTAACTCATATGGACACAGGGCGACGCATATGGACACAGGGCCATGGCAACCCATATGGACATATGGACACAGGGCGACACATATGGACACAGGGCGACTCATATGGACAGACGCATATGGACACAGAGCCAGGGCGCCTCATATGGACTAACTCATATGGACACAGGGCGACTCATATAGACACAGTGCCGGGGCGACTCATATGGACACAGGGCCAGGCCGACTACTAAGGATACAGGAAGACTCATTAGTTTATTTTCCTGTGTCCATATTGCTTTCACAGACTGCAGTTATCAGGCAGGCCTCTCCACCCCTCCCCACTTCAAAGCCATAACATTTCGCTGCTATACAAATATCAAATTACATAACTTGATTAATATACACTGCTTTTTACAACCCTTTGACCTCTATGGTTTGCCTTTGGGGAAGTCTGACAGAAAAACTGGAATGTTTTGGTAATTGGGGTTTTAGACCGCCCTCCACTGAATGGCCTATGTTGGGGAAGCTGGATGGTAAACAATGGGATGATTTGAGAATTTAGGATGTTCTGCTAGACCTGCGGGTCTAGTAACTATGTTTACCTACTCGGCCTAAGGGAAATGCACAATTTCTAAGCTCTACCAAGCTTTGCCTAGGCTGTCTTGGGCACTGTTGTGATTGGGAGAGGGAATGCAGTGATTCGCCGTCCCCTATGAGGGAACTGATATGTGCAATGCGATGGTTCTAAATAGTGCCATCATTGCACAAGTATGGAGCGTGTAAGTCGCTGTAGGAGCTCAGCACTGCTTGTTATAAGGATAATGTAGTCTAGAATGAGGTTACACTAAGGTCTGAGCTACACCACCTAGTAGTGATATATGTAAATCTACAATTTGAAAGCAACGTGATTGGCAAGCTAGAGAGTACCAAGGATCATACAAATATCTAAAATATCACTAAGGTCTTCAATTGCCAGCAGTGTATGCCTCAAATTTTGTATTCACTTCAAATTTCAATGAAATGTTTTACGAGGTTTCATTAAACCAAAGACGAATAACAGATTGTTTACTAACCAACATACAAAAGAAAAGGTTCTGTCATTTATAACAAACAAGCAAAGAAAAAGCCAACATGCCTTTCAACCTATCACAGGTTATCAGGGCTAAATTGAGACCGTATCTGTAGGTCTAATCTGCAACATATACAAGCTGAATAGCTTGCACCTGAAGTAACTTGATATTTAGAACATTCCACCCCAAAGGAAAATAAATATAACATAGCCTGTGTTCCTGAGACTCGCTTCTACGCCTGAGATTCTGAGTGAAAATGGTTTGGTCTTAACTGGGGTCACAACATTCCAGGTACATTACCTACTTGAATCACTTATGTACAAATAGTGTTCCAAGCATCTATATTGGAGGGATCACTTTCAGGCTCCCTCCGACGGCTTTCCTCGTGGGCTCCCACGAGGAAAGCCCTAAATATCAAGTTAATTCAAGCGCAAACTATTCAGCTTGTATTCGATGCAGATTAGGAAGCGATCTACAGATGTGATCTCAATTTAGCCCCGATGAAAACCTGCGATAGGTTGAAACATGTGTTGACTTTTTCTTTGCTTGTCCAGTTAGAAATACTGAACTTTTCTTTTGTATGTTGAGTTAGAGTGAACAATCTGTTTTTCGTGTTTGGTTTAATAAAAGCTCATAAAACATTTAATTGAAATGTGCAGTGAATACGGAATGGGACATCAAAATACAACCACTTTTAGGCATATCCTGCTGGCAATTCAAGACCTTCTATGGGTTTGGCGCTGGAACTGGATATTGAGGTGGAAGAGAAACCAATATGAGGAACTAAGGACTAAAGCAAGAAAGAGGCTAGGACAGAGCACATACTTGGTATTAGAGTCCAGGGACTAGAAAGAGGGATAGGGACTTTAGAATTACCCATGAGAAAATACTGTTCAGGAGTAAAACAAAGTTACCCCGAGTACCTATATTTGTGAATTGCAAAGCCCTGTCCATGAGTCAGATTTACTTAAAGCAATTTCTTTGAAAGTCATCCACCTTAATCGCAGACAAAGATGTTTATCAAAGTGGCAATGTCGTAATTAATATTCTCATTAATATCATTGAGGGACCTGCCAATGTAATGACTATGCAGTGGTATCTTTCTCCATGTCTTGCAGTTTGTTTGTAAATATATTGCTTTATATTTGTACTTAATAACATTCTTCATGGCAGATGTCCATACTGCACACAAGCAATAAAGGTGCACAGTGTTAGTCTAAGATGAAGCTTCATCGTTGCCACATCTGGCGCAGATTCCCAAAGATTGCTTCTTATAACAAAACATTAATTTCTACCTAAAAGGGCTGAGCCTTCTTCCTCCACTTCCCTAAAAAATAAACAAACATGAGATTTAATAAAATATAGGTTTGTTCAAGGGAGAATATGCACTAATCATGACCACCTACATATCACCCGAAGTAGCAGTTACATCACATGCCTGCTATTCTTGCATGGCATAACTGTCTGTTAGCAGACACCATCACATTCTTTTCACAATTTGTCAGTCTAAAGAGAAACACTGAAGCAATACTGAATACTGCGAGCCCATACAGTGCGTGTCTGTATAATTCCAAACAGAGGATCCTGGGAACTGACATATGGTGAGGCTTCATTTTCATTGGGCGCATTGAGGAGTTGTCGAAAATGAATAGAGGTATCACTTTAGAATTAGATTCCGTTTGATGTTAACAGGCAAATAAAAAGCTTAAAGATTAGTGAAATGTGCATTTATGCACCACTGCGGGAACAGGGATCAAATTCAAAGGGTTGTAAAAAGCACTTTACGTTCAGTTATGAAATTTCATATTTGTATAGCACCCAAATGTTATGGCGTCGAGGCGGGGGGTGTCCTGTCTGATAACCGCAGTCTGTGAAAGCAATATGGACGCAGGGCCAGGGTGACTCATATGGACACAGGGCGACTCATATGGACAGATACATATGGACACTTGGCCAGGGCAACTCATATGGACTAACTCATATGGACACAGGGTGACTCATATGGACACAGGGCCAGGGCGACTCATATGGAAACAGGGTGACTCATATGGAGACACATATGGACACAGGGCCAGGGCGACTCATATGTACTAACTCATATGGACACAGGGCGACTCATATGGACACAGGGTGACACATATGGACACAGGGCGACTCATATGGACAGACGCATATGGACACAGGGCCAGGGCGCCTCATATGGACTAACTCATATGGACACAGGGCTACTCATATGGACACAGTGCCGGGGCGACTCATATGGACACAGGGCCAGGCCGACTCCTATGGACACAGGGCGACTCAGCAGTTTGTTTTGGTCCTGTGTCCATATTGCTTTCACTGACTGCAGTCATCAGGCGGGCCTCTCCACCCCTCCCCACTTCAAAGCCATAACATTTGGGTGCTATACAAATATCAAATTACATAACTTAATTAACAAAGTGCTTTTTACAACCCTTTGACATCTATGGTTTGGGTTTGGGGAAGTCTGACTGAAAAACTGGAATGATTTGGAAATTGGGGTTTTAGACCACCCACCACTGAATGGCCTGTGTTGGAGAAGCTGCATGGTAAACAATGGGATGATTTGAGAATTTAGGATGTTCTGCTAGACCTGTGGGTCTAGTAACTATGTTTACCTACTCGGCCTAAGGGAAATGCACAATTTCTAAGCTCTACCAAGCTTTGCCTAGGCTGTCTTGGGCACTGTTGTGATTGGGAGAGGGAATGCAGTGATTCGCCATCCCCTATGAGGGAACTGATATGTGCAATGCGATGGTTCTAAATAGTGCCATCATTGCACAAGTATGGAGCGTGTAAGTCGCTGTAGGAGCTCAGCACTGCTTGTTATAAGGATAATGTAGTCTAGAATGAGGTTACACTAAGGTCTGAGCTACACCACCTAGTAGTGATATATGTAAATCTACAATTTGAAAGCAACGTGGTTGGCAAGCTAGAGAGTACCAAGGATCATACAAATATCTAAAATATCACTAAGGTCTTCAATTGCCAGCAGTGTATGCCTCAAATTTTGTATTCACTTCAAATTTCAATGAAATGTTTTACGAGGTTTCATTAAACCAAAGACGAATAACAGATTGTTTACTAACCAACATACAAAAGAAAAGGTTCTGTCATTTATAACTAACAAGCAAAGAAAAAGCCAACATGCCTTTCAACCTATCACAGGTTATCAGGGCTAAATTGAGACCGTATCTGTAGGTCTAATCTGCAACAAATACAAGCTGAATAGCTTGCACTTGAAGTAACTTGATATTTAGAACATTCCACCCCAAAGGAAAATAAATATAACATAGCCTGTGTTCCTGAGACTCGCTTCTACGCCTGAGATTCTGAGTGAAAATGGTTTGGTCTTAACTGGGGTCACAACATTCCAGGTACATTACCTACTTGAATCACTTATGTACAAATAGTGTTCCAAGCATCTATATTGGAGGGATCACTTTCAGGCTCCCTCCGACGGCTTTCCTCGTGGGCGCCCACGAGGAAAGCCCTAAATATCAAGTTAATTCAAGCGCAAACTATTCAGCTTGTATTCGATGCAGATTAGGAAGCGATCTACAGATGTGATCTCAATTTAGCCCCGATGAAAACCTGCCATAGGTTGAAACATGTGTTGACTTTTTCTTTGCTTGTCCAGTTAGAAATACTGAACTTTTCTTTTGTATGTTGAGTTAGAGTGAACAATCTGTTTTTCGTGTTTGGTTTAATAAAAGCTCATAAAACATTTCATTGAAATGTGCAGTGAATACGGAATGGGACATCAAAATACAACCACTTTTAGGCATATCCTCCTGGCAATTCAAGACCTTCTATGGGTTTGGCGCTGGAACTGGATATTGAGGTGGAAGAGAAACCAATATGAGGAACTAAGGACTAAAGCAAGAAAGAGGCTAGGACAGAGCACATACTTGGTATTAGAGTCCAGGGACTAGAAAGAGGGATAGGGACTTTAGAATTACCCATGAGAACACACTGTTCAGGAGTAAAACAAAGTTACCCGGAGTACCTATTTTTGTGAATTGTAAAGCCCTCTCCATGAGTCAGATTTACTTAATGCAATTTCTTTGAAAGTCATCCACCTTAATCGCAGACAAAGATGTTTATCAAAGTGGCAATGTCGTAATTAATATTCTCATTAATATAATTGAGGGACCTACCAACGTAAAGACCATGCAGTGGTATCTGTCTCCCTCTCTTGTAGTTTGTTTGTAAATATATCACTTTACATTTGTACTTCATAACATTCTTCATGGAAGATGTCCATACTGCACACAAGCAATAAAGGTGCACAGTATTAGTCTAAGATGAAGCTTCATCGTTACCACATCTGGGACAGATTCCGAAAGATTGCTTCTTATAACAGAACATTCATTTCTACGTACCAGGGCTGAGCCTTCTTCCTCCACTTCCCTAAAAAATAAACAAATATGAGATTTAATAAAATATATTTTTGTTCAAGGGAGAATATGCACTAATCATGACCACCTACATATCACCCAAAGTAGCAGTTACATCACATGCCTGCTATTCTTGCATGGAATAACTGTCTGTTAGCAGACACCATCACATTCTCCTCACAATTTGCCAGTCTAAAGAGGAACACTGAAGCCATACTGAATACTGCGAGCCCATACAGTGCGTGTCTGTATAATTCCAAACAGAGGATCCTAGGAACTCACATATGGTGAAGCTTCATTTTCATTGGGCGCATTGAGGAGTTGTCGAAAATGAATAGAGGTATCACTTTAGAATTAGATTCCGTTTGATGTTAACAGGCAAAAAACAGCTTAAAGATTAGTGAAATGTGCATTTAAGCACTACTGCGGGAACAGGGATCAAATTCAAAGGGTTGTAAAAAGCACTTTACGTTCAATTATGTCATTTCATATTTGTATAGCACCCAAATGTTATGGCTTCGAGAGGGGGGGGGTCCAGTCTGACAACCGCAGTCTGTGAAAGCAATGTGGACACAGAGCCAGGGCGACTCATATGGTCACAGGGCGACTCATATGGACAGATACATATGGACACTTGGCCGGGGCAACTCATATGGACTAACTCATATGGACACAGGGCAACACATATGGAAACAGGGCGACTCATATGGACAGATACATATGGACACTTGGCCGGGGCAACTCATATGTACTAACTCATATGGACACAGGGCGACTCATATGGACACAGGGCCATGGCGACCCATATGGACATATGGACACAGGGCGACACATATGGACACAGGGCGACTCATATGGACAGACGCATATGGACACAGGGCCAGGGCGCCTCATATGGACTAACTCATATAGACACAGTGCCGGGGCGACTCATATGGACACAGGGCCAGGCCGACTACTATGGACACAGGGCGACTCAGCAGTTTGTTTTGGTCCTGTGTCCATATTGCTTTCACAGACTGCAGTTATCAGGCGGGCCTCTCCACCCCTCTCCACTTCAAAGCCATAACATTTCGCTGCTATACAAATATCAAATTACATAACTTGATTAACATAAACTGCTTTTTACAACCCTTTGACCTCTATGGTTTGCCTTTGGGGAAGTCTGACAGAAAAACTGGAATGTTTTGGTAATTGGGGTTTTAGACCGCCCTCCACTGAATGGCCTATGTTGGGGAAGCTGGATGGTAAACAATGGGATGATTTGAGAATTTAGGATGTTCTGCTAGACCTGCGGGTCTAGCAACTATGTTTACCTACTCGGCCTAAGGGAAATGCACAATTTCTAAGCTCTACCAAGCTTTGCCTAGGCTGTCTTGGGCACTGTTGTGATTGGGAGAGGGAATGCAGTGATTCGCCATCCCCTATGAGGGAACTGATATGTGCAATGCGATGGTTCTAAATAGTGCCATCATTGCACAAGTATGGAGCGTGTAAGTCGCTGAAGGAGCTCAGCACTGCTTGTTATAAGGATAATGTAGTCTAGAATGAGGTTACACTAAGGTCTGAGCTGCACCACCTAGTAGTGATATATGTAAATCTACAATTTGAAAGCAACGTGGTTGGCAAGCTAGAGAGTACCAAGGATCATACAAATATCTAAAATATCACTAAGGTCTTCAATTGCCAGCAGTGTATGCCTCAAATTTTGTATTCACTTCAAATTTCAATGAAATGTTTTACGAGGTTTCATTAAACCAAAGACGAATAACAGATTGTTTACTAACCAACATACAAAAGAAAAAGTTCTGTCATTTATAACTAACAAGCAAAGAAAAAGCCAACATGCCTTTCAACCTATCACAGGTTATCAGGGCTAAATTGAGACCGTATCTGTAGGTCTAATCTGCAACAAATACAAGCTGAATAGCTTGCACCTGAAGTAACTTGATATTTAGAACATTCCACCCCAAAGGAAAATAAATATAACATAGCCTGTGTTCCTGAGACTCGCTTCTACGCCTGAGATTCTGAGTGAAAATGGTTTGGTCTTAACTGGGGTCACAACATTCCAGGTACATTACCTACTTGAATCACTTATGTACAAATAGTGTTCCAAGCATCTATATTGGAGGGATCACTTTCAGGCTCCCTCCGACGGCTTTCCTCGTGGGCGCCCACGAGGAAAGCCCTAAATATCAAGTTAATTCAAGCGCAAACTATTCAGCTTGTATTCGATGCAGATTAGGAAGCGATCTACAGATGTGATCTCAATTTAGCCCCGATGAAAACCTGCGATAGGTTGAAACATGTGTTGACTTTTTCTTTGCTTGTCCAGTTAGAAATACTGAACTTTTCTTTTGTATGTTGAGTTAGAGTGAACAATCTGTTTTTCATGTTTGGTTTAATAAAAGCTCATAAAACATTTCATTGAAATGTGCAGTGAATACGGAATGGGACATCAAAATACAACCACTTTTAGGCATATCCTCCTGGCAATTCAAGACCTTCTATGGGTTGGCGCTGGAACTGGATATTGAGGTGGAAGAGAAACCAATATGAGGAACTAAGGACTAAAGCAAGAAAGAGGCTAGGGCAGAGCACATACTTGGTATTAGAGTCCAGGGACTAGAAAGAGGGATAGGGACTTTAGAATTACCCATGAGAAAATACTGTTCAGGAGTAAAACAAAGTTACCCCGAGTACCTATATTTGTGAATTGCAAAGCCCTGTCCATGAGTCAGATTTACTTAAAACAATTTCTTTGAAAGTCATCCACCTTAATCGCAGACAAAGATGTTTATCAAAGTGGCAATGTCGTAATTAATATTCTCATTAATATCATTGAGGGACCTGCCAATGTAATGACTATGCAGTGGTATCTTTCTCCATGTCTTGCAGTTTGTTTGTAAATATATTGCTTTATATTTGTACTTCATAACATTCTTCATGGCAGATGTTCCTACTGCACACAAGCAATAAAGGTGCACAGTGTTAGTCTAAGATGAAGCTTCATCGTTGCCACATCTGGCGCAGATTCCCAAAGATTGCTTCTTAGAACAAAACATTAATTTCTACCTAAAAGGGCTGAGCCTTCTTCCTCCACTTCCCTAAAAAATAAACAAACATGAGATTTAATAAAATATAGGTTTGTTCAAGGGAGAATATGCACTAATCATGACCACCTACATATCACCCGAAGTAGCAGTTACATCACATGCCTGCTATTCTTGCATGGCATAACTGTCTGTTAGCAGACACCATCACATTCTTTTCACAATTTGTCAGTCTAAAGAGAAACACTGAAGCAATACTGAATACTGCGAGCCCATACAGTGCGTGTCTGTATAATTCCAAACAGAGGATCCTGGGAACTGACATATGGTGAGGCTTCATTTTCATTGGGCGCATTGAGGAGTTGTCGAAAATGAATAGAGGTATCACTTTAGAATTAGATTCCGTTTGATGTCAACAGGCAAAAAAAAAGCTTTAAGATTAGTGAAATGTGCATTTATGCACCACTGCGGGAACAGGGATCAAATTCAAAGGGTTGTAAAAAGCACTTTACGTTCAGTTATGAAATTTCATATTTGTATAGCACCCAAATGTTATGGCGTCGAGGCGGGGGGTGTCCTGTCTGATAACCGCAGTCTGTGAAAGCAATATGGACGCAGGGCCAGGGTGACTCATATGGACACAGGGCGACTCATATGGACAGATACATATGGACACTTGGCCAGGGCAACTCATATGGACTAACTCATATGGACACAGGGTGACTCATATGGACACAGGGCCAGGGCGACTCATATGGAAACAGGGTGACTCATATGGAGACACATATGGACACAGGGCCAGGGCGACTCATATGTACTAACTCATATGGACACAGGGCGACTCATATGGACACAGGGTGACACATATGGACACAGGGCGACTCATATGGACAGACGCATATGGACACAGGGCCAGGGCGCCTCATATGGACTAACTCATATGGACACAGGGCTACTCATATGGACACAGTGCCGGGGCGACTCATATGGACACAGGGCCAGGCCGACTCCTATGGACACAGGGCGACTCAGCAGTTTGTTTTGGTCCTGTGTCCATATTGCTTTCACAGACTGCAGTTATCAGGCGGGCCCCTCCACCCCTCCCCACTTCAAAGCCATAACATTTGGGTGCTATACAAATATCAAATTACATAACTTAATTAACATAAAGTGCTTTTTACAACCCTTTGACCTCTATGGTTTGGGTTTGGGGAAGTCTGACTGAAAAAACTGGAATGATTTGGAAATTGGGGTTTTAGACCACCCACCACTGAATGGCCTGTGTTGGAGAAGCTGCATGGTAAACAAAGAGATGATTTGAGAATTTAGGATGTTCTGCTAGATCTGTGGGTCTAGTAACTATGTTTACCTACTTGGCCTAAGGGAAATGCACAACTAAGCTCTACCAAGCTTTGCCTAGGCTGTCTTGGGCACTGTTGTGATTGGGAGAGGGAATGCAGTGATTCCCCGTCCCCTATGAGGGAACTGATATGTGCAATGCGATGGTTCTAAATAGTGCCATCATTGTACAAGTATGGAGCGTGTAAGTCGCTGTAGGAGCTCAGCACTGCTTGTTATAAGGATAATGTAGTCTAGAATGAGGTTACACTAAGGTCTGAGCTACACCACCTAGTAGTGATATATGTAAATCTACAATTTGAAAGCAATGTGGTTGGCAAGCTAGAGAGTACCAAGGATCATACAAATATCTACAATATCACTAAGGTCTTCAATTGCCAGCAGTGTATGCCTCAAATATTGTATTCAATTCAAATTTCAAAGAAATGTTTTACGAGGTTTCATTAAACCAAAGACGAATAATAGATTGTTTACTAACCAACATACAAAAGAAAAAGTTCTGTCATTTATAACTAACAAGCAAAGAAAAAGCCAACATGCCTTTCAACCTATCACAGGTTATCAGGGCTAAATTGAGACCGTATCTGTAGATCTAATCTGCAACAAATACAAGCTGAATAGCTTGCACTTGAAGTATCTTGATATTTAGAACATTCCACCCCAAAGGAAAATAAATATAACATAGCCTGTGTTCCTGAGACTCGCTTCTACGCCTGAGATTCTGAGTGAAAATGGTTTGGTCTTAACTGGGGTCACAACATTCCAGGTACATTACCTTCTTGTATAACTTATGTACAAATAGTGTTCCATAGCGTCTATATTGGAGGGATCTCTTTCAGGCTCCCTCCGACGGCTTTCCTCGTGGGCGCCCACGAGGAAAGCCCTAAATATCAAGTTAATTGAAGCGCAAGCTATTCAGTTTGTATTCGGTGCAGATTAGGAAGCGATCTACAGATGTCATCTCAATTTAGGCCCGATGAAAACCTGCCATAGGTTGAAACATGTGTTGACTTTTTCTTTGCTTGTCCAGTTAGAAATACTGAACTTTTCTTTTGTATGTTGAGTTAGAGTGAACAATCTGTTTTTCGTGTTTGGTTTAATAAAAGCTCATAAAACATTTCATTGAAATGTGCAGTGAATACGGAATGGGACATCAAAATACAACCACTTTTAGGCATATCCTCCTGGCAATTCAAGACCTTCTATGGGTTTGGCGCTGGAACTGGATATTGAGGTGGAAGAGAAACCAATATGAGGAACTAAGGACTAAAGCAAGAAAGAGGCTAGGACAGAGCACATACTTGGTATTAGAGTCCAGGGACTAGAAAGAGGGATAGGGACTTTAGAATTACCCATGAGAAAATACTGTTCAGGAGTAAAACAAAGTTACCCCGAGTACCTATATTTGTGAATTGCAAAGCCCTGTCCATGAGTCAGATTTACTTAAAGCAATTTCTTTGAAAGTCATCCACCTTAATCGCAGACAAAGATGTTTATCAAAGTGGCAATGTCGTAATTAATATTCTCATTAATATCATTGAGGGACCTGCCAATGTAATGACTATGCAGTGGTATCTTTCTCCATGTCTTGCAGTTTGTTTGTAAATATATTGCTTTATATTTGTACTTCATAACATTCTTCATGGCAGATGTCCATACTGCACACAAGCAATAAAAGTGCACAGTGTTAGTCTAAGATGAAGCTTCATCGTTGCCACATCTGGCGCAGATTCCCAAAGATTGCTTCTTATAACAAAACATTAATTTCTACCTAAAAGGGCTGAGCCTTCTTCCTCCACTTCCCTAAAAAATAAACAAACATGAGATTTAATAAAATATAGGTTTGTTCAAGGGAGAATATGCACTAATCATGACCACCTACATATCACCCGAAGTAGCAGTTACATCACATGCCTGCTATTCTTGCATGGCATAACTGTCTGTTAGCAGACACCATCACATTCTTTTCACAATTTGTCAGTCTAAAGAGAAACACTGAAGCAATACTGAATACTGCGAGCCCATACAGTGCGTGTCTGTATAATTCCAAACAGAGGATCCTGGGAACTGACATATGGTGAGGCTTCATTTTCATTGGGCGCATTGAGGAGTTGTCGAAAATGAATAGAGGTATCACTTTAGAATTAGATTCCGTTTGATGTTAACAGGCAAAAAAAAAGCTTAAAGATTAGTGAAATGTGCATTTATGCACCACTGCGGGAACAGGGATCAAATTCAAAGGGTTGTAAAAAGCACTTTACGTTCAGTTATGAAATTTCATATTTGTATAGCACCCAAATGTTATGGCGTCGAGGCGGGGGGTGTCCTGTCTGATAACCGCAGTCTGTGAAAGCAATATGGACGCAGGGCCAGGGTGACTCATATGGACACAGGGCGACTCATATGGACAGATACATATGGACACTTGGCCAGGGCAACTCATATGGACTAACTCATATGGACACAGGGTGACTCATATGGACACAGGGCGACTCATATGGAAACAGGGTGACTCATATGGAGACACATATGGACAAAGAGCCAGGGCGACTCATATGGACAAAGGGCGACTCATATGGACAGATACATATGGATACTTGGCCAGGGCAACTCATATGGACTAACTCATATGGTCACAGGGCGACTCATATGGAAACAGGGTGACTCATATGGACAGACACATATGGCCACAGGGCCAGGGTGACTCATATGTACTAACTCATATGGACACAGGGCGACTCATATGGACACAGGGCGACACATATGGACAGACGCATATGGACACAGGGCCAGGGCGCCTCATATGGACTAACTCATATGGACACAGGGCTACTCATATGGACACAGTGCCGGGGCGACTCATATGGACACAGGGCCAGGCCGACTCCTATGGACACAGGGCGACTCAGCAGTTTGTTTTGGTCCTGTGTCCATATTGCTTTCACAGACTGCAGTTATCAGGCGGGCCTCTCCACCCCTCCCCACTTCAAAGCCATAACATTTGGGTGCTATACAAATATCAAATTACATAACTTAATTAACAAAGTGCTTTTTACAACCCTTTGACCTCTATGGTTTGGGGAAGTCTGACTGAAAAACTGGAATGATTTGGAAATTGGGGTTTTAGACCACCCACCACTGAATGGCCTGTGTTGGAGAAGCTGCATGGTAAACAATGGGATGATTTAAGAATTTAGGATGTTCTGCTAGACCTGTGGGTCTAGTTACTATGTTTACCTACTTGGCCTAAGGGAAATGCACAACTTCTAAGCTCTACCAAGCTTTGCCTAGGCTGTCTTGGGCACTGTTGTGATTGGGAGAGGGAATGCAGTGATTTGTGGTCCCCTGTGAGGGAACTGGGATGTGCAATGCGATGGTTCTAAATAGTGCCATCATTGCACAAGTATGGAGTAGGATGTAGGAGCTCAGTACTGCTTGTTATGAGGATAAAGTAGTCTAGAATGAGGTTACACTAAAGTATGAGCTACACTGCCTAGTGAAAACATCCTTAAACGATCGAGATGGGGTCCTAAACCGTTTTGTTATATTCTACATTAAGCAGGAACATTGCATTAATTTGCTAAATTTTTTGCAGCAGGGCATATTTGAGAATCTGACCCCTGGGCACTAGGTTGGCCCAAAAACTAGATGTAATTCACCACTGATTTTCCAGCTGAGAAACAAACAAAAAGTGTATTCTGGGAGATGCAGTTTTGGTCCCCTTCCAATTTTTCCCAATGGGACCACATACACCTGATAACCAGGTTGCTTAGCAGTACTGAAAAATGCAGAACTCCAGATTACAAGTCTTACCAACTACACAACACAGTCCTGGATGACAACACACCTTACATTTCTTTTCAAGCACTCAAAGCATTCTGGGAGCTGGAGTCTTGCTTTGGTTCAACAGTACACATTAGGCTAAAGCGTCAAGTAACAGTCCTCTCTATATATATATATATATATATATATAATATATTGCTGTTGCTCCTTGAACTTCCCATAAAGTCAGCGAGACACAGGAAGGGGAAAGCGAGAAGAAACCCCCCCACGCCCTTACTTGTCGGCTCTCATACAAAGCAAGGCAAGGCTCCGCTCTGGGCCTGGGCAGGTAATCTCCCGCAGAAGCCACCCAGTTCACATGGACTCGAGATAGACCTGCATATGCAGCAGCTGGGCGACAGTAAATACACACAGACACACTTACCTGGAAGGAAAACAGATGACCCACTTCTGTCGTGAATACTGGGCTGTTGTGCAATTTCCAAAACCCCCAACAAACCCAGAGCAGACACCCACAAAGTTTCCACCGAAGGGTGAAGAGTGAGAGCTGCATATCTTGATACATGATCCCTAGTGAGGGAAATGGGATGTACACAAAGCGTTTGTTCTTAATATCGGATGTCATTACACAAGAAAGGCACCTGTGCGTCGCTGTAAGAGCGGTCCAAAGTTAACACAACCTGTCTTGAAGGGAGTGTATCGTTGGGTGAGGGCATGCCAGTAAAGGACCTGGGATGTGCAATGCGAAGTTACAAAAATATAACATTTAGTGCCTCCATAAATGAGGTTGTACCTAATTCGGTTCTAGTACATAATTAACTATTCCAAGTTGGCCCATGCAACTCTTGAATGGGAGCAATAGCCGTGAAAATTAAAGTGGGCCCTGCTAAGGCGAGTCCTCTATACTTGCCCAGGATCACACACCTAGCGAAAGAAAAATGTGAAGTCATGCCCCATGCCCTTATTATCGAGGTCACTGAAAGGGATGGAGGAAACAACTGTACAGAGCCACCTATCCATAGTCAGAGGCAATTGCTGGGAGTAGGTAACATGCCAAAAGGCGAATTGCCCACAATCTTTTATACATGCCTTTCAAAATATTGAGTCTTCAAAAAGATTGCAAGCCGCACATTTGTAATGTGATTCTGGTAAAGTCAAAAAGGTCTGGACGAATAGCCTCTCTGCCTAATTCAAAGAAAGGGGATTAGAGGGATTTCTTGATTTGGTAAAAGAATTGGGGCAAATGCTTCACATCCCAGGTTGAATCACAGAAAGATGGGGAATTGAGTATCAGCATAGGTCCTACCTAACCTGTCATGATCAAAATATTGGACGCTATTGATGAAATGTACACTAGGTTGCTCACCATCTTATTCCCCAAAATCATATTGTACTTGTTGTGCTACTGGCTTGTTTTCTAGTATTCTGTGTCACCCTCCTTCCTCCCAAGAGTTCCTATTCTTGACACATCTGCTTGTCCTTTCTTTCGCGTCTTCTCTCTTGCCCTTGCGCTTCACCCATCTTCCTCACCTGTCCTAGCTCCATTCTTCACTCTCACCCACCTATCCTTTTGTACTCTCTTCAGGGATGTCATTTAGGGGTTGCATGCGACCCCTGTGGTCTCGCTTGCTACTCCTAAAAAGAATGTTTCATTGTGGCTCCTGGGCTGTGGCCATCATCATATGGCTCGGTTTCTGGTAGCTATAATTGGTAAGATAGCTCAGTGGGTAGAGCACTCGCTACTCAATGTGTGTGTGATCTGCAGATTCGACTCCCGGCAATGTCAACTTAGCCATTTTTTCTCCTGCGGTTGATAAACGAGTACCAACACAGGATGGGTGATAGTGTATGTATTTGTGTGCTATATGAAGCACTTAAGCGTATGTGCTATATAATAAATCTCCCTCCGCTCATCGCTCGTGTTCTCTCCCTCTTTCTTCTTTAGCGTCTCACAGCCTTCTCTCATTTTCTTTTACCCTTTCTTACTTTTACCTGTTCTTACTCTTGCTTTCCCCTTCTAATTTTCCCAATTCTGTGCCCCTCGCACCCCATTTACCCTGTTATATCTATCATGTTCTGCCACACTTTCTTGCGTGTGTTTTACAGTCTGACCACCCCTTTTCTCCGTAGCCTTGTGTCTTTCATAAGGAGCCTATAGCATGGTAAGGTTTTGAAATTCTGTAGGTGGAATTAATCTGCAGAAATAAATCAGTAGATTCAAATTGCTTTATTTAACATAAATGTTGACTTTTACTGAAAAGGTGCTTAAAAAAGATTTGGAAAAAATGTTTCCATTTCGGCAAGCTTCTCGGTTTCTCGTCTGGTAGCCACAACTGTCCCAGTCTTTTGTTGCAGGCAGAGGCCTGAGCTCCCGTTTATAATGAGATGAATGCTTCGCAAAACAAAGGGGGGAAAAAAAAGGAAAAACACACCGTGGATGCACTTCCAGACTCTTTATTTTGTACATATTTCAGCGTATCCCCTCCTTCCCATAACGACAATGCCACAAGGCAAACAGAAAAACCCCACCATGTGAGACAGTCCACAAAAGGTTTCCAACTGCAGCATTACGTGTATGTGTAGAGCTTTTTACTATGCTAATGAACCCTGTGGTTGGGGAGTAGAGACCATCAGTGGCAAAACATTTGGTTAGGAAGGGCGCGCTGCGGTTAAGAGAACGCAATTGCAGCAAGTCATGCCAGCGTGTGCATGACAATAGAAAACTGTGAAAGGACGGACAATAGTTCTCCTTTCACAGACAACCACACAAAAACCGCAACAAGCGACCTGGCAATATTATAAGCGACTTGGGGTGTAGAAGCCCGAGGTCGCTTATAATAAGCAGAGAACTTGTAGCGCTTGCTTACCTGTGAACCCCGGACCTGCGGTTGGCGGCAAAAACCAGTCGCCATCTTGCCTTACGTATTTTATACTAATGACGTCTGCGTGATGACGTAGTGCTAAATTTCAGGTTTGCGCGCGTAATCACTAAATCTCAGGTGTGCGCACTTAATCATCGGTTTGCTCAGAAGGCCTGTAATAATATGGGAGTGTCTAGTTCCCATCCGCGAAACTGACCATAGCAACGGCCCGCCTACTCTTGTTCACGTGACTTCCTACATCATCATTGTGATTGTTCCAGAGTTTCCTCTTCTTCAGTGAGCGGGAAGGCTTTGGCTGCCGGTGTTCATTAACATTTGGTATCCCATACCGCTCTGGCATCCCCTGGTCTTTGGCTGATTGCTGATTGGCTATATTAAACCTTAGCCAGCCTTTGTGAGCCTGCAGAGTATGGAGCGAGCTGCCTCCATTGTTGTAATAGATAAACGCCTATTATTCGGAGAGAAAGCTTTTCATTAAAATGCGAGGCTGCTTTTGAGGAAGCAGTTGATATAAAGCGTTCTCTCGGAATAATCTATACCCATAACGGAACGAATCTCTGCATTTCATAAACTTTAACCTGTCATTAAAATACGAGGCTTCGACTGAGGAAGCCATTAATGACTCGGACTCTCGAGCTCCGCTCCGTTCTGTTAAGAACAAGACAGTTACATCTTATGTGAAATGTTTCTTAAGCCTCTCTAAATTGTCCAGTCAGCGAGTATCCAGCAAGAATGGAGCCAGACTAAGTCCTTCAACTTTCCCCGCCAAAAGGAGTGGTGCAATTCCATATGGTCTCATTTGGGCCCACGCCTGCCCCCAATGACTAATCCCCCTCACTAATGTGAGAAGGGGGTTTAGATTCTATTAAAGACAAAGAGGCGAGTATTATGCATTCAATCTTTACTCTGAAACCACAGCAGCAAAGAAAAAACGTTTACAAACAAAAAAGTTGTAAAGAACAGAACTAAATAGAGTTCAATGTCAATGTAAGGGAGCTCCCCAATCCATCATGGAGTACAGGTCATGCCCTGCAGTAGACCAATGAGCAGGCACCCTTCTTTATATAAGTCCATTACTCTAAACCCAACTCCTCTTTCTGTAGCTGTCTTGAACCAGACGTCCACTGCACAGATCAGATGATAAACGATGGTGACAAATCCAGCGAAGCTCTCGCACCACGCACTCCACTTCTTGAAACTGTGAGTCACCCTTCTGATCAGAACCTCAACTCGTAGCTGTAAGAACAACAAGCAAGAAGGGTGGGTGGATGGGAATAACAGTAAACCAAAAAATATTCTTTCTTGAAACACCTGTGCATAGGCGCGCTATAAATGCCATAACATATTATATCAAGGGTGGGAGGGAGGGATAATACTCGCCTCTTTGTCTTTAATAGAATCTAAACCCCCTTCTCACGTTAGTGAGGGGGTTTAGTCATTCTATGGAAAGACAAGAGGCTCTTATCATCCAAGTTTAAAGCCCTTGCATCACATCAATCCCAACATTATTATTATACTCGTGATAATTATTCCAATTATTCTTCCCTTGACCAATCAGCTGCTTGATAACTTTTTCCCTCCCCTCAGGAAAAATCCTAAACACTGAAGCATGTTTAACTGAAGAACCAAAGGAGAATACCCTTTTTCCCGAATAACCTACTTATTCCATTTGGTCAAAGGGGCAAGGGACCCCGCAGCGAGTTCCCACAGTAAAGCAGCTGAGATGTATTAGGATACTAAGACCCCTTGTAATCCCACTGAAACATTGTAAAACACTTAATAACTCATACATAAAAATGTTGAAAACCCCTGATAATAGGAGGTCGAAACCCTACGCTACCCCTACTGTTAACAAAGAAAATGACACTCCCCTTCAGAGAGACATTAAACTGTCCATATCTAGTTGCCTGAAATCGGAAAACATTTAAACAGGAAGAAATATACCACCTGGATAACTTGGAAGAAGCAGTTGTAGCCCAGACAACCCTTCCTTATAAAAAAAACAAAATGCTCTAGTCGGACAGGATGTAAAACGTCCCCTAGAAGAAAAAACACCTAGCTTGTTTGGAGTTCCAACTAAAGCACCTGAAAGCCCTGCAGACCAGACACTGCCTATCCATTGTTTACCCACTTCAGAACAGAGATAGGCCACGGGTAGAGAGGAACTATACAAGTAAACCCCACTGAAGATTCCTATAAGGCCGGGAGCAACCCCCTGCGAAGGCTCACACCAGCTATGTCAATTGCATGCGCAGCTGAACCAAAACTATTGCTATCCTGGCAAACAAGGGAACTATACTACCAGGAAACGGCCAACCCAGTAGGAAACAGTCTGAAGGAAGTACACTGGGATCCATATTCTAACCTCAAGCCGGGGAACCTAACATATAAGGGACAAGGAAAAGAACCACCAAATTGTAACCCAAACGTACAACCTCTTGGCCAAGAGAGTCATGTCTAACATTACGTTGTTCCTGTCCTGGAGATGTCTGACCTGGAACCTAGAGAAAAACTCCTGACTACAATATAGTCCGCTAACAACTCCAGACTGCTGGCAAGCAGTTTCTTCCCTAAAGAGGACAACCACTGCCTGTGAAAAGATGTCCCATCCTTACATCCTCAGCCCATCTGTTGGTATTTGATCCAGGAAAGACTCCCGGAGAGGGAACAGGAAAGGGCCGAGCCGTTGTAGGCATTGATGAGCCTGAGCCACTGAAGGAGCACAAATGTGACCTCAGGGAACAGAAACCAAAGTGTGAAACAACAGAATCTTACGAGGAAAATTGGAACTATGACTCAGCTGGAACTCACCATCTGTCCATCCATGTTAGTTAACTGAGGGAAAAACTCCCATCAAGGGCAGATGGATTACTTTCTTACGAAAGAGACTGCTATCCGGAAGAGCTTTCTAATCACTTATACTCATAACAAAACAAGCCCATAATTGCAGAAGGGACACCGCTAACTGACGACAAAGAAAAAATAATCCGAAAACCCTCCTTGGAATTGAGGAGAGATCACTAGTTTTATTAACCTGATGAAGCATCAGACCGATGGGGAAAGGGCCATACCGAAGGGAGGACAATGTTAAGTATAACCCATCAGTGGAACCAAGATAAGACTTGTAATGAGGAGGAAACAGAGGAACCACCTGTCCCTCATCCCTGAGGTCCAACTTTATCCTACCGTCCGCTGGGAGAAGGGCACCCATAAGATAATAAACCCTTCCATTTAAATATGTATACCAATAGAAGTTAGAGCTTGCAAGATCATTATTATTGGACAACAAATCCCCCTTCTTTCACCCCCATGTAGCGGGAGCATAGTTATTTCGTTCACAACTGAGAACCTATGAGGTTAATCTTGTCTTAATTAGCTCTAGGGAAGGAGGCACGGGAAACGGACAAAAAGGGGAGGAAATACCCAAAACTCTAAGAAAACTCTGGCCATCACATGAGGCATTAAGGAGATACTCTAGGTCAAGCAAGGCCCCTGCCGGCAAAGTAGCCAATACATTTGTGTTCAAACCCCTCGAGCAGAGGATTAATAATGCACACCTCTTGATGTGCTTTGTCGAGGACGGGAAGAGCCCAGAAAAACAGTGAAAGGAGCGGGCTCTATTCCCCTGAGGGGCAATATCCCAAAGAAAGCAACCTTACTTAATGTCCAAATAGGATGAAGGCACATGAGAAAAGTACTTACTCTGTTCCATAGAAATAAAGGTGTTAATGATGTCTTGCAGGCTAACCATCCCTAACATCTATCTCCGCAGGTACCCACACATCAACAGGCCAAGCCAGACCAAATCTGGGTGATCTGACCCAACACATTCTATAACCTTCCTTGACAATCCTCAAAGTCTTATTTACCCCCATTCCTGGGCCTTACCCCTTTATTTGGGACCCAAAGGATAACCTGAAGCAGTCTAATCCAGGAAGAGGGCCACCCAAAAATGGGAGATCTAAGTTTAACTAGCCCTTATTCTGGAGGTAAACCCCCCAGGCCACTATGTTATCAATATAGGAAAGAAAAAGGAACTGCGGGTAACAGTTACCAAATCCAAAAAGGAACTGTCAGTATTAATCCTATTCCTTTCCCTGCTACCCGAGGAGGGAAAAAAGGATGGGGGGAGGGGAAGGGGGTCGGAGGGGCAATGATGAGCAAAGGACTGAATTGTCCTGTGAAAATATTAGTTAGCCAATGTACGTAAAGAGCTGAAACCAGAAAATCTCACTTTTATTAGAAGAAAAAATGAAAATTCTATTATTGCTCTTAACATATAACCACAAACCCCGCAGGTAAGGGTTAAAATCCATCCAACAACTCATATTCTGGTTGAAATAGAGGGGAACATAAGAAAAAGATGTTGTGCAAACGCACCTCCAAGCTGCTCACCCTAGCAGGGTGTGGCACTCAGCAGCATACAAGGGGTTAACTTTGCCGAATAATGCAATCAAAGCCAGAAACCGAGCAGGTCATGGTATGCCTACCGCAAGACAAACCAGCTGTGCCACAAATCTTCCAGAAGAAAAAACCCCATAATGAAATGAATACATTTATCTTCTTAAAACATGCTGAAAACCAAACCATTTGTGTTCCTAAGTGCGGGTATGGAAATCACCCCGTGTACTGCACAGTCTTGCCAGGAAGCAGGGTTGGACTGGCCTATAGGGAACTCTGGGGATTTCTCCCGGAGGGCCTCTGCACCCTGGGCCTCTTTTGTGTCGCATTTCCAAATTTTCTCAGGAAAAAATTTGGGTTTGTTGAAAATGTGTCATATGGGGCCACTTGAACATTATCTCCAGGACCTCTTTTGGTCCCCAGTAATTATTTCCCGGACCTTTTTTAGTTCCCAGTTCACGCCTGCAAGCAAGACCTGAAGTTGCCTTACAAAAGGCTCCCCCCCCCATGCAAAACCTGAAGCCAAGCTTTTGAAAGGTTTGAACCAGGGGCAGGGGCGGGCGTTACACACCGTAAACACTTTGATAAATTAAAATAAAAGAAAAATAAACCAAAAACACTAAGTTCCACAGAAAATTCCAACTCGGGACCTTGTGTTGTTGGGCCCAGCTCCTTCTCACTTCCTAAAACCCCTAAAAATATATATATATCTGTAAATATTTGTAAGAAATGCCCCCTCTCCAACCTACATCACTGAAAATGAGGGAAAGCTAAAATAAACAAACACGCGAGCAGCGCGCCATAAATCAACTTTGTATTATAAAAAATAAGGTGACGAGCTGCGGGCCTGAATCGTAGCATCTTGACAGGCCGCGCGCGCTCTTGATAAGGGAAAACAAACAAACATGCACGCGAGCAGCGTGCAATGAATTCCTTCTTCATTACAAATTCACAGTGGTGCGCTGCGGGCCTGAAGCCTAGCTTGACAGGCTGCGTGCGTCACTGATAAGGAATCGAAGCTAAAGACACAAACACGCGAACAGCGTGTGATCAATTCCTTCTACACTACCACGTTATATTGACGCGCTGCGAGCTTGAAGCCTAGCTTCTTGAGAGGCAGCGCGTGTCACTGATAAGGGGAACAAAACAACACAAACACGCGAGCAGCATGTAATAAATTCTTGGTGTAATAAACCTACACCACAATGACAAGAACACGCTGAGCCGCAGTGCTCTTAAAATGGGGTGTGAGGGGGGTCTGGTAAATAAACAACACCCGCCCGCGACCGCCTGAAGTGAGGGCTTCAAAGGCACGGCACGCGTGGTGGGCAGCTGAGAAGAACAGTAGGTCTGAGGCAACTGCCTTAAACAAATAAATACTTTCTGGTTAAAAGTGAAAAACACTGGTACACTTTCTCACAAGAGGATGCTATGAAAGCAAACACGCGGTGGGCAGCTGAGAGGAACAGTAGGTCTGAGGCAACTGCCTTAAACAAATAAATACTTTCTGGTTAAAAGTGAAAAAAACACTGGTACACTTCCTCACAGGAGGACGCTATGAAAGCAAACACTCCACAGAGAACACACTGAAAACAAAATAGCCAAGGCAGCACAGTAAAGAAAGGACTGTAAGGAGTAACTTAACTGTGGCATCAGCAGCAAAGAAAGAGGGGTTGGGTTTAGAGTAATGGACTTATATAAGGAAGGGTCCCTGCTCATTGGTCTCCTGCAGGGCGTGACCTTCCTCCATGATGGATTGGGGAGCTCCCTTACATTGACATTGACATTGAACTCTATTTAGTTCTGTTCTTTACAACTTTTTTGTTTGTAAAGGTTTTTTCTTTGCTGCTGTGGTTTCAGAGTAAAGATTGAATGCATAATAGGAGCCTCTTGTCTTGCCATAGAATCTACTTTTTTGGTAACATTACTAGTGGCATATGGCATTTTAACACAACAAACAAATAATACTGCAGAATTAGGCATGCTGGGGGCTGAGGCCGGCCAGTGCAGGGCGCTGTCTCACAGACTAGCTGCTACTTGCCAGCCACTGTTATTCTCATTCGCGGGAAATGTATGTATATGACCCCTCCCGGCTAGAGTGAATCCACAACGAAGTCCTGCTACTTTCCCCCCCCCCAAAAGCAGCGCAGGCAATTCCATTCACGCCCACAAACCGCCCACCCCTGCCCCAATCTACTTTTTTGGTAACATTACTAATGGCCTATGGCATTTTAACACAACAAACGAATAAAACTGCAGTATCAATACAGATACCGGGAACTCATCTAGGAGAGCTCTGTCCAGGCACTTTGTGTAGTGTCTCACCCCCATAGCTCTCAACCATTTTTGTCTTATAGGCGGGTGAAATCACCCGATTATGTTTTTGGCAGGTGAGACGCCCATTGGAATGGATGAGCGTGCAGGAGGCTTGGCGGGTGAGTCAGCCGTTTACAAGGCAGGTGACACCCGCCAAAAGCATGTAAGTTGAGAGCTATGCACCCCCTGGGAGCATAGTATGTCCCAGGGCTCGTGCTCATGTCTCATGGATGTGACCACGTGACTAAACTAATAAAAGCAATGAGGGCTCATCAGGTTGTAACTAATGGACTAAGGAGTGCCGTTTCGTTCTTGCCAGCACCATGCTGGTGCTGCATAGCTGGCTAAGGGCCTGTCCTGCAGGGCCTTCCACCAGGACAGTGCCCCTGCGGGGCAACGCTGTCCATGACTGCTGGCTCCCACTTGAGTAGAGTCCCTGCTGGGCAACGCTACCTGTGTACCCCAGCAGATCCCCTGATGGGCAACCCTGCTGGTGGACGCCGGCTCCCCTGCTGGGCAACATTGGCGCCGTCTGTCGTGGTGGCCTCGGTGCCTCCAGGCCATGGAACAGACTGTGCTCATGGGCTGTAGGGTGCTCCCTGCCGAAGTATGCTAGCTGGGTGCCCCCAGGATGTCAGCTGGGTGCCCCGAGCCTTGGCCCACCTGGCCTGGGTGGCCCAGGCAAGGACATAACACTCTGGGGCAAAATACATACAAACCTAATTTGCATATGGATTGCACCAACAGAAATTACTGCACAGAAAAGGACATCACAAGGAGCATCATCAGTTTTTGATAATTGGAGGCACCATGGAAGTGACTTTAGAATAAGTTGTCATAAATAAGCCAAGTGGCAAATCATTTTGTGGTGCAAAATACCTAAATGTCAGTTTTATATGGAGCAACTCTATAGTCGGGCTTTAAAAAAAAAAATAACAGCATGATATATTAACGCATAAGCTTTGAAGTGAATCACTTACAGAGCTACAGAAAGACACATTGGGCCTCATTACGAGTTTGGCGGTAGCCGTATGCTACTGCAAATCTCGCATCTGGCACCGCCACCCACAAATAGCCAATTATCGGGTCATCACGAGTTTGACGGCCCGATAATTCGCGGGTGGCGGTATTACCGTGCTCGCCATCCCCATTCTGCCACATAGGGCAGAATGGAGATGGGGAGCATAGATACACCGGCACTGTTCACAACGGTGCCGGTGCATCTGCGGGTTTTGCTCGCAGGTGCCACACAGCTCGCCAGGTCAGACCTGGTGGGCTGTCAGGCACCCGCGAGCAAAACTCGTAGTTTGACGGTAAAGTGCCAACAGTGCCGGTACGGTACCGGCACTGTTCGCACCGTACCGTCAAACTTATAATGAGGCCCACTGTGATTACATTATCTGCCCAGGATCACACACTTTGATTAAATAGTGAAACCGGGATGTGGACAATTTAAGCAACTGAGCACATCTTCATAGGTTTAGTTTATATAGATATTTATTAATGATTCCCTTTGCATTTCATGTGCTTAAATAATAATTAATTTATAGCAATGCCTTGGAAGCAAAGCACATTACATAAGAAACTACCCTTTCATTATTAACTTACACTATACATCATTATAGAAATATGTTGAGCAATAACAGGGTGGCTTTAGTTTTATTCTCTCCATCCTGCACGCAAAGTCACAATAGCATCATGCAGATTAATGTGAGCCTAACAAATCCCCCTTGAGTAAAGCCGTAGTTATTATTTCATAAAGCCTGCAGCATTATGCAACCGTGTCACTGCTGATCACTCTCTCCCATGCACATTTCTAAAGGGACAAAAGTCCCTACTAATAGTCCCCTCTCCTTCCCATCAGTGCCTAATGACTCACATTGAAATGCTCTGTTAACACAAATCAACTTGAGAGCACCTCTGCTGCTCCCTGGAGCTCCTTGGGACATTGTCCTGGCAGAGGTATCAGAAAAGAGTAAGGTGTCCTGTTGCCAGGACAATGAATGTTCTGAGCAGGAATTGCTCAGCACACATTGTCCTGCCAGCAGGACACCTTTCTGTTGGGCACCGTCATTGAGGTGCCGAACGGGAGAGGTGGCCCACTGATGAAAGTAAGATTCTGTAAGGGGCAGCGTGCATTTCACCCATCCTCCTGATTGAGGGGCTTTAACACACCACATAAGACATCCTCCATTAGGTTCTACACTTTTTTTGTCAAAATGTTATATTCAACAAAGAGTGTGAACAGTAATTTCAACAAAGTGATACATCCTCGTCATATATCGCCACCGATTCCTTACATAAATCAAGAAATGCAACCTTTCAAATACAATTTTCCATAAAAGAGGTACAAATAGAAACAACCACAAAGAGCAATACATAAGGAAAGTCGGTGGGTACAAGGTGTGTCTGTGACAGACAGCAACAGGAACATTGACAAGACAGAGCACACTGATACAACAAGCATTAGCAATGGCAGCAGTTACAAGGCTTGATTATGTTTTTGCCACACCAGATGTAATGATAGAGATCGTCCACATAGAATACAAGGCGAGGGTCCTGTCGGATCACTCGCCCCTGGTCCTGGGATGGCAATATTTCCACCCTAGGGTGCGGATTCCGACATGGCGCCTCGGTGCAGAGGCGCTCAAAGATCCGTTTTTTAGAGAGGATATCAGAGATGAGATCATCAACTATTTCGAGGTAAACACAGGCAGTGTTGACTCGGCAGGTACACTATGGGAGGCCTTCAAGGTGGTGATGCGGGGTGTAGCCATTGCTAAATCGAAAGGCCTGCAGGGCGGGGTCCTGGCTGACTTACAGAGAACGGAAGATGATTTAGAAAGCGAACTAAAACATGGAAGTGTAGACACAGAGCTAGTACTTAAACTACAGCAGAAGTGTGCGGAACACTGGGAAAGGCTCTGCAACCTTAATTACAAAAAGTACGTTGAGCGACAACATGCGGGTGGGGATAAAACGGGCCGCCTCTTGGCGTGGCTATACAAGAGTGAAACCCCTATGCCCCCGATTAGGACAATAACTAGAGAAGATGGTGAGGTAGCGGACACCCAAGCGGGAGTCAATAGGGAATTTGCAGATTATTACAGGGAATTATACGCGGACAGAGGGGGGGCAGCCAGGATGAGATATCTGAAACTTTGGAGGATATTGGATTGCCCAAGATCAGTGCAGAAGAAAGAGAAGAACTTGACGCACCAATTACTTTGGAGGAATTGGAGGAGGTTGTTAGGCAGCTGCCTACCAGTAAGACCCCAGGAGCAGATGGGTTCCCTAGTGAATTTTATAAAGCATATAGGGAAGAAGTACTCCCCCCAATGCTAGAAATGCTTAATGAAGCGTTTGAAGTGGGACGGTTGCCGGAGTCGCTCAGAGAAGCGATCATAATACCGCTCCCCAAACCTAATAAACCAGGGCATAGCTGTGGCTCCTGCAGGCCTTTGTCGATGCTGAATCAGGACGGCAAGATATTGACAGCGGTCCTGGCGAATAGATTGCAGAAAGTAATTCGTAAATTAATACATCCAGACCAAACGTGCTATGTCCCGAACAGGAACATAACTCACAATCACAGGTGACTCCATTGGGTGGTCGAGTGGGGTAGTGATAGTGAAAGAGAAATGGCAGTTGTGTCTTTAGACGCAGTAAAAGCTTTCGACTCGGTTAGATGGCCGTGGCTGCTAGCGGCCCTGGAAGAGTATGGGATGGGCCCATGGTACGTCAGATGGGCAAGGATGCTGTATAGTGAGCCGCTAGCCAGGGTTCGGACAGGAGCGGTGATATCTGAGAGATGGCAACTTAGCAGGGGCACTAGACAGGGGTGCCCCTGGTCCCCGATGTTGTACATTCTGGCTCTGGAGCCCCTGGCAATATACCTCAGGCAACAATATGACACGATAGGTATTGAAGTAGGAGGGGAAAGACACCTGATATCCCTATATGCGGACGATTTGTTATTGTATTTGAGATACCCAGAAGAAAATCTTCAGTATATTCTGGAGGTGATGGAGAGGTATGCGCGGCTGTCCGGCATAGCTGTGAATCCCCAAAAGTCCAGCATCTTCCTGTTGGGTAGTTATAAGGGAACCCCTGTAGAAAGGTTGCCGGTGTTGCCAGTGCCATGGACTGTTGGTTCCTTCCGATACCTTGGCATAAATGTGTATCGTACAGCGGAAGAGGAACATAGGCATAATGCCGAGATGGCCATTGGAAAAATCCGTAAATGTATGCGGTTTTGGGAGAAATTGCCCTTGGCAATGATGGGACGAGGGGCGATGCTTAAGATGGTGGTCCTGCCTAGGCTCCTACATTATTTTAGTACTATTCCACACATGATTCCCAAGAGGTTTTTTGTTCAACTGAATGGTATGTGTAGAGACTTCCTGTGGCATGGTACCCGGAATAGAGTGGCGCTGTGGAAGTTGCAAAATTTTCATGAGAAAGGGGGTATTAAACTACCTAATTTTGAGGTGTATTATGTAGCGGGACAACTGCAATATGTGGCCAAATGGCTCTCCGATGAAGTGACCCCCGAATTTAGATTGTTTGGGCGGGACTGTGCACCGTTTTACCTGAAGGAAATTGTCTGGTTGCCTGAGTCAGAAATGAAGGAGCGCCCGGGGATGATTGTGCTGGGTTGGAAAATGTGGCGCCGGGCATGTAGAATGATGGGGGACCCGCTCCCGTGTTCCCCGCAGGTGCCGCTGGTTGCTTTGGCAGAAGGAGATAAGCAGCTGAGGGTGATTATCAGAACCTACTGGGAGTCGGTCGGGCTGATAACGTTGGGGGACATTTGGCAGGAGGGCACCATCAGAGATTTCGAAGGATTGGGGCAAGAGGCGGGATTGCACGAGGGCCAGTATGTTACGTATCACAGGTTGGTGCGGAAAATTCAGAAAACGTGGCCTGAGACAGTGTTGGCGGAGCAACCAGACGCCATTATGGGGATGATATATGACATAGCTGAGGGGGGGCATGAGATCTCTCGATTGTATGAGATGGTAATGATTAAGGTTGGGAAAGAATTGACACATTTGAGATTGGATTGGGAAGCAGAGGTGGGAGCCCAGATGGAGGATGGGATGTGGGAGCGTGCCCTGGGATACCACAAGAAGGTATCTAGGAATGCCAGATTAAAGCAAATACAGCTGTATGTAACGCATAGAGCGTGTATGACCCCTCTGATGATATCTAAGTTTAGAAATGCTGGGCGACAGGCGTGCCCTAAGTGCGATGAAGAGAACGCTGATATGACACACATGTTTTGGTCATGCCCAGTAATTGAGTGTTTCTGGAAAGAAGTGGCACCAAAACTAGCAGAGAAAGGGGTCACCCTCATCATAGACACGGCCTGGGCCTGCCTGCTGGGAGGGTTTCCCAGACCACGAAAACTGAAGCATGTTGGGAAACTGAAAGACTTAGCATATGTGCTTGCAAAGTGGAGGATTGCTATGGGATGGAAAAAGTGTCACAGGCCACGGGTGGAGGTGTGGTGGAGGGAGTTACAGAAATGGGTGGAGGCTGAAACAGTGGTATGGCAGGAAGCAAGTAGCATGAGTGGGGAAGAAGAAGTGGGTACCCTGATGGCATGGAAATCATTAATAGCTGGACTATTCGGAACAATATCGGATCCAGAGGAATCCGAGGAAGGTGACACCCTGCCACGTATAGCAGATACTGAATGTGAAGGACAAACAGGCCCGTGAAGGGGGGTGGGATTGGGCGGGCAGTGGGCGAAGACTAATTGATGTTAATGCAACGGTTGTAAATTGCACTGCGTGTTTGGTTTGTATTTTTGGTTGTGTTGAAAAATTAATAAAATTATATTAAAAAAAAAAAGCAATGCCAGCAGTTTGGGCTTTTGTGTAGGCATGGTAAAGGCACTTTCCAGACACAGTCGTATTGATATTAACTGTCCATTGATAGTTGCAGGTGCAAAATGGTGCGAGTACCTGGGCATCTAAGCAGTGCCCGTCAAGTTACTAATATTATACACATGCCAAACTGGTGGCATTGCCAATGCTTGTGCTTAAGAGGACTTTGATGAAATAAACACAGAGTGCTTATAAATCAAGTGGCTGAATGCAGACCTGGCTTCAGCATTTTTATTACAACAGTAGCGTGTTTACAGCACCAATTAAGCCTGCAAGCTGTGTGCCAAACAACATCTACAAGCTATGGCCCTCCTCATATGCCGACACCTAAAGGGTTTCTGTCAAAGAGGCTGATACCTTAAAAATAGGTACTGGGACAAGGAAGAGGAACAAGAAGGTAATGTGCCTGAGAGATATGTGTAGAAATGAGCATTCCTACAGATAAAGTTGACTTCCTTAACTGAAGCACATGGGGCCTCATTACAACTCTGGCGGTAGCCGTGCCGGTAAAAACGGCACGGCTGCCGCCAGAGTTGCATTTTTTCCGGCACCCGTGAATGGACAAGAACCGGGTCATGCCGAGTTAGGCGGACCCGGTACTTGCCCATTTTCTGGTGCCGGAATCAAGGGCCTCCTCATCCCCCTTCTGCCCTGTAGGGCTGAATGGGGATGGGGACGTCAGATGCACCGGCACATACAGAGTTGTGCCGGTGCATCCGACGTGATGTGCTCGCGGGTCCCGGTCAGCCCGCCAGGAAAAACCTGGCGGGCTGTCAGGCACCCGCGAGCACTGCCCGTAGTATGGCGGTCCGGGAACTACGGTACCGACATGCTTACCGGTACCATAGTTTCTGGACCGCCAGGGTCATAATGAGGCCCATAGTCTTGTTATTGTTAACAAGATACTCTATTATTCTTCATAAAGCATCTATGCTGCCATCACACCATGCTGGTGTGCATAGTGTAGTTCGCTCAACAAGCCTTTCCTCTGAAGCCCCACTGCCACAAGCTGCCTCAAAAGACAAGTGAGCTCCCTTGCATCCTCTACGGCTTATACATGTAAATTAATCCGCGCAGCTAAACCCTTCCTGTCTGACTCCAGCTGTCTGACAATCGCCAGAGCTCTTATTTTGTCTCGCCTCGACTACTGTAATGCCCTTTACCTGGGAGCCACTAAGGCCACCACAAGCAAACTGCAAACCCTGCAGAACAACGCCCTCAGAGCAGCTCTGGGCATTTCCAGAAGAGAACACGTTACAGGACTCAGTCAACAAAACAACTGGCTCTCCACCAGAGATACAATTCTACTGAAAACTGCATCACTTACTCACAAGTCGCTTAACAATGCAGCCCCAACTTACCTGATCAACAGATTCCACCGACAGTCCTCATTAAGACCCACCAGAACTGCATACAAAAACTGTCCATCTGTTCCCCACTACAAACGGGCCACCATAGGCGGCAACAGCTTTGCGGTAAAAGCTGCCAAGTTATGGAATTCTCTGCCTACAAACCTTAGAGAAGACATGCCCTATCAGAACATCTGCTCCCTGGTAGTCTCCTGGCTGAAACTGGAGACCCACTAACACCATGAAGTGCCCAGCACTACCCGCTCAAACTGTAACCATGTGTGCCTTCCTGCTTACCTGTATATAACGAACTGCTGGCTTTGTTGGCCCACTACTGTTTTGTACATAACATTGTTGTATTCTATTCTTGTATCATGCATATTCTTTGTACTGTAACTAAGCTTCGAAAATTCTTGTAAAGGCTGCGCCCTGATACCCCCGGGTATGCTCGCGCATTATAAATAATAAAACAAACAAACAAACAAAGCATGTTAGCTGCTTCTAGTGCAGTTCTTAGTGTAATCCCCTGGTTTAGCAAAGTCTGCCATACCAGATGATACTCTTGGAGGATCCAAGATGGCCGCCAGTGAGTAGGTACGTTGGATCCCTTGCTCCGACCCTGGCCGAGAATAAGCAGGCCCATATACAAGTCTTCTGGTGGGCTGGGCACCATTGAGGAAGACCCAACGGAGAGCGCTTAAAGGGCATTTCCTGGTGGTGGATCGGCTCCCACTCCCTTTTTTAGACAGTGGGTGCAAATATCACTTTAAACGGAATGACCAGTGGGGGAGTTGCCCCAGAACTGAGAAAGTGGAGGCCCGGCCGGTGCAGGAGAGACGTGAGGCAAACGAAGAACTGTGTTATGGTGCCAGACTTTAAATGTGCAGTTCTATCATAATGACAAAGGAAGGGAAAGGACGTCGGTGAAGACCAGCGTGATGCAGTTACGGCGTTAAGTAAAGTGATTATCATCTGTTGTTCGTTTCGGCGGAGTTCACAGGAGCAGGGGCAGCCTGGATGGAGCGCAGTATATATTACCATGGAGACGTAGAATGTGCTGGCAACTGTAATGCGTTATCCCCCCAGGCAGAGAGGTACATTGAAGAGTTACGCGGACCGTGCACAGCGGGAGGCATCGATGAGCAGGCAACGTTCCCCCTCTGGACAGGTATATGGCAGCGGGGGCCCGATTGGGGGAGACTTTAAGTGTGGAAATGCTCCAACGTGTAACAGAGCAACAGAGCATCGCCTATTACAGTGGGTGAAGGCGGCATGCAGCTGTGATGGCTGCAATGGGCTCAAAGCAGCATTAATGCAGACAGACAGTAGGTAGTAATGACAAGAGCCCAAAGCAGGGTAAAGTGTATGCCCTTGCAATGGCTACGGTAGGGCTTATATAGCAGCTGTGTGGGCTCACAGTGGGGAAGGGAAAGATTGTATATCGCAGTCTGGTTGAAGGGTTGAGGAGGAGCTGACGCTTTGTGCCCTTTGAGGTTTCCAGGATTTCTGGCAGGGATAGAGACATACTATGGTGGATGGTGATATACGGAGGCCCAGTTACCTGAAGGAAAGGCGCGGTTGTATATAAGTATTGGTGGCACTGAACTGCAGAAAGACCAGTACTGGGTCTGGACGGCATTATTACATGGACCTTTTCGGGTGGTTAGATAATACAGAGAATGCACAAGTGAAACCCATGGTTGGACTAACTTTGTCCCAGAAGAAGGTGTAACATTCAGGAAAGCAGAGACAGTGAGTGGGGTCATCTGCAATAAAAGAGCAGAGTTACCTGGATCGAGGCACCTTGAAGGTGGTGGAGCATTGGAACTGTGGGCCATCATTTTTGATCAAGGCAGAAACAAGTTGCCAACCAATTTGCTGTACTGTGGGTTCATATTGAGGGTTCGGGCCAATTCTCTTCAGTTCATATTCAGTGAGTGTTGCTGAGGGGGAATAGAGGGGACAAGCTACAAAGCCACACTGGTTGCAGGTAGTGGAAGCCTGTAACCACTTATAATTGAAAATGATCAGTGATCGACGGCCGCCCAGGCAGTGAGGGTTGAAAATAGGAGTAAGTCGAACTGTATTAGTACCACCGTGAGGGAACATAAAACGCGACTAAGGCCCTGATGTCAAAATCAAATGACATGGCTGTCCACACTAGACAGAGGCAGCCATCGGTGGAACAAGAAGGGCAGCTCAAGCGGTGCTGGAAGCAAGGTGGAGATTTACAGGCAGGCTCGACTAAAAAGCACAGTGGGGATGAATTGAAAAGAGACGGTATGGAGCCTGGAGAAATGGCGTTTAGCAAAGAGAACCTTAAGGAGTCTTTGCAGGGGATGGAAGGGAGGCTTATAGATAATTTTCAACTGCAATTTACATCACTGCGGGAAGAGTTGAGTGCCTCCATAGTGGAAGTTAAAGGAATAGTGCACTCAAGGCACTAAATCATAACCCTCGCCCCTGAAGCTGACATCACTAGACACGTACAGCGCATTTCACAACGCAAATGCACATCTCGTGTCAACGTTCTCTGTGCGCGAGCTAATGGCGTGTCTCCATGGAAATGGCAGGACGTCTCTTTCCTCAATAAGTATAAACAGGCTGCTTCTCATCAGACAACATCAGAGTTGCTTTTTCAATCGTTTCACTGTATTTTTTTCGAATATACTGTGACTCATTTCTGCTCTGTTCAGCTCTCTTCATTGCTCGTAGCCCGTGCAAACATATACTAGTACTAGCATTACTATCGATTTTAATTTTGTCATATAATGGCAACAATACAGCCCTACCAGCACGAGCCGCAGTATTCCGAGGCAGAATTAGTTGAACGAGAAAGATGCGCAAACGATGGGACATGGGATGACAATTAGAAGGACGAATCACCGGATTCTGAGCCAGAGCCTAGTCGCATGGAAGATGTCTCCACCTGGTGTACCTGCAATCGGTGCGAGGTCATGCCAACCGAGAAGGAGAGCTGCTGCTGCAGTTAAAACTCAGGATGCAAGGCCTACATATCGGAAGAAGGCACACCACCGCTATGCGTTACTGAGATGCATGACTTCAAGGCAGCCTGCCTCACAAGGTCTGTGTTGAGGATCATGATGGTGCTTATGCACGAACTTCGCGCAACAGTTCGCCCTCGCAATCCAAGTAACGAGTAAGTGTACTCCAGATGTGATGTCACTTTGACCACTGAAGCCACTAACATTTCATGTTTGTCTCCTATATTGTCGTAACTTTGATCTATCACTGCCAAATGAATGTGGTCTTGCAAGTTAATACATCTCTCGCGCTTTGGGGAAATCATAGTGTTCATTTTATGTGTCTCTCACGTACAACCAAGAAACAACATTTCTCTGTGTCCCAAACATTATGGATTGCATGGGTGTTCACTTTTGTAATGTGTCTACACTTTAAAGCTCAAGTTGATTGATCCATGAAGTAACATTTGTATGGGCAACTATGGATACAGGGTGCATTTTCAAATAAGGTTTGTGCACTTATGAGGTTCATTTAAATACAGTATGTATGCTTCTCTTCCGCAGGTGGTATAGGCTGGTGGCCTATCGTTCATTTACATGGTGGCTTCATGGGAGGCTTGAATACCGCGTTGGACGAATAATACCCGCCTGTGTCGTTGGAGCCATTCGCTCCAAGTTCCCCAGCGACAGCGGACAGTACTTGGGATTTACCCACACTGTGCTGCAACCAGAAGTATACAATTTTTAGTACATTTGTGCCATCAACATCAGCAACAAAATTCTTCTTTTATCAATAGTTTTTTACATTTTTCAGTAAATCAAGGACATGCTCACTTGTTTGGGTGACATACAGCAACGGTTGGTGCCCTGTAAATGCTCACCCCATCACCAATAATCCATGCCCCCTCCAGTATCAATGGCAGTTGGCATCTGTGGCTGTGCGCTCACAGGGGGGCTGGCAAGGCGGGAGCGGCCAAGGTGTCAAACACCAAGTACACTTCAAAGGTATCTTCCGCGCAGGGGCCATTGTTCACATGGCCTCGCCAGACCCAGCATTTCCTGGCTCCCATAAATCAGACCCCTCTTGCTGAAAGATGAATGGCATTGGTTATTTCATCAAAAGCGGTCGTTTCCAAAATGCAGACAAATATATGGGCATTGTAACCCAAGATTTTATGGGTGCATGGGGCAAGGGTCTTCCTTTTAGGTGCCTTATCAGAAGAGCTGATCAGTGAGTTGTTTCCCCTGAGCCTCTTGGTTCCAGACACATGGGAGATACGTGTTAGTTTTAGGAGTGGATATATGACTGCACAAAGATTGTTATATGGTGGGCAATTTAGGGTGGTCCAGAGGGAGGACTTGATAGGCAGCTGCATTCAAAGGGAATCGAGGGCATGAGGGCACTGGACCATAGCTTAGCAGTGAGGGGGTACAAAGGGCATGAGTCGGTCACCAGAGATGGATGTGGCACTGGGTCTGGAGCAGGCATTGGTCCCACAGTCTGCGATCAGCAAATCATGTCAGTTCTTGATACTTGCTAATAGCAACAATGAAATAGCTGAGTTTTCGTGAGAACAGGAATAGAGCAGCGCTGTCAGGGGGTGGATGTGGCGGGCCTGGCTGTGCACGTCGCTCTGAGAGGGAAAGCAGACAATTCAGCAGAGCGACAGAGGCCTCGCAAATGATGGCATTTAGGAGAGACTAAATGGAGTCAAACCTACATACACTATCACAGCGTTAATACACTTATATTAAGAAATAGATGATACACATAGATACTGGAGGGGCAGAGATGGATCCCCCCTTGACTCACATCTTTTACCTGGGGCGAGAATGGTACAGCGGGGCAGTACACACCACATCTCCCCTAACACAACCATTTCCCCTTCTGTATCAATGGCAGTTCGCACCTGTGCTCCCAAGCGGGCTGCCAGGGTGGGATCGGCCGAGGTGCCAAACACCATGTACACTTCAAAGCTATCTTCCGCACAGGGGCCATTGTTCACATGGCCTCACCAGACCCAGTGTCTCCAGGTCCCCCCCCCCGAGGCAGACCGCGCCCCTGCAATCCACATAAGTGTGTCTCCCTTTAGAAGTTTTCCGGGCCTTTTCTGCATGCCCCCTCCAGTCGCAATGGCAGTTCGCACCTGTGGCCGTGTGCTCCCGAGGGGGCAGGCATGGAGGGATCGGCCGATGTGTCGAACACCATGTACACTTCAAAGGTATCTTCCGCACAGGGGCGATTGTTCACATGGTCTCGCCAGACCCAGTGTCTCCAGGCTCCACCCGCCCCTAGGCAGACCGCAACCCTGCAATCCACATAAGTGTGTCTCCCTTCAGCAATGTTCCAGGCCTTTTCTGCATGCCTCATAGGCAACCATGCCCCCTCCGGTCTCAATGGCAGTTCGCACCTTTGGCCACGCGTTCCCAAGGGGGCAGGCATGGCGGGATCTGCCAATGTGTCAAACACCATGTACACTTCAAAGGTATCTTCCACACAGGGGTCATTGTTCACATGGCGGCGCCAGACTCAGTGTCTCCAGGCTCCTCCAGGGGCAGACCGTGACATAAACATGTCACTAATTTACGTACACACCCACTTTTCTAGTTCTTTATAAACCCCTTGCTATTTATCCTGAGAACATCTGTGAGCAATGGAAGTCAAATCGTGATCGTGCTACCTATGAACACCTGTGCGCACTGGAAGTCTAACTCTTGATCGCGCGACCTGTTCTCCTGCTACTAACTACCCTGCTTGCTGAATCTAATTGTTTGTTAGTCAAGGTAAGGGCAGGTCACCTATTAACTTCACTATAATCATCCCTTTCTGATCTAAAAATTTCTAGCAATTTCGACCGAGTGTACCCAGTAGTGTAATGTTCATTAATCTCAATGACTTTACCATTGTCTAATGTTTAAAGTGTTCTGATCTCGATATGTAGCAAATTTCATCAGTGTCAATTGTGATAGAATTGCATCTTTCTCTGACCATGTCTACAAGCATGTTTCCTTTTGATGCATGAATCAATCAATTCTGTATCAGCGTTATCCAAGTATATATTCGACTACACTACACAGGTTTTTATTCTTTGACCAAAACAAACATTGCATAGAAAACTTTTATATAAGTCCATCAATCTAATGCATTCATTACATTTTGACATTACAGATCTTATCTATTTTTCAAGGATGGCTGCTTGTATGGTTTTCGGTTGCCGTTCCAGGAGCCACATCAAACGTGAGGGCACAATCCTGCATAAATTCCCAAGGGATCTTGATTTAATAAGAGAATGGGTTCGATGTGGTTTTCGGGTGGACGAGTTTGAATGTGGAGGCCAGGAAATCTTCGGAGACTCGAGGGCCAATCAATTCCGCATCTGCAGCCTGCACTTTACAGATGAAATGAACAACCAAATGCAGTACACAAAAAAGCATTGACTCAGAACGTCTCGTAAATTGCTTCCAAATGCTATTCCAACTCTACTCATGCACCCGCTGCCTCAGGTGAGTCCCGGATGATGAATTAGCTGTGGGGTACTGAACAGGTAACAACTACATGAACGGATTGGTGCTTTCGGTGTAAATGTTTCTTACTAAAGTTTGCATATTTACCAGATTCTATTTCTTTTGAAACTATACCACATTTTAATACGCATCTGTTGCGGGTTTATGGAGCATTAAAGCAAGTGAATATGACCATAGAAAACAATGCCATACTGCCCGTAAAAAGAAGCATAATCTTTTCGTAATCAGTATGCTTGACATATCAATTTTTTTAGGAGATCTTACTGATGGAAGCACAGACCCTGGTGAAATCGCCAACATGTCCAGTATATCAATGGTGAACTCTACAGACTTGCAGAAGTTCATATTCTCGACAGTTGGATCTTCTGACATATCGAATGTAAATCTTATTGTCCCTTTTGCCACTTCATCACAATGCACTGAAAATAAAGGAGCAAGATTCTGCATCCATTTATTTACCTGAGTCAACAACAACTTCAAGCGCCTATCAGGTAATTTTACTTTTCAATTTCCAGAATATATTATGCTTGGAATTTAAAAGAATATGAATTCTATTAGTGCATCCGGTCGGTTGTTTACACTATATGGGCCTCATTCTGAGTAGAGCAGTACGGGTTAACGGTCACCGGTAACGAGACCGGTACCGTTAAACCCTTACTGCCCTGTTACGAATTCCCTTTGCGGGTCCTTCCTTAACGCCTGCTTTTAGCCTGCTCTTAGCAGGCGTTAAGGATGGGACTCGCAAAGGGACTACAGGGTCAATAACGGTACCATAAATTAGGGTACCATTATTGCCGCCTCCCCCCTTCCCATTGAGCCCTATGGGGGCTCAAATGGGAATGGGGAATGGCCCTGGTGAATGGGGAATTACCGGTCCCTCTGACCTCGGAATGGACCAGTAATTACTCCATTCACCAGGCCGGAGTTTCGACGAGTTCGGAGGCAGCCATGTCGCAAATAGCGGTGTGGTTATCTCCGAACTCGGAATGAAGCCCTGTGTCATTTAGGGTTTCTCTTAATATGTACCATTGTCTGCATCTCATTGTCTCATTTCCATTTCGCTGTTTTCATCTGTACTAAAACAAGTACTGTGTTACAGGGGGATGCTGGTACTTCGACTACAATTACATTGTCCTTTGGAGCAGGTCCAGAGTATGAGGTATGCTTACTGACAGTTCCCTTGAATGAAAGAAAGTAAATCCCACATAGGATACTATTAGACAGTGACATTCATATAAACATGCAGTGTTTCAAACTTTTATGATTTCAGTTCCAACGTTACACTTCCTCCCTAATGCAGAATACATTGCAAAATGTTTGAGGCAACATCACAATCAGTATGTTTTGCACAGTGCTTTCTGATCAAGTACACTTGCCATCAATCCAGTGAAATTTTAAATGTATATTTTGACAAAACGATGTAGACTCTTTGCAAGGGTATGTTTGTATGCGCTGTGTGCAATTAAAGTTTTTAATTTCCAATACGATTGACTATTTTTTTTATTTTTAATGAATATTCCATTCAAGGAATTTACACAAGGTGTGGAATTAGAAGTAGAGGCACAGGGATCACAGGTGGCGGATCAGCTTGCGGGTGTGGTGGTTACAGAGAAGACCACTGTTTTACAGAAAATCAAGAAAACAAGGGTAAATAACAAACAATTTTGTTTTCTACAAGTGTTTTTGGCTTGTCTTTTCTGCATAACATTGTTTTGTATTTTAAGTGCTATCTGTTGTGTATGTGCTATACATTGAACATGTTTTACAACCCATCTCCTAGAGGCCCAGAAAGAAAAGAAGTATGAAGACACAGACAACAAATGAAACCAAATATGCTGCTTGCCAAACAGATTTCACCATGGAGCAACTACAATTTGAGGCGCAGCGTGGTCCAGTCAATAAGCAGATTCGAGATGCTTATGTCCAATGGCCAGAAAATGAATTGAATATGATCGGCGAAGCCAGCAAGGTGTACTTGGACAATTGCTACAATGTGAGAAATACACAAGATGATACTGAATATAATGCAGATGAATTGGAATACCTCACAGACCACTTGACACAATATACACCGGCAAAAATAATTCTACCCAATAAACATTTGATGTTGACAGTTTCTCCAATTCGTGTGCAAATTGCACAAGCAGAACTAACAGAAACTGAAGCTTCTACGCAATTGACAGAGGAACTTGCCAAAGATCTCGACTTCAGTATGGGCAGTTGGGCCGATTTGTCCATCACACTTGAGTCACAAACCACATTCGCGCACAACAATTTGCTAATAAAGGAGCACAAATACATTGTATTTGACAGCTGCCTAGCAGAGATTATACTGAGGCTGAAATGTGTCCATGCAGTGAGTGGGACAATATGCGGGCTGCCATTGGTGAATGTGACTCGTGTTTTACAAGGCACTAACCTGAAACTCCAAGCCAGCTGTGTCCAGCTCCATAAGACATTTCCGTGGTACGCTCAACCGATGCTCGGAAAAGTGCCAGCTGGAAATCTACTATGTTCAGCAGCTTTGCTTTTCAGTGGTTCCACTTTTAGTAAGTTGTCCAGTTTCTGTCAATTTGTTGGAATTCAGTTCCTACCTAAAACACAGTACTATAAATATCAAAGAGAATTTTTGTTACCCGCTATTAGTGAAGTGTGGAAAATTGAACAAATCTCAATTGAAAACACATTCTCTGGCAAACGGTTCAGGCTAGCTGGCGACAGACAGTGTGATAGCCCAGGACTTTCAGCAAAGTACTGCACATACCACTTTCAAGACATGGAAACAAAATAAATGGTGAGTTTGGCGATTGTGTAGGTGACCGAATGTAAATCCTCTGTGGCCATGGAGAAACATGGTTTTTTAAAATCTGTCGAACATCTTCAATCGAGGGAATGCAAATAGCCGAGGCCATGCGAGAGCAGTTTCCAAACATTTGTCATCAATTTGATGTATGGCACGTTGCCAAATCAGTGAATAAAAACATTTCTGCTGCTGGGAAAAAGAAAGGTTCGGGAAATATTTTTCAGTGGTCTCAGTCTTTCACAAACCATCTTTGTTGGAGCTCCAAAACTTGTCATGGGTCTGTGGAAATTCTAATTGAAAAATGGCGCTCATTGATGCACCACTGTTCCAATGTTCACTCATGGACCGAAAACCAACATTTTCATGAATGTGAACATGGACCTTTATCGCAGGAACGCAAGAAGAAGTGGTTGGTTCCATCTTCACCTCCACACAAAGCTCTTGAAAAGATCGTGTTTGATAAAAAGTCTTTCAAGAGACCTAAAGGGACTCACAGAATTCTGTCACACCAGAGATTTGGAGGTGTTCTACAATATGTGCCTAGAGTACAGACCCAAGAGGTTGCATTTCGGCATTGACGGCATACAATGTAGAACACTACTAGCGGTATTAGAGCATAACGAGAATATCAGCAGAGAACAGTCAAAAACTGGTGGATACTTTGGGAAGCCCCGTTACACCATGGCATTTGCAAAGCGAAGCAAAATATGGGTGGCCAAGCCAGTATATACCAGGAAATGGAATTCGATTTTGTGAAAGATCTCGCTTTGACTGTGTTGGCCATGTATACTCATGGAATCGATCATGATTTTATTCCTAGGGGACAAACAATGCCGCAAAACATTGCAACCGAGCCCTGTCCACCTAAAGCAGAAGTCGTTGAACAGTTTACTTCCCGGTACAAATGATTTGCCGTGTTGGTCAATATAACTGTTGGGATATGTTCCCCAATGTTGGTACTTTGTACATGAACAATGGAATGCTATTAAACTCGAATTTCAAAGCTATTAAAAGTATTAAGAAGTATTTAATTATGCACTTTTAATCCTGTTTATGAATCATTCATTTAAATCACGAAAGATAACATGCATATCTGTGGTTGCTTGGTGTCTGTAAAGCTCGACATAGGTAGTCATAGCGTCCAAATTGTGTTTTCAAATGTATCCTCTTTGCCAACTTTTCTTCGTAAGAAGTGCCTATTGTAGGATGCCATACAGTGTAAGTCTTCCCCCTTCCCGCATTCAGCCAGCTCTTGTGGGTCCTTCACTGATCAGGGCACAGGAGGGTCAGATGGATATCAGCATGAAAGGAACTGCAGGGTGAGGTTGTTAGTGCACGGGAAGTTCAGTGGAGATGGAAAGACACGTGGATTTATGACTTGTCAGTGTCTCACGTTATCCGCAGAGCACATTCCTCTGCGAAAACAGGGCCCACGGAGACGTGGCAATGGGGATGAAATGGTGTAGAGTCGAGTACATTAGGTCTCTTCATAACACAATCCTTTTCTAGGCCCCGAATTATCAGCTTCTCCCTCTCTGAACGCCGCGCACAGCCAGCACCCTTCCCCTGCCAGCTCCGCGAGAGTCAGTTCTCATGGAAAATACAGTCATTCAATGTTGGCTTTAGCAATGATCAAACACTGACAATTTGTTTATTTTTCAAACATATTTGAAATGCCTGGTCGGTTGGCCGGGCTAATCACTGCAAGGATTGAAGGTCACAGCGTTTGATGTTGCTTGTGGAGAGTTCACACCGAAGCTCATTGTACAGCATGTTTTTAATTTGTGGGTTTCCTTCGGGAAAACGAAACTTAACGTACTTGCTCCTAACAAGGTTCAATTGTTGTTACGCTTGGAAGAAAGTGAGGATTCGCTATGGGTTGTAGGATGCTGTGATGTTTAAAAAAAAAGATATGGTTCACCATTTTAAAATTGGACAAAGCAACATGTTATTTCATCATATGAGAAGCGTTGGACTGAGTGGGCATGAGCGGGCACTCTGCGTTACGCCACGAAAATGGAAATACCAAATATAATGTAAGTTTGATGGTAGACGAGCTAGTAGAAAATGAATCAAGGTTTCATTTTCTGGCCGGTATTGCCATCTTGCATTGTAATGGGTTGTTGGTTGTGGCATACTGTGGTGACACGCAAACACAACCCGTATGTATTTGTCTTTGTCCCGGGCACATGGGCAGTCCAGCACCCAAAGTTCTTTGCTAATATTCCATTATAATGCCCTCTATGTGTTGTTAGAATTTTTCTGTCAGCTTCCGCAACAGATTGCGAGCTAAACTTAATAGACGACAATAAACTCTGAAGCACATCTTTGCACAATGTTTCTCTGGGTTTCCATTGTTTCCAGGTTTCGATACATTTCAATAAAGAACGGCTACTGAAATATATTTTCTTTATGTTTTCTACACAGCTACATCCTTCCTTACTGCGAATGTCAACGTTTCCAGATACCAATTGATGGCTTCTTCAACTGGAAGGGCCAGATACAACTGAATGGATGGATGTCAATCTGTTGTGGGACGATCGCCCCGGACCTATATGCCTTTTTGCGGTACCAGCGACGAGGAGTAACCCATCATCGTTTACGGTGGTCTAGCAAGAAGCCGATGCCAATGACTTGTGATTCAAGGTGCATCAAAGGCGCTTTTTCCATCAAAAGGAACACTGTGTGACTCATGCTAAAGATTTGATGCTTGAAGAAAACAGAAATGAAAATTGAAATTGACGGATGTTCACAGAGGGTTTGTTGTGAAATAAAAGCATATTATAATTTGCAGAGTATTGATGTTTCCTTCAAAAATAGTGTTTTCTATTCCAATTTAAGATGCGCTGTGCTGTGAGAGGATGTGGGTGTTGATATTCCAGGTTCTGCGGCATGTGACGTTTATACGTAGGTGATGACTGGGTGCGTTTGGCTACGCTGCCCACTAACGTTATGAAAATAGGTGGAACATATCGTAGGAATAGTGATGTCAGCTTCAGGGGCGGGGGATATGATTTAGTGCCGCAGGGGCACTTGAGTTTAGGCCGATGCGGCAACGGATAAGATTAGCATAAGGTGGCCACGCCCTGCTGCTTGATTTCACATGTGTAAAAGTGAGGAAAACTATGGTAAGGTGCATAGGAAATGTTTTTACGATCGATCACAGTTTGCTTAAAACCACATGTCCAAACGCTTGGGACAATAATATTTTTGAGTACACTATTCCTTTAAAGGGGAATTGAAAGAGCTGTGTGGCAGAGTCAATATCACAGAACAAGGCTTCACAGAAAAGTCTGAGGAGGTCCGACAAAGCAGTGAATTATTGGAGCACTTGGCGAGAGTTTCCCATAACTTGGAGCTACAAGTTGAAGATTTAGAGAACCGATGAAGAAGAGTTAACATTCGTATCAAAGGCTTAAGTGAATCGGTTACGGACGTAGATTTGAAGGCTACGGTTCAACAATGTTTTGGTAGCTTGCTGACGGACATACAGCCGGAGGACATAGGAATTGATCAGATTCATAGGGTGGGCCCGAGAAGGAGAGAGACAGGGGCTAAACCCAGGGATGTGGTGGCTGCTATGACAAATTAATCTGTGAAAGAGAACATTCAACGGGCAGCACGGGCAGCTGGTGAAGTAGCGATCAATGGTATGCAGATTCAGCTGTATCAGCAATGCTCCAGAAGCAGAGAGACATGGGTCAAGTTACACAGTGTCACGGCTCCAGGAGTCCAGGAGTGGCACGAACCAACCACCCCCCTCTGAGGTTTTGGCACCTGCAAGTACAAACTTACACAGGCGTCCGCAACCCCATTCCACGCATTCATACATACATGCATCCTTCTTTGGCTGTGTTTTCAGTCAAGCTAGAACAAGAAACCAAAGGGCACTTAGCTTTGGGGTTGAGTGCTGGCCTCCTGCCTGCGCACTCCAGGTCTTTTTTTCTCAGAAGCGGTTCAAACGATGCAACAAGAGCTTAAACTAGAATTGCTCTGCATGGTTCTGATTACAACACAGTGTCACAAACGTTCATGCACTACAGACTTGTCTCATGCACTATAGTATTGTCTAAGCCATACTCATGCGGGCTTCTTAGAACACACTGTTTATTCTAGATGCTGCACCTGGCTCAGGTAGTGCGTTCCTTAGTACCGCACGTGGTTTTTATGTGCAGCTGCCAACTGTTTTTGGCTTTTGGCGTGCGTTTATATGAACCGCACGCGGGAGCCCTGCGCGTCTGTCAGCCGCGTGTGGCCCTTCTCATACAGTAATTCTACACCGCACGTGGCTCAGAGCATCAATCCGTTTCTGAGCTTGCGGCTTCCCAAACCACAGGTTTAGAATTTGCTGTAGCCGCACGTGACTAATTAGTAGTCAAACATGCAGCGCCCTATTGACATGCACGGTCTCAACATGCGGCGCAGTGAGGCAGGCGCTGCTCCATGCACTATGCCAAGTTAAACAATATGTGCAAGACTTAGCTTTCAGAAGCGCAGAGGGGTTTAAGGACTTGGGGCGGTGCCCCCTGTGCATGATCCCCTATGACTCCTTTCCCCAGCAATATGCGTCCCTTCTCTGCAGCTGAGCATGCACCACTTATCTATGAGGTGCGAGGGGCTGGAATGGAGATTCCTTGGGGCGTGGCCCCTCGCGTTATCCACTGAGGCTGGAGCTCTGAAGAGTGCAACCGCTCAATTTGGAGTTTTGACCCCTGTGCTCTGAGCTTCGCTGCTTTTTTCCTCTCCAGTTACCCCCACCTGTCACACCACACACATTCCTGGTCATAACCCTGACACACAGACTCTGAAAGCAAGACACATTTTGTACAAGTGGACCTTTCCTTTTTGTTTGTTGTTATTTATCCTGGAAGGGACACAACATCGCATAACTGCGAGTGCCGTGGGCCTGACACTGCTACATATAGAAGAGGAAGAGAGGCATGAAGAGAGCCGGGCAGGGTCTTCTGCTCAGCAAGGGATGCAGCGTTGGGATTGGTCACTGGTAAAGGGGAAGCGAGGGGGTTGTGGTACCTGTTTTAAAGGGCCCTCGAGGGAGAGGTTTGGGAGGTAGGTTGGAAGGGAGTGGCACTGGCACCTCCTAAAAAGGCTGATAATGTTTATTCTGAGGTGGGAGGACCTTAGCAACTATAAATGAGTATAACACTGGGAAGATATAATGGTTGGTCAGGGTGGGGGATCGGCGGGAAATTCTTGGAACTCAAGGGAGGTTGTAGGAGACTTCCCGCTTGGAATGTCCCCAGGAATTCTATCAGGCCTTAGCTTGAGGTATCTGTCCTGAGGTTATCATAGGATCATCGGCCTGGGCCTGGGAAGGGGGGTGGGAAAGTGAGGGAGGGAGGGTGGGAATACTGAACAGAAGGAAAAAGAAGAGGTATTCATGGGGAAGATTACACAGTTAGTCGCGAAACCAAATATATAGTAAATATTCAAAGTATTTTCATATAATGTTAGGGGGTTGAATTCGCTGGCTAAACAGAGAAAGGTAGAGATGATAATTAAAAGAGACTGTTGATATTTTAATGTTGCAAGATACACATATTAGAAAAGTGGATAGGGCGCTGGGGAGATTTCGAATGTTTGACAGAGTATTCAAGTCTAATGCGGTGGGGGAAGATTCTGGGTGTTCTTATAGGCATTAAACATTTGTTGAAGATAACAGTGTTGCAGCAGAAAGTATAGAATTTAAATCGCTAACATTAGGTATTGTAGAAAATTATCTACTGGCAAAAGTTCGACCCGCTAAAGTATATATATATATATATATATATATATATATATATATATATATATATATATATATAGGGATAAAGTGAATAAAACAGGCATAGGGGTAAGGTGGGGGGCTTTGGGGGGTCTCCCCCCAAATATATATTTGCGGAAAATTGAAAAAAAAAATAAACAGACTTTTGGGAGTGGAAGTTTTTGGTTTGGTAAAATCACGTAGATCCGAACATTAGCTATGGTGTATGTGCCAAATACAGGGCAGGTAGCATATATATTGGAAGTATTAAATAAACTGGAAGAATTTGCTAGCGGTGACATAATTTTAGCAGGGGACTTTAACATGGCTTAGGATCCTAAAGTAGATAGGTCTGGGGGTGGGGGGTAGGCACGATACAACCCTCGCAAGTGTTGAAGAGAAGTTTTGAGAACTTAACATTGCAGGATGTGTGGAGAATGAAAAAGAGCGATGATAAGGGGTTTACATGTTTCTCACATGTTTACCATTCGCTATCAAGAATAGACTATGTGTGGGTGATGGTAGAATCGTTGGGTGAGGTGAAAGAAGTTGATTTGGGAGCAATAGCACTGAAGGATCATGCCCCTTTGGTCGTTCAGTTTAGGGATTTTGGTCCACGGGTGGGGTTATGGGCGTGGAGATTTCCTAGAGATCTTCCACACAATGAGGTAATAGCCGATGTGGTTCGAGCCAAGATAGAGGAATATTTTGCTATGAATACCTCTCATGAGGTGTCTCCAGAGGTCAGATGGGATGCTTTCAAAGCAGTTATCCGGGGACAGTTTATAGTGCTCAAAGCACAGAGGGAGAAGATGAGGCCAAGCTAGAACTAGAATCTCAACTGCGGGAGACTCAGATAGCTACCGCCAGTCTGAGGACGTGGCGGTTAACTAATACATTGAAAGTGGTGAATAGCCAGCTAAACCTATTGAGAACTAGAAAGGCTGAGAGTTCTTTGTTGATATGCAAGCTGGGATATTATATCCGGGCCAACAAGGTGGACAGGCTGTTGGCTCTTCAACTGAGGAGTGCAGACGCTGCAAAATTGATACAACAAATAAATCGATCTGATGGGTCAGTGGCGATGGGGATGGTGAAAATAACTGAAGCATTTGCTCAACATTATGAAATATTGTATACGTCAGACTATCCGGGGGTGGGAGAGATTCAAGAATATTTTACTAGAATAGACTTGCCTAAAATAACTCCAGAAGAGCTGGCAGACCTGGATAAGACGATAACAGAGGAAGAAGTGATGACAGCTAGAAAGGCTTTGTCATTAAATAGGGCTCTGGGACCGGATCGATTTCCGGCGCTGTTTTTTGAAAAGTGTGCTAAGCAACTGGCCCTGAAGTTGATTGAAGTTTTCAATGTGATCGGTATTTAAGGGGCAGTCACGCCTACAATGTCAGAGGCTAAAGTTGTAGTATTTGGGAAACCGGGGAAGGACCCAACGAGATGTGGGTCCTATAGACATATTGCTTTTTTAAACATTGATGCAAAGTTTTATGCAAGTATCCTGGCAGCAAGATTAGCACCTTGCTTGCCTTCATTAATACATATGGATCAATCAGGATTTATAGTAGGTAGACACACTTCGGATAATATTAGAAGAGTTGCACATATCCTAGAAAAGGTTCAAATTAAACAAATCCCTGCAGTCATATTTTCCCTTGATGCCGAAAAGGCGCTTGATCGGGTAGAATGGCCTTTTTTGTTTAAAGTGATGGGAAAATTAGCATGGGACCTAAATTTGTTCAAATGGTGCGGGCCGATTATCAGTCTCCTACATTATGATTGGTGATTAATACACAGATCTCACGTAGCCACAGAATTAGTATGGGTACCCGTCAAGGGTGCCCACTTTCGCCCCTCTTATACGCTTTGTACCTGGAACCATTTCTAAGTATAAATAGGGCAAGAGATGGAATAAAGGACATTAGGTTTGGGAGTGTGGTTCATAAGATTGCGGCTTTCGCAGATGATATGTTATTGATGCTGCAAGAACCCAACCAATCAATACCAAATTTATTGGAGGAATTGGAGAATCTAACGGGTGGCAGAGTTGAAAGTTAATAGGGGGAAGTTGGAAATTTAGGAGCTAGGTCTGTCCCCAAGTCAGAAGGACGAGTTATCTGCCTATTTGCGATTTACAGAGGCGGATACGTATATAAAATACTTGTGGTTTAATATAACCAGGACGGTTTCTCAATTGTATGAATGCAATTACACACAGGCGTTAGAGCAAGTGAAAAAAGATCTAGGAAGATGGAATCCATATCATGGTTCGGTAGGATAGCCACAGTTAAGATGGTGATTCTACCCAGATGGCTGTATAAGTTTCAAACTCTTCCAGTAATGATCTCTAGATCATACTTTAAGGAACTTAATAAAGAAATTAGGAAGTATATCTAGTGGCATACGAAACCGAGAGTGGTTTTTCGTATTTTAACAGCATCTAGGGAATATTGGGGACTGGGCTTGCCACACTTTGAAAAGTATTTTGAGGCTGCACAGTTACGGGTGCCCCGTGAATGGTTTAACGGGGACACTGGGAAATGATGGGTACAAATGGATCGAGCAGCGGCTGGATGCCCACTAGATGGGATGTTATGGCTGGAATGACATGATAGACCCCTGAATATAAAAGCTAGCAGTGTGCTATCAGTAGTGGTAGAGATATGCGATCGCCTGCTGGATAGAGGGGCTTTATCTACACGCCCGTCACCATTCACCCCACTGTTTGAGAATCCACAGATTTACCCAGGGAAGGTGAGGGAATCATTTAAGGAATGGTGAAAAGTGAGCTGTATAAAGATAGGGGATATGGTACAGGGAGGGGCCTTGAGCACGTTTGAATAGTGTAAACCCAGACTGGGGCTAGAGGAAAGGGTTAGGCTTGAATATTACCAACTACAACATTGGCTGAATAGTTTGGGGTTGAGGGAAGCGGTGGAGAGAGACCTCACGCTATTTGAGAAATGCGTCACTACCCACTCTGGGAATAGACAAATGGTCTCTAAACTGTATTTGATCTTCCTTCATGTGAAAAAAGAACAGAATTGGAGGTATACGCTTAAATGGAAGAAAACATTGGGGACTGAATTGCCGAAGGAGTATTGGGTATTTTTGTGGAAAAATATCCCTAAACTAACGATATGCATACAGATAATGGAGGCATGGTATAGGGTTATGTATCAGTGGCATTATATGCCTGAGAAACTCCATACAATGTTTCCAGCCTCTTCGGAGGAAAGTTGGAGAGAGTGCGGAACGAAGGGGGACTGGCGGCAAATTTGGTGGGATTGCCCAGAATTAGAGAATTTTTGGGGGGAGATCATGCAACAGGTAACTAAATCCTTTCCTAAAACTGATAAATGGTCTCCAACAGTGTGGCTATGTGGTCTATTAGACACAGAGAATATAGTACTCACTAAAACGCAGAGCAAGGCCTTTATGTTGATGGCGATCGGCGCATGGTCGGTTATTGCGGCGCTTGGATGCAGAAGAAGCCGCCGGGGGTTCGAGATTGGCTGATTAAACTGTGGGGGTTTGTAGCCTTGGAGTGGATGATGTATATAACCTGCAAGGAGAACAAGAACAATTGCGGCAGGAATGGGTTGATGTGCTGGAGTATCTCAATAGGGACTTTGTGCAACAATGGTGTCCACACAATTTGAGGATTATGAACATTATGTAAATGAAGCTGAGGAATATACTGTGAATCTGTAATTGGTAAGCATTTTGGTTTGGATGCAGGGTGGGGTGAGGGGGTGGGATGCGCGGGGGCAGGGGAAATAATCTTGTTTCTTTGTATATGTCAATAGAAATACCTTTAAAAATAATGCAACAGTTCCTATTTCAGCAACCTTGCAAGCTGTCAATGTTTTCAACGCTGTGAGGCCTCATTAGAATATGTTTCACCATGAAAATATTTGAAATAAATAAAATAAAATTGTCACCTACTCCTGCTCACATGCAGATCACTGTAGCAAGTGTAGTAATCCTCTCCAAAGCAATATTACCAGTCTAGCTAGCTTATAGGCTGTGTATATCATACATTTGTTAAGAAGGAGATGCATACAGCCGGCGCAGGCAGTAATTAAAAACAGATTAATTGCCATGCATATTAATGCCATTCAAGGGTTCCCCAGTGATTGGTTGTGTTCCAGAGGTGGGGATTACACTTATAGCATGTGTTTATCCCTTCCATGATGATTTTCAGGATGCCACATTGGGTGCTTGAATTGTGTTTGTCTTTCTCCCTCTTTACCCGTCCCTCTCACATAATCTTTGGCAAAACACCCTCCATAAACTAAATGTACTCTTGCCATTTCAATAATACACCTTGACCATTAACCTCATAATTTCAAGGTCTTTGATAGACCTGAAAGCATAAAAGGCTCAGTCTAGAGGTGATCCTCAGATCTCTTTGGTGGGGATTCAACCCACTGAAAAACCTTACTGGCTCAACCGATGGCTATAGTCGGCCATGGTCCACAATCGCCATCCACGATCGGCAAGACTTGACCACGATTGGCGATGTTTGGCAATGGTTGGCTATGATTGGGGATGTGGGCCATGGTTGGCAATGATTGGCTTGGGGATAGGCAACCGTGGCTGGTTTGGACGTTGGCGAAAGTCAGCAGTGGCCGACTGTGTTTGTCAATGGTTGCCTGCTCTCTGATCCTAAAATAAAAACTTTGCTAATATGAATAATGCAAAATGAAAAATCATTTAGGGCATTCATTCTGGCTCACAGGGAACTAAACCAGCACCCAGTGGAGACAAAACTTAAATATTCAACATTTAATCAGTACTCAAATAATTCTACTAAAATAAAAAGTTAAATAAAAAATGAATCAAATAAGAGATAAATGTTTGAGTCCCTGTAATTTAGTCAGGGGTGTTCATGTCTCTTTTGCAGAGATATACTTATATCCTACGGGTCAGAATGTCCCATTCCCAGTTAGATTGCACAAAGGGTTAATATGCCTGCTCTGAATTGTCTGTTACATGCACTGCACATACCGACCATTCTATACAATGGAAAAGCAGTGGCCCCTGCAGCACACCCCCGAAAAACGGAAACATATATTACAATTTGCTCCTCATAAAAACAAATGTCCCTTCTTAGAAAGGCGGGTAGCTCATTTCAACAAAAAAGGTGGTTCTTTCTAGCGGCACTATGATTAAACCATTTTGATGTTAACGTGTAACAAAATCAGATAATTTGCATGTGTCTGTCCCTGCGGGTATTAAGGAAGCTCCAACCTTAGGCATATGCGACCTGGGCAGTTGCCTGGGATGCCACATTAACATAATTTACATGAGGCACCCTAGCCTCTGCCACACCATCATGGAGGGGCCTTTAAAGAGCTCCTTTGTGCTGGCATGGCAGTGGCCGATGCACCTCATGTAAAATAAAAGGCTCCACTGTGCTGGGCGACAGCAGCGTCCAACTTAGTTGGGCGCTGCTGCTTCCCAGCGTGGCAGAGTAGCTTTTCAAAGGGTGCAGATGCCATGCCAACTCAGGGGAGACTTTCAAGGGCTCCGCCAAGCTGGCATGGTTAAGGCACCCTATTTAAACAAAAAATACCCGCTCTCGTGCTGGCACTGGGTGCTCCAGCATGGGAGCGGGGCTTTTTTCATAAACTAGTGAGCTGCTGCTACACCAGAATGGGACAGCCTTTGAAAGACTGCCCATGCTGGTGTGGCAGCGGCACACTATTTAAGTGATAAGCTCTCCGCTCCAACACAGCGGCTTAGAGCTTTTAATTTAAATAGGATGTTGCTGCTACACCAGCACCACCAGTAAGTAGCTTTTGAAAGGCTTCCTTGAGCTGGTGTGGCAGCGGTGCCCTATCACCCTCCAGATACAGAGGGACTCCCTGCGGCAGACCGAGTTTACAGCTGCCCATCGGCCTCATGGGGTAGAGATTGCTGAGGTGGCACGTTGCAAGATTCTGGACCGAACTGGGCCTTGCCTGTACTTCAGAGACACGTTCCAGAAGCAGAAGACACTGCTCTAGTATTTATGTGAGTGAGTGGCGGCTGTACATGGGGGATGCAGCTCCTTCACACATGTGCGTAAGTGAAATACATTGAAACAGTCAGAGAGGGATCCTACCATTCTCAGTATCCCAAAAATGAGTCTGTTTGTGCTGTAGCTGGAGACTGTGACTGGAGGCAGACCTAGTTCTCAGCTGTCAAACTGTCACGCTGTCCTCTCATTCTGTCCCATTTTCGCAAACATCTAGGTCAGACAATAGGACATGCTCAGACAATAGGACAGGCAACACTCACAATACACCAGTTACCTCAGTCAGGTTTCCACTCCATGTCCCTCACAGTGGAAGGTTGTCACGTGAGCGGGTTTACTTCAAGGGCCACACATGCAGACTCAGGGGTTCTCCATTCCTTCATTGGCGTCTGCCATGGCGTCTGCAAGAGGGAGCTCGCAGACGCCGGCTACAGGACCCTGCTCGCAGAAAGTCAAGTCCGCGATCATGGAGACCATGCTCACGTGTCGCTTCAGCGGGTCACGTGACGTGTCGCGGATCAGCTGACGCTGAAGCTTCTGCTATTTAAGTGCTGAACTTCCGCACGTCCGCGCTTCACAGCTGTTCTTTGGAGGACTCTGTACAGCGTTTGGATATCTTATGTTTTCACGGCTTCTTGACTCTTGGATTGTTTTTGGATTTGCTTTTGCTCACGTCTTTGGCTCTGTTTGCTGGATCATCTCGAACTCGGAATGCCTTTTGGACTGTCTTGGATTACCCTGAATTGGACTTGGCATTGGTCTCTTCACTGCATTACGTTATCAAGTACTTTGGATTTTGGTCCTTTCTTTCATCAAGTTACAGGAGGGCAAGTTGGGTTTTAACCCAGCCTACAGTTCTTCTCCCTACTGTCATCGGGGAAACCAGCTCACGTGCCCATCCACGGAATTACCAACTATCTTAGGTTCTGGGCTTCCTCACCCATCAGTTTAGGTAAGCCCTGTTCTTTATTCTGCCTGTTTGCTTAGTTGATTGCTAATAAAGATTTTCTTTACAGCTGCCTTGGGTTTCAACATTTCCCGTGGATCCGAGCTGCAAGAACTACCCACCTGTGGCCTCAATGATCGCATAGGGAGTACTCTTGTATTCTCTCTCTGTGGTACTTGGGGACGGAGGTTTCAATACTCTTCACGACAATCAAGCAACCTGACAGACTGTGAAGCCATTCTTTGTCGTGCAGAGTATGCAGGGTGCCGCGTATGACCCCATGGCAGCTATGATTCAAGCAATCACAGTACTAAGAGCGGACATGGCTGCAGCCACCACAGCCCTTCACCAACGTTTAGATGCTATTCAGAGTACCCGTAATCCATTATCTGCAGATGCAGAGTTCGGGGACGCGGCATCACCTGCCCCAGTTCCCCAGGCCCCAGTCCCAACCACTCCTGCTCCCGTGATTCTACCCACTCCTTTTCCATTGGCTGCACCTGAAAGATTCCAGGGGGATCCCACCAAGTACCGCACATTTATAAATCAGTGCAAGTTACACTTCCTGTGTCGACCTGCCTCCTTCCCCAATCCTACTTCTAAGGCTGCCTTTCTGTTATCACATTTATCTGGAACAGCCGCTGCCTGGGCCAACCCACTTCTTGAGAACAATAACCCAGCATTATACGATTTTGACCTCCTGGTCACAGAAATGTCCCGTGTCTTTGACACCCGTCACAAAGCTCAGTCCAGGGATCTAGAACTATTAGAATTACATCAAGGCAGGGGAACACTCATTGAATATATTACAAAATTCAACCGTCAGCCGAGACTTCATGGCCTGAGAGCAAGAGGGCTGTGGTATTATACAAAGGTCTGAACAACGCTATGAAGGACGCTTTATCAGTAGTTCCTTCCTTGCCCACAGCGTTCCCTGATTTAGTAGATCTGGCTCTCCAGGTTGATGCCAGGCGTTCAGAACGGAAAGCTTGAGCTGGGTTTTCTGGTTCTATCACTTCTACAGGTTCCTCTCATTCTGAGTCTGTTCCTGAACCTATGCAAGTGGGAGGTCTACGTAGTCCTTTAACTTCCACGGAAACGGAGCGCAGGAGGGTGGACAATGCTTGCTATTATTGTGGGTTGATTGGTCACTTTGTGAAAGAATGTCCACGTCGCACAAAGGCTAAAGCTCAGGGTTTTCGGGCAGCTCGACCATAGACCCGGGGGTGGGTTTGAGCGCTATAAGTCACTCCCCGGACCAGGTACCTGCGTTTGGCACCATCAGATCTGTGATGGTACATGCATTGTTACAACCCAGTATTGAGGTCTCACATTCAGTAACTGTCATCATCGATTCTGGTGCCACTGGCAATTATATCGATATCAATATGATCCACACACTTAATCTCCCTCTTATCGCCAAGACCCGACCAGAACCCGTACAGGAGTTGGGAGTTTGTTAGTCTCTGGCCCAGTTAAACAACAGACAGCACCTCTTACTTTGGTCATACAAACTAACCACAAAGAAACCATTAGCTTTGACTTGATCTCCATGCCTCAATATGGCCTTATCTTAGACATCCCTTGGTTGCGTCTGCATAACCCTTTGATCAATTGGAAGACTGGTTCTGTGTTCTTTGAGTCAGAGGTTTGCTAGGAGTTTTGCCTTACTACACCCTCTACTGAGAGCACTCCAGCCCAATTTCTCAGTACTGTTCACAACTCACTTTGGAACCTTCTCCCGTTACCTTGGCAGACACGCACATTGTTGGTCTTGTAGCTGAGGCAATTCCAGAGCCTTATCGAGACTACCTGGATGTCTTTGATAAGGGATCATCAGAAATCCTTCCACCTCATAGGTTGTACGATTGCCCTATTGAATTACTTCCAGATTCTGTAGTCCCAAAGGGTCGTATATATTCGCTATCTCCTACTGAGGAACAAGCCTTGAAAACGTACATTCAAGAGTCCCTACGTAAGGGTCACATACGTCCATCTTCATCTCCAGCAGCCAGCCCTATCTTCTTTGTCCCAAAGAAGGAGGGAGACCTTTGCCCATGTGTTGATTACCGACGTCTAAAGGCCATCACTAAAAAGGACAGGTATCCTATTCCTCTCATCACGCCCCTATTGGATCGCCTCATGCATGCTTCAGTATACACTAAGTTGGATCTCAGAGGTGCGTATAATCTAGCATGTGTGAGAAAGGGTGATGAGTGGAAAACGGCCTTTTGCACTCGTTACGGATTATATGAATATTTGGTCATGCCTTTCGGCCTTTGCAATGCGCCTGCTACATTCCAGCGCTTCATGAATTAAATATTTAGTGATATTCTGGATGTATTTATGGTGGTCTACCTGGATGACATTCTCATTTTTTCACGTTCTCAAGAGGAACACATCAGACACGTAAGGGAGGTACTAATGTTCTCCCTTTTTGCGAAACCCGAAAAATGTCAATTCCACACTGACAACATTGAATTTTTAGGGTTTCACATCACTCCTGATTGTCTCACTATGAACCATGCCAAAGTCAAAGCGGTTTTGGAGTGGCCGTCCCCCACCAACCTTAAAGCATTACAGTCTTTTTTGGGTTTTGCTAACTACTATAGAAGATTCTTTTCTGGATTTTCTTCCATAGCAGCACCTCTTACTCTTTTGACCAGTCCTCTAGTTCCATTTAATTGGTCCAACGATCAACAACTTGCATTTGATACCCTAAAAGCTGCATTTACCACTGCTCCTGTCCTACAACACCCTGGCAATGATCTCCCTTTTATAGTTGAGGCGGACGCGTCCTCGTTCGCCTTAGGGGCAATACTGTCTCAAGAATGTGTCTCTACTGGATGCTTGCATCCAGTCGACTTTCATTCCCGGAAGTTTACACCCACAGAGTGTCACTATACAGTGACCGAAAAAGAACTTCTGGCTGTCAAAGAGGCTTTCCAAGTATGGCGTCACCATCTCCTGGGTGCAAAACATCGGGTGACGGTATTCTCGGATCATCAGAATCTACGCGATTTAGCTTCTCTGAAATGCTCGAATAGCAGACATGTTAGGTGGCATCTGTTTTTTGTCGCTTACGATTTCCAGATCATGCATCGTTCGGGTAACGTTCATGGTAAGGCTGATGCTTTGTCTCGCTCTCCTGGGGGGGTTTCATTGCCAATCTATCCTGAGTCCCTGCTAGATAAGAAACATGTGATATGCCTCTGTACTCCTTCTCTGACTCTGCTGGATATGGTCCGTAAGTGGGTTTCCACACACCCATCCTTACTTTCAGATTGGGATTTGGTATTACAAGACGGTCTGCCTTTCTTTCAGAACAAGTTGTTTCTATCCACCACTGATATTCGTAATCTTGCTCTTGAATGGTCCCATGATCTCCCTGTTCATGCACATCCTGGGCAGCGAAGAACACTTTGGCTTCTACAACGTTGGTGTTGGTGGCCTTCCATGAGAAGGGATGTGGAATGCTATGTTAACACTTGCTCTGTTTGTGCCCAATCCAAACATAGGAAAGGACGACCGTTGGGTCTCCTGCAGCCTCTTCCCATACCCCCGAGGCCCTGGCATACGGTGACGATGGATTTCGTGATGGACCTTCCCCGGGTTCAAGGTTTTGATTCCATCTGGATTGTGGTAGACTGGTTCACCAAAATGGCACGATTTATTCCATGCTCGGGCATTCCCTCTGCTCCTGTTCTGGCAGGATTGTTTTTCAAGTCCATCGTATGCCTTTTTGGTTTACCATCAGTGTTGGTATCCGTCAGGGGTCCTCAGTTCACTTCTCGTTTTTGGCGCGCCTTGACTAGATTAGTGGGGATCACGTTACTCTTCGGCCTACCATCCGGAGACGGATGGACAGACCGAGAGGGTTAATCAAACCATGGAGCAGTATCTGCGTTGACTGATTCTCCAGCATCAACAATCCTGGTTTTGCATCTTGCATTTGGCTGAATTCGCCTATAACAACGCGGTGCACTCTTCCACTGGTTTCTCTCCCTTCTATGTCTTGTATGGTCAGCACCCTAAAATCCTGCCCATCCCGGATATTTCGCTTTCTGGTAATCCGGCTGCCTCTTCTTGCATCAGAGACATCTCGGCTGTCCACGCGCAGACCTTGCTGCATCTCAAAGAAGCCCAGGATTCCATGATGGCTGCCGCAGACCGGAAACATTCTGTGGCCCCTTCGTTTGCTGTGGGGGATAGAGTTTGGCTTTCTTCTCGTCATCTGCATCTACCGGGTTGCCACAAGTTGTTGCCCCGCTTCGTTGGTCCTTTTGTGGTCTCCCGAGTGATCAACCCTGTGGCCTATCGCCTTCGAGTCCCGGTTTCATGGCGGCTTCATCCCGTCTTTCATGGCTCTCTTCTCAAACCTTACCCTGGTTCTACCCGTCTTCGTTCCCCTGGTGCTCCAGTTTCCCCTTCCTCCCCGGATGTTTTTGAAGTGTCTGCTGTTCTGGGTTCTCGTTTCTTCAAAGGGGGTTTGCAGTACCTGGTGGATTGGAAGGGTTATGGCCCGGAGGAGCGCTCATGGTGATGTACATGCCCCTCGTTTGGTTTCCAGTTTCTATAGGGACAATCCGTTGTGCCCACGGGGTCGTGGGCCTTTGGGGGGGGTCTCTGTCATGCTGTCCTCTCATTCTGTCCCTTTTTCGCAAACATCTAGGTCATACAATAGGACATGGTCAGACAATAGGACAGGCAACACTCACAATACACCAGTTACCCCAGTCAGGTTTCCACTCCATGTCCCTCACAGTGGAAGGTTGTCACGTGAGCGGGTTTACCCCAAGGGCCACACATGCAGACTCAGGGGTTCTCCGTTCCTTCATTGGCGTCTGCCATGGCATCTGCAAGAGGGAGCTTGCAGACGCCGGCTACAGGACGCTGCTCGCAGAAAGTCAAGTCCGCGATCATGGAGACCACGCTCACGTGTCGTTTCCGCGGGTCACGTGACGTGTTGCGGATCAGCTGACGCTGAAGCTTCCGCTATTTAAGCGCTGAACTTCCGCACGTCCGCGCTTCACAGCTGTTCTTTGGAGGACTCTGTACAGCGTTTGGATATCTTGTGTTTTCACGGCTTCTTGACTCTTGGATTGTTTTTGGATTTGCTTTTGCTCACGTGTTTGGCTTTGTTTGCTGGATCCTCTCGAACTCGGAACGCCTTTTGGACTGTCTTGGATTACCCTGAATTGGACTTGGCATTGGTCTCTTCACTGCATTACGTTATCAAGTACTTTGGATTTTGGTCCTTTGTTTCATCAAGTTACAGGAGGGCAAGTTGGGTTTTAACCCAGCCTACAGTTCTACTCCCTACTGTCATCGAGGAAACTAGCTCACGTGCCCATCCACGGAATGACCAACTATCTTAGGTTCTGGGCTTCCTCACCCATCAGTTTAGGTAAGCCCTGTTCTTTATTCTGCCTGTTTGCTTGTACTGTGCTCAGTTGATTGCTAATAAAGATTTTCTTTACAGCTGCCTTGGGTTTCAACATTTCCTGTGGATCTGAGCTGCAAGAACTACCCACCTGTGGCCTCAATGATCGCATAGGGAGTACTCTTGTATTCTCTCTCTGTGGTACTTGGGGACGGAGGTTTCAATACTCTTCACGACAATCAAGCAACCTGACACAAACCCTCGGAGGAAGCCATTCCCCAGGGTTATGATCAAGCTCAGTGGGACAACTTGTCAACTAACTGCCAACTCACCCTGGCTTTGGCAGAGCCTCCAGTGTCTTGTAATTCCCCGGATACAATTCCCTTTCACACTTTCCCTTCATTATAAAAAACATACACTAGTCACTCAGTGGCTGATTAAAGCTTGCGCCACCCTACGCCTGTGGGAAACCTGAAGGTGTCTCCCTGGCTAAATCCCAGTGATCTGTCATCCAGGTGGCCAGGACACGGCCATCCCTATTGGATCCAATTCCTGGGGGTGGACTAGTGAGGGTGGATCACCTGGATGGGGGGGGTCCTCAGGGAGTAGAAGTGGGACACCGATGGGTGAGACGCAGTATCCCCCTTCCTTCAGCACCTTTTCCCCATTTTCTTCTGTAGGATATTAAAAAACACTGCCCCCCTTTTCCGACATGAATACTTTCGCACAACATGAAAGACAATAACACAAAGGCTGTTTACCTGATTTGTCACAATACCAGGGTCAGGCAAAGTCAGGCAATTGATCAGAATCACACACACCTGACAGCCCTTTCCCTTCCCCAGTGGGATACAAGGGGGATCAAGAGAGCATAGTACGAGCAAGGCAGACCGCACAACGAGACAGCTGTCCAGACCAGGCAGTTCAAGAGGAGGAGAAAGGCGGCAAACATCGAGAGGCCGACGAGGAGAGACACAACCTTGCCCTTCTCGACAAAACCCAACAAATCCTCTGCAGAAGGAATCGTAAGACCGAGGACAATAGCCCAAGTATCCTGCGGCAGATGTCAACGGTACACAGAGGGTATCAACACTGATAAGCCGGAGCGAGGGAGACTCCTGATACTGTGGTACTGGCCTTGGCTCCAGTTGCGAGGCAAGCCAAGTGATTCATCACAGCCGGTGAGTCAAAGGGGAAACCGATAAGAACCGGACTGTGGGGAATGAAAGTCGCAAAGTGGCAAACTAAGAGAAGTTCAAAGAACTGTAAAATTGTAAAGGGGATATCAGCTGCAGAAGGGGACCGGCACCACGTGGTTGCTGCTCCGAGAAACTCTGGTCGATCCCCGTCTGAGTGAAAATACAGATACCAAAAAGGCTATAGGAGAGCTGCCAAGATAGCTCAAAGTGATCATACAGGAGGCAAAGCAAAATCTCCATAGAGTCGAAAGCCATTGACCTAAGTACCTTTACAAAGCAAGGGAAGTGAATTCCTCATACATTGAAAGTAAATGTGAATGTGAAGTTGAGAAGATTGAACCTGGAAGATGGATGCTGACGAAGAGGGGACAAAGTCTAAAATCCCAAGAAATAGTGCTTTGACAAACGTGAACCCGGTAGAGGGATGTCCACTATGAACTATTAGAAAAGACATTAAGATTTGGGAACCAAGAGAAAGCCATATTAAACCCGGTGGAGGGAGGCTAAAAGAAAAGAGGAGTTTGCACCCGGAAGAGGGGGACCCACGGGTGAAGCCATCACCCGAGAAATAAGCCATAGTTAACCCGTTGGAGGGAGGCTGCAAGCAACAAGGGGTCTGCGCCAGAAGAGGGGGAACCAGGGGTGAATCCATTACCCGAGAAATACATAGAACAGAACTTTGTGTTTGTTAGTCATTTTTGTAAACCTATCAGGCCCTCAGGAACAGGAGACTCAACCACCGAATGCCTTGATATCGATAGGAACTGTTTTACGATCCAGGCCTGGAAGAGGAGGATCCCAGGGTGGGTGTCACAACCCTCTCCCCGAAGCCCCCCTGGCCTACCCATAGGCCATGGGGGGCCTTGACCCCAGTCTCCACTAAATCCCAACCTAGGCCTTCTTGGGGCCAGTCCTGGTGCCTTTGGTGCCAGGCTCATACTTAATAATGAGTTTGTGCTTGGGAACTACTTTTTGTTACTGTCATTCAATGTGGAAGCATCCACAGAATCAGGCTTCTTGGAACCTGGCTTGCAGAAGGATGGTTTGGGTGTGGCACCTTGGAACTCTTTTACCTGGACTTCTTTCTTGAAGCTATTTAAACCACGCCCGACTGGACTGACACGCTTCGCATTAGTTTGCAATTCTGCAACATGATGCTCACCGCGTTCAGCTTCAGCCACGAACCTCGGAGAAAACAGCATCTGCAGAAAAAGAAAGAAGACATCGTTAGAGAAGCTTGCAGCTTACCTGAATTCCATCCTTAGCGGTCCTTAGCTCTTCCGATCGGAATCCTGGAACCAGCGCTCCTTCGGATCGACGGACCTGCAGAAAGGGAAAGACAAGGCATTAGACATTTTACACAATTAACGAACTCCGCCAAAAGGCTTACCTTCCCACTTGCACTTCATTCCGCAACATCTCTGGAATTCTACACTCCGGCGGAGCACCGCGACCTGTGAAGACAAAAGATAAGAGGTTAACAAAGGCAAGGCACCTTAGCGCTGCGTTAAGCGCCAACTCGCCGCGTCTAGGCGCTCCAAAAACGCTAATACTTACCAGTGAACCCCCGAATCCAATCTTCGCCACAAATTGGACTTCCACCTACCTAAGGAAGAGAAAAAAGACATTGTTAATTCAAGAAAGGCATGCTAGGACAGCAAAACATCATAGCAATAAGACCTACCTGAAAGACTCACGTCGGGCCGGCATCAGTGAAGTAACTCGACCGCCATAGCCCGCAAAGCACCACGCGCCCCTGCCGAGACAGCAGGACAGAGAACCCGCCAACATCAAGAACAAGGTGAGAGGAAGCCCAGAGGGACCGCAGACATACCGGGTGGTGGGAGGCTGTTAATCCAAGTTACCCGGTCCTAAACATTGTTTACCTGTATTTCTGTCAGGATTCTTCTGCTGGTCACTACTGGGCATCGCAGGGAGGGATACCTGGACACCGATTGCTGGGTGGCGCCCCCGTGGAACCAGGTAAGCATAACAGAACGCGAAGCCTCCAAACTAAAATCCACCTGGGCGCCATGGGAACCTCAGAACTAGACCAATTGGCCCAACTGATAGGAGAATTACGTGCCGAGGTTCATTCTCCCCGTTAGGAGACTAATGCTCTCCGAAGAGATTTAATTGTGACTAAGTAGCGCACAGAAGACTTTAGCAGACAATACTTGACATCACAGGCAGGCCAGACACCCCTGCCGGGAGGCAATCCAACGATGCAGAACCCTACACTGCCTACCGCTTCTTGAACTCCGGTGCAAATTACTCTACCAGGAGCAGTTCCTTTAGCCCCACCGGAACGATTTACAGGCGATCTACAGAAATATGCCTCTTTCATGACTCAATGCCACCTTCACTTTCTTTGCAGGCCAGGAGCATTTCTGAATGACCAAGCTCGGGTGGCCTTTATTCTATCGTATTTGAGCGGTAGCGCAGCAGATTGGTCAGTACCGTTAGTGACCCATGATGATCCTATATTACATGACTTTGGGGGATTTCAGAGGGAGATGGAGAAGCTGTTTGCCCGTCACACTCGAGAACAAGCTGTGGACAATGAATTCCTTTCCCTCCGACAAGGAAATCAGGATTTGGTAACGTACATCGCAACTTTCAACAGATTGGTCGCTGAAGCTAGGTGGCCTGAAAACAAGAGAACCACGTTGTTTCATCGGGGGTTAAGTGGAGAGTTAAAAGACGTTCTAGCTCAAGTAGTGGACCCCCCTCGAGACTGTTCGGAGTTCATAAACTTAGTCATGCAATTAGATCATCGGCTGCAAGACCGAAAAGCAGATCGCTCCAAAATGGATCCACGGGCAGTGTATGATCGGTCAAGAGACAATGTAACTCATGTACAAGAAAACCCTGTGGAGCCCATGCAACTTGGGGAGTACGACCCCCGTTAACCAAACAAGAGCGAGACAAAAGAAGGCAGCTACAACTATGCCTGTACTGTGGAAAATCAGGACACTTTCTGAAGGACTGCCCAGTAAAACCCCCTAGGAAGGTCATCGGGGCCACTGAGAAAGATGAGGAAAAAGAACCTAAGTCGGAAAACTACCCAGCTCGACAAACGTAGAGGTCAGTTTGTCGAGTGAGAGAAAGGAGGAACCGATCTCACACTTTGCAATACCAGTAATCCTAATCAACAACCAACGGTCCTCAAGAATGCATGCCATTTAGGCTTACATCGACAGTGGGGCAGTCGGAAATTATATTGATCAGGATCTGGTTGCAGAGACGGGACTCTCCTTATGTTTCAAGCCGACTACTGATAAGGTGACTACAGTTGATGGAACTGAAATTGCTTCCGGACCCGTTACCCAATGCACAGCTGAAATAACATTGCTGTGTCAGGATGGGCATAGAGAACTCATTTCGTTTGACATCATCAAAGCGCCTCAATTTCGGCTTATATTAGGGATGCCATGGTTAGTCGCTCATAATCCTTTGATTAACTGTCGAGACAGGAAATTAACCTTCCCCAGTGACTGTTCTCTAACCTGTTATTACCAAGAACAGAAGACAGCTTGCAGTAGTTCAACAACTCCCCGAACAACGACATCTGTCTTGGGTGCAATCAGTAATCTGCCTGAGGAATACCGCGATTTCCAGGATGTATTCCAGAAGGACCAGGCAAATACCCTGCAACCCCACAGGCCCTATGACTGTCAAATCGACCTTGTCCCTAGTGCCCAAGTCCCCTGTGGGAGAATCTATGCTCTAACTGAACCCGAAAACCTTCACCTGAAGTCCTATTTGGACCAATACCTCGCAAACGGATTCATCCGTCTGTCGAAGTCCCCTGCAGCCAGTCCTTTGTTCTTCGTACCGAAAAAAGAAGGGGACTTAAGGACCTGTATTGACTACCGCGCATTGAACCAGATCACTGTAAAGAACCGTTACCCTTTGCCACTCATTCCGGAAATGCTGGACCAGGTCAAAGATGCTCAAATTTACACCAAATTGGACCTTCGGGGAGCATATCACCTGGTTCGGGTCAGAAGCGGTGACAAATGGAAAACTGCATTCCGTACTAAATATGGTTTGTTCGAATATCAAGTCATGCCCTTTGGGTTATACAGCGCGCCGGCAGCATTCCAATACTTCATGAATGACGTCCTGAGGGAGCTAATTGATATCTGCGCCTTAGTGTAAATTGATGACATCCTGGTGTACTCAACTTCCAAACAAGACCATGTCAAACATGTCCGTTCAGTCCTCGCCAAACTCTGTGAACATCTTTTATTTGCCAAGATGGAAAAGTGCAATTTTCACGTAACTGAAGTAGAGTTTCTAGGCTTCATTCTTACTCCCGGAGGAATCAGGATGGACCTGCACAAAGTCGACGCCGTTCTGAAATGGCCATCACCAACGTCTGTAAAAGGAGTACAAAGCATGTTAGGCTTTGCGAACTTTTATCGATGGTTTATACCAGACTTCTCTCAAATCGTACACCCAATCACTGCATTACTGCAAAAAATAACAAAAAATTCGCCTGGACTGAAGATGCAGAAAAGGCTTTTCAGGAACCAAAAAAAAGATTCACCTCAGCCCCAATCCTGCGACATCCACGTCCAGACCTCCCGTACATCGTGGAAACGGACGCTTCCAGTATAGCAATGGGAGCTGTCCTCTCTCAAAAGGATCCCGAAACTGGCCAGCTACATCCCGTGGCCTTCTGGTCAAAGAAGTTCTCACCCCCAGAAATAAATTATGCAATAACAGACAAAGAACTCTTGGCAATCAAGTCCGCCTTTAAAGCCTGGCGACACTACATTCTGGGAGCCAGACATACCATTACAGTAATCACTGACCATCGAAACCTGCAATATCTTAAGACAGCCAAAGCCCAATCTTCACGCCAGCTGCGATGGGCTCTCTTCTTCGCCGAATATGATTTTGTCATAACGTTTCGACCCAGCGTCAAGAATGGAAAGGCTGACGCACTTTCTCGTACTGACACTAATGACTTGGTTCATACGGCTCCAGGTCCAGTCCCCATCATACCAGTAGACAAGCTCTTAGGCCTTACTACTGCCTTCACCCACACAGAAATGAAAAAAGAAATTCAACAGAGCATGAATCCGGATGCCTACCTTGCGTGGCAAGCGCAAGGAGAACAGTATTCCGTCCAAGACCAACTACCATTCTTCAAGAATCGCTTATACATACCCACCAAGAACTTACAACAACAGGTTATTTCAAGTTACCATGACTCCCTAATCGAGGGACACCCCGTAATTACCAAAACCTTAGCCAAGGTTAAACAGAACTTCTGGTGGCCCACCTGGCGAAGAGATATCATCCAATACATTCAGTCTTGTGGAGTCTGCGCACAGAATAATTTGCAAAAACACAAACCATCTGGCCTTCTGAAACCTTTGGACATTCCTCCAGCGCCATGGCACACTCTTTCCCTCGATTTCATCACTGAGCTACCTACTAGTCAAGGGTTTAAAACCATTCTTGTAGTTGTCGACCTATTCTCAAAAATGGCCCACTTTATTCCACTCAAGGGTCTTCCAGATGCATCCACGTTAGCCAAGGTATTTCTGGACAATATTGTTAAATTACATGGCTTTCCGTCAGTCCTGATCTCCGATCGAGGTAGTCAGTTCGTTTCTAACTTTTGGAGGAAGTGCTGTGCTATGGCACTAATTGACGTTCGGCTATCCACTAGCCATCACCCTCAAACAGACAGCCAGACCGAAAGGACCAACCAGACCCTAGAGCAGTACCTGCGATGTATGTTACATCACGAGCTAAGAGACTGGAAAGACTTGCTATGGATAGCCGAGTACACTTATAACAACTCCTTACATTCCAGTACGGGACAAACGCCCTTTTATACTCTTTATGGCAGACACCCGCGTACCTCAGAATTGGACCTCCCAACCAGATTAGAAATGCCCACGGTAGTAAGACTTCACACCAACACCACTCAAGCTTTTAAAAGGCCAAAGAACATCTAACGCACGCCAAAGACAAACAAAAACAATTCGCCGACCAACACAGGACTACGGCCCCCACTTATCAAGTAGGAGACAAGGTGCCTCATTACACGGAAGGCGGTAAGGGTTAACAGTCACCGGTAATGGTACCGGTGACCGTTAACCCTTACCGCCTTACTAGGAGGTCCCTTTGCGGGTTGGTACTTTAACGTCTGCTTTTTGGCAGGCATTAAAAACCAACCCGCAAAGGGACCAGGGTGCTAATTACAGTACCGCAATTTTCGGTACCGTAATTAGCACCTTCCCCATTCCCATTATACCCTATGGGGCAAAAATGGGAATGGGGAAGGGCAATGGGGGAAGAGGGAATTACCGCCCCGCCAACCTTGGAATAGGGCGGTAATTCCCCTTTCCTCCAAGGCGGTGCCGGTATTTTACCGGCAAGGACCAAGGTGCTAATAGCACTTTGGTCCACCACCTACCGTGTAATGAGGCCCAAGGTCTGGTTAGCCACCAGATTTATCCCCATCAAAGGAACCCGGACCTTTCAACCAAGTATGTGGGTCCCTATACTATCAAGGCAATCCAGCGGCCGTCAAATTAGATTTGCCATCCAATCTACGTATCTACCCAGTATTCCATGTGTCCCTGGTAAAACCGATGCAACCAGGCACACGTATTGGAACGGCACCTAAACCTATTCTTGTCGACGGGGAACCAGAATTTGAAATTAAAGGTACGCTGGATTCTAAGTACTCTAGGGGCAAGCTATACTATCTAATAGATTGGAAGGGTTTGGACCCCAAGATAGATCCTGGGAACCCAGCGAAAATGTTCACGCACCACGTCTAATCAAAAGGTACCATCGAAACTTCCCGACTAAACCTGGACCGGACAGAAGGAACACCTTGAGAGGGGCCTTGGGGGGGAGTGCTGTCACGACCCTCACCCCGAAGCCCCCCTGGCCTACCGATGGTCCAGGGGGAGCCTTGACCCCAGTCTCCACTAAATCCCAACCTAGGCCTTCTTGGGGCCAGTCCTGGTGCCTTTGACACCAGGCTCATACTTAATAATGAGTTTGTGCTTGGGAACTACTTTTTGTTACTGTCATTCAATGTGGAATCATCCACAGAATCTGGCTTCTTGGAACCTGGCTTGCAGAAGGATGGTTTGGGTGTGGCACCTTGGAACTCTTTTACCTGGACTTCTTTCTTGAAACTATTTAAACCACGCCCGACTGAACTGACACGCTTCGCGTTAGTTTGCAATTCTGCAACGTGACGCTCACTGCGTTCAGCTTCAGCCACGAACCTCGGATAAACAGCATCTGCAGAAAAAGAAAGAAGACATTGTTAGAAAAGCTTGCAGCTTACCTGAAATCCAACCCGAACGGTCCTCAGCTCTTCCGACCGCATCCTGGAACCAGCGCTCTTTCGGATCGACAGACCTGCAGAAAGGGAAAGACTAGGCATTAGACATTTTACACAATTAACGAACTCCGCCAAAAGGCTTACCTTCCCACTCGCACTTCATTCCGCAACATCTCTGGAATTCTACACTCCGGCGGAGCACTGCGACCTGTGAAGACAAAAGATAACAGGTTATCAAAGGCAAGGCACCTTAGCGCTGCGTTAAGCGCCAACTCGCTGCGCCTAGGTGCTCCAAAAATGCTAATACTTACCAGCGAACCCCGAATCCAATCTTCGCCACAAATTGGACTTGCACGTACCTAAGGAAGAGAAAAAAGACATTGCTAATTCCAGAAAGGCATGCTAGGACAGCAAAACATCATAGCAATAAGACCTACCTGAAAGACTCACTTCGGGCCGGCATCAGTGAAGTAACTCGACCGCCATAGCCCGCAAAGCACCACGCGCCCCTGCCGAGACAGCAGGACGGAGATCCCGCCAACATCAAGAACAAGGTGAGAGGAAGCCCAGAGGGACCGCAGACATACCGGGTGGTGGGAGGCTGTTAATCCCAGTTACCCGGTCCTAAACATTGTTTACCTGTATTTCTGGCAGGATTCTTCCGCTGGTCACTACTGGGCATCGCAGGGAGGGATACCTGGATACCGATTGCTGGGTGGCGCCCCGTGGAACCAGGTGAGCGTAACAGTGGGGATCACCCAAGACCCACTAAAAAGGGACTGTATATTTGATTTATGGAAAGTGATTGATACCTGAAAAGGAACTTTGTGTTTGTTTGTTATTTTAGTCACCCTCGAAGGCAAGAGACTTTTTGAAGGTAAAAGAGACTTGGCCATCGAGGCTCCTGATAAGCTAAAACAGAACTGTCGTTTCACGCTGGGAGAGCTTGAGACTGTGCTGTGCTCAAAGATTCCACCTCAACCCATGCCCAAAACGTGGGGAAGGAAGATCCAGGCCACCACATCCTGACATATTATTTGTGAACTCTTCTTTCTTTTCTTGAAAACTATCCCACACCCTTTTTGTCTTAGTTGTAAGGTTTGGCAATAGGATTCTTAGTATAGGCCCTTTTTCATTTGACACAACGCCACAAGAACTGCCTTATTTTCATTTGATGGTTGACGCTTGCTCCTATCTTAGATTTAGGTTTAGGTTAGGCGTTTTTCCAACCGGCATATAGTTTAATAAACACCTTTGAACTGTGATCACTTGTGTCTGTCTTTACTGTTGCCACCATGAGTTCCTTACACCACTCACCCCCTTTTTCTATCCGCCCCCTCATCCACAGAACTTCCTGACAAGAGTTAATATCTGCCAACTAGATATGTGCCACCACACGTAGGTAATAGCGCTATGGGTCTAAAGGAGGCACAATTATTGGGGTATTTTTTGGGCTTCAGGATTAGCGTAGTCATGGCTTCACCAAAGAAGGAGGGAGGGCGCCTTGCTGTAAAGCTTCTTGCCAGACTTTCAACAAGCACAGGGACACTTTTGGACAAAATTAATAAAAAAATACAGCCATTAGACCGTCCGATACCAGGACTTTTGAGGTTTGAAGTCTTAGGGGGAAATTCGAAGAGGAAGGAACTGTGGAGTTTTCAAAAACCCACAATGTCATTCTCCTGCAAAAGACCTGAGCCTTGGACACCCCACTGTTAATTGGCTCCACATCGTAGGGGATCTCAGTGAAAGGAAATGCTAGAGGACGATGTTATGGGGGTCTGGCCATTTTCATTAAGGCCTCCCTAACCTGTAGGATTAGGGTAGTGGAGACTAACATGGACTACCTACAGGTGCTCTGTATTTCACCCCCTACAGGGGACTCATTAATAATTTTGAACCTCTTTAACAGCCCCATAAGGCTGAGGAAGACAGGTTAGCCAAGACCAAGGTGTTTATTGATTAGTTATTTCTAACCAGGAGGAATCGTAAGGAGCAATACAGGTGAGGAGGAGCTTTTAACCTCAAATTGGGTGTAGGTCTGCCAAAGAATCTATTAGATTCACTGGAGGACTGGTCACTGAACATTTCCTTGCCCACAATGAAAGATGGACGGGTGTGTGCAAAAGGACTCCAAATGTGTTTATGGCTCATTGAATGGGGGATGAGCATGGTAAACGGATGCATACCACGCAATATACTGGGTAACCTTACCATCAATAATCACCAAGGTTCGTCGACGATTGTCTATTTTTGTATCTCCCTAGAATTGTAGGATAGGATTGTGGGTTTTGAAGTGCTTATGGATGTCAGTAGGGATCATCACCCAATCTGTCTGAAACTGAATGGAGTGGTAGGTGGGTGGGCTCCAAGACACCCTTGTGTGCTTGGTAAAACCAAAACTCGCCTCGATTAGGAAAATTAAATGGGAAAGAATACAGGACTTCAACCTATACTTACACACTTTGTCAGAGAAACTATCCCTTATCTATGATATTGTGAACAGCACTGCAACCCCTGGGCAGGTAGTTGAACAGTTCACGAAGCTATAGGGTGCTTTGCCCATGGGCTTTACGATACATTGTAAAAAGAATGTGAAGCCACATAAAAGAGAGTGGTATGATGAGGCCTGTACCAATGCCAAGAAAGCACTCCTAAGGCCTTGAAAGCACTGATCGGCACAAGGGGGATATTGATCAGGCCAGAGTGCACTATCATGGGGAGTTAAAGAGAAGGAACACTGAAATTGAAGAAGAAGCTTGGGAGGGCTTTTTGGGTGCCTCAAGGTGCAATGACCAGAAAGCTTTTGGGGAATTTGTGAAAGGGGGCCCATTCACTGTTAAAATGGAGAGGTCTAGCGTTACGCATATGGAAGAAGCAGCATGGGTGGGGTATTTTGGCAAACTGTTTGGTGGTGGGGTTCAAGCGGAAAGCCTTGGAAGAAGGTACCCTCCACCACAGTTTAGGCTAGAGGATGTGTCTCAGGCCATCACTCAACAGGCTCGGAAACGAGCACCGGGCCTTGATGCGATCCCCTAAGTCCTTTTTCAGGATAATTTGAATTTTTGGGCTCCTTTGCTGACCAAGGTGTTCAATGCTTGCATGGATACAGGCTCATATCCACCCTCGTGGAAATCAGCTATATTTTTCCCATCTTTAAGAAAGGGGACCCAGCGGGTTCTATGCACTACAGACCCATCTCGTTATTGGACACCTCTTTTAAAATCTTCGGAAGGGTTCTGCTGTGGCAGATTGAGTCCTGGTTATCGGAGAGGGTGGTCCTCTCTGATGTCCAGCTTGGATTTCGTCCATGGGTGGGTACTGTGGAACAGACTCTCAATCTATGCCTACTTTTTTCGAACTCAGTTTTCTGTAGTGGGAGGGAGTGTATCTTGCATTCATGGACCTGAGCATGGCCTTCAACAAAGTGGATAGATAAAGGTTGTGGGTGATACTCGGCTCCATGGGTTGTCCAGAAGCCATCTTGGTGGTGTTACAAGAACTCCATAGGGAGAACAAGCCTTGTGTGCGCAGTGGTTCAGGGGTACAGTGGACTGCATGCTTTAGGGTCAGGTGTGGAGTTTAGCAGTGGTGTGTCTTGTCCTTGATTCATTTCACCCTTTATATTATGGGCTTCTCAAGGCTCTGGTGGATACAAGGCAGATTATCTGTATCTGGGGGGCAGGGCATTTCCAGTCCTGGCATACGCAGATGGCTCTGTGCTAATTGCAAGGACTCCAAGGGCCCTCCAGGTGCTGATATCTGCCTACGCAGCCTTTATGGAAAATCTGGGTCTCACAATTAACACAAAGAAATTTGCAGTAATGGGATGTATGGGACGAAAGAGGTCGGCGAAGAAGCATTGAATGCTTTGCAATGGGGAGATAATCCCCAGAGCCAAGGAATTTGACTATCTGGGGGTTAGATTCTCAGAGACAATCAAAGATAATGCGCATATCAAGAAACAATCAGCTAAGTTAAGTCAACAAGTGGGAGGGATCTCTAGTTTTTTGTCCTGCTGCCAGGGATAACCGCTGGATGTTGTCTTAAAAATCTACTCTGCCCAGATGAAAGCAGTGACCTTATATGGAGCATCAGTATGGGGTTTTCAGAAAGCCCCTGATATTTAAGTGAAGGAGAATACATTTTTCAGAAAGCTATTGGGTCTCCCGGGATCCACCCACTGTATCTCTATTCACAAGGAACTGGGAATGGAATTCTGAGAGGACCAATGGGCCCTGGCACCAATAACTTTCTGGATTCGGCGAATCAATACACTACCCTATGCCACTTCATCATTAGCTCTTTAATGGCAAGGGATAATTGGAGGAAAATCATGTGGCTCTACTGTACGGATCAAGCTTTGTCCAGCGGAAACATCAGGGAACATTCACCCCCAGATAACCTGTTGACCAAAGGCCAAATGAGATCCTATAAAAGCAGCCTGGGAGAAGCATTCAAGATGAAAAGGGATTTAATGGAGTTCGCAACCAATTCAGACAAAGCACATGCAGTGATCAGCCGGGTGAAGGAGATTCAGCCCTATTTAATTTGGGGTTCTACTAAAAGAGTATGCTGGCTGATCACCTGCGCTAGATTTGTTTGCCTGCAGCTGAGGGGAACCACATCTAAATGGAGTGGGTACTCTGATGTGGCGGGCAGCCCAGCTCCCTTAAATCTAGGCTCTTGTCCAACCTGGGCAAGGGAGACACAACCATGCTTATGCTGTTGGATCTCTCTGCCACTTTCGACCTGGTTGACCATATGTTGTTGGTCACCAGGCTCGAATAAGTGGCAGTGTTTTCTACCAATGCTTACCGCTGGGTAGCCTCTTTCCTCCAGAACCGGGTCAGCTCTGCCTGCTTGGAAATTGCCGAAACAGCTACAGTGCCGACTGAATATGAAGTTCCGCAAGGAGCAAGTCTATCTCCTTGTTTTTATAACATCTTTACAGCTCCTTTTTTTTGCGATGCACGAGCAAGAAGGTATCTGGTTTACAAATTTTGCGGATGATACTCTATGTATGATCCTGCACAAGATGAAGACCGGATAAATAAAGCATAAACATGCATTGATAATTGGATTGTCATGAATGGATTGGCTTTGAATAGGTCCAAGGCGGAACTTATGATTGTGAGGTCTCCTAGATTGATCTCCAAGCTGGACCCCTGGTACAGAAATTTCCAACTTGGAAAAATAAAGATTGATACCCTCAAGAAAGTAAAGTCCCTTGGAGTCATCTTGGACCAGCACCTCTCCATGAAGGCCCACGTGGGGAGAGTGGTCTCTGGAGCTGCCTACTATCTAAGACTCTTTGCACATTTTTGCAACCCATGATTTCCCAGATTAATGCGGAAACGCTAGCAAGAGCCATAGTAGGTTAAAAATGCACTATTGTTACAGTCTATTGACTGGCATTAGTAAAACCGAAATAAACCGGCACCAGGTTATGTAAAACGGGGCTGTAAGGGTTGTCACAGGTCTAGCTAGACGTGACCGTGTCACGCCAGCCAGAAGAACGTTGCATTGGCTCCATGTGGAGGGGAGAATTCATTCTGCCTCCTCCTGATTACCTTTTAAGAGCCTTTTGGGCATTATGCCCTGTTATCTGAATGAACTTATTACGTTCAAGACCACCTCCCGATCACTCAGATCAAACGAGGCAAAAATGCTAATGATCCCAAGAAGCAAATCCAAAAGGGCGGAAAAAGGAGCTTTCGCCATAGCGGCACCGTCTGCCTGGAATAGCATGCCGTTGGATCTTAGGCTGGAAACAAAACTAGATCCTTTCAAGAAAAAGTAAAACAATTGGTTGTTTGATTAAACCTCTTGCTTCTGCTAATTTTTCTCCCTGGCTGACCCTTGATTATGTTCTATGTATTTGTCTTGTCTGCGCCATCAAGCCCACGGGTCCATTGCTGCGCACTATGAGTTCAATAAATTAAAGTAAAGCATGTGGTGATTCTAGAGAGGACATGGATCATCTTTTATTGTTCTGCCCAGCCTATGAAAGTATCAGACGGTAAACCCTACTGCCGGTCCTTAGGTCAGCTAACATCCGCACCTATAGGCTGGCTGTTAACCCAAGTGTTCTGAAAAGAATAGTCATCTACTGGAAAACTTGAAGGAGTTTTGGCCCTAATGAACTGGGGGTATTTTGTGGTTCTCTTTCCCTCCTCAGCAATTCTTATGAATGTTCATAACCTATGAATTTTAAAGTATGCACCCTATTGGATTGTATTGAATTCTATGAATTGTTTGCACTCTGTGTTATCATTATTCACTTTTACAGAGAGTTGTGATTTGATTGGTATTTTTATTCTGGAATATTTTATTTTATAAGCAAGAGTGGGCGGTAATTTTATTTTATTATGTATTGTGTTGTTGTACTTTGTATGTGTCCGATGGATTATTTGATCCAAATAAACATATTGACTGACTGCCTGATCACCACACTAATCAACACCTCATTCGAAACAGGCATAGTTCCCAACAACTTTAAAGACACATGGGTCCTCCCGTTACTCAAGAAGCCAACTCTTCACCCTAATACCCCACTAACTATAGACCAATCACCACGGTCCCATTTCTCCTCAAAATCATTGATAGAACAGCGTATCTGCAGATCCAAGATCATTTAGAAACAAAAAACCTCCTGGGCCTAAGGCAATCAGGCTTCAGGCCAAGGCACGGTACTGTGACGGCCCTAATTGACTGAAGGACACAAATTGAGGAGTTAAAAGACAAAGGTAAACTTGCCCTCCTCCTTCTACTAGAACTGTCAGCGGCGTTCGACCTAGTAGACCACAAAATCCTGTGCTCGCACCTAACATCAGCAGCACTCTTTTCCAACAGATCCATCACATGATACAGTCATTTTTAGAGAATAGATCAATGAGAGTTTTTTCGCCAGCTACCCGGGCCAACCCCACACCTGTCACGTGCGGTGTCCCCCAAGGCTCTTGCGTTTCCCCTACCCTATACAATGTATTTACAAAGCCCCTGTTCGATGACCTGGACAACGTGGGTGTCGCCTACACTTATTACGCAGATGACACCAAGATACTCATCCCTGTCACTGGAGACTATGACACAGACACCAAAGTACTTAACAACATCTACAGTATCATTCAAGCCTGGATGGCCAAACAAGGTCTATGTTTTAATGACGAGAAGACAGAGCTTCTCCTCTTAGGCTCCAAGCTTAAACTTAACAAATTAGTCAAACAATTTGAAACTTTGAATATTGATGGCAGTTCCATCAAGGTGTCCAAAGATGTGAAAACTCCATCTACATAGACTCATCTCTAAACCTATCAAGACAGGTTAACGCTTCGGCCTCCTCTACAGCATACACATGCAAATTAATCAAGGCCTGCAGACCATGTCTCTCTACACCCAACTGCATTTCCATAGCCAGAGCTCTAGTACTCTCCAAGCTAGACTATTGTAACACTCTCTACCTGGGAACCAGCCAACATAACCTGAGAAAGATGCAAGGTCTGCAAAATAATGCCATCAGGGCAGCATTGAATATTCCCAGATCGCATCATGTTTCCGTTGTAAGACGCAACCTGAATTGGCTTTCGGTTAAGCAAAGGATCGCCTATAAAAGCCTTTCACTTACCCACAAATGTCTCGCTAACCTAGCACCCAGTGAAGTGATGGGAAAATTAGCATGGGACCTAAATTTGTTCAAATGGTGCGGGCCGATTATCAGTCTCCTACATTATGATTGGTGATTAATACACAGATCTCACGTAGCCACAGAATTAGTATGGGTACCCATCAAGGGTGCCCACTTTCGCCCCTCTTATACGCTTTGTACCTGGAACCATTTCTAAGTAAAAATAGGGCAAGAGATGGAATATAGGACATTAGGTTTGGGAGTGTGGTTCATAAGATTGCAGCTTTCGCAGATGATATGTTATTGATGCTGCAAGAACCCAACCAATCAATACCAAATTTATTGGAGGAATTGGAGAATCTAACAGGTGGCAGAGTTGAAAGTTAATAGGGGGAAGTTGGAAATTTAGGAGCTAGGTCTGTCCCCAAGTCAGAAGGACGAGTTATCTGCCTATTCGCGATTTACAGAGGCGGATAAGTATATAAAATACTTGAGGTTTAATATAACCAGGACGGTTTCTCAATTATATGAATGCAATTACACACAGGCGTTAGAGCAAGTGAAAAAAGATCTAGGAAGATGGAATCCATATCATGGTTCGGTAGGATAGCCACAGTTAAGATGGTGATTCTACCCAGATGGCTGTATAAGTTTCAAACTCTTCCAGTAATGATCTCTAGATCATACTTTAAGGAACTTAATAAAGAAATTAAGAAGTATATCTAGCGGCATACGAAACCGACAGTGGTTTTTCGTATTTTAACAGCATCTAGGGAATATTGGGGACTGGGCTTGCCACACTTTGAAAAGTATTTTGAGGCTGCACAGTTACGGGTGCCCCATGAATGGTTTAACGGGGACACTGGGAAATGATGGGTACAAATGGATCGAGCAGCGGCTGGATGCCCACTAGATGGGATGTTATGGCTGGAATGACATGATAGACCCCTGAATATAAAAGCTAGCAGTGTGCTATCAGTAGTGGTAGAGATATGCGATCGCCTGCTGGATAGAGGGGCTTTATCTACACGCCCGTCACCATTCACCACACTGTTTGAGAATCCACAGATTTACCCAGGGACGGTGAGGGAATCATTTAAGGAATGGTGAAAAGTGAGCTGTATAAAGATAGGGGATATGGTACAGGGAGGGGCCTTGAGCACGTTTGAATAGTGTAAACCCAGACTGGGGCTAGAGGAAAGGGTTAGGCTTGAATATTACCAACTACAACATTGGCTGAATAGTTTGGGGTTGAGGGAAGCGGTGGAGAGAGACCTCACGCTATTTGAGAAATGCGTCACTACCCACTCTGGGAATAGACAAATGGTCTCTAAACTGTATTTGATCTTCCTTCATGTGAAAAAAGAACAGAATTGGAGGTATACGCTTAAATGGAAGAAAACATTGGGGACTGAATTGCCGAAGGAGTATTGGGTATTTTTGTGGAAAAATATCCCTAAACTAACGATATGCATACAGATAATGGAGGCATGGTCTAGGGTTATGTATCAGTGGCATTATATGCCTGAGAAACTCCATACAATGTTTCCAGCCTCTTCGTAGGAAAGTTCGAGAGAGTGCGGAACGAAGGGGGAGCGGCGGCAAATTTGGTGGGATTGCCCAGAATTAGAGAATTTTTGGGGGGAGATCATGCAACAGGTAACTAAATCCTTTCCTAAAACTGATAAATGGTCTCCAACAGTGTGGCTATGTGGTCTATTAGACACAGAGAATATAGTACTCACTAAAACGCAGAGCAAGGCCTTTATGTTGATGGCGATCGGCGCATGGTTGGTTATTGCGGCGCTTGGATGCAGAAGAAGCCGCCGGGAGTTCGAGATTGGCTGATTAAACTGTGGGGGTTTGTAGCCTTGGAGTGGATGATGTATATAACCTGCAAGGAGAACAAGAACAATTGCGGCAGGAATGGGTTGATGTGCTGGAGTATCTCAATAGGGACTTTGTGCAACAATGGTGTCCACACAATTTGAGGATTATGAACATTATGTAAATGAAGCTGAGGAATATACTGTGAATCTGTAATTGGTAAGCATTTTGGTTTGGATGCGGGGTGGGGTGAGGGGGTGGGATGCGCGGGGGCAGGGGAAATAATCTTGTTTCTTTGTATATGTCAATAGAAATACCTTTAAAAATAATGGAACAGTTCCTATTTCAGCAACCTTGCAAGCTGTCAATGTTTTCAACGCTGTGAGGCCTCATTAGAATATGTTTCACCATGAAAATATTTGAAATAAATAAAATAAAATTGTCACCTACTCCTGCTCACATGCAGATCACTGTAGCAAGTGTAGTAATCCTCTCCAAAGCAATATTACCAGTCTAGCTAGCTTATAGGCTGTGTATATCATACATTTGTTAAGAAGGAGATGCATACAGCCGGCGCAGGCAGTATGTAAAAACAGATTAATTGCCATGCATATTAATGCCATTCAAGGGTTCCCCAGTGATTGGTTGTGTTCCAGAGGTGGGGATTACACTTATAGCATGTGTTTATCCCTTCCATGATGATTTTCAGGATGCCACATTGGGTGCTTGAATTGTGTTTGTCTTTCTCTCTCTCTACCCGTCCCTCTCACATAATCTTTGGCAAAACACCCTCCATAAACTAAATGTACTCTTGCCACTTCAATAATACACCTTGACCATTAACCTCATAATTTCAAGGTCTTTGATAGACCCGAAAGCATAAAAGGCTCAGTCTAGAGGTGATCCTCAGATCTCTTTGGTGGGGATTCAACCCATGGAAAAACCTTACTGGCTCAACCGATGGCTATAGTCGGCCATGGTCCACAATCGCCATCCACGATCGGCAAGACTTGACCACGATTGGCGATGTTTGGCAATGGTTGGCTATGATTGGGGATGTGGGCCATGGTTGGCAATGATTGGCTTGGGGATAGGCAACCGTGGCTGGTTTGGACGTTGGCGAAAGTCAGCAATGCCCGACTGTGTTTGTCAATGGTTGCCTGCTGTCTGATCCTAAAATAAAAACTTTGCTAATATGAATAATGCAAAATGAAAAATCATTTAGGGCATTCATTCTGGCTCACAGGGAACTAAACCAGCACCCAGTGGAGACAAAACCTAAATATTCAACATTTAATCAGTACTCAAATAATTCTACTAAAATAAAAAGTTAAATAAAAAATGAATCAAATAAGAGATAAATGTTTGAGTCCCTGTAATTTAGTCAGGGGTGTTCATGTCTCTTTTGCAGAGATATACTTATATCCTACCGGTCAGAATGTCCCATTCCCAGTTAGATTGCACAAAGGGTTAATATGCCTGCTCTGAATTGTCTGTTACATGCACTGCACATACCGACCATTCTATACAAGGAAAAGCAGTGGCCCCTACAGCACACCCCCGAAAAACGGAAACATATATTACAATTTGCTCCTCATAAAAACAAATGTCCCTTCTTAGAAAGGCGGGTAGCTCATTTCATCAAAAAAGGTGGTTCTTTCTAGCAGCACTGTGATTAAACCATTTTGATGTTAACGTGTAACAAAATCAGATAATTTGCATGTGTCTGTCCCTGCGGGTATTAAGGAAGCTCCAACCTTAGGCATATGCGACCTGGGCAGTTGCCTGGGATGCCACATTAACATAATTTACATGAGGCACCCTAGCCTCTGCCACACCATCATGGAGGGGCCTTTAAAGAGCTCCTTTGTGCTGGCATGGCAGTGGCCGATGCACCTCATGTAAAATAAAAGGCTCCACTGTGCTGGGCGACAGCAGCGTCCAACTTAGTTGGGCGCTGCTGCTTCCCAGCGTGGCAGAGTAGCTTTTCAAAGGGTGCAGATGCCATGCCAACTCAGGGGAGACTTTCAAGGGCTCCGCCAAGCTGGCATGGTTAAGGCACCCTATTTAAACAAAAAATACCTGCTCTCGTGCTGGCACTGGGTGCTCCAGCATGGGAGCGGGGCTTTTTTCATAAACTAGTGAGCTGCTGCTACACCAGAATGGGACAGCCTTTGAAAGACTGCCCATGCTGGTGTGGCAGCGGCACACTATTTAAGTGATAAGCTCTCCGCTCCAACACAGCGGCTTAGAGCTTTTAATTTAAATAGGATGTTGCTGCTACACCAGCACCACCTGTAATTAGCTTTTGAAAGGCTTCCCTGAGCTGGTGTGGCAGCGGTGCCCTATCACCCTCCAGATACAGAGGGACTCCCTGCGGCAGACCGAGTTTACAGCTGCCCATCGGCCTCATGGGGTAGAGATTGCTGAGGTGGCACGTTGCAAGATTCTGGACCGAACTGGGCCTTGCCTGTACTTCAGAGACATGTTCCAGAAGCAGAAGACACTGCTCTAATATTTATGTGAGTGAGTGGCGGCTGTACATGGGGGATGCAGCTGCTTCACACATGTGCGTAGGTGAAATACAATGAAACAGTCAGAGAGGGATCCTACCATTCTCAGTATCCCAAAAACGAGTCTGTGTGTGCTGTAGCTGGAGACTGTGACTGGAGGCAGACCTAGTTCTCAGCTGTCAAACTGTCACGCTGTCCTCTCATTCTGTCCCTTTTTCGCAAACATCTAGGTCAGACAATAGGACAGGCTCAGACAATAGGACAGGCAACACTCACAATACACCAGTTACCTCAGTCAGGTTTCCACTCCATGTCCCTCACAGTGGAAGGTTGTCACGTGAGCGGGTTTACTTCAAGGGCCACACATGCAGACTCAGGGGTTCTCCATTCCTTCATTGGCGTCTGCCATGGCATCTGCAAGAGGGAGCTCGCAGACGCCGGCTACAGGACGCTGCTCGCAGAAAGTCAAGTCCGCGATCATGGAGACCACGCTCACGTGTCGCTTCCGCGGGTCACGTGTTGCGGATCAGCTGACGCTGAAGCTTCCGCTATTTAAGCGCTGAACTTCCGCACGTCCGCGCTTCACAGCTGTTCTTTGGAGGACTCTGTACAGCGTTTGGATATCTTATGTTTTCACGGCTTCTTGACTCTTGGATTGTTTTTGGATTTGCTTTTGCTCACGTCTTTGGCTCTGTTTGCTGGATCCTCTCGTACTCGGAATGCCTTTTGGACTGTCTTGGATTACCCTGAATTGGACTTGGCATTGGTCTCTTCACTGCATTACGTTATCAAGTACTTTGGATTTTTGGTCCTTTCTTTCATCAAGTTACAGGAGGGCAAGTTGGGTTTTAACCCAGCCTACAGTTCTACCCCCTACTGTCATCGGGGAAACCAGCTCACGTGCCCATCCACGGAATTACCAACTATCTTAGGTTCTGGGCTTCCTCACCCATCAGTTTAGGTAAGCCCTGTTCTTTATTCTGCCTGTTTGCTTAGTTGATTGCTAATAAAGATTTTCTTTACAGCTGCCTTGGGTTTCAACATTTCCTGTGGATCTGAGCTGCAAGAACTACCCACCTGTGGCCTCAATGATCGCATAGGGAGTACTCTTGTACTCTCTCTCTGTGGTACTTGGGGACGGAGGTTTCAATACTCTTCACGACAATCAAGCAACCTGACACAAAACCTCGGAGGAAGCCATTCCCCAGGGTTATGATCAAGCTCAGTGGGACAACTTGTCAACTAACTGCCAACTCACCCTGGCTTTGGCAGAGCCTCCAGTTTCTTGTAATTCCCCAGATACAATTCCCTTTCACACTTTCCCTTCATTATAAAAAACATACACTAGTCACTCAGTGGCTGATTAAAGCTTGCGCCACCCTACGCCTGTGGGAAACCTGAAGGTGTCTCCCTGGCTAAATCCCAGTGATCAGTCATCCAGGTGGCCAGGACACGGCCATCGCTATTGGATCCAATTCCTGGGGGTGGACTAGTGAGGGTGGATCACCTGGATGGGGGGGTCCTCAGGGAGTGGAAGTGGGACACCGATGGGTGAGACGCAGTATCCCCCTTTCTTCAGCACCTTTTCCCCATTTTCTTCTGTAGGATATTAAAAAACACTGCCCCCCTTTTCCGACATGAATACTTTCGCACAACATGAAAGACAATAACACAAGGGCTGTTTACCTGATTTGTCACAATACCAGGGTCAGGCAAAGTCAGGCAATTGATCAGAATCACACACACCTGACAGCCCTTTCACTTCCCCAGTGGGATACAAGGGGGATCAAGAGAGCATAGTACGAGCAAGGCAGACCGCACAACGAGACAGCTGTCCAGACCAGGCAGTTCAAGAGGAGGAGAAAGGCGGCAAACATCGAGAGGCCGACGAGGAGAGACACAACCTTGCCCTTCTCGACAAAACCCAAAAAATCCTCTGCAGAAGGAATCGTAAGACCGAGGACAATAGCCCAAGTATCCTGCGGCAGATGTCAACGGTACACAGAGGGTATCAACACTGATAAGCCGGAGCGAGGGAGACTCCTGATACTGTGGTACTGGCCTTGGCTCCAGTTGCGAGGCAAGCCAAGTGATTCATCACAGCCGGTGAGTCAAAGGGGAAACCGATAAGAACCGGACTGTGGGGAATGAAAGTCGCAAAGTGGCAAACTAAGAGAAGTTCAAAGAACTGTAAAATTGTAAAGGGGATATCAGCTGCAGAAGGGGACCGGCACCACGTGGTTGCTGCTCCGAGAAACTCTGGTCGATCCCCGTCTGAGTGAAAATACAGATACCAAAAAGGCTATAGGAGAGCTGCCAAGATAGCTCAAAGTGATCATACAGGAGGCAAAGCAAAATCCCCATACAGTCGAAAGCCATTGACCTAAGTACCTTTACAAAGCAAGGGAAGTGAATTCCTCATACATTGAAAGTAAATGTGAATGTGAAGTTGACAAGATTGAACCTGGAAGATGGATGCTGACGAAGAGGGGACAAAGTCTAAAATCCCAAGAAATAGTGCTTTGACAAACGTGAACCCGGTAGAGGGATGTTCACTATGAACTATTAGAAAAGACATTAAGATTTGGGAACCAAGAGAAAGCCATATTAAACCCGGTGGAGGGAGGCTGTGTCATGATCTCTGCTTCCAAAAGGTCAGGACTTACCCAACTCCCTTGGAAGCAGACCCATAACCCAGGTTCCGAGTGCCAATCAGTCCCAATTGGGACCTTTTGGACCCTGTCCTGGCGCCAGTGGCACCAGGCTCATAAATATGCCCAGTCCCAGCGCTGGAAGTGCCGGGCTCATAATGCTTGGGTGGACTTACCTGCAGCAGACCATGCTGCTTACTTACCTGCCAGTTGAGCCTCTGATCCTCTTCTGTTTGGGACTACTTTTCCTGTTGGGTGGGGCAGGAGCCCCTCCCTAGGTTCAGAACACTGGAACTCTTCTGGAAAGCAGGAACTCTTTTTCTTCTAGGCGAGGCTGTGGAAGGAGACACCTAAGCACTACAGGAGGCTATTTAAACCACACCCGATGGATGAATCTTGCTTTGCGTTATTCTGCATCCTCTGCAGCAGAACGCTCATCGTGTCTTCTGCATCTGATCCTGGGCCTAAGGGAACCCAGGATCAGACCAGCCTTTCCAACTGATCAAGCTAAAGTAGCCTTCGTGCTTTCGTACCTTAGTGGCAATGCGGCAGACTGGTCGATCCCTCTAGTTAATCAAGATGATCCGGTTCTCCATGATTTTCAAGCTTTTCAGCTCAGTATGGAAAAACTGTTCGCAAGACATTCACAGGGGCAGGCCTTGGACAATGAGCTTCTTTCGTTGCGACAGGGTAATCAAGACCTTTTGGCTTATATTGCGTCTTTCAACAGACTGATAGTGGAAACTCAATGGCCTGAGGACAAAAGGATTACGCTGTTTTATAGAGGTCTACGTGGAGAGCTCAAAGATGTGTTAGCCCAAGTAGTGAATCCCCCGCAAGACTGTTCGGACTATATAGACTTAGTCGTTCAAATAGATCACAGACTGCAGAACAGGAAGGCCGATCGTTCCAAGTTTGATGTTCGAGTATTCTCCAAACCACCAACTCCATCCAAAGGAGTAGACTCCGGGGAACCCATGCAAATAGGGGGCCTGAAAGGACCACTAACACAAAAGGAGCGGGAAAGGAGAAAACAGTTGCAATTATGCCTCTATTGCGGAAACTCAGGGCACTTTCTTCGAGACTGTCCGGTGAAACCAGCCAAGAAGGCAGTAGGAGCTGCAGTTACCAAGGTCACAAACTCTGAGCAGGGAAACAACCTCGCCCGACAAGAATAGAGGTCCTCTTGCCGAGCGTTAAAACCAGTTCCGTGACCTCGCATTTCGTGATACCTATGGTCCTCATTAGCCCTGATCATCCGGATCGATTACATGCGATTGAAGCTTACGTCGACAGCGGTGCCATCGGCAATTATGTGGATCATGAAATGGTTTTGAGGATGAATCTAACTCTTTGTCCCAAGGCTGTAAAGGACGTCATTACTACGGTGGATGGTACGGAGATAGCCTCCGGACCAGTAACGCATACCACTCAAGAAGTGACGCTAGTAAGTCAAGATGGACACCATGAGAAGATTGTGTTCGATGTGATCAAGGCCCCTCAGTTCCAGATTATTCTAGGAATACCTTGGTTAGAGAAACACAATCCTCAGATCGAATGGCGAGCAAGAACGGTTCAGTTTCCAGAATGTGTCTCTACTTGTCACCCTCCACCTGGTATTGCACTGGCAGCAATTTCTTCGGAGACTCCCCAGTTACCTCCCGAATACCTAGAATTCCAAGATGTTTTCCGGAAGGATCAGGCTAACTCTCTACCTTCTCATAGGTCTTATGACTGCCAGATAGACCTGATACCTGGATCTACTCCTCCTTGTAGTAGAATTTATGCCCTCACCGAGCCTGAGATCCTTCACCTCCGACAATACCTGGATCAATACCTAGCGAATGGGTTTATTCGTCCTTCCAAGTCCCCTGCTTCTTCAGCTTTGTTCTTCGTTCCAAAAAAAGAAGGAGACCTTAGAACTTGTATAGATTATCGCGCCCTGAACCAGATCACCGTTAAGAATAGATATCCGTTACCTTTGATCCCTGAACTCCTGGACCAAGTCAGAAAAGCATGCATATATACAAAGCTGGATCTTAGAGGAGCCTACCACTTGGTACGAGTAAAAGAGGGCGATGAATGGAAGACGGCCTTCCGCACCAAGTATGGGCGATTTGAATATCAGGTCATGCCCTTCGGACTTTGCAATGCCCCGGCCGCCTTTCAATATTTTATGAACGATGTCCTCAGAGAGCTCATAGATGTGTGTGTTGTTGTTTACATTGACGACATCCTCGTTTATTCTTCATCGGAATCTGAACATCGGAAACACGTGAAAATGGTCCTCGAGAGATTGCGTCAACACAAACTTTTCGCTAAGTTGGAAAAATGTGTTTTCAACGTAACTGAAGTTGAATTCTTGGGATTCATATTATCACCTAGCGGAGTGCGTATGGATTCAAAGAAGGTCGATGCAATTCTCAAATGGCCATCACCATCCTCCGTGAAAGGTGTTCAAAGCATGTTAGGCTTCGCTAACTTTTACCGCAGGTTTATCCCCGAATTCTCCCGAATAGCCCAGCCCATCACCGCCTTGTTAAAGAAAAACAAACGTTTTGAATGGTCTACCGAGGCGGAACAAGCTTTCCAGAATTTGAAGACTAAATTTATCTCTGCACTAATTTTAAAACACCCTCGCCCCGAACTCCCCTACATCGTTGAAACTGATGCTTCGAGCCTTGCCATGGGGGCAGTTCTATCACAAAAGGACCCAGTAACCAATCCGTTGCATCCCGTGGTATTTTGGTCCCGCAAATTCTCGCCTCCTGAAATCAATTACACGATTACTGATAAGGAACTTCTGGCTATCAAGTCTGCCTTTAAGGCTTGGCGGCATTATCTTCTGGGGGCCCGACACACCGTTACTGTGATTACGGATCACCGAAACCTGCAATATTTAAAAACCGCAAAAGCCCAATCCTCTAGACAACTCCGTTGTTTTTGGCGAAGTTGCTGTCGGTCGGCTCAAATTGATGTGAACTATCGACCAGTCACCACCCTCAAACCGACGGACAAACCGAGAGGACCAATCAAACTCTGGAACAGTATTTACGCTGCATGCTGCAACAAACTAAAAAACTTGGAAAGATATCCTTTGGATAGCCGAATATGCCTACAATAACTCTGTCCACTCGGGAACTGGGAAAACCCCATTTTTTCTTTTATACGGCAGTCACCCTCGAACCTCGGAGTTGGATCCACTCCAAGATCTTGGAACACCAGCAGTAGACTACCTGCATTCTACAATCACCCAAGCCTTTAAGTAAGCCGTTTCTCACCTTCAAAGGGCTAAGGAACAATACAAGAAAGGAGCAGATCAACATCGGAAGGAAGCCCCCCAATATCAAGTAGGAGATCAAGTCTGGTTATCCACCAAATATCTACCTCTAAAAGGACCACGCACATTCAACCCAAGGTACCTTGGTCCCTATTCCATCACTACCATAGTAAACCTAGTAGCGGTCAAGTTGGACTTGCCCCCTCACATGAAGATACATCCGGTCTTCCACGTCTCTCTATTAAAACCCGTGCAACCTCAAACCCGACTAACTAAATCTCCAAAACCTATCCTAGTCGATGGAGAACTCGAGTTTGAAGTCAAAAGCATTCTGGACTCCAAGATCTCCAAATCTAAACTATTTTACCTAATTGACTGGAAAGGCTACGGCCCCCAAGAAAGATCCTGGGAACCTGCAGAATATGTCCACGCTCCTCGTCTAATCAAAAGATTTCACCGAACATTTCCTGACAAGCCCAAACCCCCGGAGAAGCCCGGTTTGGGAGGGGCCTTGAGGGGGGGTGCTGTCATGATCTCTGCTTCCAAAAGGTCAGGACTTACCCAGCTCCCTTGGAAACAGACCCATAACCCAGGTTCCAAGTGCCAATCAGTCCCAATTGGGACCTTTTGGACCCTGTCCTGGCGCCAGTGGCACCAGGCTCATAAATATGCCCAGTCCCAGCGCTGGAAGCGCCGGGCTCATAATGCTTGGGTGGACTTACCTGCAGCAGACCATGCTGCTTACTTACCTGCCAGTTGAGCCTCTGATCCTCTTCTGTTTGGGACTACTTTTCCTGTTGGGTGGGGCAGGAGCCACTCCCTAGGTTCAGAACACTGGAACTCTTCTGGAAAGCAGGAACTCTTTTTCTTCTAGGCGAGGCTGTGGAAGGAGACACCAAAGCACTACAGGAGGCTATTTAAACCACACCCGACGGATGAATCTTGCTTTGCGTTATTCTGCATCCTCTGCAGCAGAACGCTCATCGTGTCTTCTGCATCTGATCCTGGGCCTAAGGGAAAAAGGCTTACCATCCTGAATCCAGTCTTCAGCAACACCTATAAAGACAAGAAAGAACAGGTTAGCACTACGGTCTTCAGTGACAGCGCATCTCTTACCTGGTCCATTGGCTGTCACCAACGCCTCGCGCTGCATTCCGGCATCCGAAAGACAAAGGCTTACCTACTCTTCGCGTGCTCCGGAGGTCTTCGCACTGCATTCCGGCATCTGAAAGACAAAAGCTTACCAACTCTTCGCACGCTCCGGAGGCCTTCGGCGCTGCATCCCGCATCTGAAAGACAAAAGAAGGTGCGTTTAAAGACATTGGGTAACTTTAATACTCACGTGCCATTACTCATTCCCACGCCGAACCCAGTGGGTATTCCGGCACCCTTCAGCAGCTCCGAACTTGTACCTGCAAGATAAAAGGACAGTTAGTGCGCATCGTGAAGCATGCAACAAGCGCTTACTTACGTGCTTCCAGGCGCTTCTATTCCTCACACGGGTTCCACCCTCAACTCACTTCGGCCCGTCATCCGCCATCGCCGGAACCCTGCAAAACAAGAGACATCATTACAAAAGACTTTTAAAGACATTTGAAATGCTCGGAATTTACCGTTCGTGCAGTAAACGACGGACAGCAGTCCTCTGAAGTCAAGAGGCCTGCACCCTTATCCAGTGAAGAAACTGGTTACGGCACCCTGCCCCGAGGCAGATGGAGAGCACGGCGTTCACTTACCTAAGGTGAGAGCGTTAACCTTTGGGGTTCTACAGGAGAAGAGAAAGGGAAGAAGAGAGAGACACCCAATAACCCAGTTCATTAATCCCATATTTTCTATCTGCAGACATCTTACTCTTCGAGTCAGACATACAGTGCACAGAGGTCCAGCCCAAAGAGCCAACCGTGTGTTACACATCACCTTTGAAGATACGGTATTCGCCCAGTCAAGACCGGCGCCTCTGCGGGAATCAGGTGAGCGTTACAGGCTGAAAGAAAAGAGGAGTTTGCACCCGGAAGAGGGGGACCCACGGGTGAAGCCATCACCCGAGAAATAAGCCATAGTTAACCCGTTGGAGGGAGGCTGCAAGCAACAAGGGGTCTGCGCCAGAAGAGGGGGAACCAGGGGTGAAGCCATTACCCGAGAAATACATAGAACAGAACTTTGTGTTTGTTAGTCATTTTTGTAAACCTATCAGGCCCTCAGGAACAGGAGACTCAACCACCGAATGCCTTGATATCGATAGGAACTGTTTTACGATCCAGGCCTGGAAGAGGAGGATCCCAGGGTGGGTGTCACAACCCTCTCCCCGAAGCCCCCCTGGCCTACCCATAGGCCATGGGGGGCCTTGACTCCAGTCTCCACTAAATCCCAACCTAGGCCTTCTTGGGGCCAGTCCTGGTGCCTTTGGTGCCAGGCTCATACTTAATAATGAGTTTGTGCTTGGGAACTACTTTTTGTTACTGTCATTCAATGTGGAAGCATCCACAGAATCAGGCTTCTTGGAACCTGGCTTGCAGAAGGATGGTTTGGGTGTGGCACCTTGGAACTCTTTTACCTGGACTTCTTTCTTGAAGCTATTTAAACCACGCCCGACTGGACTGACACGCTTCGCATTAGTTTGCAATTCTGCAACGTGATGCTCACCGCATTCAGCTTCAGCCACAAACCTCGGTGAAAACAGCATCTGCAGAAAAAGAAAGAAGACATTGTTAGAGAAGCTTGCAGCTTACCTGAATTCCATCCTTAGCGGTCCTTAGCTCTTCCGACTGGCATCCTGGAACCAGCGCTCTTTCGGATCGACGGACCTGCAGAAAGGGAAAGACAAGGCATTAGACATTTTACACAATTAACGAACTCCGCCAAAAGGCTTACCTTCCCACTCGCACTTCATTCCGCAACATCTCTGGAATTCTACACTCCGGCGGAGCACCGCGACCTGTGAAGACAAAAGATAACAGGTTATCAAAGGCAAGGCACCTTAGCGCTGCGTTAAGCGCCAACTCGCCGCGCCTAGGTGCTCCAAAAATGCTAATACTTACCAGCGAACCCCGAATCCAATCTTCGCCACAAATTGGACTTCCACGTACCTAAGGAAGAGAAAAAAGACATTGTTAATTCAAGAAAGGCATGCTAGGACAGCAAAACATCATAGCAATAAGACCTACCTGAAAGACTCACGTCGGGCCGGCATCAGTGAAGTAACTCGACCGCCATAGCCCGCAAAGCACCACGCGCCCCTGCCGAGACTGCAGGACGGAGATCCCGCCAACATCAAGAACAAGGTGAGAGGGACCAGAGGGACCGCAGACATACCGGGTGGTGGGAGGCTGTTAATCCCAGTTACCCGGTCCTAAACATTGTTTACCTGTATTTCTGGCAGGATTCTTCCGCTGGTCACTACTGGGCATCGCAGGGAGGGATACCTGGACACCGATTGCTGGGTGGCGCCCCGTGGAACCAGGTGAGCGTAACAGTGGGGATCACCCAAGACCCACTAAAAAGGGACTGTATATTTGATTCATGGAAAGTGATTGATACCTGAAAAGGAACTTTGTGTTTGTTTGTTATTTTAGTCACCCTCGAAGGCAAGAGACTTTTTGAAGGTAAAAGAGACTTGGCCATCGAGGCTCCTGATAAGCTAAAACAGAACTGTCGTTTCACGCTGGGAGAGCTTGAGACTGTGCTGTGCTCAAAGATTCCACCTCAACCCATGCCCAAAACGTGGGGAAGGAAGATCCAGGCCACCACATCCTGACATATTATTTGTGAACTCTTCTTTCTTTTCTTGAAAACTATCCCACACCCTTTTTGTCTTAGTTGTAAGGTTTGGCAATAGGATTCTTAGTATAGGCCCTTTTTCATTTGACACAACGCCACAAGAACTGCCTTATTTTCATTTGATGGTTGACGCTTGCTCCTATCTTAGATTTAGGTTTAGGTTAGGCGTTTTTCCAACCGGCATATAGTTTAATGAACACCTTTGAACTGTCATCACTTGTGTCTGTCTTTACTGTTGCCACCATGAGTTCCTTACACCACTCACCCCCTTTTTCTATCCGCCCCCTCATCCACAGAACTTCCTGACAAGAGTTAATATCTGCCAACTAGATATGTGCCACCACACGTAGGTAATAGCGCTATGGGTCTATAGGAGGCACAATTATTGGGGTATTTTTTGGGCTTCAGGATTAGCGTAGTCATGGCTTCACCAAAGAAGGAGGGAGGGCGCCTTGCTGTAAAGCTTCTTGCCAGACTTTCAACAAGCACAGGGACACTTTTGGACAAAATTAATAAAAAAATACAGCCATTAGACCATCCGATACCAGGACTTTTGAGGTTTGAAGTGCTGCATTGGCATTCATTATGTCTTAGGGGGAAATTCGAAGAGGAAGGAACTGTGGAGTTTTCAAAAACCCACAATGTCATTCTCCTGCAAAAGACCTGAGCCTTGGACACCCCACTGTTAATTGGCTCCACATCGTAGGGGATCTCAGTGAAAGGAAATGCTAGAGGATGATGTTATGGGGGTCTGGCCATTTTCATTAAGGCCTCCCTAACCTGTAGGGTTAGGGTAGTGGAGACTAACATGGACTACCTACAGGTGCTCTGTATTTCACCCCCTACGGGGGACTCATTAATAATTTTGAACCTCTTTAACAGCCCCATAAGGCTGAGGAAGACAGGTTAGCCAAGGTCAAGGTGTTTATTGATTAGTTATTTCTAACCAGGAGGAATCGTAAGGAGCAATACAGGTGAGGAGGAGCTTTTAACCTCAAATTGGGTGTAGGTCTGCCAAAGAATCTATTAGATTCACTGGAGGACTGGTCACTGAACATTTCCTTGCCCACAATGAAAGATGGACGGGTGTGTGCAAAAGGACTCCAAATGTGTTTATGGCTCATTGAATGGGGGATGAGCATGGTAAACGGATGCATACCACGCAATATACTGGGTAACCTTACCATCAATAATCACCAAGGTTCGTCGACGATTGTCTATTTTTGTATCTCCCTAGAATTGTAGGATAGGATTGTGGGTTTTGAAGTGCTTATGGATGTCAGTAGGGATCATCACCCAATCTGTCTGAAACTGAATGGAGTGGTAGGTGGGTGGGCTCCAAGACACCCTTGTGTGCTTGGTAAAACCAAAACTCGCCTCGATTAGGAAAATTAAATGGGAAAGAATACAGGACTTCAACCTATACTTACACACTTTGTCAGAGAAACTATCCCTTATCTATGATATTTTGAACAGCACTGCAACCCCTGGGCAGGTAGTTGAACAGTTCACGAAGCTATAGGGTGCTTTGCCCATGGGCTTTACGATTCATTGTAAAAAGAATGTGAAGCCACATAAAAGAGAGTGGTATGATGAGGCCTGTACCAATGCCAAGAAAGCACTCCTAAGGCCTTGAAAGCACCGATCGGCACAAGGGGGATATTGATCAGGCCAGAGTGCACTATCATGGGGAGTTAAAGAGAAGGAACACTGAAATTGAAGAGGAAGCTTGGGAGGGCTTCTTGGGTGCCTCAAGGTGCAATGACCAGAAAGCTTTTGGGGAATTTGTGAAAGGGGGCCCATTCACTGTTAAAATGGAGAGGTCTAGCGTTACGCATATGGAAGAAGCAGCATGGGTGGGGTATTTTGGCAAACTGTTTGGTGGTGGGGTTCAAGCGGAAAGCCTTGGAAGAAGGTACCCTCCACCACAGTTTAGGCTAGAGGATGTGTCTCCGGCCATCACTCAACAGGCTGGGAAACGAGCACCGGGCCTTGATGCGATCCCCTAAGTCCTTTTTCAGGATAATTTGAATTTTTGGGCTCCTTTGCTGACCAAGGTGTTCAATGCTTGCATGGATACAGGCTCATATCCACCCTCGTGGAAATCAGCTATATTTTTCCCATCTTTAAGAAAGGGGACCCAGCGGGTTCTACGCACTACAGACCCATCTCGTTATTGGACACCTCTTTTAAAATCTTCGGAAGGGTTCTGCTGTGGCAGATTGAGTCCTGGTTATCGGAGAGGGTGGTCCTCTCTGATGTCCAGCTTGGATTTCGTCCATGGGTGGGTACTATGGAACAGACTCTCAATCTATACCTACTTGTTTCGAACTCAGTTTTCTGTAGTGGGAGGGAGTGTATCTTGCATTCATGGATCTGAGCATGGCCTTCAACAAAGTGGATAGATAAAGGTTGTGGGTGATACTCGGCTCCATGGGTTGTCCAGAGGCCATCTTGGTGGTGTTACAAGAACTGCATAGGGAGAACAAGCCTTGTGTGCGCAGTGGTTCAGGGGTACAGTGGACTGCATGCTTTAGGGTCAGGTGTGGAGTCTAGCAGTGGTGTGTCTTGTCCTTGATTCGTTTCACCCTTTATATTATGGGCTTCTCAAGGCTCTGGTGGATACAAGGCAGATTATCTGTATCTGGGGGGCAGGGCATTTCCAGTCCTGGCATACGCAGATGGCTCTGTGCTAATTGCAAGGACTCCAAGGGCCCTCCAGGTGCTGATATCTGCCTACGCAGCCTTTATGGAAAATCTGGGTCTCAAAATTAACACAAAGAAATTTGCAGTAATGGGATGTATGGGACGAAAGAGGTCGGCGAAGAAGCATCGAATGCTTTGCAATGGGGAGATAATCCCCAGAGTTAAGGAATTTGACTATCTGGGGGTTAGATTCCCAGAGACAATCAAAGATAATGCGCATATCAAGAAACAATCAGCTAAGTTAAGTCAACAAGTGGGAGGGATCTCTAGTTTTTTGTGCTGCTGCCAGGGATAACCGCTGGATGTTGTCTTAAAAATCTACTCTGCCCAGATGAAAGCAGTGACCTTATATGGAGCACCAGTATGGGGTTTTCAGAAAGCCCCTGATATTTAAGTGAAGGAGAATACATTTTTCAGAAAGCTATTGGGTCTCCCGGGATCCACCCACTGTATCTCTATTCACAAGGAACTGGGAATGGAATTCTGAGAGGACCAATGGGCCCTGGCACCAATAACCTTCTGGATTCGGCGAATCAATACACTACCCTATGCCACTTCATCATTAGCTCTTTAATGGCAAGGGATAATTGGAGGAAAATCATGTGGCTCTACTGTATTGATCAAGCTTTGTCCAGCGGAAACATCAGGGAACATTCACCCCCAGATAACCTGTTGACCAAAGGCCAAATGAGATCCTATAAAAGCAGCCTGGGAGAAGCATTCAAGATGAAAAGGGATTTAATGGAGTTCGCAACCAATTCAGACAAAGCACATGCAGTGATCAGCCGGGTGAAGGAGATTCAGCCCTATTTAATTTGGGGTTCTACTAAAAGAGTATGCTGGCTGATCACCTGCGCTAGATTTGTTTGCCTGCAGCTGAAGGGAACCACATCTAAATGGAGTGGGTACTCTGATGTGGCGGGCAGCCCAGCTCCCTTAAATCTAGGCTCTTGTCCAACCTCGGCAAGGGAGACACAACCATGCTTATGCTGTTGGATCTCTCTGCCACTTTCGACCTGGTTGACCATATGTTGTTGGTCACCAGGCTCGAATAACTGGCAGCGTTTTCTACCAATGCTTACCGCTGGGTAGCCTCTTTCCTCCAGAACCGGGTCAGCTCTGCCTGCTTGGAAATTGCCGAAACAGCTACAGTGCCGACTGAATATGAAGTTCCGCAAGGAGCAAGTCTATCTCCTTGTTTTTATAACATCTTTACAGCTCCTTTTTTTTGCGATGCACGAGCAAGAAGGTATCTGGTTTACAAATTTTGCGGATGATACTCTATGTATGATCATGCACAAGACGAAGACCGGATAAATAAAGCATAAACATGCATTGATAATTGGATTGTCATGAATGGATTGGCTTTGAATAGGTCCAAGGCGGAACTTATGATTGTGAGGTCTCCTAGATTGATCTCCAAGCTGGACCCCTGGTACAGAAATTTCCAACTTGGAGAAATAAAGATTGATACCCTCAAGAAAGTAAAGTCCCTTGGAGTCATCTTGGACCAGCACCTCTCCATGAAGGCCCACGTGGGGAGAGTGGTCTCCGGAGCTGCCTACTATCTAAGACTCTTTGCACATTTTTGCAACCCATGATTTCCCAGATTAATGCGGAAACGCTAGCAAGAGCCATAGTAGGTTAAAAATGCACTATTGTTACAGTCTATTGACTGGCATTAGTAAAACCGAAATAAACCGGCACCAGGTTATGTAAAACGGGGCTGTAAGGGTTGTCACAGGTCTAGCTAGACGTGACCGTGTCACGCCAGGCAGAAGAACGTTGCATTGGCTCCATGTGGAGGGGAGAATTCATTCTGCCTCCTCCTGATTACCTTTTAAGAGCCTTTTGGGCATTATGCCCTGTTATCTGAATGAACTTATTACGTTCAAGACCACCTCCCGATCACTCAGATCAAACGAGGCAAAAATGCTAATGATCCCAAGAAGCAAATCCAAAAGGGCGGAAAAAGGAGCTTTCGCCATAGCGGCACCGTCTGCCTGGAATAGCATGCCGTTGGATCTTAGGCTGGAAACAAAACTAGATCCTTTCAAGAAAAAGTAAAACAATTGGTTGTTTGATTAAACCTCTTGCTTCTGCTAATTTTTCTCCCTGGCTGACCCTTGCTTATGTTCTATGTATTTGTCTTGTCTGCGCCATCAAGCCCACGGGTCCATTGCTGCGCACTATGAGTTCAATAAATTAAAGTAAAGCATGTGGTGATTCTAGAGAGGACATGGATCATCTTTTATTGTTCTGTCCAGCCTATGAAAGTATCAGACGGTAAACCCTACTGCCGGTCCTTAGGTCAGCTAACATCCGCACCTATAGGCCGGCATTTCTGTTTCTTTTGATAGCATATTTTGTCCTGACAGCTTGGGCACTACTATCATTTTTTAAAAGAGCCATGTTTCAAAGAAAGGGGCTGTTAACCCAAGTGTTCTGAAAAGAATAGTCATCTACTGGAAAACTTGAAGGAGTTTTGGCCCTAATGAACTGGGGGTATTTTGTGGTTCTCTTTCCCCCCTCAGCAATTCTTATGAATGTTCATAACCTATGAATTTTAAAGTATGCACCCTATTGGATTGTATTGAATTCTATGAATTGTTTGCACTCTGTGTTATCATTATTCACTTTTACAGAGAGTTGTGATTTGATTGGTATTTTTATTCTGGAATATTTTATTTTATAAGCAAGAGTGGGCGGTAATTTTATTTTATTATGTATTGTGTTGTTGTACTTTGTATGTGTCCGATGGATTATTTGATCCAAATAAACATATTGACTGACTGCCTGATCACCACACTAATCAACACCTCATTTGAAACAGGCATAGTTCCCAACAACTTTAAAGACACATGGGTCCTCCCGTTACTCAAGAAGCCAACTCTTCACCCTAATACCCCACTAACTATAGACCGATCACCACAGTCCCATTTCTCCTCAAAATCATTGATAGAACAGCGTATCTGCAGATCCAAGATCATTTAGAAACAAAAAACCTCCTGTGCCTAAGGCAATCAGGCTTCAGGCCAAGGCACGGTACCGTGACGGCCCTAATTGACTGAAAGACACAAATTGAGGAGTTAAAAGACAAAGGTAAACTTGCCCTCCTCCTTCTACTAGAACTGTCAGCGGCGTTCGACCTAGTAGACCACAAAATCCTGTGCTCGCACCTAACATCAGCAGCACTCTTTTCCAACAGATCCATTACATGATACAGTAATTTTTAGAGAATAGATCAATGAGAGTTTTTTCGCCAGCTACCCGGGCCAACCCCGCACCTGTCACGTGCGGTGTCCCCCAAGGCTCTTGCGTTTCCCCTACCCTATACAATGTATTTACAAAGCCCCTGTTCGATGACCTGGACAACCTGGGTGTCGCCTACACTTACTACGCAGATGACACCAAGATACTCATCCCTGTCACTGGAGACTATGACACAGACACCAAAGTACTTAACAACATCTACAGTATCATTCAAGCCTGGATGGCCAAACAAGGTCTATGTCTTAATGACGAGAAGACAGAGCTTCTCCTCTTAGGCTCCAAGCTTAAACTTAACAAATTAGTCAAACAATTTGAAACTTTGAATATTGATGGCAGTTCCATCAAGGTGTCCAAAGATGTGAAAACTCTTTCCATCTACATAGACTCATCTCTAAACCTATCAAGACAGGTTAACGCTTCGGCCTCCTCTACAGCATACACATGCAAATTAATCAAGGCCTGCAGACCATGTCTCTCTACACCCAACTGCATTTCCATAGCCAGAGCTCTAGCACTCTCCAAGCTAGACTATTTTAACACTCTCTACCTGGGAACCAGTCAACATAACCTGAGAAAGATGCAAGGTCTGCAAAATAATGCCATCAGGGCAGCATTGAATATTCCCAGATCGCATCATGTTTCCGTTGTAAGACGCAACCTGAATTGGCTTTCGGTTAAGCAAAGGATCGCCTATAAAAGCCTTTCACTTACCCACAAATGTCTCTCTAACCTAGCACCCAGCTACCTAACCAAAAGCTTCACTGCACCGCCTCTGACCCCCCCTCTGAGATCAGCCTAGCACACTGCCTTAAAGTACCTGGCTCCAAGCTACAAAAGGCAGGTGGGAGTAGCTTCCCTGTCCTTGCAGCCAAATTATGGAACAATCTTCCTGTACCACTCAGGACTGAACAAGCCTACCACCCATTCAGGAGGAACGCCAAAACCTGGCTCCTTGCTCAAGAACCATAGACACACGACCACTCGACTTGCCTGCAATTCCATAAATATCCAATCCCAGGCAAATGCTTCTCTTTTAATGTATAACAAATGTACCCTTGGAAATCAAGTGCATTTTGTGTACCTCTGCGCTTTTTTTCTCTCTATGTAAATACATTCTGTAATTTGTGACATTTGTCATTGTACCTATGCAACTGCTATGTAAGAAATGTGCCCAGATGCCAACGGGCTGGGAGCGCTATACAAATAAACAAAATACAAGACTGACTGACATTTACCAAGCAGGAGATTATGAAATGTAGGGTAATCAATATTCGGGGCGTATCTATTGACAATGGTCATGTTAGTGTGGGCAAGTGTGCCTGTAACTATCAATTAGCGGCCGTCAGATCTCGCTCATGACTATCTACTTTGAATCTAAGGGACTTATCAATTAAGGTGAGAACTCCATGTGATTTAGAAGAGAAGGATATACAAATCTGGAGGAGCCTGAAAGCTTATCAAAGGACTCAGTGTCCTGGCTTGAGAGCTGCATTTATTGCAGTAGGATTGTTTTCGCCCCTCCCGGTTATAGTAGGATTGTACCCTGTGGGCCTTTATAGGCATATTGAGACCCTTAACATTCCAATTTAATAACATACACACATCCAGGAGGGGGGAATTGGGGTATCCCGTTAGAAGTGATTTGGTGACGTCACGATGTAGCACTAAAGAGGCTGCATGTTGTGATAACCCTGTGCTGTGATATGAAGTAATTTTAAGTTTTGCATTGCATTGCTCTCCGGAAGCCGAGCCATTCCCTCCCCAACCACATTTCCAGACCACAGCACGCAGTGACAATACCAATCCATACCATCAAACAAACCGAAATATCAAATCTTGAGCAACTGCCCAAGGGCAAAGTCGAGTCGCTCATCCTTTTCGCCCCCACTTCGAGTGGGCGAGGCACGAGCTCCAGAATCGTCAAATTTTGACAAAAATGGACTTAGAAGTTATATCATTAAGCATATGCTGGGGGACGATACCCCAGTAGGCATCCTTGTGATAGAGTCAAAGGTGCAATGAAAGAGAAGAGTTAAACCGTAATATTGTGGGGACATCGGGGACACTGTTTATTCAACTTACATCATTCAATTATACCCTTCTGTCAAGGTGTTGAGGGTGCATTCCGATATTCTACTCTGTGAAAAACCTAAGGGTGTTTCGCTGCCCAGTCCCTGAGGGTACCTTACTCAGCTGGCCAGGGAAGGGCCATTGCTATTGGGTCCCGACCCTGGGGGCGGGCAAGCGAGGGAGGATCACCTGGGTAGGGGTCCTCAGGAAGTGGGGAAGAGACACCCGAAGGCGATACATGGTATCCCCCATTTCCTGACAGCTATCACCCAATATTCCCTCTGCATTTATGGGATACTGCAACCCCCATAAATCCCATTCTCTCTCTGACAACCCGACTACTGAGACGCAGAAGAAGAAGACTGGGATTAGGAAGATCACCGCTAGTAAGATGCAATGGCCCTGTCCCACTAATGAGGCCATGCAGGGTCAGGAACTCAGTCACAATTACACACACCTGAAACACATTGACGGCCAAACAGAGTATAAGAGGTAGAGCAAAGAAGCACACAGAGAACGAGGATGGGTACGAGAAGGAACAGCTGAGCAAGGGCTGTTGGGAACCAGGTTCAGGGGAATGTAAGGCCAAGGGGCTAGCAGACTGCAGAGGAGAGCAAGCGAAAGCCAGGTGAGGGATCCGTGTCTCCACGAAGCCGAAAGGGTTCCGAGAGCAAAGCCAAAAAGCTGGAGGAATCCTTTCTTTGATGTGCGTAAAGGTTACTAGTTTCTACCGGAACAACAAGAGTGTCTGGGATGGTCCGAGGGGCAAGAGGAAGAGACCCTGATCTCGGACATGAGAGCAGTGAAGGATGTGTTGAAAGCAATCACAGCTGGTGAGTCCTTGGATGAAAAGAGTGCCTGGTTTGTGAAGACGTGAATGATAACAAAGTTGCAAGCAAGGTTATACGTGTGACGGCAGATGCGTGTAGAGAAAGACTTGATTGTTCAGAAGTACAGTGTAACAGAATGGTCCGTCAGAACGAAACGCATTATCGAAAATCACTGTGAACTGTGAAAGAATCTCGAACTATGATTACAAAGATGCATTGTGTCGAATTGGTCATGCATAGGCCTGAGTAATTCTATGCAATTTCGAAAGTCTTCGACGTGAAAGTGAACCGACAACCAAGAAGGTTGGGGAAGGGAATACTTTGGAGTGAAATACGAATTGAAAGAAGATAAAGCCCAGAGAGGTCCGAAATCAGGTGAGGGAAGCCTGAGGGGCCTGTTGTAAAACTGTTTTGAATCGTTTTCTAAAGTAAAGAAAGGTCCAGACTCAGGTAGGGGAAGCCTGAGGGGCCTATGGTGACAGAGTCACCCTGAAATATCGTTATACTTGAACTGTGTTACTTTGAGCTGATGGTGAATCAGATGAGGGAAGCCTGAGAGAACTGTGTTATATTGATCTGTTGGTGAATCAGGCGAGTGAAGCCTGAGAGAACTGTGTTGTGTTGAGTTGAAACTGAATCAGGCGAGGGAAGCCTGAAAGCCTTTTTTTTAAATAACATATTTATTGGTTTGGTAACAACAGTGTAATTTACAGACTCCCATAACATTACATGACATTGTACAGCGGATTGTGTCTGCATAACCACACACCCTCCATATCCCCCCCACCCCCAACCCAGCCTATTCCACATGCATTGTACTACACCATACACCCTACTTTCCCTCACCTTCTCTTCCCACTAGCCCGTTAATTGTGCCTGTGTAATACTGGCACCCTGGCATTCTCATGTGCCGAAGGCCACAATTCCTACACCATATGCTTCCAGGAATCTAAGTCCACATTGTGTGTTCCCTGGCCGTGGCAGGCCGCATCTTGCCACACTGAGGTTTCAGCAAGCGTCCACATTTGGAGGTCACTCCACCAAAAGCGCACCGCTGGACCCTTGCATGCTTTCCAACCCATTGCTAGGGAAGCCTGAAAGACTTGTGTGAACTATTTGAACTGTGCGAACTGGCCTCCCGAAAGGAACTCTTAAAGAACCCCAGTGACTTGAACTTGGGGAAGGGAGTTGTGAACCACCTCCATTGCCATTCTGACTTTCTTTTGATATACTCTTTTGTTTTGATACATTTCCCCACACTTAGCTATTGTAAAAGCGTGAGGGCAAGCATAGGTTTCTGACATAGACTTTTCTTATTTTGACTGACTGACATTGACTATGTTATTTTTTCTTTGATGGTTCGAGACTTCTCCCATTCTAGATATAGGGCCAGTTAGGAAGTCTCCAACCCCATCCAGAAAGTATAAAGGTGTTGAAACTTGTATCTTTGTGTCTGTGTCTAACTCTTGGTACCATGCCTGCCTCACAACTCCCAGATCCTGCTCAACTCAGGGATTCTGGTATTTTCAAAGGCTGGGAGGGAGTCCAGATAAGAGTGTGCTTCCTTTTGGGCCAGTAAACAAGTGTGTTTTATTGTTTTGAATGATAAGAAGATTGGACGGGTACAATATCGCATATTTCAAGCCTTTGTCCCACAATTTGAGCTTTACAGAGGTGAATGATAGTCGGGCCTTTTGGATGGATGGTGTAAAGTCTGGGTAAAAGGAGATTCTAGCCTCTAGATCGTTTAGTTTGGCTAATTCACGGGCTCGCCGTAGAATCAGATCTCGATGTCTATAGTTCAACAGTCTGACAATCATTTGGCGGGCATTTTGACCAGGTGGAGGATTTGGACTGGCTACTCAATGTGCCCTCGCCATCAAGAACTGCGTAGATAGTTAGGGGTCACAGAGCGCTTCCCTAATGAACGTCATCATAAAGATTTTCATGTTGCCCGCCGGAATAGATTCAGGTATGCAGACCACCCATACAATATTCATTCTTGGCTTGGATCCCATTCACATCCTGTTGCAGTGCTTTTATGGCGTGGCTCACTTCTGAACTGCTGTCTTTCAGAAACCCTCCTCGATGCCCTACCTCAGATATACATCCGTTTTACTTCTCAATCCTTTGTTGAATTTGCTGTTAACTGGGTCAAGCCCAATTTCATTTGGGTAAGTTTGATGGACAATTTGGACTGGTCCCCTTGCTGTGCATTGGCCGGAGCCTCAGCTATCAAGGATTCCAAGGCCACCACTGACCCATTTTATTCTCTTGTTGAAGTCATCTTGGAGGTGTGAGTCTTCTGTCTGGGTGCAGCAGGAAGATCTTTATTTGAAAAAAGACAAATTAGATTGTCTCTTGTTGCCCTCGGCCATGTGAAAGACTAGGCCCGGTAGCTCCAATGATCTACATAGTGTAAGCTCTATTAAGCTCTTCTGGTGTGTTACCCTTAGGGCAGGAACATTTTAAATGGGACCACTCATACACAACAATCCCAGCCACTTTGCAAATAGGAGTGAGATGTTAGGGCTAAATTGTTAAGAGCAGGGTCTGAGAGCAGTTTTGGTAGTGATGTGGCACCCCAACTGGAGGTTGATTGCTCAGAAGGGATTGTGACGAATCACAAGATTCAGTCACTTCTCCCAAGGGGGGAGCCTTTCCCTGGGAGGATAGGGAGGTGAGCCCGCTAGGCGATACCTTGCCTAGCGGTACAGGCAAGCAGGACTTCACCGGGAGAGACTCCCCCCTTGGTGTTAAGGACTCCTGTTCCACCAAGGAACTCCCTGAGTTACTCACTCTGGGACCATCCACAGCCTCAAGAAGATCAAACCACTGTTTGTTATTGTGACCTAAGGTTTATGAATCAACCATAAGAAATAAATACTACTGGTACTGTGAAGAGGAAGAATGAGCGAGTGATGCTGATCACTCAGTGGAAAGAGTAAGAGGACTATAATCCTCCACTGGGGAGGGCCCAGCCAAGTGACATAAAAAGAGATGAAGGACTCCTATTGGAGAGTCATCGCCGGGAAGGAGAAACACAGGAGCTCCAAACCTGCGTTGCAGTCACAGCTGATCGAATCTAGGAGGTCCTGTGTTCCGTGAAGGCAACTTTGTCCTGCGAGGGATGAGCCGGGAGAGCTGGGAGCCGGAGAAGCAAGGGTAAGGAAACCCCAACCAGTCTGCTAGCTGCGCCGAGGCCACTGGTACATGGGCACCGCCAAAAGGATGCCAAGAAACCCAGAGAGTCGAAGAGAACAGGGAAGCCGTCCTGACCAGAAAAAGAGGAGCTCCAATCCTGTGAGCAGGTATGGTGACGTCTGTAAAGACTGGAGCGGGGTGTCTGTACTCCTGCTCTCCATATGGTAGAGGAGAGGCAAAGAGGACCCCAGCCAAGATTCTCTATTGTTGGTAGCAATGGACGAGCAATCAAGGCCTAGCTTCTCAGGAGGTGATGCAGGCTGGTTCTTAAGTACAGTGTAGTCCCCAAGCACCCACAAAGGAATGTCCACATGGTATTAGTTAAAACACAGTCTTTATATAATTAAGGTTCAAGTTATATACACAATCACAATAACTTACTTTGTGCTCAGTTAATCTACAATGGCAAATATATACAGTTCTAAGTAGTACCACAATTATTATCAGATTTCATTAAAGTGCATCAACTGTATTCTGGTTAAATGTCACACATACCACTTAATAAAGGTAACCAACAATAGATATAGGAGGAAAGCAGTTGGTTAGAACAATTGGCAGAATACTGGCCCCTACCGGTAAACACAGTTCTGGGTGGAGATCCCCCCACCTGGGGAACCTGTAAAATAAAGATACACTACCAGCCCAGTCTAAATATTGTTTAATAAGTCTTATTTCCTTCTCTTATGTTTCTACCACCCAATGTACCTGGAATAGTAGATTTCGACGACGAGTCGTCGAAGGATCCTTCTTGAGCGGCTTCCTTTAAAGCAGGAACCTCGGATCATCGGGATTCCTCGAAGAAAGTGAACTCGGCATCGAGACGGTAGCTTCGGTCCCAGAGGTGGTCGTTGACGGGGATTTGAAGACGTCCTGCAAGGAAGAGGCGTGTGGGGGCACCTTGATGTCGATAATTCAGGACTGCAAAGAGTTTGTGAATAACTGTGGCCCAGCAAGGGCATTGAGTCGTCCGACGTCGCTACGATGTTTGGGTGGTGGCAAACCCACCGGTGGATGCTCCTCAGTGCGTCGACGGCATGGCCTTCTCCGGCAGGATAAGGCGGGCGGCAGTGCGGACGAGCGCATCCGTGAATCAAAAGTCTTAGGCAAGGGAGCATTGCGACTCCGGTCATTTATGGCATGGCGTCAAGCGGTCCCCTCTTCTAGGCAACACGGCTTTGAAGGGCCTCCAGCGGTTATAGCAAACCTGTGAACCCTGGTCGACGACGGTGGACAGAATGTCCAGTGCTTATCTTCATTCTCCTCAGCAGTCTGCGTCTCCGGTCGGCAGCCTGTCGAGAGTCGGACTTCCAGGGAGCTTCGGCGAAGATTAGCGGTGCTCGATTGTCGCTCGGAGCATGGGAAGAGGGTGCCTAACCAGGTCCTCTCTTCGATCAGTCTCGACGGCTCAGCGGCTTTCTGATTTCGGCAAAGGGAGACAGCAGTCAACCTTCTTCTTCAGGCTCGGCGTCAAGATTCAGCTTCAGTTTCAAGGTCAGTTTCAACTGCAGCTTCTGAACGATTTCTAGCAGTGAGAGGCCCCCAGATATACCAGTTGATCTCCCATTCATTCTGCTGGGTCACACTCAGGCACCCAATCACTCAGAAGGGCATTCAGCAGTCAGTCAGCCAATCAGGCATACAGTGCATTCAGGCCATTCTCCTCCCTCTTAGACACTCACAACAAGGAATGTGTATTGGGACAAGTGCCCAGCCATTCAGCACTACACACTGCATTCATACCAGTTTCGGGCAGGGCTGTCTCAGTCATTGTGTCAAACACCAGATAACAGACATCCACAACAAGAAGTGCATATTGGTCACAAACTCCATTCACTCAGGTCCCACCCAAAGGGTGCACCCATAACATACAGTCACTGGGAAGGCTCCAGCCAGTCTTGCCTGGACTTCACAACAACACCATATATGGAACTTCTACCCAACAGCCAGTCAGGGGGAAGGGACAGAGTTAGGGCTTCCCAGGACTTTGGGGAAACAAGGTAACAGGCAACAGAAAGCAAGAGGCCACAGAGGCCATCTTGTTTCCTATCAGGAATCAACTGATTCCAATGGCAGGGCCTGGGTATCCCAAAATTGAGGATGCCTGTTAAATTCAGCATGGAGCTGTCACCAGCCCATACCCTGCTCTGTGGGCCACACACAGGTGCCCTACAACATACACTAGGGGCACAGGGTTGAACCCCCACCCATGGGGGCCATAAGGGTATCCCATGGGGCTGTACGCCAAACCAAAAACAGGAAGAGCTGCACTGCCAGGAGTCCCACATGGACTCCTGGGCAGAAAACAATACAGAACACAAATGAAAAAGGACTACATGACAAGGACAGGGAGGTCCTGTCCTTCCAATGCATTTCCAGCATCACAGTCGCCCCTCCACCCCCAGACTGATGCTAGGGTGCCTAATCTCCCACGAGATAGACACCCTCATCCAGACGGTCAACATACCTTCTGGAAAGGCCATCTGCATTATTGTGACTCTTCCCTGGTCTATGCTCTATGGTGAAGTCTAGCCCTTGCAGGCTAATGGACCACCTGAGCAGTTTTGGGTTCTCACCCTTCATCTGCATAAGCCACTTCAGGGGCTTATGATCTGTTTGGACCTTGAACGTAGACCCCATAAGGTAGGGCCTAAAACACCTAAGGCTCCAAACTATAATGAAACATACCTTTTCAACAGTAGCCCACCTAAGTTCTCTACCCTTGAGTTGTCTACTGATGAACATGATAGGATGTTCCCTCCCTTTGTTATCTAACTGGGACAAGACAGCTCCAATTCCGGTACCGCAGGCATCCGTCTGGACGATAAAGGGTTTGCTGTGGTCAGGCACACACAACACAGGTGCCCTACACAGACTTTCTTTCACGCCATCAAAGGCCCTCTGACAGTCTACAGTCCAATTAATCTTCCTAGGCTGTTTGGGTGAAGTCAGAGCTGTCAGGGGTGCATCTATGGTTCCATAGTATGGCAAGAAATTGCGATAATACCCAGTGAGGCCCAAAAAGGCTCTCACCTGGGTTTGTGTAGTGGGAGTCTCCCAGTCATGTACATCTTGTACTTTACTGAGGAAAGGTTGGATTTGACCCCCACCTACCTCATGACCAAGATACGTGAGTTTCTCCTGAGTTATCTGGAACTTGGTGGCGTTGATAGTGAGGTTAGCCCTTTTCAAGGTCTGCAACACCTTATCCAGATGTGCCAAATGCTCTTCCCAGGTGAAACTGTAGACAGCAATGTCGTCTAAGTAGGCCACACAAAAGGCCTCCAGCCCACTGAGCGCATGATTGACCAATCTCTGATAGGTGGCAGAGGCATTCTTCAACCCAAAAGGCATGACCCTAAACTGGTAGAGTCCCTCAGGTATTGAGAGCGCCGTCTTTTCCTTAGCATGATCCGTCAGAGCTATTTGCCAATAGCCTGAGGTAAGGTTAAAGGTGCTCAAAATTTGCCAGCACCTATGGTGTCCACAAGCTCATCAGCCCTGGTCAATGGGTGTGCGTCAGTTTTGGTGACGGCATTTACTCTTCAGTAGTCCACACAGAACCTCCAATCCTTGCTACCTGCCTGGGAACTTGCCTTGGGGACAAAGACCACGGGACTGGACCAGGGACTGGTTGAGGATTCAATAACATCCAGATCCAACATCTTGGCGACCTCAGCCTGGATGTGGTTCTTAACGGTATCTGACATACAGTAGCACCTGCTTTTGACAGGCACACTGTCACCAGTGTCAATTTCGTGCCTACACCACGGTGTAAGGCCTCGTGTCAGTAAAAACAGAGATTAACAAGGGGGGTCCTGGGAGTCCCTCTGCCAGACATTAGTCCTGGTTACGAGAGACTTACCCAGAGTCTTTAGCTCACTATCTTTCACAGAGAAGAAATATCCCAAACATATCAGTCTTTGTCCTACCCTGGGGCAGTCCAGCACCGAAATGCTAGGCAATTCTCCTCTGAACAAGAGTACCAACAGAAACCCCAGACACGTGTTTCGGTCTGGTTGGACCTCATCAGTAGGGTAGATCTGTGCCTCTCTAAGAATAGTGAGCAAGGGGTCCACGTCTGGATTCCCCTAGTAATATCTAAGTAACTTTGGGTCTCACCCTAAGTTACTAGGGGAATCCAGACGTGGACCCCTTGCTCACTATTCTTAGAGAGGCACAGATCCACCCTACTGATGAGGTCCAACCAGACCGAAACACGTTCAGAGGAGAATTGCCTAGCATTTCGGTGCTGGACTGCCCCAGGGCAGGACAAAGACTGATATGTTTGGGATATTTCTTCTCTGTGAAAGATAGTGAGCTAAAGACTCTGGGTAAGTCTCTCGTAACCAGGACTAATGTCTGGCAGAGGGACTCCCAGGACCCCCCTTGTTAATCTGCATATCTAAGTAACTTTGGGTCTCACCCTAAGTTACTAGGGGAATCCAGACGTGGACCCCTTGCTCACTATTCTTAGAGAGGCACAGATTCACCCTATTGATGAGGTCCAACCAGACCGAAACACGTGTCTGGGGTTTCTGCTGGTACTCTTGTTCAGAGGAGAATTGCCTAGCATTTCGGTGCTGGACTGCCCCAGGGCAGGACAAAGACTGATATTTTTGGGATATTTCTTCTCTGTGAAAGATAGTGAGCTAAAGACTCTGGGTAAGTCTCTCGTAACCAGGACTAATGTCTGGCAGAGGGACTCCCAGGACCCCCATTGTTAATCTGCATATCTAAGTAACTTTGGGTCTCACCCTAAGTTACTAGGGGAATCCAGACGTGGACCCCTTGCTCACTATTCTTAGAGGGGCACAGATCCACCCTACTGATGAGGTCCAACCAGACCGAAACACGTGTCTGGGGTTTCTGTTGGTACTCTTGTTCAGAGGAGAATTGCCTAGCATTTCGGTGCTGGACTGCCCCAGGGCAGGACAAAGACTGATATGTTTGGGCTATTTCTTCTCTGTGAAAGATAGTGAGCTAAAGACTCTGGGTAAGTCTCTCGTAACCAGGACTAATGTCTGGCAGAGGGACTCCCAGGACCCCCCTTGTTAATCAGTAAAAACAGAGAGGCATACTGATGGAGCAAAGCCCTGCAGTCCCCCTGCTGCTCTGTCACCAGATCCGGAGAGAGATGCACTCCCTCCACGTAGCCATCCTGAGGGTTGCTATCCAGCAAATCAGGAAGGGGCTCACTCTCATCCTCTTCTGAAGCTAGCAAGAGACATGAGACTTCTGCTCGCCTGTGGAAATGCTTGAGTCTGTTCACATGGAATACCTGAGGGGCTACACCAGGGACTCCCATGTCTACCAGATAATTGACTTTGCCCATCTTGGAGATGATCCTGAAGGGTCCAGTCCACTTGTCTGCCAAAGCTCTAGGCTTGGTAGGCTCCATCACAAGGATGTTCTGTCCCAGAGTCCAATCCACTTGCGAGGCTTTAAGGTCATGCCAGCACTTGTTCAATTCCTGGCTGGCCTTGAGATTTGCTGTCACCTGACCCATCATCTGTGTCATCCTCCGTCTGAGGCCTCATCTCCAGACCAATGGTCAGGATGAGAGATTTAATAAAACTCTCAAGGGCCTGCTAGGTGCTTTGGAAGAGCCCCTAAGGAGGACATGGGATCTCCTCCCGCCAAGCAAGTACATAGTCCCCCACTTGCTTGGCGGGACCTGGAGGGGTAGCTTCCAAACCTTCTCTGATCAAGGCAAGGGGCCCCTCACAGGATATCCAAAGAGTAACTCAAAGGGGCTGAAACCAACACCCTCTTGAGGTACCTCTCTGTAAGCGAACAGCAGGCATGGCAGGAGGAGATCCCATGTCCCCCTTAGGGGCTCTTCCAAAGCACCTAGCAGGCCCTTGAGAGTTTTATTAAATCTCTCAACCTGACCATTGGTCTGGAGATGGTAAGAGGTGGAGAACTTGTAGGTTACCCCCACTCTTTCCACATGGTTTCCATGTAACTAGACATGAAGTTAGATCCTCTGTCAGAGACAACCTCCTTGGGGAATCCAACACGGGTGAAAATGCCCAGGAGAGCCCTGGCAACCACCTTGGCAGTAACAGTCCGAATGGGTATAGCCTCAGGGTACCTGGTGGCATGATCAACCAAGACCAGGATGAACCTATGTCCACCCGAAATGGGATGGTCAAGGGGACCGACAATGTTGATCCCCACCCTCTCAAACGGTGTGCCAACCACTGGCATTGGTTGCAGTGGGGCAATGCCACTGCCTCCAGTCTTGCCAGATAACTGACAAGTTGGGCAGGTCCTGCAGTGGGACTCCACTTCTACTCCCATCCGAGGTCAGTAGAAATGGACAGGGAGCTTCTGCTTAGTCTTCTTGGTACCAAGATGACCAGCCAAGGGCACCTCATGCGCCAACTGCAGTAGGAAGGCCTGTAGGAAGGGCCTGAAAACCTGGGGTACCAGCAACCCCTTGAGGGCTCCAGGTTTAGGCTTAGGGGGCTCACAAACAAGGAGCTCACCCTCCCAATAGATTCGGAATGTTCTAGGCACTTCTCCTTGTGCCTGGGACAGGGCCTGTTTCCTCAGACCCTCGAGAGAGAGTGGCACTCTCTCTGTCCCTTACAGAAGTCTGCCTGGGAGGCATTAAAGGTCGGGGTGATCCTCCGGGTTGAGAACCTCTCACGTAGGAGGGTCTTCTGCCTCTTCTCCCTCAAGAGGTGAGTTTGGGTTTTCCACTGGACCCAGCAAGTCCGGAGAATGGATCCCAATGGGTGCTGTAGAAACAGCAGGAAGAGAAGGAGCCCCTTTCACAGATGTGGCCTTCTTGTTCTTGCGTCTTCTTGCCTTAGGCTTTGCCTTTGGCTCGGGTACCTGACTCACAGCCAGACCCTGTGTCACCTGTGACCTAGTGACTGCAGCAGCAGTCATGGGTAGACCATGCGAGATCAACCCCAACTCTACTAGATCATTTCCTAACAGAATGTTAGCAGGGACATTGTCCTGAACCAGGGCAGGGCACTTTGCTGTCTTGTCTCCAATCATGAGTGTGACTAAGGCTACAGGCGATAATTTGGAAGGCCCACAAGCTAACCTGGTGGTTCTCAGAGGAGCACCTACATAGTCTTCTGGCTTGAGCAGGGTCCTGTCCACCACTGTCATGCTTGCCCCATTGTCTCTCAAACCAGTAGAAGTCTGGCCATTCAAGAGGACACTTCTCAAAAACCTACAGGTGTTCTGTGGGATAGTCGCCAGTACTTCCGCATACTGGTCCCAGGCCCCAAGGGACTCTAAGGAAATATGTACAGGAGCCGCAAATGTGTTCCCTGTAGAGGAAGGGAGGACAGTGGCCTCCACCTCAGACATGGGGTAAGGGTAGCTCAGGCTGACCGCCTGGACTCCAAGTGCCTTACCTTTACACTTGGGGTCACCCTTCTTGTGATCCAGAGCTCCACAGTCCCAACAAGTGGCAGGAATGCGGGTTACGGTACTGGAACCATTGGGAGCCTGCTTTGCAGCAGGTGGACCACTACTCTTATTCCCATCCACAGATGAATTATCCCCACTAGATTTGTGGGTCTTAGGAGAGGAAGGTTTTGGTTTACCTGACTGTGATTGCTACTGGGACTCCTCAGCTTTTTGAGAGGTGCCCTTTTCTTTGTCCTTGTCCTTCCCACTGGAGTCCTTAGGGGACACCCGGTGGGAGACCCACTTGTCAGCTAGCCCGGACAGCTTAAAGGGATCCAAAATGTTCTGGTCAGCAACATACTGATGCAGCTCTGGTGAACAGGCTTCAGAAAAATGCTAAACAAAACAAAAGGTGGGACAATTCAACACAAGTTTTCACCTTGTATCCACCCCATCATGTTCAGTGTGCAGCACTCACCCAGTCAACCCAAGACATATTTTCTCTTTTCTTAAAATCCCTGAACCTTTAAGACTTCATGCACTCATACTGACCCCTTTCTTCCACACTCAGTTTCAGAATACAGTCATATCCAGTTTGAGGCACTCTGCTTAACAAACACTTCGCCCAATCTCTCTTTTCTACATGATGAATTGCACAAGCCATTTCAAACGCTTCAACCCATTGGAGGATATCTGAACCCTCCACAAACACACCAACCAAATATTTCATAAACTTGGTGGCTGGGGACCTGACACTCTCAACGTGTTTAGCTGAAGTCTCCACTCTAGCTTTCTCTAGTTGGATTCTCTGACATTCAGTGTCCTTGTCTTTGAGTTCAAGATCCCTATTCTTGAGTTCCACGTGTTATTTCCAACTTGCGGTATTCAAAGGCCAATTTCATCCTTAATAACTCAAGTTCCACAGAATTACTGGGGGTTGGAACTGAGGCAGCAGGAATGGTGGCATTCCAAGAACCAGATTCAGCAACATCCCCAGGGGCCTCATTGGTTGCATCCCCCCTTCAAGAGTTTCAGCATCAGTCTGGTAGTCCACCAGGGCAGCTATCAGCTCAGTCCTAGACTTATCCACAAAGTCTAGCTCCCTGGCTTCACAAGCACTCTGGAGAGCTTCTAAGCTCATCCTAGTTAGTTTACCATTTGCAATAGACTCCATTGCTTGTAATGCAGTTATCTTGTACACAACTAAACCTCAATTTAAGAAAGTGCAGATATTTTGTAAGTGGCATGGTTATATACTGATTCTTAAAACTATAAGCATTCCACCGCTGACACCAGTGTAAAGATTGGTAGCAATGGATGAGCAATCAAGGCCTAGATTCTCAGAAAGTGATGCAGGCTGGTTCTTAAGTACAGTGTAGTCCCCAAGCACCCACAAAGGAATGTCCACACACTGTATTAGTTAAAACACAGTCTTTATATAATTAAGGTTCAAGTTATATACACAATCACAATAACTCACTTTGTGCTCAGTTAATCTACAATGGCAAATATATTCAGTTCTAAGTGGTACCACAATTATTATCAGATTTCATTAAAGTGCATCAACTGTACTCTGGTTAAATGTCACACAAATCACTTAATAAAGGTAACCAACAATAGATATAGGAGGAAAGCAGTTGGTTAGAACAATTGGCAGAATACTGGCCCCTAATGTTAAACACAGTTCTGTGTGGAGATCTCCCCACCTGGGCAACCTGTAAAATAAAGATACACTACCAGCCCAGTCCATATATTGTTCAATAAGTCTTAATACCTTCTATAATGTTTCTACCACCCCAATGTACCTGGAATAGTAGATTTCGATGACGAGTCGTTGACGGATCCTCTTGAGCATCTCCCTTTTAAACAGGATCCACGGATCGTCGAGATCCCTCAAAGAAAGTGAAGTCAGCATTGAGGCGGCAGCTTCGGTCCCAGCGGTGCTCATCGACGATGATTTGAAGATGTCCTGCAAGGAAGAAGCGTGTGGGGCACCTCGATGTTGATAGTTCAGGACCGCAAAGAGATTGGGAAGAACTGTGGCCCAGCAAGGGCGTTGAGTCGTCCAGCATATCTACGGTCTTTGGGTGGCGGGAAACTCAGCAGCGGATGCTCCTCGGCGCATCGTTGGTCTGGCCTTCTCCGGTGCGGCCTCAGGGGCCCTCTTGTTTCCTATCAGGAATCAACTGGTTCCAATGGCAGAGCCTGGGTATCCCAAAATGGAGGATACTCAGAGCACCTGTCAAATTCAGCATGGAGCTGCCACCAGCCCATACCCTGCTCTGTGGGCCACACACAGGTGCCCAAAAACATACACTAGGGGCACAGGGTTGTACCCCCACCCATGGGTGCCATAAGGGTATCCCATGGGGCTGTACAACAAACCAAAAACAGGAAGAGCTGCACTGACAGGAGTCCCACATGACTCCTGGGCAGAAAACAATACAGAACACAAATGAAAAAGGACTACAGGACAAGGACTGGGAGGCCCTGTCCCTCCAATGCATTTTCAGCATCACAACGTCAAACTCCTGGAGAGCAAGTAACGCGGACAGTGGGAAACCCGTGAGGGATTTTGAAGATGATGAACACCAGAATCATACTCGCCCCAGTAATATTAATGTGAGAAGACCAAGTGTGGATCATTACTGGCGCAACCATACTTGTCCTAGTAATATTGAGAAGAGAAGGTCAATTGTGCAATATTACTGGTACTGTCCACCCGTCCCAGTAATAAAGACAACTGGAAATTAAAGCTGAATGATTACTGGACCAAACATTCTCATCTCAGTAAACGTAAAGGAGAAGAATTGAGTAACAATCATCATTGGCATAATCATACTCATCCCAGTGACAGCAGGGAGTGTAAACCAAGTGATTACATGTGTTGGAAGAAATAGACTTTGTGATAAGAGTGTGTGGTAAGATACTGAGAAAGTGGACAAGAGTGTTATTGGCTGGCTCAGCAAGGAAAGGAATTGTGCACTATATCCCAGGGCATAAAGAATATATTGAATGAAGAGGAAGAAGAAAGGCATCTCAGGAAAGAAAAGCCCAGTGCTAAAGTCAGTGTTAAAGTAAAACTTTATGAACTGATGAAAATAGTGACTAGAAACTACTTAAAGATTAATTATTGAAGTGCCTTTTGCTAAGAGCAAAGTACAGGAGAAGGAAGTCATTCTCCTGTACCCTCGTTGGTTTGGAATAGTGATAGGGGCAGAGCAGATTAGAATTCGACAGAGGACAGTGATTATTTTTGGAGACTCAACAACAGACGAACACCTGAGTTAGTTTGTTAGGTAGGCATAACTCCTAGCTTAGGGCTAGAGAGGAGTTATTTTATTTTCCTTTTAATTTCAAAATAAGTCACGAAAATGCCTTAAATTAAGTCACTCCTTCTTCTGACTCACCACAGGATCCTCAAAGGAAAACATACATAGATTCACCTGCGAGTTTAAAACCATATGGAGTGTAACTGTAAGATACCATCCACCTTCCTTCTCTCTTGAATCTCACCTGCACAACCATGTGTCCCCAGAGCAACCTCTTGATGGATCTCAACTCGACACAAAATGAGCGCTGTGGGGTAGTATTACTGAGTTTAACCACTATGTCGATCGTAGCCATCCCCCACCTCGCCAGCCGCTTGTAGGGGAGAGGCGGGCCACCAGGCATGACCCTTTGGTTCCCACGCTGATGCGCGGTGGCTCCAGTACAAACCCAAATCCCTAAGCAGGTAATAGAGGCCCAATCTACCTGTAATGCTCCAACTCAGCAGGACATCTATGGAGCCGGTCAAGGGAATACAATGTGATTTGGATCAGTTCATTTGCAGGCTGAAATAGCCCCCAAATCTTGCCATCACCTGTGTGATTGGGGCTAGGTTATGAGAGGAGTTCTTCCCTTATGGTAAGATATCAACTGTATAAAATGAAATAATGTCTTTGTGGCCTACAAGTGTCAATCCCCTGTGTGAGGTAAAGAGGAGCAGAGAGAGTTGGGATCCCTGCTTAGTACTAATCACAATGGGAAACATGCACAAGAATGCCCAGCACCAAATACCCTTTGTCTAGGACAGGAGTAGAAAAAGAATAGTCTGAGAAGTAACCCTCAGCCCCACATTTTACCCATGACAGTGAGCATGTACCCTCAGGACACAGAATCAAATGCTTTCTCAGAGTCAACAAATGCAGCAACCACTGTATGATTGGTTTGAGTGAGGATGTAGAACAGCATATTTCAGCAGCCTGCCCACAAGAATTTTGGGAGAAATGTTATCATCTACATTGATCATCGATCAGGGTCTCGATGGACCACATGCCTTGGGAGCTTGGGGGTCGCAGTTCCACTTTACTAGCAGTGCGATTATCGTCTCACCCACGCAATCAGGAAGTACACAAAACTGATTCACCTCCCCCACAACCACAGGAGGTACGGAGATAGCAGGGGGTGCATTCCTTAGAGACCTCCATTGTACCGGTGAATCTTGGTTCAATGCACAGTGAAAGGAGCATTCAGCTCTTCATGACATGGCAAACTGAGAGACTTCCAGGGTATCCTGTATGAGATACCAAATCACTGTCAGCGTATAGCTCTCTATGAAAGGACTTGAACACCTGGTTGATCTCTTTATCAGCTATCTACGAAGCATACTCTACATGTTGTGGATATCCAGGATAGGCAAACCCTTGGTCTTAATGAGGAAGCCATGCCAGAGCCCTACCTTGATTTGACCCTCACAAAATCACCTTGCTAAACCCGGTTAACAAAGGAATATGACCCTTTTGATCTGCCACAAACAAGATACAGTACAGGTTTGGTTGTAGAGAATGTATGAGAGCATGGTCTCTGTTCTGGCATGCTCATTATCAAGGGTCCATAAGGAGGACAATTCATGCTTCTCCCTTTCGATAATCATTCCTTCCACACCACTGTATAATACCCATTGTGTACTCCTTAAATGTTTCCTAGAGTGTAACTAGTGTGACAAGGCCAATAATTGGGCCTTATAAAAAGGTGGTCAAGAACCACTCTACCAGCCCTTTCCTTTCCTCTCTTGTTCCTTCAGTTGATCCCCCTTCTCATTCCGTTTCATATGGCTCTTTTCAACTCCTCACTCTCAAATGCTGTATTTCCTTCTTCCTTTAATAATCTATTTTAGCTATCCTCAAAAATCCTTCCTTGGTCCCTTCCTTTCCAGCTAACTTCTGTCCTATCTCTCGTCTGCCTTTTCTCTCTAAACATCTGGAGCGCATAGTTTACTCCCAGATCTCTCCTCATATAATTTCTAATGCACTTATCTCCCCTCATCAATCAGGCTTACGACCTCTGCATTCCATGGAAACAGCTCTTCTTGCAGTCTCCAACTCTCTCCTTACTGTGTGTTACTCTAAGATCTCTTTTCGTCTTGTCCTCCTTGATCTCTCGGCTGCTTTCAACACTGTGGAATACTCCTATTCTTCTGTACTCTCACCACAATCTTGGTTACTGTGGTTTGCTTTTTATCGTTCAGCAGGTACCTTCTCTGTTTCCTGCCTCATTAATTCTCCCCTTCGTTTCCACTTATTTATGGTGTTTTCCGTCCTAGGCCCTTTTCTTTTCTCCTTATATAGGACTCCTCTAGATTTCATTAGTTCCTCCTTTGGAGTCTCCCACCATCTCTAAGCAGATGACTCTCAAATCGTCCTTTCCTTTTCTTCAGACCTACAATTCAATCTCTCTGCTTGGATGGCATTCCATTATCTTCATCAGAATCCTTCTAAAATCGAGGTTATCTTCTTCCCTGCTTCAAACACGCCCCTCCACTCTTTCCCTCTTCTCCCCCCCCCTTCTATTGCTCTATCTCCTACTGCCAGGACTGGGGTGTCATTTCTAAATCTCATATATCTTTTTTCCTACCCCTGAAGGGGATGGTGGCAGCAGAGAGGGACTCAATTCCTTCCCCTCCTTCTTGTGCCCACTTGTTTCTCTGAAGAGCTATGTTTCAAGCTGTGCCTCTGCATGCATATGCTCGCCATTCTTCTTGTTCCATTTCAGAGTCCACAATAAGAGAAGAACAGCCAGTGAACACAGAGACATGGGGAGAAAAGGCAGGAAGATCAGAAGTGACTACTTACAATTCCAGCGCTCCAGCGCCACTGAGACCTGATCACTACAGTGGAGTGGGCGAGAGGTAGAGAAAGTCCGGCTCCCACCATGCAGAGACGCAGAACAGAAGCACAGCTCAGCCTTGCAATGGCTTGAACTCGCCGGTATCCTGATCCACTAGACCACCATGCACTTGTAAAGGCAAAGGTCCCCAGACTTAATGATAGGGTCCCTAAAAACGAACTTTGCACTCCATCTTCCAGCACTGCCAGATCTCCTTGTGGCAGGTCCATGAAGAGAATGTCGGCGGGCTAAGACCCGTTTCAAAGCCTTTTCTCTCACAGACATACCTGGGGGAGGAAGGCAGCAATAGGATTTGGATAGGGACAGATGACCATCCCTTACACAGGCAGAGATATATAAGTAAGGGACAGGAAATGAGAAGTGTTGGTGAATCGGGTGAGGTCAGAGGAGGAGGTGAATGGCGACCAAAAGTCCAACAGAAGAAAGGAGGGAGCTGCGGATCGTGGAGGTTTTTGGCGTAGGCGAGGTATTGTCTTAGGAGTGTTAGTGGCTCTCTATTGTAAGTATACATTTGTGTGAGATACGTGGCGAGGAAAGACAGTACAAGGTGTGACTATGAGAACACTGATGTAGCCTGGGGCACCCAAGAGACTTGCATACTAGGGGCTACATGCTTGTCCACTAAGGGATCCTAGAAATTAAGACACATACACCAGGGTTAATAAATGTACTTTATTAAATGTTGTGTGTGTGTTTCCTTGAAGATGGATGGAATTTTTAAAAAAAGTAAAGAAAGGTGAGAACAATGAAACAGAACTCCATTGCCCAAACATGGACTGGTCAAGGAAGAAAATAATCCAGTGAAGAAAAAAAAAGATAATTGAAAATGAAAGGGGCACAAAAAGAAAATAACCCCACGAGGGGCCGCTGTCTTGAGCAGTCCTCCAAGGCACAGAGACTGTGAAGCACCGGATCTCACATGAGGAAGCCCCCAAGGAGTGAGCTAGCTGCTTGGCAGGGGTAGCTCAGCAGACACATGGACGTGGGGGGTGTCGGCCCACCTTGTGGCTAGACTGGATGGGCCTAGAAATAACAATGGGACCGGTGGCGTGCGTGGGGCCGCCCGGACAGAAGAGGAGCAGCCCAGTCTGTGCTGAGTGAAGGGGCAGCCCAAACCAGGCTGTCCAGCCATGCCCCAGTCAGCTGACCTCGCGGACCTGGTAAGGTGCGCACCTACTAAAAGTCCTCCTGTGCTGCATATGCTAGGTGTGACCCGGGAGCGGAAGAGTGGTGAGTACGCTCCACCCAGAGAGCGGAGCAGTAAAGAAAGTCCCAGGCTGGCTCAATGGTCAGCCCGGATGAACAGCAAGGCTGAAAAGTTCTAGGATGCTCTGTCGTGTAGCCTGGGAAAAGAAAAGTCCCAGTCTGCCATGGCACAGCAGCCCGGGTGAAGACCAGTGATGAGACTGTGGGAGGAATAGCAGGGAAGAGTGTAGGAGGCAGGGAAATGAGACAGAGAGAAGCTCAGTAGTTCCTATGTCTGTTGGGTTTGATAGTGAACAGTGTTCTGCCAATGCCAATCGCCAGATTGAGGATGTGTCGCACCCAGCTACATCTCTGACTCCCTAATCAAGGTGGAAAGACCTGACTCCAGCAGTATCGTCTGTGGTGGGCCGATCCAGGAGCCTCTGAATAGGCACTGCATTCCAGGATCTTCATCACCAGTTTACCATCCCAACAGACTCTTCCCTATCAGGGTGGAGAGCAACTTTGTGAGATCTCCATGTGCATGACAAATGGAACGAGGATGACTCTGAGGAGCAAATACATTTCCTGAAATCAAAGGTGCCCTTCCTATCCTTGCACGCATTCTTGCCAGTGATAGAGATCTCCAAAATCCTTATGCTGATGGACAACCTGACAACAATGCTCTACATCAACAAGCAGGGAGGCACCAGGTCGGGGAAACTATGTGCTCTGGCTGTGCACTATGGGAGTGGGCGAGGATTAACAATATACTGCCACAAGCAGCTCATCTAGCAGGAACAGACAATGTTCCAGCAGACAAGCTAAGCAGGAGATCCTTCGGCAATTTCAAATGGGAGTTGAGCAAGCAGATCCTCTGGAAGATTTTTACCTCCAGAGGTCTTCCCTCACTGGATCTATTCACATTGGAACTGAACAAGTGTCTTCATTATGCCTAATGTCAGGAAAAAGGGAAACATTCCCAGGGAAATGCATTGCCAGTCTCTTGGAACAACCAGTTTGCATATGCATTTCCCCCTCTCCCTCCGATTCCCAAAGTCTTGCAGACATTCAGAGCCTCCAGTCATTGCGAACATCTCCTAACAGCCCCCCAATGCCGCACAGACATTGGTTCTCAGAGCTACTACTTATGGCAAGTGGACCACCTCTCCTTCTCTTCCTCATTTTGGACCTGCTTCACCAGAAAGGGGGGAAAGTAATAGACCTTTGCCCATGATCACTTACTTTGGTGCTCTCACACCTAAAACATTGATCTATTCTCACTTGGGATTATTGGAAGACAACCTTCTGGTAATTGGGACATCGTGGAAGCCTTGTATGTGATATCAGCACAAAGGAAAATAGTTTCCTTTTTTGCCATTGGATGCTGGGAAAGTTAAGGGATTGTCTGTCTACATGCATCCATAGATGACATCCTTTCCTTCTTCACAAGTATTGTTAATTCTGGGACTAGTCTCATCAGAGAGACAAATAGGTGCCCACAAGCTTCTGGAACACTCCCATCCCCTGCACACCTAATTTTATTCTGATCCAATCAACATTTCAAACAGTCTGGCTAATTACTTATGGATGCCTTTTATGTTTAACTTTATAGAAATAATTTCACTTCTGTAGTTTTCATATATCAACAATCTTGATTATTTATGTAAAAATATATTTTTTCAAACACTTTATATTGTAAACACAATTGCCTTTCAACAACAAGACAATGATCAAGATTCTCAAATCAGTAATCCATGCATCATATAAGTTGCTCTATGCATTTTGGGAATTGGTTAAACCTGAGTTAGTCTGATGAAATAAAACTATTGAAGTGAAATTATTTCTATAAAGTTAAATATAACAGGTATCCCCAAATAGTTAGCCAGACTTTTTGAAATGTTGATTGGATCACAATAAAATGAGGTGTGCAGGGGACGTGAGTGTTCCACAAGCTTGTGGACACCTGTTTGTCTCTCTAATTGGTAACACAATCTAGTGTCAGGATTGTTTTTCTCTCCCGCCCACTTTCACTTATCTACCAAAGAAACCTACTCCAAATTAACACAAAGGATTGCTCCTTGACTATAGAAATTAGCACTCAAGACTCAAACAGACTGTATCTAGTGGCTATCGGGACATACCTCTCAAATAATGACAAGCTGGTCTCCTTTGCCAATCCAGCCATCAGACGACACTTCGGGGGAATTGTCCATCTTTTCCCTCTGACACGACATTCTATTGTGAGCTGTAATCTGAATATAGTCTTTATAGCTCTCATGGACAAGCCCTTCAAGCCAATCGCGCTATTTGATTTACGTCTGGTGACATGGAAAACATATTTTCTAGTGGCAATTACCCCAGCCCTTCCTATCAGCAAACTGCAGGTTTCATTCATCCAGGAGCCCTACCTGTCCTTCAACAGAAACAAAGGGGTCTTACTGACCACATAAATCAAGAATGGTATTTTTCCCCAAACCTCAGACAGAAGCAGATACATGTCTCCATTGTTTGGAGGATCGAAGGGCCTTGGGGTGTTTTATCAAGAGGGCTAGGCCTCACAGGTCCTCAGATAGACTGTTTTTAACCTTTGGTGGGGGACATCAAGGTAGGCCGGTGGCTAAAACCACTATAGCCAGATATAGTCTCACGCTTACCAAACGCAGGGCAAACTCCCTCCAAGACCTGCATGCCCACTTGACAAGAGCTAAGAACATGGCAGTAGCCTTCAAAGTCAAAGCAGAGATATGAGCTTCCCCTTCAGCTTTCTGTAAACACGACTCACTGGATTCAAGATCCAGGTTTCACGCCCGATTCAGACGAGCAGTCATAAGGAATATCTTTGCAACAGTGTAGATGCCATCCTCCTTCGGTTACAGTAGTGTTTTATACTTCCCAATAAATATGGAGGAAAGAGGACGGGATGAAAGAGTAAGGAAAAGTTGCTCAACGTAGCAACTACTGTACTCCTAGTCCATTGTCCCCTTTACTCCATCCACCTGCTCTCAATCCACCTAAGCTAGTTAAATAGGTCCTTCCAGTCCTCTCAATGGGTCAAAGACTGAGGGGGAAGCGCGCAGGAGGCAGGGCACAGGGCGTGGTAGCGCTACATGCACATGGCCCGCTCCACTCTCTAACTACTTAAAGCGGAAGAGCACTTGGGCTTGCCATAGCTCCAGCCGCATTCCCGCTATTTTATTTTATTTTAATTTAATTCTTATAACGCGCCACATGCCCGTTGGCCTCAGGGAACACAAAAAACACAGACATAGACAGGACAACAAGAGAGAGCAAGCAGGATCAGAAAGGGGTCATAAGGATTACTCCATGTTCAAAAGGTAAGTTTTTATGGCTTTTTTAAATAAGAGGTAGTTTTTGATTTGTCGTAGCCCGGCCGGCAGAGCATTCCACAGTAGAGGGCCCTGAACATCAAGCGTGGTGGTTCCAAATGTTGCAGTCTTAAATCTGGGGGAAGCAAGGACTGTGGCAGAGGATGAACAAAGATTTCTTCCATTGCTCTTGATGTTAATGCGTTCAGACAAGTAGATGGGACTGCTGAAAGAGAGGTATTTGTGTGTTGTAGTAAGCATTTTATGTGAATTGCGATGTTTAACTGGTAGCCAATGAAGCTTCATCCTGAAAATGGAGATCTGGGAGCAACGAGATTGAGTGAAGATGGTCCGCACAGCATTGTTCTGGGCCACTTGTAAGGATTGTATATTTGTGGCAGTAGTACCAGACAATAGGCTATTGCAATAGTCCAGTCTGGAGTTTATCAATGCCGTGGATAGAAGAGCACAGTTTTCGGCTGTTAGAAATGGACGGATGTAATTGATTCGCTTATTGATCAGTCCGCAGCTAGACCTGATGTAAGAGACATGCAGCTTCATGGATAATTCGTCGTCTAAGACAACTCCCAGAGTTTTTACCTTCCTCTGGACTGTGATGATGTTGCCTGTAATAAGGAAGTTGGAGTAATCAGTATCTAGTTTGCTCCGGGTGTTCTTGGAGGATACTATCATTAGTTCGGTTTTATTATTGTTTAAGGCTAGAGAGTTACAAGCCATCCAATCCTGCAGGAATCTATGCAGGAACTCACATAACTATGGAGGAAAGAGAACTTTTACAAGAAGTACAGTAGTTCCTGCAGTGAGTAACGTTTCCTTTCTCTTTTTTGGAGTACTCCGACTCATTTTTCTGGGAATACCAATTATGATATCATATTCAGTCCTGTATTATTTGGTAACCCCTTAATTTCGAGGGTTAATCCTTTACAAATATACTTGATTTGGCCTTGAATTGGGGAGGTGAACAGTGGATGTGTTTGCATTATACTCTCCTGCTTGGAGTCCTCTCATCCATGTTTGTGTGGATGCTAGCTATAGCAGCTGATTCCGTGCTGTAATATTGGGTATTTCCTTGATTTCAAAGGTTAACATTTAACAACATGCTACTTGAACCTCCCTTGTATTTGGGGGTGGAGACAGTAGAGTATGTGCCTGCACAACATTCTTCTTTCGAGTCCTCTCATAATTTTGTTGTTGGGATGCCAAATGTAGTAGCCAAATGTAGTAGCCAATATAGTGTCTTAATTAAGCTACAATACAGTGGCCTTGTTAAGAATTTAGCGGTACTGCTAGAGAGTATGCAGCATGCATTGCAAAAACATGGTTCCATGTTTTTCAATTTGGGCCCCCCCCCAAACTTCCAGTTTGCCTAACCTTATTACCCCATCCCAAAACCCTCTCTACCTGTTTTAATCCCTTACCCACTCCCACATATACTTTGAACCAAAAATTCGAAATTTTTTCATTAATTATTTTTAGTTAAAAAAGTTATTCGTTATTTTCATTTCGTTATATTCACTGCATACCCAAAAACATTTGTGCTGATTGACTCCTTACTCAGTCAAGGCACAAGCCCCATGGAAACTTTGAGTACTCCCCGCCATTTTACATGGGGTTGCTAACATAATAAAGAATTCAGTGCAGCAATATTTAGTATCCCTTTGATTTTGAGGGTTCAAATTTAACAAAACACCAGATTATATGGCCTTGTTTTGAAGAGGTAAGTAGAATAAGTGCCTGCATGATATTTTCTTTCTTGGAGTCCTACCATCTAGGTCTATTGCGGATGCCAACTAAAACGGCAAATTCAGCGCTGTAATATTTGCTATCCACTAGATTTCAAAGGACACATTAAACAAAAATGCTGCTTCAACAGCCGTTGTATTGGGTAGTGATTACAGACTTTATCTGCACTATATTCTCCTTGTTGGAGTCCTCTTATCCTTTCCTCTTTTGTGGGGATGCCAAATATAATAGATAATGTCCGATCACCCACCATCTGGAACTCACTTCCACTAACTATCCGCTGCATAGAGGACCATCTCACCTACAGGAAGGCTCTCAAGACCTGGCACTTCCCATCGGCACCCTAACAGTATTAGTCGGATCACTCGGGCTTGAACCATTCACCCACTCTTTCCCAGGAAACTGGAAGCAGAGGAGAAGCAAATAGGGGATACATAGCGCTTCCTAAACAGACCTATATGATATGCTCTGCAAGGAAATAATCATGCACTGCATCCGAGGGAATACAGTTGTGCCCCTGCGGGGGATAGGCCTGCACAGCCACAAGCAACTGCAATACACATAGCCTAAACACACATCAACCTCTGAGGCGAAGACAAGGTAGGGCCTGAGCGGTGTTAATGTCACTGCAGTGGGTCCAACTACATTAGATTCAGGCCACACTTGTTAGACAATTCTGGCTACGGCTCTGATCACCCTTGGCCCAAGTGGCTTTTTCAAGTAGAATACAGCTGATTCCCATGCAAAACTTTGTCCAGCCCTTTCACATAGCTTGACTCGTAGGGACTCGCATGACTCCTGTGACTCCTTCAATACTTTCATAGCACCAGCCCCACCTACTTATAATCAAAGGTTGCTGGTAGGGACCTAGCCACTCCCAACCTAAGCTACCTTCGTAATTGCTATAAATACACACATGCATTTTACAAGCCCTCATCACTTCTCAATCATCAGACTACAGTCTTCCAAGGGCATTTAACCTCATAGCGGTTCTAGGCCATACTAATGGCAGTAAGCGCTATACAACGACCAAACAACATAGGATGTAATATTTGGTGCCACCTTCATTTCATGGGCTAATATTTAACAAAAGGCCACTTAAATTAGCATTGTATTGGGGAAGGAAGTACATCATAATTCTACACTGTGACGTCTGCTGGAAGTCATCCCATCCTTTTTTTCTGGGTATACAAAATATAACATCTGATATAGCATTGTAATATTTGATATCCCCTTGATTTTGAGGGTTAGCATTTAACAAAACACTGCTTGAACTATCCCTTGAATTGGGGGGGGGGGAGTACATCATAGGTGTACATTGTGACTCCTCCTGGATGCCATCCCTTCCTATTTCTGGGGATACCAAATATAACAGCTAATATAGCTTTGTAATATTTGGTATCCCCTTGATTGTGAAGGTTAGCATTTAACAAAACACTTTTAACTATCCCTTGTATTGGGGAGGGGAGTACATCATAGGTGCACACTGTGACTCCTTCTGGATGCCATCCATTCATTTTTTTTCTGGGGATACCAAATATAACAGCTGATATAGCTTTGTGACATTTGGTATCCCCTTGATTTTGTGTTAGAACCTCCCGGTCCTTACACCATCCACGCTATGCTAAATAGAAACCAAGATGGCGGCTTCTTGGTTCCCTTACAGAGCACTGTGGCGACAGGTCTAGTCCTCCATCTACGATGGCGGAGCCTGAATTCTCTGTTCCTCTCATTCCTATAACTGCGCTGGAGCGGAGCAGGTAAGTGCGTTGCTAGTCGCCCAATATTGCCTTAGCATTGCCTTACCTGCTTTCCTTCCTTTACATTTGCAGCTTTTTGCTACTCCGTTCTGTTCTTGTTTCCCTGTCTTTCCTCCACTCCTCCGAGATGTCTTCTGTTTGCTGTGTGTGTTTCTTTACTACTTTTCTGACGCTATTTTTTCCACAGTCTTAGTCTTCTACCCTTTTAATATTTTTTCTTTCCTTTTGCTTTGCGCCCACTGCTTTCTTCCTGCAGCGTCTGCTCTTCCTTCTTCTCCGCGGCTGCTCTGCCTTCTCCTGAGCTTCCGCACACTTCTTGCGGTAGCTTCTTTCATTTTTTTCTGCAGTTCCACTGTTGCCTGAGGCTTCCTCCATTCTATCAGGGTTCGTCTCCAAGGATGTTGCAATTTTGGCCACGCCTCCTTCTGGCGGCTAGCCTTTGTTCCTTCCTTCCCTAGCGGTGCTTTTTTTCCATGGTAAACCGCTGTCATTTCACCTGCTACTAGTGGCTATCTGCTACCTGGGCCATCCAATTCCACTCTACTATTCTACGCACATTTTTGGATCCTTTGACAGCTACCGGACCCTGAATACTGCTGGTTACAGTGCCTCCTCATATCCCATTCCTTGGCACCTGGACTTTGTGCAGACCTGACCAGAGGATTCCAGATACATCGGCCGCCAGTCCAGCTCCTATTCTGTCTGTTGGGTTTTTTGCCCCAAGAGGGCTTCCCAAGGGTGCGCCCCCCAGGGTGCACAGAGCCCAGTTCTGGCCTCTGCACACCTAAGGGGACGCTCCACCCAATTCTTCAAGGACCAGTCTTCACACCCAAGGCAGGACCTGTCTACACAAGCCAAGGAGAACTGTGAGTACTGCATTAATACTAAATACTGGTTTAGAGATTGTAAGATTTTCAGGGTTAGTATTTAACAAAACAATGCTTGAACTAGCCCAGAATCGGAGTGGTGAGTACATCATTTGCCTACCCTAGTCCTCCTTCTGTAAGTCTGCCCATCTTTTTTTCTGGGGATACAAAATATAACAGCTGACAGAGTGTTGTAATATTTGGTATCCACTTCATTTTGAGGGTTTGCATTTAACAAAACACTGCTTGAACTATCCCTGGTATTGGGGGAGGTGAGTACATCATACGTCTACAATGTGACTCCTTCTGGAAGTCATCCAATCCTTTTTATCTGGGGATACCAAATATATCAGCTGATATAGCATTGTAATATTTGGTACTCCCTTGATTTTGAGTGCTAGCATTTAACAAAACACTGCTTGTACTATCTATTGTATTGAGGATTATTCTATACTGAGACACCTACTGAAAGTCATCAGATCCTTTTCTTCTGAGGGTTACCAAATATAACAGCTGATATTGCGTTGTAATATTTGGTATCCCCTGGATTTTGAGAGTTAGCATTTCAGAAAACACTGCATGAACTATCCCTTGTATTGGGCAGGGGAGTACATCGTAGGTATACACCGTGACTCATTCTGGATGTCATCCCTTCCTTTTTTCTGGGATACAAAACATAAGCACTGATATAGCATTGTAATATTTGGTATCCCCTGGATTTTGAGAGTTAGCATTTAAGAAAACACTGCATGAACTATCCCTTGTATTGGGCAGGGGAGTACATCATAGGTGTACACTGTTACTCCTTCTGGATGCTATCCATTCCTTTTTATCTGAGGATGCCAAATATAGCAGCTGATATAGCTTTGTAATATTTGGTATCCCCTTGAATTTGAGGGTTAGCATTTAACTAAACACTGCTTGAACTATCCCTTGTATTGGGGAGGGGAGTACATCAAAGCTGTATACTGTGACTCCTTCTGGATGCCATCCCTTCTTTTTTTCTGGGGATACCAAATATAACAGCTGATATTGCTTTGTAATATTTGCCATCCCCTTGATTTTGAGGGTTAGCATTTAACAAAACACTGCTTGAACTAGCCCTTGTATCGGGGGAGGGTAGTACATCATACGTCTACACTGTGATTCCTTCTGGAAGTTATCCCATCCTTTTTGTATGGGGAAACCAAATATAACAGCTGATCTAGCATTGTAATATGTGCATCCCCTTGATTTCGATGGTTCACATTTATCAAAGCACTGCTTCAACTATCCATTGTATCTGGTGGGGGTGGGGAGGTTGAATACATAATTTTCCTACTCTATGCCTCCTTCTGTAAGTCCTCCCATCCTTTTTCCGGGGATTAGGAAATATAACAGCTGATATAGTATTGTAATATTTGGTATCCCCTTGATTTTGAGAGATAGCATTTAACAAAACACTGCTTGTACTATCCCTTGTATTGGGGAGGGGAATATATCATAATTCTACACTGGGACACCTGCTGGAAGTCATCACATCCTTTGTTTTACAGGGGATGCCAAATGTAACAGCTGATTTAGTGTTGTAATATTTGGTATTCCCTTGATTTGGAGGTTTAGCATTTAAAAAAACACTGCTTGAACTATTCCTGGTATTGGGGGAGGGGAGTACATCATACGTGTACACTGTGACTCCTTCTGGAAGTCATCCCATCCCTTTTTTCTTGGGATACCCAATATAACAGCTGATATAGCATTGTAATATTTGTTATCCTCTTGATTGTGAGGGTTAGCATTTAACAACACACTTCTTGAACTAGCCATTGTATAGGGGTGATGAGTACATAATTTGCCTACACTATGCTTCCTTCTGTAAATCCGCCCATCCCTTTTTCTCGTGATACAAAATATAACAGCTGATATAGTGTTGTAATATTTGGTATTCCCTTGATTTTGAGGTTTAGCATTTAAAAAAACACAGCTTGAACTATTCCTGGTATTGGGGGAGGGGAGTACATCATACGTCTACACTGTGACTCCATCTGGAAGTCATCCCATCCTTTTTTCTGGGGATAACGAAATATAACAGCTGAAATCACATTGTAAAATTTGGTATCCGTCTTGATTTTGAGAGTTAGCATTTAACAAAACACTGCTTGAACTATACCTTGTTTTGAGGAGGGAAATACATCATAATTCTACACTGGGACACCTGATGGAAGTTAGCCCATCCTTTTGTCTGCGAATTATGAAATATAACAGCTGATATAGCACTGTAATATTTGGTATCCCCTAGATTTTGAGAGTTAGCATTTAACAGAACACTCTTTGAACTATCCCTTGTATTGGGGTGGGGAGTTCATCATAGGTGTACACGGTGACTCCTTCTGGATGCCATCCCTTCCTTTTTTTCTGGGGATACCAAATATAACAGCTGATATAGCTTTGAAATATTTGGTATCCCTTTGTTTTTGAGGGTTAGTATTTAACAAAACACTGATTGAACTATCCCGGGTATGGGGGAGGGGAGTACATCATACGTCTACACTGTGACTCCTTCTGGAAGTTATCCCATCCTTTTTGTCTGGGAAAACCAAATATAACAGCTGATCTAGCATTGTAATATTTGCATCCCCTTGATTTCGATGGTTAACATTTATCAAAGCACTGCTTTAACTATCCCTTGTATCTGGTGGGGGTGGGGAGGTTGAATACATCATTTGCCTACTCTATGCCTCCTTCTGTAAGTCCTTCCATCCTTTTTCTGGGGATTACAAAATATAACAGCTGATAAAGTATTGTAATATTTGGTATCCCCTTGATTTTGAGAGATATCATTTAACAAAACAGTGCTTGTACTATCCCTTGTATTGGGGAGGGGAATACATCATAATTCTACACTGGGACGCCTGCTGGAAGTCATCACATCCTTTTTTTCTGGTGATACCTAAATATAACAGCTGATATAGCGTTGTCATATTTGGTATCCCATTGATTTTGAGGGTTCACATTTAATAAAACACTGCTTGAACAATCCCTTGTATTGTGGAGGGGAGTGCATCGAAGGTGTACACTGTGACTCCTTCTGGATGCCATCCCTTCCTTTTTTTCTGGGGATACCAAATATAACAGCTGATATAGCTATGTAATATTTGCTATCCCCTTGATTTTGAGAGTTAGCATTTAACAAAACACTGCTTGAACTATCCCTTGTATTGGGAAGAGGAGTACATCATAATTCTACACTGTGACTCCTGGATGCCATCACATCCTTTTTATCTGGGGATACCAAATATAACAGCTTTTATAGCTTTATAATATTTGGTATCCCCTTGATTGTGAGGGTTAGCATTTAACAAAACACTTCTTGAACTAGCCATTGTACATGGGTGGTTACATCATTTGCCTACACTATGCTTCCTTCTGTAAGTCCGCCCATCCTTTTTTCTGGTGATACAAAATATAACAGCTGATATAGTGTTGTAATATTTGGTATTCCCTTGATTCGGAGGTTTAGCATTTAAAAACACACTGCTTGAACGATTCCTGGTATTGGGGGAGGGGAGTACATCATACGTCTACACTGTGACTCCTTCTGGAAGTCATTCCATCCCTTTTTTCTTGGGATACCCAATATAACAGCTGATATAGCATTGTAATATTTGCATCCCCTTGATTTCGATGGTTAACATTTGTCAAAGCGCTGCTTCAACTATCCCTTGAATCGGGTGGGGGAGTGGGGGGGTGAATACATAATCTGCCTACACTCTGCCTCCTTCTATAAATCCTCCAATCCTTTTTTCTGGGCATTCTGAAATACAACAGCTGATATAGCATAGTAATATGTGGTATCCCCTTGATTTTAAGGGTTAGCATTTAACAAACCACTGTTTGAACTATCCCTTGTATTGGGGAGGGGAGTATATCATAGGTGTACACTGTGACTCCTTCTGGATGCCATTCCTTCCTTTTTTCTGGGGATACCAAATATACCAGCTGATAAAGCTTTGTAATATTTGGTATCCCCTTGATTTTGAGGGTCAGCATTTAACAAAACAAAACACTGCTTGAACTATCCCGTGAATGGGGGAGTGCATTATCGGTCTATACTGTGACACCTTCTGGAAGTCATCCAATCCTTTTTTTCTGGGGATACCAAATATAACAGCTGATATAGCATTGTAATATTTGCATCCCCTTGATTTCGATGGTTAACATTTATCAAAGCACTGCTTCAACTATCCCTTGTATTGGGTGGGGGGGGGTGAATACATCATTTGCCTGTACTATGCCTCCTTCTGTAATTCCTCCCATCCTTTTTTTCTGGGGATTGTGAAATATAACAGCTGATATAGCATTGTAATATTTGGTATCCCCTTGATTTTGAGAGTTAGCATTTAACAAAACACTGCTTGTATTATCCCTTGTATTTGGGAGGGCAACACATCATAATTCTACACTGGGACGCCTGCTGGAAGTTATCACATCCTTTTTTTCTGGGGATACCAAATATAACAGTTGATATATCGTTGTCATATTTGGTATCCCCTTGATTATGAGGGTTAGCATTTACAAAAACACTGCTTGAACTATCCTTTGTATTGGGGTGGTGAGTACATCATTTGCCTACACTACGACCTGGAGAGGCAGAAAGTTCCTTCCTTCTGTTGGGAACTAGTCTACTCACAATGAAACGTCTATTTCCCATAAGAGAAACGGCCCTCTGACGTGGAGAAGCAGAAAGGTCCTCTCGTGTAATGGGAACTAGACTACTCACACTGACGCTGCTCTTTCCCATTAGAGAAACTGCCCTCCAACCTGGAGAGGCAGAAAGGTCCTCTCGTCTAATGGGAACTAGCCTACTCACAATGAAGCAGCTATTTCCCATTAGAGAAACAACCCTCCAACCTGATGAGGCAGAAAGGTCCTCTCGTCCAATGCCTACTCACAATGAAGCAGCTATTTCCCATTAGAGAAATGGCCCTCCAAACTGGAGAGGCAAAAAGTTCCCCTCGTCTAATGAGAACTAGCCTACAAATAATGAAGCATATATATCCCATAAGAGAAACAGCCCTCTGACCTGGAGAAGCAGAAAGGTCCTCCTGTCTAATGGGAACGAGGCTCCTCACACTGACACAGCTCTTTCCCATTAGAGAAACGGCCCTCCAACCTGGAGAGGCAGAAAGGTCCTCTTGTCTAATGGGAACTAGCCTACTCACCCTGAAGCAGATATTTCCCATTAGAGAAAAAACCCTCCAACCTGGAGAGGCAGAAAGGTCCTCCTTTCTAATGCCTATTCACACTGAAGCAGCTAATTCCCATTAGAGAAACGGCCCTCCCACCTGGAGAGGCAGAAGGGTTCTCTCTTCTAATGGGAAGTGGACTACTCACACTGAAGCATCTATTTCCCATTAGAGAAACGGCCCTCTGACCTGGGGAAGCAGAAAGGTCCTCTTGTCTAATGGGCACTAGCCTATTCACACTGACACAGCTCTTTCCAGTTAGAGAAACGGCCCTCCAACCTGGAGAGGTAGAAAGGTCCTCTTGTCTAATGGGAACTTGCCTACTCACACTGAACTAGCTATTGCGCGTTAGAGAAATGCCCTCTGACCTGGAGAGGCAGAAAGGTCCTGTCTTCTAATGGGAACTAGTCTACTCACAATGAAGCATATATTTCCCATTAGAGAAACAGTCTTCTGACCCGGAGAGGCAGAAAGGTCCTCTCGTCTAATGGGAACTAGCCTACTAACAATGAAGCATATATTTCCCATAAGAGAAACAGCCCTCTGACCTGCAGAAGCAGAAAGGTCCTCTTGTCTAACGGGAACTAGGCTACTCACACTACCGCAGCTCTTTTCCATTAGAGAAACAGCCCTCCAACCTGGAGAGGCAGAAAGGCCTTCTAGTCTAATGGGAACTAGCCTACTCACGCTGAAGCATCTTTTTCCCATTAGAGAAACGGACCTCTGACCTGGAGAGGCAGAAAGGTCCTCTCGTCTAATGGGAACTAGCCTACTTACAATGACGCATCTATTTCACATTAGAGAAACAGCCCTGCGACCTGAAGAAGCAGAAAGGTCCTCTCGTCTAATGTGAACTAGCCTACTCACACTGAAGCATCTATTTCCCATTAGAGAAACGGCCCTCCAACCTGGGGAGGCAGAAAGGTCCTCTTGTCTAATGGGAACTAGCCTACTCACACTGAAGCAGCTATTTCCCATTAGAGAAATGGCCCTCTGACCCGGAGAGGCAGAAAGGTCCTCTTGTCTAATGGGAACTAGCCTACTCACACTGACGCAGCTCTTTTGCATTAGAAAATTGGCCCTCCAACTTGGCGAGGCAGAAAGGTCCTCTTGTCTAATGGGAACTAGCCTACTCACACTGAAGCAGCTATTTCCCATTAGAGAAACTGCCCTCCGACCTGGAGAGGCCGAAAGGTCCTCTCGTCTAATGGGAACTAGCCCACTCACACTGAAGCAGCTACTTACCATTAGAGAAACGGCCCTCCGATCTGGAGAGTCAGAAAGGTCCTCTTGTCTAATGGGAACTAGCCTACTCACACTGAAGCAGCTATTTCCCATTAGAGAAATGGCCCTCTGACCCGGAGAGGCAGAAAGGTCCTCTTGTCTAATGGGAACTAGCCTACTCACACTGACGCAGCTCTTTTGCATTAGAAAATTGGCCCTCCAACTTGGCGAGGCAGAAAGGTCCTCTTGTCTAATGGGAACTAGCCTACTCACACTGAAGCAGCTATTTCCCATTAGAGAAACTGCCCTCCGACCTGGAGAGGCCGAAAGGTCCTCTCGTCTAATGGGAACTAGCCCACTCACACTGAAGCAGCTACTTACCATTAGAGAAACGGCCCTCCGATCTGGAGAGTCAGAAAGGTCCTCTCGTCTAATGAGAACTAGCCTACTCACACTGAAGCATCTGGTTCCCATTAGAGAAACAGCCCTCTGACCTGCAGAAGCAGAAAGGTCCTCTTGTCTAATGGGAACTAGGCTACTCATACTAACGCACGCTCTTTCCCATTAGAGAAACAGCCCTCCAACCTGGAGAGGCAGAAATGTCCTCTCGTCTAATGCCTACTCACACTGAAGCAGCTATTTCCCATTAGAGAAACGGCCCTCCAACTTGGCGAGGCAGAAAGTTCCTCTTGTCTAATAGGAACTAGCCTACTCACACTGAAGCAGCTATTTCCCATTAGAGAAACAGCCCTCCGACCTGGAGAGTCAGAAAGGTCCTCTCGTCTTCTGAGAACTAGCCTAATCACACTGAAGCATCTATTTCCCATTAGAGAAACAGCCCTCTGACCTGCAGAAGCAGAAAGTTTTGCTTCTCTAATGGGAACTAGGCTACTCACACTGACGCAGCTCTTTCCCATTAGAGAAACAGCCCTCCAACCTGGAGAGGCAGAAAGATCCTCTCGTCTAATGCCTACTCACACTGAAGCAGCTATTTCCCATTAGAGAAACAGCCCTCCGATCTGGAGAGGCCAGAAAGGTCCTCTCGTCTAATGGGAACTAGACTATTCACAAAGAAGCATCTATTTCCCATTAGAGAAACAGCCCTCCAACCTGGAGAGGCAGAAAGGTCCTCTCGTCTAATGGGAACTAGCCGACTCCCAAGAACACATCTATTTCCCATTAGAGAAACAGCCCTGCGACCTGAAGAAGCAGAAAGGTCCTCTCGTCTAATGGGAACTAGCCTACTCACACTGAAGCAGCCATTTCCCATTAGAGAAACAACCCTCTGACCTGGAGAGGCAGAAAGGTCCTCTTGTCTAATGGGAATTAGCCTACTCACACTGACGCAGCTCTTTCGCATTAGAAAAGTGGCCCTCCAACTTGATGAGGCAGAAAATTCCTCTTGTCTAATGGGAACTAGCCTACTCACACTGAAGAAGCTATTTCCCATTAGAGAAACGGCCCTCCGACCTGGAGAGGCCGAAATGTCCTCTTGTCTAATGGGAACTAGCCCACTCACACTGAAGCATCTATTTCCCATTAGAGAAACGGCCCTTCGACCTGGAGAGGCAGAAAGGTCCTCTGATCTAATTGGAACTAGTCTACTCACAATGAAGCATGTATTTCCCATTAGAGAAACGGACCACCAACCTGGAGAGGCCAGAAAGTTCCCCTTGTCTACTGGGAACTAGTCTACTCAAACTGAAGCACCTATTGTCATGATGCCTACTGTAACGCTCACCTGATTCACGCAGAGGCGCCGGTCTTGACTGGGTGAATGCTGTATCTTCAAAGGTGATGTGTAACACACAGTTGGCTCTTTGGGCTGGACCTCTGTGCACTGTATGTCTGACTCGAAGAGTAAGATGTCTGCAGATAGAAAATATGGGATTAATGAACTGGGGTTATTGGGTGCCTCTCTCCTCTTCCCTTTCTCTTCTCCTGTAGAACCCCAAAGGTTAACGCCCTCACCTTAGGTAAGTGAACGCCGAGCTCTCCATCTGTCTTGGGGCAGGGTGCCATAACCAGTTTCTTCACTGGATAAGGGTGCAGGCCTCTTGACCTCAGAGGACTGCTGTCCGTCGTTAACTGCACGAACGGTAAGTTCTGGGCACTTCAAATGTCTTAAAAGTCTTTTGTAATGATATCTCTTGTTTTGCAGGGTTCCGGCGATGGCGGATGGTGGGCTGATGAGAGTTGAGGATCGAACCTGCGTGAGGAATAGAAGCGCCTGGAAGCACGTAAGTAAGCGCTTGTAGCCTGCTTCACGATGCGCACTAACTGTCCCTTTTATCTTGCAGGTACAAGTTCGGAGCTTTAGAGAAGCTGAAGGGTGCTGGAATACCCACTGGATTTGGCGTGGGAAGGAGTAATGGCAGGTGAGTAATAAAGTTGCCCAATGTCTTTAAACGCACCTTCTTTTGTCTTTCAGATGCGGGATGCAGCGCCGAAGGCCTCCGGAGCGTGCGAAGAGCTGGTAAGCTTTTGTCTTTCAGATGCCGGAATGCAGTGCGAAGACCTCCGGAGCATGCGAAGAGTAGGTAAGCCTTTGTCTTTCAGATGCCGGAATGCAGCGCGAGGCGTTGGTGACAGCCGATGGACCAGGTAAGAGATGCGCTGCCACTGAAGACCGTAGTGCTAACCTGTTCTTTCTTTGTCTTTACAGGTGCTGCTGAAGACTGGATTCCAGGATGGTAAGCCTTTGTCCCCTTAGGCCCAGGATCAGAAGCAGAAGACACAATGAGCGTTCTGCTGCAGAGAATGCAGAATAACACAAAGCAAGATTCATCCATCGGGTGTGGTTTAAATAGCCTCCTGTAGTGCTTAGATGTCTCCTTCCACAGCCACGCCTAGGTAAGAAAAGAGTTCCTGCTTTCCAGAAGAGTTCCAGTGTTCTGAACCTAGGGAGTGGCTCCTGCCCCACCCAACAGGAGAAGTAGCCCCAAACAGAAGAGGATCAGGGGTTCAACTGGCAGGTAAGTAAGCAGCATGGTCTGCTGCAGGTAAGTCCACCCAAGCATTATGAGCCCGGCGCTTCCAGCGCTGGGACTGGGCATCTTTATGAGCCTGGTGCCACTGGCGCCAGGACAGGGTCCAAAAGGTCCCAATTGGGACTGGCTGGCACTCGGAACCGGGGTTATGGGTCTGCTTCCAAGGGAGTCGGGCAAGTCCTGATCTTTTGGAAGCAGAGATCATGACACCTACCCCCGGGGATCCAGATCAAGTCCAGCAGGCATCAAGTTATTCCAAGTAAGCCCAACAACCCCTGCTAGGCCCCATTTGGGTGCAGTCCTGGCGTCTATGGCGCCAGGCTCATATGGAGAGACAGTCCTGGCGCCATAGGCGCCAGGCTCATAGATTAAAACTTACCTGATGCAGACCATGCTGCAAACTTACCTGATGCAGACCATGCTGCAGAGCTCCAAGCCAAAAGAGGCTTGAAAGGGACTACTTTACCTAGGGACTATTTTTTACTCGGGTGGGGTCGGGGAGGAATACTTACCTGGGACCACTTTGGAGGCTATTTAAACCACGCCCGAAGAGCAGCACACGCTTCGCGTTATTCTGCAACCAGCAGCGTAACGCTCACCGTGTCTGCAAGTCTGCATCCAGTCTTCTGCCACGCCCGCCTCGAATCTGGAGCTCCTAGAAAAAGGGAGAAAGAAGGAGAAAAGGTTAGAACAAGAGCAATACCTTTGATCCTTACCTGAATTCCCGATCCACCGCGCCTTCGAGCTGGAAGAAAGAAGTTATTTTATGCGGTCGCCTCACCTGCTGCAGCGCCGCGCTGAACTCACCGGCCTTCGCAGCATCTTCACTAATCACTGCATCCTTCTGCAAGTTCCCGCTGCACTCCGGCACCTAAGGGGAACACAAGAACAGCAAGGTGAGCCAAGGGAATAAACAGAGGCAATATTAGTTACGCCCCATAGACTTCCCTGATTTTACCGCCGGGGGTACTATTCCTCTTCACGGGTCGGCGCAGCCTCCACCGCATCTTCGCCGTACCCCGGCCCCTAAGGGGAAACAAAAGGACAGCAAGGTGAAACAAAGGGACAAACAAGGAGAATCCTCCTCACCACAATAGACTTACCTAATTTTACCGCCGGAGGCATTATTCCCCGAGACTTCATAATTTCTCCCAGCACCTGAATAAGGGAGAAAGCAACAGGTTACATACTGACATTATTTTATCGAACTGTGTTGGATAATACAAATCCTTACCTGAATGTTACCGGTTGCCACGAGGAACCCTTCGCTAGGGTCAAGCTGCAACCTGCAAGGAATCGGACAAGAGTGAAAGTCAGACATTTGAACTCTTACGAACTATATACCTACGGCGTCTTGCTGGAAATCTCAGAGTCAAAATTGTTCTGGAACTCACCGATTCCTTCGAACCAGTGAAGCAACTGGTTATCTACGCGACCCTGCGCTCAATGCAGGATGGTGAGCTCATCTTTCCAACCATCAGGTGAGACTATAAGAGGGGACATTAAAGGTGATCAGTGGGGAGAACAGCGGGGGTGGGGGTTAACGCTCAACTCCACGGGTGGTTAATTCCCTTTCTCCATTTGCAGAAGAATACTCCTACGGGCCAAGAAAACGAAGCTAGGTGGGTCAGTCCAGTCTGTCATCTCGGCACTACGCATCATATTGGTGGAGACCGCAGCTGTCCATTTCAGATCGACGCCCCTGTGGGAGCCAGGTGAGCGTAACACCTATTTCCTATTAGAGAAACGGCCCTCCACCTGGAGAGGCAGAAAGGTCCTCTCGTCTAATGGGAACTAGCCTACTCACAAGGAAGCATCTATTTCCCATTAGAGAAACAGCCCTGCGACCTGAAGAAGCAGAAAGATCCTCTTGTCTAATGTGAACTAGCCTACTCACACTGAAGCAGCTATTTCCCATTAGAGAAACAACCCTCCAACCTGGAGAGGCAGAAAGGTCCTCTCCTCTAATGGGAACTAGCCTACTCACACTGATGCAGCTCTTTCCCATTAGAAAAATGGCCCTCCAACTTGGTGAGGCAGAAAGGTCCGCTTGTCTAATGGGAACTAGCCTACTCACACTGAAGCAGCTATTTCCCATTAGAGAAACGGCCCTCCGACCTGGAGAGTCAGAAAGTTCCTCTCGTCTAATGAGAACTAGCCTACTCACACTGAAGCATCTATTTCCCATTAGAGAAATGGCCCTTCGACCCGGAGAGGCAGAACGTTCCTCTCATCGAATGGGAACTAGTCTACTCACAATGAAGCATCTATTTCCTATTAGAGAAACGGCCCTCCGACCTTGAGAACCAGAAAGTTCCTCTCGTCTAATTGGAACCAGCCTACTCACACTGAAGCATCTATTTCCTATTAGAGAAACGGCCCTCCAACCTGGAGAGGCAGGAAGGTCCTCTTGTCTAATGGGAACTAGCCTACCCACACTGAAGCAGCTATTTCCCATTAGAGGAACGGCCCTCCGACCTGGAGAGTCAGAAAGTTCCTCTCGTCTAATGAGAACTAGCCTACTCACACTGAAGCATCTATATCCCATTACAGAATGGCCCTTTGACAGGGAGAGGCAGAACGTTCCTCTCATCTAATGGGAACTAGCCTACTCACAATGAAGCATCTATTTCCTATTAGAGAAACGGCCCTCCGACCTCGAGAACCAGAAAGTTCCTCTCATCTAATTGGAACTAGACTACTCACACTGAAGCATCTATTTCCCATTAGAGAAACAGCCCTCTGACCTGCAGAAGCAGAAAGGTCCTCTTGTATAATGGGAACTAGGCTACTCATACTGACGCAGCTCTTTCCGATTAGAGAAACAGCCCTCCAACTCGGAGAGGTAGAAAGGTCCTCTCGTCTAATACCTGCTCACATTGAAGCAGCTATTTCCCATTAGAAAAACGGCCCTCCAACTTGGCGAGGCAGAAAGTTCCTCTTGTCTAATGGGAACTAGCCTACTCACACTGAAGAAGCTATTTCCCATTAGAGAAACGGCCCTCCGACCTGGAGAGTCAGAAAGGTCCTCTCGTCTTATGAGAACTAGCCTACTCACACTGAAGCATCTATTTCCCATTAGAGAAACATCCCTCTAACCTGCAGAAGCAGAAAGGTTCTCTTCTCTAATGGGAACTAGGCTACTCACACTGACGCAGCTCTTTCCCATTAGAGAAACATCCCTCCAACCTGGAGAGGTAGAAGGTTCCTCTCGTCTAATGCCTACTCACACAGAAGCAGCTATGTCCCATTAGAGAAACGGCCCTCCGACCTGGAGAAGCAGAAAGGTCCTCTCATCTAATGGGAAATAGCCTACTCACAATGAAGCATCTATTTCCTATTAGAGAAACGGCCCTCCAACCTGGAGAGGCCAGAAAGGTCCTCTTGTCTAATGGGAACTAGCCTATTCACAAGGAAGCATCTATTTTCCATTAGAGAAACAGCCCTCCAACCTAGAGAGGCAGAAAGACCCTCTCGTCTAATCAGAACTAGCCTACTCACACTGAAGCATCTATTTCCCATTAGAGAAACGGCCTTCTGACCCGGAGAGGCAGAAAGGTCCTCTCGTCTAATGGGAACTAGCCTACTCACACTGAATCATCAGTTTCCCATTAGAGAAACGGCGCTCTGACCCGGAGATGCAGAAAGGTCCTCTCGTCTAATGGGAACCAGCCTACTCACAATGACGCATCTATTTCTCATTAGAGAAACAGCCCTGCGACCTGAAGAAGCAGAAAGGTCCTCTCGTCTAATGGGAACTAGCCCACTCACACTGAAGCATCTATTTCCCATTAGAGAAAGGGCCCTCCAACCTAGAGAGGCCAGAAAGTTCCCCTTGTCTAATGGGAACTAGCCTACTCAAACTGAAGCATCTATTTCCCATTAGAGAAACGGCCCTCCAACATGGAGAGGCAGAAAGGTCCTCTCACCTGATGGGAACTAGCCTACTCACAAGGATGCATCTATTTCCCATAAAGAAAGCGCCCTGCGACCTGAAGAAGCAGAAAGATCCTCTCGTCTAATTGGAACTAGCCTACTCACACTGACACAGATCTTTCCCATTAGAAAAATGGCCCTCCAACTTGGCGAGGCAGAAAGGTCCTCTTGTCTAATGGGAACTAGCCTACTCAAACTGAAGCAGCTATTTCCTATTAGAGAAACGGCCCTCCGACCTGGAGAGTCAGAAAGGTCCTCTCGTCTTATGAGAACTAGCCTACTCACACTGAAGCATCTATTTCCCATTAGAGAAACATCCCTCTAACCTGCAGAAGCAGAAAGGTTCTCTTCTCTAATGGGAACTAGGCTACTCACACTGACGCAGCTCTTTCCCATTAGAGAAACATCCCTCCAACCTGGAGAGGTAGAAGGTTCCTCTCGTCTAATGCCTACTCACACAGAAGCAGCTATGTCCCATTAGAGAAACGGCCCTCCGACCTGGAGAAGCAGAAAGGTCCTCTCATCTAATGGGAAATAGCCTACTCACAATGAAGCATCTATTTCCTATTAGAGAAACGGCCCTCCAACCTGGAGAGGCCAGAAAGGTCCTCTTGTCTAATGGGAACTAGCCTATTCACAAGGAAGCATCTATTTTCCATTAGAGAAACAGCCCTCCAACCTAGAGAGGCAGAAAGACCCTCTCGTCTAATCAGAACTAGCCTACTCACACTGAAGCATCTATTTCCCATTAGAGAAACGGCCTTCTGACCCGGAGAGGCAGAAAGGTCCTCTCGTCTAATGGGAACTAGCCTACTCACACTGAATCATCAGTTTCCCATTAGAGAAACGGCGCTCTGACCCGGAGATGCAGAAAGGTCCTCTCGTCTAATGGGAACCAGCCTACTCACAATGACGCATCTATTTCTCATTAGAGAAACAGCCCTGCGACCTGAAGAAGCAGAAAGGTCCTCTCGTCTAATGGGAACTAGCCCACTCACACTGAAGCATCTATTTCCCATTAGAGAAAGGGCCCTCCAACCTAGAGAGGCCAGAAAGTTCCCCTTGTCTAATGGGAACTAGCCTACTCAAACTGAAGCATCTATTTCCCATTAGAGAAACGGCCCTCCAACATGGAGAGGCAGAAAGGTCCTCTCACCTGATGGGAACTAGCCTACTCACAAGGATGCATCTATTTCCCATAAAGAAAGCGCCCTGCGACCTGAAGAAGCAGAAAGATCCTCTCGTCTAATTGGAACTAGCCTACTCACACTGACACAGATCTTTCCCATTAGAAAAATGGCCCTCCAACTTGGCGAGGCAGAAAGGTCCTCTTGTCTAATGGGAACTAGCCTACTCAAACTGAAGCAGCTATTTCCTATTAGAGAAACGGCCCTCCGACCTGGAGAGTCAGAAAGTTCCTCTTGTCTAATGAGAACTTGCCTACTCACACTGAAGCATCTATTTCCCATTAATGAAATGGCCCTTCGACCCGGAGAGGCAGAATGTTCCTCTCATCTAATGGGAAGTAGCCTACTCACACTGAATCATCTGTTTCCCATTAGAGAAACGGCCCTCTGACCTGGAGAGGCAGAAAGGTCCTCTCGTCTAATTGGAACCAGCCTACTCACAATGACGCATCTATTTCCCATTAGAGAAACAGCCCTGCGACCTGAAGAAGCAGAAAGGTCCTCTCGTCTAATGGGAACTAGCCTACTCACACTGAAGCAGCTATTTCCCATTAGAGAAATGGCACTCTGACCTGGAGAGGCAGAAAGGTCCTCTTGTCTAATGGGAACTAGCCTACTCACACTGACGCAGCTCTTTTGCATTAGAAAATTGGCCCTCCAACTTGGCGAGGCAGAAAGGTCCTCTTGTCTAATGGGAACTAGCCTACTCACACTGAAGCAGCTATTTCCCATTAGAGAAACTGCCCTCCAACCTGGAGAGGTAGAAGGTTCCTCTCGTCTAATGCCTACTCACACAGAAGCAGCTATGTCCCATTAGAGAAACGGCCCTCCGACCTGGAGAAGCAGAAAGGTCCTCTCATCTAATGGGAAATAGCCTACTCACAATGAAGCATCTATTTCCTATTAGAGAAACGGCCCTCCAACCTGGAGAGGCCAGAAAGGTCCTCTTGTCTAATGGGAACTAGCCTATTCACAAGGAAGCATCTATTTTCCATTAGAGAAACAGCCCTCCAACCTAGAGAGGCAGAAAGACCCTCTCGTCTAATCAGAACTAGCCTACTCACACTGAAGCATCTATTTCCCATTAGAGAAACGGCCTTCTGACCCGGAGAGGCAGAAAGGTCCTCTCGTCTAATGGGAACTAGCCTACTCACACTGAATCATCAGTTTCCCATTAGAGAAACGGCGCTCTGACCCGGAGATGCAGAAAGGTCCTCTCGTCTAATGGGAACCAGCCTACTCACAATGACGCATCTATTTCTCATTAGAGAAACAGCCCTGCGACCTGAAGAAGCAGAAAGGTCCTCTCGTCTAATGGGAACTAGCCCACTCACACTGAAGCATCTATTTCCCATTAGAGAAAGGGCCCTCCAACCTAGAGAGGCCAGAAAGTTCCCCTTGTCTAATGGGAACTAGCCTACTCAAACTGAAGCATCTATTTCCCATTAGAGAAACGGCCCTCCAACATGGAGAGGCAGAAAGGTCCTCTCACCTGATGGGAACTAGCCTACTCACAAGGATGCATCTATTTCCCATAAAGAAAGCGCCCTGCGACCTGAAGAAGCAGAAAGATCCTCTCGTCTAATTGGAACTAGCCTACTCACACTGACACAGATCTTTCCCATTAGAAAAATGGCCCTCCAACTTGGCGAGGCAGAAAGGTCCTCTTGTCTAATGGGAACTAGCCTACTCAAACTGAAGCAGCTATTTCCTATTAGAGAAACGGCCCTCCGACCTGGAGAGTCAGAAAGTTCCTCTTGTCTAATGAGAACTTGCCTACTCACACTGAAGCATCTATTTCCCATTAATGAAATGGCCCTTCGACCCGGAGAGGCAGAATGTTCCTCTCATCTAATGGGAAGTAGCCTACTCACACTGAATCATCTGTTTCCCATTAGAGAAACGGCCCTCTGACCTGGAGAGGCAGAAAGGTCCTCTCGTCTAATTGGAACCAGCCTACTCACAATGACGCATCTATTTCCCATTAGAGAAACAGCCCTGCGACCTGAAGAAGCAGAAAGGTCCTCTCGTCTAATGGGAACTAGCCTACTCACACTGAAGCAGCTATTTCCCATTAGAGAAATGGCACTCTGACCTGGAGAGGCAGAAAGGTCCTCTTGTCTAATGGGAACTAGCCTACTCACACTGACGCAGCTCTTTTGCATTAGAAAATTGGCCCTCCAACTTGGCGAGGCAGAAAGGTCCTCTTGTCTAATGGGAACTAGCCTACTCACACTGAAGCAGCTATTTCCCATTAGAGAAACTGCCCTCCAACCTGGAGAGGCCAAAAGGTCCTCTCGTCTAAAGGGAAATACCCCACTCACACTGAAGCAGCTACTTACCATTAGAGAAACGACCCTCCGATCTGGAGAGTCAGAAAGGTCCTCTCGTCTAATGAGAACTAGCCTACTCACACTGAAGCATCTATTTCCCATTAGAGAAACAGCCCTCTGACCTGCAGAAGCAGAAAGGTCCTCTTGTCTAATGGGAACTAGGCTACTCGTACTGACGCAGCTCTTTCCCATTAGAGAAACAGCCCTCCAACCTGGAGAGGCAGAAATGTCCTCTCGTCTAATGCCTACTCACACTGAAGCAGCTATTTCCCATTAGAGAAACGGCCCTCCAACTTGGCGAGGCAGAAAGTTCCTCTTGTCTAATGGGAACTAGCCTACTCACACTGAAGCAGCTATTTCCCATTAGAGAAACGGGCCTCCGACCTCGAGAGTCAGAAAGGTCCTCTCGTCTTATGAGAACTAGCCTGCTCACACTGAAGCATCTATTTCACATTAGAGAAACAGCCCTCTGACCTGCCGAAGCAGAAAGGTTCTCTTCTCTAATGGGAACTAGGCTACTCACACTGACGCAGCTCTTTCCCATTAGAGAAACAGCCCTCCAACCTGGAGAGGCAGAAAGATCCTCTCGTCTAATGCCTACTCACACTGAAGCAGCTATTTCCCATTACAGAAACGGCCCTCCGATCTGGAGAGGCCAGAAAGGTCCTCTCGTCTAATGGGAACTAGACTATTCACAAAGAAGCATCTATTTCCAATTAGAGAAACAGCCCTCCAACCTGGAGAGGCAGAAAGGCCCTCTCGTCTAATCGGAACTAGCCTACTCACACTGAAGCATCTATTTCCCATTGGAGAAATAGCCTTCTGACCCGGAGAGGCAGAAAGGTCCTCTCGTCTAATGGGAACTAGCCTACTCACGCTGAATCATCTGTTTCCCATTAAAGAAACGGCCCTCTGACCTGGAGAGGCAGAAAGGTCCTCTCGTCTAATGGGAACTAACCTACTCACAATGACGCATCTATTTCCCATTAGAGAAACAGCCCTGCGACCTGAAGAAGCAGAAAGGTCCTCTCGTCTAATGGGAACTAGCCTACTCACACTGAAGCAGCTATTTCCCATTAGAGAAACGACCCTCTGACCTGGAGAGGCAGAAAGTTCCTCTTGTCTAATGGGAACTAGCCTACTCACACTGAAGCAGCTCTTTTGCATTAGAAAAGTGGCCCTTCAACTTGATGAGGCAGAAAATTCCTCTTGTCTAATGGGAACTAGCCTGCTCACACTGAAGCAGCTATTTCCCATTAGAGAAACGGCCCTCCGACCTATAGAGGCGAAAGGTCCTCTCGTTTAATGGGAACTAGCCCACTCATACTGAAGCATCTATTTCCCATTAGAGAAACGGCCCTTCGACCTGGAGAGGCAGAAAGGTCCTCTCATCTAATTGGAAGTAGTCTACTCACAATGAAGCATGTATTTCCCATTAGAGAAATGGACCACCAACCCGGAGAGGCCAGAAAGTTCCCCTTGTCTAATGGGAAAGAGCCTACTCAAACTGAAGCACCTATTGTCATGATGCCTACCCCCGGGGATCCAGATCAAGTCCAGCAGCCCCGGAAGCAGGCATCAAGTTATTCCAAGTAAGCCCAACAACCCCTACTAGGGGCCATTTGGGTGCAGTCCTGGCGTCTATGGCGCCAAGCTCACATGGAGAGTCAGTCCTGGCGCCATAGGCGCCAGGCTCATAGATTGAAACTTACCTGATGCAGACCATGCTGCAAACTTACCTGATGCAGACCATGCTGCAGAGCTCCAAGCCATAAAAGGCTTGGAAGGGACTACTTTACCTAGGGACTATGTTTTACTCGGGTGGGATCGGGGAGGAATACTTACCTGGGACTACTTTGGTGGCTATTTAAACCACGCCCGAAGAGCAGCACACGCTTCGCGTTATTCTGCATCCAGCAGCGTAACGCTCACCGTGCCTGCAAGTCTGCATCCAGTCTTCTGCCACGCCCGCCTCGAGTCTGGAGCTCCTAGAAAAAGGGAGAAAGAAGGAGAAAAGGTTAGAACAAGAGCAATACCTTTGATCCTTACCTGAATTCCCGATCCACCACGTCTTCGCGCTCGAAGAAAGAAGTTATTTTATGCGCGTCGCCTCGCCTGCTGCAGCGCCGCGCTGAACTCACCGGCCTTCGCATCATCTTTACAATTCACTGCATCCTTCTGCATGTTCCCGCCACACTCCGGCACCTAAGGGGAACACAAGAATAGCAAGGTGAGCCAAGGGAATAAACAGAGGCAATATTAGTTACCCCCCATAGACTTACCTGATTTTACCGCCGGGGGTACTATTCCTCTTCACGGGTCGGCGCAGCCTCCACCGCATCTTCGCTGTACCCCGGCCCCTAAGGGGAAACAAAAGGACAGCAAGGTGAAACAAAGGGACATACAAGGGGAATCCTCCTCACCACAATAGACTTACCTAATTTTACCGCCAGAGGCATTATTCCCTGAGACTTCATAATTTCTCCCAGCACCTGAATAAGGGAGAAAGCAATAGGTTACATACTGACATTATTTTATCGAACTGTGTTGGATAATACAAATCCTTACCTGAATGTTACCGGTTGCCACGAGGAACTCTTCGCTAGGGTCAAGCTGAAACCTGCAAGGAATCAGACAAGAGTGAAAGTCAGGCATTTGAACTCTTACGAACTATATACCTACGGCGTCTTGCTGGAAATCTCAGAGTCAAAATTGTTCTGGAACTCACCTATTCCTTCGAACCAGTGAAGCAACTGGTTATCTACGCGCCCCTGCGCTCAATGCAGGATGGAGAGCTCATCTTTCGAAACCATCAGGTGAGACTATAAGAGGGGACATTAAAGGTGATCAGTGGGGAGAACAGCGGGGGTGGGGGTTAACGCTCAACTCCACGGGTGGTTAATTCCCTTTCTCCATTTGCAGAAGAATACTCCTACGGGCCAAGCAAACGAAGCAAGGTGGGCCAGTCCAGTCTGTCATCTCGGCACTACGCATCACATTGGTGGAGACCTGGAGACCGCAGCTGTCCATTTCAGATCGACGCCCCTGTGGGAGCCAGGTGAGCGTAACACCTATTTCCTATTAGAGAAACCACCCTCCACCTGGAGAGGCAGAAAGGTCCTCTCGTCTAATGGGAACTAGCCTACTCACAAGGAAGCATCTATTTCCCATTAGAGAAACAGCCCTGCGACCTGAAGAAGCAGAAAGATCCTCTCGTCTAATGTGAACTAGCCTACTCAGACTGAAGCAGCTATTTCCCATTAGAGAAACGACCCTCCAAACTGGAGAGGCAGAAACGTCCTCTCCTCTAATGGGAACTAGCCAACTCACACTGATGCAGCTCTTTCCCATTAGAAAAACGGGCCTCCAACTTGGCGAGGCAGAAAGGTCCTCTTGTCTAATGGGAACTAGCCTACTCACACTGAAGCAGCTATTTCCCATTAGAGAAACGGCCCTCCGAACTGGAGAGTCAGAAAGTTCCTCTCGTCTAATGAGAACTAGCCTACTCACACTGAAGCATCTATTTCCCATTAGAGAAATGGCCCTTCGCCCCGGAGAGGCAGAACGTTCCTCTCATCGAATGGGAACTAGTCTACTCACAATGAAGCATCTATTTCCTATTAGAGAAACGGCCCTCCGACCTCGAGAACCAGAAAGTTCCTCTCGTCTAATTGGAACCAGCCTACTCACACTGAAGCATCTATTTCCTATTAGAGAAATGGCCCTTCAACCTGGAGAGGCAGAAAGGTCCTCTCCTCTAATGGGAACTAGCCTACTCACACTAATGCAGCTCTTTCCCATTAGAAAAACGGCCCTCCAACTTGGCGAGGCAGAAAGGTCCGCTTGTCTAATGGGAACTAGCCTACTCACACTGAAGCAGCTATTTCCCATTAGAGAAACGGCCCTCCGACCTGGAGAGTCAGAAAGTTCCTCTCGTCTAATGAGAACTAGCCTACTCACACTGAAGCATCTATTTCCCATTAGAGAAATGGCCCTTCGACCCGGAGAGGCAGAACGTTCCTCTCATCGAATGGGAACTAGACTACTCACAATGAAGCATCTATTTCCTATTAGAGAAACGGCCCTCCGACCTTGAGAACCAGAAAGTTCCTCTCGTCTAATTGGAATCAGCCTACTCACACTGAAGCATCTATTTCCTATTAGAGAAACGGCCCTCCAACCTGGAGAGGCAGAAAGGTCCTCTTGTCTAATGGGAACTAGCCTACCCACACTGAAGCAGCTATTTCCCATTAGAGGAACGGCCCTCCGACCTGGAGAGTCAGAAAGTTCCTTTCGTCTAATGAGAACTAGCCTACTCACACTGAAGCATCCATTTCCCATTACAGAATGGCCCTTTGACACGGAGAGGCAGAACGTTCCTCTCATCTAATGGGAACTAGCCTACTCACAATGAAGCATCTATTTCCAATTAGAGAAACGGCCCTCCGACCTCGAGAACCAGAAAGTTCCTCTCATCTAATTGGAACTAGACTACTCACACTGAAGCATCTATTTCCCATTAGAGAAACAGCCCTCTGACCTGCAGAAGCAGAAAGGTCCTCTTGTCTAATGGGAACTAGCCTACTCACACTGACGCAGCTCTTTTGCATTAGAAAATTGGCCCTCCAACTTGGCGAGGCAGAAAGGTCCTCTTGTCTAATGGGAACTAGCCTACTCACACTGAAGCAGCTATTTCCCATTAGAGAAACTGCCCTCCAACCTGGAGAGGCCAAAAGGTCCTCTCGTCTAAAGGGAAATACCCCACTCACACTGAAGCAGCTACTTACCATTAGAGAAACGACCCTCCGATCTGGAGAGTCAGAAAGGTCCTCTCGTCTAATGAGAACTAGCCTACTCACACTGAAGCATCTATTTCCCATTAGAGAAACAGCCCTCTGACCTGCAGAAGCAGAAAGGTCCTCTTGTCTAATGGGAACTAGGCTACTCGTACTGACGCAGCTCTTTCCCATTAGAGAAACAGTCCTCCAACCTGGAGAGGCAGAAATGTCCTCTCGTCTAATGCCTACTCACACAGAAGCAGCTATGTCCCATTAGAGAAACGGCCCTCCGACCTGGAGAAGCAGAAAGGTCCTCTCATCTAATGGGAAATAGCCTACTCACAATGAAGCATCTATTTCCTATTAGAGAAACGGCCCTCCAACCTGGAGAGGCCAGAAAGGTCCTCTTGTCTAATGGGAACTAGCCTATTCACAAGGAAGCATCTATTTTCCATTAGAGAAACATCCCTCCAACCTAGAGAGGCAGAAAGACCCTCTCGTCTAATCGGAACTAGCCTACTCACACTGAAGCATCTATTTCCCATTAGAGAAACGGCCTTCTGACCCGGAGAGGCAGAAAGGTCCTCTCGTCTAATGGGAACTAGCCTACTCACACTGAATCATCTGTTTCCCATTAGAGAAACGGCCCTCTGACCCGGAGAGGCAGAAAGGTCCTCTCGTCTAATGGGAACCAGCCTACTCACAATGACGCATCTATTTCTCATTAGAGAAACAGCCCTGCGACCTGAAGAAGCAGAAAGGTCCTCTCGTCTAATGGGAACTAGCCCACTCACACTGAAGCATCTATTTCCCATTAGAGAAGGGGCCCTCCAACCTAGAGAGGCCAGAAAGTTCCCCTTGTCTAATGGGAACTAGCCTACTCAAACTGAAGCATCTATTTCCCATTAGAGAAACAGCCCATCAACATGGAGAGGCAGAAAGGTCCTCTCACCTGATGGGAACTAGCCTACTCACAAGGATGCATCTATTTCCCATAAAGAGAGCGCCCTGCGACCTGAAGAAGCAGAAAGATCCTCTCGTCTAATTGGAACTAGCCTACTCACACTGACACAGCTCTTTCCCATTAGAAAAATGGCCCTCCAACTTGGCGAGGCAGAAAGGTCCTCTTGTCTAATGGGAACTAGCCTACTCAAACTGAAGCAGCTATTTCCTATTAGAGAAACGGCCCTCCGACCTGGAGAGTCAGAAAGTTCCTCTTGTCTAATGAGAACTAGCCTACTCACACTGAAGCATCTATTTCCCATTAGAGAAATGGCCCTTCGACCCGGAGAGGCAGAATGTTCCTCTCATCTAATGGGTAGTAGCCTACTCACACTGAATCATCTGTTTCCCATTAGAGAAACGGCCCTCTGACCTGGAGAGGCAGAAAGGTCCTCTCGTCTAATTGGAACCAGCCTACTCACAATGAGGCATCTATTTCCCATTAGAGAAACAGCCCTGCGACCTGAAGAAGCAGAAAGGTCCTCTCGTCTAATGGGAACTAGCCTACTCACACTGAAGCAGCTATTTCCCATTAGAGAAATGGCCCTCTGACCTGGAGAGGCAGAAAGGTCCTCTTGTCTAATGGGAACTAGCCTACTCACACTGACGCAGCTCTTTTGCATTAGAAAATTGGCCCTCCAACTTGGCGAGGCAGAAAGGTCCTTTTGTCTAATGGTAACTAGCCTACTCACACTGAAGCAGCTATTTCCCATTAGAGAAACTGCCCTCCGACCTGCAGAGGCCAAAAGGTCCTCTCGTCTAAAGGGAACTAGCCCACTCACACTGAAGCAGCTACTTACCATTAGAGAAACAACCCTCCGATCTGGAGAGTCAGAAAGGTCCTCTCGTCTAATGAGAACTAGCCTACTCACACTGGAGCATCTATTTCCCATTAGAGAAACAGCCCTCTGACCTGCAGAAGCAGAAAGGTCCTCTTGTCTAATGGGAACTAGGCTACTCATACTGACGCAGCTCTTTCCCATTAGAGAAACAGCCCTCCAACCTGGAGAGGCAGAAATGTCCTCTCGTCTAATGCCTACTCACACTGAAGCAGCTATTTCCCATTAGAGAAACGGCCCTCCAACTTGGCGAGGCAGAAAGTTCCTCTTGTCTAATGGGAACTAGCCTACTCACACTGAAGCAGCTATTTCCCATTAGAGAAACGGGCCTCCGACCTCGAGAGTCAGAAAGGTCCTCTCGTCTTATGAGAACTAGCCTGCTCACACTGAAGCATCTATTTCCCATTAGAGAAACAGCCCTCTGACCTGCCGAAGCAGAAAGGTTCTCTTCTCTAATGGGAACTAGGCTACTCACACTGACGCAGCTCTTTCCCATTAGAGAAACAGCCCTCCAACCTGGAGAGGCAGAAAGATCCTCTCGTCTAATGCCTACTCACACTGAAGCAGCTATTTCCCATTACAGAAACGGCCCTCCGATCTGGAGAGGCCAGAAAGGTCCTCTTGTCTAATGGGAACTAGACTATTCACAAAGAAGCATCTATTTCCCATTAGAGAAACAGCCCTCCAACCTGGAGAGGCAGAAAGGCCCTCTCGTCTAATCGGAACTAGCCTACTCACACTGAAGCATCTATTTCCCATTAGCGAAATAGCCTTCTGACCCGGAGAGGGAGAAAGGTCCTCTCGTCTAATGGGAACTAGCCTACTCAATCTGAATCATCTGTTTCCCATTAAAGAAACGGCCCTCTGACCTAGAGAGGCAGAAAGGTCCTCTCGTCTAATGGGAACTAGCCTACTCACAATGACGCATCTATTTCCCATTAGCGAAACAGCCCTGCGACCTGAAGAAGCAATAAGGTCCTCTCGTCTAATGGGAACTAGCCTACTCACACTGATGCAGCTATTTCCCATTAGAGAAACGACCCTCTGACCTGGAGAGGCAGAAAGTTCCTCTTGTCTAATGGGAACTAGCCTACTCACACTGAAGCAGCTCTTTTGCATTAGAAAAGTGGCCCTTCAACTTGATGAGGCAGAAAATTCCTCTTGTCTAATGGGAACTAGCCTGCTCACACTGAAGCAGCTATTTCCCATTAGAGAAACGGCCCTCCGACCTGGAGAGGCAAAAGGTCCTCTCGTCTAATGGGAACTAGCCCACTCATACTGAAGCATCTATTTCCCATTAGAGAAACGGCCCTTCGACCTGGAGAGGCAGAAAGGTCCTCTCATCTAATTGGAAGTAGTCGACTCACAATGAAGCATGTATTTCCCATTAGAGAAATGGACCACCAACCTGGAGAGGCCAGAAAGTTCCCCTTGTCTAATGGGAAAGAGCCTACTCAAACTGAAGCACCTATTGTCATGATGCCTACCCCCGGGGATCCAGATCAAGTCCAGCAGCCCCGGAAGCAGGCATCAAGTTATTCCAAGTAAGCCCAACAACCCCTGCTAGGGGCCATTTGGGTGCAGTCCTGGCGTCTATGGTGCCAAGCTCATATGGAGAGTCAGTCCTGGCGCCATAAGCGCCAGGCTCATAGATTGAAACTTACCTGATGCAGACCATGCTGCAAACTTACCTGATGCAGACCATGCTGCAGAGCTCCAAGCCAAAATAGGCTTGGAAGGGACTACTTTACCTAGGGACTATTTTTTACTCGGGTGGGATCGGGGAGGAATACTTACCTGGGACTACTTTGGAGGCTATTTAAACCACGCCCGAAGAGCAGCGCACGCTTCGCGTTATTCTGCATCCAGCAGCGTAACGCTCACCATGCCTGCAAGTCTGCATCCAGTCTTCTGCCACGCCCGCCTCGAGTCTGGAGCTCCTAGAAAAAGGGAGAAAGAAGGAGAAAAGGTTAGAACAAGAGCAATACCTTTGATCCTTACCTGAATTCCCGATCCACCACGTCTTCGCGCTCGAAGAAAGAAGTTATTTTATGCGCGTCGCCTCGCCTGCTGCAGCGCCGCGCTGAACTCACCGGCCTTCGCATCATCTTTACAATTCACTGCATCCTTCTGCATGTTCCCGCCACACTCCGGCACCTAAGGGGAACACAAGAATAGCAAGGTGAGCCAAGGGAATAAACAGAGGCAATATTAGTTACCCCCCATAGACTTACCTGATTTTACCGCCGGGGGTACTATTCCTCTTCACGGGTCGGCGGAGCCTCCACCGCATCTTCGCTGTACCCCGGCCCCTAAGGGGAAACAAAAGGACAGCAAGGTGAAACAAAGGGACATACAAGGGGAATCCTCCTCACCACAATAGACATACCTAATTTTACCGCCAGAGGCATTATTCCCTGAGACTTCATAATTTCTCCCAGCACCTGAATAAGGAAGAAAGCAATAGGTTACATACTGACATTATTTTATCGAACTGTGTTGGATAATACAAATCCTTACCTGAATGTTACCGGTTGCCACGAGGAACTCTTCGCTAGGGTCAAGCTGCAACCTGCAAGGAATCGGACAAGAGTGAAAGTCAGACATTTGAACTCTTACGAACTATATACCTACGGCGTGTTGCTGGAAATCTCAGAGTCAAAATTGTTCTGGAACTCACCTATTCCTTTGAACCAGTGAAGCAACTGGTTATCTACGCGCCCCTGCGCTCAATGCAGGATGGAGAGCTCATCTTTCGAAACCATCAGGTGAGACTATAAGAGGGGACATTAAAGGTGATCAGTGGGGAGAACAGCGGGGGTGGGGGTTAACGCTCAACTCCACGGGTGGTTAATTCACTTTCTCCATTTGCAGAAGAATACTCCTACGGGCCAAGCAAACGAAGCTAGGTGGGCAAGTCCAGTCTGTCATCTCGGCACTACGCATCACATTGGTGGAGACCGCAGCTGTCCATTTCAGATCGACGCCCCTGTGGGAGCCAGGTGAGCGTAACACCTATTTCCTATTAGAGAAACCGCCCTCCACCTGGAGAGGCAGAAAGGTCCTCTCGTCTAATGGGAACTAGCCTACTCACAAGGAAGCATCTATTTCCCATTAGAGAAACAGCCCTGCGACCTGAAGAAGCAGAAAGATCCTCTCGTCTAAAGTGAACTAGCCTACTCACACTGAAGCAGATATTTCCCATTAGAGAAACGACCCTCCAACCTGGAGAGGCAGAAACGTCCTCTCCTCTAATGGGAACTAGCCTACTCACACTGATGCAGCTCTTTCCCATTAGAAAAACGGGCCTCCAACTTGGCGAGGCAGAAAGGTCCTCTTGTCTAATGGGAACTAGCCTACTCACACTGAAGCAGATATTTCCCATTAGAGAAACGGCCCTCCGAACTGGAGAGTCAGAAAGTTCCTCTCGTCTAATGAGAACTAGCCTACTCACACTGAAGCATCTATTTCCCATTAGAGAAATGGCCCTTCGCCCCGGAGAGGCAGAACGTTCCTCTCATCGAATGGGAACTAGTCTACTCACAATGAAGCATCTATTTCCTATTAGAGAAACGGCCCTCCGACCTCGAGAACCAGAAAGTTCCTCTCGTCTAATTGGAACCAGCCTACTCACACTGAAGCATCTATTTCCTATTAGAGAAACGGCCCTTCAACCTGGAGAGGCAGAAAGGTCCTCTTGTCTAATGGGAACTAGCCTACCCACAGTGAAGCAGCTATTTCCCATTAGAGGAACGGCCCTCTGACCTGGAGAGTCAGAAAGTTCCTCTCGTCTAATGAGAACTAGCCTACTCACACTGAAGCATCTATTTCCCATTACAGAATGGCCCTTCGACACGGAGAGGCAGAACGTTCCTCTCATCTAATGGGAACTAGCCTACTCACAATGAAGCATCTATTTCCTATTAGAGAAACGGCCCCCCGACCTTGAGAATCAGAAAGTTCCTCTCGTCTAATTGGAACTAGACTACTCACACTGAAGCATCTATTTCCCATTAGAGAAACAGCCCTCTGACCTGCAGAAGCAGAAAGGTCCTCTTGTCTAATGGGAACTAGGCTACTCATACTGACGCAGCTCTTTCCCATTAGAGAAACAGCCCTCCAACTTGGAGAGGTAGAAAGATCCTCTCGTCTAATACCTGCTCACACTGAAGCAGCTATTTCCCATTAGAGAAACGGCCCTCCAACTTGGCGAGGCAGAAAGTTCCTCTTGTCTAATGGGAACTAGCCTACTCACACTGAAGCAGCTATTTCCCATTAGAGAAACGGCCCTCCGACCTGGAGAGTCAGAAAGTTCCTCTCGTCTAATGAGAACTAGCCTACTCACACTGAAGCATCTATTTCCCATTAGAGAAATGGCCCTTCGACCCGGAGAGGCAGAACGTTCCTCTCATCGAATGGGAACTAGTCTACTCACAATGAAGCATCTATTTCCTATTAGAGAAACGGCCCTCCGACCTCGAGAACCAGAAAGTTCCTCTCGTCTAATTGGAACCAGCCTACTCACACTGAAGCATCTATTTCCTATTAGAGAAACGGCCCTTCAACCTGGAGAGGCAGAAAGTTCCTCTTGTCTAATGGGAACTAGCCTACTCACACTGAAGCAGCTATTTCCCATTAGAGAAACGGCCCTCCGAACTGGAGAGTCAGAAAGTTCCTCTCGTCTAATGAGAACTAGCCTACTCACACTGAAGCATCTATTTCCCGTTAGAGAAATGGCCCTTCGACCCGGAGAGGCAGAACGTTCCTCTCATCGAATGGGAACTAGTCTACTCACAATGAAGCATCTATTTCCTATTAGAGAAACGGCCCTCTGACCTCGAGAACCAGAAAGTTCCTCTCGTCTAATTGGAACCAGCCTACTCACATTGAAGCATCTATTTCCTATTAGAGGAACGGCCCTCCGACCTGGAGAGTCAGAAAGTTCCTCTCGTCTAATGAGAACTAGCCTACTCACACTGAAGCATCTATTTCCCATTACAGAATGGCCCTTCGACACGGAGAGGCAGAACGTTCCTCTCATCTAATGGGAACTAGCCTACTCACAATGAAGCATCTATTTCCTATTAGAGAAACGGCCCTCCGACCTTGAGAATTAGAAAGTTCCTCTCGTCTAATTGGAACTAGACTACTCACACTGAAGCATATATTTCTCATTAGAGAAACAGCCCTCTGACCTGCAGAAGCAGAAAGGTCCTCTTGTCTAATGGGAACTAGGCTACTCATACTGACGCAGCTCTTTCCCATTAGAGAAACAGCCCTCCAACTTGGAGAGGTAGAAAGATCCTCTCATCTAATACCTGCTCACACTGAAGCAGCTATTTCCCATTAGAGAAACGGCACTCCAACTTGTCGAGGCAGAAAGTTCCTCTTGTCTAATGGGAACTAGCTTACTCACACTGAAGCAGCTATTTCCCATTAGAGAAACATCCCTCTGACCTGCAGAAGCAGAAAGGTCCTCTTGTCTAATGGGAATTAGGCTACTCACACTGACGCAGCTCTTTCCCATTAGAGAAACATCCCTCGAACCTGCAGAGGTAGAAAGTTCCTCTCGTCTAATGCCTACTCACACAGAAGCAGCTATGTCCCATTAGAGAAACGGCCCTCCGACCTGGAGAAGCAGAAAGGTCCTCTCGTCTAATGGGAAATAGCCTACTCACAATCAAGCATCTATTTCCTATTAGAGAAACGGCACTCCAACCTGGAGAGGCCAGAAAGGTCCTCTTGTCTAATGGGAACTAGCCTATTCACAAGGAAGCATCTATTTCCCATTAGAGAAACAGCCCTCCAACCTAGAGAGGCAGAAAGACCCTCTCGTCTAATCGGAACTAGCCTACTCACACTGAAGCATCTATTTCCCATTAGAGAAACGGCCTTCTGACCCGGAGAGGCAGAAAGGTCCTCTCGTCTAATGGGAACTAGCCTACTCACACTGAATCATCTGTTTCCCATTAGAGAAAGGGCCCTCTGACCCGGAGAGGCAGAAAGGTCCTCTCGTCTAATGGGAACCAGCCTACTCACAATGACGCATCTATTTCTCTTTAGAGAAACAGCCCTTGGACCTGAAGAAGCAGAAAGGTCCTCGCGTCTAATGGGAACTCGCCCACTCACACTGAAGCATCTATTTCCCATTAGAGAAACGGCCCTTCGACCTGCAGAGGCAGAAAGGTCCTCTCATCTAATGGGAACTAGTCTATTCACAATGAAGCATCTATTTCCCATTAGAGAAAGGGCCCTCCAACCTAGAGAGGCCAGAAAGTTCCCCTTGTCTAATGGGAACTAGCCTACTCAAACTGAAGCATCTATTTCCCATTAGAGAAACGGCCCTCCAACCTGGAGAGGCAGAAAGGTCCTCTCGCCTGATGGGAACTAGCCTACTCACAAGGATGCATCTATTTCCCATAAAGAAAGCGCCCTGCGACCTGAAGAAGCAGAAAGATCCTCTCGTCTAATTGGAACTAGCCTACTCACACTGACACAGCTCTTTCCCATTAGAAAAATGGTCCTCCAACTTGGCGAGGCAGAAAGGTCCTCTTGTCTAATGGGAACTAGCCTACTCACACTGAAGCAGCTATTTCCTATTAGAGAAACGGCCCTCCGACCTGGAGAGTCAGAAAGTTCCTCTTGTCTAATTGGAACCAGCCTACTCACAATGACGCATCTATTTCCCATTAGAGAAACAGCCCTGCGACCTGTAGAAGCAGAAAGGTCCTCTCGTCTAATGGGAACTAGCCTACTCACACTGAAGCAACTATTTCCCATTAGAGAAACAGCCCTCTGACCTGCAGAAACAGAAAGGTCCTCTCGTCTAATGGGAATTAGCCTACTCACACTGACGCAGCTCTTTCCCATTAGAGAAACGGCCCTTCGACCTGCAGAGGCAGAATGTTCCTCTCTTCTAATGGGAAGTAGCCTACTCACACTGAATCATCTGTTTCCCATTAGAGAAACGGCCCTCTGACCTGGAGAGGCAGAAAGGTCCTCTCGTCTAATTGGAACCAGCCTACTCACAATGACGCATCTATTTCCCATTAGAGAAACAGCCCTGCGACCTGTAGAAGCAGAAAGGTCCTCTCGTCTAATGGGAACTAGCCTACTCACACTGAAGCAGCTATTTCCCATTAGAGAAACAGCCCTCTGACCTGCAGAAACAGAAAGGTCCTCTCGTCTAATGGGAATTAGCCTACTCACACTGACGCAGCTCTTTCCCATTAGAGAAATGGCCCTCAAACCTGGAGAGGCAGAAAGGTCCTCTTGTCTAATGGGAAATATCCTACTCACAATGAAGCATCTATTTCCCATTAGAGAAACAGCCCTCTGACCTGCAGAAACAGAAAGGTCCTCTCGTATAATGTGAATTAGCCTACTCACACTGACGCAGCTATTTCCCATTAGAGAAATGGCCCTCTGACCTGGAGATTCAGAAAGGTCCTCTTGTCTAATGGGAAATAGCCTACTCACAATGAAGCATCTATTTCCCATTAGAGAAACAGCCCTCTGACCTGCAGAAGCAGAAAGGTCCTCTTGTCTAATGGGAACTAGGCTACTCATACTGACGCAGCTCTTTCCCATTAGAGAAACAGCCCTCCAACTTGGAGAGGTAAAAAGATCCTCTCGTCTAATACCTGCTCACACTGAAGCAGCTATTTCCCATTAGAGAAACGGCCCTCCAACTTGGCGAGGCAGAAAGTTCCTCTTGTCTAATGGGAACTAGCCTACTCACACTGAAGCAGTTATTTCCCATTAGAGAAACGGCCCTCCGACCTGGAGAGTCAGAAAGTTCCTCTCGTCTAATGAGAACTAGCCTACTCACACTGAAGCATCTATTTCCCATTAGAGAAATGGCCCTTCGTCCTGGAGAGGCAGAACTTTCCTCTCATCGAATGAGAACTAGTCTACTCACAATGAAGCATCTATTTCCTATTAGAGAAACGGCCCTCCGACCTCGAGAACCAGAAAGTTCCTCTCGTCTAATTGGAACCAGCCTACTCACACTGAAGGATCTATTTCCTATTAGAGAAACGGCCCTTCAACCTGGAGAGGCAGAAAGTTCCTCTTGTCTAATGGGAACTAGCCTACTCACACTGAAGCAGCTATTTCCCATTAGAGAAACGGCCCTCCGAACTGGAGAGTCAGAAAGTTCCTCTCGTCTAATGAGAACTAGCCTACTCACACTGAAGCATCTATTTCCCGTTAGAGAAATGGCCCTTCGACCCGGAGAGGCAGAACGTTCCTCTCATCGAATGGGAACTAGTCTACTCACAATGAAGCATCTATTTCCTATTAGAGAAACGGCCCTCCGACCTCGAGAACCAGAAAGTTCCTCTCGTCTAATTGGAACCAGCCTACTCACACTGAAGCATCTATTTCCTATTAGAGAAATGGCCCTTCAACCTGGAGAGGCAGAAAGGTCCTCTTGTCTAATGGGAACTAGCCTACCCACACTGAAGCAGCTATTTCCCATTAGAGGAACGGCCCTCCGACCTGGAGAGTCAGAAAGTTCCTCTCGTCTAATGAGAACTAGCCTACTCACACTGAAGCATCTATTTCCCATTACAGAATGGCCCTTCGACAGGGAGAGAGCAGAACGTTCCTCTCATCTAATGGGAACTAGCCTACTCACAATGAAGCATCTATTTCCTATTAGAGAAACGGCCCTCCGACCTTGAGAATCAGAAAGTTCCTCTCGTCTAATTGGAACTAGACTACTCACACTGAAGCATCTATTTCCCATTAGAGAAACAGCCCTCTGACCTGCAGAAGCAGAAAGGTCCTCTTGTCTAATGGGAACTAGGCTACTCATACTGACACAGCGCTTTCCCATTAGAGAAACAGCCCTCCAACTTGGAGAGGTAGAAAGATCCTCTCGTCTAATACCTGCTCACACTGAAGCAGCTATTTCCCATTAGAGAAACGGCCCTCCAAATTGGCGAGGCAGAAAGTTCCTCTTGTCTAATGGGAACTAGCCTACTCACACTGAAGCAGCTATTTCCCATTAGAGAAACGGCCCTCCGACCTGGAGAGTCAGAAAGGTCCTCTCGTCTTATGAGAACTAGCCTACTCACACTGAAGCATCTATTTCCCATTAGAGAAACATCCCTCTGACCTGCAGAAGCAGAAAGGTCCTCTTGTCTAATGGGAACTAGGCTACTCACACTGACGCAGCTCTTTCCCATTAGAGAAACATCCCTCGAACCTGCAGAGGTAGAAAGTTCCTCTCGTCTAATGCCTAATCACACAGAAGCAGCTATGTCCCATTAGAGAAACAGCCCTCCGACCTGGAGAAGCAGAAAGGTCCTCTCGTCTAATGGGAAATAGCCTACTCACAATGAAGCATCTATTTCCTATTAGAGAAACGGCCCTCCAACCTGGAGAGGCCAGAAAGGTCCTCTTGTCTAATGGGAACTAGCCTACTCACACTGAAGCATCTATTTCCCATTAGAGAAACGGCCTTCTGACCCGGAGAGGCAGAAAGGTCCTCTCGTTTAATGGGAACTAGCCTACTCACACTGAATCATCTGTTTCCCATTAGAGATACGGCCCTCTGACCCGGAGAGGCAGAAAGGTCCTCTCGTCTAATGGGAACCAGCCTACTCACAATGACGCATCTATTTCTCTTTAGAGAAACAGCCCTTGGACCTGAAGAAGCAGAAAGGTCCTCGCGTCTAATGGGAACTCGCCCACTCACACTGAAGCATCTATTTCCCATTAGAGAAACGGCCCTTCGACCTGCAGAGGCAGAAAGGTCCTCTCATCTAATGGGAACTAGTCTATTCACAATGAAGCATCTATTTCCCATTAGAGAAAGGGCCCTCCAACCTAGAGAGGCCAGAAAGTTCCCCTTGTCTAATGGGAACTAGCCTACTCAAACTGAAGCATCTATTTCCCATTAGAGAAACGGCCCTCCAACCTGGAGAGGCAGAAAGGTCCTCTCGCCTGATGGGAACTAGCCTACTCACAAGGATGCATCTATTTCCCATAAAGAAAGCGCCCTGCGACCTGAAGAAGCAGAAAGATCCTCTCGTCTAATTGGAACTAGCCTACTCACACTGACACAGCTCTTTCCCATTAGAAAAATGGTCCTCCAACTTGGCGAGGCAGAAAGGTCCTCTTGTCTAATGGGAACTAGCCTACTCACACTGAAGCAGCTATTTCCTATTAGAGAAACGGCCCTCCGACCTGGAGAGTCAGAAAGTTCCTCTTGTCTAATGAGAACTAGCCTACTCACACTGAATCATCTGTTTCCCATTAGAGAAACGGCCCTTTGACCTGGAGAGGCAGAAAGGTCCTCTCGTCTAATTGGAACCAGCCTACTCACAATGACGCATCTATTTCCCATTAGAGAAACATCCCTCTGACCTGCAGAAACAGAAAGGTCCTCTCGTCTAATGGGAACTAGCCTACTCACACTGACGCAGCTCTTTCCCATTAGAGAAATGGCCCTCAAACCTGGAGAGGCAGAAAGGTCCTCTTGTCTAATGGGAAATAGCCTACTCACAATGAAGCATCTATTTCCCATTAGAGAAACAGCCCTCTGACCTGCAGAAACAGAAAGGTCCTCTCGTCTAATGTGAATTAGCCTACTCACACTGACGCAGCTATTTCCCATTAGAGAAATGGCCCTCTGACCTGGAGAGTCAGAAAGGTCCTCTTGTCTAATCAGAACTATCCTACTCACAATGAAGCATCTATTTCCCATTAGAGAAACAGCCCTCTGACCTGCAGAAACAGAAAGGTCCTCTCGTCTAATGGGAATTAGCCTACTCACACTGACGCAGCTATTTCCCATTAGAGAAATGGCCCTCTGACCTGGAGAGTCAGAAAGGTCCTCTTGTCTAATCAGAACTATCCTACTCACACCGAAGCATCTATTTCCCATTAGAGAAACGGCCCTCTGACCTGCAGAAGCAGAAAGGTCCTCTTGTCTAATGGAAACTAGGCTACTCATACTGACGCAGTTCTTTCCCATTAGAGAAACAGCCATCCAACCTGGAGAGGCAGAAAGGTCCTCTCGTCTAATGCCTATTCACACTGAAGCAGCTAATTCCCATTAGAGAAACGGCCCTCCCACCTGGAGAGGCAGAAGGGTACTCTCTTCTAATGGGAAGTAGCCTACTCACACTGAACCATCTATTTCCCATTAGAGAAACGGCCCTCTGACCAGGGGAAGCAGAAAGGTCCTCTTGCCTAATGGGCACTAGCCTATTCACACTGACACAGCTCTTTCCAGTTAAAGAAACAACCCTCCAACCTGGAGAGGTAGAAAGGTCCTCTTGTCTAATGGGAACTTGCATACTCACACTGAACCAGCTATTGCACGTTAGAGAAATGCCCTCTGACCTGGAGAGGCAGAAAGGTTCTGTCTTCTAATGGGAACTAGCCTACTCACAATGAAGCATATATTTCCCATTAGAGAAACGGTCTTCTGACCCGGAGAGGCAGAAAGGTCCTCTGTCTAATGGGAACTATCCTACTAACAATGAAGCATATATTTCCCATAAGAGAAACAGCCCTCTGACCTGCAGAAGCAGAAAGGTCCTCTTGTCTAACGGGAACTAGGCTACTCACACTGACGCAGCTCTTTTCCATTAGAGAAACAGCCCTCCAACCTGGAGAGGCAGAAAGGCCTTCTAGTCTAATGGGAACTAGCCTACTCACGCTGAAGCATCTATTTCCCATTAAAGAAAGAGCATTCTGACCCGGAGAGGCAGAAAGTTCCTCTCGTCTAATGGGAACTAGCCTACTCACACTGAATCATCTTTTTCCCCTTAGAGAAACGGCCCTCTGACCTGGAGAGGCAGAAAGGTCCTCTCGTCTAATGGGAACTAGCCTACTTTCAATGACGCATCTATTTCCCATTAGAGAAACAGCCCTGCGACCTGAAGAAGCAGAAAGGTCCTCTCGTCTAATGGGAACTAGCCTACTCACACTGAAGCAGCTATTTCCCATTAGAGAAATGGCCCTCTGACCTGGAGAGGCCTAAAGGTCCTCTTGTCTAATGGGAACTAGCCTACTCACACTGACGCAGCTGTTTTGCATTAGAAAATTGGCCCTCCAACTTGGCGAGGCAGAAAGTTCCTCTTGTCTAATGGGAACTAGCCTACTCACACTGAAGCAGCTATTTCCCATTAGAGAAACTGCCCTCCGACCTGGAGAGGCAGAAAGGTCCTCTCGTCTAAAGGGAACTAGCCCACTCACACTGAAGCAGCTACTTACCATTAGAGAAACGGCCCTCCGATCTGGAGAGTCAGAAAGGTCCTCTCGTCTAATGAGAACTAGCCTACTCACACTGAAGCATCTATTTCCCATTAGAGAAACAGCCCTCTGACCTGTAGAAGCAGAAAGGTCCTCTTGTCTAATGGGAACTAGGCTACTCATACTGGCGCAGCTCTTTCCCATTAGAGAAACAGCCCTCCAACCTGGAGAGGCAGAAATGTCCTCTCGTCTAATGCCTATTCACACTGAAGCAGCTATTTCCCATTAGAGGAACGGCCCTCCGACCTGGAGAGTCAGAAAGGCCCTCTCGTCTTATGAGAACTAGCCTACTCACACTGAAGCATCTATTTCCCATTAGAGAAACATCCCTCTGACCTGCAGAAGCAGAAAGGTCCTCTTGTCTAATGGGAACTAGGCTACTCACACTGACGCAGCTCTTTCCCATTAGAGAAACATCCCTCCAACCTGGAGAGGTAGAAAGTTCCTCTCGTCTAATGCCTACTCACACAGAAGCAGCTATGTCCCATTAGAGAAACGGCCCTCCGACCTGGAGAAGCAGAAAGGTCCTCTCGTCTAATGGGAAATAGCCTACTCACAATGAAGCATCTATTTCCTATTAGAGAAACGGCCCTCCAACCTGGAGAGGCCAGAAAGGTCCTCTTGTCTAATGGGAACTAGCCTATTCACAAGGAAGCATCTATTTCTCATTAGAGAAACAGCCCTCCAACCTAGAGAGGAAGAAAGACCCTCTCGTCTAATCGGAACTAGCCTACTCACACTGAAGCATCTATTTCCCATTAGAGAAACGGCCCTCTGACCCGGAGAGGCAGAAAGGTCCTCTCGTCTAATGGGAACCAGCCTACTCACAATGACGCATCTATTTCTCATTAGAGAAACAGCCCTGCGACCTGAAGAAGCAGAAAGGTCCTCTCGTCTAATGGGAACTAGCCCACTCACACTGAAGCATCTATTTCCCATTAGAGAAACGGCCCTTCGACCTGCAGAGGCAGAAAGGTCCTCTCATCTAATGGGAACTAGTCTATTCACAATGAAGCATCTATTTCCCATTAGAGAAAGGGACCTCCAACCTAGAGAGGCCAGAAAGTTCCCCTTGTCTAATGGGAACTAGCCTACTCAAACTGAAGCATCTATTTCCCATTAGAGAAACGGCCCTCCAACCTGGAGAGGCAGAAAGGTCCTCTCGCCTGATGGGAACTAGCCTACTCACAAGGATGCATCTATTTCCCATAAAGAAAGCACCCTGCGACCTGAAGAAGCAGAAAGATCCTCTCGTCTAATTGGAACTAGCCTACTCACACTGACACAGCTCTTTCCCATTAGAAAAATGGCCCTCCAACTTGGCGAGGCAGAAAGGTCCTCTTGTCTAATGGGAACTAGCCTACTCACACTGAAGCAGCTATTTCCTATTAGAGAAACGGCCCTCCGACCTGGAGAGTCAGAAAGTTCCTCTTGTCTAATGAGAACTAGCATACTCACACTGAAGCATCTATTTCCCATTAGAGAAATGGCCCTGCGACCCGGAGAGGCAGAATGTTCCTCTCATCTAATGGGAAGTAGCCTACTCACACTGAATCATCTGTTTCCCATTAGAGAAACGGCCCTCTGACCTGGAGAGGCAGAAAGGTCCCCTCGTCTAATGGGAACCAGCCTACTCACAATGACGCATCTATTTCCCATTAGAGAAACAGCCCTGCGACCTGAAGAAGCAGAAAGTTCCTCTCATCTAATGGGAACTAGCCTACTCACACTGAAGCAGCTATTTCCCATTAGAGAAACGGCCCTCCAACCTGGGGAGGCAGAAAGGTCCTCTTGTCTAATGGGCAATAGCCTACTCACACTGAAGCAGCTCTTTCCCATTAGAGAAATGGCCCTCAAACCTGGAGAGGCAGAAAGGTCCTCTTGTCTAATGGGAAATAGCCTACTCACAATGAAGCATCTATTTCCCACTAGAGAAACAGCCCTCTGACCTGCAGAAACAGAAAGGTCCTCTCGTCTAATGGGAATTATCCTACTCACACTGACGCAGCTATTTCCCATTAGAGAAATGGCCCTCTGACCTGGAGAGTCAGAAAGGTCCTCTTGTCTAATGAGAACTATCCTATTCACACCGAAGCATCTATTTCCCATTAGAGAAACAGCCCTCTGACCTGCAGAAGCAGAAAGGTCCTCTTGTCTAATGGGAACTAGGCTACTCATACTGATGCAGCTCTTTCCCATTAGGGAAACAGCCATCCAACCTGGAGAGGCAGAAAGGTCCTCTCGTCTAATGCCTATTCACACTGAAGTAGCTAATTCCCATTAGAGAAACGGCCCTCCCACCTGGAGAGGCAGAAGGGTACTCTCTTCTAATGGGAAGTAGCCTACTCACACTGAAGCATCTATTTCCCATTAGAGAAACGGCCCTCTGACCAGGGGAAGCAGAAAGGTCCTCTTGTCTAATGGGCACTAGCCTATTCACACTGACACAGCTCTTTCCAGTTAGAGAAACGGCCCTCCAACCTGGAGAGGTAGAAAGGTCCTCTTGTCTAATGGGAACTTGCCTACTCACACTGAACTAGCTATTGCGTGTTAGAGAAATGCCCTCTGACCTGGAGAGGAAGAAAGGTCCTGTCTTCTAATGGGAACTAGCCTACTAACAATGAAGCATATATTTCCCATTTGAGAAACGGTCTTCTGACTCAGAGAGGCAGAAAGGTCCTCTCGTCTAATGGGAACTAGCCTACTAACAATGAAGCATATAGTTCCCATAAGAGAAACAGCCCTCTGACCTGCAGAAGCAGAAAGGTCCTCTTGTCTAACGGGAACTAGACTACTCACACTGACTCAGCTCTTTTCCATTAGAGAAACAGCCCTCCAACCTGGAGAGGCAGAAAGGCCTTCTAGTCTAATGGGAACTAGCCTACTCACGCTGAAGCATCTATTTCCCATTAAAGAAAGAGCATTCTGACCCGGAGAGGCAGAAAGTTCCTCTCGTCTAATGGGAACTGGCCTACTCACACTGAATCATCTTTTTCCCATTAGAGAAACGGCCCTCTGACCTGGAGAGGCAGAAAGGTCCTCTCGTCTAATGGGAACTAGCCTACTTTCAATGACGCATCTATTTCCCATTAGAGAAACAGCCCTGCGATCTGAAGAAGCAGAAAGGTCCTCTCGTCTAATGGGAACTAGCCTACTCACACTGAAGCAGCTATTTCCCATTAGAGAAACGGCCCTCCAACCTGGGGAGGCAGAAAGGTCCTCTTGTCTAATGGGAACTAGCCTACTCACACTGAAGCAGCTATTTCCCATTAGAGAAATGGTCCTCTGACCTGGAGAGGCAGAAAGGTCCTCTTGTCTAATGGGAACTAGCCTACTCACCCTGACGCAGCTATTTCCCATTAGAGAAACTGCCCTCCGACCTGGAGAGGCCGAAAGGTCCTCTCGTCTAATGGGAACTAGCCCACTCACACTGAAGCAGCTACTTACCATTAGAGAAACGGCCCTCCGATCTGGAGAGTCAGAAAGGTCCTCTCATCTAATGAGAACTAGCCTACTCACACTGAAGCATCTATTTCCCATTAGAGAAACAGCGCTCTGACCTGCAGAAGCAGAAAGGTCCTCTTGTCTAATGGGAACCAGGCTACTCATACTGACTCAGCTCTTTCCCATTAGAGAAACAGCCCTCCAACCTGGAGAGGCAGAAATGTCCTCTCGTCTAATGCCTACTCACACTGAAGCAGCTATTTCCCATTAGAGAAACGGCCCTCCAACTTGGCGAGACAGAAAGTTCCTCTTGTCTAATGGGAACTAGCCTACTCACACTGAAGCAGCTATTTCCCATTAGAGAAACGGCCCTCCGACCTGGAGAGTCAGAAAGGTCCTCTCGTCTTATGAGAACTAGCCTACTCACACTGAAGCATCTATTTCCCATTAGAGAAACAACCCTCTGACCTGCAGAAGCAGAAAGGTTCTCTTCTCTAATGGGAACTAGGCTACTCACACTGACGCAGCTCTTTCCCATTAGAGAAACAGCCCTCCAACCTGGAGAGGCAGAAAGATCCTCTCGTCTAATGCCTACTCACACTGAAGCAGCTATTTCCCATTAGAGAAACGGCCCTCCGATCTGGAGAGGCCAGAAAGGTCCTCTCGTCTAATGGGAACTAGACTATTCACAAAGAAGCATCTATTTCCCATTAGAGAAACAGCCCTCCAACCTGGAGAGGCAGAAAGGCCCTCTCGTCTAATCGGAACTAGCCTACTCACACTGAAGCATCTATTTCCCATTAGAAAAATAGCCTTCTCACCCGGAGAGGCAGAAAGGTCCTCTCGTCTAATGGGAACTACCCTACTCACACTGAATCATCTGTTTCCTATTAAAGAAACGGCCCTCTGACCTGGAGAGGCAGAAAGGTCCTCTCGTCTAATGGGAACTAGCCTACTCACAATGACGCATCTATTTCCCATTAGAGAAACAACCCTGCGACCTGAAGAAGGAGAAAGGTCCTCTCGTCTAATGGGAACTAGCCTACTCACACTGAAGCAGCTATTTCCCATCAGAGAAACGACCCTCTGACCTGGAGAGGCAAAAAGTTCCTCTTGTCTAATGGGAACTAGCCTACTCACACTGACGCAGCTCTTTCGCATTAGAAAAGTGGCCCTCCAACTTGATGGGGCAGAAAGTTCCCCTTGTCTAATGGGAACTAGCCTACTCAAACTGAAGCACCTATTGTCATGATGCCCTCCCCTGGGGATCCAGATCAAGTCCAGCAGCCCCGGAAGCAGGCATCAAGTTATTCCAAGCAAGCCCAACAACCCCTGCTAGGGGCCATTTGGGTGCAGTCCTGGCGTCTATGGCGCCAGGCTCATATGGAGAGTCAGTCCTGGCGCCATAGGCGCCAGGCTCATAGATTAAAACGTACCTGATGCAGACCATGCTGCAAACTTACCTGATGCAGACCATGCTGCAGAGCTCCAAGACAAAAGAGGCTTGGAATGGACTACTTTACATAGGGACTATTTTTTACTTGGGTGGGGTCGGGGAGGAATACTTACATGGGACTACTTTGGAGGCTATTTAAACCATGCACACGCTTCGCGTTATTCTGCATCCAGCAGCGTAACGCTCACCGTGCCTGCAAGTCTGCATCCAGTCTTCTGCCACGCCCGCCTCGAGTCTGGAGCTCCTAGAAAAAGGGAGAAAGAAGATAAAAAAAGGTTAGAACAAGAGCAATACCTTTGATCCTTACCTGAATTCCCGATCCACCGCGCCTTTGAGCTGGAAGAAAGAAGTTATTTTATGCTTGTCGCCTCGCCTGCTGCAGCGCCGCGCTGAACTCACCAGCCTTCGCAGCATCTTCACTATTCACCACATCCTTCTGCATGTTCCCGCCGCACTCTGGCACCTAAGGGGAACACAAGAATAGCAAGGTGAGCCAAGGGAATAAACAGAGGCAATATTAGTTACCCCCCATAGACTTACCTGATTTTACCGCCGGGGGTACTATTCCTCTTCACGGGTCGGCGCAGCCTCCACCGCATCTTCGCCGTACCCCGGCCCCTAAGGGGAAATAAAAGGACAGCAAGGTGAAACAAAGGAACAAACAAGGGGAATCCTCCTCACCACAATAGACTTACCTAATTTTACCGCCGGAAGCATTATTCCCCGAGACTTCATAATTTCTCCCAGCACCTGAATAAGGGAGGAAGCAATAGGTTACATACTGACATATTTTATCGAACTGTGTTGGATAATACAAATCCTTACCTGAATGTTATCAGATGCCACGAGGAACTCTTCGCTAGGGTCAAGCTGCAACCTGCAAGGAATCGGACAAGAGTGAAAGTTAGACATTTGAACTCTTACGAACTATATACCTACGGCGTCTTGCTGGAAATCTCAGAGTCAAAATTGTTCTGGAACTCACCTATTTCTTCGAACCAGTGAAGGAACTGGTTATCTACGCGCCCCTGCGCTCAATGCATGATGGAGAGCTCATCTTCCAAATCATCAGGTGAGACTGTAAGAGGGGACATTAAAGGTGATCAGTGGGGAGAACGAGAACAGCGGGGGTGGGAGGTAACGCTCAGCTCCATGGGTGGTTAATTCCCTTTCTCCATTTGCAGAAGAATACTCCTACGGGCCAAGCAAACGAAGCTAGGTGGGCCAGTCCAGTCTGTCATCTCGGCACTATGCATCACATTGGTGAAGACCGCAGCTGTCCAGTTCAGATCGACGCCCCTGTGTGAGCCAGGTGAGCGTAACACCTATTTCCTATTAGAGAAACAGCCCTCCACCTGGAGAGGCAGAAAGGTCCTCTCGTCTAATGGGAACTAGCCTACTCGCAAGGAAGCATCTATTTCCCATTAGAGAAACAGCCCTGCGACCTGAAGAAGCAGAAAGATCCTCTCGTCTAATGTGAACTAGCCTACTCACACTGAAGCAGCTATTTCCCATTAGAGAAACAACCCTCCAACCTGGAGAGGCAGAAAGGTCCTCTCCTCTAATGGGAACTAGCCTACTCACACTGATGCAGCTCTTTCCCATTAGAAAAACGGCCCTCCAACTTGGCGAGGCAGAAAGGTCCTGTTGTCTAATGGGAACTAGCCTACTCACACTGAAGCAGCTATTTCCCATTAGAGAAACGGCCCTCCGACCTGGAGAGTCAGAAAGTTCCTCTCGTCTAATGAGAACTAGCCTACTCACACTGAAGCATCTATTTCCCATTAGAGAAATGGCCCTTCGACCCGGAGAGGCAGAACGTTCCTCTCATCGAATGGGAACTAGTCTACTCACAATGAAGCATCTATTTCCTATTAGAGAAACGGCCCTCCGACCTCGAGAACCAGAAAGTTCCTCTCGTCTAAGTGGAACCAGCCTACTCACACTGAAGCATCTATTTCCTATCAGAGAAACGGCCCTCCAACCTGGAGAGGCAGAAAGGTCCTCTTGTCTAATGGGAACTAGCCTACCCACACTGAAGCAGCGATTTCCCATTAGAGGAACGGCCCTCCGACCTGGAGAGTCAGAAAGTTCCTCTCGTCTAATGAGAACTAGCCTACTCACACTGAAGCATCTATTTCCCATTACAGAATGGCCCTTCGACACGGAGAGGCAGAACGTTTCTCTCATCTAATGGGAACTAGCCTACTCACAATTAAGCATCTATTTCCTATTAGAGAAACGGCCCTCCGACCTCGAGAACCAGAAAGTTCCTCTCGTCTAATTGGAACTAGACTACTCACACTGAAGCATCTATTTCCCATTAGAGAAACAGCCCTCTGACCTGCAGAAGCAGAAAGGTCCTCTTGTCTGATGGGAACTAGGCTACTCATACTGACGCAGCTCTTTCTCATTAGAGAAACAGCCCTCGAACTTGGAGAGGTAGAAAGGTCCTCTCGTCTAATACCTGCTCACACTGAAGCAGCTATTTCCCATTAGAGAAACGGCCCTCCAACTTGGCGAGGCAGAAAGTTCCTCTTGTCTAATGGGAACTAGCCTACTCACACTGAAGCAGCTATGTCCCATTAGAGAAACGGCCCTCCGACCTGGAGAGTCAGAAAGGTCCTCTCGACTTATGATAACTAGCTTACTCACACTGAAGCATCTATTTCCCATTAGAGAAACATCTCTCTGACCTGCAGAAGCAGAAAGGTCCTCTTGTCTAATGGGAACTAGGCTACTCACACTGACGCAGCTCTTTCCCATTAGAGAAACATCCCTCCAACCTGGAGAGGTAGAAAGTTCCTCTCGTCTAATGCCTACTCACACAGAAGCAGCTATTTCCCATTAGAGAAATGGCCCTCCGACCTGGAGAGGCAGAAAGGTCCTCTCGTCTAATGGGAAATAGCCTACTCACAATGAAGCATCTATTTCCTATTAGAGAAACGGCCCTCCAACCTGGAGAGGCCAGAAAGGTCCTCTCGTCTAATGGGAACTAGCCTATTCACAAGGAAGCATCTATTTCCCATTAGAGAAACAGCCCTCCAACCTAGAGAGGCAGAAAGGCCCTCTCGTCTAATCGGAACTAGCCTACTCACACTGAATCATCTGTTTCCCATTAGAGAAACGGCCCTCTGACCCGGAGAGGCAGAAAGGACCTCTCGTCTAATGGGAACCAGCCTTCTCACAATGACGCATCTATTTCCCATTAGAGAAACAGCCCTGCGACCTGAAGAAGCAGAAAGTTCCCCTTGTCTAATGGGAACTAGCCTACTCAAACTGAAGCATCTATTTCCCATTAGAGAAACGGCCCTCCAACCTGGAGAGGCAGAAAGGTCCTCTCGCCTGATGGGAACTAGCCTACTCATAAGGATGCATCTATTTCCCATAAAGAAAGCACCCTGCGACCTGAAGAAGCAGAAAGATCCTCTCGTCTAATTGGAACTAGCCTACTCACACTGACACAGCTCTTTCCCATTAGAAAAATGGCCCTCCAACTTGGCGAGGCAGAAAGGTCCTCTTGTCTAATGGGAACTAGCCTACTCACACTGAAGCAGCTATTTCCTATTAGAGAAACGGCCCTCCGACCTGGAGAGTCAGAAAGTTCCTCTTGTCTAATGAGAACTAGCATATTCACACTGAAGCATCTATTTCCCATTAGAGAAATGGCCCTTCGACCCGGAGAGGCAGAATGGTCCTCTCATCTAATGGGAAGTAGCCTACTCACACTGAATCATCTGTTTCCCATTAGAGAAACGGCCCTCTGACCTGGAGAGGCAGAAAGGTCCCCTCGTCTAATGGGAACCAGCCTACTCACAATGACGCATCTATTTCCCATTAGAGAAACAGCCCTGCGACCTGAAGAAGCAGAAAGGTCCTCTTGTCTAATGGGCAATAGCCTACTCACACTGAAGCAGCTCTTTCCCATTAGAGAAATGGCCCTCAAACCTGGAGAGGCAGAAAGGTCCTCTTGTCTAATGGGAAATAGCCTACTCACAATGAAGCATCTATTTCCCATTAGAGAAACAGCCCTCTGACCTGCAGAAACAGAAAGGTCCTCTCGTCTAATGGGAATTAGCCTACTCACACTGACGCAGCTATTTCCCATTAGAGAAATGGCCCTCTGACCTGGAGAGTCAGAAAGGTCCTCTTGTCTAATGAGAACTATCCTATTCACACCGAAGCATCTATTTCCCATTAGAGAAACAGCCCTCTGACCTGCAGAAGCAGAAAGGTCCTCTTGTCTAATGGGAACTAGGCTACTCATACTGATGCAGCTCTTTCCTATTAGGGAAACAGCCATCCAACCTGGAGAGGCAGAAAGGTCCTCTCGTCTAATGCCTATTCACACTGAAGCAGCTAATTCCCATTAGAGAAACGGCCCTCCCACCTGGAGAGGCAGAAGGGTACTCTCTTCTAATGGGAAGTAGCCTACTCACACTGAAGCATCTATTTCCCATTAGAGAAACGGCCCTCTGACCAGGGGAAGCAGAAAGGTCCTCTTGTCTAATGGGCACTAGCCTATTCACACTGACACAGCTCTTTCCAGTTAGAGAAACGGCCCTCCAACCTGGAGAGGTAGAAAGGTCCTCTTGTCTAATGGGAACTTGCCTACTCACACTGAACTAGCTATTGCGTGTTAGAGAAATGCCCTCTGACCTGGAGAGGAAGAAAGGTCCTGTCTTCTAATGGGAACTAGCCTACTAACAATGAAGCATATATTTCCCATTTGAGAAACGGTCTTCTGACTCAGAGAGGCAGAAAGGTCCTCTCGTCTAATGGGAACTAGCCTACTAACAATGAAGCATATAGTTCCCATAAGAGAAACAGCCCTCTGACCTGCAGAAGCAGAAAGGTCCACTTGTCTAACGGGAACTAGACTACTCACACTGACACAGCTCTTTCCCATTAGAAAAATGGCCCTCCAACTTGGCGAGGCAGAAAGGTCCTCTTGTCTAATGGGAACTAGCCTACTCACACTGAAGCAGCTATTTCCTATTAGAGAAACGGCCCTCCGACCTGGAGAGTCAGAAAGTTCCTCTTGTCTAATGAGAACTAGCATACTCACACTGAAGCATCTATTTCCCATTAGAGAAATGGCCCTTCGACCCGGAGAGGCAGAATGTTCCTCTCATCTAATGGGAGGTAGCCTACTCACACTGAATCATCTGTTTCCCATTAGAGAAACGGCCCTCTGACCTGGAGAGGCAGAAAGGTCCCCTCGTCTAATGGGAACCAGCCTACTCACAATGACGCATCTATTTCCCATTAGAGAAACAGCCCTGCGACCTGAAGAAGCAGAAAGTTCCTCTCATCTAATGGGAACTAGCCTACTCACACTGAAGCAGCTATTTCCCATTAGAGAAACGGCCCTCCAACCTGGGGAGGCAGAAAGGTCCTCTTGTCTAATGGGCAATAGCCTACTCACACTGAAGCAGCTCTTTCCCATTAGAGAAATGGCCCTCAAACATGGAGAGGCAGAAAGGTCCTCTTGTCTAATGGGAAATAGCCTACTCACAATGAAGCATCTATTTCCCATTAGAGAAACAGCCCTCTGACCTGCAGAAACAGAAAGGTCCTCTCGTCTAATGGGAATTAGCCTACTCACACTGACGCAGCTATTTCCCATTAGAGAAATGGCCCTCTGACCTGGAGAGTCAGAAAGGTCCTCTTGTCTAATGAGAACTATCCTATTCACACCGAAGCATCTATTTCCCATTAGAGAAACAGCCCTCTGACCTGCAGAAGCAGAAAGGTCCTCTTGTCTAATGGGAACTAGGCTACTCATACTGATGCAGCTCTTTCCCGTTAGGGAAACAGCCATCCAACCTGGAGAGGCAGAAAGGTCCTCTCGTCTACTGCCTATTCACACTGAAGCAGCTAATTCCCATTAGAGAAACGGCCCTCCCACCTGGAGAGGCAGAAGGGTACTCTCTTCTAATGGGAAGTAGCCTACTCACACTGAAGCATCTATTTCCCATTAGAGAAACGGCCCTCTGACCAGGGGAAGCAGAAAGGCCCTCTTGTCTAATGGGCGCTAGCCTATTCACACTGACACAGCTCTTTCCAGTTAGAGAAACGGCCCTCCAACCTGGAGAGGTAGAAAGGTCCTCTTGTCTAATGGGAACTTGCCTACTCACACTGAACTAGCTATTGCGTGTTAGAGAAATGCCCTCTGACCTGGAGAGGAAGAAAGGTCCTGTCTTCTAATGGGAACTAGCCTACTAACAATGAAGCATATATTTCCCATTTGAGAAACGGTCTTCAGACTCAGAGAGGCAGAAAGGTCCTCTCGTCTAATGGGAACTAGCCTACTAACAATGAAGCATATAGTTCCCATAAGAGAAACAGCCCTCTGACCTGCAGAAGCAGAAAGGTCCTCTTGTCTAACGGGAACTAGCCTACTCACACTGAAGCAGCTATTTCCCATTAGAGAAATGGTCCTCTGACCTGGAGAGGCAGAAAGGTCCTCTTGTCTAATGGGAACTAGCCTACTCACACTGACGCAGCTATTTCCCATTAGAGAAACTGCCCTCCGACCTGGAGAGGCCGAAAGGTCCTCTCGTCTAATGGGAACTAGCCCACTCACACTGAAGCAACTACTTACCATTAGAGAAACGGCCCTCCGATCTGGAGAGTCAGAAAGGTCCTCTCGTCTAATGAGAACTAGCCTACTCACACTGAAGCATCTATTTCCCATTAGAGAAACAGCCCTCTGACCTGCAGAAGCAGAAAGGTCCTCTTGTCTAATGGGAACCAGGCTACTCATACTGACTCAGCTCTTTCCCATTAGAGAAACAGCCCTCCAACCTGGAGAGGCAGAAATGTCCTCTCGTCTAATGCCTACTCACACTGAAGCAGCTATTTCCCATTAGAGAAACGGCCCTCCAACTTGGCGAGACAGAAAGTTCCTCTTGTCTAATGGGAACTAGCCTACTCACACTGAAGCAGCTAATTCCCATTAGAGAACTGGCCCTCCGACCTGGAGAGTCAGAAAGGTCCTCTCGTCTTATGAGAACTAGCCTACTCACACTGAAGCATCTATTTCCCATTAGAGAAACAGCCCTCTGACCTGCAGAAGCAGAAAGGTTCTCTTCTCTAATGGGAACTAGGCTACTCACACTGACGCAGCTCTTTCCCATTAGAGAAACAGCCCTCCAACCTGGAGAGGCAGAAAGATCCTCTCGTCTAATGCCTACTCACACTGAAGCAGCTATTTCCCATTAGAGAAACGGCCCTCCGATCTGGAGAGGCCAGAAAGGTCCTCTCGTCTAATGGGAACTAGACTATTCACAAAGAAGCATCTATTTCCCATTAGAGAAACAGCCCTCCAACCTGGAGAGGCAGAAAGGCCCTCTCGTCTAATCGGAACTAGCCTACTCACACTGAAGCATCTATTTCCCATTAGAAAAATAGCCTTCTGACCCGGAGAGGCAGAAAGGTCCTCTCGTCTAATGGGAACTAGCCTACTCACACTGAATCATCTGTTTCCTATTAAAGAAACGGCCCTCTGACCTGGAGAGGCAGAAAGGTCCTCTCGTCTAATGGGAACTAGCCTACTCACAATGACGCATCTATTTCCCATTAGAGAAACAACCCTGCGACCTGAAGAAGCAGAAAGGTCCTCTCGTCTAATGGGAACTAGCCTACTCACACTGAAGCAGCTATTTCCCATTAGAGAAACGACCCTCTGACCTGGAGAGGCAAAAAGTTCCTCTTGTCTAATGGGAACTAGCCTACTCACACTGACGCAGCTCTTTCGCATTAGAAAAGTGGCCCTCCAACTTGATGGGGCAGAAAGTTCCCCTTGTCTAATGGGAACTAGCCTACTCAAACTGAAGCACCTATTGTCATGATGCCCTCCCCCGGGGATCCAGATCAAGTCCAGCAGCCCCGGAAGCAGGCATCAAGTTATTCCAAGCAAGCCCAACAACCCCTGCTAGGGGCCATTTGGGTGCAGTCCTGGCGTCTATGGCGCCAGGCTCATATGGAGAGTCAGTCCTGGCGCCATAGGCGCCAGGCTCATAGATTAAAACGTACCTGATGCAGACCATGCTGCAAAGTTACCTGATGCAGACCATGCTGCAGAGCTCCAAGACAAAAGAGGCTTGGAATGGACTACTTTACATAGGGACTATTTTTTACTTGGGTGGGGTCGGGGAGGAATACTTACATGGGACTACTTTGGAGGCTATTTAAACCATGCCCGAAGAGCAGCACACGCTTCGCGTTATTCTGCATCCAGCAGCGTAACGCTCATCGTGCCTGCAAGTCTGCATCCAGTCTTCTGCCACGCCCGCCTCGAGTCTGGAGCTCCTAGAAAAAGGGAGAAAGAAGATAAAAAAAGGTTAGAACAAGAGCAATACCTTTGATCCTTACCTGAATTCCCGATCCACCGCGCCTTCGAGCTGGAAGAAAGAAGTTATTTTATGCTTTTCGCCTCGCCTGCTGCAGTGCCGCGCTGAACTCACCAGCCTTCGCAGCATCTTCACTATTCACCACATCCTTCTGCATGTTCCCGCCGCACTCCGGCACCTAAGGGGAACACAAGAATAGCAAGGTGAGCCAAGGGAATAAACAGAGGCAATATTAGTTACCCCCCATAGACTTAACTGATTTTACCGCCGGGTGTACTATTCCTCTTCACGGGTCGGCGCAGCCTCCACCGCATCTTCGCCGTACCCCGGCCCCTAAGGGGAAATAAAAGGACAGCAAGGTGAAACAAAGGGACAAACAAGGGGAATCCTCCTCACCACAATAGACTTACCTAATTTTACCGCCGGAAGCATTATTCCCCGAGACTTCATAATTTCTCCCAGCACCTGAATAAGGGAGGAAGCAATAGGTTACATACTGGCATATTTTATCGAACTGTGTTGGATAATACAAATCCTTACCTGAATGTTATCAGATGCCACGAGGAACTCTTTGCTAGGGTCAAGCTGCAACCTGCAAGGAATCGGACAAGAGTGAAAGTTAGACATTTGAACTCTTACGAACTATATACCTACGGCGTCTTGCTGGAAATCTCAGAGTCAAAATTGTTCTGGAACTCACCTATTTCTTCGAACCAGTGAAGGAACTGGTTATCTACGCGCCCCTGCGCTCAATGCATGATGGAGAGCTCATCTTCCAAATCATCAGGTGAGACTGTAAGAGGGGACATTAAAGGTGATCAGTGGGGAGAACGAGAACAGCGGGGGTGGGAGGTAACGCTCAGCTCCATGGGTGGTTAATTCCCTTTCTCCATTTGCAGAAGAATACTCCTACGGGCCAAGCAAACGAAGCTAGGTGGGCCAGTCCAGTCTGTCATCTCGGCACTATGCATCACATTGGTGGAGACCGCAGCTGTCCAGTTCAGATCGACGCCCCTGTGTGAGCCAGGTGAGCGTAACAGAACGCAAAGCCTACCCACAAATTCTCACCCGGGCGTTATGGATACCTCAGAAACTGACCAATTGGCCCAATTACTAGGGGAACTGAGGGCTGAAGTGCATTCCGCCCGTCAAGAAACCAATGCTCTTAGGAGAGAACTGATTTTGTCAAAGCAGCGAACTGATGACCTTGCTAGGCAACTACTGCAAAGCCAGGCTGGACAAACACCCCTACCAGGACTCGGGGGAAATCCAGCTCCTGTGTCATCGAGTAACCCTGTGCAAAGAAACCTACCAGGAACTATTCCATTAGCTCTGCCCGAACGCTTTGCCGGGGACCCCAAAAGGTTTGCTGTGTTTATGAACCAATGCCGCTTGCACTTTTTATGCAGACCTGGAACCTTCCCAAACGATCAAGCCAAGGTAGCCTTTATATTGTCATATCTCAGCGGCAGGGCAGCTCATTGGTCAATTCCACTAGTTACTCAGGATGACCCAATTCTTCGGGATTTTCAGGGCTTTCAAATGAGCATGGAAAGACTATTTGCCCGGCACTCCCAAGGACAGGCCTTGGATAACAAACTTTTGTCCCTACGACAGGGTAACCAGGACCTCCTATCCTACATCGCAACCTTTAATAGGTTGATAGTGGAAACTGGATGGCCCGAGGTAAAACGAATCACGTTATTTCATCGAGGGCTTCGAGGAGAACTCAAGGATGTCTTGGCTCAAGTTGTGAACCCACCTCAAGACTGCGCTGAATATATAGACTTAGTGGTCCAGTTAGATCACAGACTTCAGAACAGAAAGGCTGATCGAGCCAAGTTTGAGAATCGGGTGTTGGTCAAAACCCACGCTAACCCCAAAGGAGCAGATGCTTCAGAACCCATGCAAATCGGAGGGGTTAAAGGACCATTAACCCAGGAGGAAAGAGAAAGGAGATGCAAATGCAATTGTGTCTATATTGCGGAACTTCTGGGCATTTTCTACGGGATTGCCCTGTAAAACAACCCAAGAAGGTGGTAGGAGCTGCTGATAAAAGCCATATGGAGTCCGACTCGGGAAACGACCACGCCCGACAAGCAGAGAGGTCCGCTTGCCGAGCTTGAAGAAGGATACTCAGACCTCGCATTTCATCATACCAATGGTCCTCGTAGATCCAAGGCAGCCACCACGTATGCATGCAGTAAGGGCATACATTGATAGTAGGGCCATAGGAAACTATGTGGACTACGAATTGGCTTCCAGGATGAATCTACCTCTCTGCCGAAAGACCACCTCAGATGTCATCACCACAGTCGATGGAACGGAAATTGCCTCTGGGCCTGTAACTCATTCCACCGCATAGATGACACTATTGGGTCAGGATGGGCATCGAGAGACTGTTGTGTTTGATCTAATCAAAGCCCCACAGTTCCAAATAATAGTGGGGATACCTTGGTTGAAAACACCATAATCCTTGTATTGATTGGCGAGAGAAGAGAATAACCTGCCCGGATTGTGCACAAACCTGTTACCCAAAGAAAAACATGAACTCAGGCCTGACCACAGTCACCACATCAGTCGTGCAATTACCTCCAGAATATCAAGAATTCCAGGATGTCTTCCAAAAAGAACAGGCAAACACCTTACCACATCACAGATCGTACGATTGTCAAATCGATCTCATACCCGGTGCACAACCCCCTTGTAGCAGGATCTACGCTCTTACAGAACCTGAGAACCTTCACCTACGGCAATACCTAGACCAGTATCTTGCTAATGGCTTCATTCGCCCATCCAAGTCCCCTGCATCTTCAGCTTTGTTCTTCGTGCCCAAAAAGGAAGGTGACCTCAGAACGTGCATAGACTACCGCGCATTGAACCAGATCACTGTTAAGAACCGATACCCATTGCCTCTGATCCCCAAACTACTAGACCAAGTAAAGGACGCCTGCATATACACTAAGTTGGATCTCCGGGGGGCATACCATCTGGTACGTGTGAAAGAGGGCGACGAATGGAAGACTGCTTTTCGCACTAAGTACGGGTTATTCGAATACCAGGTGATGCCATTCGGGTTGTGCAATGCACCAGCAGCCTTCCAATACTTCATGAACGATGTCCTTCGTGAACTCATTGACGTTTGTGTTGTCGTATATATCGATGATATTCTAGTGTACTCCTCTTCAGAATCTGACCATGTAAAGCACGTCCGAGCAGTCCTTGAGAAATTGCGCCAGCACAAACTATATGCAAAACTGGAAAAATGCGCTTTTCATGCCACGGAAGTTGAATTCCTTGGGTTTATCCTGAGTCCAAAAGGAGTCCGAATGGACTCACGAAAGGTGGACGCAATTCTTAAGTGGCCATCACCGAGTTCAGTTAAAGGAGTACAAAGCATGCTCGGCTTTGCCAATTTCTACCGCAGATTCATCCCGGATTTCTCACATGTTCTACATCCCATCACAGCACTCTTGCGAAGAAACAAACGCTTTATGTGGACTGAAGAAGCTGAAAATGCCTTCCAAGAGCTGAAAGCGAAATTCACGTCTGCACCTGTACTAAAGCACCCACGCCCTGAACTTCCATACATAGTGGAAACTGATGCATCCAGTTTAGCCATGGGAGCTGTCCTGTCCCAAAAGGACCCTGAAACTGGCCAGCTTCACCCAGTAGCATTTTGGTCCAGAAAGTTCTCGGCACCCGAGTTAAACTATGCTGTTACCGACAAGGAGTTATTAGCCATTAAATCCGCCTTCAAGGCTTGGCGGCACTATCTTCTCGGTGCCAGGCATACCATTACTGTGATCACCGATCACCGGAACTTGCAGTATTTAAAGACAGCCAAGGCCCAATCGTCACGCCAACTCCGATGGGCATTATTCTTTGCCGAGTTCGATTTCGTGATAACCTATCGACCAGGTTGCAAGAACGGTAAAGCAGACGCCTTATCCCGAATAGGGATGGGAGAGGCAGAAGTGAACCCAGAACCAGTACCTATAATTTCCGAACAAAGGATTCTTGGCATGACTACTCTACAGACACTAGAGGACATTCAGGTAAAGATCCAGCAACTCTTTGATTCCACAGCCCTGCAGGACTGGGTAAAGAAAGGCCTGGTCTACTCTGTCACCAATGACCTGCCTTGTTACCAAGGGCGACTATTTCTGCCACACAAGGAACTACAATAGCTAGTCATTTCCCATTATCATGACACCCTAATGGAGGAGCACCCAGGTATCGCAAAGACTGAAGCTAAAATTAAGAAACAATTCTGGTGGCCCACCTAGCGAAAGGATATTAAATCATTTGTAATGTCTTGTGGCATTTGTGCCCAAAACAAAAGTCAGAAGAGAAAACCAGCTGGATTCTTACAACCTTTGGACATTCCGCCTACACCATGGCACACCTTATCGTTAGACTTTATTAATGATCTACCTCCATTCAATGGTTTTAACACCATTCTAGTTATTGTGGATCTTTTTTCCAAGATGGCCCACTTTATTCCTTTAAAGGGGTTACCTTCAGCTTCAATCCTGGCCAAGGAGTTCCTCGAAAACATTGTTCGCATACATGGATTTCCGTCCGTATTGGTCTCTGACCGGGGCAGTCAATTCATTTCACATTTTTGGAGGAAATGTTGTCAATTGGCGCAAATTGATGTGAGGTTATCGACCAGTCACCACCCCCAAACCGATGGTCAAACGGAGAGGACCAACCAGACTCTTGAACAATACCTGCGTTGTATGTTACATCAGACTGAGAGTAATTGGAAAGACATTCTTTGGATCACCGAATATGCATACAATAATTCAGTACATTCTGGAACTGGACAAAGCCCCTTTTATACCTTATATGGGCACCATCCTCGAACCTCAGACCTTGCCTCACCCCAACACTTAGAAATGCCCGCAGTGGACCATCTGCACGCTACGATTACACAAGCCTTTAAGGAAGCAACTGCACATTTAAAAAAAGCGAAAGAAAAATACAAGAAAAATGCTGATCGGCATAGAAGTGATACTCCACAATACCAGATAGGGGACCAAGTATGGTTGGCCACAAAACACATACCTCTAAAGGGAACACAGACCTTTAACCCCAGATATTTGGGACCTTACTCTATTAAGGCCATTATCAACCCAGTGGCCGTCAAGTTGGACTTACCTGCTAATATGCAAATTCACCCCGTCTTTCATGTGTCCCTTTTGAAACCAGTGCACCCAGGGACAAGACTAACAAAGCCACCAGACCCTATCCTTATAGACGGGGAACCCAAATTTGAGGTTAAGAACATCCTGGACTCCAAGCTGGTAAAGTCAAAGCTTTTTTATTTAATCGACTGCAAAGGTTACGGACCACAGGAAAGGTCATGGGAACCTAGTGACCGCGTTCATGCACCCCAATTGGTGAAAAAATTCCACCGAGATTTCCCAGACAAACCAAAACCACGGCGAAGAACGACTTTAGGAGGGGCCTTGGGGGGGAGTGCTGTCATGATGCCTACCCTCGGGGATCCAGATCAAGCCCAGCAGCCCCGGAAGCAGGCATCAAGTTATTCCAAGCAATCCCAACAACCCCTGCTAGGGGCCATTTGGGTGCAGTCCTGGCATCTATGGCGCCAGGCTCATATGGAGAGTCAATCCTGGCGCCAGGCTCATAGATTAAAACTTACCTGATGCAGACCATGCTGCAAACTTACCTGATGCAGACCATGCTGCAGAGCTCCAAGCTAAAAGAGGCTTGAAAGGGACTACTTTACCTAGGGACTATTTTTTACTCGGGTGGGGTCGGGGAGGAATACTTACCTGGGACCACTTTGGAGGCTATTTAAACCACGCCCGAAGAGCAGCACACGCTTTGCGTTATTCTGCATCCAGCAGCGTAACGCTCACCGTGCCTGCAAGTCTGCATCCAGTCTTCTGCCACGCCCGCCTCGAGCCTGGAACTCCTAGAAAAAGGGAGAAAGAAGGAGAAAAGGTTAGAACAAGAGCAATACCTTTGATCCTTACCTGAATTCCCGATCCACCGCGCCTTCGAGCTGGAAGAAAGAAGTTATTTTATGCGGTCGCCTCAACTGCTGCAGCGCCGCGCTGAACTCACCGGCCTTCGCAGCATCTTCACTAATCACCGCATCCTTCTGCATGTTCCCACTGCACTCCGGCACCTAAGGGGAACACAAGAACAGCAAGGTGAGCCAAGGGAATAAACAGAGGCAATATTAGTTACGCCCCATAGACTTACCTGATTTTACCGCCGGGGGTACTATTCCTCTTCATGGGTCGGCGCAGCCTCCACCGCATCTTCGCCGTACCCCGGCCCCTAAGGGGAAACAAAAGGACAGCAAGGTGAAACAAAGGGACAAACAAGGAGAATCCTCCTCACCACAATAGACTTACCTAATTTTACCGCCGGAGGCATTATTCCCCGAGACTTCATAATTTCTCCCAGCACCTGAATAAGGGAGAAAGCAACAGGTTACATACTGACATTATTTTATCGAACTGTGTTGGATAATACAAATCCTTACCTGAATGTTACCGGTTGCCACGAGGAACTCTTCGCTAGGGTCAAGCTGCAACCTGCAAGGAATCGGACAAGAGTGAAAGTCAGACATTTGAACTCTTACAAACTATATACCTACGGCGTCTTGCTGGAAATCTCAGAGTCAAAATTGTTCTGGAACTCACCAATTCCTACGAACCAGTGAAGCAACTGGTTATCTATGCGCCCCTGCGCTCAATGCAGGATGGAGAGCTCATCTTTCCAAACCATCAGGTGAGACTATAAGAGGTGACATTAAAGGGGATCAGTGGGGAGAACAGCGGGGGTGGGGGTTAACGCTCAACTCCATGGATGGTTAATTCCCTTTCTCCATTTGCAGAAGAATACTCCTACGGGCCAAGAAAACGAAGCTAGGTGGGCCAGTCCAGTCTGTCATCTCGGCACTACGCATCACATTGGTGGAGACCGCAGCTGTGCATTTCAGATCGACGCCCCTGTGGTAGCCAGGTGAGCATAACACCTATTTCCTATTAGAGAAACAGCCCTCCACCTGGAGAGGCAGAAAGGTCCTCTCGTCTAATGGGAACTAGCCTACTCGCAAGGAAGCATCTATTTCCCATTAGAGAAACAGCCCTGCGACCTGAAGAAGCAGAAAGATCCTCTCGTCTAATGTGAACTAGCCTACTCACACTGAAGCAGCTATTTCCCATTAGAGAAACAACCCTCCAACCTGGAGAGGCAGAAAGGTCCTCTCCTCTAATGGGAACTAGCCTACTCACACTGATGCAGCTCTTTCCAATTAGAAAAACGGCCCTCCGACTAGGCGAGGCAGAAAGGTCCTGTTGTCTAATGGGAACTAGCCTACTCACACTGAAGCAGCTATTTCCCATTAGAGAAACGGCCCTCCGACCTGGAGAGTCAGAAAGTTCCTCTCGTCTAATGAGAACTAGCCTACTCACACTGAAGCATCTATTTCCCATTAGAGAAATGGCCCTTCGACCCGGAGAGGCAGAACGTTCCTCTCATCGAATGGGAACTAGTCTACTCACAATGAAGCATCTATTTCCTATTAGAGAAACGGCCCTCCGACCTCGAGAACCAGAAAGTTCCTCTCGTCTAAGTGGAACCATCCTACTCACACTGAAGCATCTATTTCCTATCAGAGAAACGGCCCTCCAACCTGGAGAGACAGAAAGGTCCTCTTGTCTAATGGGAACTAGCCTACCCACACTGAAGCAGCGATTTCCCATTAGAGGAACGGCCCTCCGACCTGGAGAGTCAGAAATTTCCTCTCGTCTAATGAGAACTAGCCTACTCACACTGAAGCATCTATTTCCCATTACAGAATGGCCCTTCGACACGGAGAGGCAGAACGTTTCTCTCATCTAATGGGAACTAGCCTACTCACAATTAAGCATCTATTTCCTATTAGAGAAACGGCCCTCCGACCTCGAGAACCAGAAAGTTCCTCTCGTCTAATTGGAACTAGACTACTCACACTGAAGCATCTATTTCCCATTAGAGAAACAGCCCTCTCACCTGCAGAAGCAGAAAGGTCCTCTTGTCTGATGGGAACTAGGCTACTCATACTGACGCAGCTCTTTCTCATTAGAGAAACAGCCCTCGAACTTGGAGAGGTAGAAAGGTCCTCTCGTCTAATACCTGCTCACACTGAAGCAGCTATTTCCCATTAGAGAAACGGCCCTCCAACTTGGCGAGGCAGAAAGTTCCTCTTGTCTAATGGGAACTGGCCTACTCACACTGAAGCAGCTATGTCCCATTAGAGAAACGGCCCTCCGACCTGGAGAGTCAGAAAGGTCCTCTCGACTTATGATAACTAGCTTACTCACACTGAAGCATCTATTTCCCATTAGAGAAACATCTCTCTGACCTGCAGAAGCAGAAAGGTCCTCTTGTCTAATGGAAACTAGGCTACTCACACTGACGCAGCTCTTTCCCATTAGAGAAACATCCCTCCAACCTGGAGAGGTAGAAAGTTCCTCTCGTCTAATGCCTACTCACACAGAAGCAGCTATTTCCCATTAGAGAAACGGCCCTCCGACCTGGAGAGGCAGAAAGGTCCTCTCGTCTAATGGGAAATAGCCTACTCACAATGAAGCATCTATTTCCTATTAGAGAAACGGCCCTCCAACCTGGAGAGGCCAGAAAGGTCCTCTTGTCTAATGGGAACTAGCCTATTCACAAGGAAGCATCTATTTCCCATTAGAGAAACAGCCCTCCAACCTAGAGAGGCAGAAAGGCCCTCTCGTCTAATCGGAACTAGCCTACTCACACTGAATCATCTGTTTCCCATTAGAGAAACGGCCCTCTGACCCGGAGAGGCAGAAAGGACCTCTCGTCTAATGGGAACCAGCCTTCTCACAATGACGCATCTATTTCCCATTAGAGAAACAGCCCTGCGACCTGAAGAAGCAGAAAGTTCCCCTTGTCTAATGGGAACTAGCCTACTCAAACTGAAGCATCTATTTCCCATTAGAGAAACGGCCCTCCAACCTGGAGAGGCAGAAAGGTCCTCTCGCCTGATGGGAACTAGCCTACTCACAAGGATGCATCTATTTCCCATAAAGAAAGCACCCTGCGACCTGAAGAAGCAGAAAGATCCTCTCGTCTAATTGGAACTGGCCTACTCACACTGACACAGCTCTTTCCCATTAGAAAAATGGCCCTCCAACTTGGCGAGGCAGAAAGGTCCTCTTGTCTAATGGGAACTAGCCTACTCACACTGAAGCAGCTATTTCCTATTAGAGAAACGGCCCTCCGACCTGGAGAGTCAGAAAGTTCCTCTTGTCTAATGAGAACTAGCATACTCACACTGAAGCATCTATTTCCCATTAGAGAAATTGCCCTTCGACCCGGAGAGGCAGAATGTTCCTCTCATCTAATGGGAAGTAGCCTACTCACACTGAATCATCTGTTTCCCATTAGAGAAACGGCCCTCTGACCTGGAGAGGCAGAAAGGTCCCCTCGTCTAATGGGAACCAGCCTACTCACAATGACGCATCTATTTCCCATTAGAGAAACAGCCCTGCGACCTGAAGAAGCAGAAAGTTCCTCTCATCTAATGGGAACTAGCCTACTCACACTGAAGCAGCTATTTCCCATTAGAGAAACGGCCCTCCAACCTGGGGAGGCAGAAAGGTCCTCTTGTCTAATGGGCAATAGCCTACTCACACTGAAGCAGCTCTTTCCCATTAGAGAAATGGCCCTCAAACCTGGAGAGGCAGAAAGGTCCTCTTGTCTAATGGGAAATAGCCTACTCACAATGAAGCATCTATTTCCCATTAGAGAAACAGCCCTCTGACCTGCAGAAACAGAAAGGTCCTCTCGTCTAATGGGAATTAGCCTACTCACACTGACGCAGCTATTTCCCATTAGAGAAATGGCCCTCTGACCTGGAGAGTCAGAAAGGTCCTCTTGTCTAATGAGAACTATCCTATTCACACCGAAGCATCTATTTCCCATTAGAGAAACAGCCCTCTGACCTGCAGAAGCAGAAAGGTCCTCTTGTCTAATGGGAACTAGGCTACTCATACTGATGCAGCTCTTTCCCATTAGGGAAACAGCCATCCAACCTGGAGAGGCAGAAAGGTCCTCTCGTCTAATGCCTATTCACACTGAAGCAGCTAATTCCCATTAGAGAAACGGCCCTCCCACCTGGAGAGGCAGAAGGGTACTCTCTTCTAATGGGAAGTAGCCTACTCACACTGAAGCATCTATTTCCCATTAGAGAAATGGCCCTCTGACCAGGGGAAGCAGAAAGGTCCTCTTGTCTAATGGGCACTAGCCTATTCACACTGACACAGCTCTTTCCAGTTAGAGAAACGGCCCTCCAACCTGGAGAGGTAGAAAGGTCCTCTTGTCTAATGGGAACTTGCCTACTCACACTGAACTAGCTATTGCGTGTTAGAGAAATGCCCTCTGACCTGGAGAGGAAGAAAGGTCCTGTCTTCTAATGGGAACTAGCCTACTAACAATGAAGCATATATTTCCCATTTGAGAAACGGTCTTCTGACTCAGAGAGGCAGAAAGGTCCTCTCGTCTAATGGGAACTAGCCTACTAACAATGAAGCATATAGTTCCCATAAGAGAAACAGCCCTCTGACCTGCAGAAGCAGAAAGGTCCTCTTGTCTAACGGGAACTAGACTACTCACACTGACTCATCTCTTTTCCATTAGAGAAACAGCCCTCCAACCTGGAGAGGCAGAAAGGCCTTCTAGTCTAATGGGAACTAGCCTACTCACGCTGAAGCATCTATTTCCCATTAAAGAAAGAGCATTCTGACCCGGAGAGGCAGAAAGTTCCTCTCGTCTAATGGGAACTAGCCTACTCACACTGAATCATCTTTTTCCCATTAGAGAAACGGCCCTCTGACCTGGAGAGGCAGAAAGGTCCTCTCGTCTAATGGGAACTAGCCTACTTTCAATGACGCATCTATTTCCCATTAGAGAAACAGCCCTGCGACCTGAAGAAGCAGAAAGGTCCTCTCGTCTAATGGGAACTAGCCTACTCACACTGAAGCAGCTATTTCCCATTAGAGAAACGGCCCTCCAACCTGGGGAGGCAGAAAGGTCCTCTTGTCTAATGGGAACTAGCCTACTCACACTGAAGCAGCTATTTCCCATTAGAGAAATGGTCCTCTGACCTGGAGAGGCAGAAAGGTCCTCTTGTCTAATGGGAACTAGCCTACTCACACTGACGCAGCTATTTCCCATTAGAGAAACAGCCCTCTGACCTGCAGAAGCAGAAAGGTCCTCTTGTCTAATGGGAACCAGGCTACTCATACTGACTCAGCTCTTTCCCATTAGAGAAACAGCCCTCCAACCTGGAGAGGCAGAAATGTCCTCTCGTCTAATGCCTACTCACACTGAAGCAGCTATTTCCCATTAGAGAAACGGCCCTCCAACTTGGCGAGACAGAAAGTTCCTCTTGTCTAATGGGAACTAGCCTACTCACACTGAAGCAGCTATTTCCCATTAGAGAAACGGCCCTCCAACCTGGAGAGTCAGAAAGGTCCTCTCGTCTTATGAGAACTAGCCTACTCACACTGAAGCATCTATTTCCCATTAGAGAAACAGCCCTCTGACCTGCAGAAGCAGAAAGGTTCTCTTCTCTAATGGGAACTAGGCTACTCACACTGACGCAGCTCTTTCCCATTAGAGAAATGTTGTGATTAACTTTGCATTCATCTGGTGCAAGTGACTAGAATCTTGAGATGGAATGCAGGGCTTAGAATGTTTATCTATGAGTGAGTTCCAGGTTTGTTAGTTGCAAGGATGTAAGCCCTGAGAGAGGATGCCGGTGGGTGTCCTATGTCCCCTTTTACTTACCTGACTCTAAGAACTGTATTTGGTGTGCCTAAACTTAAGTAAATAAGTTAACAGTTCACTGGAGTGTCAGAGTCATTTGTGGCCAAACCCTGAACTCAACACTGGCGACGAGGATGGGATCTGGCTGTGCTGGGGGGACAGCACCAAAAGGAGACACCCACCGCCCCCCCCCTCTGAGAAGTGATCCTCTCTCAGGTAAGAGCGCTGGATGGCTGTGAGGCACTGCAAGTGCAGTGAGGGCAATTGAGGTCCAGACAGAGGTGCTACAGAGGCAGAGGGGGCAAGAAAGGCCCAGACAGAGGCGCTACGAAGGCACTGGAATAACAGAGCAGCTATGGATGTAAAGGTGCTGCATGAGGCAGTGGAGAGGTTCTGCCAGGGCGGTGAGGCGCTACAATGGGCAATGAGATGTTGCAGAGGCAGTGAGGCGCTGCATGAAGAGGTGCTGCGAGGGCAGTTAGGCGCTGCAACAGGCAGTGAAGAGGCGCTGCAGAGACAGTGAAGCGCTGCTAGGGGCAGTGAGATGCTACAGAGGCAGTGAGGCGCTGCATGAAGAAGTGCTGCAAGGGCAGTGAGGTGCTGCGACAGGCAGTGAAGACGCGCTGCAGGGGCAGTGAGGTGCTGCGTTAGGCAGTGAAGAGGTGCTGCGTGAGGCAGTGAAGAGGTGCTGCATGAGGCAGTGAAGAGATTCTGCAAGGGCAGTGAGGCACTGCAAGATGCAGTTAAGAGGTGCTGCAAGAGGCAGTCAAGCGGCGCTGCAAGAGGCAGTGAGTGGTCGCTGCAGAGGCTGTGAAGTGCTGCATGGTGCAGTGAAGAGGTGAGGCGCTGCGAGGGCAGTGAAGTGCTGCACGGGGCAGTGAAGAGGCACTGCATAGGGAGTGAAGAGGCACTTCAGTGACAAGGGTGTGCAGTGGGGACAAGAAGTTCTAGTGTTGAAAGGTACAACGGTCTGCTGTAAAGTGCAGTGGGCTCTGTGAGACTTATGGTTATTAGAAGGAGCTGTGAAGTTCATTGGAGCAGCAAGGTTCATTCATTCATTGACATGGTGAAGTTCAAGGTGGCGGTCTCTCATAAAGCATTTAAGAGAATTGAGACTGTACAGACATTCAGAAGAGTTGGAAGTTGTTAATGGATCTAGGAGGGGCCTGGGGCCCATGGACTGTGCAAACATCTGTTGCGCCAAGGCTACAAGCTATTGGTCATAGTGAAGGCATCTGAGATCACTGACAAAGTTATCCGATGTCAGCGCTTACCTTTGACTGGAACCGAAGGTTGCTGCGGTTGGCTTGAGTGGAGTCCTGGAGTTCGGCATGAGTGCTGCAGCGGGAGGCCTGACTCAGTTATGAAGTTTGATGGGGATGGGAGCTCTGTGTTCCTCCGCTACTCTCTATGCAATGGTGAAGTAGGAGAGAATGCAGAGGTGCAGGCGATTAGAGTTGAGACACTAGAGCTGATATATATTAGTTTATTAGAGTGATGTTGTAGGTACGTGTCTCTCTCTTTAATTGAGTTATGTAGTTTAACATATTTCTCTCCACAGGCGGACTACTGTTCATTACATGTGTTGCATGTGTAAAAAGGTGCAATGGTTGAGGTGAACCGTTGAGCGGACTACTGTCCATTACATGTGTTGCATGTGTAAAAAGGTGCAATGGTTGTGGTGAACCGTTGAGCGGACTACTGTCCATTACATGTGTTGCATGTGTAAAAAGGTGCAATGGTTGAGGTGAACCGTTGAGCGGACTACTGTCCATTACATGTGTTGCATGTGTAAAAAGGTGCAATGGTTGTGGTGAACCGTTGAGCGGACTACTGTCCATTACATGTGTTGCATGTGTAAAAAGGTGCAATGGTTGAGGTGAACCGTTGAGCGGACTACTGTCCATTACATGTGTTGCATGTGTGAAAAGGTGCAATGGTTGTGGTGAACCGTTGAGCGGACTACTGTCCATTACATGTGTTGCATGTGTAAAAAGGTGCAATGGTTGAGGTGAACCGTTGAGCGGACTACTGTCCATTACATGTGTTGCATGTGTAAAAAGGTGCAATGGTTGTGGTGAACCGTTGAGCGGACTACTGTCCATTACATGTGTTGCATGTGTAAAAAGGTGCAATGGTTGAGGTGAACCGTTGAGCGGACTACTGTCCATTACATGTGTTGCATGTGTAAAAAGGTGCAATGGTTGTGGTGAACCGTTGAGCGGACTACTGTCCATTACATGTGTTGCATGTGTAAAAAGGTGCAATGGTTGAGGTGAACCGTTGAGCGGACTACTGTCCATTACATGTGTTGCATGTGTGAAAAGGTGCAATGGTTGTGGTGAACCATTGAGCGGACTACTGTCCATTACATGTGTTGCATGTGTAAAAAGGTGCAATGGTTGTGGTGAACCGTTGAGCGGACTACTGTCCATTACATGTGTTGCATGTGTAAAAAGGTGCAATGGTTGAGGTGAACCGTTGAGCGGACTACTGTCCATTACATGTGTTGCATGTGTAAAAAGGTGCAATGGTTGTGGTGAAACGTTGAGCGGACTACTGTCCATTACATGTGTTGCATGTGTAAAAAGGTGCAATGGTTGAGGTGAATCGTTGAGCGGACTACTGTCCATTACATGTGTTGCATGTGTGAAAAGGTGCAATGGTTGTGGTGAACCGTTGAGCGGACTACTGTCCATTACATGTGTTGCATGTGTAAAAAGGTGCAATGGTTGAGGTGAACCGTTGAGCGGACTACTGTCCATTACATGTGTTGCATGTGTGAAAAGGTGCAATGGTTGTGGTGAACCATTGAGCGGACTACTGTCCATTACATGTGTTGCATGTGTAAAAAGGTGCAATGGTTGAGGTGAACCGTTGAGCGGACTACTGTCCATTACATGTGTTGCATGTATAAAAAGGTGCAATGGTTGTGACGAACCGTTGAGCGGACTACTGTCCATTACATGTGTTGCATGTGTGAAAAGGTGCAATGGTTGTGGTGAACCATTGAGCGGACTACTGTCCATTACATGTGTTGCATGTGTAAAAAGGTGCAATGGTTGTGGTGAAACATTGAGCGGACTACTGTCCATTACACTGTCTGTATAAAAAGGGAAATGTTGTTCCTAGACTTTGGTGCCATTGTTTTGGCATATGTTGGTAGACATGTATGCGGTGATGTGTGAGTGAAATAAGATATTAAGGTTTTGAGTGTTTATTAAATCTTCATTAGAGTTATTAAGTTGATAACAGTGTTCATCATTAGCTGTTCTATGTAGGCATATTAATATGTTCTCTCCACAGGTGGACTTTTAATTTTAATCCACAGGTGGACATTGATGTTAATGTTAATAGATTTTGAAGTGGTGACAGGGTCTAAACCTTTTGGAGTTGGTTATGGTTATATATGAAATGCTTTGAATAATCTTTTGTTTTTCAGGTGGGACTTTACTGGACAAATCTTTTGATGAAATATTGATCTTGCCACCAATACTTTACTGTTCTTGTTGTTGTCCCTATAGGGGAAAGATGTGTTGTGATTAACTTTGCATTCATCTGGTGCAAGTGACTAGAATCTTGAGATGGAATGCAGGGCTTAGAATGTTTATCTATGAGTGAGTTCCAGGTTTGTTAGTTGCAAGGATGTAAGCCCTGAGAGAGGATGCCGGTGGGTGTCCTATGTCCCCTTTTACTTACCTGACTCTAAGAACTGTATTTGGTGTGCCTAAACTTAAGTAAATAAGTTAACAGTTCACTGGAGTGTCAGAGTCATTTGTGGCCAAACCCTGAACTCAACAAGAAACAGCCCTCCAACCTGGAGAGGCAGAAAGATCCTCTCGTCTAATGCCTACTCACACTGAAGCAGCTATTTCCCATTAGAGAAACGGCCCTCCGATCTGGAGAGGCCAGAAAGGTCCTCTCGTCTAATGGGAACTAGACTATTCACAAAGAAGCATCTATTTCCCATTAGAGAAACAGCCCTCCAACCTGGAGAGGCAGAAAGGCCCTCTCGTCTAATCGGAACTAGCCTACTCACACTGAAGCATCTATTTCCCATTAGAAAAATAGCCTTCTGACCCAGAGAGGCAGAAAGGTCCTCTCGTCTAATGGGAACTAGCCTACTCACACTGAATCATCTGTTTCCTATTAAAGAAACGGCCCTCTGACCTGGAGAGGCAGAAAGGTCCTCTCGTATAATGGGAACTAGCCTACTCACAATGACGCATCTATTTCCCAATAGAGAAACAACCCTGCGACCTGAAGAAGCAGAAAGGTCCTCTCGTCTAATGGAAACTAGCCTACTCACACTGAAGCAGCTATTTCCCATTAGAGAAGCGACCCTCTGACCTGGAGAGGCAAAAAGTTCCTCTTGTCTAATGGGAACTAGCCTACTCACACTGACGCAGCTCTTTCGCATTAGAAAAGTGGCCCTCCAACTTGATGGGGCAGAAAGTTCCCCTTGTCTAATGGGAACTAGCCTACTCAAACTGAAGCACCTATTGTCATGATGCCCTCCCCCGGGGATCCAGATCAAGTCCAGCAGCCCCGGAAGCAGGCATCAAGTTATTCCAAGCAAGCCCAACAACCCCTGCTAGGGGCCATTTGGGTGCAGTCCTGGCGTCTATGGCGCCAGGCTCATATGGAGAGTCAGTCCTGGTGCCATAGGCGCCAGGCTCATAGATTAAAACGTACCTGATGCAGACCATGCTGCAAATTTACCTGATGCAGACCATGCTGCAGAGCTCCAAGACAAAAGAGGCTTGGAATGGACTACTTTACATAGGGACTATTTTTTACTTGGGTGGGGTCGGGGAGGAATACTTACATGGTACTACTTTGGAGGCTATTTAAACCATGCCCGAAGAGCAGCACACGCTTCGCGTTATTCTGCATCCAGCAGCGTAACGCTCACCGTGCCTGCAAGTCTGCATCCAGTCTTCTGCCACGCCCGCCTCGAGTCTGGAGCTCCTAGAAAAAGGGAGAAAGAAGATAAAAAAAGGTTAGAACAAGAGCAATACCTTTGATCCTTACCTGAATTCCTGATCCACCGCGCCTTCGAGCTGGAAGAAATAAGTTATTTTATGCTTGTCGCCTCGCCTGCTGCAGCGCCGCGCTGAACTCACCAGCCTTCGCAGCATCTTCACTATTCACCACATCCTTCTGCATGTTCCCGCCGCACTCCGGCACCTAAGGGGAACACAAGAATAGCAAGGTGAGCCAAGGGAATAAACAGAGGCAATATTAGTTACCCCCCATAGACTTACCTGATTTTACCGCCGGGGGTACTATTACTCTTCACGGGTCGGCGCAGCCTCCACCGCATCTTCGCCGTACCCCGGCCCCTAAGGGGAAATAAAAGGACAGCAAGGTGAAACAAAGGGACAAACAAGGGGAATCCTCCTCACCACAATAGACTTACCTAATTTTACCGCCGGAAGCATTATTCCCCGAGACTTCATAATTTCTCCCAGCACCTGAATAAGGGAGGAAGCAATAGGTTACATACTGACATATTTTATCGAACTGTGTTGGATAATACAAATCCTTACCTGAATGTTATCAGATGCCACGAGGAACTCTTCGCTAGGGTCAAGCTGCAACCTGCAAGGAATCGGACAAGAGTGAAAGTTAGATATTTGAACTCTTACGAACTATATACCTACGGCGTCTTGCTGGAAATCTCAGAGTCAAAATTGTTCTGGAACTCACCTATTTCTTCGAACCAGTGAAGCAACTGGTTATCTACGCGCCCCTGCGCTCAATGCATGATGGAGAGCTCATCTTCCAAATCATCAGGTGAGACTATAAGAGGGGACATTAAAGGTGATCAGTGGGGAGAACGAGAAAAGCGGGGGTGGGAGGTAACGCTCAGCTCCATGGGTGGTTAATTCCCTTTCTCCATTTGCAGAAGAATACTCCTACGGGCCAAGCAAACGAAGCTAGGTGGGCCAGTCCAGTCTGTCATCTCGGCACTATGCATCACATTGGTGGAGACCGCAGCTGTCCAGTTCAGATCGACGCCCCTGTGTGAGCCAGGTGAGCGTAACAGAACGCAAAGCCTACCCACAAATTCCCACCCGGGCGTTATGGATACCTCAGAAACTGACCAATTGGCCCAATTACTAGGGGAACTGAGGGCTGAAGTGCATTCCGCCCGTCAAGAAACCAATGCTCTTAGGAGAGAACTGATTTTGTCAAAGGAGCGAACTGATGACCTTGCTAGGCAACTACTGCAAAGCCAGGCTGGAAAAACACCCCTACCAGGACTCGGGGGAAATCCAGCTCCTGTGTCATCGAGTAACCCTGTGCAAAGAAACCTACCAGGAACTATTCCATTAGCTCTGCCCGAACGCTTTGCCGGGGACCCCAAAAGGTTTGCTGTGTTTATGAACCAATGCCGCTTGCACTTTTTATGCAGACCTGGAACCTTCCCAAACGATCAAGCCAAGGTAGCCTTTGTATTGTCATATCTCAGCGGCAGGGCAGCTCATTGGTCAATTCCACTAGTTACTCAGGATGACCCAATTCTTCGGGATTTTCAGGGCTTTCAAATGAGCATGGAAAGACTATTTGCCCGGCACTCCCAAGGACAGGCCTTGGATAACAAACTTTTGTCCCTACGACAGGGTAACCAGGACCTCCTATCCTACATCGCAACCTTTAATAGGTTGATAGTGGAAACTGGATGGCCCGAGGTAAAACGAATCACGTTATTTCATCGAGGGCTTCGAGGAGAACTCAAGGATGTCTTGGCTCAAGTTGTGAACCCACCTCAAGACTGCGCTGAATATATAGACTTAGTGGTCCAGTTAGATCACAGACTTCAGAACAGAAAGGCTGATCGAGCCAAGTTTGAGAATCGGGTGTTGGTCAAAACCCACGCTAACCCCAAAGGAGCAGATGCTTCAGAACCCATGCAAATCGGAGGGGTTAAAGGACCATTAACCCAGGAGGAAAGAGAAAGGAGATGCAAATGCAATTGTGTCTATATTGCGGAACTTCTGGGCATTTTCTACGGGATTGCCCTGTAAAACAACCCAAGAAGGTGGTAGGAGCTGCTGATAAAAGCCATATGGAGTCCGACTCGGGAAACGACCACGCCCGACAAGCGGAGAGGTCCGCTTGCCGAGCTTGAAGAAGGATACTCAGACCTCGCATTTCATCATACCAATGGTCCTCGTAGATCCAAGGCAGCCACCACGTATGCATGCAGTAAGGGCATACATTGATAGTAGGGCCATAGGAAACTATGTGGACTACGAATTGGCTTCCAGGATGAATTTACCTCTCTGCCGAAAGACCACCTCAGATGTCATCACCACAGTCGATGGAACGGAAATTGCCTCTGGGCCTGTAACTCATTCCACCGCATAGATGACACTATTGGGTCAGGATGGGCATCGAGAGACTGTTGTGTTTGATCTAATCAAAGCCCCACAGTTCCAAATAATAGTGGGGATACCTTGGTTGAAAACACCATAATCCTTGTATTGATTGGCGAGAGAAGAGAATAACCTGCCCGGATTGTGCACAAACCTGCTACCCAAAGAAAAACATGAACTCAGGCCTGACCACAGTCACCACATCAGTTGTGCAATTACCTCCAGAATATCAAGAATTCCAGGATGTCTTCCAAAAAGAACAGGCAAACACCTTACCACATCACAGATCGTACGATTGTCAAATCGATCTCATACCCGGTGCACAACCCCCTTGTAGCAGGATCTACGCTCTTACAGAACCTGAGAACCTTCACCTACAGCAATACCTAGACCAGTATCTTGCTAATGGCTTCATTCGCCCATCCAAGTCCCCTGCATTTTCAGCTTTGTTCTTCGTGCCCAAAAAGGAAGGTGACCTCAGAACGTGCATAGACTACCGCGCATTGAACCAGATCACTGTTAAGGTCCGATACCCATTGCCTCTGATCCCCAAACTACTAGACCAAGTAAAGGACGCCTGCATATACACTAAGTTGGATCTCCGGGGGGCATACCATCTGGTACGTGTGAAAGAGGGCGACGAATGGAAGACTGCTTTTCGCACTAAGTACGGGTTATTCGAATACCAGGTGATACCATTTGGGTTGTGCAATGCACCAGCAGCCTTCCAATACTTCATGAACGATGTCCTTCGTGAACTCATTGACGTTTGTGTTGTCGTATATATCGATGATATTCTAGTGTACTCCTCTTCAGAATCTGACCATGTAAAGCACGTCCAAGCAGTCCTTGAGAAATTGCGCCAGCACAAACTATATGCAAAACTGGAAAAATGCGCTTTTCATGCCACGGAAGTTGAATTCCTTGGGTTTATCCTGAGTCCAAAAGGAGTCCGAATGGACTCACGAAAGGTGGACGCAATTCTTAAGTGGCCATCACCGAGTTCAGTTAAAGGAGTACAAAGCATGCTCGGCTTTGCCAATTTCTACCGCAGATTCATCCCGGATTTCTCACATGTTCTACATCCCATCACAGCACTCTTGCGAAAAAACAAACGCTTTATGTGGACTGAAGAAGCTGAAAATGCCTTCCAAGAGCTGAAAGCGAAATTCACGTCTGCACCTGTACTAAAGCACCCACGCCCTGAACTTCCATACATAGTGGAAACTGATGCATCCAGTTTAGCCATGGGAGCTGTCCTGTCCCAAAAGGACCCTGAAACTGGCCAGCTTCATTCACCCAGTAGCATTTTGGTCCAGAAAGTTCTCGGCACCCGAGTTAAACTATGCTGTTACCGACAAGGAGTTATTAGCCATTAAATCCGCCTTCAAGGCTTGGCGGCACTATCTTCTCAGTGCCAGGCATACCATTACTGTGATCACCGATCACCGGAACTTGCAGTATTTAAAGACAGCCAAGGCCCAATCGTCACGCCAACTCCGATGGGCATTATTCTTTGCCGAGTTCGATTTCGTGATAACCTATCGACCAGGTTGCAAGAACGGTAAAGCAGACGCCTTATCCCGAATAGGGATGGGAGAGGCAGAAGTGAACCCAGAACCAGTACCTATAATTTCCGAACAAAGGATTCTTGGCATGACTACTCTACAGACACTAGAGGACATTCAGGTAAAGATCCAGCAACTCTTTGATTCCACAGCCCTGCAGGACTGGGTAAAGAAAGGCCTGGACTACTCTGTCACCAATGACCTGCCTTGTTACCAAGGGCGACTATTTCTGCCACACAAGGAACTACAATAGCTAGTCATTTCCCATTATCATGACACCCTAATGGAGGAGCACCCAGGTATCGCAAAGACTGAAGCTAAAATTAAGAAACAATTCTGGTGGCCCACCTAGCGAAAGGATATTAAATCATTTGTAATGTCTTGTGGCATTTGTGCCCAAAACAAAAGTCAGAAGAGAAAACCAGCTGGATTCTTACAACCTTTGGACATTCCGCCTACACCATGGCACACCTTATCGTTAGACTTTATTAATGATCTACCTCCATTCAATGGTTTTAACACCATTCTAGTTATTGTGGATCTTTTTTCCAAGATGGCCCACTTTATTCCTTTAAAGGGGTTACCTTCAGCTTCAATCCTGGCCAAGGAGTTCCTCGAAAACATTGTTCGCATACATGGATTTCCGTCCGTATTGGTCTCTGACCGGGGCAGTCAATTCATTTCACATTTTTGGAGGAAATGTTGTCAATTGGCGCAAATCGATGTGAGGTTATCGACCAGTCACCACCCCCAAACCGATGGTCAAACGGAGAGGACCAACCAGACTCTTGAACAATACCTGCGTTGTATGTTACATCAGACTGAGAGTAATTGGAAAGACATTCTTTGGATCACCGAATATGCATACAATAATTCAGTACATTCTGGAACTGGACAAAGCCCCTTTTATACCTTATATGGGCACCATCCTCGAATCTCAGACCTTGCCTCACCCCAACACTTAGAAATGCCCGCAGTGGACCATCTGCACGCTACGATTACACAAGCCTTTAAGGAAGCAACTGCACATTTAAAAAAAGCGAAAGAAAAATACAAGAAAAATGCTGATCGGCATAGAAGTGATACTCCACAATACCAGATAGGGGACCAAGTATGGTTGGCCACAAAACACATACCTCTAAAGGGAACACAGACCTTTAACCCCAGATATTTGGGACCTTACTCTATTAAGGCCATTATCAACCCAGTGGCCGTCAAGTTGGACTTACCTGCTAATATGCAAATTCACCCCGTCTTTCATGTGTCCCTTTTGAAACCAGTGCACCCAGGGACAAGACTAACCAAGCCACCAGACCCTATCCTTATAGACGGGGAACCCAAATTTGAGGTTAAGAACATCCTGGACTCCAAGCTGGTAAAGTCAAAGCTTTTTTATTTAATCGACTGCAAAGTTTACGGACCACAGGAAAGGTCATGGGAACCTAGTGACCACGTTCATGCACCCCAATTGGTGAAAAAATTCCACCGAGATTTCCCAGACAAACCAAAACCACGGCGAAGAACGACTTTAGGAGGGGCCTTGGGGGGGAGTGCTGTCATGATGCCTACCCTCGGGGATCCAGATCAAGCCCAGCAGCCCCGGAAGCAGGCATCAAGTTATTCCAAGCAATCCCAACAACCCCTGCTAGGGGCCATTTGGGTGCAGTCCTGGCATCTATGGCGCCAGGCTCATATGGAGAGTCACGCCTGGCGCCAGTCTCATAGATTAAAACTTACCTGATGCAGACCATGCTGCAAACTTACCTGATGCAGACCATGCTGCAGAGCTCCAAGCCAAAAGAGGCTTGAAAGGGACTACTTTACCTAGGGACTATTTTTTACTCGGGTGGGGTCGGGGAGGAATACTTACCTGGGACCACTTTGGAGGCTATTTAAACCACGCCCGAAGAGCAGCACACGCTTCGCGTTATTCTGCATCCAGCAGCGTAACGCTCACCGTGCCTGCAAGTCTGCATCCAGTCTTCTGCCACGCCCGCCTCGAGCCTGGAGCTCCTAGAAAAAGGGAGAAAGAAGGAGAAAAGGTTAGAACAAGAGCAATACCTTTGATCCTTACCTGAATTCCCGATCCACCGCGCCTTCGAGCTGGAAGAAAGAAGTTATTTTATGCGGTCGCCTCAACTGCTGCAGCGCCGCGCTGAACTCACCGGCCTTCGCAGCATCTTCACTAATCACCGCATCCTTCTGCATGTTCCCACTGCACTCCGGCACCTAAGGGGAACACAAGAACAGCAAGGTGAGCCAAGGGAATAAACAGAGGCAATATTAGTTACGCCCCATAGACTTACCTGATTTTACCGCCGGGGGTACTATTCCTCTTCACGGGTCGGCGCAGCCTCCACCGCATCTTCGCCGTACCCCGGCCCCTAAGGGGAAACAAAAGGACAGCAAGGTGAAACAAAGGGACAAACAAGGAGAATCCTCCTCACCACAATAGACTTACCTAATTTTACCGCCGGAGGCATTATTCCCCGAGACTTCATAATTTCTCCCAGCACCTGAATAAGGGAGAAAGCAACAGGTTACATACTGACATTATTTTATCGAACTGTGTTGGATAATACAAATCCTTACCTGAATGTTACCGGTTGCCACGAGGAACTCTTCGCTAGGGTCAAGCTGCAACCTGCAAGGAATCGGACAAGAGTGAAAGTCAGACATTTGAACTCTTACGAACTATATACCTACGGCGTCTTGCTGGAAATCTCAGAGTCAAAATTGTTCTGGAACTCACCAATTCCTTCGAACCAGTGAAGCAACTGGTTATCTATGCGCCCCTGCGCTCAATGCAGGATGGAGAGCTCATCTTTCCAAACCATCAGGTGAGACTATAAGAGGTGACATTAAAGGTGATCAGTGGGGAGAACAGCGGGGGTGGGGGTTAACGCTCAACTCCACGGATGGTTAATTCCCTTTCTCCATTTGCAGAAGAATACTCCTACGGGCCAAGAAAACGAAGCTAGGTGGGCCAGTCCAGTCTGTCATCTCGGCACTACGCATCACATTGGTGGAGACCGCAGCTGTCCATTTCAGATCGACGCCCCTGTGGTAGCCAGGTGAGCGTAACACCTATTTCCTATTAGAGAAACAGCCCTCCACCTGGAGAGGCAGAAAGGTCCTCTCGTCTAATGGGAACTAGCCTACTCGCAAGGAAGCATCTATTTCCCATTAGAGAAACAGCCCTGCGACCTGAAGAAGCAGAAAGATCCTCTCGTCTAATGTGAACTAGCCTACTCACACTGAAGCAGCTATTTCCCATTAGAGAAACAACCCTCCAACCTGGAGAGGCAGAAAGGTCCTCTCCTCTAATGGGAACTAGCCTACTCACACTGATGCAGCTCTTTCCCATTAGAAAAACGGCCCTCCAACTTGGCGAGGCAGAAAGGTCCTGTTGTCTAATGGGAACTAGCCTACTCACACTGAAGCAGCTATTTCCCATTAGAGAAACGGCCCTCCGACCTGGAGAGTCAGAAAGTTCCTCTCGTCTAATGAGAACTAGCCTACTCACACTGAAGCATCTATTTCCCATTAGAGAAATGGCCCTTCGACCCGGAGAGGCAGAACGTTCCTCTCATCGAATGGGAACTAGTCTACTCACAATGAAGCATCTATTTCCTATTAGAGAAACGGCCCTCCGACCTCGAGAACCAGAAAGTTCCTCTCGTCTAAGTGGAACCAGCCTACTCACACTGAAGCATCTATTTCCTATCAGAGAAACGGCCCTCCAACCTGGAGAGGCAGAAAGGTCCTCTTGTCTAATGGGAACTAGCCTACCCACACTGAAGCAGCGATTTCCCATTAGAGGAACGGCCCTCCGACCTGGAGAGTCAGAAAGTTCCTCTCGTCTAATGAGAACTAGCCTACTCACACTGAAGCATCTATTTCCCATTACAGAATGGCCCTTCGACACGGAGAGGCAGAACGTTTCTCTCATCTAATGGGAACTAGCCTACTCACAATTAAGCATCTATTTCCTATTAGAGAAACGGCCCTCCGACCTCGAGAACCAGAAAGTTCCTCTCGTCTAATTGGAACTAGACTACTCACACTGAAGCATCTATTTCCCATTAGAGAAACAGCCCTCTGACCTGCAGAAGCAGAAAGGTCCTCTTGTCTGATGGGAACTAGGCTACTCATACTGACGCAGCTCTTTCTCATTAGAGAAACAGCCCTCGAACTTGGAGAGGTAGAAAGGTCCTCTCGTCTAATACCTGCTCACACTGAAGCAGCTATTTCCCATTAGAGAAACGGCCCTCCAACTTGGCGAGGCAGAAAGTTCCTCTTGTCTAATGGGAACTAGCCTACTCACACTGAAGCAGCTATGTCCCATTAGAGAAACGGCCCTCCGACCTGGAGAGTCAGAAAGGTCCTCTCGACTTATGATAACTAGCTTACTCACACTGAAGCATCTATTTCCCATTAGAGAAACATCTCTCTGACCTGCAGAAGCAGAAAGGTCCTCTTGTCTAATGGGAACTAGGCTACTCACACTGACGCAGCTCTTTCCCATTAGAGAAACATCCCTCCAACCTGGAGAGGTAGAAAGTTCCTCTCGTCTAATGCCTACTCACACAGAAGCAGCTATTTCCCATTAGAGAAATGGCCCTCCGACCTGGAGAGGCAGAAAGGTCCTCTCGTCTAATGGGAAATAGCCTACTCACAATGAAGCATCTATTTCCTATTAGAGAAACGGCCCTCCAACCTGGAGAGGCCAGAAAGGTCCTCTCGTCTAATGGGAACTAGCCTATTCACAAGGAAGCATCTATTTCCCATTAGAGAAACAGCCCTCCAACCTAGAGAGGCAGAAAGGCCCTCTCGTCTAATCGGAACTAGCCTACTCACACTGAATCATCTGTTTCCCATTAGAGAAACGGCCCTCTGACCCGGAGAGGCAGAAAGGACCTCTTGTCTAATGGGAACTAGCCTACTCAAACTGAAGCATCTATTTCCCATTAGAGAAACGGCCCTCCAACCTGGAGAGGCAGAAAGGTCCTCTCGCCTGATGGGAACTAGCCTACTCATAAGGATGCATCTATTTCCCATAAAGAAAGCACCCTGCGACCTGAAGAAGCAGAAAGATCCTCTCGTCTAATTGGAACTAGCCTACTCACACTGACACAGCTCTTTCCCATTAGAAAAATGGCCCTCCAACTTGGCGAGGCAGAAAGGTCCTCTTGTCTAATGGGAACTAGCCTACTCACACTGAAGCAGCTATTTCCTATTAGAGAAACGGCCCTCCGACCTGGAGAGTCAGAAAGTTCCTCTTGTCTAATGAGAACTAGCATATTCACACTGAAGCATCTATTTCCCATTAGAGAAATGGCCCTTCGACCCGGAGAGGCAGAATGTTCCTCTCATCTAATGGGAAGTAGCCTACTCACACTGAATCATCTGTTTCCCATTAGAGAAACGGCCCTCTGACCTGGAGAGGCAGAAAGGTCCCCTCGTCTAATGGGAACCAGCCTACTCACAATGACGCATCTATTTCCCATTAGAGAAACAGCCCTGCGACCTGAAGAAGCAGAAAGGTCCTCTTGTCTAATGGGCAATAGCCTACTCACACTGAAGCAGCTCTTTCCCATTAGAGAAATGGCCCTCAAACCTGGAGAGGCAGAAAGGTCCTCTTGTCTAATGGGAAATAGCCTACTCACAATGAAGCATCTATTTCCCATTAGAGAAACAGCCCTCTGACCTGCAGAAACAGAAAGGTCCTCTCGTCTAATGGGAATTAGCCTACTCACACTGACGCAGCTATTTCCCATTAGAGAAATGGCCCTCTGACCTGGAGAGTCAGAAAGGTCCTCTTGTCTAATGAGAACTATCCTATTCACACCGAAGCATCTATTTCCCATTAGAGAAACAGCCCTCTGACCTGCAGAAGCAGAAAGGTCCTCTTGTCTAATGGGAACTAGGCTACTCATACTGATGCAGCTCTTTCCTATTAGGGAAACAGCCATCCAACCTGGAGAGGCAGAAAGGTCCTCTCGTCTAATGCCTATTCACACTGAAGCAGCTAATTCCCATTAGAGAAACGGCCCTCCCACCTGGAGAGGCAGAAGGGTACTCTCTTCTAATGGGAAGTAGCCTACTCACACTGAAGCATCTATTTCCCATTAGAGAAACGGCCCTCTGACCAGGGGAAGCAGAAAGGTCCTCTTGTCTAATGGGCACTAGCCTATTCACACTGACACAGCTCTTTCCAGTTAGAGAAACGGCCCTCCAACCTGGAGAGGTAGAAAGGTCCTCTTGTCTAATGGGAACTTGCCTACTCACACTGAACTAGCTATTGCGTGTTAGAGAAATGCCCTCTGACCTGGAGAGGAAGAAAGGTCCTGTCTTCTAATGGGAACTAGCCTACTAACAATGAAGCATATATTTCCCATTTGAGAAACGGTCTTCTGACTCAGAGAGGCAGAAAGGTCCTCTCGTCTAATGGGAACTAGCCTACTAACAATGAAGCATATAGTTCCCATAAGAGAAACAGCCCTCTGACCTGCAGAAGCAGAAAGGTCCACTTGTCTAACGGGAACTAGACTACTCACACTGACACAGCTCTTTCCCATTAGAAAAATGGCCCTCCAACTTGGCGAGGCAGAAAGGTCCTCTTGTCTAATGGGAACTAGCCTACTCACACTGAAGCAGCTATTTCCTATTAGAGAAACGGCCCTCCGACCTGGAGAGTCAGAAAGTTCCTCTTGTCTAATGAGAACTAGCATACTCACACTGAAGCATCTATTTCCCATTAGAGAAATGGCCCTTCGACCCGGAGAGGCAGAATGTTCCTCTCATCTAATGGGAAGTAGCCTACTCACACTGAATCATCTGTTTCCCATTAGAGAAACGGCCCTCTGACCTGGAGAGGCAGAAAGGTCCCCTCGTCTAATGGGAACCAGCCTACTCACAATGACGCATCTATTTCCCATTAGAGAAACAGCCCTGCGACCTGAAGAAGCAGAAAGTTCCTCTCATCTAATGGGAACTAGCCTACTCACACTGAAGCAGCTATTTCCCATTAGAGAAACGGCCCTCCAACCTGGGGAGGCAGAAAGGTCCTCTTGTCTAATGGGCAATAGCCTACTCACACTGAAGCAGCTCTTTCCCATTAGAGAAATGGCCCTCAAACCTGGAGAGGCAGAAAGGTCCTCTTGTCTAATGGGAAATAGCCTACTCACAATGAAGCATCTATTTCCCATTAGAGAAACAGCCCTCTGACCTGCAGAAACAGAAAGGTCCTCTCGTCTAATGGGAATTAGCCTACTCACACTGACGCAGCTATTTCCCATTAGAGAAATGGCCCTCTGACCTGGAGAGTCAGAAAGGTCCTCTTGTCTAATGAGAACTATCCTATTCACACCGAAGCATCTATTTCCCATTAGAGAAACAGCCCTCTGACCTGCAGAAGCAGAAAGGTCCTCTTGTCTAATGGGAACTAGGCTACTCATACTGATGCAGCTCTTTCCCGTTAGGGAAACAGCCATCCAACCTGGAGAGGCAGAAAGGTCCTCTCGTCTAATGCCTATTCACACTGAAGCAGCTAATTCCCATTAGAGAAACGGCCCTCCCACCTGGAGAGGCAGAAGGGTACTCTCTTCTAATGGGAAGTAGCCTACTCACACTGAAGCATCTATTTCCCATTAGAGAAACGGCCCTCTGACCAGGGGAAGCAGAAAGGCCCTCTTGTCTAATGGGCGCTAGCCTATTCACACTGACACAGCTCTTTCCAGTTAGAGAAACGGCCCTCCAACCTGGAGAGGTAGAAAGGTCCTCTTGTCTAATGGGAACTTGCCTACTCACACTGAACTAGCTATTGCGTGTTAGAGAAATGCCCTCTGACCTGGAGAGGAAGAAAGGTCCTGTCTTCTAATGGGAACTAGCCTACTAACAATGAAGCATATATTTCCCATTTGAGAAACGGTCTTCAGACTCAGAGAGGCAGAAAGGTCCTCTCGTCTAATGGGAACTAGCCTACTAACAATGAAGCATATAGTTCCCATAAGAGAAACAGCCCTCTGACCTGCAGAAGCAGAAAGGTCCTCTTGTCTAACGGGAACTAGCCTACTCACACTGAAGCAGCTATTTCCCATTAGAGAAATGGTCCTCTGACCTGGAGAGGCAGAAAGGTCCTCTTGTCTAATGGGAACTAGCCTACTCACACTGACGCAGCTATTTCCCATTAGAGAAACTGCCCTCCGACCTGGAGAGGCCGAAAGGTCCTCTCGTCTAATGGGAACTAGCCCACTCACACTGAAGCAACTACTTACCATTAGAGAAACGGCCCTCCGATCTGGAGAGTCAGAAAGATCCTCTCGTCTAATGAGAACTAGCCTACTCACACTGAAGCATCTATTTCCCATTAGAGAAACAGCCCTCTGACCTGCAGAAGCAGAAAGGTCCTCTTGTCTAATGGGAACCAGGCTACTCATACTGACTCAGCTCTTTCCCATTAGAGAAACAGCCCTCCAACCTGGAGAGGCAGAAATGTCCTCTCGTCTAATGCCTACTCACACTGAAGCAGCTATTTCCCATTAGAGAAACGGCCCTCCAACTTGGCGAGACAGAAAGTTCCTCTTGTCTAATGGGAACTAGCCTACTCACACTGAAGCAGCTAATTCCCATTAGAGAACCGGCCCTCCGACCTGGAGAGTCAGAAAGGTCCTCTCGTCTTATGAGAACTAGCCTACTCACACTGAAGCATCTATTTCCCATTAGAGAAACAGCCCTCTGACCTGCAGAAGCAGAAAGGTTCTCTTCTCTAATGGGAACTAGGCTACTCACACTGACGCAGCTCTTTCCCATTAGAGAAACAGCCCTCCAACCTGGAGAGGCAGAAAGATCCTCTCGTCTAATGCCTACTCACACTGAAGCAGCTATTTCCCATTAGAGAAACGGCCCTCCGATCTGGAGAGGCCAGAAAGGTCCTCTCGTCTAATGGGAACTAGACTATTCACAAAGAAGCATCTATTTCCCATTAGAGAAACAGCCCTCCAACCTGGAGAGGCAGAAAGGCCCTCTCGTCTAATCGGAACTAGCCTACTCACACTGAAGCATCTATTTCCCATTAGAAAAATAGCCTTCTGACCCGGAGAGGCAGAAAGGTCCTCTCGTCTAATGGGAACTAGCCTACTCACACTGAATCATCTGTTTCCTATTAAAGAAACGGCCCTCTGACCTGGAGAGGCAGAAAGGTCCTCTCGTCTAATGGGAACTAGCCTACTCACAATGACGCATCTATTTCCCATTAGAGAAACAACCCTGCGACCTGAAGAAGCAGAAAGGTCCTCTCGTCTAATGGGAACTAGCCTACTCACACTGAAGCAGCTATTTCCCATTAGAGAAACGACCCTCTGACCTGGAGAGGCAAAAAGTTCCTCTTGTCTAATGGGAACTAGCCTACTCACACTGACGCAGCTCTTTCGCATTAGAAAAGTGGCCCTCCAACTTGATGGGGCAGAAAGTTCCCCTTGTCTAATGGGAACTAGCCTACTCAAACTGAAGCACCTATTGTCATGATGCCCTCCCCCGGGGATCCAGATCAAGTCCAGCAGCCCCGGAAGCAGGCATCAAGTTATTCCAAGCAAGCCCAACAACCCCTGCTAGGGGCCATTTGGGTGCAGTCCTGGCGTCTATGGCGCCAGGCTCATATGGAGAGTCAGTCCTGGCGCCATAGGCGCCAGGCTCATAGATTAAAACGTACCTGATGCAGACCATGCTGCAAAGTTACCTGATGCAGACCATGCTGCAGAGCTCCAAGACAAAAGAGGCTTGGAATGGACTACTTTACATAGGGACTATTTTTTACTTGGGTGGGGTCGGGGAGGAATACTTACATGGGACTACTTTGGAGGCTATTTAAACCATGCCCGAAGAGCAGCACACGCTTCGCGTTATTCTGCATCCAGCAGCGTAACGCTCACCGTGCCTGCAAGTCTGCATCCAGTCTTCTGCCACGCCCGCCTCGAGTCTGGAGCTCCTAGAAAAAGGGAGAAAGAAGATAAAAAAAGGTTAGAACAAGAGCAATACCTTTGATCCTTACCTGAATTCCCGATCCACCGCGCCTTCGAGCTGGAAGAAAGAAGTTATTTTATGCTTTTCGCCTCGCCTGCTGCAGTGCCGCGCTGAACTCACCAGCCTTCGCAGCATCTTCACTATTCACCACATCCTTCTGCATGTTCCCGCCGCACTCCGGCACCTAAGGGGAACACAAGAATAGCAAGGTGAGCCAAGGGAATAAACAGAGGCAATATTAGTTACCCCCCATAGACTTACCTGATTTTACCGCCGGGTGTACTATTCCTCTTCACGGGTCGGCGCAGCCTCCACCGCATCTTCGCCGTACCCCGGCCCCTAAGGGGAAATAAAAGGACAGCAAGGTGAAACAAAGGGACAAACAAGGGGAATCCTCCTCACCACAATAGACTTACCTAATTTTACCGCCGGAAGCATTATTCCCCGAGACTTCATAATTTCTCCCAGCACCTGAATAAGGGAGGAAGCAATAGGTTACATACTGGCATATTTTATCGAACTGTGTTGGATAATACAAATCCTTACCTGAATGTTATCAGATGCCACGAGGAACTCTTTGCTAGGGTCAAGCTGCAACCTGCAAGGAATCGGACAAGAGTGAAAGTTAGACATTTGAACTCTTACGAACTATATACCTACGGCGTCTTGCTGGAAATCGCAGAGTCAAAATTGTTCTGGAACTCACCTATTTCTTCGAACCAGTGAAGGAACTGGTTATCTACGCGCCCCTGCGCTCAATGCATGATGGAGAGCTCATCTTCCAAATCATCAGGTGAGACTGTAAGAGGGGACATTAAAGGTGATCAGTGGGGAGAACGAGAACAGCGGGGGTGGGAGGTAACGCTCAGCTCCATGGGTGGTTAATTCCCTTTCTCCATTTGCAGAAGAATACTCCTACGGGCCAAGCAAACGAAGCTAGGTGGGCCAGTCCAGTCTGTTATCTCGGCACTATGCATCACATTGGTGGAGACCGCAGCTGTCCAGTTCAGATCGACGCCCCTGTGTGAGCCAGGTGAGCGTAACAGAACGCAAAGCCTACCCACAAATTCTCACCCGGGCGTTATGGATACCTCAGAAACTGACCAATTGGCCCAATTACTAGGGGAACTGAGGGCTGAAGTGCATTCCGCCCGTCAAGAAACCAATGCTCTTAGGAGAGAACTGATTTTGTCAAAGCAGCGAACTGATGACCTTGCTAGGCAACTACTGCAAAGCCAGGCTGGACAAACACCCCTACCAGGACTCGGGGGAAATCCAGCTCCTGTGTCATCGAGTAACCCTGTGCAAAGAAACCTACCAGGAACTATTCCATTAGCTCTGCCCGAACGCTTTGCCGGGGACCCCAAAAGGTTTGCTGTGTTTATGAACCAATGCCGCTTGCACTTTTTATGCAGACCTGGAACCTTCCCAAACGATCAAGCCAAGGTAGCCTTTATATTGTCATATCTCAGCGGCAGGGCAGCTCATTGGTCAATTCCACTAGTTACTCAGGATGACCCAATTCTTCGGGATTTTCAGGGCTTTCAAATGAGCATGGAAAGACTATTTGCCCGGCACTCCCAAGGACAGGCCTTGGATAACAAACTTTTGTCCCTACGACAGGGTAACCAGGACCTCCTATCCTACATCGCAACCTTTAATAGGTTGATAGTGGAAACTGGATGGCCCGAGGTAAAACGAATCACGTTATTTCATCGAGGGCTTCGAGGAGAACTCAAGGATGTCTTGGCTCAAGTTGTGAACCCACCTCAAGACTGCGCTGAATATATAGACTTAGTGGTCCAGTTAGATCACAGACTTCAGAACAGAAAGGCTGATCGAGCCAAGTTTGAGAATCGGGTGTTGGTCAAAACCCACGCTAACCCCAAAGGAGCAGATGCTTCAGAACCCATGCAAATCGGAGGGGTTAAAGGACCATTAACCCAGGAGGAAAGAGAAAGGAGATGCAAATGCAATTGTGTCTATATTGCGGAACTTCTGGGCATTTTCTACGGGATTGCCCTGTAAAACAACCCAAGAAGGTGGTAGGAGCTGCTGATAAAAGCCATATGGAGTCCGACTCGGGAAACGACCACGCCCGACAAGCAGAGAGGTCCGCTTGCCGAGCTTGAAGAAGGATACTCAGACCTCGCATTTCATCATACCAATGGTCCTCGTAGATCCAAGGCAGCCACCACGTATGCATGCAGTAAGGGCATACATTGATAGTAGGGCCATAGGAAACTATGTGGACTACGAATTGGCTTCCAGGATGAATCTACCTCTCTGCCGAAAGACCACCTCAGATGTCATCACCACAGTCGATGGAACGGAAATTGCCTCTGGGCCTGTAACTCATTCCACCGCATAGATGACACTATTGGGTCAGGATGGGCATCGAGAGACTGTTGTGTTTGATCTAATCAAAGCCCCACAGTTCCAAATAATAGTGGGGATACCTTGGTTGAAAACACCATAATCCTTGTATTGATTGGCGAGAGAAGAGAATAACCTGCCCGGATTGTGCACAAACCTGTTACCCAAAGAAAAACATGAACTCAGGCCTGACCACAGTCACCACATCAGTCGTGCAATTACCTCCAGAATATCAAGAATTCCAGGATGTCTTCCAAAAAGAACAGGCAAACACCTTACCACATCACAGATCGTACGATTGTCAAATCGATCTCATACCCGGTGCACAACCCCCTTGTAGCAGGATCTACGCTCTTACAGAACCTGAGAACCTTCACCTACGGCAATACCTAGACCAGTATCTTGCTAATGGCTTCATTCGCCCATCCAAGTCCCCTGCATCTTCAGCTTTGTTCTTCGTGCCCAAAAAGGAAGGTGACCTCAGAACGTGCATAGACTACCGCGCATTGAACCAGATCACTGTTAAGAACCGATACCCATTGCCTCTGATCCCCAAACTACTAGACCAAGTAAAGGACGCCTGCATATACACTAAGTTGGATCTCCGGGGGGCATACCATCTGGTACGTGTGAAAGAGGGCGACGAATGGAAGACTGCTTTTCGCACTAAGTACGGGTTATTCGAATACCAGGTGATGCCATTCGGGTTGTGCAATGCACCAGCAGCCTTCCAATACTTCATGAACGATGTCCTTCGTGAACTCATTGACGTTTGTGTTGTCGTATATATCGATGATATTCTAGTGTACTCCTCTTCAGAATCTGACCATGTAAAGCACGTCCGAGCAGTCCTTGAGAAATTGCGCCAGCACAAACTATATGCAAAACTGGAAAAATGCGCTTTTCATGCCACGGAAGTTGAATTCCTTGGGTTTATCCTGAGTCCAAAAGGAGTCCGAATGGACTCACGAAAGGTGGACGCAATTCTTAAGTGGCCATCACCGAGTTCAGTTAAAGGAGTACAAAGCATGCTCGGCTTTGCCAATTTCTACCGCAGATTCATCCCGGATTTCTCACATGTTCTACATCCCATCACAGCACTCTTGCGAAAAAACAAACGCTTTATGTGGACTGAAGAAGCTGAAAATGCCTTCCAAGAGCTGAAAGCGAAATTCACGTCTGCACCTGTACTAAAGCACCCACGCCCTGAACTTCCATACATAGTGGAAACTGATGCATCCAGTTTAGCCATGGGAGCTGTCCTGTCCCAAAAGGACCCTGAAACTGGCCAGCTTCACCCAGTAGCATTTTGGTCCAGAAAGTTCTCGGCACCCGAGTTAAACTATGCTGTTACCGACAAGGAGTTATTAGCCATTAAATCCGCCTTCAAGGCTTGGCGGCACTATCTTCTCGGTGCCAGGCATACCATTACTGTGATCACCGATCACCGGAACTTGCAGTATTTAAAGACAGCCAAGGCCCAATCGTCACGCCAACTCCGATGGGCATTATTCTTTGCCGAGTTCGATTTCGTGATAACCTATCGACCAGGTTGCAAGAACGGTAAAGCAGACGCCTTATCCCGAATAGGGATGGGAGAGGCAGAAGTGAACCCAGAACCAGTACCTATAATTTCCGAACAAAGGATTCTTGGCATGACTACTCTACAGACACTAGAGGACATTCAGGTAAAGATCCAGCAACTCTTTGATTCCACAGCCCTGCAGGACTGGGTAAAGAAAGGCCTGGTCTACTCTGTCACCAATGACCTGCCTTGTTACCAAGGGCGACTATTTCTGCCACACAAGGAACTACAATAGCTAGTCATTTCCCATTATCATGACACCCTAATGGAGGAGCACCCAGGTATCGCAAAGACTGAAGCTAAAATTAAGAAACAATTCTGGTGGCCCACCTAGCGAAAGGATATTAAATCATTTGTAATGTCTTGTGGCATTTGTGCCCAAAACAAAAGTCAGAAGAGAAAACCAGCTGGATTCTTACAACCTTTGGACATTCCGCCTACACCATGGCACACCTTATCGTTAGACTTTATTAATGATCTACCTCCATTCAATGGTTTTAACACCATTCTAGTTATTGTGGATCTTTTTTCCAAGATGGCCCACTTTATTCCTTTAAAGGGGTTACCTTCAGCTTCAATCCTGGCCAAGGAGTTCCTCGAAAACATTGTTCGCATACATGGATTTCCGTCCGTATTGGTCTCTGACCGGGGCAGTCAATTCATTTCACATTTTTGGAGGAAATGTTGTCAATTGGCGCAAATTGATGTGAGGTTATCGACCAGTCACCACCCCCAAACCGATGGTCAAACGGAGAGGACCAACCAGACTCTTGAACAATACCTGCGTTGTATGTTACATCAGACTGAGAGTAATTGGAAAGACATTCTTTGGATCACCGAATATGCATACAATAATTCAGTACATTCTGGAACTGGACAAAGCCCCTTTTATACCTTATATGGGCACCATCCTCGAACCTCAGACCTTGCCTCACCCCAACACTTAGAAATGCCCGCAGTGGACCATCTGCACGCTACGATTACACAAGCCTTTAAGGAAGCAACTGCACATTTAAAAAAAGCGAAAGAAAAATACAAGAAAAATGCTGATCGGCATAGAAGTGATACTCCACAATACCAGATAGGGGACCAAGTATGGTTGGCCACAAAACACATACCTCTAAAGGGAACACAGACCTTTAACCCCAGATATTTGGGACCTTACTCTATTAAGGCCATTATCAACCCAGTGGCCGTCAAGTTGGACTTACCTGCTAATATGCAAATTCACCCCGTCTTTCATGTGTCCCTTTTGAAACCAGTGCACCCAGGGACAAGACTAACAAAGCCACCAGACCCTATCCTTATAGACGGGGAACCCAAATTTGAGGTTAAGAACATCCTGGACTCCAAGCTGGTAAAGTCAAAGCTTTTTTATTTAATCGACTGCAAAGGTTACGGACCACAGGAAAGGTCATGGGAACCTAGTGACCGCGTTCATGCACCCCAATTGGTGAAAAAATTCCACCGAGATTTCCCAGACAAACCAAAACCACGGCGAAGAACGACTTTAGGAGGGGCCTTGGGGGGGAGTGCTGTCATGATGCCTACCCTCGGGGATCCAGATCAAGCCCAGCAGCCCCGGAAGCAGGCATCAAGTTATTCCAAGCAATCCCAACAACCCCTGCTAGGGGCCATTTGGGTGCAGTCCTGGCATCTATGGCGCCAGGCTCATATGGAGAGTCAATCCTGGCGCCAGGCTCATAGATTAAAACTTACCTGATGCAGACCATGCTGCAAACTTACCTGATGCAGACCATGCTGCAGAGCTCCAAGCTAAAAGAGGCTTGAAAGGGACTACTTTACCTAGGGACTATTTTTTACTCGGGTGGGGTCGGGGAGGAATACTTACCTGGGACCACTTTGGAGGCTATTTAAACCACGCCCGAAGAGCAGCACACGCTTCGCGTTATTCTGCATCCAGCAGCGTAACGCTCACCGTGCCTGCAAGTCTGCATCCAGTCTTCTGCCACGCCCGCCTCGAGCCTGGAGCTCCTAGAAAAAGGGAGAAAGAAGGATAAAAGGTTAGAACAAGAGCAATACCTTTGATCCTTACCTGAATTCCCGATCCACCGCGCCTTCGAGCTGGAAGAAAGAAGTTATTTTATGCGGTCGCCTCAACTGCTGCAGCGCCGCGCTGAACTCACCGGCCTTCGCAGCATCTTCACTAATCACCGCATCCTTCTGCATGTTCCCACTGCACTCCGGCACCTAAGGGGAACACAAGAACAGCAAGGTGAGCCAAGGGAATAAACAGAGGCAATATTAGTTACGCCCCATAGACTTACCTGATTTTACCGCCGGGGGTACTATTCCTCTTCATGGGTCGGCGCAGCCTCCACCGCATCTTCGCCGTACCCGGGCCCCTAAGGGGAAACAAAAGGACAGCAAGGTGAAACAAAGGGACAAACAAGGAGAATCCTCCTCACCACAATAGACTTACCTAATTTTACCGCCGGAGGCATTATTCCCCGAGACTTCATAATTTCTCCCAGCACCTGAATAAGGGAGAAAGCAACAGGTTACATACTGACATTATTTTATCGAACTGTGTTGGATAATACAAATCCTTACCTGAATGTTACCGGTTGCCACGAGGAACTCTTCGCTAGGGTCAAGCTGCAACCTGCAAGGAATCGGACAAGAGTGAAAGTCAGACATTTGAACTCTTACGAACTATATACCTACGGCGTCTTGCTGGAAATCTCAGAGTCAAAATTGTTCTGGAACTCACCAATTCCTACGAACCAGTGAAGCAACTGGTTATCTATGCGCCCCTGCGCTCAATGCAGGATGGAGAGCTCATCTTTCCAAACCATCAGGTGAGACTATAAGAGGTGACATTAAAGGGGATCAGTGGGGAGAACAGCGGGGGTGGGGGTTAACGCTCAACTCCATGGATGGTTAATTCCCTTTCTCCATTTGCAGAAGAATACTCCTACGGGCCAAGAAAACGAAGCTAGGTGGGCCAGTCCAGTCTGTCATCTCGGCACTACGCATCACATTGGTGGAGACCGCAGCTGTGCATTTCAGATCGACGCCCCTGTGGTAGCCAGGTGAGCATAACACCTATTTCCTATTAGAGAAACAGCCCTCCACCTGGAGAGGCAGAAAGGTCCTCTCGTCTAATGGGAACTAGCCTACTCGCAAGGAAGCATCTATTTCCCATTAGAGAAACAGCCCTGCGACCTGAAGAAGCAGAAAGATCCTCTCGTCTAATGTGAACTAGCCTACTCACACTGAAGCAGCTATTTCCCATTAGAGAAACAACCCTCCAACCTGGAGAGGCAGAAAGGTCCTCTCCTCTAATGGGAACTAGCCTACTCACACTGATGCAGCTCTTTCCAATTAGAAAAACGGCCCTCCGACTAGGCGAGGCAGAAAGGTCCTGTTGTCTAATGGGAACTAGCCTACTCACACTGAAGCAGCTATTTCCCATTAGAGAAACGGCCCTCCGACCTGGAGAGTCAGAAAGTTCCTCTCGTCTAATGAGAACTAGCCTACTCACACTGAAGCATCTATTTCCCATTAGAGAAATGGCCCTTCGACCCGGAGAGGCAGAACGTTCCTCTCATCGAATGGGAACTAGTCTACTCACAATGAAGCATCTATTTCCTATTAGAGAAACGGCCCTCCGACCTCGAGAACCAGAAAGTTCCTCTCGTCTAAGTGGAACCATCCTACTCACACTGAAGCATCTATTTCCTATCAGAGAAACGGCCCTCCAACCTGGAGAGACAGAAAGGTCCTCTTGTCTAATGGGAACTAGCCTACCCACACTGAAGCAGCGATTTCCCATTAGAGGAACGGCCCTCCGACCTGGAGAGTCAGAAATTTCCTCTCGTCTAATGAGAACTAGCCTACTCACACTGAAGCATCTATTTCCCATTACAGAATGGCCCTTCGACACGGAGAGGCAGAACGTTTCTCTCATCTAATGGGAACTAGCCTACTCACAATTAAGCATCTATTTCCTATTAGAGAAACGGCCCTCCGACCTCGAGAACCAGAAAGTTCCTCTCGTCTAATTGGAACTAGACTACTCACACTGAAGCATCTATTTCCCATTAGAGAAACAGCCCTCTCACCTGCAGAAGCAGAAAGGTCCTCTTGTCTGATGGGAACTAGGCTACTCATACTGACGCAGCTCTTTCTCATTAGAGAAACAGCCCTCGAACTTGGAGAGGTAGAAAGGTCCTCTCGTCTAATACCTGCTCACACTGAAGCAGCTATTTCCCATTAGAGAAACGGCCCTCCAACTTGGCGAGGCAGAAAGTTCCTCTTGTCTAATGGGAACTGGCCTACTCACACTGAAGCAGCTATGTCCCATTAGAGAAACGGCCCTCCGACCTGGAGAGTCAGAAAGGTCCTCTCGACTTATGATAACTAGCTTACTCACACTGAAGCATCTATTTCCCATTAGAGAAACATCTCTCTGACCTGCAGAAGCAGAAAGGTCCTCTTGTCTAATGGAAACTAGGCTACTCACACTGACGCAGCTCTTTCCCATTAGAGAAACATCCCTCCAACCTGGAGAGGTAGAAAGTTCCTCTCGTCTAATGCCTACTCACACAGAAGCAGCTATTTCCCATTAGAGAAACGGCCCTCCGACCTGGAGAGGCAGAAAGGTCCTCTCGTCTAATGGGAAATAGCCTACTCACAATGAAGCATCTATTTCCTATTAGAGAAACGGCCCTCCAACCTGGAGAGGCCAGAAAGGTCCTCTTGTCTAATGGGAACTAGCCTATTCACAAGGAAGCATCTATTTCCCATTAGAGAAACAGCCCTCCAACCTAGAGAGGCAGAAAGGCCCTCTCGTCTAATCGGAACTAGCCTACTCACACTGAATCATCTGTTTCCCATTAGAGAAACGGCCCTCTGACCCGGAGAGGCAGAAAGGACCTCTCGTCTAATGGGAACCAGCCTTCTCACAATGACGCATCTATTTCCCATTAGAGAAACAGCCCTGCGACCTGAAGAAGCAGAAAGTTCCCCTTGTCTAATGGGAACTAGCCTACTCAAACTGAAGCATCTATTTCCCATTAGAGAAACGGCCCTCCAACCTGGAGAGGCAGAAAGGTCCTCTCGCCTGGTGGGAACTAGCCTACTCACAAGGATGCATCTATTTCCCATAAAGAAAGCACCCTGCGACCTGAAGAAGCAGAAAGATCCTCTCGTCTAATTGGAACTGGCCTACTCACACTGACACAGCTCTTTCCCATTAGAAAAATGGCCCTCCAACTTGGCGAGGCAGAAAGGTCCTCTTGTCTAATGGGAACTAGCCTACTCACACTGAAGCAGCTATTTCCTATTAGAGAAACGGCCCTCCGACCTGGAGAGTCAGAAAGTTCCTCTTGTCTAATGAGAACTAGCATACTCACACTGAAGCATCTATTTCCCATTAGAGAAATTGCCCTTCGACCCGTAGAGGCAGAATGTTCCTCTCATCTAATGGGAAGTAGCCTACTCACACTGAATCATCTGTTTCCCATTAGAGAAACGGCCCTCTGACCTGGAGAGGCAGAAAGGTCCCCTCGTCTAATGGGAACCAGCCTACTCACAATGACGCATCTATTTCCCATTAGAGAAACAGCCCTGCGACCTGAAGAAGCAGAAAGTTCCTCTCATCTAATGGGAACTAGCCTACTCACACTGAAGCAGCTATTTCCCATTAGAGAAACGGCCCTCCAACCTGGGGAGGCAGAAAGGTCCTCTTGTCTAATGGGCAATAGCCTACTCACACTGAAGCAGCTCTTTCCCATTAGAGAAATGGCCCTCAAACCTGGAGAGGCAGAAAGGTCCTCTTGTCTAATGGGAAATAGCCTACTCACAATGAAGCATCTATTTCCCATTAGAGAAACAGCCCTCTGACCTGCAGAAACAGAAAGGTCCTCTCGTCTAATGGGAATTAGCCTACTCACACTGACGCAGCTATTTCCCATTAGAGAAATGGCCCTCTGACCTGGAGAGTCAGAAAGGTCCTCTTGTCTAATGAGAACTATCCTATTCACACCGAAGCATCTATTTCCCATTAGAGAAACAGCCCTCTGACCTGCAGAAGCAGAAAGGTCCTCTTGTCTAATGGGAACTAGGCTACTCATACTGATGCAGCTCTTTCCCATTAGGGAAACAGCCATCCAACCTGGAGAGGCAGAAAGGTCCTCTCGTCTAATGCCTATTCACACTGAAGCAGCTAATTCCCATTAGAGAAACGGCCCTCCCACCTGGAGAGGCAGAAGGGTACTCTCTTCTAATGGGAAGTAGCCTACTCACACTGAAGCATCTATTTCCCATTAGAGAAATGGCCCTCTGACCAGGGGAAGCAGAAAGGTCCTCTTGTCTAATGGGCACTAGCCTATTCACACTGACACAGCTCTTTCCAGTTAGAGAAACGGCCCTCCAACCTGGAGAGGTAGAAAGGTCCTCTTGTCTAATGGGAACTTGCCTACTCACACTGAACTAGCTATTGCGTGTTAGAGAAATGCCCTCTGACCTGGAGAGGAAGAAAGGTCCTGTCTTCTAATGGGAACTAGCCTACTAACAATGAAGCATATATTTCCCATTTGAGAAACGGTCTTCTGACTCAGAGAGGCAGAAAGGTCCTCTCGTCTAATGGGAACTAGCCTACTAACAATGAAGCATATAGTTCCCATAAGAGAAACAGCCCTCTGACCTGCAGAAGCAGAAAGGTCCTCTTGTCTAACGGGAACTAGACTACTCACACTGACTCATCTCTTTTCCATTAGAGAAACAGCCCTCCAACCTGGAGAGGCAGAAAGGCCTTCTAGTCTAATGGGAACTAGCCTACTCACGCTGAAGCATCTATTTCCCATTAAAGAAAGAGCATTCTGACCCGGAGAGGCAGAAAGTTCCTCTCGTCTAATGGGAACTAGCCTACTCACACTGAATCATCTTTTTCCCATTAGAGAAACGGCCCTCTGACCTGGAGAGGCAGAAAGGTCCTCTCGTCTAATGGGAACTAGCCTACTTTCAATGACGCATCTATTTCCCATTAGAGAAACAGCCCTGCGACCTGAAGAAGCAGAAAGGTCCTCTCGTCTAATGGGAACTAGCCTACTCACACTGAAGCAGCTATTTCCCATTAGAGAAACGGCCCTCCAACCTGGGGAGGCAGAAAGGTCCTCTTGTCTAATGGGAACTAGCCTACTCACACTGAAGCAGCTATTTCCCATTAGAGAAATGGTCCTCTGACCTGGAGAGGCAGAAAGGTCCTCTTGTCTAATGGGAACTAGCCTACTCACACTGACGCAGCTATTTCCCATTAGAGAAACAGCCCTCTGACCTGCAGAAGCAGAAAGGTCCTCTTGTCTAATGGGAACCAGGCTACTCATACTGACTCAGCTCTTTCCCATTAGAGAAACAGCCCTCCAACCTGGAGAGGCAGAAATGTCCTCTCGTCTAATGCCTACTCACACTGAAGCAGCTATTTCCCATTAGAGAAACGGCCCTCCAACTTGGCGAGACAGAAAGTTCCTCTTGTCTAATGGGAACTAGCCTACTCACACTGAAGCAGCTATTTCCCATTAGAGAAACGGCCCTCCGACCTGGAGAGTCAGAAAGGTCCTCTCGTCTTATGAGAACTAGCCTACTCACACTGAAGCATCTATTTCCCATTAGAGAAACAGCCCTCTGACCTGCAGAAGCAGAAAGGTTCTCTTCTCTAATGGGAACTAGGCTACTCACACTGACGCAGCTCTTTCCCATTAGAGAAATGTTGTGATTAACTTTGCATTCATCTGGTGCAAGTGACTAGAATCTTGAGATGGAATGCAGGGCTTAGAATGTTTATCTATGAGTGAGTTCCAGGTTTGTTAGTTGCAAGGATGTAAGCCCTGAGAGAGGATGCCGGTGGGTGTCCTATGTCCCCTTTTACTTACCTGACTCTAAGAACTGTATTTGGTGTGCCTAAACTTAAGTAAATAAGTTAACAGTTCACTGGAGTGTCAGAGTCATTTGTGGCCAAACCCTGAACTCAACACTGGCGACGAGGATGGGATCTGGCTGTGCTGGGGGGACAGCACCAAAAGGAGACACCCACTGCCCCCCCCCCCTCTGAGAAGTGATCCTCTCTCAGGTAAGAGCGCTGGATGGCTGTGAGGCACTGCAAGTGCAGTGAGGGCAATTGAGGTCCAGACAGAGGTGCTACAGAGGCAGAGGGGGCAAGAAAGGCCCAGACAGAGGCGCTACGAAGGCACTGGAATAACAGAGCAGCTATGGATGTAAAGGTGCTGCATGAGGCAGTGGAGAGGTTCTGCCAGGGCGGTGAGGCGCTACAATGGGCAATGAGATGTTGCAGAGGCAGTGAGGCGCTGCATGAAGAGGTGCTGCGAGGGCAGTTAGGCGCTGCAACAGGCAGTGAAGAGGCGCTGCAGAGACAGTGAAGCGCTGCTAGGGGCAGTGAGATGCTACAGAGGCAGTGAGGCGCTGCATGAAGAAGTGCTGCAAGGGCAGTGAGGTGCTGCGACAGGCAGTGAAGACGCGCTGCAGGGGCAGTGAGGTGCTGCGTTAGGCAGTGAAGAGGTGCTGCGTGAGGCAGTGAAGAGGTGCTGCATGAGGCAGTGAAGAGATTCTGCAAGGGCAGTGAGGCACTGCAAGATGCAGTTAAGAGGTGCTGCAAGAGGCAGTCAAGCGGCGCTGCAAGAGGCAGTGAGTGGTCGCTGCAGAGGCTGTGAAGTGCTGCATGGTGCAGTGAAGAGGTGAGGCGCTGCGAGGGCAGTGAAGTGCTGCACGGGGCAGTGAAGAGGCACTGCATAGGGAGTGAAGAGGCACTTCAGTGACAAGGGTGTGCAGTGGGGACAAGAAGTTCTAGTGTTGAAAGGTACAACGGTCTGCTGTAAAGTGCAGTGGGCTCTGTGAGACTTATGGTTATTAGAAGGAGCTGTGAAGTTCATTGGAGCAGCAAGGTTCATTCATTCATTGACATGGTGAAGTTCAAGGTGGCGGTCTCTCATAAAGCATTTAAGAGAATTGAGACTGTACAGACATTCAGAAGAGTTGGAAGTTGTTAATGGATCTAGGAGGGGCCTGGGGCCCATGGACTGTGCAAACATCTGTTGCGCCAAGGCTACAAGCTATTGGTCATAGTGAAGGCATCTGAGATCACTGACAAAGTTATCCGATGTCAGCGCTTACCTTTGACTGGAACCGAAGGTTGCTGCGGTTGGCTTGAGTGGAGTCCTGGAGTTCGGCATGAGTGCTGCAGCGGGAGGCCTGACTCAGTTATGAAGTTTGATGGGGATGGGAGCTCTGTGTTCCTCCGCTACTCTCTATGCAATGGTGAAGTAGGAGAGAATGCAGAGGTGCAGGCGATTAGAGTTGAGACACTAGAGCTGATATATATTAGTTTATTAGAGTGATGTTGTAGGTACGTGTCTCTCTCTTTAATTGAGTTATGTAGTTTAACATATTTCTCTCCACAGGCGGACTACTGTTCATTACATGTGTTGCATGTGTAAAAAGGTGCAATGGTTGAGGTGAACCGTTGAGCGGACTACTGTCCATTACATGTGTTGCATGTGTAAAAAGGTGCAATGGTTGTGGTGAACCGTTGAGCGGACTACTGTCCATTACATGTGTTGCATGTGTAAAAAGGTGCAATGGTTGAGGTGAACCGTTGAGCGGACTACTGTCCATTACATGTGTTGCATGTGTAAAAAGGTGCAATGGTTGTGGTGAACCGTTGAGCGGACTACTGTCCATTACATGTGTTGCATGTGTAAAAAGGTGCAATGGTTGAGGTGAACCGTTGAGCGGACTACTGTCCATTACATGTGTTGCATGTGTGAAAAGGTGCAATGGTTGTGGTGAACCGTTGAGCGGACTACTGTCCATTACATGTGTTGCATGTGTAAAAAGGTGCAATGGTTGAGGTGAACCGTTGAGCGGACTACTGTCCATTACATGTGTTGCATGTGTAAAAAGGTGCAATGGTTGTGGTGAACCGTTGAGCGGACTACTGTCCATTACATGTGTTGCATGTGTAAAAAGGTGCAATGGTTGAGGTGAACCGTTGAGCGGACTACTGTCCATTACATGTGTTGCATGTGTAAAAAGGTGCAATGGTTGTGGTGAACCGTTGAGCGGACTACTGTCCATTACATGTGTTGCATGTGTAAAAAGGTGCAATGGTTGAGGTGAACCGTTGAGCGGACTACTGTCCATTACATGTGTTGCATGTGTGAAAAGGTGCAATGGTTGTGGTGAACCGTTGAGCGGACTACTGTCCATTACATGTGTTGCATGTGTAAAAAGGTGCAATGGTTGTGGTGAACCGTTGAGCGGACTACTGTCCATTACATGTGTTGCATGTGTAAAAAGGTGCAATGGTTGAGGTGAACCGTTGAGCGGACTACTGTCCATTACATGTGTTGCATGTGTAAAAAGGTGCAATGGTTGTGGTGAAACGTTGAGCGGACTACTGTCCATTACATGTGTTGCATGTGTAAAAAGGTGCAATGGTTGAGGTGAATCGTTGAGCGGACTACTGTCCATTACATGTGTTGCATGTGTGAAAAGGTGCAATGGTTGTGGTGAACCGTTGAGCGGACTACTGTCCATTACATGTGTTGCATGTGTAAAAAGGTGCAATGGTTGAGGTGAACCGTTGAGCGGACTACTGTCCATTACATGTGTTGCATGTGTGAAAAGGTGCAATGGTTGTGGTGAACCATTGAGCGGACCACTGTCCATTACATGTGTTGCATGTGTAAAAAGGTGCAATGGTTGAGGTGAACCGTTGAGCGGACTACTGTCCATTACATGTGTTGCATGTATAAAAAGGTGCAATGGTTGTGACGAACCGTTGAGCGGACTACTGTCCATTACATGTGTTGCATGTGTGAAAAGGTGCAATGGTTGTGGTGAACCATTGAGCGGACTACTGTCCATTACATGTGTTGCATGTGTAAAAAGGTGCAATGGTTGTGGTGAAACATTGAGCGGACTACTGTCCATTACACTGTCTGTATAAAAAGGGAAATGTTGTTCCTAGACTTTGGTGCCATTGTTTTGGCATATGTTGGTAGACATGTATGCGGTGATGTGTGAGTGAAATAAGATATTAAGGTTTTGAGTGTTTATTAAATCTTCATTAGAGTTATTAAGTTGATAACAGTGTTCATCATTAGCTGTTCTATGTAGGCATATTAATATGTTCTCTCCACAGGTGGACTTTTAATTTTAATCCACAGGTGGACATTGATGTTAATGTTAATAGATTTTGAAGTGGTGACAGGGTCTAAACCTTTTGGAGTTGGTTGTGGTTATATATGAAATGCTTTGAATAATCTTTTGTTTTTCAGGTGGGACTTTACTGGACAAATCTTTTGATGAAATATTGATCTTGCCACCAATACTTTACTGTTCTTGTTGTTGTCCCTATAGGGGAAAGATGTGTTGTGATTAACTTTGCATTCATCTGGTGCAAGTGACTAGAATCTTGAGATGGAATGCAGGGCTTAGAATGTTTATCTATGAGTGAGTTCCAGGTTTGTTAGTTGCAAGGATGTAAGCCCTGAGAGAGGATGCCGGTGGGTGTCCTATGTCCCCTTTTACTTACCTGACTCTAAGAACTGTATTTGGTGTGCCTAAACTTAAGTAAATAAGTTAACAGTTCACTGGAGTGTCAGAGTCATTTGTGGCCAAACCCTGAACTCAACAAGAAACAGCCCTCCAACCTGGAGAGGCAGAAAGATCCTCTCGTCTAATGCCTACTCACACTGAAGCAGCTATTTCCCATTAGAGAAACGGCCCTCCGATCTGGAGAGGCCAGAAAGGTCCTCTCGTCTAATGGGAACTAGACTATTCACAAAGAAGCATCTATTTCCCATTAGAGAAACAGCCCTCCAACCTGGAGAGGCAGAAAGGCCCTCTCGTCTAATCGGAACTAGCCTACTCACACTGAAGCATCTATTTCCCATTAGAAAAATAGCCTTCTGACCCAGAGAGGCAGAAAGGTCCTCTCGTCTAATGGGAACTAGCCTACTCACACTGAATCATCTGTTTCCTATTAAAGAAACGGCCCTCTGACCTGGAGAGGCAGAAAGGTCCTCTCGTATAATGGGAACTAGCCTACTCACAATGACGCATCTATTTCCCATTAGAGAAACAACCCTGCGACCTGAAGAAGCAGAAAGGTCCTCTCGTCTAATGGAAACTAGCCTACTCACACTGAAGCAGCTATTTCCCATTAGAGAAGCGACCCTCTGACCTGGAGAGGCAAAAAGTTCCTCTTGTCTAATGGGAACTAGCCTACTCACACTGACGCAGCTCTTTCGCATTAGAAAAGTGGCCCTCCAACTTGATGGGGCAGAAAGTTCCCCTTGTCTAATGGGAACTAGCCTACTCAAACTGAAGCACCTATTGTCATGATGCCCTCCCCCGGGGATCCAGATCAAGTCCAGCAGCCCCGGAAGCAGGCATCAAGTTATTCCAAGCAAGCCCAACAACCCCTGCTAGGGGCCATTTGGGTGCAGTCCTGGCGTCTATGGCGCCAGGCTCATATGGAGAGTCAGTCCTGGTGCCATAGGCGCCAGGCTCATAGATTAAAACGTACCTGATGCAGACCATGCTGCAAATTTACCTGATGCAGACCATGCTGCAGAGCTCCAAGACAAAAGAGGCTTGGAATGGACTACTTTACATAGGGACTATTTTTTACTTGGGTGGGGTCGGGGAGGAATACTTACATGGTACTACTTTGGAGGCTATTTAAACCATGCCCGAAGAGCAGCACACGCTTCGCGTTATTCTGCATCCAGCAGCGTAACGCTCACCGTGCCTGCAAGTCTGCATCCAGTCTTCTGCCACGCCCGCCTCGAGTCTGGAGCTCCTAGAAAAAGGGAGAAAGAAGATAAAAAAAGGTTAGAACAAGAGCAATACCTTTGATCCTTACCTGAATTCCTGATCCACCGCGCCTTCGAGCTGGAAGAAATAAGTTATTTTATGCTTGTCGCCTCGCCTGCTGCAGCGCCGCGCTGAACTCACCAGCCTTCGCAGCATCTTCACTATTCACCACATCCTTCTGCATGTTCCCGCCGCACTCCGGCACCTAAGGGGAACACAAGAATAGCAAGGTGAGCCAAGGGAATAAACAGAGGCAATATTAGTTACCCCCCATAGACTTACCTGATTTTACCGCCGGGGGTACTATTACTCTTCACGGGTCGGCGCAGCCTCCACCGCATCTTCGCCGTACCCCGGCCCCTAAGGGGAAATAAAAGGACAGCAAGGTGAAACAAAGGGACAAACAAGGGGAATCCTCCTCACCACAATAGACTTACCTAATTTTACCGCCGGAAGCATTATTCCCCGAGACTTCATAATTTCTCCCAGCACCTGAATAAGGGAGGAAGCAATAGGTTACATACTGACATATTTTATCGAACTGTGTTGGATAATACAAATCCTTACCTGAATGTTATCAGATGCCACGAGGAACTCTTCGCTAGGGTCAAGCTGCAACCTGCAAGGAATCGGACAAGAGTGAAAGTTAGATATTTGAACTCTTACGAACTATATACCTACGGCGTCTTGCTGGAAATCTCAGAGTCAAAATTGTTCTGGAACTCACCTATTTCTTCGAACCAGTGAAGCAACTGGTTATCTACGCGCCCCTGCGCTCAATGCATGATGGAGAGCTCATCTTCCAAATCATCAGGTGAGACTATAAGAGGGGACATTTAAGGTGATCAGTGGGGAGAACGAGAAAAGCGGGGGTGGGAGGTAACGCTCAGCTCCATGGGTGGTTAATTCCCTTTCTCCATTTGCAGAAGAATACTCCTACGGGCCAAGCAAACTAAGCTAGGTGGGCCAGTCCAGTCTGTCATCTCGGCACTATGCATCACATTGGTGGAGACCGCAGCTGTCCAGTTCAGATCGACGCCCCTGTGTGAGCCAGGTGAGCGTAACAGAACGCAAAGCCTACCCACAAATTCCCACCCGGGCGTTATGGATACCTCAGAAACTGACCAATTGGCCCAATTACTAGGGGAACTGAGGGCTGAAGTGCATTCCGCCCGTCAAGAAACCAATGCTCTTAGGAGAGAACTGATTTTGTCAAAGGAGCGAACTGATGACCTTGCTAGGCAACTACTGCAAAGCCAGGCTGGAAAAACACCCCTACCAGGACTCGGGGGAAATCCAGCTCCTGTGTCATCGAGTAACCCTGTGCAAAGAAACCTACCAGGAACTATTCCATTAGCTCTGCCCGAACGCTTTGCCGGGGACCCCAAAAGGTTTGCTGTGTTTATGAACCAATGCCGCTTGCACTTTTTATGCAGACCTGGAACCTTCCCAAACGATCAAGCCAAGGTAGCCTTTGTATTGTCATATCTCAGCGGCAGGGCAGCTCATTGGTCAATTCCACTAGTTACTCAGGATGACCCAATTCTTCGGGATTTTCAGGGCTTTCAAATGAGCATGGAAAGACTATTTGCCCGGCACTCCCAAGGACAGGCCTTGGATAACAAACTTTTGTCCCTACGACAGGGTAACCAGGACCTCCTATCCTACATCGCAACCTTTAATAGGTTGATAGTGGAAACTGGATGGCCCGAGGTAAAACGAATCACGTTATTTCATCGAGGGCTTCGAGGAGAACTCAAGGATGTCTTGGCTCAAGTTGTGAACCCACCTCAAGACTGCGCTGAATATATAGACTTAGTGGTCCAGTTAGATCACAGACTTCAGAACAGAAAGGCTGATCGAGCCAAGTTTGAGAATCGGGTGTTGGTCAAAACCCACGCTAACCCCAAAGGAGCAGATGCTTCAGAACCCATGCAAATCGGAGGGGTTAAAGGACCATTAACCCAGGAGGAAAGAGAAAGGAGATGCAAATGCAATTGTGTCTATATTGCGGAACTTCTGGGCATTTTCTACGGGATTGCCCTGTAAAACAACCCAAGAAGGTGGTAGGAGCTGCTGATAAAAGCCATATGGAGTCCGACTCGGGAAACGACCACGCCCGACAAGCGGAGAGGTCCGCTTGCCGAGCTTGAAGAAGGATACTCAGACCTCGCATTTCATCATACCAATGGTCCTCGTAGATCCAAGGCAGCCACCACGTATGCATGCAGTAAGGGCATACATTGATAGTAGGGCCATAGGAAACTATGTGGACTACGAATTGGCTTCCAGGATGAATTTACCTCTCTGCCGAAAGACCACCTCAGATGTCATCACCACAGTCGATGGAACGGAAATTGCCTCTGGGCCTGTAACTCATTCCACCGCATAGATGACACTATTGGGTCAGGATGGGCATCGAGAGACTGTTGTGTTTGATCTAATCAAAGCCCCACAGTTCCAAATAATAGTGGGGATACCTTGGTTGAAAACACCATAATCCTTGTATTGATTGGCGAGAGAAGAGAATAACCTGCCCGGATTGTGCACAAACCTGCTACCCAAAGAAAAACATGAACTCAGGCCTGACCACAGTCACCACATCAGTTGTGCAATTACCTCCAGAATATCAAGAATTCCAGGATGTCTTCCAAAAAGAACAGGCAAACACCTTACCACATCACAGATCGTACGATTGTCAAATCGATCTCATACCCGGTGCACAACCCCCTTGTAGCAGGATCTACGCTCTTACAGAACCTGAGAACCTTCACCTACAGCAATACCTAGACCAGTATCTTGCTAATGGCTTCATTCGCCCATCCAAGTCCCCTGCATCTTCAGCTTTGTTCTTCGTGCCCAAAAAGGAAGGTGACCTCAGAACGTGCATAGACTACCGCGCATTGAACCAGATCACTGTTAAGAACCGATACCCATTGCCTCTGATCCCCAAACTACTAGACCAAGTAAAGGACGCCTGCATATACACTAAGTTGGATCTCCGGGGGGCATACCATCTGGTACGTGTGAAAGAGGGCGACGAATGGAAGACTGCTTTTCGCACTAAGTACGGGTTATTCGAATACCAGGTGATACCATTTGGGTTGTGCAATGCACCAGCAGCCTTCCAATACTTCATGAACGATGTCCTTCGTGAACTCATTGACGTTTGTGTTGTCGTATATATCGATGATATTCTAGTGTACTCCTCTTCAGAATCTGACCATGTAAAGCACGTCCAAGCAGTCCTTGAGAAATTGCGCCAGCACAAACTATATGCAAAACTGGAAAAATGCGCTTTTCATGCCACGGAAGTTGAATTCCTTGGGTTTATCCTGAGTCCAAAAGGAGTCCGAATGGACTCACGAAAGGTGGACGCAATTCTTAAGTGGCCATCACCGAGTTCAGTTAAAGGAGTACAAAGCATGCTCGGCTTTGCCAATTTCTACCGCAGATTCATCCCGGATTTCTCACATGTTCTACATCCCATCACAGCACTCTTGCGAAAAAACAAACGCTTTATGTGGACTGAAGAAGCTGAAAATGCCTTCCAAGAGCTGAAAGCGAAATTCACGTCTGCACCTGTACTAAAGCACCCACGCCCTGAACTTCCATACATAGTGGAAACTGATGCATCCAGTTTAGCCATGGGAGCTGTCCTGTCCCAAAAGGACCCTGAAACTGGCCAGCTTCATTCACCCAGTAGCATTTTGGTCCAGAAAGTTCTCGGCACCCGAGTTAAACTATGCTGTTACCGACAAGGAGTTATTAGCCATTAAATCCGCCTTCAAGGCTTGGCGGCACTATCTTCTCGGTGCCAGGCATACCATTACTGTGATCACCGATCACCGGAACTTGCAGTATTTAAAGACAGCCAAGGCCCAATCGTCACGCCAACTCCGATGGGCATTATTCTTTGCCGAGTTCGATTTCGTGATAACCTATCGACCAGGTTGCAAGAACGGTAAAGCAGACGCCTTATCCCGAATAGGGATGGGAGAGGCAGAAGTGAACCCAGAACCAGTACCTATAATTTCCGAACAAAGGATTCTTGGCATGACTACTCTACAGACACTAGAGGACATTCAGGTAAAGATCCAGCAACTCTTTGATTCCACAGCCCTGCAGGACTGGGTAAAGAAAGGCCTGGACTACTCTGTCACCAATGACCTGCCTTGTTACCAAGGGCGACTATTTCTGCCACACAAGGAACTACAATAGCTAGTCATTTCCCATTATCATGACACCCTAATGGAGGAGCACCCAGGTATCGCAAAGACTGAAGCTAAAATTAAGAAACAATTCTGGTGGCCCACCTAGCGAAAGGATATTAAATCATTTGTAATGTCTTGTGGCATTTGTGCCCAAAACAAAAGTCAGAAGAGAAAACCAGCTGGATTCTTACAACCTTTGGACATTCCGCCTACACCATGGCACACCTTATCGTTAGACTTTATTAATGATCTACCTCCATTCAATGGTTTTAACACCATTCTAGTTATTGTGGATCTTTTTTCCAAGATGGCCCACTTTATTCCTTTAAAGGGGTTACCTTCAGCTTCAATCCTGGCCAAGGAGTTCCTCGAAAACATTGTTCGCATACATGGATTTCCGTCCGTATTGGTCTCTGACCGGGGCAGTCAATTCATTTCACATTTTTGGAGGAAATGTTGTCAATTGGCGCAAATCGATGTGAGGTTATCGACCAGTCACCACCCCCAAACCGATGGTCAAACGGAGAGGACCAACCAGACTCTTGAACAATACCTGCGTTGTATGTTACATCAGACTGAGAGTAATTGGAAAGACATTCTTTGGATCACCGAATATGCATACAATAATTCAGTACATTCTGGAACTGGACAAAGCCCCTTTTATACCTTATATGGGCACCATCCTCGAATCTCAGACCTTGCCTCACCCCAACACTTAGAAATGCCCGCAGTGGACCATCTGCACGCTACGATTACACAAGCCTTTAAGGAAGCAACTGCACATTTAAAAAAAGCGAAAGAAAAATACAAGAAAAATGCTGATCGGCATAGAAGTGATACTCCACAATACCAGATAGGGGACCAAGTATGGTTGGCCACAAAACACATACCTCTAAAGGGAACACAGACCTTTAACCCCAGATATTTGGGACCTTACTCTATTAAGGCCATTATCAACCCAGTGGCCGTCAAGTTGGACTTACCTGCTAATATGCAAATTCACCCCGTCTTTCATGTGTCCCTTTTGAAACCAGTGCACCCAGGGACAAGACTAACCAAGCCACCAGACCCTATCCTTATAGACGGGGAACCCAAATTTGAGGTTAAGAACATCCTGGACTCCAAGCTGGTAAAGTCAAAGCTTTTTTATTTAATCGACTGCAAAGTTTACGGACCACAGGAAAGGTCATGGGAACCTAGTGACCACGTTCATGCACCCCAATTGGTGAAAAAATTCCACCGAGATTTCCCAGACAAACCAAAACCACGGCGAAGAACGACTTTAGGAGGGGCCTTGGGGGGGAGTGCTGTCATGATGCCTACCCTCGGGGATCCAGATCAAGCCCAGCAGCCCCGGAAGCAGGCATCAAGTTATTCCAAGCAATCCCAACAACCCCTGCTAGGGGCCATTTGGGTGCAGTCCTGGCATCTATGGCGCCAGGCTCATATGGAGAGTCACGCCTGGCGCCAGTCTCATAGATTAAAACTTACCTGATGCAGACCATGCTGCAAACTTACCTGATGCAGACCATGCTGCAGAGCTCCAAGCCAAAAGAGGCTTGAAAGGGACTACTTTACCTAGGGACTATTTTTTACTCGGGTGGGGTCGGGGAGGAATACTTACCTGGGACCACTTTGGAGGCTATTTAAACCACGCCCGAAGAGCAGCACACGCTTCGCGTTATTCTGCATCCAGCAGCGTAACGCTCACCGTGCCTGCAAGTCTGCATCCAGTCTTCTGCCACGCCCGCCTCGAGCCTGGAGCTCCTAGAAAAAGGGAGAAAGAAGGATAAAAGGTTAGAACAAGAGCAATACCTTTGATCCTTACCTGAATTCCCGATCCACCGCGCCTTCGAGCTGGAAGAAAGAAGTTATTTTATGCGGTCGCCTCAACTGCTGCAGCGCCGCGCTGAACTCACCGGCCTTCGCAGCATCTTCACTAATCACCGCATCCTTCTGCATGTTCCCACTGCACTCCGGCACCTAAGGGGAACACAAGAACAGCAAGGTGAGCCAAGGGAATAAACAGAGGCAATATTAGTTACGCCCCATAGACTTACCTGATTTTACCGCCGGGGGTACTATTCCTCTTCACGGGTCGGCGCAGCCTCCACCGCATCTTCGCCGTACCCCGGCCCCTAAGGGGAAACAAAAGGACAGCAAGGTGAAACAAAGGGACAAACAAGGAGAATCCTCCTCACCACAATAGACTTACCTAATTTTACCGCCGGAGGCATTATTCCCCGAGACTTCATAATTTCTCCCAGCACCTGAATAAGGGAGAAAGCAACAGGTTACATACTGACATTATTTTATCGAACTGTGTTGGATAATACAAATCCTTACCTGAATGTTACCGGTTGCCACGAGGAACTCTTCGCTAGGGTCAAGCTGCAACCTGCAAGGAATCGGACAAGAGTGAAAGTCAGACATTTGAACTCTTACGAACTATATACCTACGGCGTCTTGCTGGAAATCTCAGAGTCAAAATTGTTCTGGAACTCACCAATTCCTTCGAACCAGTGAAGCAACTGGTTATCTATGCGCCCCTGCGCTCAATGCAGGATGGAGAGCTCATCTTTCCAAACCATCAGGTGAGACTATAAGAGGTGACATTAAAGGTGATCAGTGGGGAGAACAGCGGGGGTGGGGGTTAACGCTCAACTCCACGGATGGTTAATTCCCTTTCTCCATTTGCAGAAGAATACTCCTACGGGCCAAGAAAACGAAGCTAGGTGGGCCAGTCCAGTCTGTCATCTCGGCACTACGCATCACATTGGTGGAGACCGCAGCTGTCCATTTCAGATCGACGCCCCTGTGGTAGCCAGGTGAGCGTAACACCTATTTCCTATTAGAGAAACAGCCCTCCACCTGGAGAGGCAGAAAGGTCCTCTCGTCTAATGGGAACTAGCCTACTCGCAAGGAAGCATCTATTTCCCATTAGAGAAACAGCCCTGCGACCTGAAGAAGCAGAAAGATCCTCTCGTCTAATGTGAACTAGCCTACTCACACTGAAGCAGCTATTTCCCATTAGAGAAACAACCCTCCAACCTGGAGAGGCAGAAAGGTCCTCTCCTCTATTGGGAACTAGCCTACTCACACTGATGCAGCTCTTTCCCATTAGAAAAACGGCCCTCCAACTTGGCGAGGCAGAAAGGTCCTGTTGTCTAATGGGAACTAGCCTACTCACACTGAAGCAGCTATTTCCCATTAGAGAAACGGCCCTCCGACCTGGAGAGTCAGAAAGTTCCTCTCGTCTAATGAGAACTAGCCTACTCACACTGAAGCATCTATTTCCCATTAGAGAAATGGCCCTTCGACCCGGAGAGGCAGAACGTTCCTCTCATCGAATGGGAACTAGTCTACTCACAATGAAGCATCTATTTCCTATTAGAGAAACGGCCCTCCGACCTCGAGAACCAGAAAGTTCCTCTCGTCTAAGTGGAACCAGCCTACTCACACTGAAGCATCTATTTCCTATCAGAGAAACGGCCCTCCAACCTGGAGAGGCAGAAAGGTCCTCTTGTCTAATGGGAACTAGCCTACCCACACTTAAGCAGCGATTTCCCATTAGAGGAACGGCCCTCCGACCTGGAGAGTCAGAAAGTTCCTCTCGTCTAATGAGAACTAGCCTACTCACACTGAAGCATCTATTTCCCATTACAGAATGGCCCTTCGACACGGAGAGGCAGAACGTTTCTCTCATCTAATGGGAACTAGCCTACTCACAATTAAGCATCTATTTCCTATTAGAGAAACGGCCCTCCGACCTCGAGAACCAGAAAGTTCCTCTCGTCTAATTGGAACTAGACTACTCACACTGAAGCATCTATTTCCCATTAGAGAAACAGCCCTCTGACCTGCAGAAGCAGAAAGGTCCTCTTGTCTGATGGGAACTAGGCTACTCATACTGAGGCAGCTCTTTCTCATTAGAGAAACAGCCCTCGAACTTGGAGAGGTAGAAAGGTCCTCTCGTCTAATACCTGCTCACACTGAAGCAGCTATTTCCCATTAGAGAAACGGCCCTCCAACTTGGCGAGGCAGAAAGTTCCTCTTGTCTAATGGGAACTAGCCTACTCACACTGAAGCATCTATTTCCCATTAGAGAAACATCTCTCTGACCTGCAGAAGCAGAAAGGTCCTCTTGTCTAATGGGAACTAGGCTACTCACACTGACGCAGCTCTTTCCCATTAGAGAAACATCCCTCCAACCTGGAGAGGTAGAAAGTTCCTCTCGTCTAATGCCTACTCACACAGAAGCAGCTATTTCCCATTAGAGAAACGGCCCTCCGACCTGGAGAGGCAGAAAGGTCCTCTCGTCTAATGGGAAATAGCCTACTCACAATGAAGCATCTATTTCCTATTAGAGAAACGGCCCTCCAACCTGGAGAGGCCAGAAAGGTCCTCTCGTCTAATGGGAACTAGCCTATTCACAAGGAAGCATCTATTTCCCATTAGAGAAACAGCCCTCCAACCTAGAGAGGCAGAAAGGCCCTCTCGTCTAATCGGAACTAGCCTACTCACACTGAATCATCTGTTTCCCATTAGAGAAACGGCCCTCTGACCCAGAGAGGCAGAAAGGACCTCTCGTCTAATGGGAACCAGCCTTCTCACAATGACGCATCTATTTCCCATTAGAGAAACAGCCCTGCGACCTGAAGAAGCAGAAAGGTCCTCTGGTCTAATGGGAACTAGCCCACTCACACTGAAGCATCTATTTCCCATTAGAGAAACGGCCCTTCGACCTGCAGAGGCAGAAAGGTCCTCTCATCTAATGGGAACTAGTCTATTCACAATGAAGCATCTATTTCCCATTAGATAAAGGGCCCTCCAACCTAGAGAGGCCAGAAAGTTCTCCTTGTCTAATGGGAACTAACCTACTCAAACTGAAGCATCTATTTCCCATTAGAGAAACGGCCCTCCAACCTGGAGAGGCAGAAAGGTCCTCTCGCCTGATGGGAACTAGCCTACTCACAAGGATGCATCAATTTCCCATAAAGAAAGCGCCCTGCGACCTGAAGAAGCAGAAAGATCCTCTCGTCTAATTGGAACTAGCCTACTCACACTGACGCAGCTCTTTCCCATTAGAAAAATGGCCCTCCAACTTGGCGAGGCAGAAAGGTCCTCTTGTCTAATGGGAACTAGCCTACTCACACTGAAGCAGCTATTTCCCATTAGAGAAATGGCCCTTCGACCCGGAGAGGCAGAATGTTCCTCTCATCTAATGGGAAGTAGCCTACTCACACTGAATCATCTGTTTCCCATTAGAGAAACGGCCCTCTAACCTGGAGAGGCAGAAAGGTCCTCTCGTCTAATGGGAACCAGCCTACTCACAATGACGCATCTATTTCCCATTAGAGAAACAGCCCTGCGACCTGAAGAAGCAAAAAGGTCCTCTCGTCTAATGGGAACTAGCCTACTCACACTGATGCAGCTATTTCCCATTTGAGAAACGACCCTCAAACCTGGAGAGGCAGAAAGGTCCTCTTGTCTAATGGGAAATAGCCTACTCACAATGAAGCATCTATTTCCCATTAGAGAAACAGCCCTCTGACCTGCAGAAACAGAAATGTCCTCTCGTCTAATGGAAATTAGCCTACTCACACTGAAGCAGCTATTTCCCATTAGAGAAATGGCCCTCTGACGTGGAGAGTCAGAAAGGTCCTCTTGTCTAATGAGAACTAGCCTACTCACACCGAAGCATCTATTTCCCATTAGAGAAACAGCCCTCTGACCTGCAGAAGCAGAAAGGTCCTCTTGTCTAATGGGAACTAGGCTACTCATACTGACGCAGCTCTTTCCCATTAGAGAAACAGTCATCCAACCTGGAGGGGCAGAAAAATCCTCTCGTCTAATGGGAAATAACCTACTCACAATGAAGCATCTATTTCCCATTAGAGAAACGGCACTCCAACCTGGAGAGGCTAGAAATGTCCTCTCGTTTTATGAGAACTAGCCTACTCACACTGAAGCATCTATTTCCCATTAGAGAAACAGCCCTCTGACCTGCAGAAGCAGAAAGGTCCTCTTGTCTAATGGGAACTAGGCTACTCATACTGAAGCAGCTATTTCCCATTAGAGAAACGACCCTCCAAACTGGAGAGGCAGAAAGGTCCTCTCCTCTAATGGGAACTAGCCTACTCACACTGATGCAGCTATTTCCCATTAGAGAAACGTCCCTCTAACCTGGAGAGTCAGAAAGGTCCTCTTGTCTAATGGGAACTAGCCTACTCACACAGAAGCAGCTATTTCCCATTAGAGAAACGTCCCTCTGACCTAGAGAGTCAGAAAGTTCCTCTTGTCTAATGAGAACTAGCCTACTCACATTGAAGCATCTATTTCCCATTAGAGAAATGTCCCTTCGACCCGGAGAGGCAGAACGTTCCTCTCATCCAATGGGACCTAGTCTACTCACAATGAAGCATCTATTTCCTATTAGAGAAACGGCCCTCTGACCTGCAGAAGCAGAAAAGTCCTCTTGTCTAATGCCTACTCACACTGATGCAGATATTTCCCATTAGAGAAACGGGCCTCTGAATTGGAGAGGCAGAAAGGGCCTCTCGTCTAATGGAAACTAGCCTACTCACAGTGAAGCAGCTATTTCCCATTAGAGAAACGGCCCTCCGACCTGGAGAGGCTGAAAGGTCCTCTCGTCTAAAGAGAAATAGCCTACTCACACTGAAGCATCTATTTCCCATTAGAGAAACAGCCCTGCGACCTGAAGAAGCAGAAAGATCCTCTCGTCTAATGGGAACTAGCCTACTCACACTGACACAGCTCTTTCCCATTAGAAAAACAGCCCTCCAACTTGGCGAGGCAGACAGGTCCTCTTGTCTAATGGGAACTAGCCTACTCACACTGAAGCATCTATTTCCCATTAGAGAAATGGCCCTCCAACCTGGAGAGGCAGAAAGGTCCTCTCGTCTAATGGGAACTAGGCAACTCACACTGATGCATTCTTTCCAATTAGAGAAATGGTCCTCCAACCTGCAGAGGCCGAAAAGTCCAGTTGTCTAATGGGAACTAGCCTACTTACACTGAAGCATCTACTTCCCATTAGAGAAACTGCCCTCTGACCTGAAGAGGCAGAAAGGTCCTCTCGTCTAATGGGAACTAGCCTACTCACACTGAAGCATCTATTTCCCATTAGAGAAACGTCCCTCTGACCTGGAGAGGCAGAAAGATCCTCTCGTCTAATTGGAACTAGCCTCCTCACAATGAAGCATTTATTTCCCATTAGAGAAACAGCCCTGCGATCTGAAGAAGCAGAAAGGTCCTGTCGTCTAATGGGAACTAGCCCACTCACACTGAAGCATCTATTTCCCATTAGAGAAATGGCCCTTCGACCTGGAGAGGCAGAAAGGTCCTCTCATCTAATGGGAACTAGTCTACTCACAATGAAGGTGATGCTGAATCGGTTGAGGATAAGGCATGTGGGGCTGAATGACTGTCTGTATCGAGTGGGGAAGCGTGAGTCGAGGTACTGTGCAGTGTGTGGGGTGCCTGAAACTGTGGGACATTTTTTGCTTAGGTGTGAGAGACATGTTGTGGAGAGAGAATTGATGAGTGTTCGGTTTTCTGCGCTGGGTGTGGCTGAGATGAGTGGGAAGGCTTTGCTGGGAGGTGACGGGGTGAGAGGCAGGAGGAGGAGCAGTGTGTTGTTGTATTTTGTGAGACAGACGGGGCAGTGGGAGGAGTTGTGAGTTTATGTGGACTATGTGTTGATTGGTGGGTTGGTGCACATCATCCTATTGGATGGGGAAGCGCCTGCGTGGGTCCGCCCACGCATTCAGTAATTAAGAAGCAGAAGAAGAAGAAGAAGCATCTATTTCCCATTAGATAAACAGCCCTCCAACCTGGAGAGGCAGAAAGTTCCTCTCGTTTATTGGGAACTAGACTCCTCAAACGGAAGCATCTATTTCCCAATAGAGAAACTGCCCTCCAACCTGGAGAGGCAGAAAGGTCCTCTTGTCTAATGGATCTAGCCTACTCACACTGAAGCAGCTTTTTCCCATAAGCGAAACGACCCTCCAACCTGGAGAGGCAGAAAGGTCCTCTCGTCTAATGGGAAATAGCCTACTCACAATGAAGCATCTATTTCCTATTAGGGAAATGGCCCTCTAACCTGGAGAGGCCAGAAAGGTCCTCTCGTCTAATGGGAACTAGCCTATTCACAAGGAAGTATCTATTTCCCATTAGAGAAACAGCCCTCCAACCTGGAGAGGCAGAAAGGCCCTCTCGTCTAATCGAAACTAGCCTACTCATACTGAAGCATCTATTTCCCATTAGAGAAACGGCCTTCTGACCGGCAGAGGCAGAAAGGTCCTCTCGTCTAATGGGAACTAGCCTTCTCACACTGAATCATCTGTTTCCCATTAGAGAAACAGCCCTCTGACCTGGAGAGGCAGAAAGGTCCTCTCGTCTAATGGGAACTAGCCTACTCACATTGACGCAGCTTTTTCCCATTAGCAAAACAACCCTCCAACCTGGAGAGGCAGAAAGGTCCTCTCGTCTAATGGGAAATAGCCTACTCACAAGGAAGCATCTATTTCCCATTAGAGAAACGGCCCTCCAACCTGGAGAGGCAGAAAGGTCCTCTCGTCTGATGGGAACAAGCCTACTCACAAGGAAGCATATATTTCCCATTAGAGAAACGACCCTCCAACTTGGCGAGGCAGAAAGGTCCTCTTGTCTAATGGGAACTAGCCTACTCACACTGAAGCAGCTATTTCCCATTAGAGAAACGGCCCCCAGACCTGGAGAGTCAGAAAGTTCCTCTTGTCTAATGAGAACTAGCCTACTCACACTGAAGCACCTATTTCCTATTAGAGAAACGGCCCTCCGACCTCGAGAACCAGAAAGTTCCTCTCATCTAATTGGAACTAGCCAACTCACACTGAAGCATCTATTTCCCATTAGAGAAACAGACTTCTGACCCAGAGAGGCAGAAAGGTCCTCTCATCTAATGGGAACTAGCCTACTCACACTGCATCATCTGTTTCCCATTAGAGAAACGATTTTCCAACCTGGAGAGGCAGAAAAGTCCTCTCTTCTAATGGGAACTAGCCTACTCACACTGACACAGCTCTTTCCCATTAGAAAAATGGCCCTCCAACTTGGCGAGGGAGAAAGGTCCTCTTGTCTAATGGGAACTAGACTACTCACACTGAAGCAGCTATTTCCTATTAGAGAGACGGCCCTCCAACCTAGAGGGGACAAAAGGTCCTCTCATCTAATGGGAACTAGCCCACTCACACTGAAGCATCTATTTCCCATTAGAGAAACGGCCGTTCGACCGGCAGAGGCAGAAAGGTCCTCTCGTCTAATGGGAACTAGCCTTCTCACACTGAATCATCTGTTTCCCATTAGAGAAACAGCCCTCTGACCTGGAGAGGCAGAAAGGTCCTCTCGTCTAATGGGAACTAGCCTTCTCACATTGACGCAGCTTTTTCCCATTAGCGAAACGACCCTCCAACCTGGAGAGGCAGAAAGGTCCTCTCGTCTAATGGGAAATAGCCTACTCACAAGGAAGCATCTATTTCCCATTAGAGAAACGGCCCTCCAACCTGGAGAGGCAGAAAGGTCCTCTCGTCTGATGGGAACGAGCCTACTCACAAGGAAGCATCTATTTCCCATTAGAGAAACAGCCCTGTGACCTGAAGAAGCAGAAAGATCCTCTTGTCTAATGGGAACGAGCCTACTCACACTGAAGCATCTATTTCCCATTAGAGAAACGACCCTCCAACTTGGCGAGGCAGAAAGGTCCTCTTGTCTAATGGGAACTAGCCTACTCACACTGAAGCAGCTATTTCCCATTAGAGAAATGGCCCCCCGAACTGGAGAGTCAGAAAGTTCCTCTTGTCCAATGAGAACTAGCCTACTCACACTGAAGCATCTATTTCCTATTAGAGAAACGGCCATCCGACCTCGAGAACCAGAAAGTTCCTCTCATCTAATTGGAACTAGCCTACTCACACTAAAGCATCTATTTCCCATTAGAGAAACAGCCTTCTGACCCAGAGAGGCAGAAAGGTCCTCTCGTCTAATGGGAACTAGCCTACTCACACTGAATCATCTGTTTCCCATTAGAGAAACGATTTTCCAACCTGGAGAGGCAGAAAAGTCCTCTCTTCTAATGGGAACTATCCTACTCACACTGACACAGCTCTTTCCCATTAGAAAAACGGCCCTCCAACTTGGTGAGGCAGAAAGGTCCTCTTGTCTAATGGGAACTAGCCTACTCACACTGAAGCAGCTATTTTCTATTAAAGAGACGGCCCTCCAACCTGGAGGGGACAAAAGGTCCTCTCATCTAATGGGAACTAGCCCACTCACACTGAAGCATCTATTTCCCATTAGAGAAACGGCCCTTCGACCTGGAGATGCAGAAAGTTCTTCTCCTCTAATGGGAACTAGCCTACTCACACTGAATCAGCTATTTCCTATCAGAGAAACGGCCCTCCGACCTGGAGAGTTAGAAAGTTCCTCTCGTCTAATGAGAACTAGCCTACTCACACTGAAGCATCTATTTCCCAATAGAGAAATGGCCCTTCGACCCGGAGAGGCAGAACGTTCCTCTCATCTAATGGGAACTAGTCCACTCACAATGAAGCATCTATTTCCTATTAGAGAAACGGCCTTCCGATCTCGAGAACCAGAAAGTTCCTCTCGTCTAATTGGAACTAGCCTACTCACACTGAAGCATCTATTTCCCATTAGAGAAACGGCCCTCCAACCTGGAGAGGCAGAAAGGTCCTCTTCTCTAATGGGAAGTAGCCTACTCACACTGAAGCACCTATTTCCCATTAGAGAAACGGCCCTCCGACCTGGAGAGTCAGAAAGTTCCTCTCGTCTAATGAGAACTAGCCTACTCACACTGAAGCAAATATTTCCCATTAGAGAATGGCCCTTCAACCCAGAGAGGCAGAACGTTCCTCTCATCTAATGGGAACTAGTTTACTCACAATGAAGCATCTATTTCCAATTAGAGAAACGGCCCTCCGACCTCGAGAACCAGAAAGTTTCTCTCGTCTAATTGGAACTAGCCTACTCACACTGAAGCAGCTATTTCCCATTAGAGAAAATGGTCTCTGACCTGGAGAGGCAGAATGGTCCTCTCGTCTAATGGGAACTAACCTACTCACAATGAAGCATCTATTTCCCATTAGAGAAACAGCCCTGCGACCTGAAGAAGCAGAAAGGTCCTCTCGTCTAATGGGAACTAGCCTACTCATACTGAAGCAGCTATTTCCCATTAGAGAAACGGCCCTCCGACCTGGAGAGTCAGAAAGTTCCTCTCGTCTAATGAGAACTAGCCTACTCACACTGAAGCATCTATTTCCCATTAGAGAAACGGCCCTCCAACCTGGAGAGGCAGAAAGGTCCTCTACTCTAATGGGAACTACCCTACTCTCACTGAAGCATCTATTTCCCATTAGAGAAACGGCCCTCTGACCTGGAGAGGCAGAATGGTCCTCTCGTCTAATGGGATCTAACCTACTCACAATGAAACATCTATTCCCATTAGTGAAACAGCCCTGCGACCTGAAGAAGCAGAAAGATCCTCTCGTCTAATGGGAACTAGCCTACTCACACTGACGCAGCTATTTCCCATTTGAGATACGACCCTCCATCCTGGAGAGGCAGAAAGGTCCTCTTGTCTAATGGGAAATTGCCTACTCACACTGACGCAGCTCTTTCACATTGGAAAAACGGCCCTCCAACTTGGCAAGGCAGAAAGATCCTCTTGTCTAATGGGAACTAGCCTACTCACACTGAATCATCTGTTTCCCATTAGAGAAACGGCCCTCCGACCTCGAGAACCAGAAAGTTCCTCTCATCTAATTGGAACTAGCCTACTCACATTGAAGCATATATTTCCCATTAGAGAAACGGCCTTCTGACCGGCAGAGGCAGAAAGGTCCTCTCGTCTAATGGGAACTAGCCTTCTCACACTGAATCATCTGTTTCCCATTAGAGAAACAGCCTTCTGACCTGGAGAGGCAGAAAGCTCCTCTCGTCTAATGGGAACTAGCCTACTCACATTGACGCAGCTTTTTCCCATTAGCGAAACGACCCTCCAACCTGGAGAGGCAGAAAGGTCCTCTCGTCTAATGGGGAATAGCCTACTCACAAGGAAGCATCTGTTTCCCATTAGAGAAACGGCCCTCCAACCTGGGGAGGCAGAAAGGTCCTCTCGTCTGATGGGAACGAGCCTACTCACAAGGAAGCATCTATTTCCCATTAGAGAAACGACCCTCCAACCTGGAGAGGCAGAAAGGTCCTCTCCTCTAATGGGAAATAGCCTACTCACACTGACGCGGCTCTTTTCCATTAGAAAAACGGCCCTCCAACTTTGCGAGGCAGAAAGGTCCTCTTGTCTAATGGGAACTAGTCTACCCACAATGAAGCATGTATTTCGCATTAGAGAAACGGACATCCAACCTGGAGAGGCCAGAAAGTTCCCCTTGTCTAATGGGAGCTAGCCTACTCAAACTGAAGCATCTATTTCCCATTAGAGAAATGGCCCTCCAACCTGGAGAGGCAGAAAGGTCTTCTCGTCTAATGGGAACTAGCCTACTCACAAGGAAGCATTTATTTCCCATTAGAGAAACAGCCCTGCGACCTGAAGAAGCAGAAAGATCCTCTCGTCTAATGGGAACTAGCCTACTCACACTGAAGCAGCTATTTCCCATTAGAGAAACGACCCTCAAACCTGCAGAGGCAGAAAGGTCCTCTCCTCTAATGGGAACTAGCCTACTCACACTGATGCAGCTCTTTCCCATTAGAAAAACGGCCCTCCGACCTGGAGAGTTAGAAAGTTCCTCTTGTCTAATGAGAACTAGCCTACTCACACTGAAGCATCTATTTCCCAATAGAGAAATAGCCCTTCGACCCGGAGAGGCAGAACGTTCCTCTCATCTAATGGGAACTAGTCCACTCACAATGAAGCATCTATTTCCTATTAGAGAAACGGCCTTCCGATCTCGAGAACCAGAAAGTTCCTCTTGTCTAATTGAAACTAGCCTACTCACATTGAAGCATCTATTTCCCATTAGAGAAACGGCCCTCCAACCTGGAGAGGCAGAAAGGTCCTCTTGTCTAATGGGAACTAGCCTACTCACACTGAAGCAGCTATTTCCCATTAGAGAAACGGCCCTCCGACCTGGAGAGTCAGAAAGTTCCTCTCGTCTAATGAGAGCTAGCCTACTCACACTGAAGCATCTATTTCCCATCAGAGAAACGTCCCTCTGACCTGGAGAGGCAGAAAGATCCTCTCGTCTAATTGGAACTAGCCTCCTCACAATGAAGCATTTATTTCCCATTAGAGAAACAGCCCTGCGACCTGAAGAAGCAGATAGGTCCTGTCGTCTAATGGGAACTAGCCCACTCACACTGAAGCATCTATTTCCCATTAGAGAAATGGCCCTTCGACCTGGAGAGACAGAAAGGTCCTCTCATCTAATGGGAACTAGTCTACTCACAATGAAGGTGATGCTGAATCGGTTGAGGATAGGGCATGTGGGGCTGAATGACTGTCTGTATCGAGTGGGGAAGCGTGAGTTGAGGGACTGTGCAGTGTGTGGGGTGCCTGAAACTGTGGGACATTTTTTGCTTAGGTGTGAGAGACATGTTGTGGAGAGAGAATTGATGAGGGTTCGGTTTTCTGCGCTGGGTGTGGCTGAGATGAGTGGGAAGGCTTTGCTGGGAGGTGACGGGGTGAGAGGCAGGAGGAGGAGCAGTGTGTTGTTTTATTTTGTGAGACAGACGGGGCAGTGGGAGGAGTTGTGAGTTTTTGTGGACTATGTGTTGATTGGTGGGTTGGTGCACATCATCCTATTGGATGGGGAAGCGCCTGCGTGGGTCCACCCACGCATTCAGTAATTAAGAAGAAGAAGAAGAAGAAGAAGAAGAAGAAGCATCTATTTCCCATTAGAGAAACGGCCCTCCAACCTGGAGAGGCAGAAAGTTCCTCTCATTTATTGGGAACTAGACTCCTCAAACTGAAGAATCTATTTCCCAATAGAGAAACTGCCCTCCAACCTGGAGAGGCAGAAAGGTCCTCTTGTCTAATGGGATCTAGCCTACTCACACTGAAGCAGCTTTTTCCCATAAGCGAAACGACCCTCCAACCTGGACAGGCAGAAAGGTCCTCTCGTCTAATGGGAAATAGCCTACTCACAATGAAGCATCTATTTCCTATTAGAGAAATGGCCCTCTAACCTGGAGAGGCCAGAAAGGTCCTCTCGTCTAATGGGAACTAGCCTATTCACAAGGAAGTATCTATTTCCCATTAGAGAAACAGCCCTCCAACCTGGAGAGGCAGAAAGGCCCTCTCGTCTAATCGAAACTAGCCTACTCACACTGAAGCATCTATTTCCCATTAGAGAAACGGCCCTCCAAACTGCAGAGGCCATAAAGGTCCTCTCGTCTAATGGGAACTAGAATATTCACAAGGAAGCATCTATTTCCCATTAGAGAAACAGCCCTTCAACCTGGAGAGGCAGAAAGGCCCTCTCGTCTAATCGGAACTAGCCTACTCACACTGAATCATCTGTTTCCCATTAGAGAAACAGCCCTCTGATCTGGAGAGGCAGAAAGGTCCTCTCGTCTAATGGGAACTAGCCTACTCACATTGACGCAGCTTTTTCCCATTAGCAAAACGACCCTCCAACCTGGAGAGGCAGAAAGGTCCTCTCGTCTAATGGGAAATAGCCTACTCACAAGGAAGCATCTATTTCCCATTAGAGAAACGGCCCTCCAACCTGGAGAGGCAGAAAGGTCCTCTCGTCTGATGGGAACAAGCCTACTCACAAGAAAGCATCTATTTCCCATTAGAGAAACAGCCCTGCGACCTGAAGAAGCAGAAAGACCCTCTTGTCTAATGAGAACTAGCCTACTCACACTGAAGCATCTATTTCCTATTAGAGAAACGGCCCTCTGACCTCGAGAACCAGAAAGTTCCTCTCATCTAATTGGAACTAGCCTACTCACACTGAAGCATCTATTTCCCATTAGAGAAACAGACTTCTGACCCAGAGAGGCAGAAAGGTCCTCTCGTCTAATGGGAACTAGCCTACTCACACTGAATCATCTGTTTCCCATTAGAGAAACGATTTTCCAACCTGGAGAGGCAGAAAAGTCCTCTCTTCTAATGGGAACTAGCCTACTCACACTGACACAGCTCTTTCCCATTAGAAAAACGGCCCTCCAACTTGGCGAGGCAGAAAGGTCCTCTTGTCTAATGGGAACTAGCCTACTCACACTGAAGCAGCTATTTCCTATTAGAGAGACGGCCCTCCAACCTGGAGGGGACAAAAGGTCCTCTCATCTAATGGGAACTAGCCCACTCACACTGAAGCATCTATTTCCCATTAGAGAAACGGCCGTTCGACCGGCAGAGGCAGAAAGGTCCTCTCGTCTAATGGGAACTAGCCTTCTCACACTGAATCATCTGTTTCCCATTAGAGAAACAGCCCTCTGACCTGGAGAGGCAGAAAGGTCCTCTCGTCTAATGGGAACTAGCCTACTCACATTGACGCAGCTTTTTCCCATTAGCGAAACGACCCTCCAACCTGGAGAGGCAGAAAGGTCCTCTCGTCTAATGGGAAATAACCTACTCACAAGGAAGCATCTATTTCCCATTAGAGAAACGGCCCTTCAACCTGGAGAGGCAGAAAGGTCCTCTCGTCTGATGGGAACGAGCCTACTCACAAGGAAGCATCTATTTCCCATTAGAGAAACAGCCCTGCGACCTGAAGAAGCAGAAAGATCCTCTTGTCTAATGGGAACAAGCCTACTCACACTGAAGCAGCTATTTCCCATTAGAGAAACGACCCTCCAACTTGGCGAGGCAGAAAGGTCCTCTTGTCTAATGGGAACTAGCCTACTCACACTGAAGCAGCTATTTCCCATTAGAGAAACGGCCCCCCGACCTGGAGAGTCAGAAAGTTCCTCTTGTCTAATGAGAACTAGCCTACTCACACTGAAGCATCTATTTCCTATTAGAGAAACGGCCCTCCGACCTCGAGAACCAGAAAGTTCCTCTCATCTAATTGGAACTAGCCTACTCACACTAAAGCATCTATTTCCCATAAGAGAAACAGCCTTCTGACCCAGAGAGGCAGAAAGGTCCTCTCGTCTAATGGGAACTAGCCTACTCACACTGAATCATCTGTTTCCCATTAGAGAAACGATTTTCCAACCTGGAGAGGCAGAAAAGTCCTCTCTTCTAATGGGAACTAGCCTACTCACACTGACACAGCTCTTTCCCATTAGAAAAACAGCCCTCCAACTTGGCGAGGCAGAAAGGTCCTCTTGTCTAATGGGAACTAGCCTACTCACACTGAAGCAGCTATTTCCTATTAGAGAGATGGCCCTCCAACCTAGAGGGGACAAAAGGTCCTCTCATCTAATGGGAACTAGCCCACTCACACTGAAGCATCTATTTCCCATTAGAGAAACGACCCTTCGACCTGGAGATGCAGAAAGGTCCTCTCATCTAATGGGAACTAGTCTACTCAGAATGAAGCATCTATTTCCCATTAGAGAAATGGCCCTCCAAACTGGAGAGGCCAGAAAGTTCCCCTTGTCTAATGGGAACTAGCCTACTCAAACTGAAGCATCTATTTCCCATTAGAGTAACGGCCCTCCAACCTGGAGAGGCAGAAAGGTCCTCTCGTCAAATGGGAACTAGCCTACTCACACTGACGCAGCTCTTTCCCATTAGAAAAACGGCCCTCCAACTTTGCGAGGCAGAAAGGTCCTCTTGTGTAATGGGAACTAGTCTACTCACAATGAAGCATGTATTTCCCATTAGAGAAACGGCCCTCCAACCTGGAGAGGCCAGAGAGTTCCCCTTGTCTAATGGGAGCTAGCCTACTCAAACTGAAGCATCTATTTCCCATTAGAGAAACGGCCCTCCAACCTAGAGAGGCAGAAAGGTCTTCTCGTCTAATGGGAACTAGCCTACTCACAAGGAAGCATCTATTTCCCATTAGAGAAACAGCCCTACGACCTGAAGAAGCAGAAAGATCCTCTAGTCTAATGGGAACTAGCCTACTCACACTGAAGCAGCTATTTCCCATTAGAGAAAAGACCCTCAAACCTGCAGAGGCAGAAAGTTCTTCTCCTCTAATGGGAATTAGCCTACTCACACTGACGCAGCTCTTTCCCATTAGAAAAACGGCCCTCCAACTTGGCGAGGCAGAAAGGTCCTCTTGTCTAATGGGAACTAGCCTACGCACACTGAAGCAGCTATTTCCTATTAGAGAAACGGCCCTCCGACCTGGAGAGTTAGAAAGTTCCTCTCGTCTAATGAGAACTAGCCTACTCACACTGAAGCATCTATTTCCCAATAGAGAAATGGCCCTTCGACCCGGAGAGGCAGAATGTTCCTCTCATCTAATGCGAACTAGTCCACTCACAATGAAGCATCTATTTCCTATCAGAGAAACGGCCTTCCGATCTCGAGAACCAGAAAGTTCCTCTCGTCTAATTGGAACTAGCCTACTCACACTGAAGCATCTATTTCCCATTAGAGAAACGGCCCTCCAACCTGGAGAGGCAGAAAGGTCCTCTTGTCCAATGGGAAGTAGCCTACTCACACTGAAGCACCTATTTCCCATTAGAGAAACGGCCCTCCGACCTGGAGAGTCAGAAAGTTCCTCTCGTCTAATGAGAACTAGCCTACTCACACTGAAGCAAATATTTCCCATTAGAGAATGGCCCTTCAACCCAGAGAGGCAGAACGTTCCTCTCATCTAATGGGAACTAGTTTACTCACAATGAAGCATCTATTTCCAATTAGAGAAACGGCCCTCCGACCTCGAGAACCAGAAAGTTTCTCTCGTCTAATTGGAACTAGCCTACTCACACTGAAGCAGCTATTTCCCATTAGAGAAACTGGCCTCTGACTTGGAGAGGCAGAATGGTCCTCTCGTCTAATGGGAACTAGCCTTCTCTCACTGAAGCATCTATTTCCCATTAGAGAAACGGCCCTCTGACCTGGAGAGGCAGAATGGTCCTCTCGTCTAATGGGAACTAACCTACTCACAATGAAGCATCTATTTCCCATTAGAGAAACAGCCCTGCGACCTGAAGAAGCAGAAAGGTCCTCTTGTCTAATGGGAACTAGCCTACTCATACTGAAGCAGCTATTTCCCATTAGAGAAACGGCCCTCCGACCTGGAGAGTCAGAAAGTTCCTCTCGTCTAATGAGAACTAGCCTACTCACACTGAAGCATCTATTTCCCATTAGAGAAACGGCCCTCCAACCTGGAGAGGCAGAAAGGTCCTCTAGTCTAATGGGAACTACCCTACTCTCACTGAAGCATCTATTTCCCATTAGAGAAACGGCCCTCTGACCTGGAGAGGCAGAATGGTCCTCTCGTCTAATGGGAACTAACCTACTCACAATGAAGCATCTATTTCCCATTAGTGAAACAGCCCTGCGACCTGAAGAAGCAGAAAGATCCTCTCGTCTAATGGGAACTAGCCTACTCACACTGACGCAGCTATTTCCCATTTGAGATACGACCCTCCATCCTGGAGAGGCAGAAAGGTCCTCTTGTCTAATGGGAAATTGCCTACTCACACTGACGCAGCTCTTTCACATTGGAAAAACGGCCCTCCAACTTGGCAAGGCAGAAAGATCCTCTTGTCTAATGGGAACTAGCCTACTCACACTGAATTATCTGTTTCCCATTAGAGAAACGGCCCTCCGACCTCGAGAACCAGAAAGTTCCTCTCATCTAATTGGAACTAGCCTACTCACATTGAAGCATATATTTCCCATTAGAGAAACGGCCTTCTGACCGGCAGAGGCAGAAAGGTCCTCTCGTCTAATGGGAACTAGCCTTCTCACACTGAATCATCTGTTTCCCATTAGAGAAACAGCCTTCTGACCTGGAGAGGCAGAAAGCTCCTCTCGTCTAATGGGAACTAGCCTACTCACATTGACGCAGCTTTTTCCCATTAGCGAAACGACCCTCCAACCTGGAGAGGCAGAAAGGTCCTCTCGTCTAATGGGAAATAGCCTACTCACAAGGAAGCATCTGTTTCCCATTAGAGAAACGGCCCTCCAACCTGGGGAGGCAGAAAGGTCCTCTCGTCTGATGGGAACGAGCCTACTCACAAGGAAGCATCTATTTCCCATTAGAGAAATGGCCCTTCGACCCGGAGAGGCAGAACGTTCCTCTCATCTAATGGGAACTAGTCTATTCACAATGAAGCATCTATTTCCCATTAGAGAAACGACCCTCCAACCTGGAGAGGCAGAAAGGTCCTTTCCTCTAATGGGAAATAGCCTACTCACACTGACGCAGCTCTTTTCCATTAGAAAAACGGCCCTCCAACTTTGCGAGGCAGAAAGGTCCTCTTGTCTAATGGGAACTAGTCTACTCACAATGAAGCATGTATTTCCCATTAGAGAAACGGCCCTCCAACCTGGAGAGGCCAGAAAGTTCCCCTTGTCTAATGGGAGCTAGCCTACTCAAACTGAAGCATCTATTTCCCATTAGAGATACGGCCCTCCAACCTGGAGAGGCAGAAAGGTCTTCTCGTCTAATGAGAACTAGCCGACTCACAAGGAAGCATTTATTTCCCATTAGAGAAACAGCCTTGCGACCTGAAAAAGCAGAAAGATCCTCTCGTCTAATGGGAACTAGCCTACTCACACTGAAGCAGCTATTTCCCATTAGAGAAACGACCCTCAAACCTGCAGAGGCAGAAAGGTCCTCTCCTCTAATGGGAACTAGCCTACTCACACTGACGCAGCTCTTTCCCATTAGAAAAACGGCCCTCCGACCTGGAGAGTTAGAAAGTTCCTCTCGTCTAATGAGAACTAGCCTACTCACACTGAAGCATCTATTTCCCAATAGAGAAATGGCCCTTCGACCCGGAGAGGCAGAACGTTCCTCTCATTTAATGGGAACTAGTCCACTCACAATGAAGCATCTATTTCCTATTAGAGAAACGGCATTCCGATCTCGAGAACCAGAAAGTTCCTCTCGTCTAATTGAAACTAGCCTACTCACATTGAAGCATCTATTTCCCATTAGAGAAACGGCCCTCCGACCTGGAGAGGCAGAAAGTTCCTCTCGTCTAATGAGAGCTAGCCTACTCACACTGAAGCATCTATTTCCCATTAGAGAAACGCTCCTCTGACCTGGAGAGGCAGAAAGATCCTCTCGTCTAATTGGAACTAGCCTCCTCACAATGAAGCATTTATTTCCCATTAGAGAAACAGCCCTGCGACCTGAAGAAGCAGAAAGGTCCTGTCGTCTAATGGGGACTAGCCCACTCACACTGAAGCATCTATTTCCCATTACAGAAATGGCCCTTCGACCTGGAGAGGCAGAAAGGTCCTCTCATCTAATGGGAACTAGTCTACTCACAATGAAGGTGATGCTGAATCGGTTGAGGATAGGGCATGTGGGGCTGAATGACTCTCTGTATCGAGTGGGGAAGCGTGAGTCGAGGGACTGTGCAGTGTGTGGGGTGCCTGAAACTGTGGGACATTTTTTGCTTAGGTGTGAGAGACATGTTGTGGAGAGAGAATTGATAAGGGTTCGGTTTTCTGCGCTGGGTGTGGCTGAGATGAGTGGGAAGGCTTTGCTGGGAGGTGACGGGGTGAGAGGCAGGAGGAGGAGCAGTGTGTTGTATTTTGTGAGACAGACGGGGCAGTGGGAGGAGTTGTGAGTTTATGTGGACTATGTGTTGATTGGTGGGTTGGTGCACATCATCCTATTGGATGGGGAAGCGCCTGCGTGGGTCCGCCCACGCATTCAGTAATTAAGAAGAAGAAGAAGCATCTATTTCCCATTAGAGAAACGGCCCTCCAACCTGGAGAGGCAGAAAGTTCCTCTCGTTTATTGGGGACTAGACTCCTCAAACTGAAGAATCTATTTCCCAATAGAGAAACTGCCCTCCAACCTGGAGAGGCAGAAAGGTCCTCTTGTCTAATGGGATCTAGCCTACTCACACTGAAGCAGCTTTTTCCCATAAGCGAAACGACCCTCCAACCTGGAGAGGCAGAAAGGTCCTCTCGTCTAATGGGAAATAGCCTACTCACAATGAAGCATCTATTTCCTATTAGAGAAATGGCCCTCTAACCTGGAGAGGCCAGAAAGGTCCTCTGGTCTAATGGGAACTAGCCTATTCACAAGGAAGTATCTATTTCCCATTAGAGAAACAGCCCTCCAACCTGGAGAGTCAGAAAGTTCCTCTCGTCTAATGAGAACTAGCCTACTCACACTGAAGCAAATATTTCCCATTAGAGAATGGCCCTTCAACCCAGAGAGGCAGAACGTTCCTCTCATCTAATGGGAACTAGTTTACTCACAATGAAGCATCTATTTCCAATTAGAGAAACGGCCCTCCGACCTCGAGAACCAGAAAGTTTCTCTCGTCTAATTGGAACTAGCCTACTCACACTGAAGCAGCTATTTCCCATTAGAGAAACTGGCCTCTGACCTGGAGAGGCAGAATGGTCCTCTCGTCTAATGGGAACTAGCCTTCTCTCACTGAAGCATCTATTTCCCATTAGAGAAACGGCCCTCTGACCTGGAGAGGCAGAATGGTCCTCTCGTCTAATGGGAACTAACCTACTCACAATGAAGCATCTATTTCCCATTAGAGAAACAGCCCTGCGACCTGAAGAAGCAGAAAGGTCCTATCGTCTAATGGGAACTGGCCTACTCATACTGAAGCAGCTATTTCCCGATAGAGAAACGGCCCTCCGACCTGGAGAGTCAGAAAGTTCCTCTCGTCTAATGAGACCTAGCCTACTCACACTGAAGCATCTATTTCCCATTAGAGAAACCGCCCTCCAACCTGGAGAGGCAGAAAGGTCCTCTAGTCTAATGGGAACTACCCTACTCTCACTGAAGCATCTATTTCCCATTAGAGAAACGGCCCTCTGACCTGGAGAGGCAGAATGGTCCTCTCGTCTAATGGGAACTAACCTACTCACAATGAAGCATCTATTTCCCATTAGGGAAACAGCCCTGCGACCTGAAGAAGCAGAAAGATCCTCTCGTCTAATGGGAACTAGCCTACTCACACTGACGCAGCTATTTCCCATTTGAGATACGACCCTCCATCCTGGAGAGGCAGAAAGGTCCTCTTGTCTAATGGGAAATTGCCTACTCACACTGACGCAGCTCTTTCACATTGGAAAAACGGCCCTCCAACTTGGCAAGGCAGAAAGATCCTCTTGTCTAATGGGAACTAGCCTACTCACACTGAATCATCTGTTTCCCATTAGAGAAACGGCCCTCCGACCTCGAGAACCAGAAAGTTCCTCTCATCTAATTGGAACTAGCCTACTCACATTGAAGCATATATTTCCCATTAGAGAAACGGCCTTCTGACCGGCAGAGGCAGAAAGGTCCTCTCGTCTAATGGGAACTAGCCTTCTCACACTGAATCATCTGTTTCCCATTAGAGAAACAGCCTTCTGACCTGGAGAGGCAGAAAGCTCCTCTCGTCTAATGGGAACTAGCCTACTCACATTGACGCAGCTTTTTCCCATTAGCGAAACGACCCTCCAACCTGGAGAGGCAGAAAGGTCCTCTCGTCTAATGGGAAATAGCCTACTCACAAGGAAGCATCTGTTTCCCATTAGAGAAACAGCCCTCCAACCTGGGGAGGCAGAAAGGTCCTCTCGTCTGATGGGAACGAGCCTACTCACAAGGAAGCATCTATTTCCCATTAGAGAAACAGCCCTGCGACCTGAAGAAGCAGAAAGATCCTCTCGTCTAATCAGAACTAGCCTACTCACACTGAAGCACCTGTTTCCCATTAGAGAAATGGCCCTTCGACCCGGAGAGGCAGAACGTTCCTCTCATCTAATGGGAACTAGTCTATTCACAATGAAGCATCTATTTCCCATTAGAGAAACGACCCTCCAACCTGGAGAGGCAGAAAGGTCCTCTCCTCTAACGGGAAATAGCCTACTCACACTGACGCAGCTCTTTTCCATTAGAAAAACGGCCCTCCAACTTTGCGAGGCAGAAAGGTCCTCTTGTCTAATGGGAACTAGTCTACTCACAATGAAGCATGTATTTCCCATTAGAGAAACGGCCCTCCAACCTAGCGAGGCAGAAAGGTCCTCTTGTCTAATGGGAAGTAGCCTACTCACACTGAAGCACCTATTTCCCATTAGAGAAACGGCCCTCCAACCTAGAGAGGCAGAAAGGTCTTCTCGTCTAATGGGAACTAGCCTACTCACAAGGAAGCATCTATTTCCCATTAGAGAAACAGCCCTACGACCTGAAGAAGCAGAAAGATCCTCTAGTCTAATGGGAACTAGCCTACTCACACTGAAGCAGCTATTTCCCATTAGAGAAAAGACCCTCAAACCTGCAGAGGCAGAAAGTTCTTCTCCTCTAATGGGAATTAGCCTACTCACACTGACCCAGCTCTTTCCCATTAGAAAAACGGCCCTCCAACTTGGCGAGGCAGAAAGGTCCTCTTGTCTAATGGGAACTAGCCTACTCACACTGAAGCAGCTATTTCCTATTAGAGAAACGGCCCTCCGACCTGGAGAGTTAGAAAGTTCCTCTCGTCTAATGAGAACTAGCCTACTCACACTGAAGCATCTATTTCCCAATAGAGAAATGGCCCTTCGACCCGGAGAGGCAGAACGTTCCTCTCATCTAATGGGAACTAGTCCACTCACAATGAAGCATCTATTTCCTATTAGAGAAACGGCCTTCCGATCTCGAGAACCAGAAAGTTCCTCTCGTCTAATTGGAACTAGCCTACTCACACTGAAGCATATATTTCCCATTAGAGAAACGGCCCTCCAACCTGGAGAGGCAGAAAGGTCCTCTCCTCTAACGGGAAATAGCCTACTCACACTGACGCAGCTCTTTTCCATTAGAAAAACGGCCCTCCAACTTTGCGAGGCAGAAAGGTCCTCTTGTCTAATGGGAACTAGTCTACTCACAATGAAGCATGTATTTCCCATTAGAGAAACGGCCCTCCAACCTAGCGAGGCAGAAAGGTCCTCTTGTCTAATGGGAAGTAGCCTACTCACACTGAAGCACCTATTTCCCATTAGAGAAACGGCCCTCCGACCTGGAGAGTCAGAAAGTTCCTCTCGTCTAATGAGAACTAGCCTACTCACACTGAAGCAAATATTTCCCATTAGAGAATGGCCCTTCAACCCAGAGAGGCAGAACGTTCCTCTCATCTAATGGGAACTAGTTTACTCACAATGAAGCATCTATTTCCAATTAGAGAAACGGCCCTCCGACCTCGAGAACCAGAAAGTTTCTCTCGTCTAATTGGAACTAGCCTACTCACACTGAAGCAGCTATTTCCCATTAGAGAAACTGGCCTCTGACCTGGAGAGGCAGAATGGTCCTCTCGTCTAATGGGAACTAGCCTTCTCTCACTGAAGCATCTATTTCCCATTAGAGAAACGGCCCTCTGACCTGGAGAGGCAGAATGGTCCTCTCGTCTAATGGGAACTAACCTACTCACAATGAAGCATCTATTTCCCATTAGAGAAACAGCCCTGCGACCTGAAGAAGCAGAAAGGTCCTCTCGTCTAATGGGAACTAGCCTACTCATACTGAAGCAGCTATTTCCCATTAGAGAAACGGCCCTCCGACCTGGAGAGTCAGAAAGTTTCTCTCGTCTAATGAGAACTAGCCTACTCACACTGAAGCATCTATTTCCCATTAGAGAAACGGCCCTCCAACCTGGAGAGGCAGAAAGGTCCTCTAGTCTAATGGGAACTACCCTACTCTCACTGAAGCATCTATTTCCCATTAGAGAAACAGCCCTCTGACCTGGAGAGGCAGAATGGTCCTCTCGTCTAATGGGAACTAACCTACTCACAATGAAGCATCTATTTCCCATTAGTGAAACAGCCCTGCGACCTGAAGAAGCAGAAAGATCCTCTCGTCTAATGGGAACTAGCCTACTCACACTGACGCAGCTATTTCCCATTTAAGATACGACCCTCCATCCTGGAGAGGCAGAAAGGTCCTCTTGTCTAATGGGAAATTGCCTACTCACACTGACGCAGCTCTTTCACATTGGAAAAACGGCCCTCCAACTTGGCAAGGCAGAAAGATCCTCTTGTCTAATGGGAACTAGCCTACTCACACTGAATCATCTGTTTCCCATTAGAGAAACGGCCCTCCGACCTCGAGAACCAGAAAGTTCCTCTCATCTAATTGGAACTAGCCTACTCACATTGAAGCATATATTTCCCATTAGAGAAACGGCCTTCTGACCGGCAGAGGCAGAAAGGTCCTCTCGTCTAATGGGAACTAGCCTTCTCACACTGAATCATCTGTTTCCCATTAGAGAAACAGCCTTCTGACCTGGAGATGCAGAAAGCTCCTCTCGTCTAATGGGAACTAGCCTACTCACATTGACGCAGCTTTTTCCCATTAGCGAAACGACCCTCCAACCTGGAGAGGCAGAAAGGTCCTCTCGTCTAATGGGAAATAGCCTACTCACAAGGAAGCATCTGTTTCCCATTAGAGAAACGGCCCTCCAACCTGGGGAGGCAGAAAGGTCCTCTCGTCTGATGGGAAGGAACCTACTCACAAGGAAGCATCTATTTCCCATTAGAGAAACAGCGCGTCGACCTGAAGAAGCAGAAAGATCCTCTCGTCTAATCAGAACTAGCCTACTCACACTGAAGCACCTGTTTCCCATTAGAGAAATGGCCCTTCGACCCGGAGAGGCAGAACGTTCCTCTCATCTAATGGGAACTAGTCTATTCACAATGAAGCATCTATTTCCCATTAGAGAAACGGCCCTCCAACCTGGAGAGGCAGAAAGGTCCTCTCCTCTAATGGGAAATAGCCTACTCACACTGACGCAGCTCTTTTCCATTAGAAAAACGGCCCTCCAACTTTGCGAGGCAGAAAGGTCCTCTTGTCTAATGGGAACTAGTCTACTCACAATGAAGCATGTATTTCCCATTAGAGAAACGGCCCTCCAACCTGGAGAGGCCAGAAAGTTCCCCTTGTCTAATGGGAGCTAGCCTACTCAAACTGAAGCATCTATTTCCCATTAGAGAAACGGCCCTCCAACCTGGAGAGGCAGAAAGGTCTTCTCGTCTAATGGGAACTAGCCGACTCACAAGGAAGCATTTATTTCCCATTAGAAAAACAGCCCTGCGACCTGAAAAAGCAGAAAGATCCTCTCGTCTAATGGGAACTAGCCTACTCACACTGAAGCAGCTATTTCCCATTAGAGAAACAACCCTCAAACCTGCAGAGGCAGAAAGGTCCTCTCCTCTAATGGGAACTAGCCTACTCACACTGACGCAGCTCTTTCCCATTAGAAAAACGGCCCTCCGACCTGGAGAGTTAGAAAGTTCCTCTCGTCTAATGAGAACTAGCCTACTCACACTGAAGCATCTATTTCCCAATAGAGAAATGGCCCTTCGACCCGGAGAGGCAGAACGTTCCTCTCATTTAATGGGAACTAGTCCACTCACAATGAAGCATCTATTTCCTATTAGAGAAACGGCCTTCCGATCTCGAGAACCAGAAAGTTCCTCTCGTCTAATTGAAACTAGCCTACTCACATTGAAGCATCTATTTCCCATTAGAGAAACGGCCCTCCGACCTGGAGAGGCAGAAAGTTCCTCTTGTCTAATGAGAGCTAGCCTACTCACACTGAAGCATCTATTTCCCATTAGAGAAACGTTCCTCTGACCTGGAGAGGCAGAAAGATCCTCTCGTCTAATTGGAACTAGCCTCCTCACAATGAAGCATTTATTTCCCATTAGAGAAACAGCCCTGCGACCTGAAGAAGCAGAAAGGTCCTGTCGTCTAATGGGGACTAGCCCACTCACACTGAAGCATCTATTTCCCATTAGAGAAATGGCCCTTCTACCTGGAGAGGCAGAAAGGTCCTCTCATCTAATGGGAACTAGTCTACTCACAATGAAGGTGATGCTGAATCGGTTGAGGATAGGGCATGTGGGGCTGAATGACTGTCTGTATCGAGTGGGGAAGCGTGAGTCGACGGACTGTGCAGTGTGTGGGGTGCCTGAAACTGTGGGACATTTTTTGCTTAGGTGTGAGAGACATGTTGTGGAGAGAGAATTGATGAGGGTTCGGTTTTCTGCGCTGGGTGTGGCTGAGATGAGTGGGAAGGCTTTGCTGGGAGGTGACGGGGTGAGAGGCAGGAGGAGGAGCAGTGTGTTGTTGTATTTTGTGAGACAGACGGGGCAGTGGGAGGAGTTGTGAGTTTATGTGGACTATGTGTTGATTGGTGGGTTGGTGCACATTCTCCGATTGGATGGGGAAGCGCCTGCGTGGGTCCGCCCGGCATTCAGTAATTAAGAAGAAGAAGAAGAAGAAGAAGCATCTATTTCCCATTAGAGAAACGGCCCTCCAACCTGGAGAGGCAGAAAGTTCCTCTCATTTATTGGGAACTAGACCACTCAAATTGAAGAATCTATTTCCCAATAGAGAAACTGCCCTCCAACCTGGAGAGGCAGAAAGGTCCTCTTGTCTAATGGGATCTAGCCTACTCACACTGAAGCAGCTTTTTCCCATAAGCGAAACGACCCTCCAACCTGGAGAGGCAGAAAGGTCCTCTCGTCTAATGGGAAATAGCCTACTCACAATGAAGCATCTATTTCCTATTAGAGAAATGGCCCTCTAACCTGGAGAGGCCAGAAAGGTCCTCTCGTCTAATGGGAACTAGCCTATTCACAAGGAAGTATCTATTTCCCATTAGAGAAACAGCCCTCCAACCTGGAGAGGCAGAAAGGCCCTCTCGTCTAATCGAAACTAGCCTACTCACACTGAAGCATCTATTTCCCATTAGAGAAACGGCCCTCCAAACTGCAGAGGCCATAAAGGTCCTCTCGTCTAATGGGAACTAGAATATTCACAAGGAAGCATCTATTTCCCATTAGAGAAACAGCCCTTCAACCTGGAGAGGCAGAAAGGCCCTCTCGTCTAATCGGAACTAGCCTACTCACACTGAATCATCTGTTTCCCATTAGAGAAACAGCCCTCTGATCTGGAGAGGCAGAAAGGTCCTCTCGTCTAATGGGAACTAGCCTACTCACATTGACGCAGCTTTTTCCCATTAGCAAAACGACCCTCCAACCTGGAGAGGCAGAAAGGTCCTCTCGTCTAATGGGAAATAGCCTACTAACAAGGAAGCATCTATTTCCCATTAGAGAAACGGCCCTCCAACCTGGAGAGGCAGAAAGGTCCTCTCGTCTGATGGGAACAAGCCTACTCACAAGAAAGCATCTATTTCCCATTAGAGAAACAGCCCTGCGACCTGAAGAAGCAGAAAGACCCTCTTGTCTAATGAGAACTAGCCTACTCACACTGAAGCATCTATTTCCTATTAGAGAAACGGCCCTCTGACCTCGAGAACCAGAAAGTTCCTCTCATCTAATTGGAACTAGCCTACTCACACTGAAGCATCTATTTCCCATTAGAAAAACAGCCCTGCGACCTGAAAAAGCAGAAAGATCCTCTCGTCTAATGGGAACTAGCCTACTCACACTGAAGCAGCTGTTTCCCATTAGAGAAACAACCCTCAAACCTGCAGAGGCAGAAAGGTCCTCTCCTCTAATGGGAACTAGCCTACTCACACTGACGCAGCTCTTTCCCATTAGAAAAACGGCCCTCCGACCTGGAGAGTTAGAAAGTTCCTCTCGTCTAATGAGAACTAGCCTACTCACACTGAAGCATCTATTTCCCAATAGAGAAATGGCCCTTCGACCCTGAGAGGCAGAACGTTCCTCTCATTTAATGGGAACTAGTCCACTCACAATGAAGCATCTATTTCCTATTAGAGAAACGGCCTTCCGATCTCGAGAACCAGAAAGTTCCTCTCGTCTAATTGAAACTAGCCTACTCACATTGAAGCATCTATTTCCCATTAGAGAAACGGCCCTCCGACCTGGAGAGGCAGAAAGTTCCTCTTGTCTAATGAGAGCTAGCCTACTCACACTGAAGCATCTATTTCCCATTAGAGAAACGTTCCTCTGACCTGGAGAGGCAGAAAGATCCTCTCGTCTAATTGGAACTAGCCTCCTCACAATGAAGCATTTATTTCCCATTAGAGAAACAGCCCTGCGACCTGAAGAAGCAGAAAGGTCCTGTCGTCTAATGGGGACTAGCCCACTCACACTGAAGCATCTATTTCCCATTAGAGAAATGGCCCTTCTACCTGGAGAGGCAGAAAGGTCCTCTCATCTAATGGGAACTAGTCTACTCACAATGAAGGTGATGCTGAATCGGTTGAGGATAGGGCATGTGGGGCTGAATGACTGTCTGTATCGAGTGGGGAAGCGTGAGTCGACGGACTGTGCAGTGTGTGGGGTGCCTGAAACTGTGGGACATTTTTTGCTTAGGTGTGAGAGACATGTTGTGGAGAGAGAATTGATGAGGGTTCGGTTTTCTGCGCTGGGTGTGGCTGAGATGAGTGGGAAGGCTTTGCTGGGAGGTGACGGGGTGAGAGGCAGGAGGAGGAGCAGTGTGTTGTTGTATTTTGTGAGACAGACGGGGCAGTGGGAGGAGTTGTGAGTTTATGTGGACTATGTGTTGATTGGTGGGTTGGTGCACATCATCCTATTGGATGGGGAAGCGCCTGCGTGGGTCCGGCCGGCATTCAGTAATTAAGAAGAAGAAGAAGAAGAAGAAGCATCTATTTCCCATTAGAGAAACGGCCCCCCAACCTGGAGAGGCAGAAAGTTCCTCTCGTTTATTGGGAACTAGACTCCTCAAACTGAAGAATCTATTTCCCAATAGAGAAACTGCCCTCCAACCTGGAGAGGCAGAAAGGTCCTCTTGTCTAATGGGATCTAGCCTACTCACACTGAAGCAGCTTTTTCCCATAAGCGAAACGACCCTCCAACCTGGAGAGGCAGAAAGGTCCTCTCGTCTAATGGGAAATAGCCTACTCACAATGAAGCATCTATTTCCTATTAGAGAAATGGCCCTCTAACCTGGAGAGGCCAGAAAGGTCCTCTCGTCTAATGGGAACTAGCCTATTCACAAGGAAGTATCTATTTCCCATTAGAGAAACAGCCCTCCAACCTGGAGAGGCAGAAAGGCCCTCTTGTCTAATCGAAACTAGCCTACTCACACTGAAGCATCTATTTCCCATTAGAGAAACGGCCCTCCAAACTGCAGAGGCCATAAAGGTCCTCTCGTCTAAAGGGAACTAGAATATTCACAAGGAAGCATCTATTTCCCATTAGAGAAACAGCCCTTCAACCTGGAGAGGCAGAAAGGCCCTCTCATCTAATCGGAACTAGCCTACTCACACTGAAGCATATATTTCCCATTAGAGAAACAGCCCTCTGACCTGGAGAGGCAGAAAGGTCCTCTCGTCTAATGGGAACTAGCCTACTCACATTGACGCAGTTTTTCCCACTAGCAATACGACCCTCCAACCTGGAGAGGCAGAAAGGTCCTCTCGTCTAATGGGAAATAGCCTACTCACAAGGAAGCATCTATTTCCCATTAGAGAAACGGCCCTCCAACCTGGAGAGGCAGAAAGGTCCTCTCGTCTGATGGGAACGAGCCTACTCACAAGGAAGCATCTATTTCCCATTAGAGAAACAGCCCTGCGACCTGAAGAAGCAGAAAGATCCTCTTGTCTAATGGGAACAAGCCTACTCACACTGAAGCAGCTATTTCCCATTAGAGAAACGACCCTCCAACTTGGCGAGGCAGAAAGGTCCTCTTGTCTAATGGGAACTAGCCTACTCACACTGAAGCAGCTATTTCCCATTAGAGAAACGGCCCCCCGACCTGGAGAGTCAGAAAGTTCCTCTTGTCTAATGAGAACTAGCCTACTCACACTGAAGCATCTATTTCCTATTAGAGAAACGGCCCTCCGACCTCGAGAACCAGAAAGTTCCTCTCATCTAATTGGAACTAGCCTACTCACACTGAAGCATCTATTTCCCATTAGAGAAACAGACTTCTGACCCAGAGAGGCAGAAAGGTCCTCTCGTCTAATGGGAACTAGCCTACTCACACTGAATCATCTGTTTCCCATTAGAGAAACGATTTTCCAACCTGGAGAGGCAGAAAAGTCCTCTCTTCTAATGGGAACTAGCCTACTCACACTGACACAGCTCTTTCCCATTAGAAAAACGGCCCTCCAACTTGGCGAGGCAGAAAGGTCCTCTTGTCTAATGGGAACTAGCCCACTCACACTGAAGCATCTATTTCCCATTAGAGAAACGGCCGTTCGACCGGCAGAGGCAGAAAGGTCCTCTCGTCTAATGGGAACTAGCCTTCTCACACTGAATCATCTGTTTCCCATTAGAGAAACAGCCCTCTGACCTGGAGAGGCAGACAGGTCCTCTCGTCTAATGGGAAATAACCTACTCACAAGGAAGCATCTATTTCCCATTAGAGAAACGGCCCTCCAACCTGGAGAGGCAGAAAGGTCCTCTCGTCTGATGGGAACGAGCCTACTCACAAGGAAGCATCTATTTCCCATTATAGAAACAGCCCTGCGACCTGAAGAAGCCGAAAGATCCTCTTGTCTAATGGGAACAAGCCTACTCACACTGAAGCAGCTATTTCCCATTAGAGAAACGATCCTCCAACTTGGCGAGGCAGAAAGGTCCTCTTGTCTAATGGGAACTAGCCCACTCACACAGAAGTATCTATTTCCCATTAGAGAAACGGCCCTCCGACCTCGAGAACCAGAAAGTTCCTCTCATCTTATTGGAACTAGCCTACTCACACTAAAGCATCTATTTCCCATTAGAGAAACAGCCTTCTGACCCAGAGAGGCAGAAAGGTCCTCTCGTCTAATGGGAACTAGCCTACTCACACTGAATCATCTGTTTCCCATTAGAGAAACGATTTTCCAACCTGGAGAGGCAGAAAAGTCCTCTCTTCTAATGGGAACTAGCCTACTCACACTGACACAGCTCTTTCCCATTAGAAAAACGGTCCTCCAACTTGGCGAGGCAGAAAGGTCCTCTTGTCTAATGGGAAATAGCCTACTCACACTGACACAGCTCTTTTCCATTAGAAAAACGGCCCTCCAACTTGGCGAGGCAGAAAGTTCCCCTTGTCTAATGGGAACTAGTCTACTCAGAATGAAGCATCTATTTCCCATTAGAGAAATGGCCCTCCAAACTGGAGAGGCCAGAAAGTTCCCCTTGTCTAATGGGAACTAGCCTACTCAAACGGAAGCATCTATTTCCCATTAGAGTAACGGCCCTCCAACCTGGAGAGGCAGAAAAGTCCTCTCGTCAAATGGGAACTAGCCTACTCACACTGACGCAGCTCTTTCCCATTAGAAAAACGGCCCTCCAACTTTGCGAGGCAGAAAGGTCCTCTTGTGTAATGGGAACTAGTCACTCACAATGAAGCATGTATTTCCCATTAGAGAAACGGTCCTCCAACCTGGAGAGGCCAGAAAGTTCCCCTTGTCTAATGGGAGCTAGCCTACTCAAACTGAAGCATCTATTTCCCATTAGAGAAACGGCCCTCCAACCTAGAGAGGCAGAAAGGTCTTCTCGTCTAATGGGAACTAGCCTACTCACAAGGAAGCATCTATTTCCCATTAGAGAAACAGCCCTGCGACCTGAAGAAGCAGAAAGATCCTCTAGTCTAATGGGAACTAGCCTACTCACACTGAAGCAGCTATTTCCCATTAGAGAAAAGACCCTCAAACCTGCAGAGGCAGAAAGTTCTTCTCCTCTAATGGGAACTAGCCTACTCACACTGACGCAGCTCTTTCCCATTATAAAAACGGCCCTCCAACTTGGCGAGGCAGAAAGGTCCTCTTGCCTAATGGGAACTAGCCTACTCACACTGAAGCAGCTATTTCCTATTAGAGAAACGGCCCTCTGACCTGGAGAGTTAGAAAGTTCCTCTCGTCTAATGAGAACTAGCCTACTCACACTGAAGCATCTATTTCCCAATAGAGAAATGGCCCTTCGACCCGGAGAGGCAGAACGTTCCTCTCATCTAATGGGAACTAGTCCACTCACAATGAAGCATCTATTTCCTATTAGAGAAACGGCCTTCCGATCTCGAGAACCAGAAAGTTCCTCTCGTCTAATTGGAACTAGCCTACTCACACTGAAGCATCTATTTCCCATTAGAGAAACGGCCCTCCAACCTGGAGAGGCAGAAAGGTCCTCTTGTCTAATGGGAGCTAGCCTACTCACACTGAAGCACCTATTTCCCATTAGAGAAACGGCCCTCCGACCTGGAGAGTCAGAAAGTTCCTCTCGTCTAATGAGAACTAGCCTACTCACACTGAAGCAAATATTTCCCATTAGAGAATGGCCCTTCAACCCAGAGAGGCAGAACGTTCCTCTCATCTAATGGGAACTAGTTTACTCACAATGAAGCATCTATTTCCAATTAGAGAAACGGCCCTCCGACCTTGAGAACCAGAAAGTTTCTCTCGTCTAATTGGAACTAGCCTACTCACACTGAAGCAGCTATTTCCCATTAGAGAAACTGGCCTCTAACCTGGAGAGGCAGAATGGTCCTCTCGTCTAATGGGAACTAGCCTTCTCTCACTGAAGCATCTATTTCCCAATAGAGAAACGGCCCTCTGACCTGGAGAGGCAGAATGGTCCTCTCGTCTAATGGGAACTAACCTACTCACAATGAAGCATCTATTTCCCATTAGAGAAACAGCCCTGCGACCTGAAGAAGCAGAAAGATCCTCTCCTCTAATGGGAACTAGCCTACTCGCACTGAAGCAGCTATTTCCCATTAGAGAAACGACCCTCAAACCTGCAGAGGCAGAAAGTTCTTCTCCTCTAATGGGAACTAGCCTACTCACACTGACGCAGCTCTTTCCCATTAGAAAAACGGCCCTCGAACTTGGCGAGGCAGAAAGGTCCTCTTGTCTAATGGGAACTAGCCTACTCACACTAAAGCAGCTATTTCCTATTAGAGAAACGGCCCTCCGACCTGGAGAGTTAGAAAGTTCCTCTCGTCTAATGAGAACTAGCCTACTCACACTGAAGCATCTATTTCCCAATAGAGAAATGGCCCTTCGACCCGGAGAGGCAGAACGTTCCTCTCATCTAATGGGAACTAGTCCACTCACAATGAAGCATCTATTTCCTATTAGAGAAACGGCCTTCCGATCTCGAGAACCAGAAAGTTCCTCTCGTCTAATTGGAACTAGCCTACTCACACTGAAGCATCTATTTCCCATTAGAGAAACGGCCCTCCAACCTGGAGAGGCAGAAAGGTCCTCTTGTCTAATGGGAACTAGCCTACTCACACTGAAGCACCTATTTCCCATTAGAGAATAGTCCCTCCGACCTGGAGAGTCAGAAAGTTCCTCTCGTCTAATGAGAACTAGCCTACTCACACTAAAGCAAATATTTCCCATTAGAGAATGGCCCTTCAACCCAGATAGGCAGAACGTTCCTCTCATCTAATGGGAACTAGTTTACTCACAATGAAGCATCTATTTCCAATTAGAGAAACGGCCCTCCGACCTCGAGAACCAGAAAGTTTCTCTCGTCTAATTGGAACTAGCCTACTCACACTGAAGCAGCTATTTCCCATTAGAGAAACTGGCCTATGACCTGGAGAGGCAGAATGGTCCTCTCGTCTAATGGGAACTAGCCTTCCCTCACTGAAGCATCTATTTCCCATTAGAGAAACAGCCCTGCGACCTGAAGAAGCAGAAAGGTCCTCTCGTCTAATAGGAACTAGCCTACTCATACTGAAGCAGCTATTTCCCATTAGAGAAACAGCCCTCCGACCAGGAGAGTCTGAAAGTTCCTCTCGTCTAATGAGAACTAGCCTACTCACACTGAAGCATCTATTTCCCATTAGAGAAACGGCCCTCCAACCTGGATCGGCAGAATGGTCCTCTCGTCTAATGGGAACTAACCTACTCACAATGAAGCATCTATTTCCCATTAGTGAAACAGCCCTGCGACCTGAAGAAGCAGAAAGATCCTCTCGTCTAATGGGAACTAGCCTACTCACACTGACGCAGCTATTTCCCATTTGAGATACGACCCTCCAACCTGGAGAGGCAGAAAGGTCCTCTTGTCTAATGGGAAATTGCCTACTCACACTGACGCAGCTCTTTCACGTTGGAAAAACGGCCCTCCAACTTGGCAAGGCAGAAAGATCCTCTTGTCTAATGGGAACTAGCCTACTCACACTGAATCATCTGTTTCCCATTAGAGAAACGGCCCTCCGACCTCGAGAACCAGAAAGTTCCTCTCATCTAATTGGAACTAGCCTACTCACATTGAAGCATATATTTCCCATTAGAGAAATGGCCTTCTGACCGGCAGAGGCAGAAAGGTCCTCTCGTCGAATGGGAACTAGCCTTCTCACACTGAATCATCTGTTTCCCATTAGAGAAACAGCCCTCTGACCTGGAGAGGCAGAAAGGTCCTCTCATCTAATGGGAACTAGCCTACTCACATTGACGCAGCTTTTTCCCATTAGCGAAACGACCCTCCAACCTGGAGAGGCAGAAAGGTCCTCTCGTCTAATGGGAACTAGCCTACTCACAAGGAAACATCTATTTCCCATTAGAGAAACAGCCCTGCGACCTGAAGAAGCAGAAAGATCCTCTCTTCTAATGGGAACTAGCCTACTCACACTGAAGCAGCTCTTTCCCATTAGAAAAACGGCCCTCCAACTTGGCGAGGCAGAAAGGTCCTCTTGTCTAATGGGAACTAGCCTACTCACACTGAAGCAGCTATTTCCTATCAGAGAAACGGCCCTCCGACCTGGAGAGTTAGAAAGTTCCTCTCGTCTAATGAGAACTAGCCTACTCACACTGAAGCATCTATTTCCCAATAGAGAAATGCCCCTTCGACCCGGAGAGGCAGAACGTTCCTCTCATCTAATGGGAACTAGTCCACTCACAATGAAGCATCTATTTCCTATTAGAGAAACGGCCTTCCGATCTCGAGAACCAGAAAGTTCCTCTCGTCTAATTGGAACTAACCTACTCACACTGAAGCATCTATTTCCCATTAGAGAAACTGCCCTCCATCCTGGAGAGGCAGAAAGGTCCTCTTGTCTAATGGGAACTAGCCTACTCTCACTGAAGCATCTATTTCCCATTAGAGAAACGGCCCTCTGACCTGGAGAGGCAGAATGGTCCTCTCGTCTAATGGGAACTAACCTACTCACAATGAAGCATCTATTTCCCATTAGAGAAACAGCCCTGCGACCTGAAGAAGCAGAAAGGTCCTCTCGTCTAATGGGAACTAGCCTACTCATACTGAAGCAGCTATTTCCCATTAGACAAACGGCCCTCCGACCTGGAGAGTCAGAAAGTTCCTCTCGTCTAATGAGAACTAGCCTACTCACACTGAAGCATCTATTTCCCATTAGAGAAACGGCCCTCCAACCTGGAGAGGCAGAAAGTCCCTCTAGTCTAATGGGAACTAGCCTACTCTCACTGAAGCATCTATTTCCCATTAGAGAAACGGCCCTCTGACCTGGAGAGGCAGAATGGTCCTCTCGTCTAATGGGAACTAACCTACTCACAATGAAGCAGCTATTTCCCATTAGAGAAACGGCCCTCCGACCTGGAGAGTCAGAAAGTTCCTCTCGTCTAATGAGAACTAGCCTACTCACACTGAAGCATCTATTTCCCATTAGAGAAATGGCCCTTCAACCCGGAGAGGCAGAACGTTCCTCTCATCTAATGGGAACTAGTCTACTCACAATGAAGCATCTATTTCCAATTAGAGAAACGGCCCTCCGACCTCGAGAACCAGAAAGTTTCTCTCGTCTAATTGGAACTAGTCTATTCACACTGAAGCAGCTATTTCCCATTAGACAAACGGCCCTCCGACCTGGAGAGTCAGAAAGTTCCTCTCGTCTAATGAGAACTAGCCTACTCAGACTGAAGCATCTATTTCCCATTAGAGAAACGGCCCTCCAACCTGGAGAGGCAGAAAGGTCCTCTAGTCTAATGGGAACTAGCCTACTCTCACTGAAGCATCTATTTCCCATTAGAGAAACGGCCCTCTGACCTGGAGAGGCAGAATGGTCCTCTCGTCTAATGGGAACTAACCTACTCACAATGAAGCAGCTATTTCCCATTAGAGAAACGGCCCTCCGACCTGGAGAGTCAGAAAGTTCCTCTCGTCTAATGAGAACTAGCCTACTCACACTGAAGCATCTATTTCCCATTAGAGAAATGGCCCTTCAACCCGGAGAGGCAGAACGTTCCTCTCATCTAATGGGAACTAGTCTACTCACAATGAAGCATCTATTTCCAATTAGAGAAACGGCCCTCCGACCTCGAGAACCAGAAAGTTTCTCTCGTCTAATTGGAACTAGTCTATTCACACTGAAGCAGCTATTTCCCATTAGACAAACGGCCCTCCGACCTGGAGAGTCAGAAAGTTCCTCTCGTCTAATGAGAACTAGCCTACTCAGACTGAAGCATCTATTTCCCATTAGAGAAACGGCCCTCCAACCTGGAGAGGCAGAAAGGTCCTCTAGTCTAATGGGAACTAGCCTACTCTCACTGAAGCATCTATTTCCCATTAGAGAAACGGCCCTCTGACCTGGAGAGGCAGAATGGTCCTCTCGTCTAATGGGAACTAACCTACTCACAATGAAGCATCTATTTCCCATTAGTGAAACAGCCCTGCGACCTGAAGAAGCAGAAAGATCCTCTTGTCTAATGGGAACTAGCCTACTCACACTGAAGCAGCTATTTTCCATTAGAGAAACAACCCTCAAACTTGGAGAGGCAGAAAGGTCCTCTCGTCAAATGGGAACTAGCCTACTCACACTGACGCAGCTCTTTCCCATTAGAAAAACGGCCCTCCAACCTGCAGAGGCCGAAAAGTCCAGTCGTCTAATGGGAACTAGCCTACTCACACTGAAGCAGCTATTTCCCATTAGAGAAACTGCCCTCTGACCTGAACAGGCAGAAAGGTGCTCTCGTCTAATGGGAACTAGCCTACTCACACTGAATCATCTGTTTCCCATTAGAGAAACGTCCCTCTGACCTGGAGAGGCAGAAAGGTCCTCTTGTCTAATGGGAACTAACCTACTCCCAATGAAGCATCTATTTCCCATTAGAGAAACAGCCCTGTGATCTGAAGAAGCAGAAAGGTCCTCTCGTCTAATGGGAACTAGTCTACTCACACTGAAGCAGCTATTTTCCATTAGAGAAACGACCCTCAAACCTGGAGAGGCAGAAAGGTCCTCTCGTCAAATGGGAACTAGCCTACTCACACTGACGCAGCTCTTTCCCATTAGAAAAACGGCCCTCCAACTTGGCGAGGCAGAAAGGTCCTCTTGTCTAATGGGAACTAGTCTACTCACAATGCAGCATGAATTTCCCATTAGAGAAACGGCCCTCCAACCTGGAGAGGCCAATAAGTTCCCCTTGTCTAATGGGAACTAGCCTACTCAAACTGAAGCATCTATTTCCCATTAGAGTAACGGCCCTCCAACCTGGAGAGGCAGAAAGGTCCTCTCGTCTAATGGGAACTAGCCTACTCACAAGGAAGCATCTATTTCCCATTAGAGAAACAGCCTTGCGACCTGAAGAAGCAGAAAGATCCTCTCGCCTAATGGGAACTAGCCTACTCACACTGAAGCATCTATTTCCCAATAGAGAAATGGCTCTTCGACCCGGAGAGGCAGAACGTTCCTCTCATCTAATGGGAACTAGTCCACTCACAATGAAGCATCTATTTCCTATTAGAGAAACGGCCTTCCGATCTCGAGAACCAGAAAGTTCCTCTCGTCTAATTGGAACTAGCCCACTCACACTGAAGCATCTATTTCCTATTAGAGAAACGGCCCTCCAACCTGGAGAGGCAGAAAGGTCCTCTTGTCTAATGGGAACTAGCCTACTCACACTGAAGCAGCTATTTCCCATTAGAGAAACGGCCCAACGACCTGGAGAGTCAGAAAGTTCCTCTCATCTAATGAGAACTAGCCTACTCACACTGAAGCATCTATTTCCCATTAAAGAAATGGCCCTTCAACCCGGAGAGGCAGAATGTTACTCTCATCTAATGGGAACTAGTCTACTCACAATGAAGCATCTATTTCCAATTAGAGAAACGGCCCTCCGACCTTGAGAACCAGAAAGTTTCTCTCGTCTAATTGGAACTAGCCTATTCACACTGAAGCAGCTATTTCCCATTAGAGAAACTGCCCTCTGACCTGAAGAGGCAGAAAGGTCCTCTCGTCTAATGGGAACTAGCCTACTCTCACTGAAGCATCTATTTCCCATTAGAGAAACAGCCCTCTGACCTGGAGAGGCAGAATGGTCCTCTCGTCTAATGGAACTAACCTACTCACAATGAAGCATCTATTTCCCATTAGAGAAACAGCCCTGCGACCTGAAGAAGCAGAAAGGTCCTCTCGTCTAATGGGAACTAGCCTACTCATACTGAAGCAGCTATTTCCCATTAGACAAATGGCCCTCCGACCTGGAGAGTCAGAAAGTTCCTCTCGTCTAATGAGAACTAGCCTACTCACACTGAAGCATCTATTTCCCATTAGAGAAACGGCCCTCCAACCTGGACAGGCAGAAAGGTTCTCTAGTCTAATGGGAACTAGCCTACTCACACTGACGCAGCTCTTTCCAATTAGAGAAACAGCCCTCGAACCTGGAGAGGCAGAAATGCCCTCTCGTCTAATGGGAACTAGCCTACTCACACTGAAACAGCTATTTCCCATTAGAGAAACTGCCCTCTGACCTGAAGAGGCAGAAAGGTCCTCTCGTCTAATGGGAACTAGCCTACTCTCACTGAAGCATCTATTTCCCATTAGAGAAACGGCCCTCTGACCTGGAGAGGCAGAATGGTCCTCTCGTCTAATGGGAACTAAAGTACTCCCAATGAAGCATCTATTTCCCATTAGAGAAACAGCCCTGTGACCTGAAGAAGCAGAAAGGTCCTCTCGTCTAATGGGAACTAGTCTACTCACACTGAAGCAGCTATTTTCCATTAGAGAAACGACCCTCCAACCTGGAGAGGCAGAAAGGTCCTCTCGTCAAATGGGAACTAGCCTACTCACACTGACGCAGGTCTTTCCCATTAGAAAAACGGCACTGCAACTTGGCGAGGCAGAAAGGTCCTCTTGTCTAATGGGAACTAGTCTACTCACAATGAAGCATGTATTTCCAATTAGAGAAACGGCCCTCCAACCTGGAGAGGCCAGAAAGTTCCCCTTGTCTAATGGGAACTAGCCTACTCAAACTGAAGCATCTATTTCCCATTAGAGTAACGGCCCTCCAACCTGGAGAGGCAGAAAGGTCCTCTCGTCTAATGGGAACTAGCCTACTCACAAGGAAGCATCTATTTCCCATTAGAGAAACAGCCCTGCGACCTGAAGAAGCAGAAAGATCCTCTCTTCTAATGGGAACTAGCCTACTCACACTGAAGCAGCTATTTCCCATTAGAGAAACAACCCTCAAACCTGCCGAGGCATAAAGGTCCTCTCCTCTAATGGGAACTAGCCTACTCACACTGACGCAGCTCTTTCCCATTAAAAAAACGGCCCTCCAACTTGGCGAGGCAGAAAGGTCCTCTTGTCTAATGGGAACTAGCCTACTCACACTGAAGCAGCTATTTCCTATTAGAGAAACGGCCCTCCGACCTGGAGAGTTAGACAGTTCCTCTCGTCTAATGAGAACTAGCCGACTCACACTGAAGCATCTACTCACACTGAAGCATCTATTTCCCAATAGAGAAATTGCCCTTCGACCCGGAGAGGCAGAACGTTCCTCTCATCTAATGGGAACTAGTCCACTCACAATGAAGCATCTATTTCCTATTAGAGAAACGGCCTTCCGATCTCGAGAACCAGAAAGTTCCTCTCGTCTAATTGGAACTAGCCTACTCACACTGAAGCATCTATTTCCCATTAGAGAAACAGCCCTCCAACCTTGAGAGGCAGAAAGGTCCTCTTGTCTAATGGGAACTAGCCTACTCACACTGAAGCAGCTATTTCCCATTAGAGAAACGGCCCTCCGACCTGGAGAGTCAGAAAGTTCCTCTCGTCTAATGAGAACTAGCCTACTCACACTGAAGCATCTATATTCCATTAGAGAAATGGCCCTTCAACCCGCAGAGGCAGAACGTTCCTCTCATCTAATGGGAACTAGTCTACTCACAATGAAGCATCTATTTCCAATTAGAGAAACGGCCCTCCGACCTCGAGAACCAGAAAGTTTCTCTCGTCTAATTGGAACTATCCTATTCACACTGAAGCAGCTATTTCCCATTAGAGAAACTGCCCTCTGACCTGAAGAGGCAGAAAGGTCCTCTTGTCTAATGGGAACTAGCCTACTCTCACTGAAGCATCTATTTCCCATTAGAGAAACGGCCCTCTGACCTGGAGAGGCAGAATGGTCCTCTCGTCTAATGGGAACTAACCTACTCACAATGAAGCATCTATTTCCCATTAGAGAAACAGCCCTGCGACCTGAAGAAGCAGAAAGGTCCTCTCGTCTAATGGGAACTAGCCTACTCACACTGAAGCAGCTATTTCCCATTAGACAAACGGCCCTCTGACCTGGAGAGTCAGAAAGTTCCTCTCGTCTAATGAGAACTAGCCTACTCACACTGAAGCATCTATTTCCCATTAGAGAAACGGCCCTCCAACCTGGAGAGGCAGAAAGGTTCTCTAGTCTAATGGGAACTAGCCTAATCACACTGACGCAGCTCTTTCCAATTAGAGAAACAGCCCTCGAACCTGGAGAGGCAGAAATGCCCTCTCGTCTAATGGGAACTAGCCTACTCACACTGAAGCAGCTATTTCCCATTAGAGAAACTGCCCTCTGACCTGAAGAGGCAGAAAGGTCCTCTTGTCTAATGGGAACTAGCCTACTCTCACTGAAGCATCTATTATCCATTAGAGAAACGGCCCTCTGACCTGGAGAGGCAGAATGGTCCTCTCGTCTAATGGGAACTAACCTACTCACAATGAAGCATCTATTTCCCATTAGAGAAACAGCCCTGCGACCTGAAGAAGCAGAAAGGTCCTCTCGTCTAATAGGAACTAGCCTACTCATACTGAAGCAGCTATTTCCCATTAGAGAAACGGCCCTCCGAACAGGAGAGTCAGAAAGTTCCTCTCGTCTAATGAGAACTAGCCTACTCACACTGAAGCATCTATTTCCCATTAGAGAAACGGCCCTCCAACCTGGAGAGGCAGAAAGGTCCTCTAGTCTAATGGGAACTACCCTACTCTCACTGAAGCATCTATTTCCCATTAGAGAAACGGCCCTCTGACCTGGAGAGGCAGAATGGTCCTCTCGTCTAATGGGAACTAACCTACTCACAATGAAGCATCTATTTCCCATTAGTGAAACAGCCCTGCGACCTGAAGAAGCAGAAAGATCCTCTCGTCTAATGGGAACTAGCCTACTCACACTGACGCAGCTATTTCCCATTTGAGATACGACCCTCCAACCTGGAGAGGCAGAAAGGTCCTCTTGTCTAATGGGAAATTGCCTACTCACACTGACGCAGCTCTTTCACGTTGGAAAAACGGCCCTCCAACTTGGCAAGGCAGAAAGATCCTCTTGTCTAATGGGAACTAGCCTACTCACACTGAATCATCTGTTTCCCATTAGAGAAACGGCCCTCCGACCTCGAGAACCAGAAAGTTCCTCTCATCTAATTGGAACTAGCCTACTCACATTGAAGCATATATTTCCCATTAGAGAAACGGCCTTCTGACCGGCAGAGGCAGAAAGGTCCTCTCGTCGAATGGGAACTAGCCTTCTCACACTGAATCATCTGTTTCCCATTAGAGAAACAGCCCTCTGACCTGGAGAGGCAGAAAGGTCCTCTCATCTAATGGGAACTAGCCTACTCACATTGACGCAGCTTTTTCCCATTAGCGAAACGACCCTCCAACCTGGAGAGGCAGAAAGGTCCTCTCGTCTAATGGGAACTAGCCTACTCACAAGGAAGCATCTATTTCCCATTAGAGAAACAGCCCTGCGACCTGAAGAAGCAGAAAGATCCTCTCTTCTAATGGGAACTAGCCTACTCACACTGAAGCAGCTCTTTCCCATTAGAAAAACGGCCCTCCAACTTGGCGAGGCAGAAAGGTCCTCTTGTCTAATGGGAACTAGCCTACTCACACTGAAGCAGCTATTTCCTATCAGAGAAACGGCCCTCCGACCTGGAGAGTTAGAAAGTTCCTCTCGTCTAATGAGAACTAGCCTACTCACACTGAAGCATCTATTTCCCAATAGAGAAATGCCCCTTCGACCCGGAGAGGCAGAACGTTCCTCTCATCTAATGGGAACTAGTCCACTCACAATGAAGCATCTATTTCCTATTAGAGAAATGGCCTTCCGATCTCGAGAACCAGAAAGTTCCTCTCGTCTAATTGGAACTAACCTACTCACACTGAAGCATCTATTTCCCATTAGAGAAACTGCCCTCCATCCTGGAGAGGCAGAAAGGTCCTCTTGTCTAATGGGAACTAGCCTACTCACACTGAAGCAGCTATTTCCCATTAGAGAAACAGCCCTCCGACCTGGAGAGTCAGAAAGTTCCTCTCGTCTAATGAGAACTAGCCTACTCACACTGAAGCATCTATTTCCCATTAGAGAAATGGCCCTTCAACCCGGAGAGGCAGAACGTTCCTCTCATCTAATGGGAACTAGTCTACTCACAATGAAGCATCTATTTCCAATTAGAGAAACGGCCCTCCGACCTCGAGAACCAGAAAGTTTCTCTCGTCTAATTGGAACTAGCCTATTCACACTGAAGCAGCTATTTCCCATTAGAGAAACTGCCCTCTGACCTGAAGAGGCAGAAAGGTCCTCTTGTCTAATGGGAACTAGCCTACTCTCACTGAAGCATCTATTTCCCATTAGAGAAACGGCCCTCTGACCTGGAGAGGCAGAATGGTCCTCTCGTCTAATGGGAACTAACCTACTCACAATGAAGCATCTATTTCCCATTAGAGAAACAGCCCTGCGACCTGAAGAAGCAGAAAGGTCCTCTCGTCTAATGGGAACTAGCCTACTCATACTGAAGCAGCTATTTCCCATTAGACAAACGGCCCTCCGACCTGGAGAGTCAGAAAGTTCCTCTCGTCTAATGAGAACTAGCCTACTCACACTGAAGCATCTATTTCCCATTAGAGAAACGGCCCTCCAACCTGGAGAGGCAGAAAGTCCCTCTAGTCTAATGGGAACTAGCCTACTCTCACTGAAGCATCTATTTCCCATTAGAGAAACGGCCCTCTGACCTGGAGAGGCAGAATGGTCCTCTCGTCTAATGGGAACTAACCTACTCACAATGAAGCAGCTATTTCCCATTAGAGAAACGGCCCTCCGACCTGGAGAGTCAGAAAGTTCCTCTCGTCTAATGAGAACTAGCCTACTCACACTGAAGCATCTATTTCCCATTAGAGAAATGGCCCTTCAACCCGGAGAGGCAGAACGTTCCTCTCATCTAATGGGAACTAGTCTACTCACAATGAAGCATCTATTTCCAATTAGAGAAACGGCCCTCCGACCTCGAGAACCAGAAAGTTTCTCTCGTCTAATTGGAACTAGTCTATTCACACTGAAGCAGCTATTTCCCATTAGACAAACGGCCCTCCGACCTGGAGAGTCAGAAAGTTTCTCTCGTCTAATGAGAACTAGCCTACTCAGACTGAAGCATCTATTTCCCATTAGAGAAACGGCCCTCCAACCTGGAGAGGAAGAAAGGTCCTCTAGTCTAATGGGAACTAGCCTACTCTCACTGAAGCATCTATTTCCCATTAGAGAAACGGCCCTCTGACCTGGAGAGGCAGAATGGTCCTCTCGTCTAATGGGAACTAACCTACTCACAATGAAGCATCTATTTCCCATTAGTGAAACAGCCCTGCGACCTGAAGAAGCAGAAAGATCCTCTCGTCTAATGGGAACTAGCCTACTCACACTGAAGCAGCTATTTTCCATTAGAGAAACAACCCTCAAACTTGGAGAGGCAGAAAGGTCCTCTCGTCAAATGGGAACTAGCCTACTCACACTGACGCAGCTCTTTCCCATTAGAAAAACGGCCCTCCAACCTGCAGAGGCCGAAAAGTCCAGTCGTCTAATGGGAACTAGCCTACTCACACTGAAGCAGCTATTTCCCATTAGAGAAACTGCCCTCTGACCTGAACAGGCAGAAAGGTGCTCTCGTCTAATGGGAACTAGCCTACTCACACTGAATCATCTGTTTCCCATTAGAGAAACGTCCCTCTGACCTGGAGAGGCAGAAAGGTCCTCTTGTCTAATGGGAACTAACCTACTCCCAATGAAGCATCTATTTCCCATTAGAGAAACAGCCCTGTGACCTGAAGAAGCAGAAAGGTCCTCTCGTCTAATGGGAACTAGTCTACTCACACTGAAGCAGCTATTTTCCATTAGAGAAACGACCCTCAAACCTGGAGAGGCAGAAAGGTCCTCTCGTCAAATGGGAACTAGCCTACTCACACTGACGCAGCTCTTTCCCATTAGAAAAACGGCCCTCCAACTTGGCGAGGCAGAAAGGTCCTCTTGTCTAATGGGAACTAGTCTACTCACAATGCAGCATGAATTTCCCATTAGAGAAACGGCCCTCCAACCTGGAGAGGCCAATAAGTTCCCCTTGTCTAATGGGAACTAGCCTACTCAAACTGAAGCATCTATTTCCCATTAGAGTAACGGCCCTCCAACCTGGAGAGGCAGAAAGGTCCTCTCGTCTAATGGGAACTAGCCTACTCACAAGGAAGCATCTATTTCCCATTAGAGAAACAGCCTTGCGACCTGAAGAAGCAGAAAGATCCTCTCGCCTAATGGGAACTAGCCTACTCACACTGAAGCATCTATTTCCCAATAGAGAAATGGCTCTTCGACCCGGAGAGGCAGAACGTTCCTCTCATCTAATGGGAACTAGTCCACTCACAATGAAGCATCTATTTCCTATTAGAGAAACGGCCTTCCGATCTCGAGAACCAGAAAGTTCCTCTCGTCTAATTGGAACTAGCCCACTCACACTGAAGCATCTATTTCCTATTAGAGAAACGGCCCTCCAACCTGGAGAGGCAGAAAGGTCCTCTTGTCTAATGGGAACTAGCCTACTCACACTGAAGCAGCTATTTCCCATTAGAGAAACGGCCCAACGACCTGGAGAGTCAGAAAGTTCCTCTCATCTAATGAGAACTAGCCTACTCACACTGAAGCATCTATTTCCCATTAAAGAAATGGCCCTTCAACCCGGAGAGGCAGAATGTTACTCTCATCTAATGGGAACTAGTCTACTCACAATGAAGCATCTATTTCCAATTAGAGAAACGGCCCTCCGACCTTGAGAACCAGAAAGTTTCTCTCGTCTAATTGGAACTAGCCTATTCACACTGAAGCAGCTATTTCCCATTAGAGAAACTGCCCTCTGACCTGAAGAGGCAGAAAGGTCCTCTCGTCTAATGGGAACTAGCCTACTCTCACTGAAGCATCTATTTCCCATTAGAGAAACGGCCCTCTGACCTGGAGAGGCAGAATGGTCCTCTCGTCTAATGGAACTAACCTACTCACAATGAAGCATCTATTTCCCATTAGAGAAACAGCCCTGCGACCTGAAGAAGCAGAAAGGTCCTCTCGTCTAATGGGAACTAGCCTACTCATACTGAAGCAGCTATTTCCCATTAGACAAATGGCCCTCCGACCTGGAGAGTCAGAAAGTTCCTCTCGTCTAATGAGAACTAGCCTACTCACACTGATGCATCTATTTCCCATTAGAGAAACGGCCCTCCAACCTGGACAGGCAGAAAGGTTCTCTAGTCTAATGGGAACTAGCCTACTCACACTGACGCAGCTCTTTCCAATTAGAGAAACAGCCCTCGAACCTGGAGAGGCAGAAATGCCCTCTCGTCTAATGGGAACTAGCCTACTCACACTGAAACAGCTATTTCCCATTAGAGAAACTGCCCTCTGACCTGAAGAGGCAGAAAGGTCCTCTCGTCTAATGGGAACTAGCCTACTCTCACTGAAGCATCTATTTCCCATTAGAGAAACGGCCCTCTGACCTGGAGAGGCAGAATGGTCCTCTCGTCTAATGGGAACTAAAGTACTCCCAATGAAGCATCTATTTCCCATTAGAGAAACAGCCCTGTGACCTGAAGAAGCAGAAAGGTCCTCTCGTCTAATGGGAACTAGTCTACTCACACTGAAGCAGCTATTTTCCATTAGAGAAACAACCCTCCAACCTGTAGAGGCAGAAAGGTCCTCTCGTCAAATGGGAACTAGCCTACTCACACTGACGCAGGTCTTTCCCATTAGAAAAACGGCACTGCAACTTGGCGAGGCAGAAAGGTCCTCTTGTCTAATGGGAACTAGTCTACTCACAATGAAGCATGTATTTCCAATTAGAGAAACGGCCCTCCAACCTGGAGAGGCCAGAAAGTTCCCCTTGTCTAATGGGAACTAGCCTACTCAAACTGAAGCATCTATTTCCCATTAGAGAAACAGCCCTGCGACCTGAAGAAGCAGAAAGATCCTCTCTTCTAATGGGAACTAGCCTACTCACACTGAAGCAGCTATTTCCCATTAGAGAAACAACCCTCAAACCTGCCGAGGCATAAAGGTCCTCTCCTCTAATGGGAACTAGCCTACTCACACTGACGCAGCTCTTTCCCATTAAAAAAACGGCCCTCCAACTTGGCGAGGCAGAAAGGTCCTCTTGTCTAATGGGAACTAGCCTACTCACACTGAAGCAGCTATTTCCTATTAGAGAAACGGCCCTCCGACCTGGAGAGTTAGACAGTTCCTCTCGTCTAATGAGAACTAGCCTACTCACACTGAAGCATCTATTCACACTGAAGCATCTATTTCCCAATAGAGAAATTGCCCTTCGACCCGGAGAGGCACAACGTTCCTCTCATCTAATGGGAACTAGTCCACTCAAAATGAAGCATCTATTTCCTATTAGAGAAACGGCCTTCCGATCTCGAGAACCAGAAAGTTCCTCTCGTCTAATTGGAACTAGCCTACTCACACTGAAGCATCTATTTCCCATTAGAGAAACAGCCCTCCAACCTTGAGAGGCAGAAAGGTCCTCTTGTCTAATGGGAACTAGCCTACTCACACTGAAGCAGCTATTTCCCATTAGAGAAACGGCCCTCCGACCTGGAGAGTCAGAAAGTTCCTCTCGTCTAATGAGAACTAGCCTACTCACACTGACATAGCTCTCAACCTTTTTCGATGCAAAGGCGGGTGAAATCACCCGATTTTGTGTTTGGCGGGTGAGAGGCCAATTGAAATGAATGGGCGTGCACGAGGCTTGGCGGGTGACTCACCTGTTTACAAGGCGGGTGACACCCGCCAAAAGCGGGTGAGTTGAGAGCTATGCACTGAAGCATCTATATTCCATTAGAGAAATGGCCCTTCAACCCGCAGAGGCAGAACGTTCCTCTCATCTAATGGGAACTAGTCTACTCACAATGAAGCATCTATTTCCAATTAGAGAAACGGCCCTCCGACCTCGAGAACCAGAAAGTTTCTCTCGTCTAATTGGAACTATCCTATTCACACTGAAGCAGCTATTTCCCATTAGAGAAACTGCCCTCTGACCTGAAGAGGCAGAAAGGTCCTCTTGTCTAATGGGAACTAGCCTACTCTCACTGAAGCATCTATTTCCCATTAGAGAAACGGCCCTCTGACCTGGAGAGGCAGAATGGTCCTCTCGTCTAATGGGAACTAACCTACTCACAATGAAGCATCTATTTCCCATTAGAGAAACAGCCCTGCGACCTGAAGAAGCAGAAAGGTCCTCTCGTCTAATGGGAACTAGCCTACTCACACTGAAGCAGCTATTTCCCATTAGACAAACGGCCCTCCGACCTGGAGAGTCAGAAAGTTCCTCTCGTCTAATGAGAACTAGCCTACTCACACTGAAGCATCTATTTCCCATTAGAGAAACGGCCCTCCAACCTGGAGAGGCAGAAAGGTTCTCTAGTCTAATGGGAACTAGCCTAATCACACTGACGCAGCTCTTTCCAATTAGAGAAACAGCCCTCGAACCTGGAGAGGCAGAAATGCCCTCTCGTCTAATGGGAACTAGCCTACTCACACTGAAGCAGCTATTTCCCATTAGAGAAACTGCCCTCTGACCTGAAGAGGCAGAAAGGTCCTCTTGTCTAATGGGAACTAGCCTACTCTCACTGAAGCATCTATTATCCATTAGAGAAACGGCCCTCTGACCTGGAGAGGCAGAATGGTCCTCTCGTCTAATGGGAACTAACCTACTCACAATGAAGCATCTATTTCCCATTAGAGAAACAGCCCTGCGACCTGAAGAAGCAGAAAGATCCTCTCGTTTAATGGGAACTAGCCTACTCACACTGAAGCAGCTATTTCCCATTTGAGATACGAACCTCCAACCTGGAGAGGCAGAAAGGTCCTCTTGTCTAATGGGAAATTGCTTACTCACACTGACACAGCTCTTTCACATTGGAAAAACGGCCCTCCAACTTGGCGAGGCAGAAAGATCCTCTTGTCTAATGGGACCTAGCCTACTCACACTGAAGTAGCTATTTCCCATTAGAGAAATGGCCCTCCGACCTGGAGCGTCAGAAAGGTCCTCTCGTCTAATGGGAACTAGGCAACTCACACTGATGCAGCTCTTTCCAATTAGAGAAACGGCCCTCCAATCTGCAGAGGCCGAAAAGTCCAGTCGTCTAATGGGAACTAGCCTACTCACACTGAAGCAGCTATTTCCCATTAGAGAAACGGCACTCTGACCTGGAGAGGCAGAAAAGCCCTCTCATCTAATGGGAACTAGCCTACTTACACTGAAGCATCTATTTCCCATTATAGAAACTGCCCTCTGACCTGAACAGGCAGAAAGGTCCTCTCGTCTAATGGGAACTAGCCTACTCCCAATGAAGCATCTATTTCCCATTAGAGAAACAGCCCTGTGACCTGAAGAAGCAGAAAGGTCCTCTCGTCTAATGGGAACTAGTCTACTCACACTGAAGCATCTATTTTCCATTAGAGAAACAACCCTCCAACCTGGAGAGGCAGAAACGTCCTCTCGTCAAATGGGAACTAGCCTACTCACACTGACGCAGCTCTTTCCCATTAGAAAAACAGCCCTCCAACTTGGCGAGGCAGAAAGGTCCTCTTGTCTAATGGGAACTAGCCTACTCATACTGAAGCAGCTATTTCCCATTAGAGAAACGGCCCTCCGACCTGGAGAGTCAGAAAGGTCCTCTCGTCTAATCAGAACTAGCCTACTCACACTGAAGCACCTGTTTCCCATTAGAGAAATGGCCCTTCGACCCAGAGAGGCAAAACGTTCCTCTCATCTAATGGGAACTAGTCTATTCACAATGAAGCATCTATTTCCCATTTGAGATACGAACCTCCAACCTGGAGAGGCAGAAAGGTCCCCTTGTCTAATGGGAAATTGCCTACTCACACTGACGCAGCTCTTTCACATTGGAAAAACGGCCCTCCAACTTGGCGAGGCAGAAAGATCCTCTTGTCTAATAGGACCTAGCCTACTCACACTGAAGTAGCTATTTCCCATTAGAGAAATGGCCCTCCGACCTGAAGAGGCAGAAAGGTCCTCTTGTCTAATGGGAACTAGCCTACTCTCACTTAAGCATCTATTATCCATTAGAGAAACGGCCCTCTGACCTGGAGAGGCAGAATGGTCCTCTCGTCTAATGGGAACTAACCTACTCACAATGAATCATCTATTTCCCATTAGAGAAACAGCCCTGCGACCTGAAGAAGCAGAAAGATCCTCTCGTTTAATGGGAACTAGCCTACTCAAACTGAAGCAGCTATTTCCCATTTGAGATACGAACCTCCAACCTGGAGAGGCAGAAAGGTCCTCTTGTCTAATGGGAAATTGCTTACTCACACTGACGCAGCTCTTTCACATTGGAAAAACGGCCCTCCAACTTGGCGAGGCAGAAAGATCCTCTTGTCTAATGGGACCTAGCCTACTCACACTGAAGTAGCTATTTCCCATTAGAGAAATGGCCCTCCGACCTGGAGCGTCAGAAAGGTCCTCTCGTCTAATGGGAACTAGGCAACTCACACTGATGCAGCTCTTTCCAATTAGAGAAACGGCCCTCCAATCTGCAGGGGCCGAAAAGTCCAGTCGTCTAATGGGAACTAGCCTACTCACACTGAAGCAGCTATTTCCCATTAGAGAAACAGCCCTGTGACCTGAAGAAGCAGAAAGGTCCTCTCGTCTAATGGGAACTAGTCTACTCACACTGAAGCATCTATTTTCCATTAGAGAAACAACCCTCCAACCTGGAGAGGCAGAAACGTCCTCTCGTCAAATGGGAACTAGCCTACTCACACTGACGCAGCTCTTTCCCATTAGAAAAACAGCCCTCCAACTTGGCGAGGCAGAAAGGTCCTCTTGTCTAATGGGAACTAGCCTACTCACACTGAAGCAGCTATTTCCCATTAGAGAAACGGCCCTCCGACCTGTAGAGTCAGAAAGGTCCTCTCGTCTAATCAGAACTAGCCTACTCACACTGAAGCACCTGTTTCCCATTAGAAAAAATGGCCCTTCGACCCGGAGAGGCAGAACGTTCCTCTCATCTAATGGGAACTAGTCTATTCACAATGAAGCATCTATTTCCCATTTGAGATACGAACCTCCAACCTGGAGAGGCAGAAAGGTCCTCTTGTCTAATGGGAAATTGCCTACTCACACTGACGCAGCTCTTTCACATTGGAAAAACGGCCCTCCAACTTGGCGAGGCAGAAAGATCCTCTTGTCTAATGGGACCTAGCCTACTCACACTGAAGTAGCTATTTCCCATTAGAGAAATGGCCCTCCGACCTGAAGAGGCAGAAAGGTCCTCTCGTCTAATGGGAACTAGGCAACTCACACTGATGCAGCTCTTTCCAATTAGAGAAACGGCCCTCCAACCTGCAGAGGCCGAAAAGTCCAGTTGTCTAATGGGAACTAGCCTACTCACACTGAAGCAGCTATTTCCCATTAGAGAAACGGCACTCTGACCTGGAGAGGCAGAAAAGCCCTCTCATCTAATGGGAACTAGCCTACTTACACTGAAGCATCTATTTCCCATTAGAGAAACTGCCCTCTGACCTGAACAGGCAGAAAGGTGCTCTTGTCTAATGGGAACTAGCCTACTCAGACTGAATCATCTGTTTCCCATTAGAGAAACGTCCCTCTGACCTGGAGAGGCACAAAGGTCCTCTCGTCTAATGGGAACTAGCCTACTCCCAATGAAGCATCTATTTCCCATTAGAGAAACAGCCCTGTGACCTGAAGAAGAAGAAAGGTCCTCTCGTCTAATGGGAACTAGTCTACTCACACTGAAGCAGCTATTTTCCATTAGAGAAACGACCCTCCAACCTGGAGAGGCAGAAAGGTCCTCTCGTCAAATGGGAACTAGCCTACTCACACTGACGCAGCTCTTTCCCATTAGAAAAACAGCCCTCCAACTTGGCGAGGCAGAAAGGTCCTCTTGTCTAATGGGAACTAGCCTACTCACACTGAAGCGGCTATTTCCCATTAGAGAAACAGCCCTCCGACCTGGAGAGTCAGAAAGGTCCTCTCGTCTAATCAGAACTAGCCTACTCACACTGAAGCACCTGTTTCCCATTAGAGAAATGGCCCTTCGACCCGGAGAGGCAGAACGTTCCTCTCATCTAATGGAACTAGTCTATTCACAATGAAGCATCTATTTCCCATTAGAGAAATGACCCTCCAACCTGGAGAGGCAGAAAGGTCCTCTCTTCTAATGGGAAATAGCCTACTCACACTGACGCAGCTCTTTTCCATTAGAAAAACGGCCCTCCAACTTGGCGAGGCAGAAAGGTCCTCTTGTCTAATGGGAACTAGTCTACTCACAATGAAGCATGTATTTCCCATTAGAGAAACGGCCCTCCAACCTGGAGAGGCCAGAAAGTTCCCCTTGTCTAATGGGAACTAGCCTACTCAAACTGAAGCATCTATTTCCCATTAGAGAAACGGCCCTCCAACCTGGAGAGGCAGAAAGGTCCTCTCGTCTAATGGGAACTAGCCTACTCACAAGGAAGCATCTATTTCCCATTAGAGAAACAGCCCTGCGACCTGAAGAAGCAGAAAGATCCTCTCGTCTAATGGGAACTAGCCTACTCACACTGAAGCAGCTATTTCCCATTAGAGAAACGACCCTCAAACCTGCAGAGGCAGAAAGGTCCTCTCCTCTAATGGGAACTAGCCTACTCACACTGACGCAGCTCTTTCCCATTAGAAAAACGGCCCTCCAACTTGGCGAGGCAGAAAGGCAGAAAGGTCCTCTTGTCTAATCGGAACTAGCCTACTCACACTGAAGCAGCTATTTCCTATTAGAGAAACATCCCTCCGACCTGGAGAGTTAGAAAGTTCTTCTCGTCTAATGAGAACTAGCCTACTCACACTGAAGCATCTATTTCCCAATAGAGAAATGGCCCTTCGACCCGGAGAGGCAGAACGATCCTCTCATCTAATGGGAACTAGTCCACTCACAATGAAGCATCTATTTCCTATTAGAGAAACGGCCTTCCGACCTCGAGAACCAGAAAGTTCCTCTCGTCTAATTGGAACTAGCCTACTCACACTGAAGCATCTTTTTCCCATTAGAGAAACGGCCCTCCAACCTGGAGAGGCAGAAAGGTCCTCTTGTCTAATGGGAGCTAGCCTACTCACACTGAAGCAGCTATTTCCCATTAGAGAAACGGCCCTCCTACCTGGAGAGTCAGAAAGTTCCTCTCGTCTAATGAGAACTAGCCTACTCACACTGAAGCATCTATTTCCCATTAGAGAAATGGCCCTTCAACCCAGAGAGGCAGAACGTTCCTCTCATCTAATGGGAACTATTCTACTCACAATGAAGCATCTATTTCCAATTAGAGAAACGGCCCTCCGACCTCGAGAACCAGAAAGTTTCTCTCGTCTAATTGGAACTAGCCTACTCACACTGAAGCAGCTATTTCCCATTAGAGAAACTGCCCTCTGACCTGAAGAGGCAGAAAGGTCCTCTCGTCTAATGGGAACTAGCCTACTCTCACTGAAGCATCTATTTCCCATTAGAGAAACGGCCCTCTGACCTGGAGAGGCAGAATGGTCCTCTCGTCTAATGGGAACTAACCTACTCACAATGAAGCATCTATTTCCCATTAGAGAAACAGCCCTGTGACCTGAAGAAGCAGAGGTCCTCTCGTCTAATGGGAACTAGCCTACTCATACTGAAGCAGCTATTTCCCATTAGAGAAACGTCCCTCCGACCTGGAGAGTCAGAAAGTTCCTCTCGTCTAATGAGAACTAGCCTACTCACACTGAAGCATCTATTTCCCATTAGAGAAACGACCCTCCAACCTGGAGAGGCAGAAAGGTCCTCTAGTCTAATGGGAACTAGCCTACTCACACTGACGCAGCTCTTTCCAATTAGAGAAACAGCCCTCGAACCTGGAGAGGCAGAAATGCCCTCTCGTCTAATGGGAACTAGCCTACTCACACTGAAGCAGCTATTTCCCATTAGAGAAACTGCCCTCTGACCTGAAGAGGCAGAAAGGTCCTCTCGTCTAATGGGAACTAGCCTACTCTCACTGAAGCATCTATTTCCCATTAGAAAAACGGCCCTCTGACCTGGAGAGGCAGAATGGTCCTCTCGTCTAATGGGAACTAACCTACTCACAATGAAGCATCTATTTCCCATTAGAGAAACAGCCCTGCGACCTGAAGAAGCAGAAAGATCCTCTCGTCTAATGGGAACTAGCCTACTCACACTGAAGCAGCTATTTCCCATTTGAGATACGACCCTCCAACCTGGAGAGGCAGAAAGGTCCTCTTGTCTAATGGGAAATTGCCTACTCACACTGACGCAACTCTTTCACATTGGAAAAACGGCCCTCCAACTTGGCGAGGCAGAAAGATCCTCTTGTCTAATGGGAACTAGCCTACTCACACTGAAGTAGCTATTTCCCATTAGAGAAACGGCCCTCCGACCTGGAGAGTCAGAAAGTTCCTCTCGTCTAATGAGAACTAGCCTACTCACACTGAAGCATCTATTTCCCATTAGAGAAATTGCCCTTCAACCCGGAGAGGCAGAACGTTCCTCTCATCAAATGGGAACTAGTCTACTCACAATGAAGCATCTATTTCCAATTAGAGAAACGGCCCTCCGACCTCGAGAACCAGAAAGTTTCTCTCGTCAATTGGAACTAGCCTACTCTCACTGAAGCAGCTATTTCCCATTAGAGAAACTGCCCTCTGACCTGGAGAGGCAGAATGGTCCTCTCGTCTAATGGGAACTAACCTACTCACAATGAAGCATCTATTTCCCATTAGAGAAACAGCCCTGCGACCTGAAGAAGCAGAAGGGTCCTCTCGTCTAATGGGAACTAGCCTACTCATACTGAAGCAGCTATTTCCCATTAGACAAACGGCCCTCCGACCTGGAGAGTCAGAAAGTTCCTCTCGTCTAATGAGAACTAGCCTACTCACACTGAAGCATCTATTTCCCATTAGAGAAACGGCCCTCCAACCTGGAGAGGCAGAAAGGTCCTCTAGTCTAATGGGAACTAGCCTACTCACACTGACGCAGCTCTTTCCAATTAGAGAAACAGCCCTCTAACCTGGAGAGGCAGAAATGCCCTCTCGTCTAATGGGAACTAGCCTACTCACACTGAAGCAGCTATTTCCCATTAGAGAAACTGCCCTCTGACCTGAAGAGGCAGAAAGGTCCTCTCGTCTAATGGGAACTAGCCTACTCTCAATGAAGCATCTATTTCCCATTAGAGAAACGGCCCTCAGACCTGGAGAGGCAGAATTGTCCTCTCGTCTAATGGGAACTAACCTACTCACAATGAAGCATCAATTTCCAAATTGGAGAAATGGCCATCCGACCTGGAGAGTCAGAAAGTTCCTCTTGTCTAATGAGAACTAGACTACTCACACTGAAGCATCTATTTCCCATTAGAGAAATGGCCCTTCAACCCGGAGAGGCAGAGCGTTCCTCTCGTCTAATGGGAACTAGCCTACTCACACTGAAGCAGCTATTTCCCATTAGAGAAACTGCCCTCTGACCTGAAGAGGCAGAAAGGTCCTCTCGTCTAATGGGAACTAGCCTACTCACACTGAAGCAGCTATTTCCCATTAGAGAAACAACCCTCAAACCTGCCGAGGCAGAAAGGTCCTCTCCTCTAATGGGAACTAGCCTACTCACACTGACGCAGCTCTTTCCCATTAAAAAAACGGCCCTCCAACTTGGCGAGGCAGAAAGGTCCTCTTGTCTAATGGGAACTAGCCTACTCACACTGAAGCAGCTATTTCCTATTAGAGAAACGGCCCTCCGACCTGGAGAGTTAGACAGTTCCTCTCATCTAATGGGAACTAGTCCACTCACAATGAAGCATCTATTTCCTATTAGAGAAACGGCCTTCCGATCTCGAGAACCAGAAAGTTCCTCTCGTCTAATTGGAACTAGCCTACTCACACTGAAGCATCTATTTCCCATTAGAGAAACAGCCCTCCAACCTTGAGAGGCAGAAAGGTCCTCTTGTCTAATGGGAACTAGCCTACTCACACTGAAGCAGCTATTTCCCATTAGAGAAAGGGCCCTCCGACGTGGAGAGTCAGAAAGTTCCTCTCGTCTAATGAGAACTAGCCTACTCACACTGAAGCAGCTATTTCCCATTAGAGAAAGGGCCCTCCGACCTGGAGAGTTAGACAGTTCCTCTCATCTAATGGGAACTAGTCTACTCACAATGAAGCATCTATTTCCAATTAGAGAAACGGCCCTCCGACCTCGAGAACCAGAAAGTTTCTCTCGTCTAATTGGAACTATCCTATTCACACTGAAGCAGCTATTTCCCATTAGAGAAACTGCCCTCTGACCTGAAGAGGCAGAAAGGTCCTCTTGTATAATGGGAACTAGCCTACTCTCACTGAAGCATCTATTTCCCATTAGAGAAACGGCCCTCTGACCTGGAGAGGCAGAATGGTCCTCTCGTCTAATGGGAACTAACCTACTCACAATGAAGCATCTATTTCCCATTCGAGAAACAGCTCTGCGACCTGAAGAAGCAGAAAGGTCCTCTCGTCTAATGGGAACTAGCCTACTCACACTGAAGCAGCTATTTCCCATTAGACAAACGGCCCTCCGACCTGGAGAGTCAGAAAGTTCCTCTCGTCTAATGAGAACTAGCCTACTCACACTGAAGCATCTATTTCCCATTAGAGAAACGGCCCTCCAACCTGGAGAGGCAGAAAGGTTCTCTAGTCTAATGGGAACTAGCCTAATCACACTGACGCAGCTCTTTCCAATTAGAGAAACATCCCTCGAACCTGGAGAGGCAGAAATGCCCTCTCGTCTAATGGGAACTAGCCTACTCACACTGAAGCAGCTATTTCCCATTAGAGAAACTGCCCTCTGACCTGAAGAGGCAGAAAGGTCCTCTTGTCTAATGGGAACTAGCCTACTCTCACTGAAGCATCTATTATCCATTAGAGAAACGGCCCTCTGACCTGGAGAGGCAGAATGGTCCTCTCGTCTAATGGGAACTAACCTACTCACAATGAAGCATCTATTTCCCATTAGAGAAACAGCCCTGCGACCTGAAGAAGCAGAAAGATCCTCTCGTTTAATGGGAACTAGCCTACTCACACTGAAGCAGCTATTTCCCATTTGAGATACGAACCTCCAACCTGGAGAGGCAGAAAGGTCCTCTTGTCTAATGGGAAATTGCTTACTCACACTGACGCAGCTCTTTCACATTGGAAAAACGGCCCTCCAACTTGGCGAGGCAGAAAGATCCTCTTGTCTAATGGGACCTAGCCTACTCACACTGAAGTAGCTATTTCCCATTAGAGAAATGGCCCTCCGACCTGGAGCGTCAGAAAGGTCCTCTCGTCTAATGGGAACTAGGCAACTCACACTGATGCAGCTCTTTCCAATTAGAGAAATAGCCCTCCAATCTGCAGAGGCCGAAAAGTCCAGTCGTCTAATGGGAACTAGCCTACTCACACTGAAGCAGCTATTTCCCATTAGAGAAACGGCACTCTGACCTGGAGAGGCAGAAAGGTGCTCTCGTCTAATGGGAACTAGCCTACTCACACTGAATCATCTGTTTCCCATTAGAGAAACGTCCCTCTGACCTGGAGAGGCAGAAAGGTCCTCTCGTCTAATGGGAACTAGCCTACTCCCAATGAAGCATCTATTTCCCATTAGAGAAACATCCCTGTGACCTGAAGAAGCAGAAAGGTCCTCTCGTCTAATGAGAACTAGTCTACTCACACTGAAGCATCTATTTTCCATTAGAGAAACAACCCTCCAACCTGGAGAGGCAGAAACGTCCTCTCGTCAAATGGGAACTAGCCTACTCACACTGACGCAGCTCTTTCCCATTAGAAAAACAGCCCTCCAACTTGGCGAGGCAGAAAGGTCCTCTTGTCTAATGGGAACTAGCCTACTCACACTGAAGCAGCTATTTCCCATTAGAGAAACGGCCCTCCGACCTGGAGATTCAGAAAGGTCCTCTCGTCTAATCAGAACTAGCCTACTCACACTGAAGCACCTGTTTCCCATTAGAGAAATGGCCCTTCGACCCGGAGAGGCAGAACGTTCCTCTCATCTAATGGGAACTAGTCTATTCACAATGAAGCATCTATTTCCCATTTGAGATACGAACCTCCAACCTGGAGAGGCAGAAAGGTCCTCTTGTCTAATGGGAAATTGCCTACTCACACTGACGCAGCTCTTTCACATTGGAAAAACGGCCCTCCAACTTGGCGAGGCAGAAAGATCCTCTTGTCTAATGGGACCTAGCCTACTCACACTGAAGTAGCTATTTCCCATTAGAGAAATGGCCCTCCGACCTGAAGAGGCAGAAAGGTCCTCTTGTCTAATGGGAACTAGCCTACTCTCACTGAAGCATCTATTATCCATTAGAGAAACGGCCCTCTGACCTGGAGAGGCAGAATGGTCCTCTCGTCTAATGGGAACTAACCTACTCACAATGAATCATCTATTTCCCATTAGAGAAACAGCCCTGCGACCTGAAGAAGCAGAAAGATCCTCTCGTTTAATGGGAACTAGCCTACTCACACTGAAGCAGCTATTTCCCATTGGAGATACGAATCTCCAACCTGGAGAGGCAGAAAGATCCTCTTGTCTAATGGGAAATTGCTTACTCACACTGACGCAGCTCTTTCACATTGGAAAAACGGCCCTCCAACTTGGCGAGGCAGAAAGGTCCTCTTGTCTAATGGGAACTAGCCTACTCACACTGAAGCAGCTATTTCCCATTAGAGAAACGGCCCTCCGACCTGGAGCGTCAGAAAGGTCCTCTCGTCTAATGGGAACTAGGCAACTCACACTGATGCAGCTCTTTCCAATTAGAGAAACGGCCCTCCAATCTGCAGGGGCCGAAAAGTCCAGTCGTCTAATGGGAATTAGCCTACTCACACTGAAGCAGCTATTTCCCATTAGAGAAACAGCCCTGTGACCTGAAGAAGCAGAAAGGTCCTCTCGTCTAATGGGAACTAGTCTACTCACACTGAAGCATCTATTTTCCATTAGAGAAACAACCCTCCAACCTGGAGAGGCAGAAACGTCCTCTCGTCAAATGGGAACTAGCCTACTCACACTGACGCAGCTCTTTCCCATTAGAAAAACAGCCCTCCAACTTGGCGAGGCAGAAAGGTCCTCTTGTCTAATGGGAACTAGCCTACTCACACTGAAGCAGCTATTTCCCATTAGAGAAACGGCCCTCCGACCTGGAGAGTCAGAAAGGTCCTCTCGTCTAATCAGAACTAGCCTACTCACACTGAAGCACCTGTTTTCCATTAGAGAAATGGCCCTTCGACCCGGAGAGGCAGAACGTTCCTCTGATCTAATGGGAACTAGTCTATTCACAATGAAGCATCTATTTCCCATTTGAGATACGAACCTCCAACCTGGAGAGGCAGAAAGGTCCTCTTGTCTAATGGGAAATTGCCTACTCACACTGACGCAGCTCTTTCACATTGGAAAAACGGCCCTCCAACTTGGCGAGGCAGAAAGATCCTCTTGTCTAATGGGACCTAGCCTACTCACACTGAAGTAGCTATTTCCCATTAGAGAAATGGCCCTCCGACCTGAAGAGGCAGAAAGGTCCTCTCGTCTAATGGGAACTAGGCAACTCACACTGATGCAGCTCTTTCCAATTAGAGAAACGGCCCTCCAACCTGCAGAGGCCGAAAAGTCCAGTTGTCTAATGGGAACTAGCCTACTCACACTGAAGCAGCTATTTCCCATTAGAGAAACGGCACTCTGACCTGGAGAGGCAGAAAAGCCCTCTCATCTAATGGGAACTAGCCTACTTACACTGAAGCATCTATTTCCCATTAGAGAAACTGCCCTCTGACCTGAACAGGCAGAAAGGTGCTCTCGTCTAATGGGAACTAGCCTACTCAGACTGAATCATCTGTTTCCCATTAGAGAAACGTCCCTCTGACCTGGAGAGGCACAAAGGTCCTCTCGTCTAATGGGAACTAGCCTACTCCCAATGAAGCATCTATTTCCCATTAGAGAAACAGCCCTGTGACCTGAAGAAGAAGAAAGTTCCTCTCGTTTAATGGGAACTAGTCTACTCACACTGAAGCAGCTATTTTCCATTAGAGAAACGACCCTCCAACCTGGAGAGGCAGAAAGGTCCTCTCGTCAAATGGGAACTAGCCTACTCACACTGACGCAGCTCTTTCCCATTAGAAAAACAGCCCTCCAACTTGGCGAGGCAGAAAGGTCCTCTTGTCTAATGGGAACTAGCCTACTCACACTGAAGCGGCTATTTCCCATTAGAGAAACGGCCCTCCGACCTGGAGAGTCAGAAAGGTCCTCTCGTCTAATCAGAACTAGCCTACTCACACTGAAGCACCTGCTTCCCATTAGAGAAATGGCCCTTCGACCCGGAGAGGCAGAACGTTCCTCTCATCTAATGGAACTAGTCTATTCACAATGAAGCATCTATTTCCCATTAGAGAAATGACCCTCCAACCTGGAGAGGCAGAAAGGTCCTCTCCTCTAATGGGAAATAGCCTACTCACACTGACGCAGCTCTTTTCCATTAGAAAAACGATCCTCCAACTTGGCGAGGCAGAAAGGTCCTCTTGTCTAATGGGAACTAGTCTACTCACAATGAAGCATGTATTTCCCATTAGAGAAACGGCCCTCCAACCTGGAGAGGCCAGAAAGTTCCCCTTGTCTAATGGGAACTAGCCTACTCAAACTGAAGCATCTATTTCCCATTAGAGAAACGGCCCTCCAACCTGGAGAGGCAGAAAGGTCCTCTCGTCTAATGGGAACTAGCCTACTCACAAGGAAGCATCTATTTCCCATTAGAGAAACAGCCCTGCGACCTGAAGAAGCAGAAAGATCCTCTCGTCTAATGGGAACTAGCCTACTCACACTGAAGCAGCTATTTCCCATTAGAGAAACGACCCTCAAACCTGCAGAGGCAGAAAGGTCCTCTTCTCTAATGGGAACTAGCCTACTCACACTGACGCAGCTCTTTCCCATTAGAAAAACGGCCCTCCAACTTGGCGAGGCAGAAAGGCAGAAAGGTCCTCTTGTCTAATCGGAACTTGCCTACTCACACTGAAGCAGCTATTTCCTATTAGAGAAACATCCCTCCGACCTGGAGAGTTAGAAAGTTCCTCTCGTCTAATGAGAACTAGCCTACTCACACTGAAGCATCTATTTCCCAATAGAGAAATGGCCCTTCGACCCGGAGAGGCAGAACGATCCTCTCATCTAATGGGAACTAGTCCACTCACAATGAAGCATCTATTTCCTATTAGAGAAACGGCCTTCCGACCTCGAGAACCAGAAAGTTCCTCTCGTCTAAGTGGAACTAGCCTACTCACACTGAAGCATCTATTTCCCATTAGAGAAACGGCCCTCCAACCTGGAGAGACAGAAAGGTCCTCTTGTCTAATGGGAGCTAGCCCACTCACACTGAAGCAGCTATTTCCCATTAGAGAAACGGCCCTCCGACCTGGAGAGCCAGAAAGTTCCTCTCGTCTAATGAGAACTAGCCTACTCACACTGAAGCATCTATTTCCCATTAGAGAAACGGCCCTTCAACCCAGAGAGGCAGAACGTTCCTCTCATCTAATGGGAACTATTCTACTCACAATGAAGCATCTATTTCCAATTAGAGAAACAGCCCTCCGACCTCGAGAACCAGAAAGTTTCTCTCGTCTAATTGGAACTAGCCTACTCACACTGAAGCAGCTATTTCCCATTAGAGAAACTGCCCTCTGACCTGAAGAGGCAGAAAGGTCCTCTCGACTAATGGGAACTAGCCTACTCTCACTGAAGCATCTATTTCCCATTAGAGAAACGGCCCTCTGACCTGGAGAGGCAGAATGGTCCTCTCGTCTAATGGGAACTAACCTACTCACAATGAAGCATCTATTTCCCATTAGAGAAACAGCCCTGTGACCTAAAGAAGCAGAGAGGTCCTCTCGTCTAATGGGAACTAGCCTACTCATACTGAAGCAGCTATTTCCCATTAGAGAAACGTCCCTCCGACCTGGAGAGTCAGAAAGTTCCTCTCGTCTAATGAGAACTAGCCTACTCACACTGAAGCATCTATTTCCCATTAGAGAAACGACCCTCCAACCTGGAGAGGCAGAAAGGTCCTCTAGTCTAATGGGAACTAGCCTACTCACACTGACGCAGCTCTTTCCAATTAGAGAAACAGCCCTCGAACCTGGAGAGGCAGAAATGCCCTCTCGTCTAATGGGAACTAGCCTACTCACACTGAAGCAGCTATTTCCCATTAGAGAAACTGCCCTCTGACCTGAAGAGGCAGAAAGGTCCTCTCGTCTAATGGGAACTAGCCTACTCTCACTGAAGCATCTATTTCCCATTAGAGAAACGGCCCTCTGACCTGGAGAGGCAGAATGGTCCTCTCGTCTAATGGGAACTAACCTACTCACAATGAAGCATCTATTTCCCATTAGAGAAACAGCCCTGCGACCTGAAGAAGCAGAAAGATCCTCTCGTCTAATGGGAACTAGCCTACTCACACTGAAGCAGCTATTTCCCATTTGAGATACGACCCTCCAACCTGGAGAGGCAGAAAGGTCCTCTTGTCTAATGGGAAATTGCCTACTCACACTGACGCAACTCTTTCACATTGGAAAAACGGCCCTCCAACTTGGCGAGGCAGAAAGATCCTCTTGTCTAATGGGAACTAGCCTACTCACACTGAAGTAGCTATTTCCCATTAGAGAAACGGCCCTCCGACCTGGAGAGTCAGAAAGTTCCTCTCGTCTAATGAGAACTAGCCTACTCACACTGAAGCATCTATTTCCCATTAGAGAAATTGCCCTTCAACCCGGAGAGGCAGAACGTTCCTCTCATCTAATGGGAACTAGTCTACTCACAATGAAGCATCTATTTCCAATTAGAGAAACGGCCCTCCGACCTCGAGAACCAGAAAGTTTCTCTCGTCAATTGGAACTAGCCTACTCTCACTGAAGCAGCTATTTCCCATTAGAGAAACTGCCCTCTGACCTGGAGAGGCAGAATGGTCCTCTCGTCTAATGGGAACTAACCTACTCACAATGAAGCATCTATTTCCCATTAGAGAAACAGCCCTGCGACCTGAAGAAGCAGAAGGGTCCTCTCGTCTAATGGGAACTAGCCTACTCATACTGAAGCAGCTATTTCCCATTAGACAAACGGCCCTCCGACCTGGAGAGTCAGAAAGTTCCTCTCGTCTAATGAGAACTAGCCTACTCACATTGAAGCATCTATTTCCCATTAGAGAAACGGCCCTCCAACCTGGAGAGGCAGAAAGGTCCTGTAGTCTAATGGGAACTAGCCTACTCACACTGACGCAGCTCTTTCCAATTAGAGAAACAGCCCTCTAACCTGGAGAGGCAGAAATGCCCTCTCGTCTAATGGGAACTAGCCTACTCACACTGAAGCAGCTATTTCCCATTAGAGAAATTGCCCTCTGACCTGAAGAGGCAGAAAGGTCCTCTCGTCTAATGGGAACTAGCCTACTCTCAATGAAGCATCTATTTCCCATTAGAGAAACGGCCCTCAGACCTGGAGAGGCAGAATTGTCCTCTCGTCTAATGGGAACTAACCTACTCACAATGAAGCATCAATTTCCAAATTGGAGAAATGGCCATCCGACCTGGAGAGTCAGAAAGTTCCTCTTGTCTAATGAGAACTAGCCTACTCACACTGAAGCATCTATTTCCCATTAGAGAAATGGCCCTTCAACCCGGAGAGGCAGAACGTTCCTCTCATCTAATGGGAACTAGTCTACTCACAATGAAGCATCTATTTCCAATTAGAGAAACGGCCCTCTGACCTCGAGAACCAGAAAGTTTCTCTCGTCAATTGGAACTAGCCTACTCACACTGAAGCAGCTATTTCCCATTAGAGAAACTGCCCTCTGACCTGAAGAGGCAGAAAGGTCCTCTCGTCTAATGGGAACTAGCCTACTCACAAGGAAGCATCTATTTCCCATTAGAGAAACAGCCTTGCGACCTGAAGAAGCAGAAAGATCCTCTCGCCTAATGGGAACTAGCCTACTCACACTGAAGCATTTATTTCCCAATAGAGAAATGGCTCTTCGACCCGGAGAGGCAGAACGTTCCTCTCATCTAATGGGAACTAGTCCACTCACAATGAAGCATCTATTTCCTATTAGAGAAACCGCCTTCCGATCTAGAGAACCAGAAAGTTCGTCTCGTCTAATTGGAACTAGCCTACTCACACTGAAGCATCTATTTCCTATTAGAGAAACGGCCCTCCAACCTGGAGAGGCAGAAAGGTCCTCTTGTCTAATGGGAACTAGCCTACTCACACTGAAGCAGCTATTTCCCATTAGAGAAACGGCCCTCCGACCTGGAGAGTCAGAAAGTTCCTCTCATCTAATGAGAACTAGCCTACTCACACTGAAGCATCTATTTCCCATTAGAGAAATGGCCCTTCAACCTGGAGAGGCAGAATGTTCCTCTCATCTAATGGGAACTAGTCTACTCACAATGAAGCATCTATTTCCAATTAGAGAAACGGCCCTCCGACCTCGAGAACCAGAAAGTTTCTCTCGTCTAATTGGAACTAGCCTATTCACACTGAAGCAGTTATTTCCCATTAGAGAAACTGCCCTCTGTCCTGAAGAGGCAGAAAGGACCTCTCGTCTAATGGGAACTAGCCTACTCTCACTGAAGCATCTATTTCCCATTAGAGAAACGGCCCTACGACCTGGAGAGGCAGAATGGTCCTCTCGTCTAATGGGAACTAACCTACTCACAATGAAGCATCTATTTCCCATTAGAGAAACAGCCCTGTGACCTAAAGAAGAAGAGAGGTCCTCTCGTCTAATGGGAACTAGCCTACTCATACTGAAGCAGCTATTTACCATTAGAGAAACGTCCCTCCAACCTGGAGAGGCAGAAAGGTCCTCTAGTCTAATGGGAACTAGCCTACTCACACTGACGCAGCTCTTTCCAATTAGAGAAACAGCCCTCGAACCTGGAGAGGCAGAAATGCCCTCTCGTCTAATGGGAACTAGCCTACTCACACTGAAGCAGCTATTTCCCATTAGAGAAACTGCCCTCTGACCTGAAGAGGCAGAAAGGTCCTCTCGTCTAATGGGAACTAGCCTACTCTCACTGAAGCATCTATTTCCCATTAGAGAAACGGCCCTCTGACCTGGAGAGGCAGAATGGTCCTCTCGTCTAATGGGAACTAACCTACTCACAATGAAGCATCTATTTCCCATTAGAGAAACAGCCCTGCGACCTGAAGAAGCAGAAAGATCCTCTCGTCTAATGGGAACTAGCCTACTCACACTGAAGCAGCTATTTCCCATTTGAGATACGACCCTCCAACCTGGAGAGGCAGAAAGGTCCTCTTGTCTAATGGGAAATTGCCTACTCACACTGACGCAACTCTTTCACATTGGAAAAACGGCCCTCCAACTTGGCGAGGCAGAAAGATCCTCTTGTCTAATGGGAACTAGCCTACTCACACTGAAGTAGCTATTTCCCATTAGAGAAACGGCCCTCCGACCTGGAGAGTCAGAAAGTTCCTCTCGTCTAATGAGAACTAGCCTACTCACACTGAAGCATCTATTTCCCATTAGAGAAATTGCCCTTCAACCCGGAGAGGCAGAACGTTCCTCTCATCTAATGGGAACTAGTCTACTCACAATGAAGCATCTATTTCCAATTAGAGAAACGGCCCTCCGACCTCGAGAACCAGAAAGTTTCTCTCGTCAATTGGAACTAGCCTACTCTCACTGAAGCAGCTATTTCCCATTAGAGAAACTGCCCTCTGACCTGGAGAGGCAGAATGGTCCTCTCGTCTAATGGGAACTAACCTACTCACAATGAAGCATCTATTTCCCATTAGAGAAACAGCCCTGCGACCTGAAGAAGCAGAAGGGTCCTCTCGTCTAATGGGAACTAGCCTACTCATACTGAAGCAGCTATTTCCCATTAGACAAACGGCCCTCCGACCTGGAGAGTCAGAAAGTTCCTCTCGTCTAATGAGAACTAGCCTACTCACATTGAAGCATCTATTTCCCATTAGAGAAACGGCCCTCCAACCTGGAGAGGCAGAAAGGTCCTGTAGTCTAATGGGAACTAGCCTACTCACACTGACGCAGCTCTTTCCAATTAGAGAAACAGCCCTCTAACCTGGAGAGGCAGAAATGCCCTCTCGTCTAATGGGAACTAGCCTACTCACACTGAAGCAGCTATTTCCCATTAGAGAAACTGCCCTCTGACCTGAAGAGGCAGAAAGGTCCTCTCGTCTAATGGGAACTAGCCTACTCTCAATGAAGCATCTATTTCCCATTAGAGAAACGGCCCTCAGACCTGGAGAGGCAGAATTGTCCTCTCGTCTAATGGGAACTAACCTACTCACAATGAAGCATCAATTTCCAAATTGGAGAAATGGCCATCCGACCTGGAGAGTCAGAAAGTTCCTCTTGTCTAATGAGAACTAGCCTACTCACACTGAAGCATCTATTTCCCATTAGAGAAATGGCCCTTCAACCCGGAGAGGCAGAACGTTCCTCTCATCTATTGGGAACTAGTCTACTCACAATGAAGCATCTATTTCCAATTAGAGAAACGGCCCTCTGACCTCGAGAACCAGAAAGTTTCTCTCGTCAATTGGAACTAGCCTACTCACACTGAAGCAGCTATTTCCCATTAGAGAAACTGCCCTCTGACCTGAAGAGGCAGAAAGGTCCTCTCGTCTAATGGGAACTAGCCTACTCACAAGGAAGCATCTATTTCCCATTAGAGAAACAGCCTTGCGACCTGAAGAAGCAGAAAGATCCTCTCGCCTAATGGGAACTAGCCTACTCACACTGAAGCATTTATTTCCCAATAGAGAAATGGCTCTTCGACCCGGAGAGGCAGAACGTTCCTCTCATCTAATGGGAACTAGTCCACTCACAATGAAGCATCTATTTCCTATTAGAGAAACGGCCTTCCGATCTAGAGAACCAGAAAGTTCGTCTCGTCTAATTGGAACTAGCCTACTCACACTGAAGCATCTATTTCCTATTAGAGAAACGGCCCTCCAACCTGGAGAGGCAGAAAGGTCCTCTTGTCTAATGGGAACTAGCCTACTCACACTGAAGCAGCTATTTCCCATTAGAGAAACGGCCCTCCGACCTGGAGAGTCAGAAAGTTCCTCTCATCTAATGAGAACTAGCCTACTCACACTGAAGCATCTATTTCCAATTAGAGAAACGGCCCTCCGACCTCGAGAACCAGAAAGTTTCTCTCGTCTAATGGGAACTAGCCTACTCTCACTGAAGCATCTATTTCCCATTAGAGAAACGGCCCTCTGACCTGGAGAGGCAGAATGGTCCTCTCGTCTAATGGAACTAACCTACTCACAATGAAGCATCTATTTCCCATTAGAGAAACAGCCCTGCGACCTGAAGAAGCAGAAAGGTCCTCTCGTCTAATGGGAACTAGCCTACTCATACTGAAGCAGCTATTTCCCATTAGACAAATGGCCCTCCGACCTGGAGAGTCAGAAAGTTCCTCTCGTCTAATGAGAACTAGCCTACTCAGACTGAAGCATCTATTTCCCATTAGAGAAACGGCCCTCCAACCTGGAGAGGCAGAAAGGTTCTCTAGTCTAATGGGAACTAGCCTACTCACACTGACGCAGCTCTTTCCAATTAGAGAAACAGCCCTCGAACCTGGAGAGGCAGAAATGCCCTCTCGTCTAATGGGAACTAGCCTACTCACACTGAAACAGCTATTTCCCATTAGAGAAACTGCCCTCTGACCTGAAGAGGCATAAAGGTCCTCTCGTCTAATGGGAACTAGCCTACTCTCACTGAAGCATCTATTTCCCATTAGAGAAACGGCCCTCTGACCTGGAGAGGCAGAATGGTCCTCTCGTCTAATGGGAACTAACCTACTCCCAATGAAGCATCTATTTCCCATTAGAGAAACAGCCCTGTGACCTGAAGAAGCAGAAAGGTCCTCTCGTCTAATGGGAACTAGTCTACTCACACTGAAGCAGCTATTTTCCATTAGAGAAACGACCCTACAACCTGGAGAGGCAGAAAGGTCCTCTCCTCAAATGGGAACTAGCCTACTCACACTGACGCAGGTCTTTCCCATTAGAAAAACGGCACTGCAACTTGGCGAGGCAGAAAGGTCCTCTTGTCTAATGGGAACTAGTCTACTCACGATGAAGCATGTATTTCCCATTAGAGAAACGGCCCTCCAACCTGGAGAGGCCAGAAAGTTCCCCTTGCTAATGGGAACTAGCCTACTCAAACTGAAGCATCTATTTCCCATTAGAGTAACGGCCCTCCAACCTGGAGAGGCAGAAAGGACCTCTTGTCTAATGGGAAATTGCCTACTCACACTGACGCAACTCTTTCACATTGGAAAAACGGCCCTCCAACTTGGCGAGGCAGAAAGATCCTCTTGTCTAATGGGAACTAGCCTACTCACACTGAAGTAGCTATTTCCCATTAGAGAAACGGCCCTCCGACCTGGAGAGTCAGAAAGTTCCTCTCGTCTAATGAGAACTAGCCTACTCACACTGAAGCATCTATTTCCCATTAGAGAAATTGCCCTTCAACCCGGAGAGGCAGAACGTTCCTCTCATCTAATGGGAACTAGTCTACTCACAATTAAGCATCTATTTCCAATTAGAGAAACGGCCCTCCGACCTCGAGAACCAGAAAGTTTCTCTCGTCAATTGGAACTAGCCTACTCTCACTGAAGCAGCTATTTCACATTAGAGAAACTGCCCTCTGACCTGGAGAGGCAGAATGGTCCTCTCGTCTAATGGGAACTAACCTACTCACAATGAAGCATCTATTTCCCATTAGAGAAACAGCCCTGCGACCTGAAGAAGCAGAAGGGTCCTCTCGTCTAATGGAAACTAGCCTACTCATACTGAAGCAGCTATTTCCCATTAGACAAACGGCCCTCCGACCTGGAGAGTCAGAAAGTTCCTCTCGTCTAATGAGAACTAGCCTACTCACATTGAAGCATCTATTTCCCATTAGAGAAACGGCCCTCCAACCTGGAGAGGCAGAAAGGTCCTGTAGTCTAATGGGAACTAGCCTACTCACACTGACGCAGCTCTTTCCAATTAGAGAAACAGCCCTCTAACCTGGAGAGGCAGAAATGCCCTCTCGTCTAATGGGAACTAGCCTACTCACACTGAAGCAGCTATTTCCCATTAGAGAAACTGCCCTCTGACCTGAAGAGGCAGAAAGGTCCTCTCGTCTAATGGGAACTAGCCTACTCTCAATGAAGCATCTATTTCCCATTAGAGAAACGGCCCTCAGACCTGGAGAGGCAGAATTGTCCTCTCGTCTAATGGGAACTAACCTACTCACAATGAAGCATCAATTTCCAAATTTGAGAAATGGCCATCCGACCTGGAGAGTCAGAAAGTTCCTCTTGTCTAATGAGAACTAGCCTACTCACACTGAAGCATCTATTTCCCATTAGAGAAATGGCCCTTCAACCCGGAGAGGCAGAACGTTCCTCTCATCTAATGGGAACTAGTCTACTCACAATGAAGCATCTATTTCCAATTAGAGAAACGGCCCTCTGACCTCGAGAACCAGAAAGTTTCTCTCGTCAATTGGAACTAGCCTACTCACACTGAAGCAGCTATTTCCCATTAGAGAAACTGCCCTCTGACCTGAAGAGGCAGAAAGGTCCTCTCGTCTAATGGGAACTAGCCTACTCACAAGGAAGCATCTATTTCCCATTAGAGAAACAGCCTTGCGACCTGAAGAAGCAGAAAGATCCTCTCGCCTAATGGGAACTAGCCTACTCACACTGAAGCATTTATTTCCCAATAGAGAAATGGCTCTTCGACCCGGAGAGACAGAACGTTCCTCTCATCTAATGGGAACTAGTCCACTCACAATGAAGCATCTATTTCCTATTAGAGAAACGGCCTTCCGATCTAGAGAACCAGAAAGTTCCTCTCGTCTAATTGGAACTAGCCTACTCACACTGAAGCATCTATTTCCTATTAGAGAAACGGCCCTCCAACCTGGAGAGGCAGAAAGGTCCTCTTGTCTAATGGGAACTAGCCTACTCACACTGAAGCAGCTATTTCCCATTAGAGAAACGGCCCTCCGACCTGGAGAGTCAGAAAGTTCCTCTCATCTAATGAGAGCTAGCCTACTCACACTGAAGCATCTATTTCCCATTAGAGAAATGGCCCTTCAACCTGGAGAGGCAGAATGTTCCTCTCATCTAATGGGAACTAGTCTACTCACAATGAAGCATCTAATTCCAATAAGAGAAACGTCCCTCCGACCTCGAGAACCAGAAAGTTTCTCTCGTCTAATTGGAACTAGCCTATTCACACTGAAGCAGTTATTTCCCATTAGAGAAACTGCCCTCTGACCTGAAGAGGCAGAAAGGACCTCTCGTCTAATGGGAACTAGCCTACTCTCACTGAAGCATCTATTTCCCATTAGAGAAACGGCCCTCTGACCTGGAGAGGCAGAATGGTCCTCTCGTCTAATGGAACTAACCTACTCACAATGAAGCATCTATTTCCCATTAGAGAAACAGCCCTGCGACCTGAAGAAGCAGAAAGGTCCTCTCGTCTAATGGGAACTAGCCTACTCATACTGAAGCAGCTATTTCCCATTAGACAAATGGCCCTCCGACCTGGAGAGTCAGAAAGTTCCTCTCGTCTAATGAGAACTTGCCTACTCAGACTGAAGCATCTATTTCCCATTAGAGAAACGGCCCTCCAACCTGGAGAGGCAGAAAGGTTCTCTAGTCTAATGGGAACTAGCCTACTCACACTGACGCAGCTCTTTCCAATTAGAGAAACAGCCCTCGAACCTGGAGAGGCAGAAATGCCCTCTCGTCTAATGGGAACTAGCCTACTCACACTGAAGCAGCTATTTCCCATTAGAGAAACTGCCCTCTGACCTGAAGAGGCAGAAAGGTCCTCTCGTCTAATGGGAACTAGCCTACTCTCAATGAAGCATCTATTTCCCATTAGAGAAACGGCCCTCAGACCTAGAGAGGCAGAATTGTCCTCTCGTCTAATGGGAACTAACCTACTCACAATGAAGCATCAATTTCCAAATTGGAGAAATGGCCATCCGACCTGGAGAGTCAGAAAGTTCCTCTTGTCTAATGAGAACTAGCCTACTCACACTGAAGCATCTATTTCCCATTAGAGAAATGGCCCTTCAACCCGGAGAGGCAGAACGTTCCTCTCATCTAATGGGAACTAGTCTACTCACAATGAAGCATCTATTTCCAATTAGAGAAACGGCCCTCTGACCTCGAGAACCAGAAAGTTTCTCTCGTCAATTGGAACTAGCCTACTCACACTGAAGCAGCTATTTCCCATTAGAGAAACTGCCCTCTGACCTGAAGAGGCAGAAAGGTCCTCTCGTCTAATGGGAACTAGCCTACTCACAAGGAAGCATCTATTTCCCATTAGAGAAACAGCCTTGCGACCTGAAGAAGCAGAAAGATCCTCTCGCCTAATGGAAACTAGCCTACTCACACTGAAGCATTTATTTCCCAATAGAGAAATGGCTCTTCGACCCGGAGAGGCAGAACGTTCCTCTCATCTATTGGGAACTAGTCCACTCACAATGAAGCATCTATTTCCTATTAGAGAAACGGCCTTCCGATCTAGAGAACCAGAAAGTTCCTCTCGTCTAATGAGAACTAGCCTACTCACACTGAAGCATCTATTTCCCATTAGAGAAATGGCCCTTCAACCTGGAGAGGCAGAATGTTCCTCTCATCTAATGGGAACTAGTCTACTCACAATGAAGCATCTATTTCCAATTAGAGAAACGGCCCTCCGACCTCGAGAACCAGAAAGTTTCTCTCGTCTAATTGGAACTAGCCTATTCACACTGAAGCAGTTATTTCCCATTAGAGAAACTGCCCTCTGACCTGAAGAGGCAGAAAGGACCTCTCGTCTAATGGGAACTAGCCTACTCTCACTGAAGCATCTATTTCCCATTAGAGAAACGGCCCTCTGACCTGGAGAGGCAGAATGGTCCTCTCGTCTAATGGAACTAACCTACTCACAATGAAGCATCTATTTCCCATTAGAGAAACAGCCCTGCGACCTGAAGAAGCAGAAAGGTCCTCTCGTCTAATGGGAACTAGCCTACTCATACTGAAGCAGCTATTTCCCATTAGACAAATGGCCCTCCGACCTGGAGAGTCAGAAAGTTCCTCTCGTCTAATGAGAACTTGCCTACTCAGACTGAAGCATCTATTTCCCATTAGAGAAACGGCCCTCCAACCTGGAGAGGCAGAAAGGTTCTCTAGTCTAATGGGAACTAGCCTACTCACACTGACGCAGCTCTTTCCAATTAGAGAAACAGCCCTCGAACCTGGAGAGGCAGAAATGCCCTCTCGTCTAATGGGAACTAGCCTACTCACACTGAAGCAGCTATTTCCCATTAGAGAAACTGCCCTCTGACCTGAAGAGGCAGAAAGGTCCTCTCGTCTAATGGGAACTAGCCTACTCTCAATGAAGCATCTATTTCCCATTAGAGAAACGGCCCTCAGACCTGGAGAGGCAGAATTGTCCTCTCGTCTAATGGGAACTAACCTACTCACAATGAAGCATCAATTTCCAAATTGGAGAAATGGCCATCCGACCTGGAGAGTCAGAAAGTTCCTCTTGTCTAATGAGAACTAGCCTACTCACACTGAAGCATCTATTTCCCATTAGAGAAATGGCCCTTCAACCCGAAGAGGCAGAACGTTCCTCTCATCTAATGGGAACTAGTCTACTCACAATGAAGCATCTATTTCCAATTAGAGAAACGGCCCTCTGACCTCGAGAACCAGAAAGTTTCTCTCGTCAATTGGAACTAGCCTACTCACACTGAAGCAGCTATTTCCCATTAGAGAAACTGCCCTCTGACCTGAAGAGGCAGAAAGGTCCTCTCGTCTAATGGGAACTAGCCTACTCACAAGGAAGCATCTATTTCCCATTAGAGAAACAGCCTTGCGACCTGAAGAAGCAGAAAGATCCTCTCGCCTAATGGAAACTAGCCTACTCACACTGAAGCATTTATTTCCCAATAGAGAAATGGCTCTTCGACCCGGAGAGGCAGAACGTTCCTCTCATCTAATGGGAACTAGTCCACTCACAATGAAGCATCTATTTCCTATTAGAGAAACGGCCTTCCGATCTAGAGAACCAGAAAGTTCCTCTCGTCTAATTGGAACTAGCCTACTCACACTGAAGCATCTATTTCCTATTAGAGAAACGGCCCTCCAACCTGGAGAGGCAGAAAGGTCCTCTTGTCTAATGGGAACTAGCCTACTCACACTGAAGCAGCTATTTCCCATTAGAGAAACGGCCCTCCGACCTGGAGAGTCAGAAAGTTCCTCTCATCTAATGAGAACTAGCCTACTCACACTGAAGCATCTATTTCCCATTAGAGAAATGGCCCTTCAACCTGGAGAGGCAGAATGTTCCTCTCATCTAATGGGAACTAGTCTACTCACAATGAAGCATCTATTTCCAATTAGAGAAACGGCCCTCCGACCTCGAGAACCAGAAAGTTTCTCTCGTCTAATTGGAACTAGCCTATTCACACTGAAGCAGTTATTTCCCATTAGAGAAACTGCCCTCTGACCTAAAGAGGCAGAAAGGACCTCTCGTCTAATGGGAACTAGCCTACTCTCACTGAAGCATCTATTTCCCATTAGAGAAACGGCCCTCTGACCTGGAGAGGCAGAATGGTCCTCTCGTCTAATGGAACTAACCTACTCACAATGAAGCATCTATTTCCCATTAGAGAAACAGCCCTGCGACCTGAAGAAGCAGAAAGGTCCTCTCGTCTAATGGGAACTAGCCTACTCATACTGAAGCAGCTATTTCCCATTAGACAAATGGCCCTCTGACCTGGAGAGTCAGAAAGTTCCTCTCGTCTAATGAGAACTAGCCTACTCAGACTGAAGCATCTATTTCCCATTAGAGAAACGGCCCTCCAACCTGGAGAGGCAGAAAGGTTCTCTAGTCTAATGGGAACTAGCCTACTCACACTGACGCAGCTCTTTCCAATTAGAGAAACAGCCCTCGAACCTGGAGAGGCAGAAATGCCCTCTCGTCTAATGGGAACTAGCCTACTCACACTGAAACAGCTATTTCCCATTAGAGAAACTGCCCTCTGACCTGAAGAGGCAGAAAGGTCCTCTCGTCTAATGGGAACTAGCCTACTCTCACTGAAGCATCTATTTCCCATTAGAGAAACGGCCCTCTGACCTGGAGAGGCAGAATGGTCCTCTCGTCTAATGGGAACTAACCTACTCCCAATGAAGCATCTATTTCCCATTAGAGAAACAGCCCTGTGACCTGAAGAAGCAGAAAGGTCCTCTCGTCTAATGGGAACTAGTCTACTCACACTGAAGCAGCTATTTTCCATTAGAGAAACGACCCTACAACCTGGAGAGGCAGAAAGGTCCTCTCGTCAAATGGGAACTAGCCTACTCACACTGACGCAGGTCTTTCCCATTAGAAAAACGGCACTGCAACTTGGCGAGGCAGAAAGTTCCTCTTGTCTAATGGGAACTAGTCTACTCACGATGAAGCATGTATTTCCCATTAGAGAAACGGCCCTCCAACCTGGAGAGGCCAGAAAGTTCCCCTTGCTAATGGGAACTAGCCTACTCAAACTGAAGCATCTATTTCCCATTAGAGTAACGGCCCTCCAACCTGGAGAGGCAGAAAGGTCCTCTCGTCTAATGGGAACTAGCCTACTCACAAGGAAGCATCTATTTCCCATTAGAGAAACAGCCCTGCGACCTGAAGAAGCAGAAAGATCCTCTCTTCTAATGGGAACTAGCCTACTCACACTGAAGCAGCTATTTCCCATTAGAGAAACGACCCTCAAACCTGCTGAGGCAGAAAGGTCCTCTCCTCTAATGGGAACTAGCCTACTCACACTGACGCAGCTCTTTCCCATTAGAAAAACGGCCCTCCAACTTGGCGAGGCAGAAAGGTCCTCTTGTCTAATGGGAACTAGCCTACTCACACTGAAGCAGCCATTTCCTATTAGAGAAACGGCCCTCCGACCTGGAGAATTAGAAAGTTCCTCTCGTCTAATGAGAACTAGCCTACTCACACTGAAGCATCTATTTCCCAATAGAGAAATGGCCCTTCGACCCGGAGAGGCAGAACGTTCCTCTCATCTAATGGGAACTAGTCCACTCACAATGAAGCATCTATTTCCTATTAGAGAAACGGCCTTCCGATCTCGAGAACCAGAAAGTTCCTCTCGTCTAATTGGAACTAGCCTACTCACACTGAAGCATCTATTTCCCATTAGAGAAACGGCCCTCCAACCTGGAGAGGCAGAAAGGTCCTCTTGTCTAATGGGAACTAGCCTACCCACACTGAAGCAGCTATTTCCCATTAGAGAAACGGCCCTCCGACCTGGAGAGTCAGAAAGTTCCTCTCGTCTAATGAGAACTAGCCTACTCACACTGAAGCATCTATTTCCCATTAGAGAAATGGCCCTTCAACCCGCAGAGGCAGAACGTTCCTCTCATCTAATGGGAACTAGTCTACTCACAATGAAGCATCTATTTCCAATTAGAGAAACGGCCCTCCGACCTTGAGAACCAGAAAGTTTCTCTCGTCTAATTGGAACTATCCTATTCACACTGAAGCAGCTATTTCCCATTAGAGAAACTGTCCTCTGACCTGAAGAGGCAGAAAGGTCCTCTTGTCTAATGGGAACTAGCCTACTCTCACTGAAGCATCTATTTCCCGTTAGAGAAACGGCCCTCTGACCTGGAGAGGCAGAATGGTCCTCTCGTCTAATGGGAACTAACCTACTCACAATGAAGCATCTATTTCCCATTAGAGAAACAGTCCTGCGACCTGAAGAAGCAGAAAGGTCCTCTCGTCTAATGGGAACTAGCCTACTCATACTGAAGCAGTTATTTCCCATTAGACAAACGGCCCTCCAACCTGGAGAGTCAGAAAGTTCCTCTCGTCTAATGAGAACTAGCCTACTCACACTGAAGCATCTATTTCCCATTAGAGAAACGGCCCTCCAACCTGGAGAGGCAGAAAGGTTCTCTAGTCTAATGGGAACTAGCCTACTCACACTGACGCAGCTCTTTCCAATTAGAGAAACAGCCTTCGAACCTGGAGAGGCAGAAATGCCCTCTCGTCTAATGGGAACTAGCCTACACACACTGAAGCAGCTATTTCCCATTAGAGAAACTGCCCTCTGACCTGAAGAGGCAGAAAGGTCCTCTCGTCTAATGGGAACTAGCCTACTCTCACTGAAGCATCTATTTCCCATTAGAGAAACGGCCCTCTGACCTGGAGAGGCAGAATGGTCCTCTCTTCTAATGGGAACTAACCTACTCACAATGAAGCATCTATTTCCCATTAGAGAAACAGCCCTGTGACCTGAAAAAGCAGAAAGATCCTCTCGTTTAATGGGAACTAGCCTACTCACACTGAAGCAGCTATTTCCCATTTGAGATACGAACCTCCAACCTGGAGAGGCAGAAAGGTCCTCTTGTCTAATGGGAAATTGCCTACTCACACTGACGCAGCTCTTTCACATTGGAAAAACGGCCCTCCAACTTGGCGAGGCAGAAAGATCCTCTTGTCTAATGGGACCTAGCCTACTCACACTGAAGTAGCTATTTCCCATTAGAGAAATGGCCCTCCGACCTGGAGCGTCAGAAAGGTCCTCTCGTCTAATGGGAACTAGGCAACTCACACTGATGCAGCTCTTTCCAATTAGAGAAACGGCCCTCCAACCTGCAGAGGCCGAAAAGTCCAGCCGACTAATGGGAACTAGCCTACTCACACTGAAGCAGCTATTTCCCATTAGAGAAACGGCACTCTGACCTGGAGAGGCAGAAAAGCCCTCTCATCTAATGGGAACTAGCCTACTTACACTGAAGCATCTATTTCCCATTAGAGAAACTGCCCTCTGACCTGAACAGGCAGAAAGGTGCTCTCGTCTAATGGGAACTAGCCTACTCACACTGAATCATCTGTTTCCCATTAGAGAAACGTCCCTCTGACCTGGAGAGGCAGAAAGGTCCTCTCGTCTAATGGGAACTAGCCTACTCCCAATGAAGCATCTATTTCCCATTAGAGAAACAGCCCTGTGACCTGAAGAAGCAGAAAGGTCCTCTCGTCTAATGGGAACTAGTCTACTCACACTGAAGCAGCTATTTTCCATTAGAGAAACAACCCTCCAACCTGGAGAGGCAGAAAGGTCCTCTCGTCAAATGGGAACTATCCTACTCACACTGACGCAGCTCTTTCCCATTAGAAAAACAGCCCTCCAACTTGGCGAGGCAGAAAGGTCCTCTTGTCTAATGGGAACTAGCCTACTCACAATGAAGCAGCTATTTCCCATTAGAGAAACAGCCCTCCGACCTGGAGAGTCAGAAAGGTCCTCTAGTCTAATCAGAACTAGCCTACTCACACTGAAGCACCTGTTTCCCATTAGAGAAATGGCCCTTCGACCCGGAGAGGCAGAACGTTCCTCTCATCTAATGGGAACTAGTCTATTCACAATGAAGCATCTATTTCCCATTTGAGATACGAACCTCCAACCTGGAGAGGCAGAACGGTCCTCTTGTCTAATGGGAAATTGCCTACTCACACTGACGCAGCTCTTTCACATTGGAAAAACGGCCCTCCAACTTGGCGAGGCAGAAAGATCCTCTTGTCTAATGGGACCTAGCCTACTCACACTGAAGTAGCTATTTCCCATTAGAGAAATGGCCCTCCGACCTGGAGCGTCAGAAAGGTCCTCTCGTCTAATGGGAACTAGGCAACTCACACTGATGCAGCTCTTTCCAATTAGAGAAACGGCCCTCCAACCTGCAGAGGCCGAAAAGTCCAGTTGTCTAATGGGAACTAGCCTACTCACACTGAAGCAGCTATTTCCCATTAGAGAAACGGCACTCTGACCTGGAGAGGCAGAAAAGCCCTCTCATCTAATGGGAACTAGCCTACTTACACTGAAGCATCTATTTCCCATTAGAGAAACTACCCTCTGACCTGAACAGGCAGAAAGGTGCTCTCGTCTAATGGGAACTAGCCTACTCACACTGAATCATCTGTTTCCCATTAGAGAAACGTGCCTCTGACCTGGAGAGGCACAAAGGTCCTCTCGTCTAATGGGAACTAGCCTACTCCCAATGAAGCATCTATTTCCCATTAGAGAAACAGCCCTGTGACCTGAAGAAGCAGAAAGGTCCTCTCGTCTAATGGGAACTAGTCTACTCACACTGAAGCAGCTATTTTCCATTAGAGAAACGACCCTCCAACGTGGAGAGGCAGAAAGGTCCTCTCGTCAAATGGGAACTAGCCTACTCACAGTGACGCAGCTCTTTCCCATTAGAAAAACAGCCCTCCAACTTGGCGAGGCAGAAAGGTCCTCTTGTCTAATGGGAACTAGCCTACTCACACTGAAGCAGCTATTTCCCATTAGAGAAACGGCCTTCCGACCTGGAGAGTCAGAAAGGTCCTCTCGTCTAATCAGAACTAGCCTACTCACACTGAAGCACCTGTTTCCCATTAGAGAAATGGCCCTTCGACCCGGAGAAGCAGAACGTTCCTCTCATCTAATGGGAACTAGTCTATTCACAATGAAGCATCTATTTCCCATTAGAGAAACGACCCTCCAACCTGGAGAGGCAGAAAGGTCCTCTCCTCTAATGGGAAATAGCCTACTCACACTGACGCAGCTCTTTTCCATTAGAAAAACGGCCCTCCAACTTGGCGAGGCAGAAAGGTCCTCTTGTCTAATGGGAACTAGTCTACTCACAGTGAAGCATGTATTTCCCATTAGAGAAACGGCCCTCCAACCTGGAGAGGCCAGAAAGTTCCCCTTGTCTAATGGGAACTAGCCTACTCAAACTGAAGCATTTATATCCCATTAGAGAAACGGCCCTCCAACCTGGAGAGGCAGAAAGGTCCTCTCGTCTAATGGGAACTAGCCTACTCACAAGGAAGCATCTATTTCCTATTAGAGAAACAGCCCTCGACCTGAAGAAGCAGAAAGATCCTCTCGTCTAATGGGAACTAGCCTACTCACACTGAAGCAGCTATTTCCCATTAGAGAAACAACCCTCAAACCTGCAGAGGCAGAAAGGTCCTCTCCTCTAATGGGAACTAGCCTACTCACACTGACGCAACTCTTTCCCATTAGAAAAACGGCCCTCCAACTTGGCGAGGCAGAAAGGCAGAAAGGTCCTCTTGTCTAATCGGAACTAGCCTACTCACACTGAAGCAGCTATTTCCTATTAGAGAACCATCCCTCCGACCTGGAGAGTTAGAAAGTTCCTCTCGTCTAATGAGAACTAGCCTACTCACACTGAAGCATCTATTTCCCAATAGAGAAATGGCCCTTCGACCCGGAGAGGCAGAACGTTCCTCTCATCTAATGGGAACTAGTCCACTCACAATGAAGCATCTATTTCCTATTAGAGAAACGGCCTTCCGACCTCGAGAACCAGAAAGTTCCTCTCGTCTAATTGGAACTAGCCTACTCACACTGAAGCATCTATTTCCCATTAGAGAAACGGCCCTCCAACCTGGAGAGGCAGAAAGGTCCTCTTGTCTAATGGGAACTAGCCTACTCACACTGAAGCAGCTATTTCCCATTAGAGAAACGGCCCTCCGACCTGGAGAGTCAGAAAGTTCCTCTCGTCTAATGAGAACTAGCCTACTCACACTGAAGCATCTATTTCCCATTAGAGAAATGGCCCTTCAACTTAGAGAGGCAGAACGTTCCTCTCATCTAATGGGAACTATTCTACTCACAATGAAGCATCTATTTCCAATTAGAGAAACGGCCCTCCGACCTCGAGAACCAGAAAGTTTCTCTCGTCTAATTGGAACTAGCCTACTCACACTGAAGCAGCTATTTCCAATTAGAGAAACGGCCCTCCAACCTGAAGAGGCAGAAAGGTCCTCTCGTCTAATGGGAACTAACCTACTCAAAATGAAGCATCTATTTCCCATTAGAGAAACAGCCCTGCGACCTGAAGAAGCAGAGAGGTCCTCTCGTCTAATGGGAACTAGCCTACTCATACTGAAGCAGCTATTTCCCATTAGAGAAACGTCCCTCCAACCTGGAGAGGCAGAAAGGTCCTCTAGTCTAATGGGAACTAGCCTACTCACACTGACGCAGCTCTTTCCAATTAGAGAAACAGCCCTCGAACCTGGAGAGGCAGAAATGCCCTCTCGTCTAATGGGAACTAGCCTACTCACACTGAAGCAGCTATTTCCCATTAGAGAAACTGCCCTCTGACCTGAAGAGGCAGAAAGGTCCTCTCGTCTAATGGGAACTAGCCTACTCTCACTGAAGCATCTATTTCCCATTAGAGAAACGGCCCTCTGACCTGGAGAGGCAGAATGGTCCTCTCGTGTAATGGGAACTAACCTACTCACAATGAAGCATCTATTTCCCATTAGAGAAACAGCCCTGCGACCTGAAGAAGCAGAAAGATCCTCTTGTCTAATGGGAACTAGCCTACTCACACTGAAGTAGCTGTTTCCCATTAGAGAAACGGCCCTCCGACCTGGAGAGTCAGAAAGTTCCTCTCGTCTAATGAGAACTAGCCTACTCACAGTGAAGCATCTATTTCCCATTAGAGAAATGGCCCTTCAACCCGGAAAGGCAGAACGTTCCTCTCATCTAATGGGAACTAGTCTACTCACAATGAAGCATCTATTTCCAATTAGAGAAACGGCCCTCCGACCTCGAGAACCAGAAAGTTTCTCTCGTCAATTGGAACTAGCCTACTCTCACTGAAGCAGCTATTTCCCATTAGAGAAACTGCCCTCTGACCTGGAGAGGCAGAATGGTCCTCTCGTCTAATGGGAACTAACCTACTCACAATGAAGCATCTATTTCCCATTAGAGAAACAGCCCTGCGACCTGAAGAAGCAGAAGGGTCCTCTCGTCTAATGGGAACTAGCCTACTCATACTGAAGCAGCTATTTCCCATTAGACAAATGGCCCTCCGACCTGGAGAGTCAGAAAGTTCCTCTCGTTTAATGAGAACTAGCCTACTCACACTGAAGCATCTATTTCCCATTAGAGAAACGGCCCTCCAACCTGGATAGGCAGAAAGGTCCTCTAGTCTAATGGGAACTAGCCTACTCACACTGACGCAGCTCTTTCCAATTAGAGAAACAGCCCTCGAACCTGGAGAGGCAGAAATGCCCTCTCGTCTAATGGGAACTAGCCTACTCACACTGAAGCAGCTATTTCCCATTAGAGAAACTGCCCTCTGACCTGAAGAGGCAGAAAGGTCCTCTCGTCTAATGGGAACTAGCCTACTCTCAATGAAGCATCTATTTCCCATTAGAGAAACTGCCCTCAGACCTGGAGAGGCAGAATTGTCCTCTCGTCTAATGGGAACTAACCTACTCACAATGAAGCATCAATTTCCCATTAGAGAAACGGCCCTCTGACCTGGAGATTCAGAAAGTTCCTCTTGTCTAATGAGAACTAGCCTACTCACACTGAAGCATCTATTTCCCATTAGAGAAATGGCCCTTCAACCCGGAGAGGCAGAACGTTCCTCTCATCTAATGGGAACTAGTCTACTCACAATGAAGCATCTATTTCCAATTAGAGAAACGGCCCTCCGACCTCGAGAACCAGAAAGTTTCTCTCGTCAATTGGATCTAGCCTACTCACACTGAAGCAGCTATTTCCCATTAGAGAAACTGCCCTCTGAACTGAAGAGGCAGAAAGGTCCTCTCGTCTAATGGGAACTTGCTTACTCTCACTGAAGCATCTATTTCCCATTAGAGAAACGGCCCTCTGTCCTCGAGAGGCAGAATGGTCCTCTCGTCTAATGGGAACTAACCTACTCACAATGAAGCATCTATTTCCCATTAGAGAAACAGCCCTGCGACCTGAAGAAGCAGAAAGGTCCTCTCGTCTAATGGGAACTAGCCTACTCATACTGAAGCAGCTATTTCCCATTAGACAAACGGCCCTCCGACCTGGAGAGTCAGAAAGTTCCTCTCGTCTAATGAGAACTAGCCTACTCACACTGAAGCATCTATTTCCCATTTGAGAAACGGCCCTCCAACCTGGAGAGGCAGAAAGGTCCTCTAGTCTAATGGGAACTAGCCTACTCACACTGACGCAGGTCTTTCCAATTAGAGAAACAGCCCTCGAACCTGGAGAGGCAGAAATGCCCTCTCGTCTAATGGGAACTAGCCTACTCACACTGAAGCAGCTATTTCCCATTAGAGAAACTGCCCTCTGACCTGAAGAGGCAGAAAGGTCCTCTCGTCTAATGGGAACTAGCCTACTCTCACTGAAGCATCTATTTCCCATTAGAGAAACGGCCCTCTGACCTGGAGAGGCAGAATGGTCCTCTCGTCTAATGGGAACTAACCTACTCACAATGAAGCATCTATTTCCTATTACAGAAACAGCCCTGCGACCTGAAGAAGCAGAAAGATCCTCTCGTCTAATGGGAACTAGCCTACTCACACTGAAGCAGCTATTTCCCATTTGAGATACGAACCTCCAACCTGGAGCGTCAGAAAGGTCCCCTCGTCATATGGGAACTAGGCAACTCACACTGATGCAGCTCTTTCCAATTACAGAAACGGCCCTCCAACCTGCAGAGGTCGAAAAGTCCAGTCGTCTAATGGGAACTAGCCTACTCACACTGAAGCAGCTATTTCCCATTAGAGAAACTGCCCTCTGACCTGAAGAGGCAGAAAGGTCCTCTCGTCTAATGGGAACTAGCCTACTCTCACTGAAGCATCTATTTCCCATTAGAGAAACGGCCCTCTGACCTGGAGAGGCAGAATGGTCCTCTCGTCTAATGGGAACTAACCTACTCACAATGAAGCATCTATTTCCCATTACAGAAACAGCCCTGCGACCTGAAGAAGCAGAAAGATCCTCTCGTCTAATGGGAACTAGCCTACTCACACTGAAGCAGCTATTTCCCATTTGAGATACAAACCTCCAACCTGGAGCGTCAGAAAGGTCCCCTCGTCATATGGGAACTAGGCAACTCACACTGATGCAGCTCTTTCCAATTACAGAAACGGCCCTCCAACCTGCAGAGGTCGAAAAGTCCAGTCGTCTAATGGGAACTAGCCTACTCACACTGAAGCAGCTATTTCCCATTAGAGAAACGGCACTCTGACCTGGAGAGGCAGAAAGGTGCTCTTGTCTAATGGGAACTAGCCTACTCCCAATGAAGCATCTATTTCCCATTAGAGAAACAGCCCTGTGACCTGAAGAAGCAGAAAGGTCCTCTCGTCTAATGGGAACTAGTCTACTCACACTAAAGTAGCTATTTCCCATTAGAGAAATGGCCCTCCAACCTGGAGAGGCAGAAAGGTCCTCTTGTCTAATGGGAAATTGCCTACTCACACTGACGCACCTCTTTCACATTGGAAAAACGGCCCTCCAACTTGGCGAGGCAGAAAGATCCTCTTGTCTAATGGGACCTAGCCTACTCACACTGAAGTAGCTATTTCCCATTAGAGAAATGGCCCTCCGACCTGGAGCGTCAGAAAGGTCCTCTCGTCTAATGGGAACTAGGCAACTCACACTGATGCAGCTCTTTCCAATTAGAGAAACGGCCCTCCAACCTGCAGAGGCCGAAAAGTCCAGTTGTCTAATGGGAACTAGCCTACTCACACTGAAGCAGCTATTTCCCATTAGAGAAACGGCACTCTGACCTGGAGAGGCAGAAAAGCCCTCTCATCTAATGGGAACTAGCCTACTTACACTGAAGCATCTATTTCATATTAGAGAAACTACCCTCTGACCTGAACAGGCAGAAAGGTGCTCTCGTCTAATGGGAACTAGCCTACTCACACTGAATCATCTGTTTCCCATTAGAGAAACGTGCCTCTGACCTGGAGAGGCACAAAGGTCCTCTCGTCTAATGGGAACTAGCCTACTCCCAATGAAGCATCTATTTCCCATTAGAGAAACAGCCCTGTGACCTGAAGAAGCAGAAAGGTCCTCTCGTCTAATGGGAACTAGTCTACTCACACTGAAGCAGCTATTTTCCATTAGAGAAACGACCCTCCAACCTGGAGAGGCAGAAAGGTCCTCTCGTCAAATGGGAACTAGCCTACTCACAGTGACGCAGCTCTTTCCCATTAGAAAAACAGCCCTCCAACTTGGCGAGTCAGAAAGGTCCTCTTGTCTAATGGGAACTAGCCTACTCACACTGAAGCGGCTATTTCCCATTAGAGAAACGGCCTTCCGACCTGGAGAGTCAGAAAGGTCCTCTCGTCTAATCAGAACTAGCCTACTCACACTGAAGCACCTGTTTCCCATTAGAGAAATGGCCCTTCGACCCGGAGAAGCAGAACGTTCCTCTCATCTAATGGGAACTAGTCTATTCACAATGAAGCATCTATTTCCCATTAGAGAAACGACCCTCCAACCTGGAGAGGCAGAAAGGTCCTCTCCTCTAATGGGAAATAGCCTACTCACACTGACGCAGCTCTTTTCCATTAGAAAAACGGCCCTCCAACTTGGCGAGGCAGAAAGGTCCTCTTGTCTAATGGGAACTAGTCTACTCACAGTGAAGCATGTATTTCCCATTAGAGAAACGGCCCTCCAACCTGGAGAGGCCAGAAAGTTCCCCTTGTCTAATGGGAACTAGCCTACTCAAACTGAAGCATCTATATCCCATTAGAGAAACGGCCCTCCAACCTGGAGAGGCAGAAAGGTCCTCTCGTCTAATGGGAACTAGCCTACTCACAAGGAAGCATCTATTTCCTATTAGAGAAACAGCCCTGCGACCTGAAGAAGCAGAAAGATCCTCTCGTCTAATGGGAACTAGCCTACTCACACTGAAGCAGCTATTTCCCATTAGAGAAACAACCCTCAAACCTGCAGAGGCAGAAAGGTCCTCTCCTCTAATGGGAACTAGCCTACTCACACTGACGCAACTCTTTCCCATTAGAAAAACGGCCCTCCAACTTGGCGAGGCAGAAAGGTCCTCTTGTCTAATCGGAACTAGCCTACTCACACTGAAGCAGCTATTTCCTATTAGAGAAACATCCCTCCGACCTGGAGAGTTAGAAAGTTCCTCTCGTCTAATGAGAACTAGCCTACTCACACTGAAGCATCTATTTCCCAATAGAGAAATGGCCCTTCGACCCGGAGAGGCAGAACGTTCCTCTCATCTAATGGGAACTAGTCCACTCACAATGAAGCATCTATTTCCTATTAGAGAAACGGCCTTCCGACCTCGAGAACCAGAAAGTTCCTCTCGTCTAATTGGAACTAGCCTACTCACACTGAAGCATCTATTTCCCATTAGAGAAACGGCCCTCCAACCTGGAGAGGCAGAAAGGTCCTCTTGTCTAATGGGAACTAGCCTACTCACACTGAAGCAGCTATTTCCCATTAGAGAAACGGCCCTCCGACCTGGAGAGTCAGAAAGTTCCTCTCGTCTAATGAGAACTAGCCTACTCACACTGAAGCATCTATTTCCCATTAGAGAAATGGCCCTTCAACTTAGAGAGGCAGAACGTTCCTCTCATCTAATGGGAACTATTCTACTCACAATGAAGCATCTATTTCCAATTAGAGAAACGGCCCTCCGACCTCGAGAACCAGAAAGTTTCTCTCGTCTAATTGGAACTAGCCTACTCACACTGAAGCAGCTATTTCCAATTAGAGAAACTGCCCTCTGACCTGAAGAGGCAGAAAGGTCCTCTCGTCTAATGGGAACTAGCCTACTCTCACTGAAGCATCTATTTCCCATTAGAGAAACGGCCCTCTGACCTGGAGAGGCAGAATGGTCCTCTCGTCTAATGGGAACTAACCTACTCAAAATGAAGCATCTATTTCCCATTAGAGAAACAGCCCTGCGACCTGAAGAAGCAGAGAGGTCCTCTCGTCTAATGGGAACTAGCCTACTCATACTGAAGCAGCTATTTCCCATTAGAGAAACGTCCCTCCAACCTGGAGAGGCAGAAAGGTCCTCTAGTCTAATGGGAACTAGCCTACTCACACTGACGCAGCTCTTTCCAATTAGAGAAACAGCCCTCGAACCTGGAGAGGCAGAAATGCCCTCTCGTCTAATGGGAACTAGCCTACTCACACTGAAGCAGCTATTTCCCATTAGAGAAACTGCCCTCTGACCTGAAGAGGCAGAAAGGTCCTCTCGTCTAATGGGAACTAGCCTACTCTCACTGAAGCATCTATTTCCCATTAGAGAAACGGCCCTCTGACCTGGAGAGGCAGAATGGTCCTCTCGTCTAATGGGAACTAACCTACTCACAATGAAGCATCTATTTCCCATTAGAGAAACAGCCCTGCGACCTGAAGAAGCAGAAAGATCCTCTTGTCTAATGGGAACTAGCCTACTCACACTGAAGTAGCTGTTTCCCATTAGAGAAACGGCCCTCCGACCTGGAGAGTCAGAAAGTTCCTCTCGTCTAATGAGAACTAGCCTACTCACAGTGAAGCATCTATTTCCCATTAGAGAAATGGCCCTTCAACCCGGAAAGGCAGAACGTTCCTCTCATCTAATGGGAACTAATCTACTCACAATGAAGCATCTATTTCCAATTAGAGAAACGGCCCTCCGACCTCGAGAACCAGAAAGTTTCTCTCGTCAATTGGAACTAGCCTACTCTCACTGAAGCAGCTATTTCCCATTAGAGAAACTGCCCTCTGACCTGGAGAGGCAGAATGGTCCTCTCGTCTAATGGGAACTAACCTACTCACAATGAAGCATCTATTTCCCATTAGAGAAACAGCCCTGCGACCTGAAGAAGCAGAAGGGTCCTCTCGTCTAATGGGAACTAGCCTACTCATACTGAAGCAGCTATTTCCCATTAGACAAATGGCCCTCCGACCTGGAGAGTCAGAAAGTTCCTCTCGTCTAATGAGAACTAGCCTACTCACACTGAAGCATCTATTTCCCATTAGAGAAACGGCCCTCCAACCTGGATAGGCAGAAAGGTCCTCTAGTCTAATGGGAACTAGCCTACTCACACTGACGCAGCTCTTTCCAATTAGAGAAACAGCCCTCGAACCTGGAGAGGCAGAAATGCCCTCTCGTCTAATGGGAACTAGCCTACTCACACTGAAGCAGCTATTTCCCATTAGAGAAACTGCCCTCTGACCTGAAGAGGCAGAAAGGTCCTCTCGTCTAATGGGAACTAGCCTACTCTCAATGAAGCATCTATTTCCCATTAGAGAAACTGCCCTCAGACCTGGAGAGGCAGAATTGTCCTCTCGTCTAATGGGAACTAACCTACTCACAATGAAGCATCAATTTCCCATTAGAGAAACGGCCCTCTGACCTGGAGATTCAGAAAGTTCCTCTTGTCTAATGAGAACTAGCCTACTCACACTGAAGCATCTATTTCCCATTAGAGAAATGGCCCTTCAAACCGGAGAGGCAGAACGTTCCTCTCATCTAATGGGAACTAGTCTACTCACAATGAAGCATCTATTTCCAATTAGAGAAACGGCCCTCCGACCTCGAGAACCAGAAAGTTTCTCTCGTCAATTGGATCTAGCCTACTCACACTGAAGCAGCTATTTCCCATTAGAGAAACTGCCCTCTGAACTGAAGAGGCAGAAAGGTCCTCTCGTCTAATGGGAACTTGCTTACTCTCACTGAAGCATCTATTTCCCATTAGAGAAACGGCCCTCTGTCCTCGAGAGGCAGAATGGTCCTCTCGTCTAATGGGAACTAACCTACTCACAATGAAGCATCTATTTCCCATTAGAGAAACAGCCCTGCGACCTGAAGAAGCAGAAAGGTCCTCTCGTCTAATGGGAACTAGCCTACTCATACTGAAGCAGCTATTTCCCATTAGACAAACGGCCCTCCGACCTGGAGAGTCAGAAAGTTCCTCTCGTCTAATGAGAACTAGCCTACTCACACTGAAGCATCTATTTCCCATTTGAGAAACGGCCCTCCAACCTGGAGAGGCAGAAAGGTCCTCTAGTCTAATGGGAACTAGCCTACTCACACTGACGCAGGTCTTTCCAATTAGAGAAACAGCCCTCGAACCTGGAGAGGCAGAAATGCCCTCTCGTCTAATGGGAACTAGCCTACTCACACTGAAGCAGCTATTTCCCATTAGAGAAACTGCCCTCTGACCTGAAGAGGCAGAAAGGTCCTCTCGTCTAATGGGAACTAGCCTACTCTCACTGAAGCATCTATTTCCCATTAGAGAAACGGCCCTCTGACCTGGAGAGGCAGAATGGTCCTCTCGTCTAATGGGAGCTAACCTACTCACAATGAAGCATCTATTTCCCATTACAGAAACAGCCCTGCGACCTGAAGAAGCAGAAAGATCCTCTCGTCTAATGGGAACTAGCCTACTCACACTGAAGCAGCTATTTCCCATTTGAGATACGAACCTCCAACCTGGAGCGTCAGAAAGGTCCCCTCGTCATATGGGAACTAGGCAACTCACACTGATGCAGCTCTTTCCAATTACAGAAACGGCCCTCCAACCTGCAGAGGTCGAAAAGTCCAGTCGTCTAATGGGAACTAGCCTACTCACACTGAAGCAGCTATTTCCCATTAGAGAAACGGCACTCTGACCTGGAGAGGCAGAAAGGTGCTCTTGTCTAATGGGAAATAGCCTACTCACACTGAATCATCTGTTTCCCATTAGAGAAACGTCCCTCTGACCTGGAGAGTCAGAAAGGTCCTCTCGTCTAATGGGAACTAGCCTACTCCCAATGAAGCATCTATTTCCCATTAGAGAAACAGCCCTGTGACCTGAAGAAGCAGAAAGGTCCTCTCGTCTAATGGGAACTAGTCTACTCACACTAAAGTAGCTATTTCCCATTAGAGAAATGGCCCTCCAACCTGGAGAGGCAGAAAGGTCCTCTTGTCTAATGGGAAATTGCCTACTCACACTGACGCACCTCTTTCACATTGGAAAAACGGCCCTCCAACTTGGCGAGGCAGAAAGATCCTCTTGTCTAATGGGACCTAGCCTACTCACACTGAAGTAGCTATTTCCCATTAGAGAAATGGCCCTCCGACCTGGAGCGTCAGAAAGGTCCTCTCGTCTAATGGGAACTAGGCAACTCACACTGATGCAGATCTTTTCAATTAGAGAAACGGCCCTCCAACCTGCAGAGGCCGAAAAGTCCAGTTGTCTAATGGGAACTAGCCTACTCACACTGAAGCAGCTACTTCCCATTAGAGAAACGGCACTCTGACCTGGAGAGGCAGAAAAGCCCTCTCATCTAATGGGAACTAGCCTACTTACACTGAAGCATCTATTTCCCATTAGAGAAACTGCCCTCTGACCTGAACAGGCAGATAGGTGCTCTCGGCTAATGGGAACTAGCCTACTCACACTGAATCATCTGTTTCCCATTAGAGAAACGTCCCTCTGACCTGGAGAGGCACAAAGGTCCTCTCGTCTAATGGGAACTAGCCTACTCCCAATGAAGCATCTATTTCCCATTAGAGAAACAGCCCTGTGACCTGAAGAAGCAGAAAGGTCCTCTCGTCTAATGGGAACTAGTCTACTCACACTGAAGCAGCTATTTTCCATTAGAGAAACGGCCCACCGACCTGGAGAGTCAGAAAGTTCCTCTCGTCTAATGAGAACTAGCCTACTCACACTGAAGCATCTATTTCCCATTAGAGAAATTGCCCTTCAACCCGGAGAGGCAGAACGTTCCTCTCATCTAATGGGAACTAGTCTACTCACAATGAAGCATCTATTTCCAATTAGAGAAACGGCCCTCCGACCTCGAGAACCAGAAAGTTTCTCTCGTCAATTGGAACTAGCCTAATCACACTGAAGCAGCTATTTCCCATTAGAGAAACTGCCCTCTGACCTGTAGAGGCAGAAAGGTCCTCTCGTCTAATGGGAACTAGCCTACTCTCACTGAAGCATCTATTTCCCATTAGAGAAACGGCCCTCTGACCTGGAGAGGCAGAATGGTCCTCTCGTCCAATGGGAACTAACCTACTCACAATGAAGCATCTATTTCCCATTAGAGAAACAGCCCTGCGACCTGAAGAAGCAGAAGGGTCCTCTCGTCTAATGTGAACTAGCCTACTCATACTGAAGCAGCTATTTCCCATTAGACAAACGGCCCTCCCACCTGGAGAGTCAGAAAGTTCCTCTCGTCTAATGAGAACTAGCCTACTCACACTGAAGCATCTATTTCCCATTAGAGAAACGGCCCTCCAACATGGAGAGGCAGAAAGGTCCTCTAGTCTAATGGGAACTAGCCTACTCACACTGACGCAGCTCTTTCCAATTAGAGAAACAGCCCTCGAACCTGGAGAGGCAGAAATGCCCTCTCGTCTAATGGGAACTAGCCTACTCACACTGAAGCAGCTATTTCCCATTAGAGAAACTGTCCTTTGACCAGAAGAGGCAGAAAGGTCCTCTCGTCTAATGGGAACTAGCCTACTCTCAATGAAGCATCTATTTCCCATTAGAGAAACGGCCCTCTGACCTGGAGAGGCAGAATTGTCCTCTCGTCTAATGGGAACTAACCTACTCACAATGAAGCATCAATTTCCCATTAGAGAAACGGCCCTCCGACCTGGAGAGTCAGAAAGTTCCTCTCGTCTAATGAGAACTAGTCTACTCACAATGAAGCATCTATTTCCAATTAGAGAAACGGCCCTCCGACCTCGAGAACCAGAAAGTTTCTCTCGTCAATTGGAACTAGTCTACTCACACTGAAGCAGCTATTTCCCATTAGAGAAACTGCACTCTGACCTGAAGAGGCAGAAAGGTCCTCTCGTCTAATGGGAACTAGCTTACTCTCACTGAAGCATCTATTTCCCATTAGAGAAACGGCCCTCTGACCTGGAGAGGCAGAATGGTCCTCTCGTCTAATGGGAACTAACCTACTCACAATGAAGCATCTATTTCCCATTAGAGAAACATCCCTGCGACCTGAAGAAGCAGAAAGGTCCTCTCGTCTAATGGGAACTAGCCTACTCATACTGAAGCAGCTATTTCCCATTAGACAAACGGCCCTCCGACCTGGAGAGCCAGAAAGTTCCTCTCGTCTAATGAGAACTAGCCTACTCACACTGAAGCATCTATTTCCCATTAGAGAAACGGCCCTCCAACCTGGAGAGGCAGAAAGGTCCTCTAGTCTAATGGGAACTAGCCTACTCACACTGACGCAGCTCTTTCCAATTAGAGAAACAGCCCTCGAACCTGGAGACGCAGAAATGCCCTCTCGTCTAATGGGAACTAGCCTACTCACACTGAAGCAGCTATTTCCCATTAGAGAAACTGCCCTCTGACCTGAAGAGGCAGAAAGTTCCTCTCGTCTAGTGGGAACTAGCCTACTCTCACTGAAGCATCTATTTCCCATTAGAGAAATGGCCCTCTGACCTGGAGAGGCATAATGGTCCTCTCGTCTAATGGGAACTAACCTACTCACAATGAAGCATCTATTTCCCATTAGAGAAACAGCCCTGCGACCTGAAGAAGCAGAAAGATCCTCTCGTCTAATGGGAACTAGCCTACTCACACTGAAGCAGCTATTTCCCATTTGAGATACGAACCTCCAACCTGGAGAGGCAGAAAGGTCCTCTTGTCTAATGGGAAATTGCCTACTCACACTGACGCAGCTCTTTCACATTGGAAAAACGGCCCTCCAACTTGGCGAGGCAGAAATATCCTCTTGTCTAATGGGACCTAGCCTACTCACACTGAAGTAGCTATTTCCCATTAGAGAAATGGCCCTCCGACCTGGAGCGTCAGAAAGGTCCCCTCGTCTAATGGGAACTAGGCAACTCACACTGATGCAGCTCTTTCCAATTAGAGAAACGGCCCTCCAACCTGCAGAGGCCGAAAAGTCCAGTCGTCTAATGGGAACTAGCCTACTCACACTGAAGCAGCTATTTCCCATTAGAGAAACGGCACTCTGACCTGGAGAGGGAGAAAAGCCCTCTAATCTAATGGAAACTAGCCTACTTATACTGAAGCATCTATTTCCCATTAGAGAAACTGCCCTCTGACCTGAACAGGCAGTAAGGTGCTCTCGTCTAATGGGAACTAGCTTACTCACACTGAATCATCTGTTTCCCATTACAGAAACGTCCCTCTGACCTGGAGAGTCAGAAAGGTCCTCTCGTCTAATCAGAACTAGCCTACTCACACTGAAGCAGCTATTTTCCTTTAGAGAAACGACCCTCCAACCTGGAGAGTCAGAAAGGTCCTCTCGTCTAATCAGAACTAGCCTACTCACACTGAAGCACCTGTTTCCCATTAGAGAAATGGCCCTTCGACCCGGAGAGGCAGAACGTTCCTCTCATCTAATGGGAACTAGTCTATTCACAATGAAGCATCTATTTCCCATTAGAGAAACGACCCTCCAACCTGGAGAGGCAGAAAGGTCCTCTCGTCTAATCAGAACTAGCCTACTCACACTGAAGCACCTGTTTCCCATTAGAGAAATGGCCCTTCGACCCGGAGAGGCAGAACGTTCCTCTCATCTAATGGGAACTAGTCTATTCACAATGAAGCATCTATTTCCCATTAGAAAAACGGCCCTCCAACTTGGCGAGGCATAATTGTCCTCTTGTCTAATGGGAACTAGTCTTCTCACAATGAAACATGTATTTCCCATTAGAGAAACGGCCCTCCAACCTGGAGAGGCCAGAAAGTTCCCCTTGTCTAATGGGAACTAGTCTACTCACAATGAAGCATCTATTTCCAATTAGAGAAACGGCCCTCCGACCTCGAGAACCAGAAAGTTTCTCTCGTCAATTGGAACTAGCCTACTCACACTGAAGCAGCTATTTCCCATTAGAGAAACTGCCCTCTGACCTGTAGAGGCAGAAAGGTCCTCTCGTCTAATGGGAACTAGCCTACTCTCACTGAAGCATCTATTTCCCATTAGAGAAACGGCCCTCTGACCTGGAGAGGCAGAATGGTCCTCTCGTCTAATGGGAACTAACCTACTCACAATGAAGCAGCTATTTCCCATTAGACAAACGGCCCTCCCACCTGGAGAGTCAGAAAGTTCCTCTCGTCTAATGGGAACTAACCTACTCACAATGAAGCATCTATTTCCCATTAGAGAAACAGCCCTGCGACCTGAAGAAGCAGAGAGGTCCTCTCGTCTAATGGGAACTAGCCTACTCATACTGAAGCAGCTATTTCCCATTAGAGAAACGGCCGTCCGACCTGGAGAGTCAGAAAGTTCCTCTCGTCTAATGGGAACTAGCCTACTCACACTGAAGCATCTATTTCCCATTAGAGAAACGACCCTCCAACCTGGAGAGGCAGAAAGGTCCTCTAGTCTAATGGGAACTAGCCTACTCACACTGACGCAGCTCTTTCCAATTAGAGAAACAGCCCTCGAACCTGGAGAGGCAGAAATGCCCTCTCGTCTAATGGGAACTAGCCTACTCACACTGAAGCAGCTATTTCCCATTAGAGAAACTGCCCTCTGACCTGAAGAGGCAGAAAGGTCCTCTCGTCTAATGGGAACTAGCCTACTCTCACTGAAGCATCTATTTCCCATTAGAGAAACGGCCCTCTGACCTGGAGAGTCAGAATGGTCCTCTTGTCTAATGGGAACTAACCTACTCACAATGAAGCATCTATTTCCCATTAGAGAAACAGCCCTGCGACCTGAAGAAGCAGAAAGATCCTCACGTCTAATGGGAACTAGCCTACTCACACTGAAGCATCTATTTCCCATTAGAGAATTGGCCCTTCAACCCGGAGAGGCAGAACGTTCCTCTCATCTAATGGGAACTAGTCTACTCACAATGAAGCATCTATTTCCAATTAGAGAAACGGCCCTCCGACCTCGAGAACCAGAAAGTTTCTCACGTCAATTGGAACTAGCCTAATCACACTGAAGCAGCTATTTCCCATTAGAGAAACGGCCCTCCGACCTGGAGATTCAGAAAGTTCCTCTCGTCTAATGAGAACTAGCCTACTCACACTGAAGCATCTATTTCCCATTAGAGAATTGGCCCTTCAACCCGGAGAGGCAGAACGTTCCTCTCATCTAATGGGAACTAGTCTACTCACAATGAAGCATCTATTTCCAATTAGAGAAACGGCCCTCCGACCTCGAGAACCAGAAAGTTTCTCACGTCAATTGGAACTAGCCTAATCACACTGAAGCAGCTATTTCCCATTAGAGAAACTGCCCTCTGACCTGTAGAGGCAGAAAGGTCCTCTCGTCTAATGGGAACTAGCCTACTCTCGCTGAAGCATCTATTTCCCATTAGAGAAACGGCCCTCTGACCTGGAGAGGCAGAATGGTCCTCTCGTCTAATGGGAACTAACCTACTCACAATGAAGCATCTATTTCCCATTCGAGAAACAGCCCTGCGACCTGAAGAAGCAGAAGGGTCCTCTCGTCTAATGGGAACTAGCCTACTCATACTGAAGCAGCTATTTCCCATTATACAAACAGCCCTCCCACCTGGAGAGTCAGAAAGTTCCTCTTGTCTAATGAGAACTAGCCTACTCACACTGAAGCATCTATTTCCCATTAGAGAATCAGCCCTCCAACCTGGAGAGGCAGAAAGGTCCTCTAGTCTAATGGGAACTAGCCTACTCACACTGACGCAGCTCTTTCCAATTAGAGAAACAGCCCTCGAACCTGGAGAGGCAGAAATGCCCTCTCGTCTAATGGGAACTAGCCTACTCACACTGAAGCAGCTATTTCCCATTAGAGAAACTGCTCTCTGACCTGAAGAGGCAGAAAGGTCCTCTCGTCTAATGGGAACTAGCCTACTCTCAATGAAGCATCAATTTCCCATTAGAGAAACCGCCCTCCGACCTGGAGAGTCAGAAAGTTCCTCTCGTCTAATGAGAACTAGCCTACTCACACTGAAGCATCTATTTCCCATTAGAGAAATGGCCCTTCAACCCAGAGAGGCAGAACGTCCCTCTCATCTAATGGGAACTAGTCTACTCACAATGAAGCATCTATTTCCAATCAGAGAAACGGCCCTCCGACCTCGAGAGCCAGAAAGTTTCTCTCGTCAATTGGAACTAGCCTACTCACACTGAAGCAGCTATTTCCCATTAGAGAAACTGCACTCTGACCTGAAGAGGCAGAAAGGTCCTCTCGTCTAATGGGAACTAGCTTACTCTCACTGAAGCATCTATTTCCCATTAGAGAAACGGCCCTCTGACCTGGAGAGGCAGAATGGTCCTCTCGTCTAATGGGAACTAACCTACTCAAACTGAAGCATCTATTTCCCATTAGAGAAACGGCCCTCCAACCTGGAGAGGCAGAAAGGTCCTCTCGTCTAATGGGAAATAGCCTACTCACAAGGAAGCATCTATTTCCCATTAGAGAAACAGCCCAGCGACCTGAAGAAGCAGAAAGATCCTCTCGTCTAATGGGAACTATCCTACTCACACTGAATCAGCTATTTCCCATTAGAGAAACGACCCTCAAACCTGTAGAGGCAGAAAGGTCCTCTCCTCTAATGGGAACTAGCCTACTCACACTGACGCAGCTCTTTCCCATTAGAAAAACGGCCCTCCAACTTGGCGAGGCAGAAAGGTCCTCTTGTCTAATGGGAACTAGCCTACTCACACTGAAGCAGCTATTTCCTATTAGAGAAACGGCCCTCCGACCTGGAGAGTTAGAAAGTTCCTCTTATCTAATGAGAACTAGCCTACTCACACTGAAGCATCTATTTCCCAATAGAGAAATGGCCCTTCGACCCGGAGAGGCAGAACGTTCCTCTCATCTAATGGGAACTAGTCCACTCACAATGAAGCATCTATTTCCTATCAGAGAAACGGCACTCTGACCTGAAGAGGCAGAAAAGCCCTCTCATCTAATGGGAACTAGCCTACTTACACTGAAGCATCTATTTCCCATTAGAGAAACTGCCCTCTGACCTGAACAGGCAGAAAGGTGCTCTCGTCTAATGGGAACTAGCCTACTCACACTGAATCATCTGTTTCCCATTAGAGAAACGTCCCTCTGACCTGGAGAGGCACAAAGGTCCTCTCGTCTAATGGGAACTAGCCTACTCCCAATGAAGCATCTATTTCCCATTAGAGAAACAGCCCTGTGACCTGAAGAAGCAGAAAGGTCCTCTCGTCTAATGGGAACTAGTCTACTCACACTGAAGCAGCTATTTTCCATTAGAGAAACGACCCTCAACCTGGAGAGGCAGAAAGGTCCTCTCCTCTAATGGGAAATAGCCTACTCACTGACGCAGCTCTTTTCATTAGAAAAACGGCCCTCCAACTTGGCGAGGCAGAAAGGTCCTCTTGTCTAATGGGAACTAGTCTACTCACAATGAAGCATGTATTTCCCATTAGAGAAACGGCCCTCCAACCTGGAGAGGCCAGAAAGTTCCCCTTGTCTAATGGGAACTAGCCTACTCAAACTGAAGCATCTATTTCCCATTAGAGAAACGGCCCTCCAACCTGGAGAGGCAGAAAGGTCCTCTCGTCTAATGGGAACTAGCCTACTCAGAAGGAAGCATCTATTTCCCATTAGAGAAACAGCCCTGCGACCTGAAGAAGCAGAAAGATCCTCTCGTCTAATGGGAACTAGCCTACTCACACTGAAGCAGCTATTTCCCATTAGAGAAACGACCCTCAAACCTGCAGAGGCAGAAAGGTCCTCTTGTCTAATGGGAACTAACCTACTCACAATGAAGCATCTATTTCCAATTAGAGAAACAGCCCTGCGACCTGAAGAAGCAGAAAGATCCTCTCGTCTAATGGGAACTAGCCTACTCACACTGAAGCAGCTATTTCCCATTTGAGATACGACCCTCCGACCTGGAGAGGCAGAAAGGTCCTCTTGTCTAACGGGAAATTGCCTACTCACACTGACGCAGCTCTTTCACATTGGAAAAACAGCCCTCCAACTTGGCGAGGCAGAAAGATCCTCTTGTCTAATGGGAACTAGCCTACTCACACTGAAGTAGCTATTTCCCATTAGAGAAACGGCCCACCGACCTGGAGAGTCAGAAAGTTCCTCTCGTCTAATGAGAACTAGCCTACTCACACTGAAGCATATATTTCCCATTAGAGAAATTGCCCTTCAACCCGGAGAGGCAGAACGTTCCTCTCATCTAATGGGAACTAGTCTACTCACAATGAAGCATCTATTTCCAATTAGAGAAACGGCCCTCCGACCTCGAGAACCAGAAAGTTTCTCTCGTCAATTGGAACTAGCCTAATCACACTGAAGCAGCTATTTCCCATTAGAGAAACTGCCCTCTGACCTGTAGAGGCAGAAAGGTCCTCTCGTCTAATGGGAACTAGCCTACTCTCACTGAAGCATCTATTTCCCATTAGAGAAACGGCCCTCTGACCTGGAGAGGCAGAATGGTCCTCTCGTCTAATGAGAACTAGCCTACTCACACTGAAGCATCTATTTCCCATTAGAGAAACGGCCCTCCAACATGGAGAGGCAGAAAGGTCCTCTAGTCTAATGGGAACTAGCCTACTCACACTGACGCAGCTCTTTCCAGTTAGAGAAACAGCCCTCGAACCTGGAGAGGCAGAAATGCCCTCTCGTCTAATGGGAACTAGCCTACTCACACTGAAGCAGCTATTTCCCATTAGAGAAACTGTCCTTTGACCAGAAGAGGCAGAAAGGTCCTCTCGTCTAATGGGAACTAGCCTACTCTCAATGAAGCATCTATTTCCCATTAGAGAAACGGCCCTCTGACCTGGAGAGGCAGAATTGTCCTCTCGTCTAATGGGAACTAACCTACTCACAATGAAGCATCAATTTCCCATTAGAGAAACGGCCCTCCAACCTGGAGAGGCAGAAAGGTCCTCTCGTCTAATGGGAAATAGCCTACTCACAAGGAAGCATCTATTTCCCATTAGAGAAACAGCCCAGCGACCTGAAGAAGCAGAAAGATCCTCTCGTCTAATGGGAACTATCCTACTCACACTGAATCAGCTATTTCCCATTAGAGAAACGACCCTCAAACCTGTAGAGGCAGAAAGGTCCTCTCCTCTAATGGGAACTAGCCTACTCACACTGACGCAGCTCTTTCCCATTAGAAAAACGGCCCTCCAACTTGGCGAGGCAGAAAGGTCCTCTTGTCTAATGGGAACTAGCCTACTCACACTGAAGCAGCTATTTCCTATTAGAGAAACGGCCCTCCGACCTGGAGAGTTAGAAAGTTCCTCTTATCTAATGAGAACTAGCCTACTCACACTGAAGCATCTATTTCCCAATAGAGAAATGGCCCTTCGACCCGGAGAGGCAGAACGTTCCTCTCATCTAATGGGAACTAGTCCACTCACAATGAAGCATCTATTTCCTATCAGAGAAACGGCACTCTGACCTGAAGAGGCAGAAAAGCCCTCTCATCTAATGGGAACTAGCCTACTTACACTGAAGCATCTATTTCCCATTAGAGAAACTGCCCTCTGACCTGAACAGGCAGAAAGGTGCTCTCGTCTAATGGGAACTAGCCTACTCACACTGAATCATCTGTTTCCCATTAGAGAAACGTCCCTCTGACCTGGAGAGGCACAAAGGTCCTCTCGTCTAATGGGAACTAGCCTACTCCCAATGAAGCATCTATTTCCCATTAGAGAAACAGCCCTGTGACCTGAAGAAGCAGAAAGGTCCTCTCGTCTAATGGGAACTAGTCTACTCACACTGAAGCAGCTATTTTCCATTAGAGAAACGACCCTCAACCTGGAGAGGCAGAAAGGTCCTCTCCTCTAATGGGAAATAGCCTACTCACTGACGCAGCTCTTTTCATTAGAAAAACGGCCCTCCAACTTGGCGAGGCAGAAAGGTCCTCTTGTCTAATGGGAACTAGTCTACTCACAATGAAGCATGTATTTCCCATTAGAGAAACGGCCCTCCAACCTGGAGAGGCCAGAAAGTTCCCCTTGTCTAATGGGAACTAGCCTACTCAAACTGAAGCATCTATTTCCCATTAGAGAAACGGCCCTCCAACCTGGAGAGGCAGAAAGGTCCTCTCGTCTAATGGGAACTAGCCTACTCAGAAGGAAGCATCTATTTCCCATTAGAGAAACAGCCCTGCGACCTGAAGAAGCAGAAAGATCCTCTCGTCTAATGGGAACTAGCCTACTCACACTGAAGCAGCTATTTCCCATTAGAGAAACGACCCTCAAACCTGCAGAGGCAGAAAGGTCCTCTTGTCTAATGGGAACTAACCTACTCACAATGAAGCATCTATTTCCAATTAGAGAAACAGCCCTGCGACCTGAAGAAGCAGAAAGATCCTCTCGTCTAATGGGAACTAGCCTACTCACACTGAAGCAGCTATTTCCCATTAGAGATACGACCCTCCGACCTGGAGAGGCAGAAAGGTCCTCTTGTCTAACGGGAAATTGCCTACTCACACTGACGCAGCTCTTTCACATTGGAAAAACAGCCCTCCAACTTGGCGAGGCAGAAAGATCCTCTTGTCTAATGGGAACTAGCCTACTCACACTGAAGTAGCTATTTCCCATTAGAGAAACGGCCCACCGACCTGGAGAGTCAGAAAGTTCCTCTCGTCTAATGAGAACTAGCCTACTCACACTGAAGCATATATTTCCCATTAGAGAAATTGCCCTTCAACCCGGAGAGGCAGAACGTTCCTCTCATCTAATGGGAACTAGTCTACTCACAATGAAGCATCTATTTCCAATTAGAGAAACGGCCCTCCGACCTCGAGAACCAGAAAGTTTCTCTCGTCAATTGGAACTAGCCTAATCACACTGAAGCAGCTATTTCCCATTAGAGAAACTGCCCTCTGACCTGTAGAGGCAGAAAGGTCCTCTCGTCTAATGGGAACTAGCCTACTCTCACTGAAGCATCTATTTCCCATTAGAGAAACGGCCCTCTGACCTGGAGAGGCAGAATGGTCCTCTCGTCTAATGAGAACTAGCCTACTCACACTGAAGCATCTATTTCCCATTAGAGAAACGGCCCTCCAACATGGAGAGGCAGAAAGGTCCTCTAGTCTAATGGGAACTAGCCTACTCACACTGACGCAGCTCTTTCCAGTTAGAGAAACAGCCCTCGAACCTGGAGAGGCAGAAATGCCCTCTCGTCTAATGGGAACTAGCCTACTCACACTGAAGCAGCTATTTCCCATTAGAGAAACTGTCCTTTGACCAGAAGAGGCAGAAAGGTCCTCTCGTCTAATGGGAACTAGCCTACTCTCAATGAAGCATCTATTTCCCATTAGAGAAACGGCCCTCTGACCTGGAGAGGCAGAATTGTCCTCTCGTCTAATGGGAACTAACCTACTCACAATGAAGCATCAATTTCCCATTAGAGAAACGGCCCTCCGACCTGGAGAGTCAGAAAGTTCCTCTCGTCTAATGAGAACTAGCCTACTCACACTGAAGCATCTATTTCCCATTGGAGAAATGGCCCTTCAACCCAGAGAGGCAGAACGTCCCTCTCATCTAATGGGAACTAGTCTACTCACAATGAAGCATCTATTTCCAATTAGAGAAACGGCCCTCCGACCTCGAGAACCAGAAAGTTTCTCTCGTCAATTGGAACTAGTCTACTCACACTGAAGCAGCTATTTCCCATTAGAGAAACTGCACTCTGACCTGTAGAGGCAGAAAGGTCCTCTCGTCTAATGGGAACTAGCCTACTCTCACTGAAGCATCTATTTCCCATTAGAGAAACGGCCCTCTGACCTGGAGAGGCAGAATGGTCCTCTCGTCTAATGGGAACTAACCTACTCACAATGAAGCATCTATTTCCCATTAGAGAAACATCCCTGCGACCTGAAGAAGCAGAAAGGTCATCTCGTCTAATGGGAACTAGCCTACTCACACTGAAGCATCTATTTCCCATTAGAGAAACGGCCCTCCAACCTGGAGAGGCAGAAAGGTCCTCTAGTCTAATGGGAACTAGCCTACTCACACTGACCCAGCTCTTTCCAATTAGAGAAACAGCCCTCGAACCTGGAGACGCAGAAATGCCCTCTCGTCTAATGGGAACTAGCCTACTCACACTGAAGCAGCTATTTCCCATTAGAGAAACTGCCCTCTGACCTGAAGAGGCAGAAAGTTCCTCTCGTCTAATGGGAACTAGCCTACTCTCACTGAAGCATCTATTTCCCATTAGAGAAATGGCCCTCTGACCTGGAGAGGCAGAATGGTCCTCTCGTCTAATGGGAACTAACCTACTCACAATGAAGCATCTATTTCCCATTAGAGAAACAGCCCTGCGACCTGAAGAAGCAGAAAGATCCTCTCGTCTAATGGGAACTAGCCTACTCACACTCAAGCAGCTATTTCCCATTTGAGATACGAACCTCCAACCTGGAGAGGCAGAAAGGTCCTCTTGTCTAATGGGAAATTGCCTACTCACACTGACGCAGCTCTTTCACATTGGAAAAACGGCCCTCCAACTTGGCGAGGCAGAAATATCCTCTTGTCTAATGGGACCTAGCCTACTCACACTGAAGTAGCTATTTCCCATTAGAGAAATGGCCCTCCGACCTGGAGCGTCAGAAAGGTCCCCTCGTCTAATGGGAACTAGGCAACTCACACTGATGCAGCTCTTTCCAATTAGAGAAACGGCCCTCCAACCTGCAGAGGCCGAAAAGTCCAGTCGTCTAATGGGAACTAGCCTACTCACACTGAAGCAGCTATTTCCCATTAGAGAAACGGCACTCTGACCTGGAGAGGCAGAAAAGCCCTCTAATCTAATGGAAAATAGCCTACTTATACTGAAGCATCTATTTCCCATTAGAGAAACTGCCCTCTGACCTGAACAGGCAGTAAGGTGCTCTCGTCTAATGGGAACTAGCCTACTCACACTGAATCATCTGTTTCCCATTACAGAAACGTCCCTCTGACCTGGAGAGTCAGAAAGGTCCTCTCGTCTAATCAGAACTAGCCTACTCACACTGAAGCAGCTATTTCCCATTAGAGAAACTGCACTCTGACCTGGAGAGGCAGAAAAGCCCTCTAATCTAATGGAAACTAGCCTACTTATACTGAAGCATCTATTTCCAATTAGAGAAACGGCCCTCCGACCTCGAGAACCAGAAAGTTTCTCTCGTCAATTGGAACTAGTCTACTCACACTGAAGCAGCTATTTCCCATTAGAGAAACTGCACTCTGACCTGTAGAGGCAGAAAGGTCCTCTCGTCTAATGGGAACTAGCCTACTCTCACTGAAGCATCTATTTCCCATTAGAGAAACGGCCCTCTGACCTGGAGAGGCAGAATGGTCCTCTCGTCTAATGGGAACTAACCTACTCACAATGAAGCATCTATTTCCCATTAGAGAAACATCCCTGCGACCTGAAGAAGCAGAAAGGTCACCTCGTCTAATGGGAACTAGCCTACTCATACTGAAGCAGCTATTTCCCATTAGACAAACGGCCCTCCGACCTGGAGAGTCAGAAAGTTCCTCTCGTCTAATGAGACCTAGCCTACTCACACTGAAGCATCTATTTCCCATTAGAGAAACGGCCCTCCAACCTGGAGAGGCAGAAAGGTCCTCTAGTCTAATGGGAACTAGCCTACTCACACTGACGCAGCTCTTTCCAATCAGAGAAACAGCCCTCGAACCTGGAGACGCAGAAATGCCCTCTCGTCTAATGGGAACTAGCCTACTCACACTGAAGCAGCTATTTCCCATTAGAGAAACTGCCCTCTGACCTGAAGAGGCAGAAAGTTCCTCTCGTCTAATGGGAACTAGCCTACTCTCACTGAAGCATCTATTTCCCATTAGAGAAATGGCCCTCTGACCTGGAGAGGCAGAATGGTCCTCTCGTCTAATGGGAACTAACCTACTCACAATGAAGCATCTATTTCCCATTAGAGAAACAGCCTTGCGACCTGAAGAAGCAGAAAGATCCTCTCGTCTAATGGGAACTAGCCTACTCACACTGAAGCAGCTATTTCCCATTTGAGATACGAACCTCCAACCTGGAGAGGCAGAAAGGTCCTCTTGTCTAATCGGAAATTGCCTACTCACACTGACGCAGCTCTTTCACATTGGAAAAACGGCCCTCCAACTTGGCGAGGCAGAAATATCCTCTTGTCTAATGGGACCTAGCCTACTCACACTGAAGTAGCTATTTCCCATTAGAGAAATGGCCCTCCGACCTGGAGCGTCAGAAAGGTCCCCTCGTCTAATGGGAACTAGGCAACTCACACTGATGCAGCTCTTTCCAATTAGAGAAACGGCCCTCCAACCTGCAGAGGCCGAAAAGTCCAGTCGTCTAATGGGAACTAGCCTACTCACACTGAATCATCTGTTTCCCATTACAGAAACGTCCCTCTGACCTGGAGAGTCAGAAAGGTCCTCTCGTCTAATCAGAACTAGCCTACTCACACTGAAGCAGCTATTTTCCATTAGAGAAACGACCCTCCAACCTGGAGAGGCAGAAAGGTCCTCTCGTCAAATGGGAACTAGCCTACTCACACTGACACAGCTCTTTCCCATTAGAAAAACAGCCCTCCAACTTGGCGAGGCAGAAATGTCCTCTTGTCTAATGGGAACTAGCCTACTCACACTGAAGCACCTATTTCCCATTAGAGAAACGGCCCTCCGACCTGGAGAGTCAGAAAGGTCCTCTCGTCTAATCAGAACTAGCCTACTCACACTGAAGCATCTATTTCCCATTAGAGAATCAGCCCTCCAACCTGGAGAGGCAGAAAGGTCCTCTAGTCTAATGGGAACTAGCCTACTCACACTGACGCAGCTCTTTCCAATTAGAGAAACAGCCCTCGAACCTGGAGAGGCAGAAATGCCCTCTCGTCTAATGGGAACTAGCCTACTCACACTGAAGCAGCTATTTCCCATTAGAGAAACTGCTCTCTGACCTGAAGAGGCAGAAAGGTCCTCTCGTCTAATGGGAACTAGCCTACTCTCAATGAAGCATCAATTTCCCATTAGAGAAACCGCCCTCCGACCTGGAGAGTCAGAAAGTTCCTCTCGTCTAATGAGAACTAGCCTACTCACACTGAAGCATCTATTTCCCATTAGAGAAATGGCCCTTCAACCCAGAGAGGCAGAACGTCCCTCTCATCTAATGGGAACTAGTCTACTCACAATGAAGCATCTATTTCCAATCAGAGAAACGGCCCTCCGACCTCGAGAACCAGAAAGTTTCTCTCGTCAATTGGAACTAGCCTACTCACACTGAAGCAGCTATTTCCCATTAGAGAAACTGCACTCTGACCTGAAGAGGCAGAAAGGTCCTCTCGTCTAATGGGAACTAGCTTACTCTCACTGAAGCATCTATTTCCCATTAGAGAAACGGCCCTCTGACCTGGAGAGGCAGAATGGTCCTCTCGTCTAATGGGAACTAACCTACTCAAACTGAAGCATCTATTTCCCATTAGAGAAACGGCCCTCCAACCTGGAGAGGCAGAAAGGTCCTCTCGTCTAATGGGAAATAGCCTACTCACAAGGAAGCATCTATTTCCCATTAGAGAAACAGCCCAGCGACCTGAAGAAGCAGAAAGATCCTCTCGTCTAATGGGAACTATCCTACTCACACTGAATCAGCTATTTCCCATTAGAGAAACGACCCTCAAACCTGTAGAGGCAGAAAGGTCCTCTCCTCTAATGGGAACTAGCCTACTCACACTGACGCAGCTCTTTCCCATTAGAAAAACGGCCCTCCAACTTGGCGAGGCAGAAAGGTCCTCTTGTCTAATGGGAACTAGCCTACTCACACTGAAGCAGCTATTTCCTATTAGAGAAACGGCCCTCCGACCTGGAGAGTTAGAAAGTTCCTCTTATCTAATGAGAACTAGCCTACTCACACTGAAGCATCTATTTCCCAATAGAGAAATGGCCCTTCGACCCGGAGAGGCAGAACGTTCCTCTCATCTAATGGGAACTAGTCCACTCACAATGAAGCATCTATTTCCTATCAGAGAAACGGCACTCTGACCTGAAGAGGCAGAAAAGCCCTCTCATCTAATGGGAACTAGCCTACTTACACTGAAGCATCTATTTCCCATTAGAGAAACTGCCCTCTGACCTGAACAGGCAGAAAGGTGCTCTCGTCTAATGGGAACTAGCCTACTCACACTGAATCATCTGTTTCCCATTAGAGAAACGTCCCTCTGACCTGGAGAGGCACAAAGGTCCTCTCGTCTAATGGGAACTAGCCTACTCCCAATGAAGCATCTATTTCCCATTAGAGAAACAGCCCTGTGACCTGAAGAAGCAGAAAGGTCCTCTCGTCTAATGGGAACTAGTCTACTCACACTGAAGCAGCTATTTTCCATTAGAGAAACGACCCTCAACCTGGAGAGGCAGAAAGGTCCTCTCCTCTAATGGGAAATAGCCTACTCACTGACGCAGCTCTTTTCATTAGAAAAACGGCCCTCCAACTTGGCGAGGCAGAAAGGTCCTCTTGTCTAATGGGAACTAGTCTACTCACAATGAAGCATGTATTTCCCATTAGAGAAACGGCCCTCCAACCTGGAGAGGCCAGAAAGTTCCCCTTGTCTAATGGGAACTAGCCTACTCAAACTGAAGCATCTATTTCCCATTAGAGAAACGGCCCTCCAACCTGGAGAGGCAGAAAGGTCCTCTCGTCTAATGGGAACTAGCCTACTCAGAAGGAAGCATCTATTTCCCATTAGAGAAACAGCCCTGCGACCTGAAGAAGCAGAAAGATCCTCTCGTCTAATGGGAACTAGCCTACTCACACTGAAGCAGCTATTTCCCATTAGAGAAACGACCCTCAAACCTGCAGAGGCAGAAAGGTCCTCTTGTCTAATGGGAACTAACCTACTCACAATGAAGCATCTATTTCCAATTAGAGAAACAGCCCTGCGACCTGAAGAAGCAGAAAGATCCTCTCGTCTAATGGGAACTAGCCTACTCACACTGAAGCAGCTATTTCCCATTTGAGATACGACCCTCCGACCTGGAGAGGCAGAAAGGTCCTCTTGTCTAACGGGAAATTGCCTACTCACACTGACGCAGCTCTTTCACATTGGAAAAACAGCCCTCCAACTTGGCGAGGCAGAAAGATCCTCTTGTCTAATGGGAACTAGCCTACTCACACTGAAGTAGCTATTTCCCATTAGAGAAACGGCCCACCGACCTGGAGAGTCAGAAAGTTCCTCTCGTCTAATGAGAACTAGCCTACTCACACTGAAGCATATATTTCCCATTAGAGAAATTGCCCTTCAACCCGGAGAGGCAGAACGTTCCTCTCATCTAATGGGAACTAGTCTACTCACAATGAAGCATCTATTTCCAATTAGAGAAACGGCCCTCCGACCTCGAGAACCAGAAAGTTTCTCTCGTCAATTGGAACTAGCCTAATCACACTGAAGCAGCTATTTCCCATTAGAGAAACTGCCCTCTGACCTGTAGAGGCAGAAAGGTCCTCTCGTCTAATGGGAACTAGCCTACTCTCACTGAAGCATCTATTTCCCATTAGAGAAACGGCCCTCTGACCTGGAGAGGCAGAATGGTCCTCTCGTCTAATGAGAACTAGCCTACTCACACTGAAGCATCTATTTCCCATTAGAGAAACGGCCCTCCAACATGGAGAGGCAGAAAGGTCCTCTAGTCTAATGGGAACTAGCCTACTCACACTGACGCAGCTCTTTCCAGTTAGAGAAACAGCCCTCGAACCTGGAGAGGCAGAAATGCCCTCTCGTCTAATGGGAACTAGCCTACTCACACTGAAGCAGCTATTTCCCATTAGAGAAACTGTCCTTTGACCAGAAGAGGCAGAAAGGTCCTCTCGTCTAATGGGAACTAGCCTACTCTCAATGAAGCATCTATTTCCCATTAGAGAAACGGCCCTCTGACCTGGAGAGGCAGAATTGTCCTCTCGTCTAATGGGAACTAACCTACTCACAATGAAGCATCAATTTCCCATTAGAGAAACGGCCCTCCAACCTGGAGAGGCAGAAAGGTCCTCTCGTCTAATGGGAAATAGCCTACTCACAAGGAAGCATCTATTTCCCATTAGAGAAACAGCCCAGCGACCTGAAGAAGCAGAAAGATCCTCTCGTCTAATGGGAACTATCCTACTCACACTGAATCAGCTATTTCCCATTAGAGAAACGACCCTCAAACCTGTAGAGGCAGAAAGGTCCTCTCCTCTAATGGGAACTAGCCTACTCACACTGACGCAGCTCTTTCCCATTAGAAAAACGGCCCTCCAACTTGGCGAGGCAGAAAGGTCCTCTTGTCTAATGGGAACTAGCCTACTCACACTGAAGCAGCTATTTCCTATTAGAGAAACGGCCCTCCGACCTGGAGAGTTAGAAAGTTCCTCTTATCTAATGAGAACTAGCCTACTCACACTGAAGCATCTATTTCCCAATAGAGAAATGGCCCTTCGACCCGGAGAGGCAGAACGTTCCTCTCATCTAATGGGAACTAGTCCACTCACAATGAAGCATCTATTTCCTATCAGAGAAACGGCACTCTGACCTGAAGAGGCAGAAAAGCCCTCTCATCTAATGGGAACTAGCCTACTTACACTGAAGCATCTATTTCCCATTAGAGAAACTGCCCTCTGACCTGAACAGGCAGAAAGGTGCTCTCGTCTAATGGGAACTAGCCTACTCACACTGAATCATCTGTTTCCCATTAGAGAAACGTCCCTCTGACCTGGAGAGGCACAAAGGTCCTCTCGTCTAATGGGAACTAGCCTACTCCCAATGAAGCATCTATTTCCCATTAGAGAAACAGCCCTGTGACCTGAAGAAGCAGAAAGGTCCTCTCGTCTAATGGGAACTAGTCTACTCACACTGAAGCAGCTATTTTCCATTAGAGAAACGACCCTCAACCTGGAGAGGCAGAAAGGTCCTCTCCTCTAATGGGAAATAGCCTACTCACTGACGCAGCTCTTTTCATTAGAAAAACGGCCCTCCAACTTGGCGAGGCAGAAAGGTCCTCTTGTCTAATGGGAACTAGTCTACTCACAATGAAGCATGTATTTCCCATTAGAGAAACGGCCCTCCAACCTGGAGAGGCCAGAAAGTTCCCCTTGTCTAATGGGAACTAGCCTACTCAAACTGAATCATCTATTTCCCATTAGAGAAACGGCCCTCCAACCTGGAGAGGCAGAAAGGTCCTCTCGTCTAATGGGAACTAGCCTACTCAGAAGGAAGCATCTATTTCCCATTAGAGAAACAGCCCTGCGACCTGAAGAAGCAGAAAGATCCTCTCGTCTAATGGGAACTAGCCTACTCACACTGAAGCAGCTATTTCCCATTAGAGAAACGACCCTCAAACCTGCAGAGGCAGAAAGGTCCTCTTGTCTAATGGGAACTAACCTACTCACAATGAAGCATCTATTTCCAATTAGAGAAACAGCCCTGCGACCTGAAGAAGCAGAAAGATCCTCTCGTCTAATGGGAACTAGCCTACTCACACTGAAGCAGCTATTTCCCATTAGAGATACGACCCTCCGACCTGGAGAGGCAGAAAGGTCCTCTTGTCTAACGGGAAATTGCCTACTCACACTGACGCAGCTCTTTCACATTGGAAAAACAGCCCTCCAACTTGGCGAGGCAGAAAGATCCTCTTGTCTAATGGGAACTAGCCTACTCACACTGAAGTAGCTATTTCCCATTAGAGAAACGGCCCACCGACCTGGAGAGTCAGAAAGTTCCTCTCGTCTAATGAGAACTAGCCTACTCACACTGAAGCATATATTTCCCATTAGAGAAATTGCCCTTCAACCCGGAGAGGCAGAACGTTCCTCTCATCTAATGGGAACTAGTCTACTCACAATGAAGCATCTATTTCCAATTAGAGAAACGGCCCTCCGACCTCGAGAACCAGAAAGTTTCTCTCGTCAATTGGAACTAGCCTAATCACACTGAAGCAGCTATTTCCCATTAGAGAAACTGCCCTCTGACCTGTAGAGGCAGAAAGGTCCTCTCGTCTAATGGGAACTAGCCTACTCTCACTGAAGCATCTATTTCCCATTAGAGAAACGGCCCTCTGACCTGGAGAGGCAGAATGGTCCTCTCGTCTAATGAGAACTAGCCTACTCACACTGAAGCATCTATTTCCCATTAGAGAAACGGCCCTCCAACATGGAGAGGCAGAAAGGTCCTCTAGTCTAATGGGAACTAGCCTACTCACACTGACGCAGCTCTTTCCAGTTAGAGAAACAGCCCTCGAACCTGGAGAGGCAGAAATGCCCTCTCGTCTAATGGGAACTAGCCTACTCACACTGAAGCAGCTATTTCCCATTAGAGAAACTGTCCTTTGACCAGAAGAGGCAGAAAGGTCCTCTCGTCTAATGGGAACTAGCCTACTCTCAATGAAGCATCTATTTCCCATTAGAGAAACGGCCCTCTGACCTGGAGAGGCAGAATTGTCCTCTCGTCTAATGGGAACTAACCTACTCACAATGAAGCATCAATTTCCCATTAGAGAAACGGCCCTCCGACCTGGAGAGTCAGAAAGTTCCTCTCGTCTAATGAGAACTAGCCTACTCACACTGAAGCATCTATTTCCCATTGGAGAAATGGCCCTTCAACCCAGAGAGGCAGAACGTCCCTCTCATCTAATGGGAACTAGTCTACTCACAATGAAGCATCTATTTCCAATTAGAGAAACGGCCCTCCGACCTCGAGAACCAGAAAGTTTCTCTCGTCAATTGGAACTAGTCTACTCACACTGAAGCAGCTATTTCCCATTAGAGAAACTGCACTCTGACCTGTAGAGGCAGAAAGGTCCTCTCGTCTAATGGGAACTAGCCTACTCTCACTGAAGCATCTATTTCCCATTAGAGAAACGGCCCTCTGACCTGGAGAGGCAGAATGGTCCTCTCGTCTAATGGGAACTAACCTACTCACAATGAAGCATCTATTTCCCATTAGAGAAACATCCCTGCGACCTGAAGAAGCAGAAAGGTCATCTCGTCTAATGGGAACTAGCCTACTCACACTGAAGCATCTATTTCCCATTAGAGAAACGGCCCTCCAACCTGGAGAGGCAGAAAGGTCCTCTAGTCTAATGGGAACTAGCCTACTCACACTGACGCAGCTCTTTCCAATTAGAGAAACAGCCCTCGAACCTGGAGACGCAGAAATGCCCTCTCGTCTAATGGGAACTAGCCTACTCACACTGAAGCAGCTATTTCCCATTAGAGAAACTGCCCTCTGACCTGAAGAGGCAGAAAGTTCCTCTCGTCTAATGGGAACTAGCCTACTCTCACTGAAGCATCTATTTCCCATTAGAGAAATGGCCCTCTGACCTGGAGAGGCAGAATGGTCCTCTCGTCTAATGGGAACTAACCTACTCACAATGAAGCATCTATTTCCCATTAGAGAAACAGCCCTGCGACCTGAAGAAGCAGAAAGATCCTCTCGTCTAATGGGAACTAGCCTACTCACACTCAAGCAGCTATTTCCCATTTGAGATACGAACCTCCAACCTGGAGAGGCAGAAAGGTCCTCTTGTCTAATGGGAAATTGCCTACTCACACTGACGCAGCTCTTTCACATTGGAAAAACGGCCCTCCAACTTGGCGAGGCAGAAATATCCTCTTGTCTAATGGGACCTAGCCTACTCACACTGAAGTAGCTATTTCCCATTAGAGAAATGGCCCTCCGACCTGGAGCGTCAGAAAGGTCCCCTCGTCTAATGGGAACTAGGCAACTCACACTGATGCAGCTCTTTCCAATTAGAGAAACGGCCCTCCAACCTGCAGAGGCCGAAAAGTCCAGTCGTCTAATGGGAACTAGCCTACTCACACTGAAGCAGCTATTTCCCATTAGAGAAACGGCACTCTGACCTGGAGAGGCAGAAAAGCCCTCTAATCTAATGGAAAATAGCCTACTTATACTGAAGCATCTATTTCCCATTAGAGAAACTGCCCTCTGACCTGAACAGGCAGTAAGGTGCTCTCGTCTAATGGGAACTAGCCTACTCACACTGAATCATCTGTTTCCCATTACAGAAACGTCCCTCTGACCTGGAGAGTCAGAAAGGTCCTCTCGTCTAATCAGAACTAGCCTACTCACACTGAAGCAGCTATTTCCCATTAGAGAAACTGCACTCTGACCTGGAGAGGCAGAAAAGCCCTCTAATCTAATGGAAACTAGCCTACTTATACTGAAGCATCTATTTCCAATTAGAGAAACGGCCCTCCGACCTCGAGAACCAGAAAGTTTCTCTCGTCAATTGGAACTAGTCTACTCACACTGAAGCAGCTATTTCCCATTAGAGAAACTGCACTCTGACCTGTAGAGGCAGAAAGGTCCTCTCGTCTAATGGGAACTAGCCTACTCTCACTGAAGCATCTATTTCCCATTAGAGAAACGGCCCTCTGACCTGGAGAGGCAGAATGGTCCTCTCGTCTAATGGGAACTAACCTACTCACAATGAAGCATCTATTTCCCATTAGAGAAACATCCCTGCGACCTGAAGAAGCAGAAAGGTCACCTCGTCTAATGGGAACTAGCCTACTCATACTGAAGCAGCTATTTCCCATTAGACAAACGGCCCTCCGACCTGGAGAGTCAGAAAGTTCCTCTCGTCTAATGAGACCTAGCCTACTCACACTGAAGCATCTATTTCCCATTAGAGAAACGGCCCTCCAACCTGGAGAGGCAGAAAGGTCCTCTAGTCTAATGGGAACTAGCCTACTCACACTGACGCAGCTCTTTCCAATCAGAGAAACAGCCCTCGAACCTGGAGACGCAGAAATGCCCTCTCGTCTAATGGGAACTAGCCTACTCACACTGAAGCAGCTATTTCCCATTAGAGAAACTGCCCTCTGACCTGAAGAGGCAGAAAGTTCCTCTCGTCTAATGGGAACTAGCCTACTCTCACTGAAGCATCTATTTCCCATTAGAGAAATGGCCCTCTGACCTGGAGAGGCAGAATGGTCCTCTCGTCTAATGGGAACTAACCTACTCACAATGAAGCATCTATTTCCCATTAGAGAAACAGCCTTGCGACCTGAAGAAGCAGAAAGATCCTCTCGTCTAATGGGAACTAGCCTACTCACACTGAAGCAGCTATTTCCCATTTGAGATACGAACCTCCAACCTGGAGAGGCAGAAAGGTCCTCTTGTCTAATCGGAAATTGCCTACTCACACTGACGCAGCTCTTTCACATTGGAAAAACGGCCCTCCAACTTGGCGAGGCAGAAATATCCTCTTGTCTAATGGGACCTAGCCTACTCACACTGAAGTAGCTATTTCCCATTAGAGAAATGGCCCTCCGACCTGGAGCGTCAGAAAGGTCCCCTCGTCTAATGGGAACTAGGCAACTCACACTGATGCAGCTCTTTCCAATTAGAGAAACGGCCCTCCAACCTGCAGAGGCCGAAAAGTCCAGTCGTCTAATGGGAACTAGCCTACTCACACTGAATCATCTGTTTCCCATTACAGAAACGTCCCTCTGACCTGGAGAGTCAGAAAGGTCCTCTCGTCTAATCAGAACTAGCCTACTCACACTGAAGCAGCTATTTTCCATTAGAGAAACGACCCTCCAACCTGGAGAGGCAGAAAGGTCCTCTCGTCAAATGGGAACTAGCCTACTCACACTGACACAGCTCTTTCCCATTAGAAAAACAGCCCTCCAACTTGGCGAGGCAGAAATGTCCTCTTGTCTAATGGGAACTAGCCTACTCACACTGAAGCACCTATTTCCCATTAGAGAAACGGCCCTCCGACCTGGAGAGTCAGAAAGGTCCTCTCGTCTAATCAGAACTAGCCTACTCACACTGAAGCACCTGTTTCCCATTAGAGAAATGGCCCTTCGACCCGGAGAGGCAGAACGTTCCTCTCATCTAATGGGAACTAGTCTATTCACAATGAAGCATCTATTTCCCATTAGAGAAACGACCCTCCAACCTGGAGAGGCAGAAAGGTCCTGTCCTCTAATGGGAAATAGCCTACTCACACTGATGCAGCTCTTTTCCATTAGAAAAACGGCCCTCCAACTTGGCGAGGCATAATTGTCCTCTTGTCTAATGGGAACTAGTCTTCTCACAATGAAACATGTATTTCCCATTAGAGAAACGGCCCTCCAACCTGGAGAGGCCAGAAAGTTCCCCTTGTCTAATGGGAACTAGTCTACTCACAATGAAGCATCTATTTCCAATTAGAGAAACGGCCCTCCGACCTCGAGAACCAGAAAGTTTCTCTCGTCAATTGGAACTAGCTTACTCACACTGAAGCAGCTATTTCCCATTAGAGAAACTGCCCTCTGACCTGTAGAGGCAGAAAGGTCCTCTCGTCTAATGGGAACTAGCCTACTCTCACTGAAGCATCTATTTCCCATTAGAGAAACGGCCCTCTGACCTGGAGAGGCAGAATGGTCCTCTCGTCTAATGGGAACTAACCTACTCACAATGAAGCATCTATTTCCCATTAGAGAAACAGCCCTCTGACCTGAAGAAGCAGAAGGGTCCTCTCGTCTAATGGGAACTAGCCTAATCATACTGAAGCAGCTATTTCCCATTAGACAAACGGCCCTCCCACCTGGAGAGTCAGAAATTTCCTCTCGTCTAATGGGAACTAACCTACTCACAATGAAGCATCTATTTCCCATTAGAGAAACAGCCCTGCGACCTGAAGAAGCAGAGAGGTCCTCTCGTCTAATGGGAACTAGCCTACTCATACTGAAGCAGCTATTTCCCATTAGAGAAACGGCCGTCCGACCTGGAGAGTCAGAAAGTTCCTCTCGTCTAATAAGAACTAGCCTACTCACACTGAAGCATCTATTTTCCATTAGAGAAACGACCCTCCAACCTGGAGAGGCAGAAAGGTCCTCTAGTCTAATGGGAACTAGCCTACTCACACTGAAGCAGCTCTTTCCAATTAGAGAAACAGCCCTCGAACCTGGAGAGGCAGAAATGCCCTCTCGTCTAATGGGAACTAGCCTACTCACACTGAAGCAGCTATTTCCCATTAGAGAAACTGCCCTCTGACCTGAAGAGGCAGAAAGGTCCTCTCGTCTAATGGGAACTAGCCTACTCTCACTGAAGCATCTATTTCCCATTAGAGAAACGGCCCTCTGACCTGGAGAGTCAGAATGGTCCTCTTGTCTAATGGGAACTAACCTACTCACAATGAAGCATCTATTTCCCATTAGAGAAACAGCCCTGCGACCTGAAGAAGCAGAAAGATCCTCACGTCTAATGGGAACTAGCCTACTCACACTGAAGCAGCTATTTTCCATTTGAGATACGACCCTCCGACCTGGAGGGACAGAAAGGTCCTCTTGTCTAATGGGAAATTGCCTACTCACACTGACGCAGCTCTTTCACATTGGAAAAACAGCCCTCCAACTTGGCGAGGCAGAAAGATCCTCTTGTCTAATGGGAACTAGCCTACTCACACTGAAGTAGCTATTTCCCATTAGAGAAACGGTCCTCCGACCTGGAGATTCAGAAAGTTCCTCTCGTCTAATGAGAACTAGCCTACTCACACTGAAGCATCTATTTCCCAATAGAGAATTGGCCCTTCAACCCGGAGAGGCAGAACGTTCCTCTCATCTAATGGGAACTAGTCTACTCACAATGAAGCATCTATTTCCAATTAGAGAAACGGCCCTCCGACCTCGAGAACCAGAAAGTTTCTCACGTCAATTGGAACTAGCCTAATCACACTGAAGCAGCTATTTCCCATTAGAGAAACTGCCCTCTGACCTGTAGAGGCAGAAAGGTCCTCTCGTCTAATGGGAACTAGCCTACTCTCACTGAAGCATCTATTTCCCATTAGAGAAACGGCCCTCTGACCTGGAGAGGCAGAATGGTCCTCTCGTCTAATGGGAACTAACCTACTCACAATGAAGCATCTATTTCCCATTCGAGAAACAGCCCTGCGACCTGAAGAAGCAGAAGGGTCCTCTCGTCTAATGGGAACTAGCCTACTCATACTGAAGCAGCTATTTCCCATTATACAAACAGCCCTCCCACCTGGAGAGTTAGAAAGTTCCTCTTGTCTAATGAGAACTAGCCTACTCACACTGAAGCATCTATTTCCCATTAGAGAAACGGCCCTCCAACCTGGAGAGGCAGAAAGGTCCTCTAGTCTAATGGGAACTAGCCTACTCACACTGACGCAGCTCTTTCCAATTAGAGAAACAGCCCTCGAACCTGGAGAGGCAGAAATGCCCTCTCGTCTAATGGGAACTAGCCTACTCACACTGAAGCAGCTATTTCCCATTAGAGAAACTGCCCTCTGACCTGAAGAGGCAGAAAGGTCCTCTCGTCTAATGGGAACTAGCCTACTCTCAATGAAGCATCTATTTCCCATTAGAGAAACGGCTCTCTGACCTGGAAAGGCAGAATTGTCCTCTCGTCTAATGGGAACTAACCTACTCACAATGAAGCATCTATTTCCCATTAGAGAAACATCCCTGCGACCTGAAGAAGCAGAAAGGTCACCTCGTCTAATGGGAACTAGCCTACTCATACTGAAGCAGCTATTTCCCATTAGACAAACGGCCCTCCGACCTGGAGAGTCAGAAAGTTCCTCTCGTCTAATGAGACCTAGCCTACTCACACTGAAGCATCTATTTCCCATTAGAGAAACGGCCCTCCAACCTGGAGAGGCAGAAAGGTCCTCTAGTCTAATGGGAACTAGCCTACTCACACTGACGCAGCTCTTTCCAATCAGAGAAACAGCCCTCGAAACTGGAGACGCAGAAATGCCCTCTCGTCTAATGGGAACTAGCCTACTCACACTGAAGCAGCTATTTCCCATTAGAGAAACTGCCCTCTGACCTGAAGAGGCAGAAAGTTCCTCTCGTCTAATGGGAACTAGCCTACTCTCACTGAAGCATCTATTTCCCATTAGAGAAATGGCCCTCTGACCTGGAGAGGCAGAATGGTCCTCTCGTCTAATGGGAACTAACCTACTCACAATGAAGCATCTATTTCCCATTAGAGAAACAGCCTTGCGACCTGAAGAAGCAGAAAGATCCTCTCGTCTAATGGGAACTAGCCTACTCACACTGAAGCAGCTATTTCCCATTTGAGATACGAACCTCCAACCTGGAGAGGCAGAAAGGTCCTCTTGTCTAATCGGAAATTGCCTACTCACACTGACGCAGCTCTTTCACATTGGAAAAACGGCCCTCCAACTTGGCGAGGCAGAAATATCCTCTTGTCTAATGGGACCTAGCCTACTCACACTGAAGTAGCTATTTCCCATTAGAGAAATGGCCCTCCGACCTGGAGCGTCAGAAAGGTCCCCTCGTCTAATGGGAACTAGGCAACTCACACTGATGCAGCTCTTTCCAATTAGAGAAACGGCCCTCCAACCTGCAGAGGCCGAAAAGTCCAGTCGTCTAATGGGAACTAGCCTACTCACACTGAATCATCTGTTTCCCATTACAGAAACGTCCCTCTGACCTGGAGAGTCAGAAAGGTCCTCTCGTCTAATCAGAACTAGCCTACTCACACTGAAGCAGCTATTTTCCATTAGAGAAACGACCCTCCAACCTGGAGAGGCAGAAAGGTCCTCTCGTCAAATGGGAACTAGCCTACTCACACTGACACAGCTCTTTCCCATTAGAAAAACAGCCCTCCAACTTGGCGAGGCAGAAATGTCCTCTTGTCTAATGGGAACTAGCCTACTCACACTGAAGCACCTATTTCCCATTAGAGAAACGGCCCTCCGACCTGGAGAGTCAGAAAGGTCCTCTCGTCTAATCAGAACTAGCCTACTCACACTGAAGCACCTGTTTCCCATTAGAGAAATGGCCCTTCGACCCGGAGAGGCAGAACGTTCCTCTCATCTAATGGGAACTAGTCTATTCACAATGAAGCATCTATTTCCCATTAGAGAAACGACCCTCCAACCTGGAGAGGCAGAAAGGTCCTGTCCTCTAATGGGAAATAGCCTACTCACACTGATGCAGCTCTTTTCCATTAGAAAAACGGCCCTCCAACTTGGCGAGGCATAATTGTCCTCTTGTCTAATGGGAACTAGTCTTCTCACAATGAAACATGTATTTCCCATTAGAGAAACGGCCCTCCAACCTGGAGAGGCCAGAAAGTTCCCCTTGTCTAATGGGAACTAGTCTACTCACAATGAAGCATCTATTTCCAATTAGAGAAACGGCCCTCCGACCTCGAGAACCAGAAAGTTTCTCTCGTCAATTGGAACTAGCTTACTCACACTGAAGCAGCTATTTCCCATTAGAGAAACTGCCCTCTGACCTGTAGAGGCAGAAAGGTCCTCTCGTCTAATGGGAACTAGCCTACTCTCACTGAAGCATCTATTTCCCATTAGAGAAACGGCCCTCTGACCTGGAGAGGCAGAATGGTCCTCTCGTCTAATGGGAACTAACCTACTCACAATGAAGCATCTATTTCCCATTAGAGAAACAGCCCTCTGACCTGAAGAAGCAGAAGGGTCCTCTCGTCTAATGGGAACTAGCCTAATCATACTGAAGCAGCTATTTCCCATTAGACAAACGGCCCTCCCACCTGGAGAGTCAGAAATTTCCTCTCGTCTAATGGGAACTAACCTACTCACAATGAAGCATCTATTTCCCATTAGAGAAACAGCCCTGCGACCTGAAGAAGCAGAGAGGTCCTCTCGTCTAATGGGAACTAGCCTACTCATACTGAAGCAGCTATTTCCCATTAGAGAAACGGCCGTCCGACCTGGAGAGTCAGAAAGTTCCTCTCGTCTAATAAGAACTAGCCTACTCACACTGAAGCATCTATTTTCCATTAGAGAAACGACCCTCCAACCTGGAGAGGCAGAAAGGTCCTCTAGTCTAATGGGAACTAGCCTACTCACACTGAAGCAGCTCTTTCCAATTAGAGAAACAGCCCTCGAACCTGGAGAGGCAGAAATGCCCTCTCGTCTAATGGGAACTAGCCTACTCACACTGAAGCAGCTATTTCCCATTAGAGAAACTGCCCTCTGACCTGAAGAGGCAGAAAGGTCCTCTCGTCTAATGGGAACTAGCCTACTCTCACTGAAGCATCTATTTCCCATTAGAGAAACGGCCCTCTGACCTGGAGAGTCAGAATGGTCCTCTTGTCTAATGGGAACTAACCTACTCACAATGAAGCATCTATTTCCCATTAGAGAAACAGCCCTGCGACCTGAAGAAGCAGAAAGATCCTCACGTCTAATGGGAACTAGCCTACTCACACTGAAGCAGCTATTTTCCATTTGAGATACGACCCTCCGACCTGGAGGGACAGAAAGGTCCTCTTGTCTAATGGGAAATTGCCTACTCACACTGACGCAGCTCTTTCACATTGGAAAAACAGCCCTCCAACTTGGCGAGGCAGAAAGATCCTCTTGTCTAATGGGAACTAGCCTACTCACACTGAAGTAGCTATTTCCCATTAGAGAAACGGCCCTCCGACCTGGAGATTCAGAAAGTTCCTCTCGTCTAATGAGAACTAGCCTACTCACACTGAAGCATCTATTTCCCAATAGAGAATTGGCCCTTCAACCCGGAGAGGCAGAACGTTCCTCTCATCTAATGGGAACTAGTCTACTCACAATGAAGCATCTATTACCAATTAGAGAAACGGCCCTCCGACCTCGAGAACCAGAAAGTTTCTCACGTCAATTGGAACTAGCCTAATCACACTGAAGCAGCTATTTCCCATTAGAGAAACTGCCCTCTGACCTGTAGAGGCAGAAAGGTCCTCTCGTCTAATGGGAACTAGCCTACTCTCACTGAAGCATCTATTTCCCATTAGAGAAACGGCCCTCTGACCTGGAGAGGCAGAATGGTCCTCTCGTCTAATGGGAACTAACCTACTCACAATGAAGCATCTATTTCCCATTCGAGAAACAGCCCTGCGACCTGAAGAAGCAGAAGGGTCCTCTCGTCTAATGGGAACTAGCCTACTCATACTGAAGCAGCTATTTCCCATTATACAAACAGCCCTCCCACCTGGAGAGTTAGAAAGTTCCTCTTGTCTAATGAGAACTAGCCTACTCACACTGAAGCATCTATTTCCCATTAGAGAAACGGCCCTCCAACCTGGAGAGGCAGAAAGGTCCTCTAGTCTAATGGGAACTAGCCTACTCACACTGACGCAGCTCTTTCCAATTAGAGAAACAGCCCTCGAACCTGGAGAGGCAGAAATGCCCTCTCGTCTAATGGGAACTAGCCTACTCACACTGAAGCAGCTATTTCCCATTAGAGAAACTGCCCTCTGACCTGAAGAGGCAGAAAGGTCCTCTCGTCTAATGGGAACTAGCCTACTCTCAATGAAGCATCTATTTCCCATTAGAGAAACGGCTCTCTGACCTGGAAAGGCAGAATTGTCCTCTCGTCTAATGGGAACTAACCTACTCACAATGAAGCATCAATTTCCCATTAGAGAAACCGCCCTCCGACCTGGAGAGTCAGAAAGTTCCTCTCGTCTAATGAGAACTAGCCTACTCACACTGAAGCATCTATTTCCCATTAGAGAACTGGCCCTTCAACCCAGAGAGGCAGAACGTCCCTCTCATCTAATGGGAACTAGTCTACTCACAATGAAGCATCTATTTCCAATCAGAGAAACGGCCCTCCGACCTCGAGAACCAGAAAGTTTCTCTCGTCAATTGGAACTAGCCTACTCACACTGAAGCAGCTATTTCCCATTAGAGAAACTGCACTCTGACCTGAAGAGGCAGAAAGGTCCTCTCATCTAATGGGAACTAGCTTACTCTCACTGAAGCATCTATTTCCCATTAGAGAAACGGCCCTCTGACCTGGAGAGGCAGAATGGTCCTCTCATCTAATGGGAACTAACCTACTCAAACTGAAGCATCTATTTCCCATTAGAGAAACGGCCCCCCAACCTGGAGAGGCAGAAAGGTCCTCTCGTCTAATGGGAAATAGCCTACTCACAAGGAAGCATCTATTTCCCATTAGAGAAACAGCCCTGCGACCTGAAGAAGCAGAAAGATCCTCTCGTCTAATGGGAACTATCCTACTCACACTGAATCAGCTATTTCCCATTAGAGAAACGACCCTCAAACCTGCAGAGGCAGAAAGGTCCTCTCCTCTAATGGGAACTAGCCTACTCACACTGACGCAGCTCTTTCCCATTAGAAAAACGGCCCTCCAACTTGGCGAGGCAGAAAGGTCCTCTTGTCTAATGGGAACTAGCCTACTCACACTGAAGCAGCTATTTCCTATTAGAGAAACGGCCCTCCGACCTGGAGAGTTAGAAAGTTCCTCTTGTCTAATGAGAACTAGCCTACTCACACTGAAGCATCTATTTCCCAATAGAGAAATGGCCCTTCGACCCGGAGAGGCAGAACGTTCCTCTCATCTAATGGGAACTAGTCCACTCACAATGAAGCATCTATTTCCTATCAGAGAAACGGCCTTCCGATCTCGAGAACCAGAAAGTTCCTCTCGTCCAATTGGAACTAGCCTACTCACACTGAAGCATCTATTTCCCATTAGAGAAACGGCCCTCCAACCTGGAGAGGCAGAAAGGTCCTCTTGTCTAATGGGAACTAGCCTACTCACACTGAAGCAGCTATTTCCCATTAGAGAAACAGCCCTCCGACCTGGAGAGTCAGAAAGTTCCTCTCGTCTAATGAGAACTAGCCTACTCGCACTGAAGCATCTATTTCCCATTAGAGAAATGGCCCTTCAACCCGGAGAGGCAGAACGTTCCTCTCATCTAATGGGAACTAGTCTACTCACAATGAAGCATCTATTTGCCATTAGAGAAACGACCCTCCAACCTGGAGAGGCAGAAAGGTCCTGTCCTCTATTGGGAAATAGCCTACTCACACTGATGCAGCTCTTTTCCATTAGAAAAGCGGCCCTCCAACTTGGCGAGGCAGAAAGGTCCTCTTGTCTAATGGGAACTAGCCTACTCACACTGAAGCAGCTATTTCCTATTAGAGAAACGGCCCTCCGACCTGGAGAGTTAGAAAGTTCCTCTCGTCTAATGAGAACTAGCCTACTCACACTAAAGCATCTATTTCCCAATAGAGAAATGGCCCTTCAACCCGGAGAGGCAGAACGTTCCTCTCATCTAATGGGAACTAGCCTACTCACACTGACGCAGCTCTTTCCAATTAGAGAAACAGCCCTCGAACCTGGAGAGGCAGAAATGCCCTCTCGTCTAATGGGAACTAGCCTACTCACACTGAAGCAGCTATTTCCCATTAGAGAAACTGCCCTCTGACCTGAAGAGGCAGAAAGGTCCTCTCGTCTAATGGGAACTAGCCTACTCTCACTGAAGCATCTATTTCCCATTAGAGAAACGTCCCTCTGACCTGGAGAGGCAGAATGGTCCTCTCGTCTAATGGGAACTAACCTACTCACAATGAAGCATCTATTTCCCATTAGAGAAACAGCCCTGCGACCTGAAGAAGCAGAAAGATCCTCTTGTCTAATGGGAACTAGCCTACTCACACTGAAGCAGCTATTTCCCATTTGAGATACGACCCTCCAACCTGGAGAGGCAGAAAGGTCCTCTTGTCTAATGGGAAATTGCCTACTCACACTGACGCAGCTCTTTCACATTGGAAAAACGGCCCTCCAACTTGGTGAGGCAGAAAGATCCTCTTGTCTAATGGGAACTAGCCTACTCACACTGAAGTAGCTATTTCCCATTAGAGAAACGGCCCTCCGACCTGGAGAGTCAGAAAGTTCCTCTCGTCTAATGAGAACTAGCCTACTCACAGTGAAGCATCTATTTCCCATTAGAGAAATGGCCCTTCAACCCGGAGAGGCAGAACGTTCCTCTCATCTAATGGGAACTAGTCTACTCACAATGAAGCATCTATTTCCAATTAGAGAAACGGCCCTCCGACCTCGAGAACCAGAAAGTTTCTCTCGTCAATTGGAACTAGCCTACTCTCACTGAAGCAGCTATTTCCCATTAGAGAAACTGCCCTCTGACCTGGAGAGGCAGAATGGTCCTCTCGTCTAATGGGAACTAACCTACTCACAATGAAGCATCTATTTCCCATTAGAGAAACAGCCCTGCGACCTGAAGAAGCAGAAGGGTCCTCTCGTCTAATGGGAACTAGCCTACTCATACTGAAGCAGCTATTTCCCATTAGACAAACGGCCCTCCGACCTGGAGAGTCAGCAATTTCCTCTCGTCTAATGAGAACTAGCCTACTCACACTGAAGCATCTAATTCCCATTAGAGAAACGGCCCTCCAACCTGGATAGGCAGAAAGGTCCTCTAGTCTAATGGGAACTAGCCTACTCACACTGACGCAGCTCTTTCCAATTAGAGAAACAGCCCTCGAACCTGGAGAGGCAGAAATGCCCTCTCGTCTAATGGGAACTAGCCTACTCACACTGAAGCAGCTATTTCCCATTAGAGAAACTGCCCTCTGACCTGAAGAGGCAGAAAGGTCCTCTCGTCTAATGGGAACTAGCCTACTCTCAATGAAGCATCTATTTCCCATTAGAGAAACTGCCCTCAGACCTGGAGAGGCAGAATTGTCCTCTCGTCTAATGGGAACTAACCTACTCACAATGAAGCATCAATTTCCCATTAGAGAAACGGCCCTCTGACCTGGAGATTCAGAAAGTTCCTCTTGTCTAATGAGAACTAGCCTACTCACACTGAAGCATCTATTTCCCATTAGAGAAATGGCCCTTCAACCCGGAGAGGCAGAACGTTCCTCTCATCTAATGGGAACTAGTCTACTCACAATGAAGCATCTATTTCCAATTAGAGAAACGGCCCTCCGACCTCGAGAACCAGAAAGTTTCTCTCGTCAATTGGATCTAGCCTACTCACACTGAAGCAGCTATTTCCCATTAGAGAAACTGCTCTCTGACCTGAAGAGGCAGAAAGGTCCTCTCGTCTAATGGGAACTAGCTTACTCTCACTGAAGCATCTATTTCCCATTAGAGAAACGGCCCTCTGTCCTGGAGAGGCAGAATGGTCCTCTCGTCTAATGGGAACTAACCTACTCACAATGAAGCATCTATTTCCCATTAGAGAAACAGCCCTGCGACCTGAAGAAGCAGAAAGGTCCTCTCGTCTAATGGGAACTAGCCTACTCATACTGAAGCAGCTATTTCCCATTACACAAACGGCCCTCCGACCTGGAGAGTCAGAAAGTTCCTCTCGTCTAATGAGAACTAGCCTACTCACACTGAAGCATATATTTCCCATTTGAGAAACGGCCCTCCAACCTGGAGAGGCAGAAAGGTCCTCTAGCCTAATGGGAACTAGCCTACTCACACTGACGCAGGTCTTTCCAATTAGAGAAACAGCCCTCGAACCTGGAGAGGCAGAAATGCCCTCTCGTCTAATGGGAACTAGCCTACTCACACTGAAGCAGCTATTTCCCATTAGAGAAACTGCCCTCTGACCTGAAGAGGCAGAAAGGTCCTCTCGTCTAATGGGAACTAGCCTACTCTCACTGAAGCATCTATTTCCCATTAGAGAAACGGCCCTCTGACCTGGAGAGGCAGAATGGTCCTCTCGTCTAATGGGAACTAACCTACTCACAATGAAGCATCTATTTCCCATTAGAGAAACAGCCCTGCGACCTGAAGAAGCAGAAAGATCCTCTCGTCTAATGGGAACTAGCCTACTCACACTGAAGCAGCTATTTCCCATTTGAGATACGAACCTCCAACCTGGAGCGTCAGAAAGGTCCCCTCGTCTAATGGGAACTAGGCAAATCACACTGATGCAGCTCTTTCCAATTAGAGAAACGGCCCTCCAACCTGCAGAGGTCGAAAAGTCCAGTCGTCTAATGGGAACTAGCCTACTCACACTGAAGCAGCTATTTCCCATTAGAGAAACGGCACTCTGACCTGGAGAGGCAGAAAAGCCCTCTCATCTAATGGGAACTAGCCTACTTACACTGAAGCATCTATTTCCCATTAGAGAAACTGCCCTCTGACCTGAACAGGCAGAAAGGTGCTCTTGTCTAATGGGAAATAGCCTACTCACACTGAATCATCTGTTTCCCATTAGAGAAACGTCCCTCTGACCTGGAGAGTCAGAAAGGTCCTCTCGTCTAATGGGAACTAGTCTACTCACACTGAAGTAGCTATTTCCCATTAGAGAAATGGCCCTCCAACCTGGAGAGGCAGAAAGGTCCTCTTGTCTAATGGGAAATTGCCTACTCACACTGACGCACCTCTTTCACATTGGAAAAATGGCCCTCCAACTTGGCGAGGCAGAAAGATCCTCTTGTCTAATGGGACCTAGCCTACTCACACTGAAGTAGCTATTTCCCATTAGAGAAATGGCCCTCCGACCTGGAGCGTCAGAAAGGTCCTCTCGTCTAATGGGAACAAGGCAACTCACACTGATGCAGATCTTTTCAATTAGAGAAACGGCCCTCCAACCTGCAGAGGCCGAAAAGTCCAGTTCTCTAATGGGAACTAGCCTATTCACACTGAAGTAGCTATTTCCCATTAGAGAAATGGCCCTCCGACCTGGAGCGTCAGAAAGGTCCTCTCGTCTAATGGGAACTAGGCAACTCACACTGATGCAGATCTTTTCAATTAGAGAAACGGCCCTCCAACCTGCAGAGGCCGAAAAGTCCAGTTGTCTAATGGGAACTAGCCTACTCACACTGAAGCAGCTATTTCCCATTAGAGAAACGGCACTCTGACCTGGAGAGGCAGAAAAGCCCTCTCATCTAATGGGAACTAGCCTACTTACACTGAAGCATCTATTTCCCATTAGAGAAACTGCCCTCTGACCTGAACAGGCAGAAAGGTGCTCTCGTCTAATGGGAACTAGCCTACTCACACTGAATCATCTGTTTCCCATTAGAGAAACGTCCCTCTGACCTGGAGAGGCACAAAGGTCCTCTCGTCTAATGGGAACTAGCCTACTCCCAATGAAGCATCTATTTCCCATTAGAGAAACAGCCCTGTGACCTGAAGAAGCAGAAAGGTCCTCTCGTCTAATGGGAACTAGTCTACTCACACTGAAGCAGCTATTTTCCATTAGAGAAACAACCCTCAACCTGGAGAGGCAGAAAGGTCCTCTCCTCTAATGGGAAATAGCCTACTCACACTGACGCAGCATTTTTCATTAGAAAAACGGCCCTCCAACTTGGCGAGGCAGAAAGGTCCTCTTGTCTAATGGGAACTAGTCTACTCACAATGAAGCATGTATTTCCCATTAGAGAAACGGCCCTCCAACCTGGAGAGGCCAGAAAGTTCCCCTTGTCTAATGGGAACTAGCCTACTCAAACTGAAGCATCTATTTCCCATTAGAGAAATGGCCCTCCAACCTGGAGAGGCAGAAAGGTCCTCTCGTCTAATGGGAACTAGCCTACTCAGAAGGAAGCATCTATTTCCCATTAGAGAAACAGCCCTGCGACCTGAAGAAGCAGAAAGATCCTCTCGTCTAATGGGAACTAGCCTACTCACACTGAAGCAGCTATTTCCCATTAGAGAAACGACCCTCAAACCTGCAGAGGCAGAAAGGTCCTCTTGTCTAATGGGAACTAACCTACTCACAATGAAGCATCTATTTCCCATTAGAGAAACAGCCCTGCGACCTGAAGAAGCAGAAAGATCCTCTCGTCTAATGGGAACTAGCCTACTCACACTGAAGCAGCTATTTCCCATTTGAGATACGACCCTCCGACCTGGAGAGGCAGAAAGGTCCTCTTGTCTAATGGGAAATTGCCTACTCACACTGACGCAGCTCTTTCACATTGGAAAAACAGCCCTCCAACTTGGCGAGGCAGAAAGATCCTCTTGTCTAATGGGAACTAGCCTACTCACACTGAAGTAGCTATTTCCCATTAGAGAAACGGCCCACCGACCTGGAGAGTCAGAAAGTTCCTCTCGTCTAATGAGAACTAGCCTACTCACACTGAAGCATCTATTTCCCATTAGAGAAATTGCCCTTCAACCCGGAGAGGCAGAACGTTCCTCTCATCTAATGGGAACTAGTCTACTCACAATGAAGCATCTATTTCCAATTAGAGAAACGGCCCTCTGACCTCGAGAACCAGAAAGTTTCTCTCGTCAATTGGAACTAGCCTAATCACACTGAAGCAGCTATTTCCCATTAGAGAAACTGCCCTCTGACCTGTAGAGGCAGAAAGGTCCTCTCGTCTAATGGGAACTAGCCTACTCTCACTGAAGCATCTATTTCCCATTAGAGAAACGGCCCTCTGACCTGGAGAGGCAGAATGGTCCTCTCGTCCAATGGGAACTAACCTACTCACAATGAAGCATCTATTTCCCATTAGAGAAACAGCCCTGCGACCTGAAGAAGCAGAAGGGTCCTCTCGTCTAATGTGAACTAGCCTACTCATACTGAAGCAGCTATTTCCCATAAGACAAACGGCCCTCCCACCTGGAGAGTCAGAAAGTTCCTCTCGTCTAATGAGAACTAGCCTACTCACACTGAAGCATCTATTTCCCATTAGAGAAACGGCCCTCCAACATGGAGAGGCAGAAAGGTCCTCTAGTCTAATGGGAACTAGCCTACTCACACTGACGCAGCTCTTTCCAATTAGAGAAACAGCCCTCGAACCTGGAGAGGCAGAAATGCCCTCTCGTCTAATGGGAACTAGCCTACTCACACTGAAGCAGCTATTTCCCATTAGAGAAACTGTCCTTTGACCAGAAGAGGCAGAAAGGTCCTCTCGTCTAATGGGAACTAGCCTACTCTCAATGAAGCATCTATTTCCCATTAGAGAAACGGCCCTCTGACCTGGAGAGGCAGAATTGTCCTCTCGTCTAATGGGAACTAACCTACTCACAATGAAGCATCAATTTCCCATTAGAGAAACGGCCCTCCGACCTGGAGAGTCAGAAAGTTCCTCTCGTCTAATGAGAACTAGCCTACTCACACTGAAGCATCTATTTCCCATTGGAGAAATGGCCCTTCAACCCAGAGAGGCAGAACGTCCCTCTCATCTAATGGGAACTAGTCTACTCACAATGAAGCATCTATTTCCAATTAGAGAAACGGCCCTCCGACCTCGAGAACCAGAAAGTTTCTCTCGTCAATTGGAACTAGTCTACTCACACTGAAGCAGCTATTTCCCATTAGAGAAACTGCACTCTGACCTGAAGAGGCAGAAAGGTCCTCTCGTCTAATGGGAAATAGCTTACTCTCACTGAAGCATCTATTTCCCATTAGAGAAACGGCCCTCTGACCTGGAGAGGCAGAATGGTCCTCTCGTCTAATGGGAACTAACCTACTCACAATGAAGCATCTATTTCCCATTAGAGAAACATCCCTGCGACCTGAAGAAGCAGAAAGGTCCTCTCGTCTAATGGGAACTAGCCTACTCATACTGAAGCAGCTATTTCGCATTAGACAAACGGCCCTCCGACCTGGAGAGTCAGAAAGTTCCTCTCGTCTAATGAGAACTAGCCTACTCACACTGAAGCATCTATTTCCCATTAGAGAAACGGCCCTGCAACCTGGAGAGGCAGAAAGGTCCGCTAGTCTAATGGGAACTAGCCTACTCACACTGACGCAGCTCTTTCCAATTAGAGAAACAGCCCTCGAACCTGGAGACGCAGAAATGCCCTCTCGTCTAATGGGAACTAGCCTACTCACACTGAAGCAGCTATTTCCCATTAGAGAAACTGCCCTCTGACCTGAAGAGGCAGAAAGTTCCTCTCGTCTAATGGGAACTAGCCTACTCTCACTGAAGCATCTATTTCCCATTAGAGAAATGGCCCTCTGACCTGGAGAGGCAGAATGGTCCTCTCGTCTAATGGGAACTAACCTACTCACAATGAAGCATCTATTTCCCATTAGAGAAACAGCCCTGCGACCTGAAGAAGCAGAAAGATCCTCTCGTCTAATGGGAACTAGCCTACTCACACTGAAGCAGCTATTTCCCATTTGAGATACGAACCTCCAACGTGGAGAGGCAGAAAGGTCCTCTTGTCTAATGGGAAATTGCCTACTCACACTGACGCAGCTCTTTCACATTGGAAAAACGGCCCTCCGACCTGGAGAGTCAGAAAGTTCCCCTCGTCTAATGGGAACTAGGTAACTCACACTGATGCAGCTCTTTCCAATTAGAGAAACGGCCCTCCAACCTGCAGAGGCCGAAAAGTCCAGTCGTCTAATGGGAACTAGCCTACTCACACTGAAGCAGCTATTTCCCATTAGAGAAACGGCACTCTGACCTGGAGAGGCAGAAAAGCCCTCTAATCTAATGGAAACTAGCCTACTTATACTGAAGCATCTATTTCCCATTAGAGAAACTGCCCTCTGACCTGAACAGGCAGTAAGGTGCTCTCGTCTAATGGGAACTAGCCTACTCACACTGAATCATCTGTTTCCCATTACAGAAACGTCCCTCTGACCTGGAGAGTCAGAAAGGTCCTCTCGTCTAATCAGAACTAGCCTACTCACACTGAAGCAGCTATTTTCCATTAGAGAAACAACCCTCCAACCTGGAGAGGCAGAAAGGTCCTCTCGTCAAATGGGAACTAGCCTACTCACACTGACACAGCTCTTTCCCATTAGAAAAACAGCCCTCCAACTTGGCGAGGCAGAAATGTCCTCTTGTCTAATGGGAACTAGCCTACTCACACTGAAGCACCTATTTCCCATTAGAGAAACGGCCCTCCGACCTGGAGAGTCAGAAAGGTCCTCTCGTCTAATCAGAACTAGCCTACTCACACTGAAGCACCTGTTTCCCATTAGAGAAATGGCCCTTCGACCCGGAGAGGCAGAACGTTCCTCTCATCTAATGGGAACTAGTCTATTCACAATGAAGCATCTATTTCCCATTAGAGAAACGACCCTCCAACCTGGAGAGGCAGAAAGGTCCTGTCCTCTAATGGGAAATAGCCTACTCACACTGATGCAGCTCTTTTCCATTAGAAAAACGGCCCTCCAACTTGGCGAGGCATAATTGTCCTCTTGTCTAATGGGAACTAGTCTTCTCACAATGAAACATGTATTTCCCATTAGAGAAACGGCCCTCCAACCTGGAGAGGCCAGAAAGTTCCCCTTGTCTAATGGGAACTAGTCTACTCACAATGAAGCATCTATTTCCAATTAGAGAAACGGCCCTCCGACCTCGAGAACCAGAAAGTTTCTCTCGTCAATTGGAACTAGCCTACTCACACTGAAGCAGCTATTTCCCATTAGAGAAACTGCCCTCTGACCTGTAGAGGCAGAAAGGTCCTCTCGTCTAATGGGAACTAGCCTACTCTCACTGAAGCATCTATTTCCCATTAGAGAAACGGCCCTCTGACCTGGAGAGGCAGAATGGTCCTCTCGTCTAATGGGAACTAACCTACTCACAATGAAGCATCTATTTCCCATTAGAGAAACAGCCCTCTGACCTGAAGAAGCAGAAGGGTCCTCTCGTCTAATGGGAACTAGCCTACTCATACTGAAGCAGCTATTTCCCATTAGACAAACGGCCCTCCCACCTGGAGAGTCAGAAAGTTCCTCTCGTCTAATGGGAACTAACCTACTCACAATGAAGCATCTATTTCCCATTAGAGAAACAGCCCTGCGACCTGAAGAAGCAGAGAGGTCCTCTCGTCTAATGGGAACTAGCCTACTCATACTGAAGCAGCTATTTCCCATTAGAGAAACGGCCGTCCGACCTGGAGAGTCAGAAAGTTCCTCTCGTCTAATGGGAACTAGCCTACTCACACTGAAGCATCTATTTCCCATTAGAGAAACGACCCTCCAACCTGGAGAGGCAGAAAGGTCCTCTAGTCTAATGGGAACTAGCCTACTCACACTGACGCAGCTCTTTCCAATTAGAGAAACAGCCCTCGAACCTGGAGAGGCAGAAATGCCCTCTCGTCTAATGGGAACTAGCCTACTCACACTGAAGCAGCTATTTCCCATTAGAGAAACTGCCCTCTGACCTGAAGAGGCAGAAAGGTCCTCTCGTCTAATGGGAACTAGCCTACTCTCACTGAAGCATCTATTTCCCATTAGAGAAATGGCCCTCTGACCTGGAGAGTCAGAATGGTCCTCTTGTCTAATGGGAACTAACCTACTCACAATGAAGCATCTATTTCCCATTAGAGAAACAGCCCTGCGACCTGAAGAAGCAGAAAGATCCTCACGTCTAATGGGAACTAGCCTACTCACACTGAAGCAGCTATTTCCCATTAGAGAAACTGCACTCTGACCTGAAGAGGCAGAAAGGTCCTCTCGTCTAATGGGAACTAGCTTACTCTCACTGAAGCATCTATTTCCCATTAGAGAAACGGCCCTCTGACCTGGAGAGGCAGAATGGTCCTCTCGTCTAATGGGAACTAACCTACTCAAACTGAAGCATCTATTTCCCATTAGAGAAACGGCCCTCCAACCTGGAGAGGCAGAAAGGTCCTCTCGTCTAATGGGAAATAGCCTACTCACAAGGAAGCATCTATTTCCCATTAGAGAAACAGCCCTGCGACCTGAAGAAGCAGAAAGATCCTCTCGTCTAATGGGAACTATCCTACTCACACTGAATCAGCTATTTCCCATTAGAGAAACGACCCTCAAACCTGCAGAGGCAGAAAGGTCCTCTCCTCTAATGGGAACTAGCCTACTCACACTGACGCAGCTCTTTCCCATTAGAAAAACGGCCCTCCAACTTGGCGAGGCAGAAAGGTCCTCTTGTCTAATGGGAACTAGCCTACTCACACTGAAGCAGCTATTTCCTATTAGAGAAACGGCCCTCCGACCTGGAGAGTTAGAAAGTTCCTCTTGTCTAATGAGAACTATCCTACTCACACTGAAGCATCTATTTCCCAATAGAGAAATGGCCCTTCGACCCGGAGAGGCAGAACGTTCCTCTCATCTAATGGGAACTAGTCCACTCACAATGAAGCATCTATTTCCTATCAGAGAAACGGCACTCTGACCTGAAGAGGCAGAAAAGCCCTCTCATCTAATGGGAACTAGCCTACTTACACTGAAGCATCTATTTCCCATTAGAGAAACTGCCCTCTGACCTGAACAGGCAGAAAGGTGCTCTCGTCTAATGGGAACTAGCCTACTCACACTGAATCATCTGTTTCCCATTAGAGAAACGTCCCTCCAACCTGGAGAGGCAGAAAGGTCCTCTCGTCTAATGGGAACTAACCTACTCACAATGAAGCATCTATTTCCCATTCGAGAAACAGCCCTGCGACCTGAAGAAGCAGAAGGGTCCTCTCGTCTAATGGGAACTAGCCTACTCATACTGAAGCAGCTATTTCCCATTATACAAACAGCTCTCCCACCTGGAGAGTCAGAAAGTTCCTCTTGTCTAATGAGAACTAGCCTACTCACACTGAAGCATCTATTTCCCATTAGAGAATCAGCCCTCCAACCTGGAGAGGCAGAAAGGTCCTCTAGTCTAATGGGAACTAGCCTACTCACACTGACGCAGCTCTTTCCAATTAGAGAAACAGCCCTCGAACCTGGAGAGGCAGAAATGCCCTCTCGTCTAATGGGAACTAGTCTACTCACAATGAAGCATCTATTTCCAATTAGAGAAACGGCCCTCCGACCTCGAGAACCAGAAAGTTTCTCACGTCAATTGGAACTAGCCTAATCACACTGAAGCAGCTATTTCCCATTAGAGAAACTGCCCTCTGACCTGTAGAGGCAGAAAGGTCCTCTCGTCTAATGGGAACTAGCCTACTCTCACTGAAGCATCTATTTCCCATTAGAGAAACGGCCCTCTGACCTGGAGAGGCAGAATGGTCCTCTCGTCTAATGGGAACTAACCTACTCACAATGAAGCATCTATTTCCCATTCGAGAAACAGCCCTGCGACCTGAAGAAGCAGAAGGGTCCTCTCGTCTAATGGGAACTAGCCTACTCATACTGAAGCAGCTATTTCCCATTATACAAACAGCTCTCCCACCTGGAGAGTCAGAAAGTTCCTCTTGTCTAATGAGAACTAGCCTACTCACACTGAAGCATCTATTTCCCATTAGAGAATCAGCCCTCCAACCTGGAGAGGCAGAAAGGTCCTCTAGTCTAATGGGAACTAGCCTACTCACACTGACGCAGCTCTTTCCAATTAGAGAAACAGCCCTCGAACCTGGAGAGGCAGAAATGCCCTCTCGTCTAATGGGAACTAGCCTACTCACACTGAAGCAGCTATTTCCCATTAGAGAAACTGCTCTCTGACCTGAAGAGGCAGAAAGGTCCTCTCGTCTAATGGGAACTAGCCTACTCTCAATGAAGCATCAATTTCCCATTAGAGAAACCGCCCTCCGGCCTGGAGAGTCAGAAAGTTCCTCTCGTCTAATGAGAACTAGCCTACTCACACTGAAGCATCTATTTCCCATTAGAGAAATGGCCCTTCAACCCAGAGAGGCAGAACGTCCCTCTCATCTAATGGGAACTAGTCTACTCACAATGAAGCATCTATTTCCAATCAGAGAAACGGCCCTCCGACCTCGAGAACCAGAAAGTTTCTCTCGTCAATTGGAACTAGCCTACTCACACTGAAGCAGCTATTTCCCATTAGAGAAACTGCACTCTGACCTGAAGAGGCAGAAAGGTCCTCTCGTCTAATGGGAACTAGCTTACTCTCACTGAAGCATCTATTTCCCATTAGAGAAACGGCCCTCCAACCTGGAGAGGCAGAAAGGTCCTCTCGTCTAATGGGAAATAGCCTACTCACAAGGAAGCATCTATTTCCCATTAGAGAAACAGCCCTGCGACCTGAAGAAGCAGAAAGATCCTCTCGTCTAATGGGAACTATCCTACTCACACTGAATCAGCTATTTCCCATTAGAGAAACGACCCTCAAACCTGCAGAGGCAGAAAGGTCCTCTCCTCTAATGGGAACTAGCCTACTCACACTGACGCAGCTCTTTCCCATTAGAAAAACGGCCCTCCAACTTGGCGAGGCAGAAAGGTCCTCTTGTCTAATGGGAACTAGCCTACTCACACTGAAGCAGCTATTTCCTATTAGAGAAACGGCCCTCCGACCTGGAGAGTTAGAAAGTTCCTCTTGTCTAATGAGAACTATCCTACTCACACTGAAGCATCTATTTCCCAATAGAGAAATGGCCCTTCAACCCGGAGAGGCAGAACGTTCCTCTCATCTAATGGGAACTAGTCCACTCACAATGAAGCATCTATTTCCTATCAGAGAAACGGCACTCTGACCTGAAGAGGCAGAAAAGCCCTCTCATCTAATGGGAACTAGCCTACTTACACTGAAGCATCTATTTCCCATTAGAGAAACTGCCCTCTGACCTGAACAGGCAGAAAGGTGCTCTCGTCTAATGGGAACTAGCCTACTCACACTGAATCATCTGTTTCCCATTAGAGAAACGTCCCTCTGACCTGGAGAGGCACAAAGGTCCTCTCGTCTAATGGGAACTAGCCTACTCCCAATGAAGCATCTATTTCCCATTAGAGAAACAGCCCTGTGACCTGAAGAAGCAGAAAGGTCCTCTCGTCTAATGGGAACTAGTCTACTCACACTGAAGCAGCTATTTTCCATTAGAGAAACGACCCTCAACCTGGAGAGGCAGAAAGGTCCTCTCCTCTAATGGGAAATAGCCTACTCACACTGACGCAGCTCTTTTCATTAGAAAAACGGCCCTCCAACTTGGCGAGGCAGAAAGGTCCTCTTGTCTAATGGGAACTAGTCTACTCACAATGAAGCATGTATTTCCCATTAGAGAAACGGCCCTCCAACCTGGAGAGGCCAGAAAGTTCCCCTTGTCTAATGGGAACTAGCCTACTCAAACTGAAGCATCTATTTCCCATTAGAGAAACGGCCCTCCAACCTGGAGAGGCAGAAAGGTCCTCTCGTCTAATGGGAACTAGCCTACTCAGAAGGAAGCATCTATTTCCCATTAGAGAAACAGCCCTGCGACCTGAAGAAGCAGAAAGATCCTCTCGTCTAATGGGAACTAGCCTACTCACACTGAAGCAGCTATTTCCCATTAGAGAAACGACACTCAAACCTGCAGAGGCAGAAAGGTCCTCTTGTCTAATGGGAACTAACCTACTCACAATGAAGCATCTATTTCCCATTAGAGAAACAGCCCTGCGACCTGAAGAAGCAGAAAGATCCTCTCGTCTAATGGGAACTAGCCTACTCACACTGAAGCAGCTATTTCCCATTTGAGATACGACCCTCCGACCTGGAGAGGCAGAAAGGTCCTCTTGTCTAATGGGAAATTGCCTACTCACACTGACGCAGCTCTTTCACATTGGAAAAACAGCCCTCCAACTTGGCGAGGCAGAAAGATCCTCTTGTCTAATGGGAACTAGCCTACTCACACTGAAGTAGCTATTTCCCATTAGAGAAACGGCCCACCGACCTGGAGAGTCAGAAAGTTCCTCTCGTCTAATGAGAACTAGCCTACTCACACTGAAGCATCTATTTCCCATTAGAGAAATTGCCCTTCAACCCGGAGAGGCAGAACGTTCCTCTCATCTAATGGGAACTAGTCTACTCACAATGAAGCATCTATTTCCAATTAGAGAAACGGCCCTCCGACCTCGAGAACCAGAAAGTTTCTCTCGTCAATTGGAACTAGCCTAATCACACTGAAGCAGCTATTTCCCATTAGAGAAACGGCCCTCTGACCTGGAGAGGCAGAATGGTCCTCTCGTCCAATGGGAACTAACCTACTCACAATGAAGCATCTATTTCCCATTAGAGAAACAGCCCTGCGACCTGAAGAAGCAGAAGGGTCCTCTCGTCTAATGTGAACTAGCCTACTCATACTGAAGCAGCTATTTCCCATTAGACAAACGGCCCTCCCACCTGGAGAGTCAGAAAGTTCCTCTCGTCTAATGAGAACTAGCCTACTCACACTGAAGCATCTATTTCCCATTAGAGAAACGGCCCTCCAACATGGAGAGGCAGAAAGGTCCTCTAGTCTAATGGGAACTAGCCTACTCACACTGACGCAGCTCTTTCCAATTAGAGAAACAGCCCTCGAACCTGGAGAGGCAGAAATGCCCTCTCGTCTAATGGGAACTAGCCTACTCACACTGAAGCAGCTATTTCCCATTAGAGAAACTGTCCTTTGACCAGAAGAGGCAGAAAGGTCCTCTCGTCTAATGGGAACTAGCCTACTCTCAATGAAGCATCTATTTCCCATTAGAGAAACGGCCCTCTGACCTGGAGAGGCAGAATTGTCCTCTCGTCTAATGGGAACTAACCTACTCACAATGAAGCATCAATTTCCCATTAGAGAAACGGCCCTCCGACCTGGAGAGTCAGAAAGTTCCTCTCGTCTAATGAGAACTAGCCTACTCACACTGAAGCATCTATTTCCCATTGGAGAAATGGCCCTTCAACCCAGAGAGGCAGAACGTCCCTCTCATCTAATGGGAACTAGTCTACTCACAATGAAGCATCTATTTCCAATTAGAGAAACGGCCCTCCGACTTCGAGAACCAGAAAGTTTCTCTCGTCAATTGGAACTAGTCTACTCATACTGAAGCAGCTATTTCCCATTAGACAAACGGCCCTCCGACCTGGAGAGTCAGAAAGTTCCTCTCGTCTAATGAGAACTAGCCTACTCACACTGAAGCATCTATTTCCCATTAGAGAAACGGCCCTCCAACCTGGAGAGGCAGAAAGGTCCTCTAGTCTAATGGGAACTAGCCTACTCACACTGACGCAGCTCTTTCCAATTAGAGAAACAGCCCTCGAACCTGGAGACGCAGAAATGCCCTCTCGTCTAATGGGAACTAGCCTACTCACACTGAAGCAGCTATTTCCCATTAGAGAAACTGCCCTCTGACCTGAAGAGGCAGAAAGTTCCTCTCGTCTAATGGGAACTAGCCTACTCTCACTGAAGCATCTATTTCCCATTAGAGAAATGGCCCTCTGACCTGGAGAGGCAGAATGGTCCTCTCGTCTAATGGGAACTAACCTACTCACAATGAAGCATCTATTTCCCATTAGAGAAACAGCCCTGCGACCTGAAGAAGCAGAAAGATCCTCTCGTCTAATGGGAACTAGCCTACTCACACTGAAGCAGCTATTTCCCATTTGAGATACGAACCTCCAACCTGGAGAGGCAGAAAGGTCCTCTCGTCTAATGGGAACTAGCTTACTCTCACTGAAGCATCTATTTCCCATTAGAGAAACGGCCCTCTGACCTGGAGAGGCAGAATGGTCCTCTCGTCTAATGGGAACTAACCTACTCACAATTAAGCATCTATTTCCCATTAGAGAAACATCCCTGCGACCTGAAGAAGCAGAAAGGGCATCTCGTCTAATGGGAACTAGCCTACTCATACTGAAGCAGCTATTTCCCATTAGACAAACGGCCCTCCGACCTGGAGAGTCAGAAAGTTCCTCTCGTCTAATGAGAACTAGCCTACTCACACTGAAGCATCTATTTCCCATTAGAGAAACGGCCCTCCAACCTGGAGAGGCAGAAAGGTCCTCTAGTCTAATGGGAACTAGCCTACTCACACTGACGCAGCTCTTTCCAATTAGAGAAACAGCCCTCGAACCTGGAGACGCAGAAATGCCCTCTCGTCTAATGGGAACTAGCCTACTCACACTGAAGCAGCTATTTCCCATTAGAGAAACTGCCCTCTGACCTGAAGAGGCAGAAAGTTCCTCTCGTCTAATGGAAACTAGCCTACTCTCACTGAAGCATCTATTTCCCATTAGAGAAATGGCCCTCTGACCTGGAGAGGCAGAATGGTCCTCTCGTCTAATGGGAACTAACCTACTCACAATGAAGCATCTATTTCCCATTAGAGAAACAGCCCTGCGACCTGAAGAAGCAGAAAGATCCTCTCGTCTAATGGGAACTAGCCTACTCACACTGAAGCAGCTATTTCCCATTTGAGATACGAACCTCCAACCTGGAGAGGCAGAAAGGTCCTCTTGTCTAATGGGAAATTGCCTACTCACACTGACGCAGCTCTTTCACATTGGAAAAACGGCCCTCCAACTTGGCGAGGCAGAAATATCCTCTTGTCTAATGGGACCTAGCCTACTCACACTGAAGTAGCTATTTCCCATTAGAGAAATGGCCCTCCGACCTGGAGCGTCAGAAAGGTCCCCTCGTCTAATGGGAACTAGGCAACTCACACTGATGCAGCTCTTTCCAATTAGAGAAACGGCCCTCCAACCTGCAGAGGCCGAAAAGTCCAGTCGTCTAATGGGAACAAGCCTACTCACACTGAAGCAGCTATTTCCCATTAGAGAAACGGCACTCTGACCTGGAGAGGCAGAAAAGCCCTCTAATCTAATGGAAACTAGCTTACTTATACTGAAGCATCTATTTCCCATTAGAGAAACTGCCCTCTGACCTGAACAGGCAGTAAGGTGCTCTCGTCTAATGGGAACTAGCCTACTCACACTGAATCATCTGTTTCCCATTACAGAAACGTCCCTCTGACCTGGAGAGTCAGAAAGGTCCTCTCGTCTAATCAGAACTAGCCTACTCACACTGAAGCAGCTATTTTCCATTAGAGAAACGACCCTCCAACCTGGAGAGGCAGAAAGGTCCTCTCGTCAAATGGGAACTAGCCTACTCACACTGACACAGCTCTTTCCCATTAGAAAAACAGCCCTCCAACTTGGCGAGGCAGAAATGTCCTCTTGTCTAATGGGAACTAGCCTACTCACACTGAAGCACCTATTTCCCATTAGAGAAACGGCCCTCCGACCTGGAGAGTCAGAAAGGTCCTCTCGTCTAATCAGAACTAGCCTACTCACACTGAAGCACCTGTTTCCCATTAGAGAAATGGCCCTTCGACCCGGAGAGGCAGAACGTTCCTCTCATCTAATGGGAACTAGTCTATTCACAATGAAGCATCTATTTCCCATTAGAGAAACGACCCTCCAACCTGGAGAGGCAGAAAGGTCCTGTCCTCTAATGGGAAATAGCCTACTCACACTGATGCAGCTCTTTTCCATTAGAAAAACGGCCCTCCAACTTGGCGAGGCATAATTGTCCTCTTGTTTAATGGGAACTAGTCTTCTCACAATGAAACATGTATTTCCCATTAGAGAAACGGCCCTCCAACCTGGAGAGGCCAGAAAGTTCCCCTTGTCTAATGGGAACTAGTCTACTCACAATGAAGCATCTATTTCCAATTAGAGAAACGGCCCTCCGACCTCGAGAACCAGAAAGTTTCTCTCGTCAATTGGAACTAGCCTACTCACACTGAAGCAGCTATTTCCCATTAGAGAAACTGCCCTCTGACCTGTAGAGGCAGAAAGGTCCTCTCGTCTAATGGGAACTAGCCTACTCTCACTGAAGCATCTAGTTCCCATTAGAGAAACGGCCCTCTGACCTGGAGAGGCAGAATGGTCCTCTCGTCTAATGGGAACTAACCTACTCACAATGAAGCATCTATTTCCCATTAGAGAAACAGCCCTCTGACCTGAAGAAGCAGAAGGGTCCTCTCGTCTAATGGGAACTAGCCTACTCATACTGAAGCAGCTATTTCCCATTAGACAAACGGCCCTCCCACCTGGAGAGTCAGAAAGTTCCTCTCGTCTAATGGGAACTAACCTACTCACAATGAAGCATCTATTTCCCATTAGAGAAACGACCCTCCAACCTGGAGAGGCAGAAAGGTCCTCTAGTCTAATGGGAACTAGCCTACTCACACTGAAGCAGCTCTTTCCAATTAGAGAAACAGCCCTCGAACCTGGAGAGGCAGAAATGCCCTCTCGTCTAATGGGAACTAGCCTACTCACACTGAAGCAGCTATTTCCCATTAGAGAAACTGCCCTCTGATCTGAAGAGGCAGAAAGGTCCTCTCGTCTAATGGGAACTAGCCTGCTCTCACTGAAGCATCTATTTCCCATTAGAGAAACGGCCCTCTGACCTGGAGAGTCAGAATGGTCCTCTTGTCTAATGGGAACTAACCTACTCACAATGAAGCAGCTATTTCCCATTTGAGATACGACCCTCCAACCTGGAGAGGCAGAAAGGTCCTCTTGTCTAATGGGAAATTGCCTACTCACACTGACGCAGCTCTTTCACATTGGAAAAACGGCCCTCCAACTTGGTGAGGCAGAAAGATCCTCTTGTCTAATGGGAACTAGCCTACTCACACTGAAGTAGCTATTTCCATTTAGAGAAACAGCCCTGCGACCTGAAGAAGCAGAAAGATCCTCACGTCTAATGGGAACTAGCCTACTCACACTGAAGCAGCTATTTTCCATTTGAGATACGACCCTCCGACCTGGAGAGACAGAAAGGTCCTCTTGTCTAATGGGAAATTGCCTACTCACACTGACGCAGCTCTTTCACATGGGAAAAACAGCCCTCCAACTTGGCGAGGCAGAAAGATCCTCTTGTCTAATGGGAACTAGCCTACTCACACTGAAGTAGCTATTTCCCATTAGAGAAACGGCCCTCCGACCTGGAGATTCAGAAAGTTCCTCTCGTCTAATGAGAACTAGCCTACTCACACTGAAGCATCTATTTCCCAATAGAGAATTGGCCCTTCAACCCGGAGAGGCAGAACGTTCCTCTCATCTAATGGGAACTAGTCTACTCACAATGAAGCATCTATTTCCAATTAGAGAAACGGCCCTCCGACCTCGAGAACCAGAAAGTTTCTCACGTCAATTGGAACTAGCCTAATAACACTGAAGCAGCTATTTCCCATTAGAGAAACTGCCCTCTGACCTGTAGAGGCAGAAAGGTCCTCTCGTCTAATGGGAACTAGCCTACTCTCACTGAAGCATCTATTTCCCATTAGAGAAACGGCCCTCTGACCTGGAGAGGCAGAATGGTCCTCTCGTCTAATGGGAACTAACCTACTCACAATGAAGCATCTATTTCCCATTCGAGAAACAGCCCTGCGACCTGAAGAAGCAGAAGGGTCCTCTCGTCTAATGGGAACTAGCCTACTCATACTGAAGCAGCTATTTCCCATTATACAAACAGCCCTCCCACCTGGAGAGTCAGAAAGTTCCTCTTGTCTAGTGAGAACTAGCCTACTCACACTGAAGCATCTATTTCCCATTAGAGAAACGGCCCTCCAACCTGGAGAGGCAGAAAGGTCCTCTAGTCTAATGGGAACTAGCCTACTCACACTGACGCAGCTCTTTCCAATTAGAGAAACAGCCCTCGAACCTGGAGAGGCAGAAATGCCCTCTCGTCTAATGGGAACTAGCCTACTCACACTGAAGCAGCTATTTCCCATTAGAGAAACTGCCCTCTGACCTGAAGAGGCAGAAAGGTCCTCTCGTCTAATGGGAACTAGCCTACTCACACTGAAGCATCTATTTCCCATTAGAGAAATGGCCCTTCAACCCAGAGAGGCAGAACGTCCCTCTCATCTAATGGGAACTAGTCTACTCACAATGAAGCATCTATTTCCAATCAGAGAAACGGCCCTCCGACCTCGAGAACCGGAAAGTTTCTCTCGTCAATTGGAACTACCCTACTCACACTGAAGCAGCTATTTCCCATTAGAGAAACTGCACTCTGACCTGAAGAGGCAGAAAGGTCCTCTCGTCTATTGGGAACTAGCTTACTCTCACTGAAGCATCTATTTCCCATTAGAGAAACGGCCCTCTGACCTGGAGAGGCAGAATGGTCCTCTCGTCTAATGGGAACTAACCTACTCAAACTGAAGCATCTATTTCCCATTAGAGAAACGGCCCTCCAACCTGGAGAGGCAGAAAGGTCCTCTCGTCTAATGGGAAATAGCCTACTCACAAGGAAGCATCTATTTCCCATTAGAGAAACAGCCCTGCGACCTGAAGAAGCAGAAAGATCCTCTTGTCTAATGGGAACTATCCTACTCACACTGAATCAGCTATTTCCCATTAGAGAAACGACCCTCAAACCTGCAGAGGCAGAAAGGTCCTCTCCTCTAATGGGAACTAGCCTACTCACACTGACGCAGCTCTTTCCCATTAGAAAAACGGCCCTCCAACTTGGCGAGGCAGAAAGGTCCTCTTGTCTAATGGGAACTAGCCTACTCACACTGAAGCAGCTATTTCCTATTAGAGAAACGGCCCTCCGACCTGGAGAGTTAGAAAGTTCCTCTTGTCTAATGAGAACTAGCCTACTCACACTGAAGCATCTATTTCCCAATAGAGAAATGGCCCTTCGACCCGGAGAGGCAGAACGTTCCTCTCATCTAATGGGAACTAGTCCACTCACAATGAAGCATCTATTTCCTATCAGAGAAACGGCCTTCCGATCTCGAGAACCAGAAAGTTCCTCTCGTCCAATTGGAACTAGCCTACTCACACTGAAGCATCTATTTCCCATTAGAGAAACGGCCCTCCAACCTGGAGAGGCAGAAAGGTCCTCTTGTCTAATGGGAACTAGCCTACTCACACTGAAGCAGCTATTTCCCATTAGAGAAACGGCCCTCCGACCTGGAGAGTCAGAAAGTTCCTCTCGTCTAATGAGAACTAGCCTACTCGCACTGAAGCATCTATTTCCCATTAGAGAAATGGCCCTTCAACCCGGAGAGGCAGAACGTTCCTCTCATCTAATGGGAACTAGTCTACTCACAATGAAGCATCTATTTGCCATTAGAGAAACGACCCTCCAACCTGGAGAGGCAGAAAGGTCCTGTCCTCTATTGGGAAATAGCCTACTCACACTGATGCAGCTCTTTTCCATTAGAAAAGCGGCCCTCCAACTTGGCGAGGCAGAAAGGTCCTCTTGTCTAATGGGAACTAGCCTACTCACACTGAAGCAGCTATTTCCTATTAGAGAAACGGCCCTCCGACCTGGAGAGTTAGAAAGTTCCTCTCGTCTAATGAGAACTAGCCTACTCACACTAAAGCATCTATTTCCCAATAGAGAAATGGCCCTTCAACCCGGAGAGGCAGAACGTTCCTCTCATCTAATGGGAACTAGTCTACTCACAATGAAGCATCTATTTCCAATTAGAGAAACGGCCCTCCGACCTCGAGAACCAGAAAGTTTCTCTCGTCTAATTGGAACTAGCCTACTCACACTGAAGCAGCTATTTCCCATTAGAGAAACTGCCCTCTGACCTGAAGAGGCTGAAAGGTCCTCTCGTCTAATGGGAACTAGCGTACTCTCACTGAAGCATCTATTTCCCATTAGAGAAACGGCCCTCTGACCTGGAGAGGCAGAATGGTCCTCTCGTCTAATTGGAACTAATCTACTCACAATGAAGCATCTATTTCCCATTAGAGAAACAGCCCTGCGACCTGAAGAAGCAGAAAGGTCCTCTCGTCTAATGGGAACTAGCCTACTCATACTGAAGCAGCTATTTCCCATTAGAGAAACGGCCCTCCGACATGGAGAGTCAGAAAGTTCCTCTTGTCTAATGGGAACTAGCCTGCTCACACTGACGCAGCTCTTTCCAATTAGAGAAACAGCCCTCGAACCTGGAGAGGCAGAAATGCCCTCTCCTCTAATGGGAACTAGCCTACTCACACTGAAGCAGCTATTTCCCATTAGAGAAACTGCCCTCTGACCTGAAGAGGCAGAAAGGTCCTCTCGTCTAATGGGAACTAGCCTACTCTCACTGAAGCATCTATTTCCCATTAGAGAAACGTCCCTCTGACCTGGAGAGGCAGAATGGTCCTCTCGTCTAATGGGAACTAACCTACTCACAATGAAGCATCTATTTCCCATTAGAGAAACAGCCCTGCGACCTGAAGAAGCAGAAAGATCCTCTTGTCTAATGGGAACTAGCCTACTCACACTGAAGCAGCTATTTCCCATTTGAGATACGACCCTCCAACCTGGAGAGGCAGAAAGGTCCTCTTGTCTAATGGGAAATTGCCTACTCACACTGACGCAGCTCTTTCACATTGGAAAAACGGCCCTCCAACTTGGTGAGGCAGAAAGATCCTCTTGTCTAATGGGAACTAGCCTACTCACACTGAAGTAGCTATTTCCATTTAGAGAAACGGCCCTCCGACCTGGAGAGTCAGAAAGTTCCTCTCGTCTAATGAGAACTAGCCTACTCACAGTGAAGCATCTATTTCCCATTAGAGAAATGGCCCTTCAACCCGGAGAGGCAGAACGTTCCTCTCATCTAATGGGAACTAGTCTACTCACAATGAAGCATCTATTTCCAATTAGAGAAACGGCCCTGCGACCTCGAGAACCAGAAAGTTTCTCTCGTCAATTGGAACTAGCCTACTCTCACTGAAGCAGCTATTTCCCATTAGAGAAACTGCCCTCGAACCTGGAGAGGCAGAAATGCCCTCTCGTCTAATGGGAACTAGCCTACTCACACTGAAGCAGCTATTTCCCATTAGAGAAACTCCCCTCTGACCTGAAGAGGCAGAAAGGTCCTCTCGTCTAATGAGAACTAGCCTACTCTCAATGAAGCATCTATTTCCCATTAGAGAAACTGCCCTCAGACCTGGAGAGGCAGAATTGTCCTCTCGTCTAATGGGAACTAACCTACTCACAATGAAGCATCAATTTCCCATTAGAGAAACGGCCCTCTGACCTGGAGATTCAGAAAGTTCCTCTTGTCTAATGAGAACTAGCCTACTCACACTGAAGCATCTATTTCCCATTATAGAAATGGCCCTTCAACCCGGAGAGGCAGAACGTTCCTCTCATCTAATGGGAACTAGTCTACTCACAATGAAGCATCTATTTCCAATTAGAGAAACGGCCCTCCGACCTCGAGAACCAGAAAGTTTCTCTCGTCAATTGGATCTAGCCTACTCACACTGAAGCAGCTATTTCCCATTAGAGAAACTGCTCTCTGCCCTGAAGAGGCAGAAAGGTCCTCTCGTCTAATGGGAACTAGCTTACTCTCACTGAAGCATCTATTTCCCATTAGAGAAACGGCCCTCTGTCCTGGAGAGGCAGAATGGTCCTCTCGTCTAATGGGAACTAACCTACTCACAATGAAGCATCTATTTCCCATTAGAGAAACAGCCCTGCGACCTGAAGAAGCAGAAAGGTCCTCTCGTCTAATGGGAACTAGCCTACTCATACTGAAGCAGCTATTTCCCATTACACAAACGGCCCTCCGACCTGGAGAGTCAGAAAGTTCCTCTCGTCTAATGAGAACTAGCCTACTCACACTGAAGCCTATATTTCCCATTTGAGAAACGGCCCTCCAACCTGGAGAGGCAGAAAGGTCCTCTAGTCTAATGGGAACTAGCCTACTCACACTGACGCAGGTCTTTCCAATTAGAGAAACAGCCCTCGAACCTGGAGAGGCAGAAATGCCCTCTCGTCTAATGGGAACTAGCCTACTCACACTGAAGCAGCTATTTCCCATTAGAGAAACTGCCCTCTGACCTGAAGAGGCAGAAAGGTCCTCTCGTCTAATGGGAACAGGCCTACTCTCACTGAAGCATCTATTTCCCATTAGAGAAACGGCCCTCTGACCTGGAGAGGCAGAATGGTCCTCTCGTCTAATGGGAACTAACCTACTCACAATGAAGCATCTATTTCCCATTAGAGAAACAGCCCTGCGACCTGAAGAAGCAGAAAGATCCTCTCGTCTAATGGGAACTAGCCTACTCACACTGAAGCAGCTATTTCCCATTTGAGATACGAACCTCCAACCTGGAGCGTCAGAAAGGTCCCCTCGTCTAATGGGAACTAGGCAAATCACACTGTTGCAGCTCTTTCCAATTAGAGAAACGGCCCTCCAACCTGCAGAGGTCGAAAAGTCCAGTCGTCTAATGGGAACTAGCCTACTCACACTGAAGCAGCTATTTCCCATTAGAGAAACGGCACTCTGACCTGGAGAGGCAGAAAAGCCCTCTCATCTAATGGGAACTAGCCTACTTACACTGAAGCATCTATTTCCCATTAGAGAAACTGCCCTCTGACCTGAACAGGCAGAAAGGTGCTCTTGTCTAATGGGAAATAGCCTACTCACACTGAATCATCTGTTTCCCATTAGAGAAACGTCCCTCTGACCTGGAGAGTCAGAAAGGTCCTCTCGTCTAATGGGAACTAGTCTACTCACACTGAAGTAGCTATTTCCCATTAGAGAAATGGCCCTCCAACCTGGAGAGGCAGAAAGGTCCTCTTGTCTAATGGGAAATTGCCTACTCACACTGACGCACCTCTTTCACATTGGAAAAATGGCCCTCCAACTTGGCGAGGCAGAAAGATCCTCTTGTCTAATGGGACCTAGCCTACTCACACTGAAGTAGCTATTTCCCATTAGAGAAATGGCCCTCCGACCTGGAGCGTCAGAAAGGTCCTCTCGTCTAATGGGAACTAGGCAACTCACACTGATGCAGATCTTTTCAATTAGAGAAACGGCCCTCCAACCTGCAGAGGCCGAAAAGTCCAGTTCTCTAATGGGAACTAGCCTACTCACACTGAAGTAGCTATTCCCCATTAGAGAAATGGCCCTCCGACCTGGAGCGTCAGAAAGGTCCTCTCGTCTAATGGGAACTAGGCAACTCACACTGATGCAGATCTTTTCAATTAGAGAAACGGCCCTCCAACCTGCAGAGGCCGAAAAGTCCAGTTGTCTAATGGGAACTAGCCTACTCACACTGAAGCAGCTATTTCCCATTAGAGAAACGGCACTCTGACCTGGAGAGGCAGAAAAGCCCTCTCATCTAATGGGAACTAGCTTACTTACACTGAAGCATCTATTTCCCATTAGAGAAACTGCCCTCTGACCTGAACAGGCAGAAAGGTGCTCTCGTCTAATGGGAACTAGCCTACTCACACTGAATCATCTGTTTCCCATTAGAGAAACGTCCCTCTGACCTGGAGAGGCACAAAGGTCCTCTCGTCTAATGGGAACTAGCCTACTCCCAATGAAGCATCTATTTCCCATTAGAGAAACAGCCCTGTGACCTGAAGAAGCAGAAAGGTCCTCTCGTCTAATGGGAACTAGTCTACTCACACTGAAGCAGCTATTTTCCATTAGAGAAACGACCCTCAACCTGGAGAGGCAGAAAGGTCCTCTCCTCTAATGGGAAATAGCCTACTCACACTGACGCAGCTCTTTTCATTAGAAAAACGGCCCTCCAACTTGGCGAGGCAGAAAGGTCCTCTTGTCTAATGGGAACTAGTCTACTCACAATGAAGCATGTATTTCCCATTAGAGAAACGGCCCTCCAACCTGGAGAGGCCAGAAAGTTCCCCTTGTCTAATGGGAACTAGCCTACTCAAACTGAAGCATCTATTTCCCATTAGAGAAATGGCCCTCCAACCTGGAGAGGCAGAAAGGTCCTCTCGTCTAATGGGAACTAGCCTACTCAGAAGGAAGCATCTATTTCCTATTAGAGAAACAGCCCTGCGACCTGAAGAAGCAGAAAGATCCTCTCGTCCAATGGGAACTAGCCTACTCACACTGAAGCAGCTATTTCCCATTAGAGAAACGACCCTCAAACCTGCAGAGGCAGAAAGGTCCTCTTGTCTAATGGGAACTAACCTACTCACAATGAAGCATCTATTTCCCATTAGAGAAACAGCCCTGCGACCTGAAGAAGCAGAAAGATCCTCTCGTCTAATGGGAACTAGCCTACTCACACTGAAGCAGCTATTTCCCATTTGAGATACGACCCTCCGACCTGGAGAGGCAGAAAGGTCCTCTTGTCTAATGGGAAATTGCCTACTCACACTGACGCAGCTCTTTCACATTGGAAAAACAGCCCTCCAACTTGGCGAGGCAGAAAGATCCTCTTGTCTAATGGGAACTAGCCTACTCACACTGAAGTAGCTATTTCCCATTAGAGAAACGGCCCACCGACCTGGAGAGTCAGAAAGTTCCTCTCGTCTAATGAGAACTAGCCTACTCACACTGAAGCATCTATTTCCCATTAGAGAAATTGCCCTTCAACCCGGAGAGGCAGAACGTTCCTCTCATCTAATGGGAACTAGTCTACTCACAATGAAGCATCTATTTCCAATTAGAGAAACGGCCCTCTGACCTCGAGAACCAGAAAGTTTCTCTCGTCAATTGGAACTAGCCTAATCACACTGAAGCAGCTATTTCCCATTAGAGAAACTGCCCTCTGACCTGTAGAGGCAGAAAGGTCCTCTCGTCTAATGGGAACTAGCCTACTCTCACTGAAGCATCTATTTCCCATTAGAGAAACGGCCCTCTGACCTGGAGAGGCAGAATGGTCCTCTCGTCCAATGGGAACTAACCATCTCACAATGAAGCATCTATTTCCCATTAGAGAAACAGCCCTTTGACCTGAAGAAGCAGAAGGGTCCTCTCGTCTAATGTGAACTAGCCTACTCATACTGAAGCAGCTATTTCCCATTAGACAAACGGCCCTCCCACCTGGAGAGTCAGAATGTTCCTCTCGTCTAATGAGAACTAGCCTACTCACACTGAAGCATCTATTTCCCATTAGAGAAACGGCCCTCCAACATGGAGAGGCAGAAAGGTCCTCTAGTCTAATGGGAACAAGCCTACTCACACTGACGCAGCTCTTTCCAATTAGAGAAACAGCCCTCGAACCTGGAGAGGCAGAAATGCCCTCTCGTCTAATGGGAACTAGCCTACTCACACTGAAGCAGCTATTTCCCATTAGAGAAACTGTCCTTTGACCAGAAGAGGCAGAAAGGTCCTCTCGTCTAATGGGAACTAGCCTACCCTCAATGAAGCATCTATTTCCCATTAGAGAAACGGCCCTCTGACCTGGAGAGGCAGAATTGTCCTCTCGTCTAATGGGAACTAACCTACTCACAATGAAGCATCAATTTCCCATTAGAGAAACGGCCCTCCGACCTGGAGAGTCAGAAAGTTCCTCTCGTCTAATGAGAACTAGCCTACTCACACTGAAGCATCTATTTCCCATTGGAGAAATGGCCCTTCAACCCAGAGAGGCAGAACGTCCCTCTCATCTAATGGGAACTAGTCTACTCACAATGAAGCATCTATTTCCAATTAGAGAAACGGCCCTCCGACCTCGAGAACCAGAAAGTTTCTCTCGTCAATTGGAACTAGTCTACTCACACTGAAGCAGCTATTTCCCATTAGAGAAACTGCACTCTGACCTGAAGAGGCAGAAAGGTCCTCTCGTCTAATGGGAACTAGCTTACTCTCACTGAAGCATCTATTTCCCATTAGAGAAACGGCCCTCTGACCTGGAGAGGCAGAATGGTCCTCTCGTCTAATGGGAACTAACCTACTCACAATGAAGCATCTATTTCCCATTAGAGAAACATCCCTGCGACCTGAAGAAGCAGAAAGGTCCTCTCGTCTAATGGGAACTAGCCTACTCATACTGAAGCAGCTATTTCGCATTAGACAAACGGCCCTCCGACCTGGAGAGTCAGAAAGTTCCTCTCGTCTAATGAGAACTAGCCTACTCACACTGAAGCATCTATTTCCCATTAGAGAAACGGCCCTGCAACCTGGAGAGGCAGAAAGGTCCGCTAGTCTAATGGGAACTAGCCTACTCACATTGACGCAGCTCTTTCCAATTAGAGAAACAGCCCTCGAACCTGGAGACGCAGAAATGCCCTCTCGTCTAATGGGAACTAGCCTACTCACACTGAAGCAGCTATTTCCCATTAGAGAAACTGCCCTCTGACCTGAAGAGGCAGAAAGTTCCTCTCGTCTAATGGGAACTAGCCTACTCTCACTGAAGCATCTATTTCTCATTAGAGAAATGGCCCTCTGACCTGGAGAGGCAGAATGGTCCTCTCGTCTAATGGGAACTAACCTACTCACAATGAAGCATCTATTTCCCATTAGAGAAACAGCCCTGCGACCTGAAGAAGCAGAAAGATCCTCTCGTCTAATGGGAACTAGCCTACTCACACTGAAGCAGCTATTTCCCATTTGAGATACGAACCTCCAACCTGGAGAGGCAGAAAGGTCCTCTTGTCTAATGGGAAATTGCCTACTCACACTGACGCAGCTCTTTCACATTGGAAAAACGGCCCTCCAACTTGGCGAGGCAGAAATATCCTCTTGTCTAATGGGACCTAGCCTACTCACACTGAAGTAGCTATTTCCCATTAGAGAAATGACCCTCCGACCTGGAGCGTCAGAAAGGTCCCCTCGTCTAATGGGAACTAGGCAACTCACACTGATGCAGCTCTTTCCAATTAGAGAAACGGCCCTCCAACCTGCAGAGGCCGAAAAGTCCAGTCGTCTAATGGGAACTAGCCTACTCACACTGAAGCAGCTATTTCCCATTAGAGAAACGGCACTCAGACCTGGAGAGGCAGAAAAGCCCTCTAATCTAATGGAAACTAGCCTACTTATACTGAAGCATCTATTTCCCATTAGAGAAACTGCCCTCTGACCTGAACAGGCAGTAAGGTGCTCTCGTCTAATGGGAACTAGCCTACTCACACTGAATCATCTGTTTCCCATTACAGAAACGTCCCTCTGACCTGGAGAGTCAGAAAGGTCCTCTCGTCTAATCAGAACTAGCCTACTCACACTGAAGCAGCTATTTTCCATTAGAGAAACGACCCTCCAACCTGGAGAGGCAGAAAGGTCCTCTCGTCAAATGGGAACTAGCCTACTCACACTGACACAGCTCTTTCCCATTAGAAAAACAGCCCTCCAACTTGGCGAGGCAGAAATGTCCTCTTGTCTAATGGGAACTAGCCTACTCACACTGAAGCACCTATTTCCCATTAGAGAAACGGCCCTCCGACCTGGAGAGTCAGAAAGGTCCTCTCGTCTAATCAGAACTAGCCTATTCACACTGAAGCACCTGTTTCCCATTAGAGAAATGGCCCTTCGACCCGGAGAGGCAGAACGTTCCTCTCATCTAATGGGAACTAGTCTATTCACAATGAAGCATCTATTTCCCATTAGAGAAACGACCCTCCAACCTGGAGAGGCAGAAAGGTCCTGTCCTCTAATGGGAAATAGCCTACTCACACTGATGCAGCTCTTTTCCATTAGAAAAACGGCCCTCCAACTTGGCGAGGCATAATTGTCCTCTTGTCTAATGGGAACTAGTCTTCTCACAATGAAACATGTATTTCCCATTAGAGAAACGGCCCTCCAACCTGGAGAGGCCAGAAAGTTCCCCTTGTCTAATGGGAACTAGTCTACTCACAATGAAGCATCTATTTCCAATTAGAGAAACGGCCCTCCGACCTCGAGAACCAGAAAGTTTCTCTCGTCAATTGGAACTAGCCTACTCACACTGAAGCAGCTATTTCCCATTAGAGAAACTGCCCTCTGACCTGTAGAGGCAGAAAGGTCCTCTCGTCTAATGGGAACTAGCCTACTCTCACTGAAGCATCTATTTCCCATTAGAGAAACGGCCCTCTGACCTGGAGAGGCAGAATGGTCCTCTCGTCTAATGGGAACTAACCTACTCACAATGAAGCATCTATTTCCCATTAGAGAAACAGCCCTCTGACCTGAAGAAGCAGAAGGGTCCTCTCGTCTAATGGGAACTAGCCTACTCATACTGAAGCAGCTATTTCCCATTAGACAAACGGCCCTCCCACCTGGAGAGTCAGAAAGTTCCTCTCGTCTAATGGGAACTAACCTACTCACAATGAAGCATCTATTTCCCATTAGAGAAACAGCCCTGCGACCTGAAGAAGCAGAGAGGTCCTCTCGTCTAATGGGAACTAGCCTACTCATACTGAAGCAGCTATTTCCCATTAGAGAAACGGCCGTCCGACCTGGAGAGTCAGAAAGTTCCTCTCGTCTAATGGGAACTAGCCTACTCACACTGAAGCATCTATTTCCCATTAGAGAAACGACCCTCCAACCTGGAGAGGCAGAAAGGTCCTCTAGTCTAATGGGAACTAGCCTACTCACACTGACGCAGCTCTTTCCAATTAGAGAAACAGCCCTCGAACCTGGAGAGGCAGAAATGCCCTCTTGTCTAATGGGAACTAGCCTACTCACACTGAAGCAGCTATTTCCCATTAGAGAAACTGCCCTCTGACCTGAAGAGGCAGAAAGGTCCTCTCGTCTAATGGGAACTAGCCTACTCTCACTGAAGCATCTATTTCCCATTAGAGAAACGGCCCTCTGACCTGGAGAGTCAGAATGGTCCTCTTGTCTAATGGGAACTAACCTACTCACAATGAAGCATCTATTTCCCATTAGAGAAACAGCCCTGCGACCTGAAGAAGCAGAAAGATCCTCACGTCTAATGGGAACTAGCCTACTCACACTGAAGCAGCTATTTCCCATTTGAGATACGACCCTCCGACCTGGAGAGACAGAAAGGTCCTCTTGTCTAATGGGAAATTGCCTACTCACACTGACGCAGCTCTTTCACATTGGAAAAACAGCCCTCCAACTTGGCGAGGCAGAAAGATCCTCTTGTCTAATGGGAACTAGCCTACTCACACTGAAGTAGCTATTTCCCATTAGAGAAACGGCCCTCCGACCTGGAGATTCAGAAAGTTCCTCTCGTCTAATGAGAACTAGCCTACTCACACTGAAGCATCTATTTCCCATTAGAGAATTGGCCCTTCAACCCGGAGAGGCAGAACGTTCCTCTCATCTAATGGGAACTAGTCTACTCACAATGAAGAATCTATTTCCAATTAGAGAAACGGCCCTCCGACCTCGAGAACCAGAAAGTTTCTCACGTCAATTGGAACTAGCCTAATCACACTGAAGCAGCTATTTCCCATTAGAGAAACTGCCCTCTGACCTGTAGAGGCAGAAAGGTCCTCTCGTCTAATGGGAACTAGCCTACTCTCACTGAAGCATCTATTTCCCATTAGAGAAACGGCCCTCTGACCTGGAGAGGCAGAATGGTCCTCTCGTCTAATGGGAACTAACCTACTCACAATGAAGCATCTATTTCCCATTCGAGAAACAGCCCTGCGACCTGAAGAAGCAGAAGGGTCCTCTCGTCTAATGGGAACTAGCCTACTCATACTGAAGCAGCTATTTCCCATTATACAAACAGCCCTCCCACCTGGAGAGTCAGAAAGTTCCTCTTGTCTAATGAGAACTAGCCTACTCACACTGAAGCATCTATTTCCCATTAGAGAATCAGCCCTCCAACCTGGAGAGGCAGAAAGGTCCTCTAGTCTAATGGGAACTAGCCTACTCACACTGACGCAGCTCTTTCCAATTAGAGAAACAGCCCTCGAACCTGGAGAGGCAGAAATGCCCTCTCGTCTAATGGGAACTAGCCTACTCACACTGAAGCAGCTATTTCCCATTAGAGAAACTGCTCTCTGACCTGAAGAGGCAGAAAGGTCCTCTCGTCTAATGGGAACTAGCCTACTCTCAATGAAGCATCAATTTCCCATTAGAGAAACCGCCCTCCGGCCTGGAGAGTCAGAAAGTTCCTCTCGTCTAATGAGAACTAGCCTACTCACACTGAAGCATCTATTTCCCATTAGAGAAATGGCCCTTCAACCCAGAGAGGCAGAACGTCCCTCTCATCTAATGGGAACTAGTCTACTCACAATGAAGCATCTATTTCCAATCAGAGAAACGGCCCTCCGACCTCGAGAACCAGAAAGTTTCTCTCGTCAATTGGAACTAGCCTACTCACACTGAAGCAGCTATTTCCCATTAGAGAAACTGCACTCTGACCTGAAGAGGCAGAAAGGTCCTCTCGTCTAATGGGAACTAGCTTACTCTCACTGAAGCATCTATTTCCCATTAGAGAAACGGCCCTCTGACCTGGAGAGGCAGAATGGTCCTCTCGTCTAATGGGAACTAACCTACTCAAACTGAAGCATCTATTTCCCATTAGAGAAACGGCCCTCCAACCTGGAGAGGCAGAAAGGTCCTCTCGTCTAATGGGAAATAGCCTACTCACAAGGAAGCATCTATTTCCCATTAGAGAAACAGCCCTGCGACCTGAAGAAGCAGAAAGATCCTCTCGTCTAATGGGAACTATCCTACTCACACTGAATCAGCTATTTCCCATTAGAGAAACGACCCTCAAACCTGCAGAGGCAGAAAGGTCCTCTCCTCTAATGGGAACTAGCCTACTCACACTGACGCAGCTCTTTCCCATTAGAAAAACGGCCCTCCAACTTGGCGAGGCAGAAAGGTCCTCTTGTCTAATGGGAACTAGCCTACTCACACTGAAGCAGCTATTTCCTATTAGAGAAACGGCCCTCCGACCTGGAGAGTTAGAAAGTTCCTCTTGTCTAATGAGAACTATCCTACTCACACTGAAGCATCTATTTCCCAATAGAGAAATGGCCCTTCGACCCGGAGAGGCAGAACGTTGCTCTCATCTAATGGGAACTAGTCCACTCACAATGAAGCATCTATTTCCTATCAGAGAAACGGCACTCTGACCTGAAGAGGCAGAAAAGCCCTCTCATCTAATGGGAACTAGCCTACTTACACTGAAGCATCTATTTCCCATTAGAGAAACTGCCCTCTGACCTGAACAGGCAGAAAGGTGCTCTCGTCTAATGGGAACTAGCCTACTCACACTGAATCATCTGTTTCCCATTAGAGAAACGTCCCTCTGACCTGGAGAGGCACAAAGGTCCTCTCGTCTAATGGGAACTAGCCTACTCCCAATGAAGCATCTATTTCCCATTAGAGAAACAGCCCTGTGACCTGAAGAAGCAGAAAGGTCCTCTCGTCTAATGGGAACTAGTCTACTCACACTGAAGCAGCTATTTTCCATTAGAGAAACGACCCTCAACCTGGAGAGGCAGAAAGGTCCTCTCCTCTAATAGGAAATAGCCTACTCACACTGACGCAGCTCTTTTCCATTAGAAAAACGGCCCTCCAACTTGGCGAGGCAGAAAGGTCCTCTTGTCTAATGGGAACTAGTCTACTCACAATGAAGCATGTATTTCCCATTAGAGAAACGGCCCTCCAACCTGGAGAGGCCAGAAAGTTCCCCTTGTCTAATGGGAACTAGCCTACTCAAACTGAAGCATCTATTTCCCATTAGAGAAACGGCCCTCCAACCTGGAGAGGCAGAAAGGTCCTCTCGTCTAATGGGAACTAGCCTACTCAGAAGGAAGCATCTATTTCCCATTAGAGAAACAGCCCTGCGACCTGAAGAAGCAGAAAGATCCTCTCGTCTAATGGGAACTAGCCTACTCACACTGAAGCAGCTATTTCCCATTAGAGAAACGACACTCAAACCTGCAGAGGCAGAAAGGTCCTCTTGTCTAATGGGAACTAACCTACTCACAATGAAGCATCTATTTCCCATTAGAGAAACAGCCCTGCGACCTGAAGAAGCAGAAAGATCCTCTCGTCTAATGGGAACTAGCCTACTCACACTGAAGCAGCTATTTCCCATTTGAGATACGACCCTCCGACCTGGAGAGGCAGAAAGGTCCTCTTGTCTAATGGGAAATTGCCTACTCACACTGACGCAGCTCTTTCACATTGGAAAAACAGCCCTCCAACTTGGCGAGGCAGAAAGATCCTCTTGTCTAATGGGAACTAGCCTACTCACACTGAAGTAGCTATTTCCCATTAGAGAAACGGCCCACCGACCTGGAGAGTCAGAAAGTTCCTCTCGTCTAATGAGAACTAGCCTACTCACACTGAAGCATCTATTTCCCATTAGAGAAATTGCCCTTCAACCCGGAGAGGCAGAACGTTCCTCTCATCTAATGGGAACTAGTCTACTCACAATGAAGCATCTATTTCCAATTAGAGAAACGGCCCTCCGACCTCGAGAACCAGAAAGTTTCTCTCGTCAATTGGAACTAGCCTAATCACACTGAAGCAGCTATTTCCCATTAGAGAAACTGCCCTCTGACCTGTAGAGGCAGAAAGGTCCTCTCGTCTAATGGGAACTAGCCTACTCTCACTGAAGCATCTATTTCCCATTAGAGAAACGGCCCTCTGACCTGGAGAGGCAGAATGGTCCTCTCGTCCAATGGGAACTAACCTACTCACAATGAAGCATCTATTTCCCATTAGAGAAACAGCCCTGCGACCTTAAGAAGCAGAAGGGTCCTCTCGTCTAATGTGAACTAGCCTACTCATACTGAAGCAGCTATTTCCCATTAGACAAACGGCCCTCCCACCTGGAGAGTCAGAAAGTTCCTCTCGTCTAATGAGAACTAGCCTACTCACACTGAAGCATCTATTTCCCATTGGAGAAATGGCCCTTCAACCCAGAGAGGCAGAACGTCCCTCTCATCTAATGGGAACTAGTCTACTCACAATGAAGCATCTATTTCCAATTAGAGAAACGGCCCTCCGACCTCGAGAACCAGAAAGTTTCTCTCGTCAATTGGAACTAGTCTACTCACACTGAAGCAGCTATTTCCCATTAGAGAAACTGCACTCTGACCTGAAGAGGCAGAAAGGTCCTCTCGTCTAATGGGAACTAGCTTACTCTCACTGAAGCATCTATTTCCCATTAGAGAAACGGCCCTCTGACCTGGAGAGGCAGAATGGTCCTCTCGTCTAATGGGAACTAACCTACTCACAATGAAGCATCTATTTCCCATTAGAGAAACATCCCTGCGACCTGAAGAAGCAGAAAGGTCATCTCGTCTAATGGGAACTAGCCTACTCATACTGAAGCAGCTATTTCCCATTAGACAAACGGCCCTCCGACCTGGAGAGTAAGAAAGTTCCTCTCGTCTAATGAGAACTAGCCTACTCACACTGAAGCATCTATTTCCCATTAGAGAAACGGCCCTCCAACCTGGAGAGGCAGAAAGGTCCTCTAGTCTAATGGGAACTAGCCTACTCACACTGACGCAGCTCTTTCCAATTAGAGAAACAGCCCTCGAACCTGGAGACGCAGAAATGCCCTCTCGTCTAATGGGAACTAGCCTACTCACACTGAAGCAGCTATTTCCCATTAGAGAAACTGCCCTCTCACCTGAAGAGGCAGAAAGTTCCTCTCGTCTAATGGGAACTAGCCTACTCTCACTGAAGCATCTATTTCCCATTAGAGAAATGGCCCTCTGAACTGGAGAGGCAGAATGGTCCTCTCGTCTAATGGGAACTAACCTACTCACAATGAAGCATCTATTTCCCATTAGAGAAACAGCCCTGCGACCTGAAGAAGCAGAAAGATCCTCTCGTCTAATGGGAACTAGCCTACTCACACTGAAGCAGCTATTTCCCATTTGAGATACGAACCTCCAACCTGGAGAGGCAGAAAGGTCCTCTTGTCTAATGGGAAATTGCCTACTCACACTGACGCAGCTCTTTCACATTGGAAAAACGGCCCTCCAACTTGGCGAGGCAGAAATATCCTCTTGTCTAATGGGACCTAGCCTACTCACACTGAAGTAGCTATTTCCCATTAGAGAAATGGCCCTCCGACCTGGAGCGTCAGAAAGGTCCCCTCGTCTAATGGGAACTAGGCAACTCACACTGATGCAGCTCTTTCCAATTAGAGAAACGGCCCTCCAACCTGCAGAGGCCGAAAAGTCCAGTCGTCTAATGGGAACTAGCCTACTCACACTGAAGCAGCTATTTCCCATTAGAGAAACGGCACTCTGACCTGGAGAGGCAGAAAAGCCCTCTAATCTAATGGAAACTAGCCTACTTATACTGAAGCATCTATTTCCCATTAGAGAAACTGCCCTCTGACCTGAACAGGCAGTAAGGTGCTCTCGTCTAATGGGAACTAGCCTACTCACACTGAATCATCTGTTTCCCATTACAGAAACGTCCCTCTGACCTGGAGAGTCAGAAAGGTCCTCTCGTCTAATCAGAACTAGCCTACTCACACTGAAGCAGCTATTTTCCATTAGAGAAACGACCCTCCAACCTGGAGAGGCAGAAAGGTCCTCTCGTCAAATGGGAACTAGCCTACTCACACTGACACAGCTCTTTCCCATTAGAAAAACAGCCCTCCAACTTGGCGAGGCAGAAATGTCCTCTTGTCTAATGGGAACTAGCCTACTCACACTGAAGCACCTATTTCCCATTAGAGAAACGGCCCTCCGACCTGGAGAGTCAGAAAGGTCCTCTCGTCTAATCAGAACTAGCCTACTCACACTGAAGCACCTGTTTCCCATTAGAGAAATGGCCCTTCGACCCGGAGAGGCAGAACGTTCCTCTCATCTAATGGGAACTAGTCTCTTCACAATGAAGCATCTATTTCCCATTAGAGAAACGACCCTCCAACCTGGAGAGGCAGAAAGGTCCTGTCCTCTAATGGGAAATAGCCTACTCACACTGATGCAGCTCTTTTCCATTAGAAAAACGGCCCTCCAACTTGGCGAGGCATAATTGTCCTCTTGTCTAATGGGAACTAGTCTTCTCACAATGAAACATGTATTTCCCATTAGAGAAACGGCCCTCCAACCTGGAGAGGCCAGAAAGTTCCCCTTGTCTAATGGGAACTAGTCTACTCACAATGAAGCATCTATTTCCAATTAGAGAAACGGCCCTCCGACCTCGAGAACCAGAAAGTTTCTCTCGTCAATTGGAACTAGCCTACTCACACTGAAGCAGCTATTTCCCATTAGAGAAACTGCCCTCTGACCTGTAGAGGCAGAAAGGTCCTCTCGTCTAATGGGAACTAGCCTACTCTCACTGAAGCATCTATTTCCCATTAGAGAAACAGCCCTCTGACCTGGAGAGGCAGAATGGTCCTCTCGTCTAATGGGAACTAACCTACTCACAATGAAGCATCTATTTCCCATTAGAGAAACAGCCCTCTGACCTGAAGAAGCAGAAGGGTCCTCTCGTCTAATGGGAACTAGCCTACTCATACTGAAGCAGCTATTTCCCATTAGACAAACGGCCCTCCCACCTGGAGAGGCAGAAAGTTCCTCTCGTCTAATGGGAACTAGCCTACTCTCACTGAAGCATCTATTTCCCATTAGAGAAATGGCCCTCTGACCTGGAGAGGCAGAATGGTCCTCTCGTCTAATGGGAACTAACCTACTCACAATGAAGCATCTATTTCCCATTAGAGAAACAGCCCTGCGACCTGAAGAAGCAGAAAGATCCTCTCGTCTAATGGGAACTAGCCTGCTCACACTGAAGCAGCTATTTCCCATTTGAGATACGAACCTCCAACCTGGAGAGGCAGAAAGGTCCTCTTGTCTAATGGGAAATTGCCTACTCACACTGACGCAGCTCTTTCACATTGGAAAAACGGCCCTCCAACTTGGCGAGGCAGAAATATCCTCTTGTCTAATGGGACCTAGCCTACTCACACTGAAGTAGCTATTTCCCATTAGAGAAATGGCCCTCCGACCTGGAGCGTCAGAAAGGTCCCCTCGTCTAATGGGAACTAGGCAACTCACACTGATGCAGCTCTTTCCAATTAGAGAAACGGCCCTCCAACCTGCAGAGGCCGAAAAGTCCAGTCGTCTAATGGGAACTAGCCTACTCACACTGAAGCAGCTATTTCCCATTAGAGAAACGGCACTCTGACCTGGAGAGGCAGAAAAGCCCTCTAATCTAATGGAAACTAGCCTACTTATACTGAAGCATCTATTTCCCATTAGAGAAACTGCCCTCTGACCTGAACAGGCAGTAAGGTGCTCTCGTCTAATGGGAACTAGCCTACTCACACTGAATCATCTGTTTCCCATTACAGAAACGTCCCTCTGACCTGGAGAGTCAGAAAGGTCCTCTCGTCTAATCAGAACTAGCCTACTCACACTGAAGCAGCTATTTTCCATTAGAGAAACGACCCTCCAACCTGGAGAGGCAGAAAGGTCCTCTCGTCAAATGGGAACTAGCCTACTCACACTGACCCAGCTCTTTCCCATTAGAAAAACAGCCCTCCAACTTGGCGAGGCAGAAATGTCCTCTTGTCTAATGGGAACTAGCCTACTCACACTGAAGCACCTATTTCCCATTAGAGAAACGGCCCTCCGACCTGGAGAGTCAGAAAGGTCCTCTCGTCTAATCAGAACTAGCCTACTCACACTGAAGCACCTGTTTCCCATTAGAGAAATGGCCCTTCGACCCGGAGAGGCAGAACGTTCCTCTCATCTAATGGGAACTAGTCTATTCACAATGAAGCATCTATTTCCCATTAGAGAAACGACCCTCCAACCTGGAGAGGCAGAAAGGTCCTGTCCTCTAATGGGAAATAGCCTACTCACACTGATGCAGCTCTTTTCCATTAGAAAAACGGCCCTCCAACTTGGCGAGGCATAATTGTCCTCTTGTCTAATGGGAACTAGTCTTCTCACAATGAAACATGTATTTCCCATTAGAGAAACGGCCCTCCAACCTGGAGAGGCCAGAAAGTTCCCCTTGTCTAATGGGAACTAGTCTACTCACAATGAAGCATCTATTTCCAATTAGAGAAACGGCCCTCCGACCTCGAGAACCAGAAAGTTTCTCTCGTCAATTGGAACTAGCCTACTCACACTGAAGCAGCTATTTCCCATTAGAGAAACTGCCCTCTGACCTGTAGAGGCAGAAAGGTCCTCTCGTCTAATGGGAACTAGCCTACTCTCACTGAAGCATCTATTTCCCATTAGAGAAACGGCCCTCTGACCTGGAGAGGCAGAATGGTCCTCTCGTCTAATGGGAACTAACCTACTCACAATGAAGCATCTATTTCCCATTAGAGAAACAGCCCTCTGACCTGAAGAAGCAGAAGGGTCCTCTCGTCTAATGGGAACTAGCCTACTCATACTGAAGCAGCTATTTCCCATTAGACAAACGGCCCTCCCACCTGGAGAGTCAGAAAGTTCCTCTCGTCTAATGGGAACTAACCTACTCACAATGAAGCATCTATTTCCCATTAGAGAAACAGCCCTGCGACCTGAAGAAGCAGAGAGGTCCTCTCGTCTAATGGGAACTAGCCTACTCATACTGAAGCAGCTATTTCCCATTAGAGAAACGGCCGTCCGACCTGGAGAGTCAGAAAGTTCCTCTCGTCTAATGAGAACTAGCCTACTCACACTGAAGCATCTATTTCCCATTAGAGAAACGACCCTCCAACCTGGAGAGGCAGAAAGGTCCTCTAGTCTAATGGGAACTAGCCTACTCACACTGAAGCAGCTCTTTCCAATTAGAGAAACAGCCCTCGAACCTGGAGAGGCAGAAATGCCATCTCGTCTAATGGGAACTAGCCTACTCACACTGAAGCAGCTATTTCCCATTAGAGAAACTGCCCTCTGACCTGAAGAGGCAGAAAGGTCCTCTCGTCTAATGGGAACTAGCCTACTCTCACTGAAGCATCTATTTCCCATTAGAGAAACGGCCCTCTGACCTGGAGAGTCAGAATGGTCCTCTTGTCTAATGGGAACTAACCTACTCACAATGAAGCATCTATTTCCCATTAGAG